>NC_136073.1:630808391-632135891 GCF_964261635.1 Lissotriton helveticus
GAAGGCGCCCCCTGCGCGCAACCGCTGCGCGCTTGTTGGAGGGGCGTGGCTAAATAGCCCTGAGGGCGGTGACAGCTAGAGCGCTGACCTCCGCTCTAGCGGAAGTATGAATTAAATAATGCCTGGTTCTTACCTGGCCGCCCTCCGCTCTACGGCAATAATTGCCGAGTCGGACCGGGGCGGACAGGCTTCAGTATCGAACCTGACAATGTAGAAGTGCGGGGGAGAGTATTTAGGAATTTAGGCAACCTGAGTGGATTTTAAAATCAATTCCAGCAACAGTATTTAAAACACGATATTCACTATTAAAAAATGCCTTGCGTGTTGTTCTCCTTCCTAACTCCTCGCAGCCCTCGCAGTCAGGACAGCAAGCAGTCAGTCAGTTTACCTTCAAATGCAGCAGCGGATCAGGAGACGCTGCCACCACCTCCCTACCGCAGCGCTTCCGAGGTCAGACCAACCTAAATAGCCCTGAGGGCGGTGACAGCTAGAGCGCTGACCTCCGCTCTAGCGGAAGTATGAATTAAATAATGCCTGGTTCTTACCTGGCCGCCCTCCGCTCTACGGCAATAATTGCCGAGTCGGACCGGGGCGGACAGGCTTCAGTATCGAACCTGACAATGTAGAAGTGCGGGGGAGAGTATTTAGGAATTTAGGCAACCTGAGTGGATTTTAAAATCAATTCCAGCAACAGTATTTAAAACACGATATTCACTATTAAAAAATGCCTTGCGTGTTGTTCTCCTTCCTAACTCCTCGCAGTCCTCGCAGTCAGGACAGCAAGCAGTCAGTCAGTTTACCTTCAAATGCAGCAGCGGATCAGGAGACGCTGCCACCACCTCCCTACCGCAGCGCTTCCGAGGTCAGACCAACCTAAATAGCCCTGAGGGCGGTGACAGCTAGAGCGCTGACCTCCGCTCTAGCGGAAGTATGAATTAAATAATGCCTGGTTCTTACCTGGCCGCCCTCCGCTCTACGGCAATAATTGCCGAGTCGGACCGGGGCGGACAGGCTTCAGTATCGAACCTGACAATGTAGAAGTGCGGGGGAGAGTATTTAGGAATTTAGGCAACCTGAGTGGATTTTAAAATCAATTCCAGCAACAGTATTTAAAACACGATATTCACTATTAAAAAATGCCTTGCGTGTTGTTCTCCTTCCTAACTCCTCGCAGCCCTCGCAGTCAGGACAGCAAGCAGTCAGTCAGTTTACCTTCAAATGCAGCAGCGGATCAGGAGACGCTGCCACCACCTCCCTACCGCAGCGCTTCCGAGGTCAGACCAACCTAAATAGCCCTGAGGGCGGTGACAGCTAGAGCGCTGACCTCCGCTCTAGCGGAAGTATGAATTAAATAATGCCTGGTTCTTACCTGGCCGCCCTCCGCTCTACGGCAATAATTGCCGAGTCGGACCGGGGCGGACAGGCTTCAGTATCGAACCTGACAATGTAGAAGTGCGGGGGAGAGTATTTAGGAATTTAGGCAACCTGAGTGGATTTTAAAATCAATTCCAGCAACAGTATTTAAAACACGATATTCACTATTAAAAAATGCCTTGCGTGTTGTTCTCCTTCCTAACACTCGCAGCCCTCGCAGTCAGGACAGCAAGCAGTCAGTCAGTTTACCTTCAAATGCAGCAGCGGATCAGGAGACGCTGCCACCACCTCCCTACCGCAGCGCTTCCGAGGTCAGACCAACCTAAATAGCCCTGAGGGCGGTGACAGCTAGAGCGCTGACCTCCGCTCTAGCGGAAGTATGAATTAAATAATGCCTGGTTCTTACCTGGCCGCCCTCCGCTCTACGGCAATAATTGCCGAGTCGGACCGGGGCGGACAGGCTTCAGTATCGAACCTGACAATGTAGAAGTGCGGGGGAGAGTATTTAGGAATTTAGGCAACCTGAGTGGATTTTAAAATCAATTCCAGCAACAGTATTTAAAACACGATATTCACTATTAAAAAATGCCTTGCGTGTTGTTCTCCCTCCTAACTCCTCGCAGCCCTCGCAGTCAGGACAGCAAGCAGTCAGTCAGTTTACCTTCAAATGCAGCAGCGGATCAGGAGACGCTGCCACCACCTCCCTACCGCAGCGCTTCCGAGGTCAGACCAACCTAAATAGCCCTGAGGGCGGTGACAGCTAGAGCGCTGACCTCCGCTCTAGCGGAAGTATGAATTAAATAATGCCTGGTTCTTACCTGGCCGCCCTCCGCTCTACGGCAATAATTGCCGAGTCGGACCGGGGCGGACAGGCTTCAGTATCGAACCTGACAATGTAGAAGTGCGGGGGAGAGTATTTAGGAATTTAGGCAACCTGAGTGGATTTTAAAATCAATTCCAGCAACAGTATTTAAAACACGATATTCACTATTAAAAAATGCCTTGCGTGTTGTTCTCCTTCCTAACTCCTCGCAGCCCTCGCAGTCAGGACAGCAAGCAGTCAGTCAGTTTACCTTCAAATGCAGCAGCGGATCAGGAGACGCTGCCACCACCTCCCTACCGCAGCGCTTCCGAGGTCAGACCAACCTAAATAGCCCTGAGGGCGGTGACAGCTAGAGCGCTGACCTCCGCTCTAGCGGAAGTATGAATTAAATAATGCCTGGTTCTTACCTGGCCGCCCTCCGCTCTACGGCAATAATTGCCGAGTCGGACCGGGGCGGACAGGCTTCAGTATCGAACCTGACAATGTAGAAGTGCGGGGGAGAGTATTTAGGAATTTAGGCAACCTGAGTGGATTTTAAAATCAATTCCAGCAACAGTATTTAAAACACGATATTCACTATTAAAAAATGCCTTGCGTGTTGTTCTCCTTCCTAACACTCGCAGCCCTCGCAGTCAGGACAGCAAGCAGTCAGTCAGTTTACCTTCAAATGCAGCAGCGGATCAGGAGACGCTGCCACCACCTCCCTACCGCAGCGCTTCCGAGGTCAGACCAACCTAAATAGCCCTGAGGGCGGTGACAGCTAGAGCGCTGACCTCCGCTCTAGCGGAAGTATGAATTAAATAATGCCTGGTTCTTACCTGGCCGCCCTCCGCTCTACGGCAATAATTGCCGAGTCGGACCGGGGCGGACAGGCTTCAGTATCGAACCTGACAATGTAGAAGTGCGGGGGAGAGTATTTAGGAATTTAGGCAACCTGAGTGGATTTTAAAATCAATTCCAGCAACAGTATTTAAAACACGATATTCACTATTAAAAAATGCCTTGCGTGTTGTTCTCCCTCCTAACTCCTCGCAGCCCTCGCAGTCAGGACAGCAAGCAGTCAGTCAGTTTACCTTCAAATGCAGCAGCGGATCAGGAGACGCTGCCACCACCTCCCTACCGCAGCGCTTCCGAGGTCAGACCAACCTAAATAGCCCTGAGGGCGGTGACAGCTAGAGCGTTGACCTCCGCTCTAGCGGAAGTATGAATTAAATAATGCCTGGTTCTTACCTGGCCGCCCTCCGCTCTACGGCAATAATTGCCGAGTCGGACCGGGGCGGACAGGCTTCAGTATCGAACCTGACAATGTAGAAGTGCGGGGGAGAGTATTTAGGAATTTAGGCAACCTGAGTGGATTTTAAAATCAATTCCAGCAACAGTATTTAAAACACGATATTCACTATTAAAAAATGCCTTGCGTGTTGTTCTCCTTCCTAACTCCTCGCAGCCCTCGCAGTCAGGACAGCAAGCAGTCAGTCAGTTTACCTTCAAATGCAGCAGCGGATCAGGAGACGCTGCCACCACCTCCCTACCGCAGCGCTTCCGAAGTCAGACCAACCTAAATAGCCCTGAGGGCGGTGACAGCTAGAGCGCTGACCTCCGCTCTAGCGGAAGTATGAATTAAATAATGCCTGGTTCTTACCTGGCCGCCCTCCGCTCTACGGCAATAATTGCCGAGTCGGACCGGGGCGGACAGGCTTCAGTATCGAACCTGACAATGTAGAAGTGCGGGGGAGAGTATTTAGGAATTTAGGCAACCTGAGTGGATTTTAAAATCAATTCCAGCAACAGTATTTAAAACACGATATTCACTATTAAAAAATGCCTTGCGTGTTGTTCTCCTTCCTAACTCCTCGCAGCCCTCGCAGTCAGGACAGCAAGCAGTCAGTCAGTTTACCTTCAAATGCAGCAGCGGATCAGGAGACGCTGCCACCACCTCCCTACCGCCAAAGAGTTCCTTTTATACTTGCCAATAGGTCCAGGCTGTTGTTTTTTTTTTACTCTCTCATAGATAGATGAAAGTGGTTCTTGGGTGCCTTGCTAATATATGGGGCGTCCCAAGACTAGGAAGTATTCTGACTATCCTCTCTGTTGATAGACTGTTTCTGTGCCTTGTCTAAAGACCTTTTGTTCTGTCCACCAATAGATATTTGCTGCCTTACAACCATTGCCAGAGGGGCCCGGACATCAGATTCAGCCTCGGGAGTCAGCGTCTGCACCAGTCCAGCTTGAAACCAAAGTGAAGGTAACCAGCACAGGCATTGCTGGCAACTAGGACCTCAGTGAAGGCGGAAGCCCTGGAATTAATTGTGTACCCCTGCCACTGTCTTGGGCGAAAGATGGGGTCACAAATCAGAAAGGAGAAATATTTGATGCCCAGCTGAGAGTCACAGACCCTGAATGCAATGTGTGACCCCAACGAATGAGCAGTGCGCCAGCAGAGCAATACAGGAGTTAGGGAAGGACTTGGGATTAGGGTACAGGTGCTGTGTCTCTGGTGCCTGTTAGACTGAAGTGAAGAAAACTGGTGCACTGCCTGAGACACTGGACAGGATCGCTAAGAGCATTTGCCTGGTGGGTGACTGCCCTATCCTGAAAGAAGAGACTTTTTTGCTTGAAACTGGGCTGTGATTCTTGAGTTGCGAGTTGTGCAGCTCCACCAAGGAAGCAACAAGAGCCTGCCTGTGAGGCTCAAACGAACACTGGCTTGGTTGTACAGCAGCTTCAATTTCCCCAAGGACTTCTTCTTTTTTCTTGTCAATAATGTACCCCTTTAGTCGTCCCATTTTTAAGGAGGAGCAGCCTTTTGCATCTCTTCGTTCTAATTCCTATGGCCCTGTGTGGTCCTCCTGGTCCCAGATATGATTGATGGTCTAGCCCTCATAAAAGGAAAATGTAAAAGTCAATTAGAAAATGTTTTTTATTAGATATGTGTTGTTGGCTATTCTGAAATTAAAATGAATAGTCCTTGAAATGCATAGGAGCCCTGAAAATGTTTACTAGATGATTTTAGGATTTGCTTTTGCTTAGGACTAGGGAAAATGATAATTCTGTTTGTGATAGTGGTCATTACTTTCTCCTGCATGTATGTTAATTATGACCCGATGCTTTGTTCCCTTTGTATTCCTGCTTATACCTTACATGTACCCGCTTAATGAAATGTTTAGAATGGAAAATGCCCACCTAGCAATGAATTAGGATATTGATAAATTTATGAAAATTAATGTGCAAATATTTTCTATGTTCCTACTGGATCATAGGAATGTCTTTAGCTCATGCTAAAAGGACCATCTGTTAAATATTGGAGGGATTTGTTAGCATGAGCTGAAAGCCATTTTGTATTTCTGGCAGCCATCTTGTTTGCTATGTGCTGCCACGTGCTCGCCATGTGCTCTGTCCTCCCGCAGTGTTAACTGCTCTTGTAATCCGCTTAGAAACTAACTATATTTAGCATCTTCCACCTTCGCACATGCCCATAAGGGCCTAGCTAGTAGAATGCACCTGCTTCTCTGGTATAACGGTCAGGCTATTTTTGCTGCTGTATGGAGAAGTAACTCTCCTCCCACTTTGTTGAGCAAGCAGATCTTGTATGCCCATCTAAGTCATTTTTGCATGCTTACATGTGCCAGGACTGCGCCTTGGTGTTATGATGACTATGTAACCCTAAGCATATATAAGGCTTCTGTTTTCTGCACTCCTCAGACTGCCTCATTCACTTGCTAAGGCTTCTGTGTGACGTAGTCTCTCTCATTTGAGGTTAATAAAGATGTTCTTTTATATTTCAGCTTCTGTGCCAATTTCTTCTTTGTTGGTTTAAAAGGACCAAGTTATCAGTGGGTCCCGTGAGAAAGTTTTTATTTTTTACAGTTGCAGTCTTCCTCCTCCTGTTGTGGGCTCCTCGAGGCGTGCGGGCAAGAAACAAACAAACAGGCGGCTACAATGCGCTGCGGGTCAGCGCTGTGATTTTAAGCGCGACCTGCGCACTGGGGCTGATGGACGTTGCATTCCTCCTCCTGTTGTGGGCTCCTCCAGGCGTGCGGGCAAGAAACAAACAAACAGGCGGCTACAATGCGCCACGGGTCAGCGCTGTGATTTTAAGCGCGACCTGCGTGCTGGGGCTGATGGACCTTGCAGTCCTCCTCCTCCTGTTGTGGGCTCCTCCAGGCGTGCGGGCAAAAGATATAACAACGCTGTTGAGTGTGGACTGACACTATTCGCACCAGCCCCTCTGTCCTTGCAGTTGAAGGGGGTGATTCATTTTAACGCCTTGTTTGTTCCAGGGGCGGCTGGAGGAAAAAAACATCTTAAAATTGTGCGTCAGAGTGGACGGTCGCCATTTTGTTTAAAGCGGTTTATGTAAGTGGACACGCCCGAGGCACGAAAGTTGCCAACAAGCAGAAGGGACAGAATGTGCACTGTGCAGAGAATATCAGAGGACCTTTATTTTAGAGTGCATCCCTTGCAGAACGCATACCTCATTTTTTTATTTTTTTTTAAATATCTTTTTATTGCAGCAGAGTAGGTTATACAATCAGAGTATTTGCGCCATTCCCGTTGTTGCCCAATGAATATACGACTTCCCCTCCCCCATGTCACACAGCCAGTTAGCTCACACCCCGGAGGTCGAGCGGCGAAAACATGAAGAAAGATCTGTGCTGGAGAATACTTCATTGGTCATTGACTACCAGGTGTTCGGGAAATGGCAGTGCTGCTTTTTCAGTCCTCTCGCTCCCTCCTCTGTGCCCAATGTCCGATTGAACTAGGAGTCACTCTTTACCATTGCTGATCAACCAGCCCCCCTGACCCCCCCAACTCTCCCAACCCCTCCCACCCCCCTCCCCTCTCCCAGAACTACCCCCGTACCCAACCGTACCCCCCTCCCCCCCAGGCTTGCTAGAGTACCACCAGTACCAGTCCTCAACCCTCCCGACTAATCCAGATCCAAAGCAAACCATCAGGAGCTATAAACAACCAGCTGTCAGTCATCACAATGGAAACAGGGGAGCAAGGGAGGGGGCCTAGGCCACCCCCATGACAGGCGGGCGTTCCGCCAGAGCTTGGCTATGCACCGGGGTGTCCTCCTCATCCATGTCCAGAAGCGTGAGGTCCAAGACCAGTCTCTCCCACGCCCTGGCCCTCTCCAGAGCCGCGTCATTGCCTGCCCGGAGTGCGGCCTGCATACGGAGCTCTCCCTCACACCGGGCCCATTTGTGTAGCTCAGCCTTCCACCTCTCTCCCGTGGGGCCCCTAGTCGCCTTTCATTGGGATGTGATGGCCCGCTTCGCTAGGAGGAGACCCAGGTCCAGAAACTTGCTAGTGACCTTGTTCTTCGATGTGTGTGGGAACCAGTGTAGGATGCAGTGTGCCATGGTGAGTTGTAAGTCCCTCTCCGTTACCTCCCTCAGAACATCCACTACCTCACTCCAGAAGGGACCCAACTCTGGGCAGGACCAGAACATGTGTTGAAAATCAGCTACGTCCGCCGGGCATCGCGGGCAGGACGCCGGGTGGGCTGGGAAATATTTATGTAGTTTGTCAGAGGTCAGGTAGGCCCTGTGCAGGACATAAAAGTGCACCAGCTGGAACCTAGCGTTGCGCGTCCCATTTCGGGCCCGTCCTAGTATACCATTCCACGCCTCCTCAGGGATCTCGGTCGCCAGGTCAGCCTTCCATTTCGCCTTCAGGGTCAGCAGTGGGGCGACAGTCTCCGAGACCATGCGCCGATATAGGCATGTGACAGCTTTGATCGTCCCCACCATCATCACCACATACTGGCAGGCCAGAGACAGTGGCGGCTCCGTCATGCCCGTCTTCCAATGTTTACGGATCGCCGCCGTTAGCGCCGCGTGAAGGAGGAAGTCCCCCCCCGTCAACCCAAAGCGGTCCTTCAGGAGGTCGAAAGGTAACAGCACCCCGTTCTCGTAGAGGTCACCCATGGACGTCAGCCCCTGCAGGTCCCAGCTGTCTAGCCCGTGCCACGAACCGCCATGCGGCAGTGCCCCGCAGAGCTTGAGTGGGATCTCAGGTGCATATGGGACCGCGATATCGCCCCTCCGGCGATACCTGTTCCAGCATTTCCGGGCCGTCGCAAATTCCTGAGTGAGGTGGAAATCCCCCATCGGGAGCCCCAGAACGATCCGGGACAACACCTGGACCGGGCCCGCCGGTTCTCCTGACCCATCCTCCCCACTCCTGGCTCTTGCCACCCATTGCGTCAGCCATTGTAGCTGCGCCAAGAGGTAGTAGAGCTCATAGTCTGGCACTGCTAATCCTCCATCCGTCCTGGGGCGGAGAAGCGTGTCATGTGCCACCCTGCGTCTGCCCGCCCCCCACAGAAAGCCGATAACCATCGTCCGCAGCCGCCGGAAGTAGCTCGCCGGGATCCAGATCGGGAGGGTCCTGAAGAAATAAAGCAGCCGCGGCAAGGTCACCATCTTAAGAAGCGCCACTCTCCCCATGAGTGACAATGGGAGTGTGCTCCAAAAGTCAAAATTCCCTTTAGTGTGCCTGATTGCCGACCCAATATTTCCCTCAAGGATATCCGCCCTATCATGGAAGATCGAGGTACCAAGGTACCGCAGACTCCTTTCCTCCCACGTCACTCCCTCCGTGATTTCTGGGCATAGTCTTCGTGGGCGGGCTGGGAACAGGTGGGACTTCGCCCAGTTCACTCGGAGGCACGACACTCTGCTCTAGGATTGTAGGAGGGTCTTAGCCCCACACAGAGAGTCAGCCGAGTCCGCCAAGAACATCAGCAGGTCATTTGCGTACAATGCGATGTGGTGCACCTGTCCATAGACGTCTAGCCCCTGAAACGCCCGGCACAGCCGGGCTCGCGCCGCGAGGGGTTTGACAGCCAGGGCGAACAATAGGGGGGAGAGAGGACATCCCTGACGGGTGCCCCTGCCCACCACACACATCTCAGAGATAACCCTCCCAGTTCTGACCCTCGCCGTCGCGTTCTGGTAGAGCAGTGCCGTCCAATTCACGAAGCCCTCGCCCAGGCCCAGCGTGCGCATGACGTGGAAGAGATAGGGCCATTCTAGGCTGTCAAAGGCCTTCTCCATATCGACTGCAAACACCAGTGCCTCGTCGCCGTCATAGGTGTCAGCCTCCAATATATGTAGGAGCCGCCGCACGTTAAGCGCTGTGTTGCGGGCCGGGATGAAGCCCGACTGGTCCGCGTGGATCAGCATGGGCATGTGGGGGAGCAAGCGTGTCGCCAAGATTTTACTTAAAATCTTGTAGTCCAGGTTGAGCATGGACAATGGGCGATACGCCGTCCTGTCCCATGGCTGTTTGCCCGGTTTCAGTAGGGGGACTATGAGTGCCTCATCGGTGGTCGCAGGCAGGCTACCCAGTCGCTTCGACTCATTGTATAGCCACGTCAGACGGGGCGCAAGAAGATCAATATAGGTGAGATAAAATTCCGTTGGAAATCCATCGGTGCCCGGCGTCTTGTTCCTCGCCATACTCTTGATGGCGACTCTCACCTCTCTCTCCTCGATCTTGTCCCCGAGCCGCTTCGCGTGCTCCTCCTCCAGCTCCGGCAACTCCAGATCCTCCATAAAGGCCTGGAATTCATCTAGCGATGGGAGGACCCTGCTGCGGTAAAGCTCCGTGTAGTAATCATAGAATAACTCATTAATTCCCTGTTGGTCAAATCGCGCCGCCCCCGCGTGGTCCCTAAGTTCAAGGATGACCGAGCTCCAGCGAGCCGGGTTGGCCAGCCAGGCCAGAAGCGCTCCTGACTTATCGCGCTCCGAGTGCGCGCGTGTTAGGTAGGCTTTGTAGTCAAAGCACCGGAGGCGCTCCACCGTCGCCGCCACCACCTCCCGCGCCTCGAGCAGGGCTTCATGTGTGTCCGGACGTTCGGGCCTTGCCCTCTCCAGCCCCCGCAGCTTCTCGTCCTACCTCGCTATGTCCTCTAGTAAGGTTCTCCGCACTCCTGACGCCGTCGCAATGCATTGGCCCCGCACCACGGATTTAAAGGCGTCCCACTCCGTCGCGGCCGAGCCCGCTGTGCCCGTATTGAGCTGGAAGTACGCTTCGATGCCCGAGGCTATTGTGGATCGGAAGAGCTGGTCGTCGAGCGCCTCTGGGCGCAGCTTCCAGGCCGGGATCCGCGGGCGGTATTGCGCCCAGCGCAGCTGCACCAGAAGCGGGTTATGGTCAGAGATCGAGCGGGTGAGATACTCACTATGGCACACTTCTGCATGCACGTCCTGTGAGCACAGGAATGCATCGATGCGGACATGTAATTCATGGAGCGCTGAGAAGAACGAGTAGTCCCTGTCCGAAGGGTGGTTAGCCCTCCACGAGTCGACCAGATCCCATTGGCGCTGCCAGGCGGAGCGCGCAAGTGCCAGTTTGCCAGCTGGTGCATTAGCCAGGGGGGGGGGCAATCTGTCCAGGGTAGTATCGGTCACGCTGTTAAAGTCCCCGCCCAGGAGCAAGGGTTCCACTAGAAACAGGGCCAGTTTGTTGGATAGCAGGGAGAAGAATGCGGGCTGGTCCACATTCGGGGCGTACAGACAACCCAAGTTAAGGTCCCTCCCGTCTAATTTGCCCCGCACCATTACGTACCTCCCCTCCGGGTCAATTATCTGTTGTGTGCACTGGAAAGGTACCCCCGCCCTTATCCAAATGGCCACCCCCCTAGCATAAGCAGAGTAGTCAGTGTGGTAGACCTGCCCCCTCCATCTTCGTCGCAGCGCCTTTCCCTCCTTAGCCAGCAGGTGTGTTTCCTGGAGGAAGGCGATGTGAATGCCCCGTCTGACTAAATAGGAGTGGATCTTGTGGCGTCTATGCATTGAATGCATCCCCCTTACGTTCCATGTGAGACATTTGTAGCCTAAGTCGGATCCCATTGTAGAGCCCAACTCCCACACCCCAGGACAGACAACCAACGTGGAAACCCCCATCCAAACTTAGTCAATGAAAGTGTATCTCAGTAGAATAGAGCTAGGGTGACCGTGACGCCGACCCAATCAGACCCGAAGCCCCCCGCCCCCGCCCCACCCCCCCCAGAACATTCAGGAGAGGTCCCCCGGCTCTTACCCCCCTCCCCCACACCTCAGCAATAAGTCCAGGAGGCTTCCACACCTCACCGCATAGCGTCCGGAAGCAGCCCCCATCCGCACCCCGGTACCTGACAGATGTGATCAGTGTCCTGCGAACCATCTTAGCCAAGTATTCCATCTGCTGTTTGGGGAGTCACCACCGGCAGGTCCGTCTCCGAGAGCTCGTGTCCACTGCTGGATCCCGGACTGGGAACACTGACCTTCGAGTGCTCCGACGCACTACTGGAAGGGCTGGCGTCTCCCTGGCTGATGGCCGCCACTGCCAGCACCGCCCGGGCTCTTTCCTGCTGCCATCCCGACGGGGAACCAGATCTCCGCGTCGGCGTCGTTTCCGCAGAGCGCCTCCTGGGCGAGGTCTCCGGCGGGGGATCTGCGCTCGGCCCCCCCCCTGGCATCAATCCAGCTCCAGGCCTCCTGTGGCGTCAGGAAAAAGTGGGTGCGGTCCCCAGTGACGACCCTCAGCCGAGCCGGGAACAGCATTGCATAGGGCAGCTGCAGTGATCTCAGTTTCCGCTTGACCGCTAGGAAAGAGGTCCGTTGTCTTTGCACATCTCTTGTGAAGTCCGGGAAGACCATGACCTTGCTGTTATCGATTCTCAGGTCCGGCAGGTCTCGTACCCTCCGGAGGATGTGGTCCCTGTCTCGGAAGTGCAGGAGAAGCAGTACTATCGGCCGCGGCGGTCCCCCCGGCTTGGGAGGGCGAGCAGTGACCCTGTGTGCCCGCTCTATGGCAAAAAACGGGGAAAGTCCATCCGGGGCCACCTCAGACCGCAGCCAGCCCTCTAGGTAGGAGACCGCGTCCTGCCCCTCCACTTTTTCTGGGACCCCCACGAGGCGGAGGTTATTGCGTCTGGAGTGCCCTTCGCTGTCCTCAGCTCTGATCTCCAGCACCCAGACCTTCTGTGCCATCTCCGCCAGAGATGTTCTTAGAGCGGCTACATCTCCCGGCAGATCTTTCAGGGTCACCTCTGAGGTCGCCACTCGCTCTTTCAGTTTCCTGTGGTCGTCCTTCAGCAAGGTCAGGTCCGATCCGATGGTGTCCATTCGTTTTTCGAGGGCTTCCCGCGACGCCACTATCGCCTGCATGATATCCCCCAGGGAAGGATCGCGTGGGCAGGCTGAGCTTCCCGCTCCAGGCCCCGGTGCATCTTCTTCCACTAGGTGGCCCGGGTCGTCCAGCTTCAGGGCGTCAAAGCCCTTCTTGCTGCCTCCTTGCACCATTCTGCCGGGCGGCTAGTCTTGCGCGCCCCTTCGGAGGTCACCGGCGAATCAGGATCTTCCGACACCCCCACCAGATTCTACGGAGGCTCTCGGCTCCGTCGCGCCTCCGCGCGCCCGTCAGGCCGGGCTCCAGATCCTTGAGCAGTTCCAGGAGCAGGCCCCCACTTCCACCAGGGCGACGGGGCACCAGGGCCCCCCGGTCAGTCGAGGTCCCGCCGCCTCCACGTGCTCTCCGCGCTCAAAGCACGCGCACCACTGACCTGCAGTGAGGGCTGGCGTCGATCTCTTCAGGGCGCGGGGCGCCGGGGTCTTCTCACCAGGAGCGGGGTGGCCCCACCTTTCAACGAGGGCTCTGGGATCCCCGATGTCAGTATCGCCAGGACAGCCCTCGGTGCGTGGGCGGCGCCAACTTGGGGTCAGACAGTCTTCTATGCCCTCGCACTCCAATCCCGGTAACGCTGCGATGCCCTTAATTCTCCCCGGCGTCGGGGGGGGTCACTGCTACGATGCCCCTCGCTCTCCTGGACCCCCCAACTCCACCAGCGCCCTGCCGTCAGATGTGGGCAGCAGCCGCCATGTTGGGCGCTCCGCACTTCAGGTTTCCCAACTCGGGCCGCTCACCTCAAATCCGCTTCAGCTGCGTGTGCCAGTTCCCCCAGGGCGAGGGGCACCAGGGTCTCCGCTACAGATGCCAAGCGAAACCGCCACTCCGCCAGGTCTCACCGCCGAGAGAGCCCGGTCTGCTCCCGTCACCCTGGGGCCGCCATTTTGGGGTCAGGCAGCTTGCTGCTTCATCGGCCGCCGAACCTTCAAGCGCCCCTTTGCTGGGCAAAGCCCTCCACCTCCTTCAACACCGGGGGGGTCCCCTCCGCCGAGCGGGCGATTGTTGCTGCTCCGCAGGGCTCTTCGTCGTCCACAGGATTCCGCCGTCAGGCCGAGCCGGCAAGGACCGCGGCCGCCATTTTGGGCGCTCGTGATTCCGGGCGCTCCTCCTTGCCCAAAAACGTTCAGCAAGGGCTGTTACAGGGACTCCGGGGCCGCCAAAGTCATTCCCCACGCTCACCAGGTCCTCCCACGTGGGCCTGGGGGTCCTAGGTCCGAGCCAGGGGTCAGGATATGGTTTGATGCGAGGCGGGAGCGGAGGAGCTCCGGAGTCCCGCTTCCAGCTACATCGGCGCCTAAGCCACGCCCCGATAACAGCCTGCAGAACGCATACCTCATTTGGGTAAATGTTAAATGTTTGGGTAAAATGTTGGGTAAATGTTAAATGTTAAATGTTAAATAGGTAAATGCTAAATGTTTTCCAAATCGTGCACGTTTTCACCACAGATAAGTCAATCGGAATGTGCTTTCACAGCCCTTGGAAAAAGCACTGACATTTTTTTAATGTGCACTCAAAAGTGGCGACTACCCGAGAGTCACCTCAATAACAAAAAAAAAGTACTGACCCAGAAAAGCGGCAATGAAATATTCACACAAATGTGGGAGTCACTGCAACAAACAATAAATAAAAAAATCTACGAGGCACAGAATAGCGGCAGTGAAAGTTCACAGAAAAGTGGGGATTAAATGGGAGTAACTGCAAAGAAAAATAAATGAATAAATGTACGAGGCACAGAAAAGCGGTATTGCAATGTGCACAGAAACGTGGGGACAATGGACTATGCACAATAGTGTGGGACTTACATGGGAGTCACTGCAACAAAAACAAGCAGGAAGTGGGATAAGGGAGGGGATGGCAAATGGTGTGCATGTTCATGGCCGCTTTGATGTTCCCAGTGGCCGTGCGGCTCACTGAGAACATCAAAGCGGCAGCGAAAGTCCTCCCAAAGGCTGCAGGCGGACAAATGGTGTGCGCGCCTGGCACACATGCACTGTGCCCGATCCGCCTGCAGACTTTGGGAGCATTTTTGAGAGCCCTTACTTAACTCTCGCAGAGCAACGCATGCAAGTTAGCTCAGCGAGACCTAAAAAACTCTATTCTTTTGAAAGCAAGTCACAAGCATAAAAGATTACCACAGATACACAGTTTTGAAACATCTGAGATGCTATTGGTTTACAGAAGGGCTGCTTTTAAAAAAAACATATTTAGTTCTGCATCTAAAAGGTAAGGGAGAAAATATTTCACCATCAAGTGCCATTTCTCTACCTAATGATCCAATATATTTCTCTGCCACATGAGCTGCACATCCATTCTATAGCTGGTGTGCTATTTTACAATTTCATGTAAAACGACTGCCTATATTCGCTTCTTGCATTAATCTGTGCCTAAATTGTCCTATCACTGAAAGTTTCAGCAAATCACACAAGCCAATAATACCTTCTAAAACTCAAGATCAAGGTAGTATAGCAGCGCATTTATCCCCGCAATTAGGATGAAAGACACCAAACCAAAGGTCTGATTTACTGGAGTACTGAAGGTGAAATTCCTTGGGAAATGGGTGCAAGGTTGGTTGTAAGAAGACGTTTGTATAAGTTTCATTGCAAAATATTAAGGAGGATGCTTTTATCAATTTTTTTTTTATAACCGCTGTTTCCTAAAAAGTGCTAGCTTTGCTAATATCTAGAGCTTCAACATTCTTAAAGCATTTCCACCTCATTACCATGACAATACCATACAGGATGAAATGTGTACATCATTGTTGGAATTCATGAAAGGTGGGTTACTTTTACTAACAATGTTTATGTTTAAAGTAGAGCTGGCTTCAAGGCTCCAACTTTGTAGTTAGAGCTACTAAAGAATACTGGCAACACACTTGATGACAGGCTAGTGTGGGGGAGTGTGGTCAGTGGATGATCAAGTAATGGTCCATTTAAAATGGAACGGAGTAGATGGATCACAGGTGGAAATCCTAACCAAATACCATGAGTGGACCACTAAAAATTCAGTTATGAAATCTGTTTATCTGATACTAATCATGACAGAGTAAATTATTTGGACGAAAGCAAAATACGCAGATATCAACCAAGGCAAATTCTGATTTGCCTAATACACAAAAAAATCATAGTGTATGTAGTGTCCTGCTGGACACGTTCTAGTCTTTCTGCAAGTGTAACCCACACTATACACCTACCCACCACCGGCGTCACGAGTCAGGTGACCCGGTCAATAAAGGAGGCCTAGCGCACGTGCTCGAGGCCATTTTTACCAACCCACTACCCGGTGTCTGTGTCTCCCTGACTTCCGTAATGCGGGCCTAGTGTCCAACACTACACTGGCGACGAGGAGGAAGCTGTGCCACGCGTGCCACAGCAAAGAAATATCAGGAAAAAGGGAGAGAGAGCTGCCTCTCCTGAAGGCACCCCCCGTGAATGGCGCCGGCCGCCGAAAGGCCTGCAGGGCGTGTGCCGAGCCCTGGGCCTGCCTGCTGTCAAGGAGGTGACCGGTAGCCTACCCCGCACCTCTCGAGCCTGCCGTGAGCCTCCCCGCCGTGGGAGTACCACGAGGGAGATCAGCGGACCGACCGGAGCCCAACCGCGTCGGCCGCGACAGCGGGACCCCCACCGTGTGGAGGCCAAGCGGAGCCCACCCGCATCGGCCACAACCGGGCCGCGAATGACTGCCCCACCGCAAGGTGACCGGGAGCCTACCCCGCGCCTCCTGTGCCCAGCGTGAGCCCCCCCTGCGTGGGGTAAAGAGTGAACATCAAAGCGGAGCCCACCCGCGACAGTCGCAACGCCAGCCAGACCCAAGGTGAGCCCGCAGGCTGCCCGAGAAGCCACGGCGTGAGCAGAGGTCCGCGGGAGCTCACCCCGCCTCCGCGACCAACGCGATAAATAACGAGAGCGAAGGGAGGGAGTGGAGTAGCTAACCACCTCCCGACCCTTCCCTTTAACAAAAATGAACGCTGTACCGGAGCGGAGCCCACCCGCAATAACAGCGACGCAATGAGGGCAAGGTGCTGGGGGGAGAGAAATCACGAGGCTCGCAGTGTATGCAAATGCGGCCGGCAGCACCGTGAACTGCCCTGTTTAGCCCCCGCGCGGCTTGAGTAAAGATTAAGGCTGCTGCGAGGGGCGGAGAACCCATTGAGGCTGGAGTGCGACCAGCACCGCGGAGGCAGTGAAGTCAGAAGTCCAGAGGAGGAAGCGGTGCCCCTCCCCTATGCATTATGACCCCCAGTCTGGTCACAAAGAAGTGAGAGCGCTGCCGGCCATAAGGACAAAGAAGCACCCCGCTGAGGCCCGCAGCGTGAGGGGGAGCTGCTTGGGCCGACCGAAGCGCTGCAGGCAGAGCAGTGAATTGGCAGCAGAGAAGCACCCTGACCGTGTATCCACGGACACTAGCATCTCAACAAAAGGGAGTAGGACTATAACAACATAATAAGGCACCTACCTAGCTGCAGTGCCCGTACCCAGGGGAACAATGATGAGGAGCAGCCAAATTTGCGAAGCAATCCAGGTCACAGCACACTCTGGGAAGAGCAAACACAGCCCGGGGCCTTGACTCTCAAACAGGACAGTCGGAGCCACGCTTCACTGTAATGCAGCGGCGCCACCTGGTGCCCCCTTTTCGGTACTGCAGGGAAAAGAAAAAACAAGCCTGCAACAAGACAAGAAATTCCTGCCACTGCACAGGACAAGCTGTTTTCCAGCACAAGACTGAAGGACAAAAGAGCAATACAGAATTAAAGGCACTGTGTGCAGACGGCGCAGGAACGCGCCAGAAACGCAAGGAACATGCCAGAAGACGGCGCAGGAGCGCATCATAATCGCAAGAAACACGCCAGGAGTGCAGGAACTCCACAGAGAACACTCAAGAGAACGCACAGCAAGTGCGCCCAAGAAAAGCAAAGAGCGCAGCCATCAGCGCGCGAAAAGGAAAGACCAGAAAAGGTCGACGGAGCGGTGACGTAACCCTCCTGAAGCACTACACAGACACTGGGCAGAGGCCAAGTCAATAGCCCAAAGCAGCAAGCCACGGAAGCGACCGAAGAGCGCATCCAGAAGCGCGCCAAAGCAACCGAACGGCGACGAACAGGAAAAAATGGTTGTGCAGATGACCGGAAGCATGAAGACTCACCAGGAAAAAGCCGACCACCCGATCTGGTTGCAATGAAGGTAAGCCGACCACCCAGTCTGGTTGCAAAGAAGAGAAAGCCGGCCACTCGTACTGGTCGCAAAGAAAAGAAAGCAGACCACCCAGTCTGGTCGCAAAGAAGAGAAAGCAGAAGAAGAGAAGGCAGACCACCCAGTCTGGTCGAAAGGAAGATAAAGCCAGATGATCGCCCATGAAGAAAAGGATCCGACCAGCAAGACGGTCCCCTGCGATGAGAGACCTGGCAGGAGGTCTGATCAGAGGGAAGTAGAAGTCCGTGGAGCAGATGTCCACAAGGGATCCATGAGGAGGACCCGAAGAAGACGGACGCGACACCCATCAAGAACCAGAAGTTAAACAGTCAAAGGAAGAAGGTCGGGGTGACCGGTCCAGTCACAGAGTGGAAAGGGGGCAGTGTCCTAGAGCCAAGACAAGACCAGAGGTAAACGGGCGGAGTGCACGCCGCTCGGAGAAGCCTGGTCAGGAGGTCAAGAGCAGCAAGAGGACCGGACCGCGTCGCGAGGAAGAAAAGAAGAAAGGAGTCAAGTGGCATAGCACCATCAGAAACAACAACGTCCAGGAAGATGAGAAGAGGTGTGGCAGGTCAAACCACACACCAGAAGAGGAGGTGACACGCGCCACAACATCGAGCACATTGACATACATGTCCAGGAGAACATCGGCAGCACTAGGAGAAGAACAGGCATCTACTTACAAGTCCTCTGACAACCTGTCGGCTGCAGGAATTAACAGGCTGGACCATTGGCAACACCTACCTTTGGGAATGAGCGGCAGTCTGGATGGGGAGAGCGCTCAGACGTCTGGCAGAAGGAGAACTGAACACTCCACACCAGCCCGTGGATATCCAAGGGGCAAAGGCCTCAGGGACACCGGTGGCAGAGGGTCCCGACAAGAGAGATGGATCCACCGCCGTCTATCCTGCACGCCCCAGGAAGAAGAGGAACTTATGCGCAAAGGCAGGAGTCAACAACCACCCTCCAGGTGGAGCTACGGACTTTGAGGTAGTACTCCCATCGCCTCCTCCATTCACACGCAGACTGTGGAGTTGGAGCAACGCTGCGGAGAACACCCGACCCAGTGGAAACCTGATAAAGAGGGCCTCCGGGATATCTCATGGCAGGAGAACACCCAGCGAGATGGGCGTCCTAGTGAGAAGGATGTCCTTCAACTACTCCCTCCTTTGCAAAAGTGAAGCCACACTGCCGCCAGTGAAGAAACCAGACGGACTGGTAGAGAACAACATCCATCAGATCTACCATCTTGGCATCTGTCTGTCGTCACCACAAGAGCGAGGCTGAAAGTCCAGAAGGGCACATCCACGGAGCACCATGACGTCATGCCCATGTGAACTAGTAGTGACATGGGTGACACATTTTACCAATTTGTATAAACAATATGACAGTGGTGATGAGGAGTTCCCATGTTCACTTCCACTACCTGTATGCCTTGATTTCACCCTGGACGAAACAAATAGGGCAATCAATGAATTAAAAAATAACAAAGCTCCCAGCCCAGATAAAGTACCGGGTGACCTCTATAAACATGAATCCGAAGTCTGGGCCCCCTATATTAATCGTCTGTTTAATGCTCTGTCCGTAAGTTGCAAATTCCCTGATAGTTGGCGTGCAGCAGAAGTTGTCCCAATTTTCAAAAAGGGGAATAGATCTGTCCCCTCAAATTACAGACCTATTAGTTTAATGGACATTCTGCAAAAACTCTATGCCAAACATTTGCTATTTAGGATAAATGATTGGCTGGAGGAGTCAGCTATACTTTCCAAATTTCAGGCAGGCTTTAGGTCTAAGATCAGCACCATAGACCAGGTCTTCAGATTTTGTTGTCTGTATTGGAAGTATGTTCATATTAGGAAAGGTCATTTGTATGTAGCCTTCATTGACTTGAGAGCGGCATTTGACCTTGTTCCTCGCAACTTGCTCTGGAGATCTTTAAACAAAGCCGGCCTGGCAGGAAGCCTCTTGGTCCACATAATTGAGCTACACGCTAGAAATCATGCAAACATCAGATGGGGTCCGAATGGCGAACTGACGCGTGACATCCCGATTAAGCGTGGTGTCCGACAGGGATGCGTCCTGGCCCCCACCCTGTTTTCTATTTTTGTCAACGATGTTCCTGATTACCTTAATGCTTGTAGCAATGATTCACCTCAGCTCAATGGAGAAAGGGTGCCTGCGTTGCTCTTCGCGGATGATACCATCTTAATATCCCAAACCAAGAAGGGCCTCCAGGCACTCTTAAACTCCTTTAGTAGCTAGTGTGTGACCAAAGGGCTTGAAATAAACGTTGATAAAACCAAATGAATGGCTTTGAATCCTAGTAGGCCGGACAGAGGGAACCTGATCTTGAATGGGGAAACTCTAGGTACCGTGGAGAATTTTACCTATTTGGGGGTAGTACTTGACTCTAAGTTAACATGGAAGGCCCAAATCGAGAAAAGCAAGGTGTCATATGTTCATAATGCCAAACCAATAATTTGTAGATTGAATGCTAGTACAAGTAAAAGTGTAACACCTGTACTTGAACTCTTTAAATTCAAAATTCAATCTGCTGCCCTATATGGGGCTGAGATATGGGGACCTTGGGCCAGGGAGAGTTTTCAAGGCCTGGATAATAAATTTATGAGAACAATTGTAAGGGTCCCAACTAGTACACCACTAATTCCCCTTCAGCTCGATTTGAATTTTAAACGAACCGACCATCTAACTACTATAAGACCGTTAATGTTCTGGATAAGGATTTGGTCCACCCCAGAATTGATAGACTACAGGAATGGTCTTCGAGAAGTAATGAACTTAGATTCTTTTAATTCCCTTCGGTGGTTCGGGCATATTAAAAAATGGCTCGTAATTCTGGGCTTGCATTCGTTCTGGGAAAACCCAGAGAACCTACCTTCCTTTGCTAAACCCATGGTAAAAAAAGCCTACTGGTCCTTTATGAATAATAGGCATGCTCATGAAAGCAGAATTGGCACTCTAACCCAAAACTTTTTGTCCTTTAAAAATGAACCTTGTTTTGAATCCTTCTTGGACGAAATAGAGCCCCCTGTTGTGAAGACTCTCTTCTTGAAATTCAGGTATGGGAATCTCATGCTGAATTCCAACATAGAGCGTTGGTCAAAGAATAAACCGGATTGTCTGAATAGTATAAGTGAGAGATGTCCTATGTGTTCAGATTTGTGCAAGGAGAATGAGGTCCACATGTTGTTTATATGCAAAGCGTATCTGAAAGCTCGGAAAAGATGGCTTAAACCCATGTGTGTACTTTTAGGAACCAGATCCTGTTTAACAGCATACAGGATATTAAAAACTAATACTGCTCAGTCTATTGTATTCAGCATTAGTAGGTTCCTCTACTCTGTGTACATTGCCCGAAAGAAATTGGGACAGATGCTTTAAGTTGGACTAATTCTAAAGACTGAACCTTGCTGCTAAATGAATGATGTTTTAAATTGATTGGTGAAAATTAATTCCGCACTCTATTTTAGAATTTGTTGTTTTAAATGAATTGATGCATGTATACTGTTACGTTTTTCTGTTCCATGTATGTATATACGTGTGTCTTTTATGGCCATTCGGCCAAAATAAAGAAATAAAATGAAAAATGAAATGAACTAGTAGTTCCAGCTGCAAGTTTCTGCCGTCGTCATCCGTCTAGCAGCTGAAGAGACTTTTGTAAAATTGTGACAATAGTATATTATGTGTTTATTTTCTCCCGCAGGTTCGGACTTTGTTCCATTCAGTTTTTATTAAAGTTTGGGAGGAATGTAGTGTCCTGCTGGACACGTTCTAGTCTTTCTGCAAGTGTAACCCACACTATACACCCACCCACCACCGGCGTCACGAGTCAGGGGACCTGGTCAATAAAGGAGGCCGAGCGCACGTGCTCGAGGCCATTTTAACCAACCCACTACCCGGTGTCTGTGTCTCCCTGACTTCCCTAATGTGGGCCTAGTGCCCAACACTACAGTGTACACAAACAGAAGTCGTTAAACTAGTTTTGAATTGTAAGAAATTCTTTTTAAATAATCACTTCATAAGAGACACAAACTCATATGTTTCCGTAACAGAGCTGTTATAAGTCAGAATGAATTTAACTATTTACAGATTTGGATGATCCGGTCTCAGATCTCTCTGGCAGTTGCTAGTTCATCCGCAAGTAGTGGGAGATCTAACAATGGAGCCACAATGCAACCCAGCTTCCTATACGCCTCTTCATCTTGAGTGTAGTGTAGGTGGGTCCCCTGCTGTTAGCAGAATGTAATACGTGCCCCAAGTATCACTTAGAGTAGTGTTTCATGTTGGTTGTCTATTTACTTACTTATATACTATTGGGAGGGAGGGCGAGGGGTGAGAGAAACGTAGACCAGAATTGTTTTTGTGTGTGAAAAAGGCCGCTTTATTAGGAAACAGGTGCACATTACAATTATAAAACCTTGGCAACGCCTTACAAAACTATCTCTCACTAAATAAATAATTAACTACAAACCCCGCCCCCCACCCCCTCCCCTAAAATTCTTTGACCCCTCCCCCACCCACAATTCAGCATTACAACATTACAACAACATTATAAACATAACATCATCAATAAACATTACGTCATTAATTCAATCATTACGTCATCAATTAACCCCTTATTCATCAAAACCCCAATCACATATTGAAAGCCAGGCCCTCTTTAACCATAAACCCTGCCTGACCCTTCACTCCTGCCAATACCCCCCAAAACCTGAACGGTCAAACAATGACCAACTTCCCCTGAACCTGTCAATCAAAGAATCAATCCAATACTCATCAAACAATCTACCATAAACAGCACCGGGGCAACCAAAAAACCCCGCCAGCACCTGTTCCTAGCGACAATACAAAGCACAAGAAAAAATCCCCTGCACACCTATATCTAAGAAAACAGCCTTTTAGAATTATCCATAAAGGAGAGAAAAAATTCTAACGGACAAAAATTCGGGAAAGGAAAAAACCCAGGAAATGAAAGATAATATTAATAAATGGGCGGGAGGGAGGGACAAAAAACGCTACAGCCCTCCTAGCCACCAGGTCACCAAACCTAAAATGGTGGCTAGGAGGCGGGGTCAGGGAAATTTATAATTGGGCTGGCCAGTCCTACTAGGCCAGCCCAAATCCCGAACTTTCTGATACCTACGTCATGACAGAAAACCCCTCGTGACCCTCCCAAACAGCCCGGGGGAGGAGACCTCCCTTCGGTCAGCTCTCTCCCCCAAGCCCCCCTTGGGAGGGAGGGCGAGGGGTGAGAGAAACGTAGACCAGAATTGTTTTTGTGTGTGAAAAAGGCCGCTTTATTAGGAAACAGGTGCACATTACAATTATAAAACCTTGGCAACGCCTTACAAAACTATCTCTCACTAAATAAATAATTAACTACAAACCCCGCCCCCCACCCCCTCCCCTAAAATTCTTTGACCCCTCCCCCACCCACAATTCAGCATTACAACATTACAACAACATTATAAACATAACATCATCAATAAACATTACGTCATTAATTCAATCATTACGTCATCAATTAACCCCTTATTCATCAAAACCCCAATCACATATTGAAAGCCAGGCCCTCTTTAACCATAAACCCTGCCTGACCCTTCACTCCTGCCAATACCCCCCAAAACCTGAACGGTCAAACAATGACCAACTTCCCCTGAACCTGTCAATCAAAGAATCAATCCAATACTCATCAAACAATCTACCATAAACAGCACCGGGGCAACCAAAAAACCCCGCCACCCAGAAAGGTAGGAGGGGGAGAGAAACTACACCACCTCCCTTTCTGCCCCCCCCCCACCGGAAAACGAAAAACAGAAACCGAACCAACCTTACCGGTGCATCGCTAGCGAACGCGCCAAAACCTCACGTAATTCCAACAAGTATAGATCCATACCCACTCTTGACAGGTGAACACCATCATCCCTAAAGAATTCCACAGTCTCAAACTTAATTTCCCTATGGGAAATCCTACTAAAACCAAGACCACGGCAGCAGCGCGAAACCTCTGAATTTACTTTCATCCGAGCCCTGTCAACCGCCTTGGGGTTGACCGCTCCTCTCCAGATCCTACGCGGTATCAATTCAGTCCAATAGACATGGCACCCAGCCCAAAGCTCTTTGATAAGGCCCAAATCCTTCTTATTAGCTCAGAGTAACACCACACCTTTGGTAGCGCAAAGATCATTTTCCCCCAGATGGATGACCAGAATATCAGGACACAGCCCACCCACCATATTGTTGTTAAGACAAGGGATTAACTCTCTCCGGAGCATCCCACCTTTCCCCTTCCAAACCCCATTGAACATACTAGCGTTAAAACCTAGAAGTTCTCCAAAATAACTCTGTGCTGCCTGGACTCGGCCCCACTTCACGAAGGAATGTCCAACTATCCAGACCGTCACCACCGGAGAACGAGGCCCAGCAACAGAACCTATAAAAGAAAACAGAGTTAGAGCTCATGGGAAGGAAGATGACGCATGCGCCTCCTCCGCCTGACTTCTCACGTAGCGCTGAAAGCAGCTTGAAGACCAGCGCCCCAGCCTCATGATATCCCTTTGAGTCCAACCTCTGTGAAAAGCTTCAGTTGCAGCCCCAATCCGGAAGGAATGTGTCCCATATAAGCTCCCATCTAAACCCAGGTGTTCAAAAGCTTTGCGCAGAACCATGCGTAATTGGTATGCAGTAACCAGGGTGCCATCAATATAGTGAAAGACGAGTGCATCATCACCACCCCCGCACAAAGAACGCCAGCGCCGCGCCAGCAGCAAAGGGCAAGTAATCCTGAGAGCACGCACTTGCAACCACACACCCTTTCCCTTCTTAGTCTGATCAGTTTTAGAGCTGGCGAACCAGATGTGCACCCCCTCATCAGAACAGAAAACATCCCGCCAACATAGGCCACACTTGCATTACGAACCCAACAACTCCGAAACCCTAAAAGCTCCAAAAAACATGAAGGCCATGAACATGGAAAATAAGCATGACCAAAGTCATCTGAACAAACCTCAGGGAGAACAGTTAATAATCGAGCCAGGATCTGCCAAGATAAAGGAGCCCTAAGTCTACTGGTGTGCCCCTGTTCTCTGGCCCAACCCTCGAGCATTCTCCTGCCAATCTCCCCTGCCGACGGAAGATAACCCCATAACAACTTGTCCATAAATGCTATCCCCGCTAATTTACCGGCAATAGTCACCTTAGTAAACCCTTTGTCCATGAGGTCCAAAATGAAATTCACTACATCCTCTAAACGACGCCAAACCTCCTCACGCCTACAGGCGCCAGACTCCAGAAATTCCCTCCAGGCCAGAGAATAAGCAGAACGCGTAGACACAGACAAAGAACCTACCACCAGTTGTAAGACCCGACGTTGCCTACGACCACTCATCCGGCCAACGTTCCGCACACCATCTCCCATTCCAGTACAGACCAAAACCATCACTGCCAGCAGCATCTGAAAACATTTGCACATCCCATTGAAAGTCAACGTCCCTGAGCAAAGGAACACCATTAAAGGAAGAAAGAAAAAATCTCCACATTCTCAAATCCTCCTTGACTCCAGCAGACAATCGAACCCTATGGTGAGGCAAATGTTGACCAGCAAGAGCCCTGCCTAATCTACGACAAAAAGTCCTTCCTGTTCTCACGACCCTACAAGCAAAGTTGAGATGGCCTAGTAACACCTGAACATCTTTCACCAACACTTTCCGATTTGCTAACATATTGTCCAGCAAATCCAGCATCTTCACTTTCTTGTCCTCAGGCAAGCGAGCCCGCATTGCCACCGAATCAAGGTCAATCCCCAAAAAGGACAAAACTGTGTCAGGACCCATAGTTTTCTCGGGAGCCAAAGGAACTCCCAGATCCTCCATGAGCCCTTGGAAAGTGTCCAGAGCAGACTGGCACTCCGCGGAGCCCGGGGACCCGACAAAGAAAAAGTCATCCAGGTAGTGCGTTACCAGTGAGTGACCAGACTGCTGAGTAAAGTACCATTGTAGAAAAATACTGAAGCACTCGAAGAGAGGACAAGATATAGAGCAACCCATCGGCAAAGCCTTGTCCACATATCACTTTCCTGAAAATTGTATACCCAGAAGACACCAGTCTTCCGGATGGACAGGCAGCAGCCGGAAAGCAGACTTTATATCACACTTGGCCATCTCAGCAGCTGCGCCCGCGGTCACAACAAGTGACATGGCCACGTCAACTGATGAATAAGAGACTGACACAGCATCTGGATCAATAAAATCATTGACCGACGACCCTTCCGGCCATGATAAGTGTGGTATAAGTCTGAATTGTCCCGGATCTTTCTTCGGGACCACTCCAATATGTGATACTATTAAATTAAGGGTCGGCCAATCATGAAAAGGGCCAGCCATCCTCCCTTCGTGAACTTCCTTATTCAACTTGTCTTGTACTACTGTGCCATGCTCAGATGCAGATTTTAGATTAGCAAACCATCGTCTCTGTCTAGGACCTGTGTAACCTAACTTGAAACCAAATTCAAAACCATCCAACAATGTTTGTTTCCCAGCAGCATTATCATAGTCATGGAGTGCAAGGCGCAGCTTTTCCAACCTAACCGGTGTACGAGCCCTTGGCCCAGAACCCCGATTACCTCTGAATCCCCTTCCTCCTGTAGAATGTTGGGACGTCCCCGAACCCCCTGCACCTGACTGAAACCCCTGATGATCCCCCGCTGGTTTGTTCTCCCAGCATTTAGACAAGGGGTGTCGCTTACCACAACCTGAGCACTCGTGCCTGAATTCACAATATTCCCTAGTACAGAAACCTTTATTAAACTCCCAGCATGTGCCGACTGCAGGCTGTGTGGTTGAGCTACTTCCCACCCCTCCCCTGGTGGGCTTGCCCTGAAAGGGCCGGTATATTATGGGGAGACCACTTGCAGTAAAAAACGTCTTACCGCCCGAAGCCGACCCCATAGTATGTTGCCAGAAATCAGTGTCCAGTTCCCCCCACCTAACCTCCGGATCCCAAGCCATTCTAGCCCTGAACTCCTCATCATATTGAGACCAAGCAAACCCCCCCCCCCAGTAAGCTGCGCCTTGCGAATTACATCCATGTATTTAAAAAGGGACACGCTGCGCTCCGGGAATTTCTCACAATATACACTTGCATATATTAGGAAGGCAGCTGTCCAATTCTCAATGGGTAGGGGAACTCTAGGTCGTTTAGCCAACTCAAATTCTTCCCCTTTGGACCCTTCTTTGGACCGTACTTCTCTGTGTAGTAACTTAAGTATTTCCACATATTCACCCTTCCAAATTCTGTCCTTTGTACTCAACATCAAATGTGCCCCCAAAGGCTTTGTGACTCCCATATAGGGCAATTTTTTGATTTTCCATTCTCTGCTGGCCAATGGCTCCTTTGCCATACCTGAGGCCTCTGTACCAGTACCACTGTCCATTTATTTATTTATTTATTTTTTTTCCCTTCTTCCCTGCAGTGTCCAGCACTTCATCAGTGCCCACCGCGGTGTCTTTCACATAACGTCCCTTTACCAACCGCCCCTCACCCACCCCAACAGTCTCATCTCCACCTGTGCCCACAGACACCATACTTGGTTTGGCCTGTGTAACAATCTGCTCACCTGGCAACAAAGAGACCACTCTTCCCGGCTCCGCCCGTGATGCCGAAAACACTGTGTCACGTCTTGGAGGCGCCCTGACAGACGGGCCGCGTTCTCGTCTCTCCTTGACTCGCTTTTGCACCACTGGAGCCTGAAAAACACTTTCAACAACATGAGAGGGCACCCCCCTTTCCACGTCCCTCAACTCTCCCTCTTCGGGACTATCATCAACGTAATCCAGAACCACTGACTCAGGTTCATCAGGAAACGTCACACCACGGGTCTTACCAAACCCAACATCAGCCATATTACATTTTAGATTTTGTGTAGACATTCCATGAGGGGGAGCAGACTGTACACGCCCGTACCTCCCCTGGCGCTGACTCTGCGGCTCCATAGCCGCCGGTAAGGTAGGACACCTATACCTGCTACTCGATGGGGCCAGCGGGGTCACGCCGGACCCTCGTGTGCTGGCCGCGGCGGGTTCCGGAATCAACCAGAAGGCAACACATCACCACGGGTCTCACCTAACCCGATATCAACACTATTACATTGTAAAGTTTTTGAGGAAAATCCAGGAGGGGGAGCAGACTGTACCCGCCTGTACCTCCCCTTGCGTTGACTCTGCGGCTCCATAGCCGCTGGCAAGGTAGGACACCTATACCTGCTACTCGTTGGGGCCAGCGGGGTCACGCCGGACCCTCGTGTGCTGGCCGCGGCGGGTTCCCTCGGTGGAACAGAGATGGCCGCGCTAGGCAATCTCCTCGCTTCGCCTTGGCGAAAATGGACTGGACCGCGCCCTGCCAAGTCTGGACCGCCGCGCCTAACCCTGACCTGAAAAGGAAAAGTTTGGACTGGTGTACTAGGGTCCCTGACTACAACTCCTGACGCGGACCTCCTCCCTTGCATATTATCACCCATAACCTTCCCTTGCAACCTAACCAAAGAACATCCGCATTCAAAAAACCAAAATCAGCGCCAGAAACTGAAACCCCCTTCGTCCTTTTGGGTCCATTCCCCCTCTCCCCTGGAACCCCCCCCCCCCACTGACAATGCCACCCCCACAGATGAGCCAGGCGTGGAAACAAAAGGGGCATCCTAAATTATCCTCCATCTTATTCATAACCCTAACTGTATTGGCACCACACAACACTGGACCCCCTTGCTGTTCCAAACCCTCAAAACCCTCTAAACCCCCTGAAAAAGCCTGCCTGTAGCCTTCTGTTCAGCAATAGGCATCCCTGGCACAAAATGCTCTGAAGGTGTAAACAATGCCCCCTCCTCATTGCCCAATAACCATGTGTCTCTAATACAATAGGTCTTGAAGGGGTTAATGTCTGCCCCACCAGCTCCCTCACGGCTGTCATGACTCCCGAGATTCTAACTGAAGGGAGCCTCTCCTCACACCGCGCACTGCCCGTCATCTCGCAGGCTCTGAAAACTCTCCATAACCGGGTCAGGGGCGGAGCGCTTCCCACTCGCTCTCCGCCCCCCTCATGTCGGTCACCTTCGCAGCAGCTGGTGCTGCCGAGCCTAAGGTGTGTACACTGGAAGCCCCGCCCGCCTGCACAATCAGCGCGCTTGACACCGCGCCTCCCGCCTCCCTCCCCACAGCAGACACCCCCGGAGCTTTCCCCCACCTGAAGCGCCACTCGCGCTGAAGCAGCAGGGACCGGGCGCGCCTCATGCGCACCTGTAGAATTAGCGCCAGATACCGCTGGCGCTCCCTCCGCCCCCAACACCACAACACGCCTGAAAATGAGGGGCCGGTCTCTTTAACGTACCTGCACAGAGCCTCTCTCCTTCGGCGATGAAAACGCCATCACCGCCACAGACACGCCAGCGGAGGCCTGGCGCTGGGGGCGCGCCGGCCCCCCTCCCACCATCCGTTCCGTGCGACCCGCTTGATACAGAGCCTCATCGCTTCTATCATGCAATAATCCGCCATGTAAGCGATCCAAAAACAGCCACAAGAAACCTAAATAAAGCTACCCTAACACTCTACAAGTAATCTCATACAAAAAACGCTACAGCCCTCCTAGCCACCAGGTCACCAAACCTAAAATGGTGGCTAGGAGGCGGGGTCAGGGAAATTTATAATTGGGCTGGCCAGTCCTACTAGGCCAGCCCAAATCCCGAACTTTCTGATACCTACGTCATGACAGAAAACCCCTCGTGACCCTCCCAAACAGCCCGGGGGAGGAGACCTCCCTTCGGTCAGCTCTCTCCCCCAAGCCCCCCTTGCGCGACCTCCTCTGATGTGTCTGTAAAACGTACCTTGTGTCGCACATTTTTGTCCTGAATGTTGACCTTCTGTCCTGAATTTTCACCCATGCCAGCCATCGCTCGTTAACGTCCAACCAGCGAATTAAAAAATCAGATGATCTGAAGCATCCGGCTGACTCAAAGTACACTAATGACCAGAAATGATTTATGTATTTCTTTTGCAATTGTTTGCGCAAATGAATGCAATATGAATTAAACATAATTCGTTATATAAAAATATCGACTGCTATATCATACACATTGTGTGACGTAAAAAGAAGATAAAGCCATAGATCTCGCATAGGCTTTTCCAGTGCTTGTTTACATTCATAACCACTTTGCCCGCAGCCCGTCTCTTCGTATACGCAGGGGTAGGTTATTTGCGTGTTAGTGGTGCCCGCCGAGCACATCACTACAAAACTGAAACCGTTCAGCACATTGGCGAGGCCTTACCTTGGTGGGCCAATGAGGGAAGCAAAGAAGTGTTCTGCGAGGCTGCTTGCCAATGGCAGACTGCAGGTTGTCAGCCAATCTAAGCGGGTGCTTCCCGAAAGGCACGTGTGCGGGCAAAACCGTAACCCTGCACAAGCAGCTCCTCCCTGTCTGGTCTACATGTGACGTAAGGTTAGCAGTGACTGGAAAGGTGGAGCGGGGCTTCATGGTCTTTGAATGCGGTTTTGGGCTCGCGGCAAATCGATTCCCAAGAGAAATCGAGCGAAGTCATGAACTCTCTGGTGAGCAAAGCGTAATACATGGAACTTACAGCCTGATATCAATTGCTCTCTGGCAGCGCACAACCTCAAGTCCTCTCCACCCTGCTTGTTCCCTTAGGTCCGGAAGGGGTGGTGAGTAATGGAGGAAGGGCCTTCTGTAATATGGTAATTCAAATTTGCTCTGTGGAGAGCTGGTAGTCTTTTAATCATTTTTTTTATCTCAGAGTGCGACTGCGAACCTGTAACCCCTTCACCGCACTCTAAAAGACAGGCGCATAATTCACGTCGTTGCTTTGAACCACTCATGGAACTCCGAGCGTGTAACCTCCGGGGCTTTTAACGATACATACCTTGCCTCATGGGCGTGGCATCTGTGTGGGCGCAGGGGATTTATTTATCCCCTCGAGAATTTGAAGGTGGGGGCAGGGCTTTAAGTGGGATGAAAAGGGGGGGTGTCTCTCAAAGGGGCAAGGCCAATGTAATTAAGGGCGTGGCTTACATATACCCGAGCTAACAATCTGTGCTTAGCATACTGTGCTGCCTGACTTGTATTTTGATGATTCTGTCATTGTATCCAGATATATGACACAACAAGTAACATCATACCTAAAAACAAGTCAGGACTATTGGCTTTGTCAATGGTTGTTAGGTGCATAAGATAAATAAGCAGCTACTATGGCCTGTATATAATATTTAACAAGCATTTGCAATGCAATATGTCTCACATTTGTAAGAGTTTGAGCTATTTGCATTGTAAATGACAATGTCTTATACCCAAGTCTTTTTTTTTTTTTTGGGACTGGAGTGGGTGCTTGTGGTGCGGTGTGGAATTATGTGGGCTGAGTTGGTATTGTTAGTTGTGGAATGGTGTGGTGTGTAGTGTATTTGTGCAGTGGAATTATGTGGCATTGGCATAACCAATAGGTCTCGCCTTTGGGACCTTATAAGTGTTAGTTAATCATCAATCAATCAGGATTGATTAAGTGTTTAGTTATCCAGCACACTATCTTTGGTGCAACAACATCTAGTGTTGCATGGCTAAACACTTATAAGGTCCCAAAAGCGAGACCTATTGGCAATGCCAATGCTTATTTTGAGTGAGTGGCTCGTGCAGGTATGCCACTGTGAGGTAGAGATGCTGCATGTGCTTTTACAGGAGCCCCTGTGACATTGCGGCGCTTCAAAATGTATCTTGGGTCTGGTGTAATACTTCTAGCCCCTATTCCCACACCCAATGCATCCTTAAATGTCCCATGTACAGCTGGGGTTGACACTCCTATTACCCCTGCCCTCCAATGACACTTTACCCGTCACAGGTGGTGGTGGACGTGTTGGTGGTGGTGGTGGACGTGGTGGTGGTAGACGTGGTGGTGGTGGTGGACCTGGTGGTGGTGGACGTGGTGGTGGTGGTGGACCTTGTGGCCCTGGTGGCGTGGTGGTGGTGGACCTGGTGGTGGTGGTGGACGTGGTGGTGGTGGTGCTGGTGGTGGACGTGTTGGTGGACGTGGTGGTGGTGGTTGACGTGGTGGTGGTGGAGGACATGGTGTTGGTGGTGGACGTGGTGGACAACGTGGTGGTGGATGATGTGGTGGTGGTGTTGGTGAACGTGGCGGTGGACTTGGTGGCGATGGACATGGTGATAGACGTGGAGGTGGTGGACATGGTGGTGGTGGACGTGGTGGTGGTGGTGGACGTGGTGGTGGTGGACGTGGTGGTGGATGTGATGGTGGACGTGGTGGTAGTGGACATTGTGGTGGACGACTATTGGGTAGGAGGGTGCTGGCAGAATGCAAAAGGTGAGGAGGCTCTCGAAGGGGGCACATGGGAGAGCAGAAAGTAGCCGAATATTAGAAACAAACAAGCACTGAAGAAAAGTAAAGCGCACGGCTGCCATTGTTCACTGTTCGGCTTAGCAAGTGCAGCTGTCGCGCTGGTTTAACCTGTTGGCTGCATCGAACGTTCAGCTCCAGTGCTGAACATTCGAAAAACGGGTGGGGCAGCGTCGGCCAACGGACGTGCGCAGCACTACCAAGGTAGTGCACGCGACGACCGTTGGCCGACGGCAGCAGCCAACGGGTTAATAAACCTTAAAAAGCAGCGACGGAAGAGAGGCAGTGACGGGTGGAAGTGCTTCACGACGTAAACAAGCGGTCTTCACTTTTCAAGCACTCATGCTTGTGGCGGCATCCACCTTGCAGGAGAGAGCAGCGGTCATATGTTTGTAATTAACGTGGCTACGCCACTGCTCGCTCTAGCAAGGTGGATGCCGCCACAAGCACGAGTGCGAGTGCTTGAAAAGAGAGGACAGATGGCTAAAGGCCCTCCTAGAGTAGCACATGCGCGCTGCCTAAGCGAGACTTAAAAATGAAGATAGAGAGTGATGGGTAGTTTGTGCACGAAGTGGTGAACGAACTGCAGAAAGAGTGTGTGAGAAAGATGGAAAGAAGGGGTGAGCTCGCCATAGACGCATAAAGAGGGAGCTTCTGTAAACGCAGAAGACACCCTAGGAAGAGGAGAAGAGCGTGTGTTTGACAGATGCAAATGTTGAAAAGCCACGGAAAATAAAGTGTGCTGTGGAATTAAATGGATAGTAATTGAATGGTATCAACTGTAATAGAAATATGTAAAGTGAGATTGTGTTTGATGGACTTAATTATAGGGAATGGTATTGTGCATTGTGGAGAGGTGCAGGGTAGAGAGGAGTGGTGCAGGGTAGAGTGCAGAGGTGTAGAGTGCAGTGGGCTGGTGTGCAGTGATTCAGAATAGATTTGAGTGGCGTAGAGGTAAGTGATGCAGAGTAGAGTGCAGTAGAGTGGTGCAGAGTTGAGTGTAGTGGTGCAGAAGGGTGCACTGTGCTGAGGCAGGAAACAAAAGAATAAAAAAAAGTAGTCTCCAAAGGAACACAAGCGTACGGATACAGTACTTGGCCTGTGCTTAGTGGGAGAAAAAACAAGCATTTGCACTGCAATAGGTCTCGCATTTACTTAAGTTTGAGCTATTGGCACTGTAAATGACAATGCCTTTTATTTATGTTTTGGTTTTAAAAACATAAAGAAAAGGCATTGTCATTTACAGTGCCAATAGCTTGAACTTGCGTAAATGCGAGACCTATTGCATTGCAAATGCTTGTTTTTGGTTGTGCATAGGAGAGACCGTTAATAATTCAATGAGCATAGTGAAAACAGGGACATCGCCACACGCACTAATGCAGAATGGGAACATAATTCGACAGTTTTGAAATCAGAATCAGGATATCTGTAATCTTGGTATGTGGATGTGACATATGTATGCTCATAATGTTTATTGAACTGCATGCATGCCTTACTTCCAGACTGCAGCAGGCTCCTGTCTATCTCTCTCTGCCTGACATAAGGCCAGTGCCCGTCCCACTCTCCCTAATGCTTATCTTGTTCAAGTATTAATCACATTCCACACACCAATTGATTTGAAATCTAATCTATTTTATTTCATTTCGTTTTAATCTGTGTAATGTCTCAAGAAAACCTCTGTGGGAGCTAAAAGCATTATGCACATTTTTAATTGACTGTCGCGTCTTTGTAGTTGTATTATTGAATGTAAGTTGCTTTTCTTTATGGAGAGTTTTGTGCTAGCCAAGATTCTTGTTGTACACTGATATTTGTGTAGATTATTTTGCGTTGTGCACACTGCAAGCTAATAAATTCTTTGTGGATTTTAGTGTGAATTTGGTGGCTGTGAAATAGTCCATAACAGTATTAACTCCTCCACATTGCCTGCCTGAAAGCAAGACCCTTCTGAAGTAGAGTGCACATTGTTGTTAAGAAGCGTTGCTTTCAGGGGTGTGTCCGGCTGACAAACAGGATGGCTCAGCTTCTTAGGGTTTGTGATTCATCTCTCCTCTTTCTTGGACCTCTGGCGCTTCGGGGATGCACCGGGCCCACAGATGCAGCACGCCTCGAGGAGTAATCAATGTGGCAGGCAGCTTGTTGCTTATCGCTGTGTCTCCATTAGTGGAACATAAGTTGGAGTTGTCTTCTTCCTCCTATCCCCCAGACCTCCTTGAAGTTCAATCTGTGGTGGGCTAAACAATATGCATGCTACTCCTGGCAGTGGGAAGCTCAGTTGCTGAGAAACCTGGCACCTCTGGCAGTTGTTGAGGCTGGTAGTGGGCGTATTACAAGTCCCATGGAGTTACTAGGGATTCACCAAAACTTTCATTCGTATGTGCTGTCCGATGGTGGTGTCAGAAGTGGAAAGGTGAACCTCAGGCCTGATGTTGATTGGACTTACTAACACCAGGACTGCAGCACCTTGACTATGACCAGACCATGCTCTGAGCGCTGCAGACCCTAGTGCGTTGCATCAGGCTGAGGCTGCTTGCCACAGAAGAAGTTGTGGCCGGTTTCCTTGAATTGTGCATATCCTGGCTTACTGGAGAGCGCTCATCACAATGGCAGACGGAAACAAGCCTCTTAGGAACCTTACGGACAAGCGGCACTGAAAGTGATTGCAAAAGCGATCGCTATTGTAAAAAAAAAAAAACACGCCCGCGAGTGGTGCTCGCGCGCTACTGTAGCCATATGTCTTCAATTATCGCGCCCGTGTCTGGGCACGGTAATTGAAAACATATGGGCTTTGGTGCGTGTAACAGACACCAATAGGCAATGGGCGGAGCAAGGGCCTGCCTTTGGCCTATTGGTGCTCTGTTAAAAAAAAAAAAACAAGCACGCAAAGCCCAGTAGCGGAACCCAAAAGGAAAAGCACGAGCGTGTGCGATTCCAGGGTCCGTTTTCAAACCCCGGACAAAAGGGCTCGACTGCGCGAGCCCTAAAAACCAAGGACTAAGTGAACAGATCTTTGGATGAGTGATATCCCAATGCAATGCCTTTTCAATGCGTATCTTTAAATGACTCTACTATTGCCTAGTAAATCACAGTTCGAAAAGTCTAATAAATCACTTTCCAGCCTCCCAACACAAAGATTGGGCATGTTACCCTCCACTTGATTCGACTCTATCAAGCCGTGCAACTTAAAATTACAGCGTTTAATTGTATTTGGCAAGTAATCATTCATCCTAACTTATATGTTGCCTTTTGTTAACACAGTGACTTAACAGTTAATCTGACATCACAAATCAAACAGCAGTTAGTAAAGTCACACTGGCTATATAGTTGAATCGTTCAGAAACATAGATTTTTAAAGAAGGTGGGGTGTTATAGCAACATGTGTTGTTCCTAACGGATGCATTGCGTTTTTAGGATGGATAAGTTACACTATAGGATAGCAAGAGAAAAGACACATTACAATGGACAGGGGCATGCCATCCTTGTGCCAAGTTGTTTGTAGATGACAAATGTTTATGCGAGTAACTATGGTTAAAACAGATCTTGAGATTTAACTATTTTCAGGTGTTACTGGGGAAATCCTAAACACCATAGATAATGCTCCGACACATATAACCCTCCAATCAGGTTATCGTGAAACGAAGTAATGAAACCTGGAAAACACACCTTTTGAGTATTGCTCTCTGGTGTGTTTCACATACGAGACTGGGAGCAGGCCTTTTTACTGGAACTATATACTTCAGTGAATTGATGTCATGTTTTCGCACATCTGTTTGACCTACTTACTTACCACTGCACTATTTTTATGACAGCAGTTCCCAAAAGGTCAAAATTATTATGTTTTTTTGCGTCCACCACAAGTCTATTACATCTCACATCACTGAAACGGAGTGGCATATCACCATACAATAGACCATGGTATAATTGTTTTAAAAAAATGCTCCATACTATAGCTATACTAATCTTCGAAACACCAGGTTTGGGTTCCTAAAGTTGCTCAGCACTTTACAGCTGTTGTTAGACACAAACCACCCAAAAATGATTGATCCGATAATATAACGGCTGTACAAAAAAGCAGCAGCTTTCAAAACTGCAGTAACTACAACCTGGGCCAACCACAGAAAAACATGTGCCCAAAAGTGAGCCAATACTTGCTAGTTGTTGGCTAATGCTGCAGTGGTGGCCAGCACGGATCTCGGGTGGGTGGGGGGCAAGAGGGTATAGTTATAATAAAAATGAAAAGTTCACTTAGCTCCTCGCTGCTCTGTCCCGTAAGCACTTCAGACATGTTGCAGCTATTTTGAGACTTATTTTCAAGACTAGAAGATGCATTCAAGAGAACACGACATCTTGTTTCCTGACTTTGGCTCCCTGTTATTTTTTTTTAATTTTGGGTCAATTCAACTACTTAAACATGCACATTTAAAAAACAAAGATTTGTAAAAGTTATGTTTAGAACTATACATGTTTCTCTGGGGGACATGGGGTCATTTGATAAACTTACCATTCCTATCCAATTTCTTTTGAATAAAAAGACGGATATATCCTAAATGTATCTGATTACATGGGCAGTGGCATAAACGGTCCTAAAGACCTGCTGAACACTACCAGCTACCTGAAAACCATAAACTAAGCACCTCTCTGACACACTTTTTCATTAATCACACTGCTGAGTGCTGCATACCATAACACAATAGCCACATCTCGATGGTCAGTGTGCATGACAATAACACATCCCACACAGGATAAAAAAAAAGAAATTACTTGCACACACACGGTGTGCTACCCTCGGCAGGCCAGCGCTTCAGCTTCCCATATAGGGGTAGTAAGCGACATATAAATAATACTGGACCTTTGTACAGCATAATGGTGCTTTGTAAAAAAAAAAAAAAAAGAAAGCTTGCACAATATAAGCCTGCATACATGCATAGTTTATTTATTCTGATTTGGTAGCTTATAACTAAACGGGAAGCAGCATACATACAAGCCCTGAAATATCCCTCAGATACAATAAAACCCTAAATGTGAAAAGTTAAACATATGTTAAGTTTTTAATACGAAAACTTCCCTAACTATTTTGTACTTCTCCCTAACTTTCCCTCTTCATTTTGTACTCTTTTGTGCAAACGCAAATTAATTTCTCCCATTGATGTGACCGGTAAAGAGCGTACTTGAACATGTAATTCCCCATACCAGTTGTGTTGGTTATCAATGTTTTGACAAGAGTTCCTTACTTATCTTTCCCTACATTTTATCAAACTAAATCGCCTCTTCCCCCTCAAATGTGTTTGTTTCTAAAGAAGCGTTTTCATAATATATTTAGATCATAAATTCACGTGTATTCTGAAACTTGAGTGCACGGAAGTGTGTGAAAGGGCTTTCAGGGAAAGGGGCAAGACAACGTGGCCGCCACTAACATCCTTTGTTGTCATTTGGCTGTGAATCCAACACCTGCCAACATAAACATACACAGCACATGTTGTTCCTCACTGGAGTCACTCCCTATCAGAAAATAGGAACAAGGAATGGGCTTCTTAAATGCATGAAACGTTCTGCAGGTATTCTATCTATTGTAACTGCTGCAACCAGCGGAAGTTTTTTAGGTTTCGACCTGGCGAGAGCACTGCCTCAGTGCTCCGCCCAGGGCGAAATCTTATGTCTTACACTGTGCTTTAGTTCAGCCTCTCTCTTCCATTGGCTAGCTCCATAAATGGAGGCTAGCCATTGGAAGAGAGAACTGTCCGTCATTTCCCGAGGCGATTGGTGGGCGTTCCCGCCGATTCTTTCCCTCTCCACAACGTCATGAAGATGTGGCCACTGTGGGCGTGTACTTTTTTTTTTTTTTACCACCGATGTTTGTGTTCATTGTCCGTCTTGTCCCTGTCCCGCTGGCTGTTTCCTGATCACCCTCCCGCTGTCCGTGAGCCTGCCCGCCCCCCTCCCGCTGTCCGTGTGCCTGCCCGCTCCCCTCCCGCTGTCCGGCGAGCCTGCCCGCCCCCCCTCCCGCTGTCCGTGAGCCTGCCCGCCCCCCTCCCGCTGTCCGTGAGCCTGCCCGCCCCCCCTCCCGCTGTTCGTGCACGAGCCGGCGTCCCTCAAGGCCGGATACCCGCTGGTGTACCCCTCGCACGCGCTCTCCTCCAGCGTCACGCCCACGCTCTCCGGACACCCCCTCTACACCTACGGCTTCATGCTGCAGAACGAGCACGTGCCGCACATATGCAACTGGGTGTCGGCGAGCGGGCCCTGCGACAAGCGCTTCGCCTCCTCCGAGGAGCTCCTCTCGCACCTGCGAACCCACACCGCCATGCCCGGGGCAGAGAAACTCTTAGCCGGCTACCCGGGCTCCAGCCTCAGCTTGGCGGCCTCCTGCCACCTGCACCTGCCGCACTCCGGCGGGCCCGGGAGCCCCACCACGTTACCGGGCTCCTTCTCACTGCGGAGCCCGCACAGCCTGGGACTGAACAGGTACCACCCGTACGGCAAGAGCCAGTTTTCGGCCGCGACGGGGCTGCCCGTGCCCTCTCTGCAGGCCGCCGGACCTTACTACTCCCCATATGCACTATACGGACAGAGACTCAGTTCCGCCTCGGCGCTGGGCTACCAGTGAGCCAGGGGGCGCCGCACACCTCTCCCACCGGACTGTGTATTTATTAAACTGTATTTTAGCTTAAAGCTGGGAATATAAGTGCATTATTCACACCAATGAATCCATGGTATGCAAACAGTCTGTGTCCAAAAAATCGTTTACTTTTTTTTGTTGCAGTTTCTAATCTTTTTCTCCTTTGCCTTATTTTTTTCAAACGTTTGCTTTCATTTTCCGAGGAAATTCTTGCATGAACCTTTAAAAGACATTTCCCCTATCCCCTCTTTTCTTTTTATTTGTACAGTTAAAAGTACGAGTTCACCTGGCCGAGGCGGGCTTGGCGGTGCAATAGACTTTGATAAGAGGTCAGAAATGTAACCCAAACACGATTTCAGCAGAGATAAACGCTGCATTGAATACTTTGATGGGACTATTTAGGTACGTCGTAGTAAGCAGTCATGTGCTGAATTGTGGCATTGGTATAGCGCTGCATGTCTCCAGCTGCCATACTAAGCTCTCGGATTTAACGCGTTTACGTCAGTGCACGTATTTTGTTGTAAATCGCCCAGTGGTTGGTGGCAGCAACATGCGCTATCGTGTCCTGTATGTTTCATTAGTGCCCGTGTTAAGGCAGTATTTTAGCAAATACTATTTAGCATAACATATTCAAAGTCCCACTGTGACAAAGGGTTCCCTGATAGAGGCTCCTTTACCCTCGAAGAACATTCCATTTCTTTCCAGGTGCATCTAGAAAGTAGTTTCCTTGTTCTTTTGTTGGTTTTCTTTTTTTTTTTTAGCCCCATACTAGTTATTATTCGTTCTTTGTGTACTTATTCAGTAGAATTGTCTTTGTACCACTGCTCACATGAAGTACAATTCCATAAAACCCACACGCCACAATTTAATTTCGTAGAAAGCATTTGTAACTAGGTAAATGGAATATATATCAGGCGAACATTCTAGTTTAGGTGGGTGCATCAAATGTATGTCTCCCTAACCATTGATCTAACTTTTTGTTGTGATGAACAAAGTAATCCATGCTTCATGCGAGTAAAATCATATTTAAAAAAGCGTCCGAGCAATATCACATCTGAAGAAATATACCGGTCATTGTACCTGATCATATCTGAAATGTGCAATGTTGAGTATCTTAAAGGCACAGAGTTGCACTGCGCTATTTTACTAATTTATTGGGGACACAACAGTTCTTCATCTGGCCCTATCAAGACTGGTCTTTTCCACCCAACAGACTCGTACCTCTTTCTGGCAAACCCTGATTTTTTTTTGGGGGGGGGGGGGGGGGGGGTTTGCAGGAAATCATGGCTTGAAGCAGTACTTTGCTTGTGATTACAGCCCACGCCCCCTTACTATTTTATGCGTTGTAAATAAGTGAACAGGCTCAGACCATTTGGCTGGTTTGCCAATGGTCATTAAGGGACTGATCTATTGAATGTGTCAGGGAGGTCTCACCAAGCGGCCTTCGTCACATCTAGGATGCTTTTAGCAAACTTAGCGGCTGGGATTGCTGGTGATCCAGCTCTGGTCCATGCACTACCCTATGCCAGTGGATGTTCACCATTGCACTGGGGGAGGTCCAAGGAAAACTGCTGTTCTTGGAAATGGGAAATTGGTGACAATTGATGACCATAGCACACAAAACTAGTACACCTGATCGGAGAAACCCCCATCCCATGATTTGTCCAAAGCACTGGTGTCCAAAATTCGTCCCCAAAGGCCAAAGCCATGCCAGGTTTTCAGGTGAACCTCCGATCAGGTGAATGAGTTCTTCTAGGCTCCCTAGGTTAATGTATGGTAAGTAGATCCTCAAAAATTTGGGGATGGGTCCGGCCATCTGGGCTTCCATTGGACATCCCTGGTTTAGCGAGTCAAAAATGCCCCTCCCTCCTCTTACTCACTCCCAGAGCGGAGGGCGGGGTTTTATCAGGTTGGCCTGCATAGAGAGGTGGACAACCAATCCGCTTCCTCCTGGAGTTGGCTACCTTCTGCTGCACATTTTTCCCACATGTGCAAAAAATCATGCTGACTTAGTGTGTCTGTATATGTGTGTGTGTGTGTGTGTGTGTGTGTGTGTGTGTGTATATATATATATACATATATATATATATATATGTGTGTGATAATACTGCTGGTCCATCTTTTTTAAATTGTTTTCATTGGCACCATGCCTAGTCTTTCCGTGGGTGCAGGCCCCTGAACAAATTGTAGATTTATGTCCAGTCTTCAAAACTTTGAGGGTGGATACTTTATCTGCTCTGTAAATCGTATTCCCTTTACATTTTTTTAATAATACGTATTTTTCATTGTAATATTTTTTAGAAGCGAGAGTATGGAGAATTCTCTAGCACCCCACTATTAGGTGAGCCACCCTGTCAGTATATACCCTTACCTTGGGTGAAAGGAGTTGCACATGGAGAGCCACAGAATTTCCCAGCTAGAAGGGTCCGGCAAAACAGCATTTTATTACATTTTTCCCCACTTACAACTTTTGCAAAAGTTCGTTTCACGTTGGGTTCTTACTTGTAGCTTTTGGTTCAGAAACAAATTGGAGCTTCCTTTTTCTAAAAGTTTACAGTGCATGGAACTCATAAAAATGTTCTTGAATTGTTACCCCCTTTAGGCACGGATTACTTAGCAGCACAACATACCTCTAGAAGCATTGCTAAGCATCTTTGCTACCCAGGATTAATAGCCACCATGAGTACTTATGTGGTATCATTTTATGAAGGCCATAACTGTTGCAGGAGTTATATATGAAACCCCTTACACTCTAAACGTACAAAGGAATACGTGTAACGCTGCACTGCCATGGTAGAACCACGCCACATGTCTCTAATAGCAGTGTACAACAGAAATATAGCTTCATACCTACGGTCTGCACATAACACAGCCTCCACCAACCAGAGACCCGTAGTCTCACGCGCAGTGAGTGAGTCTTGCGCAGTTGGAGTTTGCTCACACAAATTGTTGAATCTCAGCTGAAGAAGGGGCGTAGCCACCTTTGGTGCAGCAGGTGCAGTGGCTTAGGGGCCCAGACGAGCTGCATTTTACTCTCCCCCCCCCCCAACTGCAGTCAAACGGGCATTTTTTCCTTACTTGCACCAGGACCCAAAACATCCCTGCTACTTGCTGAGCTGGAGAGGACCTTCTGAACCCCGGCTCCCCCCTCCCCTCCTTGCGAGTTCAGCTGCTCCTGGCAATTGGTGATGCAGCAAGAAGTCATTTCTCCATAGGGGAAGACCTCCTGCAGGAACCAAGTGGAGGTATCTGCACTCAACTTCTCAGTGATACGATTTTCTACAGTAATTATAGGATTTTGGTGGGATTCATGTATTTTATGCTGCTTGTAGCATTTTACTTAGCACTTCTTGTGACATAATTGGTCATGTGACATCACCTCATGTGTTTTATATTAAATACTACTTCACATTTTGAACACCTAAGAGTTATCTCAACAGATTACATTTCTACATGTCTTAGAGCCTGCTCTGTACACAAAACACAACCTCCCCTCTACACCACACACAGACCGCTGTAGTAACATATAGCTCCTTCCCACTCTTTATCAATCTGGGGGGTTTTGTCCATAATTGCGGAGGTATAGTTATGCCTACGTTCACCACACCTCACTGGATTTTGTTAGATTTATTGGTTCCTAACAAAAATGTGTGATCAGTCTTCCCAGTTTACAGACCCTAAAATGGGCTCTCTAGGCAACCTGGTGTGCGCTCTTTCTGGTGTTTACACGGTGTAGAGCTTTTACAAGGAATCGAGGAGGAAATGTGCTGCTTTCTTTCTGCTGGTGCTTTAGAAATATTCAAATTCTAAAACATTTTAATAGCACTGTGTTATCGTCAGGTCAGGTATTCTAAAGAGCATGGCCTTTAAATCACATTTATATATATGATTACCATATTTTCTTTTGCAAAAACTGGAACATTTTGCTTCATCTATTCCTGTTTGTTGACATGCTGAATTAGCATTTATCGCAAGTTGAACTGTGCAATTAAGCTTAAAAAATGCAATACGCCAGGAAGAAAAGTACAATACTGCTAGTGAGTGTGGCTAGTGTGAACCAAAATGGCAATCAGTGTGCTACTCATCGAAAAAGCTCTTCGACGCCTCGTCAGGAGTAATAAGCGCTATATAAATGCAATTTCAATACAATACAGTTACAATCAACAACATTGTGAATGCAAACAAAACAATTTTGGGGCAGCAGTAGAGGGAATGAGCTATAGACCTGAGGTGAACCTGGGCTGGCTTTGAGAGGGAATTTCCTTGTTGATGTCTTGTTATTTTCAAATCCCTTACCACAAAAATGTGCCTAAATATGCAAACGTTGTGCAATCTTCCAAGTCCATGCTCTTCATTGGCATTTTGGGATTTTGTTTTTTTGCTATGATTTCACTCTAAAGTATTTAAGCGCTCTGATATCCCTCGGGATATTGTTCGCGCTATATAAAACTTTATAAATAAATAAATAGCCAATAGCTCTAACTTTTCCAAAGGCGAAACCATTGCATTGGAAATGCTTGTCTTGAAAAGTTACGAGGGAGGCAGGGGCGCCGAAAATCTGAAACCAGAGACGCCACGCCAAGTTAAGGAATGATTTTGGTGATGCCTAAAACATGGTATACGAGGGAAGTGGGAAAAGGTAAAACATTTTTTTTACCACAACAACTTTGTTTTCGATGCCAGGCTCTAACGCGCCGTCACCTCCCATTGCTGGTCGCTGGTAGAAGCAGAAAAAAGGCTGACCACTGGTGCTTAGAGAGAATGAGGGTTCTGTTCCTCAGTGTACTCGCAGGGAAGAAAGAAGAGCTCCGAGCCTGCTCCTCCTCCCTCGGCTGCAAACCCAAGCCTATCACGCAGCAATGCTTGCTGCAGGCAGCCTGAAGGGCATTCTTAGGTTTTGGCTACCGTCCCACTGCGTAAGCAGTGGGTGGGCGGAGCCGAAATCTTATGTTAGTAGTATGGGGGCCTGAACACGCCCCTCTTCTCCATTGGCTGGCCTCGTAAATGCTGGCCAGCCATTGGAGGAGAGGAGCGTCACTGAGTTCAGGGCCCGCCTTGACGCGATTCGGGGGCGTTTCTAGGTCTTTTTTTAAGTCCCGCCCTCTCCTCTTCCCATTGGCTGGAATTTTACCTTCCAGCCAATGGGAAGGGGAGAGCATGCCCCCGAATCCCTACAGAACGCTGTGCATTCCGAGCAGCGTCTACGGAGGCCATGCGGTAAGCCTCTGCCCCCCCTGTTTGTGCCGTTGTTTCTTGTTTTAATTTGTAAACGTTTAATTTCTATGGCATATGCTTGTAAAAAAATAAGTAACACAATGTATGCTTGCTGTAGCCAGGCCTATTGGCTTTGACAGTGTTCGCTTTGTGAATGCATGTCGGCTCGCAGCTCCCTGCTCCCTGCTTGGGGCACGGGAGGGCACTGTGGCTGAAGGCAGAGGGGCAGACAGCGGGCAGCAGCTCTTATCTAATGCTGGTTTGACGTCTCCGTCTACCCCCGGAATTCAGCGAATTCCTCCCTGCGCGGCGGCCGCGGAGGGGGTAGAACACACTGTGCCTGCTCGCTCTTCTGGACAACAACACCCGCCTTGTTTTCTTCTTTCCTGAAAATGCTAAATGGATAGCACTTGTAGGTTAACAAAGGCTTGTACAAGAAAGTCGTGTCTCAACTTTGCGCATGCGCAATTGCAGCTCCCAAGGTGCGTTCGCGCGAGATCTTGGGAGAAGACTGCAGTTTGATGGTAGACGTGTGTTTCGATTGAATGTTGGGGTTCCGTAGTATGGTCTTGCGAGCAAGTGTTAATTCTGAGCTCTGTGCTCCGAAAGGAAGGCCGTTGTGTGTGATTTCTCTGTTTTTCTTCGAATGACGGCTCGCGTGTACTCGGCTTTTTTTCTCAGTGCTATCTCTGTTCAGGAGGAGCTGCGCATGTGTGTTGTTCATATGGCGGAAGTTGCTTGTGTGCGGAGATAGTTACTCTCCTGATACCGGCTTTATCGAGTGAGCATGGGATGGTGTACCTAAGCTTTTTCTCTCTAGAATTGTCTTAATGAGGTAGAGATGGACGTGTTTGTGTGTCACTCACTCGTAACCAGTGCTTTAATTGGAAATATATAGGTGCAGGTACTCTGTTTAAAGGGCCTGTTTGCTCCTGAGAAGTGTCGGTAATCTCACATTATAATGTGCTGCATGCATACAACAAGCATTTACAATGCAACGGTTTCGCCTTTGGAAAAGTTTGAGCTATTGGCATTGTAAATGACAAAATTTGTATTTATGTGTTGGTTTTGAAAACAGATAAATAAATGGCATTGTCCTTTACATTGCCAATAGCTCTAACTTTTCCAAAGGCAAAACCGTTGCATTGTAAATGCTTGTTTTTTAAATCTTACCACTCACATAAAAATCCTCTGTGAATATAAAGGGAAATTAAGTGAGCCACTGGCGCAATTGTTAAATGTGTGTGCCTGTGTTGTAGAAGTTAAAGCGGGCGCTGTGCTGCAACATTAAGCATGGTGCCCGGAAGGGAGGGGGCTGGACAGCGGCAAGGGACGTTTTTACAAGGAAAAAAATTTGTTTCTCTAGTAAAGGTAAATCGCGGCGCAATAAAAAAATATGAAATAAATAGTCCCTAAACAAAAAGTTACAAACCTACAGTGTAGGGAAACTGTAGTTGGCCGGTGGTCCTCACTTGCAAATGGTAGTGATGTATCGGGAGCACCGGCCAATATGGAACCTGGAAATGAGCAATACAGTTTTTAACCAATGGCAAGCAGCAGCTGTAATTACTCTCGGTAGAGTGGTTACAGGAGGTTTTGCAGACAGTGCATGCGCGCTGATGCTTAACCTAAAAAGCTTCCACTTAACTACTTCGCTGCTAGGCCTCCCCGTGCTAAGCCTTTTTTGGGCTATTTGGGGTAGTTCGCGCTTAGGCCCTGTAACTTTTTGACCACATAAGCTATCCACGCCAAATGCGTGTCCTTTTCTTCCAACTTTATGGGGATTCTAAAGGTACCCAGGGTTTGTGGATACTCCTGGAGGGGACCCAGAAATTAGCCAAAAATTTGAAAGGTAGCGTATTAAAAGCTTTGTTCCAGCAATATGAATGACTATAGACTTAACAGAGAAAAAATGTCAATTTGGAAAAAATTATCAAATTGAGGTGATTTGGAGGAATCCATAATGTTACTCGCCATTCGTAGGCCAAAGACCCCAGGAAGGAATCCAGCTCCACACACAACGATTGATCCACAGCCCAAGTTACAAACTGCAAAGAACAAACATGCTCTCCGGTCTCAGCCGATGCTGAGAGAGTTACCGGGCAACCTGCATCCATGTTAACATTGCCTGTGTCTTGTGATCCATGCGTTCATGCATATGGTTCTTTGTAGGCCAAAGGCTCAAAGTTTGCACTGTGTAGAAGTGGCAAGCCTAAGGGGCAGGTCTGAAAATGGGTCGCCAAGGGACTGCTCGGCAGTCCAAAGTCCAAGGCAGGGGATGCCTGCGAAGCCAGTCATATATCTAGCATCCATTTGAAGGGACACCAGATGCAGTAGAAAACGGGTTGTATGCAGGTTAGCCAGGTGGGCCCAAATGTCAAAGACCAATCAAGATCAAGTTCTAGAAGATACATTTCAAAGATTTGATTCATACACTGACAGTAATGTTTGAGCGATGCGACCTCCAGTGTGATGTATTCCTATAGGTTCTGTATCGATCCCCCTATTCCTGACCCTGTTCTGGTTAACAAGTTAACTAGCAGCCATCCCATGATGCAGAAACCGTTATCTGATTAAGCCACACCACGGCACAGGAACGTGTTATCTGATTAGGTCATAACGCTTGCCATCTAATTAGACAAGCAATATTCCTCCAGCCCCTGATAAGGCATACGGAGTTCTCAAAACAAATCAAACCTATGACAACCTGGGAAAAACCCTGCGGCCATTGTTTTGATTTCACCGAGAACTTCAGCAAAAGAATGTGCTAACGACCAGTTCGTATGACATCCTTATTGACGTATCTATGTCCATTCTTACGTCAATCTCGGCACCTTACAGGTATAAATATTACCGGTATTGCCTTAAGCAAACACACGCGGTGGTGACGAGATCGGAGCAGCCAGACTTGCCGAAGCCCAGAGCAGAGCAGACCCCGCTGGCGCAGCCCCGCCTTCCTGACGCGCTGAGAACGAGACGCTGCTTTCTCCTGCCGAGAAATCGAGCTCCGGCGCTTCCGGGCAGCCCTTGCAGGCAGCCTGGAATATCGAGACCAAAGACGAGAGATACCATCCCTCAACCATCCTAGATTCCAGGTACAGAACTGAATAACCCCTTGCAGAGAATTCTTGAGTCAGTCACTTGGCAAAACAAACTTAACTTAAACTGCTACTTTCTATTCCCGCCCACGTATTAGGCTTAGGTCAGGTACACTGGGGTAGGCGTAGTTAGAAACACCAGTTGAGTACGATTAGTCAAATGTATATGTGTATGTATCTATTTCATCCATTTTAAACCACCATATGGCTTAGAAACCATATAAATGTTTTTACAGTATTATTTTATACTTCTGCTTTTATTGTATGCACTTTACTTAACCATAAGTATTGCGATAATATCGATCCATTTCTCTTGTATGAGAAAAGAGACTGATCAATAAATACCATCTTTTATTGAACACGCCCGTCTCTTCCTTTTCTCTACAATCTGGTGAGACTAAGAATGCACGTACTGACTGAGTAAAATAAGTTGTCTTTTGTTTTCACACGACTCTAGAGATACACTCTTGATTAGGGGAGAGCAAAGTTGTCATGTTCTATGGTTGTCAGAAACTAAATCCCTTCTTGTCTATCCAGGGAGGTTCAACTCCTCCTTGCCTATTCGAGAAAGTTTCTAGTGAACTCTGAGCTAGCTGGCAAACCCAAAACTTTAAGTCTCATATCGACAATAGAAGACCTAGTTAACGTCTGGTCTAGGCCTATACTATTGAAGGTATTATTCCAATGCGCAGAGCCTATTGGGATAATAGGAACTACACTACATGGCGCCCAAACGTTTGGAAAGGCGATAAAACTAACACAAGACATTAGAGTAACTCAGTCGTGCTTTTTCACTCAGACCCCTTTTTAGGTTTTGCCTCGCCAAAAAGATGCGCTCTGCGCATCTTTTTCGCGCAGGCGAAAACCTGATGAGAATTGTAGTGTGCTTTGGGTCGGCCCTCCTCATTCATTGGCTGGCTCCGTAAATGGAGCCTTGCCATTGGACGAGGGGCCTGTCCGTCAATGCCGGACCAGACACGGGGGCGTTCCCGACATTCTTTCCCTTTTGCCGACGTCACGCGACGCCGGGAACGCCCCCGAGTCTGTTCCGGCATTGCCGGCACCTCCCTTGCTCTACTGTCATCACCACAACACTGCGCCCATTTTATCCCAAGCTAAACACTCGGAGAGGCGCAGTGACCGGGTCTTTGAAGGCCGCTCTCCCAATGAAAACAAGTTTTCTCTCCGAGTCAGCACGAGCAGGAAGACGAGCAGCGCGCCTCCCAGCTGGCCTCTCGCATCAGCATCCAGAGCTACCCTGCGCGGTGTGTAGCTTCAGTGGAGCTTCAGAGTGCAGAGTGGAGCTTCAGAGTGGAGCTTCAGAGTGGAGCTTCAGAGTGGAGCTTCAGAGTGGAGCTTCAGAGTGGAGCTTCAGAGTGGAGCTTCAGAGTGCAGAGTGGAGCTTCAGAGTGCAGAGTGGAGCTTCAGAGTGCAGATTCAGAGTGGAGCTTCAGAGTGCAGCTTCAGAGTGCAGATTCAGAGTGGAGCTTCAGAGTGGAGCTTCAGTGGAGCTTCAGAGTGCAGAGTGGAGCTTCAGAGTGGAGCTTCAGAGTGGAGCTTCAGAGTGGAGCTTCAGAGTGGAGCTTCAGAGTGGAGCTTCAGAGTGGAGAGTGGAGCTTCAGAGTGCAGAGTGGAGCTTCAGAGTGCAGATTCAGAGTGGAGCTTCAGAGTGCAGAGTGGAGCTTCAGAGTGCAGAGTGGAGCTTCAGAGTGCAGAGTGGAGCTTCAGAGTGCAGAGTGGAGCTTCAGAGTGGAGCTTCAGAGTGGAGCTTCAGAGTGCAGATTCAGAGTGCAGATTCAGAGTGCAGATTCAGAGTGGAGCTTCAGAGTGCAGAGTGGAGCTTCAGAGTGCAGAGTGGAGCTTCAGAGTGCAGAGTGGAGCTTCAGAGTGCAGAGTGGAGCTTCAGAGTGCAGAGTGGAGCTTCAGAGTGGAGCTTCAGAGTGCAGATTCAGAGTGGAGCTTCAGAGTGCAGATTCAGAGTGCAGATTCAGAGTGGAGCTTCAGAGTGGAGCTTCAGAGTGGAGCTTCAGAGTGGAGCTTCAGAGTGGAGCTTCAGAGTGGAGCTTCAGAGTGCAGAGTGGAGCTTCAGAGTGCAGAGTGGAGCTTCAGAGTGCAGATTCAGAGTGGAGCTTCAGAGTGCAGAGTGGAGCTTCAGAGTGCAGATTCAGAGTGGAGCTTCAGAGTGCAGATTCAGAGTGGAGCTTCAGAGTGGAGCTTCAGAGTGGAGCTTCAGAGTGGAGCTTCAGAGTGGAGCTTCAGAGTGGAGCTTCAGAGTGGAGCTTCAGAGTGGAGCTTCAGAGTGGAGCTTCAGAGTGCAGCTGCAGAGTGGAGCTGCAGAGTGCAGATTCAGAGTGCAGATTCAGAGTGCAGATTCAGAGTGGAGCTGCAGAGTGCAGATTCAGAGTGCAGAGTGGAGCTTCAGAGTGCAGATTCAGAGTGCAGAGTGGAGCATCAGAGTGCAGATTCAGAGTGGAGCTGCAGAGTGCAGATTCAGAGTGCAGAGTGGAGCATCAGAGTGCAGAGTGGAGCATCAGAGTGCAGAGTGGAGCTTCAGAGTGCAGAGTGGAGCTTCAGAGTGCAGAGTGGAGCTTCAGAGTGCAGAGTGGAGCTTCAGAGTGCAGAGTGGAGCTTCAGAGTGCAGAGTGGAGCTTCAGAGTGCAGATTCAGAGTGGAGCTTCAGAGTGCAGAGTGGAGCTTCAGAGTGCAGAGTGGAGCTTCAGAGTGCAGAGTGGAGCTTCAGAGTGCAGAGTGGAGCTTCAGAGTGCAGAGTGGAGCTTCAGAGTGCAGAGTGGAGCTTCAGAGTGCAGAGTGGAGCTTCAGAGTGCAGAGTGGAGCTTCAGAGTGCAGAGTGGAGCTTCAGAGTGGAGCTTCAGAGTGCAGAGTGGAGCTTCAGAGTGCAGAGTGGAGCTTCAGAGTGGAGCTTCAGAGTGGAGCTTCAGAGTGGAGCTTCAGAGTGGAGCTTCAGAGTGGAGCTTCAGAGTGGAGCATCAGAGTGGAGCTTCAGAGTGGAGCTTCAGAGTGGAGCTTCAGAGTGGAGCTTCAGAGTGGAGCTTCAGAGTGGAGCTTCAGAGTGGAGCTTCAGAGTGGAGCATCAGAGTGGAGCTTCAGAGTGGAGCTTCAGAGTGGAGCTTCAGAGTGCAGATTCAGAGTGGAGCTTCAGAGTGCAGAGTGGAGCTTCAGAGTGCAGATTCAGAGTGGAGCTTCAGAGTGCAGAGTGGAGCTTCAGAGTGCAGATTCAGAGTGGAGCTTCAGAGTGCAGAGTGGAGCTTCAGAGTGGAGCTTCAGAGTGCAGAGTGGAGCTTCAGAGTGGAGCTTCAGAGTGCAGAGTGGAGCTTCAGAGTGGAGCTTCAGAGTGGAGCTTCAGAGTGCAGAGTGGAGCTTCAGAGTGGAGCTTCAGAGTGGAGCTTCAGAGTGGAGCTTCAGAGTGGAGCTTCAGAGTGGAGCTTCAGAGTGGAGCTTCAGAGTGGAGCTTCAGAGTGGAGCTTCAGAGTGCAGAGTGGAGCTTCAGAGTGCAGAGTCAGAGTGGAGCTTCAGAGTGGAGCTTCAGAGTGGAGCTTCAGAGTGGAGCTTCAGAGTGGAGCTTCAGAGTGGAGCTTCAGAGTGGAGCTTCAGAGTGGAGCTTCAGAGTGGAGCTTCAGAGTGCAGAGTGGAGCTTCAGAGTGGAGCTTCAGAGTGCAGAGTGGAGCTTCAGAGTGGAGCTTCAGAGTGCAGAGTGGAGCTTCAGAGTGGAGCTTCAGAGTGCAGAGTGGAGCTTCAGAGTGGAGCTTCAGAGTGCAGAGTGGAGCTTCAGAGTGGAGCTTCAGAGTGCAGCTTCAGAGTGGAGCTTCAGAGTGGAGCTTCAGAGTGGAGCTTCAGAGTGGAGCTTCAGAGTGGAGCTTCAGAGTGGAGCTTCAGAGTGGAGCTTCAGAGTGGAGCTTCAGAGTGGAGCTTCAGAGTGCAGAGTGGAGCTTCAGAGTGGAGCTTCAGAGTGGAGCTTCAGAGTGGAGCTTCAGAGTGGAGCTTCAGAGTGGAGCTTCAGAGTGCAGAGTGGAGCTTCAGAGTGGAGCTTCAGAGTGGAGCTTCAGAGTGCAGAGTGGAGCTTCAGAGTGGAGCTTCAGAGTGGAGCTTCAGAGTGGAGCTTCAGAGTGGAGCTTCAGAGTGGAGCTGCAGAGTGGAGCTGCAGAGTGCAGATTCAGAGTGGAGCTGCAGAGGTCAGATTCAGAGTGGAGCTGCAGAGTGCAGATTCAGAGTGCAGAGTGGAGCTTCAGAGTGCAGATTCAGAGTGCAGAGTGGAGCTTCAGAGTGCAGATTCAGAGTGGAGCTTCAGAGTGCAGATTCAGAGTGGAGCTTCAGAGTGCAGAGTGGAGCTTCAGAGTGCAGAGTGGAGCTTCAGAGTGCAGAGTGGAGCTTCAGAGTGGAGCTTCAGAGTGCAGAGTGGAGCTTCAGAGTGCAGAGTGGAGCTTCAGAGTGCAGAGTGGAGCTTCAGAGTGGAGCTTCAGAGTGGAGCTTCAGAGTGGAGCTTCAGAGTGGAGCTTCAGAGTGGAGCTTCAGAGTGCAGAGTGGAGCTTCAGAGTGCAGATTCAGAGTGGAGCTTCAGAGTGCAGAGTGGAGCTTCAGAGTGCAGAGTGGAGCTTCAGAGTGGAGCTTCAGAGTGGAGCTTCAGAGTGGAGCTTCAGAGTGGAGCTTCAGAGTGGAGCTTCAGAGTGGAGCTTCAGAGTGGAGCTTCAGAGTGGAGCTTCAGAGTGCAGAGTGGAGCTTCAGAGTGGAGCTTCAGAGTGCAGAGTGGAGCTTCAGAGTGCAGAGTGGAGCTTCAGAGTGGAGCTTCAGAGTGGAGCTTCAGAGTGGAGCTTCAGAGTGGAGCTTCAGAGTGGAGCTTCAGAGTGGAGCTTCAGAGTGGAGCTTCAGAGTGCAGATTCAGAGTGCAGATTCAGAGTGCAGATTCAGAGTGCAGATTCAGAGTGGAGCTTCAGAGTGCAGATTCAGAGTGGAGCTTCAGAGTGCAGAGTGGAGCTTCAGAGTGCAGAGTGGAGCTTCAGAGTGGAGCTTCAGAGTGCAGAGTGGAGCTTCAGAGTGCAGAGTGGAGCTTCAGAGTGCAGAGTGGAGCTTCAGAGTGGAGCTTCAGAGTGGAGCTTCAGAGTGGAGCTTCAGAGTGGAGCTTCAGAGTGGAGCTTCAGAGTGGAGCTTCAGAGTGGAGCTTCAGAGTGGAGCTTCAGAGTGGAGCTTCAGAGTGGAGCTTCAGAGTGGAGCTTCAGAGTGCAGAGTGGAGCTGCAGATTCAGAGTGGAGCTGCAGAGTGCAGAGTGGAGCTTCAGAGTGCAGATTCAGAGTGGAGCTTCAGAGTGCAGATTCAGAGTGGAGCTTCAGAGTGGAGATTCAGAGTGCAGATTCAGAGTGCAGATTCAGAGTGGAGATTCAGAGTGCAGATTCAGAGTGGAGCTTCAGAGTGCAGAGTGGAGCTGCAGAGTGCAGATTCAGAGTGCAGAGTGGAGCTTCAGAGTGGAGCTTCAGAGTGGAGCTTCAGAGTGGAGCTTCAGAGTGGAGCTTCAGAGTGGAGCTTCAGAGTGGAGCTTCAGAGTGGAGCTTCAGAGTGCAGAGTGGAGCTTCAGAGTGCAGATTCAGAGTGCAGAGTGGAGCTTCAGAGTGCAGCTTCAGAGTGCAGAGTGGAGCTTCAGAGTGGAGCTGCAGATTCAGAGTGGAGCTGCAGAGTGCAGATTCAGAGTGCAGAGTGGAGCTTCAGAGTGCAGAGTGGAGCTTCAGAGTGGAGCTTCAGAGTGCAGAGTGGAGCTTCAGAGTGGAGCTTCAGAGTGCAGAGTGGAGCTTCAGAGTGCAGAGTGGAGCTTCAGAGTGCAGAGTGGAGCTTCAGAGTGCAGAGTGGAGCTTCAGAGTGGAGCTTCAGAGTGGAGCTTCAGAGTGGAGCTTCAGAGTGGAGCTTCAGAGTGGAGCTTCAGAGTGCAGCTTCAGAGTGCAGAGTGGAGCTTCAGAGTGCAGCTTCAGAGTGCAGAGTGGAGCTTCAGAGTGGAGCTTCAGAGTGGAGCTTCAGAGTGGAGCTTCAGAGTGGAGCTTCAGAGTGGAGCTTCAGAGTGGAGCTTCAGAGTGGAGCTTCAGAGTGGAGCTTCAGAGTGCAGATTCAGAGTGGAGCTTCAGAGTGGAGCTTCAGAGTGCAGATTCAGAGTGCAGAGTGGAGCTTCAGAGTGCAGATTCAGAGTGGAGCTTCAGAGTGCAGAGTGGAGCTTCAGAGTGCAGAGTGGAGCTTCAGAGTGCAGAGTGGAGCTTCAGAGTGGAGCTTCAGAGTGCAGAGTGGAGCTTCAGAGTGGAGCTTCAGAGTGCAGAGTGGAGCTTCAGAGTGGAGCTTCAGAGTGGAGCTTCAGAGTGGAGCTTCAGAGTGGAGCTTCAGAGTGGAGCTTCAGAGTGGAGCTTCAGAGTGGAGCTTCAGAGTGCAGAGTGGAGCTTCAGAGTGCAGCTTCAGAGTGCAGAGTGGAGCTTCAGAGTGCAGAGTGGAGCTTCAGAGTGCAGAGTGGAGCTTCAGAGTGGAGCTTCAGAGTGGAGCTTCAGAGTGGAGCTTCAGAGTGTCAAGAGCAATGCCAATAGCTCTAACTTTAACAAAGGCAAAACCATTGCATTGTAAATGCTTGTTTTCCCATAATACTCCAAAGACGTCTGGAGTGGGTGAAAGGTAATATCCGCCAAACCTCGCAGGAGGAAACTCCTATGTATGGTTCTTGGTTTAGTCAACGTTGAAGGATACACTGTTCCAAAATATTGTGCATCTAATCTTTGTTTCCATAAGAAACCTGATCTGCAAACAAACGGAATAACCTTCTGGACAGTACAATGTCAGACAGCGAAGGAGAAAGAGAGGCAGCTAGAATAGCAGCTGAACTCGTAGCAGCTGATAATACTATGCAAGAAGCAGACCCGGATATAATACTCATCCCGGTCAACATAAGAAAATCTATAACTTTAAAACTTATAGAAAATGGACTGACACCTAGAGGTGGCACAGTCATATTCGTAATAGAGGCACACGAATATCGGCAGACAGAGGTATTCAATTCATGGATACACTTTCCAGCAGCAAACGCTGTAACAAAGCACTTCCACTATTACAAAACAGAGGAACCTCCTAATGAATACACTCCTTTCGAGGAGGTGGAAGTACCACTTAAATTTCAAGAGCACCTGCTCTTGTTTAATGGCGCCCTAAAACATAATAATCACATCACCAGGCTCGGTCCATTAGGTAGACCAGGAGCAACGTGGCCGGTCCTAGCCGGATACACACAACATCCAGACATCGAAAGAATGTCTGCAGCAGATCTTTTAATACAACTAAAACAATTAATAAAAGTACATAGACAATTAGTCCAATATGTAATGCGGACTTCAACAATCCAACCAGCAATTAAAATTCCACAGCTGACCCCTCATCAGGGGAACACAAATAAAATTACACCACAGAACATACAGTCCTGCCTAGGTAAAGTACCAGCTAAACGGGAACAAATACCATTCTGGTTAGCACAAAAAATCACCCAAATAGAGGCGGTGTTTCCAGACACCACCCCGTTAGAAAAACACAGGATTCTGACTATCTGTCTTCCAATGGGAATCGCACCACACGTGGAGGACTGTGACACTTGGGGTACAGTCTTTGCTTCCATTTACACAAAAACGCATGGTGTTCCATCCATCTCTGTAATACCAGATGTGCTAAAACAAATTCAAGATGAATACGGTCCAGAACCCGCTTTAACTCTTGGTATGAAATTACTAAAAGACTTCAAGCAGGTCTCGGCAATACTACTAGCCAACATAAAGGGAGAAGCAGCAAACGTGGCGATCCGCCAAAGGTTAAAAGAGACAGATTTAGCAGACCAACCAGCTGAAATTGCCAGAATTATAGAAAAATCCTATGAGGAACTAGGTAGAGATAGTTTAGGTGGAATACCAGTAAAACCCCGACTGATTGAAAGTCCTGAAAAAGTATTTTTTAATAATAATTTAACATCACAAAAAAGAGCTGGGATGGAAACAAACAATCCAATCCTAAAGAAAAGAAATTCCAGTCCAGAGGAAGGTCTCCTCGGCGGAGAGAAAGATCTCCAAACTAAGGACACAGGTCTCCCCAAAGTGAGCCCTCTGGGAAAAGATACAACCTTAGAAATAGGGATAATATAAAGAAGCCTGATAGATATCAAGAAATTGATACACGCCCCTCTCAATCTTTTCAGACTTCCTCGCAGAAATCGGAAAGAAGAGGGCGATCAGAACAAAGAGAAGAGCACGTCAAGTCCAAAGACAAGGAACCTGCTCATCTAAAAAAGAAATTACAATTTCCAAAAAAGAAGGTAGCCAGTATTAAAGTAATTAACAATGCCGAGAATACTGAGGACACAACTGAAAAACGGAGAATGGGCTCAGACAATGCTAGACAGCGCAGCAGAAGTGAGCATAGCTCGCAAAGTCCTTATGAATCATCTGGAGACAGTGGACACGAATGAATACCTTCAAGTGGAAACTGCAGACACCAGAGTTAGCAAACCTCACAAAATATATGAAATAACTTTACGTATAGAAGGGGATAAGACTAGAAAAATAAGGGGACTATTTTGGGATAATCTCTCCAAGGGCTATGACATCCTTCTAGCTGAAAAAGACTGGCCACCAGAGTTTGTCAGGGACTGCCCTCATGGCGAAGAAATAATTATGCCTGCCTTCTCAAATCATATCCCAATTCATAAAAAATACACACTTGCTAGAAAGTGGGCAGTAGCTCAAGCTCCTGCTTTATATAAAAATCATGTAGGATGGGATGAGGACTCTCCTCCTCACAAACTCCAGTTAAAATCACAACCTACTGCACAAAGACAGTACCCAATTAAGCAAGAAGCTAAAAAACAGGTAAAAGAAATCCTAGATCAACTAGAATACCAGGGGGTGATTGAAACTTGCACCTCACAAATGAACAACCCTTTGTTTCCGGTCTCCAAACCAGACAATTCATATCGTCTAGTTTTGGATTACAGACACCTTAACTCATGTTGCAAAACTTTTGCAGTGCAAAACTCGCATAGTGCTGCACTAATGAATAACATAGTGCGCAAAAAATACAAAACAACATTAGACATCTCTAATGGATTCTTTTGTCAAAATATAGCACCAGAGAGCAGATATTTGTCCGCGTTCTCAATAAATGGCGCTCAAAAACAATTCTGTCGGTTACCCCAGGGGTACAAGAACAGCCCAGGATTATTCTCAGCGAGAGTAACAGAGTTACTACAAACATATGATGACGAAGCATTATCTTATGTCGACGACATATACCTGACAGATGATGACTTGGATACTCACTTGAAGAGAGTGAACACCATAATACTTGGGTTCGCAGCAGAGGGTTACAAATTCAACTTTAAAAAATCTAGAATTGCCCATCTAACAGTCCTGTTCTTAGGATATGAATTATCAAGTGAAGGCAAAAGCCTGGCTGACAATTTCCTAGAGAAATGTGCCGTACTCCAAGCACCTAGAACACTAAAAAACCTACAGTCAATTCTAGGCTTCCTAAATTTCGGAAGAACATACATTGCAAATTACGCAGAAAGGGTCAAACCCCTTTATGATCTAATAAAACCAGATTTTAAAAGAACCAATTGGACTCAAATACACACAGAAATTCTGAGATCCTTACAAACAGACATGTTAATTAAAACAAAATTAGAAACACGTGATAACACACGCAATCTTGCGATTCGAGTCATCCCAGGAAGATGTGGATTCACATACCTGACCTCTAATGAGGGAGAAAAGGTACCAATTGCATTCAAATCACACTTGTACACTAAAGCTGAAATGAAATTTAGCCCAACGGAAAAAATTCTAACTGCAACACAGACAGCTATAGCAAAAGAACGAGCCCTGGCACAAGGTAAACAAATAATAATCGTGACACCGATACCAGCCCTAGAGGCTGTAACAAAAGCAAGCATTCCGAATGCTAAAGCGCTCCATCCGAGATGGATACAATGGGCTAATTCTCTTGCTGCAACAGACGTGGCATACGAATTTGATCCTAACTTAAAAACACAAGAATTTCTCCAATATGAATTTGAATGTCCTCCGCCGACCGAAATTCTGCCTCTAGAACATTACGGCTGTATAATATATACAGACGGATCAGCACAACCCGCAGTGGGGGGTAAACAAGCTTACAGTGCTGCGTGCGCGATTGTTAAAGGTCATTGGCACGAAGGAAAATTTAGACCACTGGTCACTAAAACACAATCTCTAGGAGATTGTACAGCTCAGCGAGCTGAACTACTAGCATTCAAGATGGCGCTTGAAAATACCGATCGAGAATTCCCCACACTCATAGTGTGCGATTCGTATTATTGCGTTCAGTCTTACAATGAATACTTGCAGATCTGGCTTCAGAATGGTTTTAAGGATGCAAAAGGAGGCACAATAAAATGCTTTGGGAACAAGTAGCTCTTTTACAAAAAGAACTACCAAAGACTCACGTGATACATACACTGAGTCATCAACGTGATGGCGTTCACGTTGCTGGGAATTCATTGGCTGATGAGGCCGCGAAGGCAGCTGTGCAAACGGCTTCCGTAGCTGCCATCACACGGTCAAAAACAAAAATAGACAGCGATATATTACAAGCTGTCAGCGCTACAGAAAAAGATTCGATAAAAACACTCCCGAAAGGCTTTCCAGTGAAGTACTCATACATAACTGATGCAAACAATGTTCCGTTTGCTCGAATCCCTGGAGTGGGGGATAGGGCAATTCCAAACATGGAACATAGGTTAGGACTAATCATAGCGGCACACGAAGGGCTTGCTTCTGTACATGCTGGCGTCTCAGCCACAGTATCATTATTAAAACAGAGATACTGGTGGCCACAAATGAGAAGACAAACACGGAACTATGTTCTAGAATGTGAAATATGTCAAAGAATGAAAGTATCAACGGTGAGACGACCAGCACAGACGCCCCTTCTAATCTCAGATAAACCATTAGCCTGTGTTTATCTGGACCACTGTGGTCCCTTACAAAGGGATGGTAACTATAAATATATCCTGGTCGCAGTGGATTCATGCACGAGATTCATATGGATGTGGCCCCAGCGATCGGCTGACGCCAGAACTGTTATAAAAGATTTGCGAGTCTTTATCGGCACATACGCAATTGGCATGCTGCATTCTGACCAGGGTCCTGCCTTTAGCTCTCGAGCTTATAAGGAGGCCATGACCAGCATGGGCATTGCATTGCGGTACTCTTGTCCATTTCATCCCGAGGGAAACGGAATCGTAGAAAGAAAAAACCCTGACATAAAGCAATCTATAACAGCAAAGGTATTAGGTTCGGGAGCTGGGTGGGTCAAACATCTAATAAGTGTCCAACGTAGTCTAAACAACCTGCCAAGAAATTCTCTGAAGGGATTCAGTCCGTACAAATTATTGTTTGGAACTAGGATGTTGGTCTTAGATCTTGACAGTCAGACTTCAGTGGTGAAGGAAAAAAGCTTTGATATCAAAGATCGTTTGGCTATTTTGCAGGACTTAAACGAAACAAGAAAAGACCTGAGCAACATAAAGTTGAAACAGCAGCCAACAACCACTGAAGAACCACCACCTGTCCCAGCAAGACCTGTCTGGATTCCAAAAGTCGGGGATCTAGTCAGAGAAAAGATCGCGGTAAAGAAGGAATTTGGGCCTTCTTACAGAAAAGCAGTTCCTGTCTTGTCTATCAACGGGACAAGATCAGTTGTACTACCGCCGCTTGCTGGTAAAAAGGAGAACCGAGTTGTATCCATCGACCTGGTAAAACCACAATCATGTGGCCGATAACAAACAGTAGGCCAAGTGGACTCCCGATAAGTAGCAGAACACCAAGGTTTGCTACCAATACAGAGGTCCTAACTAAGAGGCTAATCACATTCGAAACGCCTACAGAACAACAACAAGGACTATGCAACAATGCATTGGAACTCAGACCTCTAAAAACCCAAATAAAAACATTTAGTAGAGACACACCAACCTACAATGAAGTAACAAATGAATATGCTGAAGCTGCAAGAAACAGTAATCCTGAAGCAATTGGAACAATTGACAGAACGGCATCCGGCTACTTCATAAACTTCGATGATTCCTATGAAGACCTCAGTGAATCAAAGACACAGCCATCAACAAAAACCTTTAAAGATAAAGCTAAGGAACTTTTGAAACAACTGAAAGAAACCTATCTGATTTCTCCATGGATTGAATTTTGGGTGGCCTTTGGTGCATTTATCCTCATACTCTGGCTCATCATGGTACTATGCTTAGGACGCTTCATTGAGGGAAGATATGCTAAAATGGACACAGCAAGCCAGAAAATCAACTTGATCCTCAAGCCACACACGTCTTCACACGTCGAGAAAAGAGAACTTTCTTCAGTCAACTTCACAGCCAATCCTATACCGGGTGGGGTAGCATGGGACAACACTGACTATGAAATTTATGGTCCGGTTGAAATCCTGAAATATCCACACCAAATCAAGATCTCGTTGAGTGACTTTGTAAAACCAAGCTCATTTGCTGATGATTGGGACTTTGAAAGTATAAATAATATGATGTCTGACCTAGTGATGTCTGCTAAATTTACCAAACATGATTATTTGCAGGGTTCGACTAATTATGATAGTATGTACTGTTACAACCACTATGGTAACCATTTTCTACATAAATCTGCACAACCTAGAAATGTTTTAAATTATAATCAATGGGAACATTGTGCAACCCCTCCAAAAGGAAGCTCAAGAACCTTTTATGACAAATATTCATACTTTTCTGGGTTCAACACAAGTAATGCTGAAACATTTTATTTCAAATTGTCAAATAAGACAGGAACAAAAACCATGCTTACAAACACGAAATTGATATATTCAGACTTGTTTTTTGAACAAATGAATACTTTTGGTTTTGATTATTGGGACAAAAATGTTGAAGTAAAAAGTGTTTGGGGTACAAAAGAATGGCAAGTACAAGGTATAGAATCATTGTTTAGAGCCTGCATGATCCCAGAACAAATTATATTTTTGAATGACACTGTTTAACAAACTACCTGTCTTGGCCTAGCCAAAATCAAAGACTTAAATAAACCGTCTATTCCAAAGCCAACAATGAACAGCAATAGCTCTACAGATGAAGAGATAGACGTAAACTATGTATAAGATACACATTAGATGGAAAATATACTCCCCTTCTAAGAGATTTAGCGTAATTACACTGGACCTACTATCTACTGTAAGTTATTAGGCATGCCTAATAACTTACAGTAGATAGTAGGTCCAGTGTAATTACGCTAAATCTCTTAGAAGGGGAGTATATTTTCCATCTAATGTGGGCGAAAAAGCGGCAAGGAGTTTTGCCGTTTTGTGCGCTCTAATTCTTCCACACATGCGCTATGGCCCAGTGATCCTTGAATTTTTTGAGTCTTTTCTACGCATGCGCGCAGAAGCAGTGGCTTCCCTCGCGCGAACTTCTGGCAATCTCACAACATTGCTCAATCTGGACATTTATTATCCAATCGTGGAAGACTTGGTCTCCAATCACCGGTGTGTATTAAAGGAGGTGGGGAGGTATCACACACACCTCCACTTCCGCTCGGTTTAGGATTGAGGACACCGACGGATAGGTGAGTCGCCTGGTGCTCGTACTCAACACCATTTTGGCCTTATTAAAATGGACTGGACCAGTCATTTCCTGTCGTGGGATTATATCCGTAAAGAGCCAGCATGGCCCTGTTTTTCAATAGGATTCTGGTACCAGGCTCTATTATTGCCGGCTTGATACATTTTCATAGCCTAAGATTAGCCTAGGTTGTTATGAGTGAGACAGTTACTCATAGAAGCCATACCCCCACTTTAATACTAAAGTACTGTGTTCTTCAATAAGTCCCCAGTTCACCAACACTGCCCAAGTACTAACCTTAAAGATACCATCTAGAGGCATATAGTGTTGTCAGGACAGTACCCTGATGTATTAATATTGAAAGAGGTGCAAAATTGACGCACTCCTAGGTATATTTTTTTGTATTTTTTTGTATTCTTTGTGTTCTCCAATGTTTGGTTTGACAGGTGTATTACTATCACACGTTTGTTGGGTTATATGTGTAGAGCCATTGGTTTGGGCACTGTAAAGTGGTGTGCTTACTGTGTCCTCTTTTTCTACACTATAGAGCGGGGCCTCATACTCCCGAGCGGTCGCCGGGTGAGGTGAGGTCATCACCCACACAAAGCTGGGTGAGTATCACCGTGAGGAAATGCCTCGGGTGATTAAGCTACCATGCTTGTTACAATGCAGAATGTCAATTATTCTTGCAAGTGTCACCAGATGGTGTCTCTGTGTGTGTATGTGAGTGTGTGTGTGGAATCTAGTGTTGTTTGACATATCTTTGTTGTTTTTTGTGTCTTTTGTCTCTTGATAGGAAGAAGACATGTGTCTCTCCCACCAGTGGACATCTAAACATTTCTGTGTTTGGTATATATGTATCATTCTTTAAGTACATTCCTGTTATTTTTCAATAGAGTTGCAGTAGCTGTTCTAATTTTAAGGTCCTGAAGAAAGCCGGGTAAAAAGACCCTTCGGCTGAAACATGTCGACCGTACTGCACAGCGCCATAGGGTAGTCATACTATCTGGCGTGTTTTTAATCTTTTGACACGGGAACTTCTGTTTAAATATCCTTCGAAGTCTGCGTAGTTAATTTTATCCATTATTATTATTTGAGCACTGCACTTTTTTCACATCACTGTTGGATGTATATGATAATAGAGAAATCTCACCTTTTTCTTGATACCTATCCCTGCACCGGCACTGTTTGGTCGGGATTGGGAAGGTAGAACTAACTATTCCCACATTACGTGAAATTCACCAGACAGGTGATCTGATGAGAATTGTTATATAATTTTTATATATATATTTTTTCTGTTACCAATAGTTTTTGTCATCAGCAACTTCTTTTCCGCACACACACCGCCACTGGCACGCGGACACTGTTGTGGTCACGCACCGTCTCTTGACCTGGTCTGCTCTTTTGTGTATTATGAGCCAGTTAGACCTCCTATTCTTCAAATGCCTCAACACAGCAAGTCCGATTGGTTCGGTAAATTCTCAACTGATTATTTCAATTGTTCATTCCAATACGGACATGACTTATTAGCCCATGTCTATCTGATATTACCCAGGACCGCTCCTCCGCGTAGCGAAAAACATTTTTCAGTACGTGGAGGAGCGGTCCTGAGTAATATCAGATAGACATGGACTAATAAGTCATGTGTCAGAGCCCAAGCATCCTGTCTAATTAGCTGGAGCCGACACTAGTTGCTTAGGGGGCATGTCCTGCAGAGATGAAGGGCTCTTTGAAGAGATCCCCTTGTTACGCTGGTGTAAGGAGGTGAGGGTGTTTGCACACGCTCTCTTAGCTTTAAATCCTGGTCAGCCGAATTAGCCTTTGCTTGGCTTTCGATTCCTGACCTGACTCCCCTTTCCTTTTCCAGCAACTGGTTTCCTTCTCACCCGCCTCTTCGAGCACTGACATTCAAGGCGGACACGTTTGCTCTAATAACGCTAGCCGCTAATACTCCTCACAGCTGACTTCTGATGTGCGATTGAAACTGACTCGCTGCCGCGTCTGCATGCAAGTTAATCGCTGCCGCGTCTTTTTGAAACTGACTCTCGGCCTCGCCTGCATGCTAGTTAATTGTGGCCGCGTCTTTGTGACCGTTACAGTCTCAACTCCTGACTGCCCTGTTTTTTTTGTCTTGCGAGGCCCTGCATTTCCCCATCCGTTTTCTGGATGAATTCCAGAACGAAATCCTGCCACATTATTTCAAGACGCGCGTCACGCGTTTGCTTCTTTCAAGTGAAGAAGCCTTTATTAGTTGTATTTTCTGGCACAGTTATTTCCCTATCCTGACGAAATATACAAGGAAGGTTTCCTTGCACTGTGCTCCTTGTTTTTTATTATCTCTTCTTCCACTACCACGACTGCGTTTGAGAGCAAAGATGCATTTGCCTGCAAGCCCTTTTGTATGCAGTCTGTCGCCTTTATGTTTCCCCCGGAGATGTCCAGCTGGTAAGTGGATTCTTCGTCTCTGCAGAACAAGTATTCAATATGATGACTTATTTACCTCTGGTGTAGCTGTGGGCGGGAAACTTCTGATAGTTTCTTATTTTCTTTCCCTTAGGCTACTACACATTCTGCCTCATCCTCTGACCTGACACCCTTGAGCCTGCTGGGGTATTAAGAAGTGGTCACTTTTCCTGAGTTTATTCCCCACATCTCCTTCAGTTAGTTATCTTGCATTAGAATTACTGACTCTTCATAATTGGTGCTATCTTTGGGAGTGTGGGGAGCTTCTCTTCGTTCCTGTGGATTGGGCCTATTTTCAGGTTAGTTGCGCAAGCAACAGAAAGCCAAGCCCACAAATTACTTTCCACCCAAACGAAGATGAATCCGGATGGGGCATGTCTTTATTGACTTAGTAATAAAACTTGATCATCAATTAAACAAAAGAAAATGTGAAAAATGCCGCAACACTCTGTCTAGTTTCCTGTTGGTTCGAGGTGATAAAAAGGAAGCTAGTGGAAATAAGGACACTAGTGAACCTATGCAGATAGGCGGTCTGAGAGCCCCTTGAAGAAAAAGATAAACGTAGAAAAAACAATCTATGTTTATATTGCGGCAAAGGAGGGCACTATGCTATGGTGTGCCCGGTAAAACCTCGTTCAACTCCCAAGACGATAGCTGGAAGCCAAAATGATGTGCCACTGTCGGAAAACTAAACCGCTTGAAGAAACATGAGACCGGTTCTTCAAGTCGTTGGCACCTCGAGGTCTCTCAACAGTTAGCTAATATAGTCGGTCCTTTGTCAAAACATTTCACCCTGTCTGTTAACATTGATTATCTCGGATCAGCGCAGAAAGGCTTTCTCCATACTTTTGTATTCTGGTGCTACTGGAAGTATCCTTGATATCCATCTAGCTCATACTTTAGGCATTCCTTTTTTGCAGAAATCCCGTCCAGAACCTGTGAGGACAGTAGACGGGAGCAAATTATCCTCTGGATTAATAACTTATCATACTCCTGAGTTAACCCTGGTGTGCAGTAATGGTCATTCTGAATCCCTTAGTTTCGATTTGATTGATACGCCCAGTTTTGGTGCCATCCTGGGAGTCCCTTGGTTACAAACTCACAACCCTCACATAGATTGACTCTGAAGTCCCCCTATTGTTTGTTACATTGCTATAGTGAAGCCAGTCAGAAAGAAAGTCTGTTGTGTTGTGCTCTTGATACAGTTGGAGAGACACTCGGAGTCCCTTCTCTCTATGAAGACTATAAAGAAGTCTGATGAAATCAGTGCTCCTGCTCTTCCCCCGCATAGGAGTTATAATTGTTGAATTGACCTGGTCCCGGGGGCTGAGCTTCCTGTTAGCAGAGTTTACGCCCTGACCGAACCCGAAACAGAATATCTGAAAAAGTACATAACTGATATGTTGGAGAAAGGGTTTATCACACGTCTCCTGTATCCTCGCCCATATTCTTCATCCCTAAACGAGAAGGAGGTTTGCCCGCCTGTCTGGACTACCGTGCCCTGAATAAAGTCACCATCAAAAATAAATACCCTCTTCCCCTTATTTCGGTCTTGTAAGACCAGGTACGTGGGGCCAAAATATTCACTAAGCTGGATCACAGAGGGGCCTACCATTTGATACGAATAAAGAAAGGAGACAAATGGAAGACAGCTTTTCGGACTAAATTCGGGTTGTACGAATATTGTGTCATGCCATCCGGTCTCTGTAATGCCCCTGCGGCTTTTCAATTCTTCGTCAATGAGATCTTGAGGGAATACTTAGACCTGTTTGTGATCGTCTACATAGATGACATCTTAATCTACTCACAGTCTGAAGAAGAGCACGTTGGGCATGTAAAGAAAATCTTGCGACGACTCAAAGACAATCATTTGTTTGCTAAATTAGACAAAAGTACATTCCATACTACCAAAATGGAATGCTTAGGTTTTGTGATCTCCCCGGATGGTATCCACATGGACCCAAAAAAATAGAAGCTCTGATAAATTGGCCCAGTCCCAGCTCAGTAAAGGAAGTGCAGTCCTTTATAGTATTCGCCAACTTTTACAGGAGGTTTATCGACCATTTTTCTGACCTCATTTCGCCTATCACCTGATTGTTCCGCAAGGGAGTTACCTTTGTGTGGTCCCAAGAAGCAGAGCAGGCCTTTGTGAAACTTAAGAAAAGATTCACTACTTCTCCCATCATAAGACACGCAGGCAACACTCAACCATATTATGTAGATGCTGATGCCTCTCAATTTGCTGTGGGAGAGGTTTTGTCGCAAAGGGATCAGGCGACTGGCTGCCTGCACCCGGTGGCTTACTTCTCTGACGAATGAATAAATGAATGAAATGATATTTATAAAGCGCAATGGCTACCATGAGGCCTCCCAGCGCTGCAGACAGCACAGCCGGTGGTCAAGCAGGAATGAGTTAGATACAGTTCCTGAAGAGCCAAGTTTTTAGAAGTCTTCGAAAAGCCAACAGATTGGGCTAGTTTCGGAGATGTAGTGGGAGAGTATTCCAAAGAGTAGCCATGTTATAGGCAAAAGACCGTCCGCCGCATCTAGCTCTCGTTATTTTGGGGGGGTAGGGAGAGGAACTAGGCCGATGAGCGGAGGTTTCTCCTAGGTTGTTAAGTGGTAATCAGGGCTTGAATGACAGCTGGGCCATTTTTCCAAAGGCTTTGTGGGCCAAACACATGGCTTTGAACTGAGTCCTTTTCCTGATCGGAAGTCAATGCAGGGATTCTAGAGCTGGTTTTGCAGACTGCTGGCAAGGGATCTGCAGAAGCAGTCTGGCGGCGCAGTTTGGATAATCTGGAGCTTATTGATGGTATATTGTGGAGCTCCCAGATAGAGGACCTTCTCATAGTCCAGACGGGAGAGAATAAGAGCCTGTACAATGATCCTTCTGGCTTGGAAAGTGAGAAGGGGAAGAATCTTACGTAGCATCCTGAGTAGGCCAAAACAGGTGGCTGAAAGTTTAGCTGCTTGGTGATTAAAAGTGAGGGAACGGTCCAGCCAAATGCCCAGACTCCTAATCTGGTCTTATGGGGCTGGGGGCAGACCCAAGACAGTTAGGCCAGAGCAGGGCAGAGTTGAAAGAGGGGGAATTGCCCAGGAGCATCAGCTCTGTCTTGTTGTCTTTTAGTTTGAGGCATGAGAGTTTTATCCATCTGGCAACCTCCTCTAGGCAACACAGCCTAGGGTGCAAGATGACCTCTCGGGGTGGTTCAGTGCAACCACGAGCTGCGTGTCATCTGCATAGGTAATGATTTTTATGCCAAATGGATGGACAATCTCTGCCAAGGGTGTCATATAAACATTGAATAGTGTGGGGCTCTGGGAGGAGCCCTGAGGAACCCCACAGCTAAGAGGCAGCTGATTGGAGACAGCATCTCCTTCAAAGACCCTAAAGGAACGCTCACTCAGAAAGGATTGTAACCAGGCTAGTACAATACCGGATACACCTAGATTTTTGAGTCTGAGGATCAGAGTGCTGTGATTAACAGTGTTGAAAGCAGCACTGAGCTCACGGAGGATAATAGCTGCATTACCCCCTTGATCCAGGATCCTCCTAGCCTCCTCAGTGGCTGCGAGGAGGGCGGTTTCAGTTCCAAATTGAGGGTGAAAACCAGTCTGGGAGGGATAAAGTAAATCGTTAGATTCCAGAAAATCCACCATAATAGTATTTGTGTTTCTCCAGAATCTTACTTACCCAGGGAAGAAGAGAAATGGGGCCGTAGTTGGAAAAGTCTTCCTGATTGAGAATAGATTTCTTTAACAGGGCCTTGACCATGGAGCATTTCCAGGCCGGGGGAAATGTCCCAGATGAAATGGAGGAATTTACGAGGTCCAGGATAGGAGGACTGATCATATCGGTGGCTAATGTGAGGACCTGGGAAGGGGCGGGATCAGTTGGTCAGCCGGATTTAAGTTTGGTCAGAATTGGGCACAACGCTCCTACCGGCAGAACAGAATTATACAATCGGAGAACATAAGTTATTGGCGATAAAACTTGCCTTCCACGAATGGACGCATCACCTATTGGGTTCCCCTCACACTTTTACCATCTAGACTGATCATAGAAACCTACAGTTTTTTAAATCCGCCAGAGCTCTGACACCCCGGCAAATGAGATGGGTCTTGTTCTTTAGTGAATATGACTTTTATCACTGCAGAGAAGATGGGGTCAAGCGTGTGGCCGGCGGAGTGTGTGGGTGCTGTGACGAGTTGTCTGAGTCCGAGATTGCCGAGGTTGTTGATCAGGGTGGAGGAGTTGGCGTTGTCGTTGATCTCGAGGTGGAAGTTCAGGTCCCCGAGGAGGATGTAGTCCGTGGAGGCGAGGGCGTGTGTGCTGACGAGGTCGGTGATGGGGTCGCAGAACTGCGGTCGGGGCCCGGGGGGGGTCTGTAGATGAGGGTGGCTCTGAGGGTAGTGTTGGGGTCGGTGTGGATCTGGAAGTGGAGGTGTTCGTCGGTGCTGAGGGTGTCGTCGGCGTGTGTCGAGATTTTGAGAGTGTTTCTGTGGACGATGGTAATTCCTCCTCCTATCCGTTGGTGCGATCCTTGCGGGTGATCTTGTAGCCTTCCGGGATGGCTATGGCGATGTCAGGTGCTGAGGAGGGGGTCAGCCAGGTCTCAGTCAGGAAGGCGCCGTCTGGGGCGTTGGTGTCGAGTAGATCCCAGAGTTCGACGGCGTGTTTGCCGGCGGAGCGGGTGTTGAGCAGGATACATCTGAGGACGTTGGTTTCCATGTTGGGTGGGTTGGCGGGCCGGATGCTGGTGAAGCTGCAGTTCCAGCAGGAGAAGGGTCCTTGGGTGCGTTTCGGGGTGGCGAGGCAGCAGGTGCAAGATCGTCCGGCTTTGAGTGTGTGGAGAGTGCTGGAGTCGTAGCGGAGGCGGGTGTCGTGGTGTGTGCGGGGTCCAGGGTTCCTGGCGCTGGGCGCGGTCCAGGCGCGGACGGGTGCAGACGGGCTTGCCTTAGACGCGTCGTCAGCGCGCCAGCGGCGTGCCTGGCGCGCGCGTTCGCTGCGCGGCCGCGCAGGGTCCGGCATATATGGGGAGGAGCAGCTGGGAGGCGGGAGGAGCGAATGGGCAGTGGTCAGTCAGGGTGGTGGTGTCGCAGGGGACACAGCGGCGGGGGAGACGAGTGGCACAGAAGGCAAAAATGGGGAACAGGAGGGGGAAAAACAGTGGCATAGATGGCAAAAACCGGGCACAAGGAGGGGGAAACAGTGGCACAGAAGGCAAACAAGTATTTGCAATGCAATAGGTCTCGCATTTACACAAGTTTGAGCTATTTACATTGCAAATGACAATGCCTTTTATTTTTGTTTTCCTTTTTAAAACATAAATAAAAGGCTTTGTCATTTACAATGCCAATAGCTTAAACTTGCATAAATGCAAGACCTATTGCATTGCAAATGCTTTGTTTTAATTTTGTTAGACAACTAAAAGCTGTCTTAATACAGCTTTACATTATACATTGATCATGCAAATGTTTGATGTATTTAATGTACTGCTGTATTACGATAGTTATTTTTACATTGTAGCTTTATAAGTATCGTAATGTGAAATTCTGCTAATCACAAGTCTGAATTCTGGAGCGAACGCTGGGTGGGTTATGTGACTACCAAAAATATATGCATATAACCCACAGGACAGAAGTTTGAAACCCTGGACGGCAAACTCATTCTGTTGGGGTCGATAAAATCAAAAGCTTTGGTAAATAATAACCATTATTAGGCGGTCACAAGCAATTAGGTTTGTGGTGCGAGTTGTATGCACAGGTTCATAATTATAACAGAACGCATTGCTTATAACATGTATTAAGTAGACATTGAATCGACCTGGCCATACCTGGATAAATGACGCATCACATTAGGTGTCACGGAAAACTGTAATATTGCAGGTCATAATTGGACGTCTAAAATGAGTCTGGCATAGCAGCAGATACTCTATCCATCTGCGATACCCAGCTGGGTAGGGGACGGCAGGGTGCGACAGTATTTCATCTGCACGCTCTGACACCTTCTTCCATCACCTTTTGTGGGTTTGATATACATTAGTTTGCCCCAGGACTACAAAGGAATACTTCCAAGGCCACATCGGAGATTTAAAACTCCATTTAAGATCTTCATATAGACACACGAAATGACTCGTAGTCAAACGTCAAGCCTTGTTATTATCTCTGCAATTAAGTCCTGTCATAATTGTCAGCTCTCGTCACACAGTCTCGCGAGAGGAGCGTTCCAGTGTTTTGCGTCAACCCCAGAACAGCAGAGTGTTACGTATTAATCCACACGTAAAGTTGTAATAAAATGGAGTTTATTCGTAAATGAAGAAGCACTCTCAGCATACACCCGGAGGCTCCAGTCGTTGGTAGTAACTGACCTCCAGTGACAGTTTATACATCCATGTATATCTTACAAACAGTAATCAGTAGCGAGACATGTATATTTAATTCACAACATAACACGTGGAGAATTCAAAAGGCAATACACGCGCAGGTCGCGCACAATGGACATGCATCGAATGTTGTAATGTGTGCGCGTGACACTGGAATGTAAACACAAGTGTAAGCGCGTGTATATTTGTATATATAACACACCTTCCTCCCTTATAAAATAATGAAAAAAAAACCACAAAAAAAAACAATTTAATTCTTGCCAGATATGTAAGCAACAAAATCTGTCAACCATTTGGGTTTTCTAGTTATTCTTTTAGAAATAGATGCATCATTTTGAATATCAGCTTTTTGATTGTTTTGATCGTTGATGTCATTGGTTTGACAAAAAGAACCTGTGGTTAAATTTTGTTCAGTGTAATTTCTGCTTGAACAACTAGGTGTGATAGTTGTATTATCACCAATGTCACCTTCATTCAATTCTCCATCCAAAAATGATTTATCAGAATGTTCAGAATCTGGTTCTTTATGATAAACATTTTTATCTGCCTTGAGAATGGCAATTCTACTGAGATTCCAAACTTTATTGTCTGATAGTCTCACTGAATTCTTTAATATCTCTGTTACCTCAAAAGGACCCATGAATGAACTCTCTCCTTTTTTGACTTTCCATGGTTTTTTTACCTTTACTAACATACCAATTTCTACTTTAGGGTCTTCTTTTGAGCCAAACTTTCTATCAAAGTATTTTTTATTTGTACAATGAGTGCGAATCAGGTTTTCTTTAACTACACTCAGATCAACTTTTGAAGATGTAGAACTAATCAACCATGACGGATTTACAATAGTTCTGGGAATCCTTCCTCTCATAATTTCAAAAGGAGAATACCCAGTCATGGTATTTACACTTGTTCTGTACATCCATACTTTTTTAAATATTTCAATTTCCCATTTTTTTTCATCACCACTGGTAAATTGTATGGCACTCTTGAGGACTCTATTGAATCTCTCTATAGTACCATTTCCTTTGGGATTATATAAGGAAGTGGTGGAATGAGTAATCCCAAGTCTGGTAAAATAATCATTGGCTTTTTTGGAACAAAATTGTACGCCATTATCAGAAATAATTCTAATGGGTAATCCTTCTTCAATAAAAACTCTATCTAGGAAATTTAATACAGAGTCGGTGTCTATTTTGTGAACAATTTTGATAATGGGCCATTTTGAGAAAATGTCAATTGCTGCAATGACGTATTTGGATTCATGACCAATGGGACCCATGATATCTATAGCAATAGTTTCCCATGGATTGTCAGGAATGTTGTGTGTACTCATATTCGGTTTAAGAGTCATTAATGATTTATCTGAATTTGCACAAACAACACAATTTCTGATCAATCGTTCAATGAACATGTCTATACCTGGCCACCAAAATAAATTTTTAACTTGCTGTTTGGTTCTGACCATACCACTGTGACCTTCGTGGCTCTGTAAAACTATATCTTTTCTTATACCTATGGGTGGAACAATGCGCTCCCCTCTTTTGATGTCTTTACTACATGAAAGCTCTGTTCTTATTTCCCAGAAGCTCTTTAGATCAGAATTCAAACACTTTTTATCTGGCCAATCAGTGTTGATGTATGTAGCTACATCCATCAAAACTCTATCTTCTTCGAATTTCTTTTTCCACAAAGATTGATCAATCGAAATGGGACCTTCATCATGAATTAAAGCAATTTGGAAATCATCCCACTCATTATGTAAATCTTCTTGTATGGGCAGTGGCATTCTAGACAAGAAATCTGCAGAAACATTTTCTTTACCAGGTACATATTGTATATTATAAATGAAGTCTTGTAAACGCATGGACATGCGTGCAATGCGAGCTGAGGCTCTCAACATACCTTCCGTAGTGAGAAGTTTAACCAAAGGTTTGTGATCACTCCTTAGAACACATTCTTTACCCCAAACAAAAACTCTGAAATGCTCTAAGGCCCAGATACATGCTAATGTTTCCCTTTCTATTGTGGAATATTTTTCCTCAGCCGGTGTAAGTGCTCTGGAAGCATGTGCAATGACAACCTCTTTTCCCTTATCAGTCTTCTGAGTAAACACAGCACCTAAACCCTTCGAGCTGGCATCAGTAGTAATGATGTTTTGGAGAGAAGGATCAAAGCAGGAAAGTGCATTAGCGGAACAAATAGCATTTTTCACATCACAAAACTCTTTTTCACATTCATTTGTCCAGTCAAAAGCAACTCTGTTTTTGATTAATTGTCTGATATTATACGTTCTACATGAAAATTCAGGCACATACCTGGCGTAGAATTCAACTGAACCTAAAAAAGATCTTACATCATCCTTAGACTGAGGATGGGGAGCGGATTCAATAGCCTCTAAAAGTGAAGGTTTTGGTTTGATACCATCTTCACATAGTTCCTGGCCCAAGTAATTTACAGAATGAACACCAAATTTACATTTTTCATGTTTGATGGTAAGACCATGTGTATTGAGTGCACTTAAAACTTCTTCCAAAGCAGCAATGTGTTTATCTTTGTCATCATTAAACACCAAGATATCATCTTGAAAACAGATGGTACTCTTGCAATCCTTCAAAATGTCTTGCATAACTCTCTGAAATATTGCTGCTGCAGATGCTAAACCAAATGGCATTCTGTTGAATCTGAAGCATCCAAAAGGTGTAATAAATGCAGTTAGGTCCTTACTTTTATCATTTAACTCAATCTGATGATACGCTGCTGATAAATCAATTGTTGAAAAAAACTTTGATCCTCCCACAACAGACAACATTTCTGAAATACGGGGAAGTGGAAATTGATCAATAATAATATTATTGTTGAGATGGCGAAGGTCAATGCAAAGTCTTACCTTGCCATTGGTACGTCTGGCAACAACTATGGGCGAAACCCATTCAGATGATTCTATCTTCTCTATTATGCCTGCTTTGACTAGATTGTCTAATTCACTCTTAACCTCATCCCTAACGGCAAAAGGAATATTCCTAGCCTTGTGTATTTTTGGACAAGCATTTCCTTTTAAACGGATTTCATGTTTAAAGTTAGTTAGTTTCCCAATGTCTTTTGAAAAAACTTTCGGAAACTTATTCAACATCAAGGAAGATATTCCATTCTGTTCATCAATCAACATGACAGGGTTGGGGCTATTAGGATCAAGTACAATGTCGAGTTTACCACAATCAAACCAACTAAGTACTGAAGGACCCTTTTTTGAAACATATAACTTTGCAATACATTTCCTATTCTTAAATCTGAATACTAAGGTTCTGAAACCTAAAATGTCTATCCTTCCTCCAGAATATCCTTCAGGATTGATGTCGCTTTTCTCTAAGTGATTACTTAATCTCGGTACAAACAGTTTTTTCCAAACAGATTCACAGACTATAGAATAGGGTGAACCAGAATCAGCATACATGTTGATCTTTACCCCTCCAATAATCATATCACATAACGGCTTTTTCTTAATACTAGTATCACTTACATTTAAAATTGTGGACTCCTTTATGTTTAGTACATAAGAACAGTTGTTGGAATCATCTGTAAAATTTTCATCATCACTATTGTCACTCAATTCAATACATTTTACTTTTTGGTTGGTTTTGTTTCTTCTGCATGCAGAGGTAAAATGCCCTATTAAACCGCAGTTTGTGCATTTTTGTTTTAAACCTGGACAATTTTTGCTATTAGCTAAATGTGATTTGCTGTTGCATCTATAACATTTTAAGTTATTTTTAAAATCTTCAGAATTTCCTTTGTAGGGAAATGTTTGTTTCTTTTTCGTGAAATCCTTATTTTTATTATCATATTTATGATTTATCTTGGAAACAATTTCTCTACTAATGGAAACGTCCTTATATTTAACCTGTTGTGCACTCCTACAAGAAAGTTCAGCTTTTCTAACAATGGATATTATGAAATCTAAATTTTCATCACAGTTTATCCACAATCTTTCTTGTATTGTATCATTATTGGAATGCATAACAACTTGATCTCTAATGAGATCTTCTTGTAAGTTACCAAATTTGCAATCTAATGCTAATGTTTTAAGAGAAGAAACAAAATTATCAACAGATTCTTCTTTTAACTGTTTTCTCTGAAAGAATTTATACCTTGAAATCCCTATGCATACTTTAGGGGAGCAGTATTTATCAAAGTCATATATAGCTTTGTCAAAAATATTCATATCACCACTTGCTTGTGAGGTAGGTAATTGATTGAAGGCTTTTAATCCTTCTGGTCCCAAGCAGTGTAAGAAGATGCCTTTCTTTTCTGGAGCTTTCATTTTTTCGTTGGTATCTAATGTCTCAATATAATTTAAAAAATAAGCTTTCCATTCGATCCAGGGCATACAAGGAGAGCTACCAGCTGTCCAATAACTTTGTGGTGGTGAAAGGGTGTAACTCTGAGCACACATAATGGTGGAAAATCAATTCAAGATAAGCAAAGTATTTATAAAATGTACCTTTTGTAATGAATTAATATTTGTTTTCTAATAAAAACAGAATTAAATAATAAAGGTTACTTGTAAGTAGAAGGGTTAGTCCAACGACGTTTTGGAAATAAATGAGCGTTTTCTTGTTTCAAGCGATATAGTTTCCCAATCGTGTAATGTTTAAACAGGATTACAGCTTCTTTTTATGTGGGTAATCACTGTTGAAACGGGTGAAATTGAAGTCACCTCTTTAGTGTTAATTGTAAAAACGAAGAGTAGCGTCTCAAAAGGAAGTGCAGTTCCCACTTCCGCCTGTTACGTTAATCAATCGCAGGGCGGATGAAAAGTTTCCTCGGCGCAGGAGTGAAGCCGCCGCATAGACGCTCTGCAAGGGAACTGTCACACAGACGCTCTGCAGGGAAGCTGCTGCACAGACACTCAGGAGAAACGAAAAGGTAATCCAGACCTGAGGTTGATCGTTGCTGTATCTGTTGTAGATATTAGGAATCGCTTAAGTTGAAAAAGATGCTCCGACGATCGTGTAAAATGGAAATCCAAAACCGATCGTGAAAAACTGAAAAATGCTTCTTCTTTAAAAAGGGTTTAAAATGCTCCATCCATCGTCGCCAAAATTGTTACGTATTAATCCACACGTAAAGTTGTAATAAAATGGAGTTTATTCGTAAATGAAGAAGCACTCTCAGCATACACCCGGAGGCTCCAGTCGTTGGTAGTAACTGACCTCCAGTGACAGTTTATACATCCATGTATATCTTACAAACAGTAATCAGTAGCGAGACATGTATATTTAATTCACAACATAACACGTGGAGAATTCAAAAGGCAATACACGCGCAGGTCGCGCACAATGGACATGCATCGAATGTTGTAATGTGTGCGCGTGACACTGGAATGTAAACACAAGTGTAAGCGCGTGTATATTTGTATATATAACACAGAGGGGTACAAAAGATGTTGTACTTTTGAAAGGGGAGGCTTCTTAGGTGCAACGAGCCCTATGTCACACACCCTCTGTTGACCTACCGCTTCCATTGCCCCTCTAGGGCGCCTCCGGCAGCCACCCTCTTCTAGCCGCTTTTCACAGGGTGAATACGTTTACCGGGTTGGCAAGTCTGTTTACCATCAGGGCACCGGCTTTCCTGCAATTTGATAATACACGAGGCGCAGCACAGTTTGTGAAAAACACCACAGCTCCTGGACGGAAAACGTTGCTCTTATGTGTAATCTAGACCGGACCGCTTCCAACACTCAAATTATTGCATACTGAGGTCCGATGCCTGTCATTCCAAAGATCTGCGCACACATTCGTATTTATTTCTAATTCTGCGCTAACATGTGGGCAGTTTTAATGTATGGATTTCGAGTCACAAGGGGTTCACCACATAACATCTTCTATGCCGGATTGGTTTTAAAATATTAATTCCCACAGCTGTCGAGATAAAGACCCTATGTAGTTACAGTGCTGTTATGCAATATAGTTACTGATAAAATACATTCTATTAAAACATTGTTGACAGTAGGCCATTTGTTAAAATAGATCGTTCATTATTCGTGTTTGCAACATTTACACTACAAAAGAATGATGAACTAAAAAAGAATACAGATTTTATTGTTCAATTTAAATTAAACAATTAGAATATAACACCCAAAAACGAAGATGCAGCATTGTAAATACAAATGACCATCGGTCTCAAAACAAAGTGTACAGTAATAGGAAACCCCGAAAATTCTTGGCAATCCAATAACCGGCAAGAAAATGAATTCTACTGGTACAAGACCCCAAAATAAAGTGGTTCTTTAAAAGAGATATATTGGAAACGAATAAGACGCAGCGCAGCACATTTCAAGTCCACCTCTAAAAGGGTCGTAGGAGAACAAGGAGTAAAAATAGAATGGGGTTGACCCTCCTGCTTAGACCAGCAGAGGATAAATGAACGGAGGGCATTGAAGCCGGAGAGTGTGGGGGAGTGAAGTGAACAAGAAGACAAAAGCGGCTTACCAGCAACACTAGGCGGGTAGGACTGGTGGGTTGCCAGGTACGAAGCCCCAGTCACCAGCCAGCTAACGCTAGACAACAGTTGGGTGTATTCGGTCTGTGTACGTCTCCGTTTTAGAAAGACGAACTCCCAGAGATCACTACAAGTTTACACAAGACGTGAGCGAAACCGAAACCTGTTGTGGGGCGGGACTTCCGTCTTCTGAAGCCCGCGCCCACGGAGTGGCTGGCCCAGAGAGGAGAAGTGGTGACGCGGGGCTCCCATGCCCGAGGGAGAGCCCCGCGGAGGCTGCAGAGTCCGGAGTGGCGCCGATGCGGTGAGTGGGGTTAGTTGTAGGGGGGGAATGTTAAATCGCAATTTACAAACGTGAACGTCACCGGCGCCATCTTGCCTTTCAAGACCACTGTCCGCACGTAAAACAGCATCCATTTTAGGTGCCGCGTCCATCTCGCACTTTGCAAGTCACCCACGATTCACCCTGACCTCGCAACCATCCCTGGTGCCCTGATTCAGCATGACCAAATGCTCTGAGGTCATAAAACCTTGTCCTCGTGACAAGGCCCCGGAGCCACTTCCCGCCCTAAACACGTTTGTCCTTTCATCCTCCACACTCCAGCAAGCCCATCGGATAACCCCCAACTGCACCTGGCCACTCGATCCTGTCCCAGGCTGTAAACCAAGCCTTGCGGACGTACTTTATTGCCCCCACACAGCAGTACTTGTTGCACGAACTGAAATGCTTGATCTTATCACTTACATAACCCTTAGATCTGACCGATCCCGCACATTTACAGATCCTGTCGGAATGTCCAGCTGCGAGATATCAATCACTAATCCGGATCTGGGTGGGGGACAGAAAAGTGTTGGGACTCTGTAAGAACCTGCTGGGGGCGGGAATTCCTAGGATGTTTGACCACCAATAAAGTTGCTGTAAAGTGTATAAAAAGTGGAGCAGCGGAGAAGTTGGTAGAGTATCTCCCAAAGACATTCTGCGTGTCTGCGTCGACATGTTCTCCTCTCTGGAGAAATACAAATAAACTGATTCTTGTTTTTCCAGCGCCTGCCTCTTTATTTTGGTAACTATTATTGAAGTGAATTAGAGGCGTCTTGCGCCAAGCAGCCTGGGTATTCGTTAGAGATTGGCTGTTTTTCCACAATTGGCGTCCCAACGCGGTGCCCATCAGCGACACGGGGTCCGGTGGAGAGGTCCTAACGACAGAGTAAACGACTGCAACGATCGGGAAAGTGCACCTGCCTGAAAGAGACGCTCGTCTGGCAGCCGATCATCCGAACTTCACCGGTTCCGAATGGACCTCTCTCGAGTGACCTACGGTCCTGACTGGGATCCCACAGGAGTGCTTCGGCTAACAGGGAGGAAAGAGGACGATCGGGCGCTGGAAGTGGAAGACGAAGAACTGTCCATACGGTCCGGGTAAGGTCGTGAAAACGACTGATGTCGAGTGATTGATTGTATTGAAATTGTTTGGATTGAATACTAGTATTGCGCTTTATTGTTTCGTTAGCTCGTTAGCTATTTTGGTACGTTGGTTCTTTTTGAGATATTCCCTGTTTGCAAACAACGAAGAATAGGAATATTCTCTCTCTTAGCAGGCAGCGAAGGATAGGTAGTGCGGACCTTTGTCCACAATTGTCTGAGATCTTTATTTGTCCGATTATACGTCATGCCTATCTTCTCCCCACTGATTGGTAATTGGTTCAGCCCGGACCGCTTATTAGAGGTCAGTCATCCGGCTCCACCGGAGGGCACCCCTAATAAGGACAAGTATTCTAAGTATGGATTAGTCGCTGTAGCTTATAGCAACCTATGGCACAAGCACACTAGGAAGGATCGAGAAAATCAGTGGCCACTGACTGGATCTTTTGATCCTGCTAAAATAGAAACGCTAGAAATAGCCTTGCGCGGAAAGAAAGCCATGCCGACTATGCTTGACAGCTTCGGCTTATGGCGAAAATAAACAACACAGCGAAAGAAAAGAGATGAAGCGAGAATAGAACAAGAACTACGGAAATCAGCTCACCTAGCTGGCAAAAAGTTAGAAGAGGAAGTTAAAGAAGGAGAAGAAGCTAGGAAGGAACGAGAGGCAGAGATCTCAGGTCAATACCCGGTTAAAGCTCCCTCAACTCTTTACCCTGAGCTCCCATCGAAACAAAGGGTAGACGACGATCTATTCCTAGGACCAGCGATTATCTACATGCCACCTCCCTATGCCCCTATCCATCCTCTAGTGCAACAACAAGAATCTCAGAATACCACTGAAGGTAGCGCCAGGGCATCGGTATCCACGGCCCCTGCACCGACCGAGCCTCTCGCGCCTAATACCTTGTCCGACAACACATCAGAAAGAATTGAAGTAAAAGGGCCGGTGAGGATCCCACGATTAAGTAAAGATGAGCGAGCAGGCATCGATAGGATAGTTAAGACCCTAATAGACAGGAAAGAAACAGAGGAATACATCGCGGATATATGCAACTCATACGCCGACAACCGCAAACAACACTTTGTCGTGCGCTTTTGCTATCACACTCTCACAGCGTATGAGGAAAAATATAAGAATAAAGGGCCCGACCGACTCGTGACACTGTACAGAAAGGTAGATACAGGAGACGAGAGTGAATGCGATGTAGCGGAACTTTTCTCCTATACTTTAGAAGTCTTCCGCCACCTCATGGAGCAAGGGCAGATAGACAAAAGTGCAACATCTGCAATGACGGAACCCCCGGTAGAGAAAGTAGATAACATGATGCCCATTAAGGAAGCTGCCCCCTATTGGGTCCCCCCAGAGGACAAGGAACTCACTATGATATAAATCACCAAGACGCTAAAGGAAGGGTGGTCTATAATTGGGTAGATCAGCCCTGGGATAGACAGGACATTCTGACGTTCCGAAAATCCCTGCCGGACTTGTAAAAGAATCCTACCGCATTTTACACAGAGTTGGGTACAGCCCTAGGATCGACAATTATGATGTTAGCCGACATCGATTTGTTCTTTGGACTATGTCTGCCAGCCGATGTGTGGAAACAGATCAGGAAAGTAGACCACACAGTCCTGTTCGGTCATACCTGGGGACAACTCGATGTGCTAGATAAACAGCGAAACCCTGGACAGAAACCCTTGAAAGCCATACTAGACCTCCCTGACGAAATAGTGCAGAAGGTAAAAACCCTGATTCCCGAGAAAAAGATAGATTGGTCTATCGTAACAGCTTGCCGCCAAAAACCTCAAGAAGATGTTTCAGAATTCTTCTTCCGGTTCGAGACAGTGTTCTCCGATTATAGTGGACAAGACATGTCCACTGCGACCGGACACCACTTGTTCGTACAGAACTATGTTAAGGGACTGTTACCAGAAGTCTCACAGAAATTACAGCCCAGTGAGAGCAGTTGGGCGGCCTCTAAACCAGCGGCCATCCTCCAGATGGCCCAATACTATGAACACCAGAAAAACGAAAACGAAAGAGCCAATGAAAAGAAAAAGAAAGATTTGAAAGAAAGAGTTATGATAGCGCAGCTCCAGGGTGTACATTTAGGTAGGGAACAGTATAAAGGAGGATATCAGCAAAATACCCCTAGAGCACCACCACCTAGAAATAACGTGCCTACCCCATACAACGGATGCCGAGACTTAGGGGAAGATCAGTGTGCATTTTGTAAATGGTATGGACACTGGAAATCCCAATGCCCGGTCCTAGCAGAAATAAAGAAAGAAAAAGGAACGAGAGAATTAGCAAATGGACCACGAGGTAGAGGACGAGGAAGAGGGTACGCAAACGACATTAGTGAGGAGAGGCCAGGTAGGACAAATACTTTTGATCACCCCCGACAGAACCAGTATCGGCAATCGGACTACGACAACACGTACGACTTTGCATAGGACAGCCAAGGGCAAGGGAGGGATCCAGTCGAGCTCTATGTTGATCAGCAAGGCCCTTATGTTACCGCAAAGGTCCTGGGCACAGTCGCCATTTTTGGTAGACACAGGAGCAACACGTAATGTACTATCCAAACAACTTATTCCAAGGGCACCCTTGTCTGGCTCACATGTGACCTCAATAGGATTTGATGGTACGCCCTCCACTAACCCTTTGTCCAGGCCCATCCCGTTTAACCTAGAAAATAACATCATCAACATGACATTCCTTCTCTCTTCCAACACCCCAGACGCCATTATGGGTCTCGACTTACTGAAGCACTTCCGTGCAACTATTCGATGTTCCCCGGAGGGAGTGCGAGTCATCTTATATGACAACCACCAACATCAGAGACATAGTCCACTCCAAAGCATGTATCCCATTTCCGAAGCACACACATCCCTACTGAACGCTTTACCATCGCACTTATGGGCTAGGGCTGACTCGGACGTAGGACAAATGATGATTGACCTGTTGCATGTAACGATACGACAGGACGCAACTCTACCAAAGATACCGCAGTACAAAATCTCACCAGAGGGAGAGAGAGCACTCACAGAAATCATTCACTCACTTGTAGAGGCAGGGGTGGTAGAAGAGGTAGTGAGCAAGGTTGGTAACAGTCCTATTCTGCCAATCATAAAGAAACAGGGAGACGGAGACGGAAAAGCCTACCGCTTTATCATTGACCTAAGGGAGGTAAACAAGATCGTAGTGCCCCAATATCCAGTCGTTTCCGACATTACCACCATCCTGAACCTCATCCCCTCCACTGCCACCGTTTTCACTGTTATCGATCTCAAGAATGCGTTCTTCTCTATACCCATTCATGAGGATAGCCCTATCTTTTTGGAGTTACACTCAGATCCCGCTCATTTAGATTTTGTAGAGCACCACAGGGGTACACAGAATGTCCAAGTATCTATAGTCAGGCACTCAAACGACAGCTAGATGCCATACAATTGCCAGACGGAGTAGCACTGATCCAATACGTGGACGACATTTTGCTAGCAGCAGACACCACTCCAATAGCAGTCGCTGCCACCATTCAGTTACTACATTTCCTTGCCGAAAATGGTCACAAGGTCTCCCGTAAGAAACTGCAATTCTGCCAACCACAAGTGACGTATTTAGGACACCTTTTGTCAAAGGAAGGGAGAACGCTCACACCAGACAGGATCCAGACCATTCTAGACACTCCTGTCCCCAAAAACCAGAAACAAGTCCGTTCACTGATAGGCCTCACTTCATTTTGTCGACAATGGTTACCAAACTTCAGCCTCATTGTCAAACCCCTTCTCCCTCCTAGCCAAAGACACACCCTTTCCACTCCCTTGGACACCCGAATGCCAGTCAGCATTCAAGGAACTGCGAGATGCCCTTTGCTCAGCACCCGTTCTAGGAACACCGGACTACTCCAAACCCTTTTCCCTCTGCACACACGAAAGGGAGGGCTGTGCATTATCTGTCTTGGCACAATCAATTGGCCACAAGCAACGCCCCTGTGCATATTTCTCTGCCACCCTCGACCCAGTAGCTACAGCGTTGCCCACGTGCTTGCGCGCTGTAGCAGCTGCAGCAGTCTCCATACGACAGAGCGAAGGAATAGTGCTCTTCAACTCCATCACAGTGCTAGTAGCACATGAAGTCGACACATTGCTAAACCAGACTAAGACGCAACATTTGACGAGTGCCCGACTGACTGGATACGAACTGACTCTGCTAGCACTGCACATTACGCTGAAACGATGCTCCACCCTCAATCCAGCCACATTGCTGCCTCTTCCTGAAAACGACCCTAATGCATTTTCGCTACACGACTGCTTAACCCTCACTGACGAACAGACTAAAAGTAGAGTTGATCTCCAAGACACTGCCTTCCCAGAACCAGACGGGGAACTATGGGTAGACGGCTCATGCCTCAAGCTCCCTGATGGCACTGCCTCAGCAGCGTATTCCGTGACCACAGCTCAAACTGTCCTAGAAACTGCCCGCATTGCCCAACGATCTGCCCAAGCAGCTGAGCTCATTGCCCTTACACAAGCTTGCATTCTAGCAGCTGGCGCGACAGTCAACATATACACCGATAGCCAGTACACCTTTGGGGTAGTTCATCATTTCGGACTCCTTTGGAGGGAAAGAGGGTTCCTGGCGTCACACGGCACAGCCATCTTACACGGAGACCTAGTCTCCGCATTGACAGAAGCAATCCTCCTCCCGAAGCAGCTAGCAGTAATTAAGTGTCAGGCTCATAAGAAGGTGACCGATTTCATTGGGCAGGGAAATGCACTAGCAGACATTACTGCCCGAACCACAGCACAAGACAGAACCACGACACGCATGGATGTGACCAGGTCACAAGCAGAACACTGGACTGACGCTAGGGTGACTGTAAGGGACATACAGGCGACAGGCACACAGAGCGAACTGACTGAATGGGCACCGGTGGGACTGAAAGATGAGGAAGGCTGCTGGAGGACAAAAGACGGTGACAAATGGCTGTTACCAGACGCCTATCTGATCCTCATATTGACCATGGCACACTTACCCGCACACATAGGATCCGCCCCCATGACCGAACTAATCACGAGGGTATGGCATAACGACAAGATTGCAGACTCAGCAAGATGTTTAGTACAGCAATGCATGGTGTGCTTGCAACACAACCCAGGGAAAGGGACAGCAGTACCATGGGGAGGGTTTGGGATCCCCAATCACCCCTTTGAAATCCTCCAATTGGATTATATACAATTAGAAAGGTGCCATGGTCTCAAATACGTCTTAGTCATTGTGTGCGCGTTCAGCAAATGGGTGGAAGCCTACCCCACTCGTGACAATACCGCCACAGCTACTGCTAAGGTGTTGCTAAAGGAATTCTTCCCTAGATACGGCCTTTGTCGAATGTTATGGAGCGACAATGGCCCCCATTTCGTTGCGGAAGTGATTCAAAACATTCTGAAGGGCTTGGGGGTGAAGCAAAAGTTCCACGCCGTCTTTCACCCCCAATCAGCGGGCCTGGTGGAACGACACAATGCCACACTAAAGTTAAAATTGGCAAAGATAGTCGCCACAACTGGGCTGAAATGGCCCGACGCACTCCCACTGGCATTGCTATTGATGCGTTCCACCCCAACCAAGCACAGACTGACACCATACGAAGTAGTTTTTGGCAGGCCCATGAACATTTGGGCAGCACCAAAGCCAACCTCAATCCGTGATGTCCCGGACATACTAATGTCCGATTACCTGTATAAACTGACAAACTAACTAACTGTTATCCACCAACAGGTGCTGCATGCCATTCCGGACGTGTCCAGGGGCCCAGGACATGATATCAGACCTGGGGAATTTGTTTTAATCCGAAACTTCCAGAGGTCGAAGAGCCTGGAACCCAGGTGGACGGGCCCCTGGCTAGTCCTCATTGCCACCCAAACTGCCCTTCGAGTGGAAGGAAAGAAAAATTGGCTGCACGCCCACCACTGTCAGAAGATTTCACCAACCCTGACAACCAGCAAGGAAGTGGACGTCCAAGAAGAGCTCCTGACCAAAGATCGACCAGCCTTGAACTGCTACCCACAGACAGAGACTCTAGAACTGGCAGAGTATCCCGACCCTACTGTACCAACCAAGAAAGGGTACAACCTGAGTTCGACAAAAGGAGGGCGTCTCGACACGCAGACCACTAACTAAGTCAAAAGTCTCAGATCGGTAGCCAAACACTACAAAGGCTACCAGGAGATACGCTAGATGAAGTATGTGGTCCTGTGAGTAATCGAGCCCCATGAAAATGATGGAAGATCGCGGACGACCGAAGAACTACCGCAACGACGCCAAGACTGCCAAAATTCACACAGTAAAGACAATCGCACTCATAGCAGTATCTCTCACCAGCCTCTTGCTAATGGTCGCAATCTGGATCATCGAAGAGAGTGCTCCTGCTTATCGAACATTGATGCCTACTGTGCAACCCACCACTGGAAAAGAACACTATCTGGTATCACTGTCACCACGCCTCCGAGAGCGACGCAGAGAGTTCTGGAATAACTCTTTCGTCCAACTGTTGCACCAACACAATCTTGTTGCAAATGCTACTATCTGTTGGATCTGTGGGCTGCTACCACACGCCACTGAACATTCCATTCCTTTCATCCCTTCACCTTTCTCTGTTCATGTGTCTTGCCTTGCTTGGTTAATGCTCCTACAAGAAAGCTACAAAGACAATGCTACATCTGATGAGACAATAAAACAATTCTATAACGAGTTCTGGCGGAACAAAACTGGAAGAACGGCTATTCCCTTTTGTCCTCTCACTTCAAATGCCACCTTCCCAATGAACATTCCTGCAAAAGAATGAGTGGAAATGCAGGTGTTCAATAATCCAGCCAGACCCACCTTCTCCTTTCTAAAGAAAAGAACAGCTGCAACCACAACTGTGGCCCTATCTGTGGTGAACGTCTCAGGTCTTGTCTGCACCGAAGGCCATGGGACGAAAATCGTGGGCCACAGTACTTGTCACATCACCAGGACTCTACACACTGCCGATCCCCCTTCATTTGTTGCATCACCCAAAATGTATTTCATCTGTGGTACTAAAGCCTACACCTGGCTCCCAAAAAGCTGGGGGGGCACTTGCTACATTGCCTTTGTTCTGCCTCTGACCTACACTGCACCTGCTGGACATCACCGAGAAAAACGGTCCGGAGACACAGACCAAGCAGACTCTGCTGCATCCCAATTTCTTGATACAGTTAAAGGCCTTGTTCCACTTTAGGGTCCGATGGCAAACAGCCGAGCCATCCGACACCTGTCTCAAGCAGTAGAGATAGCTTTGAACCTCACAGCTGGCATCCTCACCAACAACACTGCCGAGCTTCAAGCGGTCCGCCTGATGACTTTACAAAACCGTTTTGTTTTAGACGTTGTACTAGCAGACCGTGGAGGATCATGCCGCATAATCGGTGCCAGCTGTTGCACCTTTGTCCCTGACAGCTCGCCTTCTGTCTATAAGGCGATCGAACATCTACACAGACTGGCATCGGAGATCCATCAAGAACAAGAGACTTGGACACTTGGAAGCTGGTTTTGGGGCATATTAAAAGAATGGGGGTGGAAAATATTGATGATTCTCTTGGTTCCGATTTTTATAATATGTGGCTGCTGTTTGGGGATACACTGCATACCACCCCTGTGTTCTCTATGTTTGAACTCTTTGTGCCCTAAGATTGTAGATTCTCGCATAGAACAAATTAATGTAATACATGACACGGAGATACAGAACATTATGGGGATCGAAATAGATTAGCAAGATGTCTTGGGAATGTTCAAAGGGAGGACTGTTAATTTGCAATTTACAAACGTGAACATCACAGGCGCCATCTTGCCTAACAAGAGCCACTGTCCGCACATAAAACGGCATCCATTTTACGTGCCGCGGCCATCTCGCACTTTGCAAGTCACCCATGATTCAACCTGACCTCGCAACCATCCCCGGTGCTCTGATTCAGCATGACCAAATGCTCTGAGGTCATAAAACCTTGTCCCCGTGACAAGGCCCCGGAGCCACTTCCCGCCCTAAACACGTTTGTCCTTTCTTCATCCACACTCAAGCAAGCCCATCTGATAACCCCCAACTGCACCTGGCCTCTCGATCCTGTCTCAGGCTGTAAACCAAGCCTTGCGGACGTACTTTATTGCCCCCACACAGCAGGACTTGTTGCACGAACAGAAATGCTTGATCTTATCACTTACATAACCCTTAGATCTGACCGATCCCACACATTTATAGATCCTGTCGGAATGTCCAGCTGCGAGATATCAATCACTAATCACGATCTGGGTGGGGGACGACAAACTGTAGGGACTCTGTGAGAACCTGCTGGGGGCGGGAATTCCTAGGATGTTTGACCACCAATAAAGTTGCTGCAAAGTGCATAAAAAGTGGAGCAGCGGAGAAGTTGGTAGAGCATCTCCCAAAGACATTCTGCGTGTCTGCGTCGACATGTTCTCCTCTGGAGAAATAAACTGATTCTTGCCTTCCAGTTTCCAGCGCCTGCCTCTTTATTTTGGTAACTAATATTGAAGTGAATTAGAGGCGTCTTGCGCCAAGCAGCCTGGGTATTCGTTAGAGATTGGCTGTTTTCCACAATGGGGTCTCTGTATGTGTGCGTGTGCGCTCATGGGGGGGTCTCTGTATGTGAGCGTGTGTCCGCTTGTGTGTGTGTGGGGGCAGGGGGACGGGGTGTCTCTGTATGTGTGCATGTGTGCGCTCGTGTGTGTGGGGGCGGCGGCGGTGGGGAGGTGTGGTATGTGTCTCTGTATGTGTGTGTGCGTGCGTGTAGGTACGCTTGTGTGTGTGTGTGTCTCTGTGTATGTGTGTGCGCGTGTGTGTGCGAAAGCAGGGGGAGGTGTGCTTGTGTGTGTCTTTGTGTGTGTGTGTGCGCGTGCGAAAGCAGGGGGAGGTGTGCCTGTGTGTGTTGGCGGCTAAAGGAGACAGGAGATGGTGAACGCGCACGCGACCTGATCCGATTACGGCAGGCTGCGCGTGCACATCTCTTGTCTCCTCTTGCCTCGTTGTAAGCTGAGCTGACAACTATAGGTCTCGCGGCGAGAACGCGCTTCGCCAGGGCGAGACCTAAAAATGGGGCACAAAGAGGGGGGAAACAGTGGCACAGAAGGCAAAACACGGGGCACAAGAGGGGGCAAACAGTGGCACAGAAGGTAGAAAACTGGGCACAAGGAGGGGAAAAAACAGTGGCACAGAAGGCAATAAAACGGAGCACAAGAACGGAAGAAGCACACTTACCAGCGAGACCTCAGCAGCAGCAGGGGCACACAGGCAGAGCTGTGCAGAGGGGGAGCGACCTACCTTTAAATCCTTGTTAGCCGAATGAGCCTTTGCTAGGCTTTCGGTTCCTGACCTGACTCCACGCCCTCTTTCCTTTTTCAGCATCTGGTTTCCTTCTCCCGGACTCTTCGAGCGCTGACATTCAAGGCGGACGAGTTCGCTCTAATAACACGAGTCACTAATACTCCTCACAGCCTACGTCCGACGTGCCATTGAAACTGACTCGCGGCCGTATCTGCATGCTAGTTAATCTCGGCCGCGTCTTTGTGACCGTTACAGTCTCGACTCCTGACTGCTCTGCTTTTTTTTGCCTTGCCAGTCCCCACATTCCCCCATCTATTTTCTGGACGAATTCCAGAACGAAATCCTGCCACATTATTTCAAGACGTGCGTCGCGCGTTTGCTTCTTTCAAGTGAAGGAGCCTTTATTAGTTGTATTTTCTGGCACGGTTATTTCCCTATCCTGACGATACATACAAGGAAGGTTTCCTTGCAGTGTGCTAATTGTTTTTTTATTATCTCTCTGACCACTACCACGACTGCGTTTGAGAGCAAAGACGCATTTGCCTGAAAGCCCTTTTGTATGCAGTCTGTCGCCTTTATGTTTCCCCTTGAGATGTCCAGCTGGTAAGTGGATTCTTCGTCTCTGCAGAACAAGCATTCAATATTATGACATATTCACCTCTGGTGTAGCTGTGAGGGGGAACCTTCTGATAGTTGTTTATTTCTTTACCTTACGCTACTACACATTCTGCCTCATCCTCTTTCCTGGCACCCTTGAGCCTGCTGGGGGTATTAAGAAGTGGTCGCTTGTCCTGAGTTTATTCCCCACATCTCCTTCAGTTAGTTATGTTGTATGAGAATTACTGACTCTTCATATTTGGTGCTATCTTTGGGAGTGTGGGGAGTTTCTCTTCGTTCCTGTTGATTGGGCCCATTTTCAGGTTAGTGGCGCAGCAACATCATGTCCGTATTGGAATGAACAATTGAAATAGTCAGTTGAGAATTTACCGAACCAATCTTACTTGCTGTGTTGAGGCATTTGAAGAATAGGAGGTACAACTGGCACTCCTGTTTAGAGTGAGGGACCAAGTAGAATTTCAGAAAAGGTAAAGAAATGAATTAAGGAATACTACTATTATGTTATTACCCTGAAGAAGACCTTCTGGGTCGAAACATGTTGGCTACGGTCGCTTTTAAGAAGATTTTTTCAATAAAGAAACCAAGAAATATGAACCTGCTGAACCCATGTGCCTTTTCTTATGTTGCTTCTATTTGCAAATTATATTAACGTCTTGACTTGTTGGAGTGCGGAATCATTGTTTTTGACGCAGTAAAGATTTTATGAACTAATTCTCTAAAATTCAGGGGAAGATTGGTGTTTAACAATGACTGTATTTCACTAGAAGTTCTAGCCACCTGCAATTCGACGGTCTTGCAAGCCTATGTAAGAACTACTTCTTGCTGAAACAATAATGCTTGGAGTCTGCTTAGTTTATTGAAATTTGCCTTCGAAGTTGCAATGGGTGGCCATAGTGAGCTATCTAGGTCTGGATGGCTTTGGTGTGGATGAGTTGGGTCCTCCCTTCCAAGATGTCCCTCTGCCTCCGGGATCAAACCGCAGCTATTTAATCCTCCTGCTTCGCCTCCTGAATGACAACTTGAGCGAATCTAGTCTACCCACGGCGAGGGTGCAGCAGAGGCATTGCGGTCCGGTGCCCCGATCTTGCTCTTGCTTTTATTTTTCAAGCCTGGGGAGTCGCGCCCTCCTGGTCCCCGCTGCAACTTCCCTTGTCCATGGCTGCTGCCTTTGCGCCTTGAGCTGACTTTCCCCTGACTTTTGTGGCATACCTAACGACCAACACGTCTGCACCGGAACCTGTGTACATTGATGACTCTATCCTGAATGTCGATCTACTTTCCCTCCATCCTCCCTAATCGGTTTGCTGCCTCCCCCATCTTGCCCAGCTCCGTGGAGCCAGCTCCCCTGTTATTTCTCCTGATTGGCTTTTTGGTCTCCCTCCATTTTGTAGCTACTGCTATCGGCGCCCGTTGTTCGAGGCCCTCCATCTTAGTAGCTTCGACCTTGTCCTCTTTGACGCTGTACTTCTCCCTATCCGTCAGTTTAACCTCCCCCCCCTTAAGTCTCCTGCACCCCTCTCTTCTTGTACTGTCCCCCATTCACTGGATGTTGAGCTTTGTCCAGCCGGTTTGCCTATCTTTCACTTTGTCCCCCTGAAGTACTTTCCCCCTTATTGGTCTGCCTGTTCAGATCTACATCCCTTACCCCTTTTTATCCCCCCCCCTCCTTCTATGCCCCTTAGGACATGTGTCCCTTTAATTCTGTACTCTAGTAACGTATGCTTTACTTTGCTGTAGTAACCCATGTTTTACTGTGTATCACTGTTTGTTTTTCCTATGTTTCACTATGTTCTAGTAACTTTTGTAATTTTTGTAACTTGTAACACGCTGATCCTCATGTAAAGCGCTCTGATACCTCCGGGTCTAGCCAGCGCTATATAAATCTCTGCAAATAAAAATATCTACAATCCCATCAAGAGGGGGAAACAAGACAATTGTTGCAACAAGTGACAAACTGAGAAAATATATGGGACTCCAGCCCTCATTTTGCAACAGCCTTTATCGCTAAACATGAGGACTCCCATTAAAGAGTACCGTAATAAAAAGGAGAATTGCAGGAGCTGGGATTCCTTTTAAATAACAAGCTAAATTTGGTACCAAAGTGTTACACGCGGTGTGAAATTTTACCTGTTTGCCAAAAAGTGAATGTCCGACAGAGTTGCATCCTTCACCAGTAATAAAAACTTCCTTGTTGCTACGTTCCCAATGATTAGCAAAGGGGAGTGACCATATCTCATGTAGTAGTAATGTAGTAGTAGTAATATTTTGCAGATTGACTCGAATCATTGCAATTTACATAAAATGTCTAATTAAGAAAACATTTGCAAGTTAAAAGACTTAATTCATTGTTATAATTTCATTACATTTAAAAAATACAGTAATCTAAAAGCGGCGATTGTCCAGCAAAGACTATGTGCGTTTGGATGATGAGGATTTTTGATTTTATTTAGCGATAAAAGGAAATTAAAGCACGGTTCACCTGGCTGATTTCAAGATCTTCATTTCATGATTCCCACACTGGGACTACTATTGTCTTTCTGGGGGGCCCATTTGATGGAAGTAAGGCATTCACTCGTGGAAGGAACTTGGCGGCCCCGCAGGAAAGCTGAATTCATTCTCTGTTTAGTAATATCAGCACTGCAAATCGGCATGATCGTATATTAAGTGCCCGGAGAACAGGGCAGAGTAATTTCTGCCATAGAGAGATACACAGAAAATGTAACAGACTTTCGTCAAATCGACTTTCGTCAAATCGACTGCAAAGTCGGCAGAGAGAATTCGACCATCTCTGTTCCCAGGGCGGCATCTGGTCTTTTGAAGGAAAGGCACCCATTTATGTTTTTGAATAAAAGTGCTGGATGGTTTGAGAAATGTGGCATATGAGGTATGATTGGGGACCCATCTGCTATACGATTATAAAACTTGACCAGCTGTGTTTTTTTCTTGCCAGTTCAGCTTTATCCATGGACCATGATTTTAATTTGGCAGCTTTGTTGGTGTTTTTTTTTAATGCTGCATGGCTAATATTTAGCTCCCAGGCCTCATGTAAGTTGAGGGAAGACAAAGCTTTGCGGAGCACGGTTGGCCAGCTGTGTTTGAACTTATGCTGGCTTTCCATTTCAGACCAACCTAGAAAGCCCAAGGACTCTGGAGGGGCGGCTCACAACTTTCATCACAATTTAATTAGAGAAGCCATTCTCGCCAGGAACTGGTGCTCAAGTCCAAATTCCAAGTGCGCTTGGCAGGTGTGTCATGGTATGTGATAGATGCTTTTGAGCAGGACCGACTTTAGCGTGTAGGATCGTTACGTCCTTGCTCTTGAGGAGTTCCAAACCATAAGTCAAAGGCTGCAAACATTTTGCACTGATCATTTGCAATAAGTATGACTGAGACGAACTACCATTTTTTTGTTTATTGGATTGAGTGCAAAAAACTATTTGTTTGCCAAGCCCCCTAACGTTCCAGGAAACTGCTCTCATACAGCCTGCTGGGCCACAGGTGTCGTGTGCATTATCTGTCATCATCACCTGTGTCTACCCTCCTCGTGTAATCCGTCTCGCTGTGTGCTCGTGCATAGTGTACCATAGGTATAAACAAAAACCAACCCCCCCCCCAACAACCCTCATTCAAAAGCATATCCCCCTTTTTCCCCTTCCACCTTCCACAGCAGACCCCCCCCAACTTGGTCACATGCAGTCCCAGAATGCACCCCCCCATCCCCTCACACCCCCCTTTCATGTTCCCTCCCGGATTGCAACAACAGTGCAAGGCACTCGTGGGCGGAAGTAGCTCCTCGTGCCAAAATCCTTTGCTCACCAACATTTATTCTTCCTAGCCCAGACTCACGTGCGTCAATAACAACAGTGTGCAGCATTTACCATTAAACATATTCCGCTTGTGGATTTCCCCCCCCAGACTCTGCACACACTGTCCATTGCCCACCCCGATGATTTAGTGCTAGGCCTGCCAGCCCCTGCGCCACAGTGTCACCTCTTGCTATACCTGCCCAGTCTTGCACCCGGCGCAATCCAAATAACACTGTTCCTCAGTTCCTGTAATAATAGCGCTATAATACCCTCCGGACTTCCTAGTCTCGCAGTATCCATTTTATGGGATCAGAAAAGACACCTTATCCCAATAGTGTCACCAACAGCTGCTCCACGAACTGCTCCATATTCCCTGTAGACGTGGTCTCTGGCAGGCCAGTAATTCGCAAGTTGCACCGACTGGAACGCGCCTCCAGATCCTCCGTCATGTCCTGTAAGACGCAAATCACCTTTCCGAGTTGTTTGTGGTCTGCGTCTAAGGTAGTGTGTGCCTCCTCAACCTCAGTCAATCGCCTTTCAGACATATCAAGTCTTTCTGCGTGTTTGTCGAGGCGGTCGGCCATTCTGTCCATTCTATATGTGAGGGCATCCATTTTTGTGCCCAGAGAGGTGATGCCACTCTGCAGTTATTTTTCCATCGACTTAAGGATGCTACGTATATCAGAGTCTTCACTCACTGGGGGCGGCATCCTTGTGTCCTCACTTGTGGTGGCGTCGTGAGATTTTGATCGCTTTTGATCAAAGGAAAGCTTTGATTTGCATCTTATCTCCCCTGCCCATAGTGTCTGTTATACAGCTTCTTCAACAGCGGGGGAGGGGTGGGGGGTGGAGGGTGGGGGACTCTGTCTTCCCGCTCGCTTCAGTCCTTGCAATAGGTGTGCGCGGTCTGGAGTGAACTAGCGCGAGCCACCTCCGCTACCACAGTAATGCCTCGTAGCTGTGAACTGTCCGCCTGGTGCGCCTCCCCTGCCAGGGAACTAAGTGTGGCCGACCCCGATCTTGCTCTACTCCCTAATTTGCTACCAGGGGGCACCTTTTCGTACAGGTTTCTATGGCGAGTAGGTTTGATGAATATTCATGCTCCAGCCGCAGCAGGGTATACCAACGACAGTCCCAGACTTTACTTCATCCCTCTCATCAATGTGGGCCTTCTGTTCTCACTGCCACGATTCCCCTCAGTGCACGCAAGAGTGTTCAGGGGGGAGGGGGCAGACCTACCCCCCACGTAGTCTGGCTGCACGAGGGGAGGCCTCAGTCCGGTGCTTGCCTCTTGCGCTGGCTGCGATCTCCGCGCTCAATTCACCTCTCTTTTCTCGCCGCCGTCCCCCACACTCGATCGGCCTGATCTCCAGGCCTGCTTGCTCTGCAGCGGGGTTCAGATTACCCTTCCAAGACACAGGCGGCGGACTCCCCCTGCTACCGGCCGCTGCCACCCACGCCACTCTCTTCCAGGTTCACAATACTCCCCGGGACCGCTGAGAGTGACCTCCGATCACTCTCCGTGCTCCATCCCTCCTTGCTCCGCGCCCAATCTCTTCCCGGGCTCGTCGCACTCCGCGGTGCAGCCCTAGTCAAATCAGCGTGGTCCTTGAGTGCACCACCAGATGAGGCACAAAGCACTTCCCACCGTCGCCAGAGTTCTTGGCGCCTTCGTTCTCACAGCCCGCTGGGACGACACAGAGCCCCTAATGCTAGGCACCCAGTGCACCCCGGCACGTCGGGATACCAGTCTTCACTCTCTGGTCCCTCAGCGCCCTGATCTCCCTCGATGCGCACCGCTAGACTTGGGTGCCTGCCGCACATCAATCAACGTTGCTCGGCCTCCACCCGCACTTCAGCTCGGGGATTGGCGGCCTACCAGCCGCTCCGCAGCTCCTCACTGTAACTCCGGCTGTACTCGTCGGATTTCTGATCCAGACGGATCGGTTGCGCCTGCTCTCCTTCCGGTGGCCTGGGCGTCAATGTGGTGTGCAAAGGATTGTAAATACTGCCGGATAAATTAAGGATTATTTGATAACGCAACGGATCTCCGGGCTCAAGCGGCCATCACGGTCGCGAGCTAGCTCCGCCCCCCATCCGCGGTGTTGGTTTGTGGGCCTGGGTCTTGATGAGGTGAAAGTTGCGCCCATGCCAGCCCAAGGTTTATGCTGCCATGACACAGCTGGAGGTCAGTTGCTATGTAGATAGAGAGGCCTCCTGATGCTCTTCCCTCTTTGGATTTTTGTGTTGCTTGAAGGGGTGTGGAATTTATTAAAATATCTACTTTTCCATGGGGCAAGTTGCTTCATAAATCTACTTGTCCTTTAACAAAATCCACTTGTCCCTTTGGTGCCATGTGGTTCGGCAACAAATTCTGGCAGCAATCTCATGATATAAGAGCTTATATAGCCTCTCTGATTATGCCAGTGCTCATACCATAGTGGTTCTTGAATGCTGGCAATCCCTTTATGTTGCCACGTTTCTGCAGATCTACATACTGGGAATGAAGGTAGTGGTAAGTAATGGTTCCAGGGGGGTTGGAATGCCCTTTAAGACTGTGCAAATCTACTAACTTGCATGTTTAAGGGTTTTCAACAACTCTTCTCTAATCTTTTCCAATACTGAGAAATGTTGGAAATTTACTCCTGACAATGGCAGACGTAAACCTTCTTCCAGAGTTGGGAAAAAAGTGGTTGATGGGAAAATGACCTTGCAAACACTCGGGTTTTCGCATGAGCAAATCTACACATGCATATTTGCTCATGATAAACTGCAGTTCACAAATATTTTCCAGGAGTACATTTCTTGCCCTACTTCTATAAATTCTTGTAAATTCCCGAAAGCCATATAGCTGCACTTAATGCAAGGACATATACCAAGAGTGCACTTTGAGACTTTCTTTAATAATCGGGCCCCTAATTTGGTCTGGCGTTAACCACAACCTTTTGTGTTTATTAAAATTCTCTCTCCCTCTCTCTGTATCGGCTGGCTTCACTGTGAGTGACGGCATTAAGCTCTTTCACACGGAGTATATTGGCACACAAAGTAGTTTTGTTCAGTGGCAGTAACTAATGTGGAAGTGTGTGCTTTTTTAGACCAATTTTTATTTGCTCTTGCAAATGTTTGTTATAATGGTGAGGGCCCGTCAGCTCTCACATCAAGAAGGCTTTACAAAAACCATGCCAAAACAAGTCACATATTGGCAAAATTAAAAAGCTGACACTAATTTCAGACCTACTTGCTTTGCCAATGCTTGTTTATGTTTGTTTCTCATAATCTTATTGAAACTGGTTTCACTGATTTTCCAATATGAATATTTTTGCGAAATACTAGCATGCATCAACACATTTTACTAAATGATGCTGCAAAGAAACGGTACCTGAAATTTCACAGTAGATTAGCTAAATGTATTTTTTCCTACTTTCATTTTTTTAGGAACATTTTATATTGAAAGCAAAGAGTCATTAATCTTGCTCTCAAGCTTCTGCAAATATTTACATCTAATCAGAGAGCATTCTGGAAGCATTATGCATAGCCTCATATTGCTAAACTTTAAAACCGTGAGTACACATTTTTATACTGTAACCACTGTCAGTAGTGCAGTCAGAACTTACATTTACTTAGAGCGCTCACCCTAATAATAAAGGCTTTCAATTTATGAACCATGAATACAAGTTTGAACAGCATTAACATAGGCACACAAATAATAACTTGACTTCAGGCTGTGCCCTTCCCTGGCTCTTAATGTGCTACTGCTAACTGGCAGCCAAAGGGTTTGTGCTGCAGGGGGTTGGGCCTACTTGTCCCAAGGACAAAATGCACATTAAAACTTGTTGCCCTTGACCCCAAACAATATGTCCTGGGCGTCGGGCTATAGGAATTTCACATCCCTGTTGCTTGTTGGTGGTGCTCTTTGAAACCTATAATTGGTGTTGGATCTTTGGCCCAAGGAGGATGTCGAATTCTTGTATAAACAAAATAAATTCTGAGTCCCCAACCTTGTTATTAAGGCCGCTCCTGTTCCAAGAGCAAATGTTCAACAATTGATTTGGGGGAGTCATTATAGAGCCCGGTGGTGATCATGCTGTTCGTCCTGATTGGGTGCCGGTTGGTGAGCTTTTTGCGAAGATCTGTCATATGTAGCTTGGGGCCCCGGGCATTGCTAAGTGGGTGATGCACAGATTTTCAATGTGAGTAGGGTGTTTCCAACTGGGCCTATTGTACCCCTTAGAGTGCTGGCTGATGTACCAATTCTCAGGTTATAATTCTGCTGTGGCTGTAACGGGCTGGGGTACCTCTCTGGCTCAATCGTTTTTTATTTGATACCCTCAGTTTAAAAAGTGATATCTTTGTTGCCAAACCATCATGGCTATTTTAGTGTTCGCGCATGTGACTACTGTGTGTTCGTGCCCCGCTCTGTCTTTATTGGATTTAAACTTGATGCCATGTATGTCTTCTGTTTTCATGTGGCTCAAGGCTTCTATTGTGTTAGTCAGCTTCAGAATTGTACTTCTGTTCAGTGTCTCGTGACGTCCTCTGGACCTGTAAAGAGGGAACAATTCTAGTTGACTTGAGGTAGCTCCATGGGTTTCAAGGCAAGTCTGGGACTGGATGCTGACACTGGAGGCTGACTCAAGAGATGAATGAGCTTGTTGTCCCAGGAGACAAGCAAGTCCTTTGCTCCAGCATCTGGGGAGGGAGATGGTGATCACCCTGGTGAATGGCAGTGACTTACAGAAATTGGGAGGAGGAACCTGCTCGAATGAATGGCATTGCCTTTAGATAGAGTAAATGAGGAGATGTTGAGGTCTGTGAGTTAGGCAGTGCCTCGGTATGAACCCGTGCTGGGTTTGTGTATTGTAAAGCTGTGCGCGCCTCACCTGGTAGGTCATTGTGGGGAGGTGTGTATCCTGTAGGAGAAGACTGCCTGTGCAGATTCATGCCAGTTAGCTTTGTCACCAGCTGGGAAGAATCGTGGACTGTTGAAACTGGTTTTCCGATGATTGAGCCACTGTGTCCAATTGATGTATTATTGTGATCCAAGCCGGGTTTTGGTGGCTACGGAGAGGGGTCCATATGGGTCACCAGTTCATGATCACGGTGACCTTTGCTGTTTTGTGTTGTCTTTGTGCTGGGTTGCGCTTTGTGCATTTAAAAAAAATTGGATACACCTCCGGCCTTTGGTGAGAGACACAAAGCATTGGCTGGTCGGTGCAATGATGTGGTGTTTGGAGGTATTTAGCACTTCTGCAGCAGTTGTTCCTAGCTTTTCTGAGGCGTTTACGTTCCCTTTTGGTTAGGGGCGGTTGCTGGTGTTGAGCAAGACCCTCTAAGCGGACCGGAGATGTCCCACCTTGAATTTTGTTTATTGTTGGTCATGATTGGCGGCACACTATTGTTAAAGTGAGCGCTGACTCTGCTTCCCATATGACCTTGGTATCATTCTTCATTTTGGTGGGAGATAGCTAGGCGGGGCTTTCCAGTTTTACTATGGTGGGAGTTGATACTGCCACAGGCAGCTTGCAGGACTTAACTTCCATGTTATGTCATGTTAATTGGTATTTGTAAAAACGCGCGGCTACCCGATAGTGTCCTGGCGCTGCAAAGCCTTGAAAGGATGATGAGCTATGCTGATAATGAAGTAAGCTTACAGCTGTTGCTGGAATAACCAGGTTTTCAGTCTTTTCCAGAAAATGAGTAGGTTGTGCACCTGCCTAAGTGACAGAGGTAGGCAATTCCACAAACGGGCTGCCTACACTTGAAAAGAGCTTTACACCGAATTCTCTTTCGGACCGGCAGCCAATGTAAGACTTCCACGTGTGCGGACACCCGTGTTCTGGGGCCTAACTAGAGAAATGCTCTGGCTGCCGCATTCTGAACCCCTTGAAGCCGGTTCAGTAAATATTCTGGTAGGCTCAGGTACAAAACATTAACGTAATCCAGCCTAGAGACAATCAGAGCCTGGACTACCATTTTCCTATGAGTAACGGGTAGTAAAGAAAGAAAGTTCCTGAGCATTTTTAGTAGGCCAAAACATACCCCCACTACTGTTTGGATCTGGGTTTTCATAGAGAGATTATCATCTAACTTGATTTCCAGATTCTTGACAGTACTAACTGAGGTAGCGGGGGGAGACATGTCTGAAGGCCACCATTGACGCCAGATGTCACTGGCGAAATTGCTGAAGAAAATGATCTCGGATTTCTCTGGATTGCATTTTAATTTGTTCATTGTTACCCAGGAAAACACCTCTGAGAGACACTCATTAATCTCAGCGCCCCTGAAATCCATACCCTTTTTGCAGGTGAACAGCAGTTGGGTATCATCTGCGTATGAAATTGTAGTGCTGTGTAGCTCAGCTAGGTGGGCCCATATACAGATCAAAAAGCGTTGGGCTTAGAATCAAGCCCTGTGGAACGCCTACATTCATGGGGGCAAAAAAACGAGGAGACCAAATCATTGGCTGACGGTCCTTCAAGGAGGAAGTAAACCACTTAAGCACTGTGCCGCCAAAGCCACTCTCCTTCAGTCTTTGCAGGAGTCGATCATTAGGTACGGTATCAACAGCCGCAGAAAGATCCAATAAGATCAATACAGCTTTGCCACCTTTGTCTAATGTCTCTTGTATGACTTCAGATACTTCCACCAGGGCAGTCTTGGTACTAAAATTTGTTCTAAACCCGGACTGACTGGATGGAGCACCTGGTCAGCTACCACAAATTCTGTAGTGACTAAATTCACATATTTTTCCAGGGCCTTTGAGAAAAAAGGGAGTAGTGAGATTTGAAGTGAGGTGGAAGAATGTTTGCCTCCTTCCATCTACCTGGCACCAGTCCCTGTTCTAGCGAAGCATTAAGGATCAAGTTGGCAGCAGGGTTGATAATCCCTGCTACAGATGCCAATACTTTAGCTGGACAGGGATAAGAGTGGGAAACTGACCATGAGAATGGCAGACAGATTATTTGGGATTGCTGTTAGGTGATCCAAGGTGGAGGCACATTTACAAGAGTGATACGCAGTCTCAGGATCTTTTTGTACTCTCTTTATTAAGCTATTTAAATCCTGTAGGTTTTGTTCTATGCCTGAAACGTGCGTGGCCAAGGATGTTCAATAGTTCCAGTTGAATTTCCAGCTTTTCTGAGTTGAATTTTAAGGGCTGATGAGATCTCCTCCATTGTATTTATAAATGGTGTCCTCAAGGGCCGAACTGGCTTACTTTGTAAGTTTCTTTGTGAAAGAAATGAGGTTACGTTAGTCTCGTGATGTTTGCTGTTTGTGAATGTAATTTCTGTGGTTTCTTACTTGGTGTGGTTGTGACTGACGGTTAAGTTACTCTCGTGAGGTTTGTTGTTTATGATTAAAGCTCCCAGTTTTCCGTTTTTACAGATTTTTACAGATAAATATAGACAAAAAAACATTTATTTTCTTGTCTGCATTTATTTTTAAAGGTGAATAAAAACAGAAATTGGGTGCTTTTTGAATGATTCTAAATACTTTGCCTTGACTGCCAGGCCAATTACTGTGTGGATTGATAGGTAAGGGGCTTGAAAAAGAAAGGAATTTTAGTAAAGAGGCTTAAACAGCAGTAGATATGCACATGGCTGATACTGAAATGTGCATATTTTCATATAAGTGCATTGATTTATCTTCTGCGGGTGTTCATATCACTGAAACCTGGAAGGCATTGAAGCATGACGGCATATTTATTGGTTAAATACATTTGGAAATATACCAGTTTCAGCTTTATTTTTTCACACAAAACCCATAATAAATATGGATAAATACAGATAAAGTTGACAAATAATAAATATAGATAAATACAGACGGAAATGTCAAGAAAATAAATACCAAAAAACCGGGAGCCCTATTTATGATCATATCTTCTGCGGTTTCTTCATTGATGTGGTTGTGGCTGGCAGAGCCCTTTTCGCGGGAGAGTCTGATTGGCGAGAGCAGGGCATTGTAATCATGCATGAGACCAAAGATTGCATAAGTATTGGAGTGTGCCGCTGCTTCCTCCTGTTTCTCATTTGATAGACTGCGTGAAAGGTCCTGCCACCTTGGTGAAGTCTCCAATAGGTGTCCTAAGTGTGTCAGGTCTGACTCTTTGGTGCGAGGATTGAAGTGGTTAAAAACAGGTACGTTTGGGGAGTGATGTTTGGTCTGGCTGGACCCAAGAGCAATAGCTGGGGATGGGCCTTCAGCTGCGGACCAAATGATTCAACATTGGCATTGCTTGACGCTTGGGACTCTTTGGTGCGAGGATTGCAGTGGTTAAAAACAGGTACGTTTGGGGAGTGATGTTTGGTCTGGCTGGACCCAAGAGCAATAGCTGGGGATGGGCCTTCAGCTGCGGACCAAATGATTCAACATTGGCATGGCTTGTCGCTTGGGAGATTTCAAGAAGTCTGTAGTTTTTAAAATCCAAGGGTGGTTGCTCTTTACAGGATGGTCCAACAAAGAAGGTGAGTAAGAGGTTCGGCTGTGGAGATGGAGTCGCCTTCGACTGTGTAGGCAGTTTACGCTGGATGCATACGTGTAGTCTCAGCAGCACGTTTTTTTGCTGACTTTAGAAGTTCTCGATATTTGCCTGATAGCATGCTGGCTCAAGGTGCTTTTATTTAAATGATTTTGTTTTTTAGGAGGGTGTCTGTCTCTGATCTACGCGGCTGGGCTCTGCTCTTATGTGCTCTTAAGTGCTGGCTCGCTTGATTGAACTGGAGACCAGGCGCCCTGCACTGTTACCTGCCCTCCAGGATTTGGTGAGGTGGTTTAGAGTTGATTAGCCTACTTAGTTGCTGCTTTGTTCCTGTTTGAGGTCCACTGGAATGGGTGATACCGTGGGCTGGCCAGGTACCTGATGTCGTCTGGATTCGCCTAGGGACACCCAAGGTCGCCAGGAAGGGGCCGCTAGTAGCCTGTTGCTGGGGGGCACAGTACGTGAGGGAGGCCTCTGTGTGGAGCTGCAGATTCTGCTTAGAGTTGGCTGGCCCGCCACCGCAGCATGCCCGAAGTGCACCAACAGCCTCACTCTCCAGTGTTTGCGTGCTTCCCCAGGAAGTTAGGACAGGGAGATGACAGGGCAGGCTGAAGAGTGTGCAGTGGCAGGACAGATGCAGTGGCAGGGCAAGTCACAGGGAGGGAGACGCGTGGCCGGTCCCACTGACCCACCTGCTGATTCAATTCAATTCAATTCAATTCATAAAGCTTTTATTCGATTTGTACATACAAATCATACAAGCATAATAAAATACGCAATTAAGACATTGAAAATCGACATATAACATATATAAGAAAGGAGGTAGGAAGCTATACAAAGGGTAATGGGCAACAATTGGAAAAGTAATCTTGCAAATTTTGATCAACAAACTGGTAGCATATACAAAACACTCAAAAAAGGGCAGACAGGAAGTCAATAAAGATTACTCAACAAATATTTCATGGCAGCTATACATATCATTTAAATAATCATAACACACTGTGGTCATCAACCAAAAGAAATAGCCTTAATTAAAAGAATTATTATAAAAAATTTTTTAAAGGCTCATATATACAGACAGGAATATCAGAAGAAAAATAGCAGCATAATAAAATTCCTGGCAGCTGTATAAGTAGCTTTGGTACAGACAGGTAAGCATAAAATATTACAGTACTATACTTTTCCTGGCAGCTGTACACTTCAAAATAAAAGTAGCCAAAAAGAAGCAAATCTCCTCATTCTCTAAAGAGGATAAAAATAACATTGCTGTTTCAGTAGTACGAATATTATATTTTTTAAAGATTGGTTTGAGGTATTTTAACCTGAGTGAATGGAAAAATTTACAAAAAAGTAAAAAGTGACAACTACTTTGGCGAGAGGTACTATCACATGGGCAAGGGGACTCTGATCTGGCTCTTACGTTAGGAAATGCAACCAAATGATGGACAATACCCAGTCTAACACGTGTCAAAACATACTGATGAGTGGGACGAGTCACAAACCCCAAATAAGGTTGGAACCCCGGAATTAGATTCAGATTTTTATAGAATTTCACAGTAGTAAGATCATCAGAAATTCTATTTCGTTCTGCCTTTTGAAAATTTAGGAATGTTGTCTTAATTTCTTTTTTTGAGATAGAGACAACCTCTTCTGGCTCAAGGAACACATCAATATTAAAAAGAAGGAGATACCAGTGATGGATGTATCTCAACCACTGTATTCGTGAAGAATGATGCAAGCCTATACAATCAAGGATAATATCCTGAGTGAATCGAGTCTCCGGCTTAGCCCAAATAGAACGCCACAATAAAAGTGGCCGGACTGCTGCTAAGTCGGAGATTAACTCGACCCCGACTTCTTCATGAATCATTTGAACGGAGGCAGACGGAGGAACACATAACAGCCTCCTTAGAAACTTGTTTTCCTCCATTTGCATGGGTATAGCCTTACTGTGGCCCCATACGCCTGCCCCGTATAGTGCTGAGGAGACACAACAAACATTGTATATGTGCATCATATCTGAGATGCTTCGTGAGCCAAGTTTAGAGGCAAATCGAAAAATACTGCCAGTAGACCGCAGCATTTTTAGCCTAACTGAATCAAATTCAGAGGTCCAAGCCCCACTATCCTTATATGTGATACCTAGATAACAGAAGGAATTGACATGGGTCAATTTTTCTTTATCCAGGAAAAAGGAATGTTTAGACTGCTTTACTGCTTGACCACATGACATGACATATGTCTTAGCTTTATTCACTCGAAGCCTCCGGCCTTGAATAAACTGCATAAATTTGTCAATTAAACGCTGGAGGCCGATTTGTGTTCGAGATAAGAGTACCGCGTCATCCGCATAAAGTAACAACGGGACGGGTTTGCCACTGATCAGGGGGGCATCTGCTGGGATCTCCACCAGAGAACGGTCGACATCGTTGATAAAAAGAGAAAATAAAAGCGGGGCCAAAACACAACCCTGGCGTATGCCCCGAGATACTTTGAAGAACGGGGTACATTCGCCTAGGGTGCCATAGCGGACTTTACAGGAGAGTTTTTCATAAAGTCTGGCTAAAAAGTGAACAATTTCCCTCGGTGCCCCGGCATCGAGCAAGACCTCCCAAAGAATGGCGTGGTTAACCAAATCAAATGCGCTACTCAAGTCAGCAAAACAAAAAAAGGTTACCGTTTTTCGCCACAGTGTATTTATTAATTAAAAGGTCCAAATTAACACATTGCTCCAATGTGCCCAAACCTTTCCGGAAGCCGTATTGGACTCTAGTTAAAATATTGGAATCAGTTGCCCAATCTTCTAACCTTTTGAGCAAGATCCTACTCATTACTTTTACAGAGGCGTCCAATAATGAAATTGGCCGGTAATTGGAGGCCTCTGATTTGTTACCTTTCTTATGTAAAGGGACGATAACCGATTGACCCCATGTAAGAGGGAAATCAGTTTCTGCCGCACAGTTAAAAATCCTCGCCAAGATGGGAGCCCACAACACTGGTTCATTTTTGTATAAATCAAGCGGGACCCCATCAGGGCCGGGGGCCTTGCCTCCCTTACTAATGGAAATTCCCTCATGGCTTTCCTCTATTGTTATACCCAGCGGGAGGGGTAACCAGGGGGTAGACTCAGATGACAATGACGCAAGGGATAACCCTTCTGGATTAAAAATGTCTGAGAAATGACTAACCCAATCACTGCATGCCACATGGGATGTTAATTCTGGTACATCTTCTTTATTGAGAAAAGAGCTGTTAATTGTATCCCAATAAAGTTTACTATTTTTGGTCTCAGCTGCTTCCTTCAGCTTTTCCCACGCTTCAGACTGCAGTACCTTTTTCCTATTGATAACTGCTGTTCTGTATCTGGACCTGAAATATTGTATGTCCTCTTTAACGCGTGGTTTAGTACCTAAAGCTTTCTTTAAGTCTCTAAGGGCGATTATACAGGTTTTGTCGAACCACCCCCGCTTTAGACCACTATTGGATGACCGGGCCTTAGAAAAAATGCCATCAATGATGCTATTCATAGAGACAAAATGGACTAGTAAGCAACCTGGGTCACAGTCATTATCCAGACAAGAACTAATTTGGTTCTTACATCTGGTAACGACCTCCTTCTGCTTAACCTTAGAATTTGAATCAGTCCATTTAATCCTTAGGCCCTTCGGTCTTATGGGCACTAAGTTAATAGAGCATTTTTCAACTGGGTCTGTCGTGGTACCATGCCCCAGGAGGGTTACACGAATACTATTATGGTCACTGAGGCTTTCTTCTTGTACATGCAAATTGGTATAGTCTCCATTGCTAGATATAAGAATATGATCTATGAATGACCCTGCATTTCTTCCTGTAAATGTAGGACAGGATATTGCCTGATTGTTTATATTACAGTTTAGCAGGGTTAGGTCTAGAGTGATTAACATATTATTTAATGTAGTGCCATAGCTACAGTGTTGGAAGTGAGGCGAATCCACCCTCGTTCCCCTCCCCCCCCATTGACTACTCATAGCCACTCCAAAGCCACACATATTCCCATTAAGCAAATTGCAAGGCTGCAGATTAAAATCCCCTGCCCAAACAACCTCAGCCTTTCTTTTTGAAAAACCCATGGCTTTAACAATTTCCTTTTCTAAAGGCAGTAGGATATCTCCTCTGGTGGCATCAAAAATGTTGTTGTAGAAATTTACTACAACTAAATCAATGCTCTTCTTACACTCCACCCTTATTACTTGACTGTAAGTCCCAACTGTCGTACTGCTCTTAACCGTACAGTCATGCAACCTGGTGGACAAGAGCAACAAAAGACCCCCCTTAGCCCTGCCCGAGCTAGATTTGGTCGCTTTAAGGCAGTGGGATGCATACCCTTCAATATTGATAAGGCCCAGACACCATGTTTCCTGCAACAAAATTAGGTCAAAACCCTCCTTAATAAAACTAGACCAGAAGGGAGTACCTATTTTACTGGCTAGGCCCGCAATGTTCCAGGAAATAAATGAGAGTCCTGCTGGTTTACCAGGATCACCAGTCCTCAACTTTGGCTCTATCAAATGTGGCAGGATTGAAACATCTACCCCGAGGTTGGTAACTAAACCCAATCTGGGGGTAACAGTAGCTGTACATCCACCAAGACTGTCCCCACTTCCAGTATACATGGGGAATGTGGGCGATAACTTTATTGGGGATCCTTGTGGCGTGATGGAGGAAGTAGCCAATGGGACGCATACCATATCTTGTTTAGACGTAGAGGTGTTTAAGTCTAGTTCTTTAGTAGGGCTAAGTCAATCTACCTCATCCAACACAGCATATCTGTTAGGGTGGGCAAATTGTGGGAACGAAGGATCTTGGGGAGGGGATAAGTCCTGCCATGGTTGATCCCAATAAGGTTTGGCTGGTTGTAGGAACTGGCGAGGTAGTTGCTGCTGATGGGCAGGCTGGTATGAGGGTGGTGGAAAAAGAGGTGGTGAAGGAAAATGAAAAGGTAATTGCCAGTGGGGTTTAACCTGGTGTGGGGGAAAAAAGGGAACTTGTGATAACTGCTGCTGAAAGCTGGCGTGGTATGGAAGAAATGACGGAAGGTGCGGAGGCTGCTGCCAAGGTTTGGTGGTATGATACGAAGGATACGCAGATCCTCTATTACTTAAACTAGTAAAACTCGATGGGTTTGATCTTGAAGGCGCCGGTAGAAAATAAGACAAAGGAAGTGGGTTGATTTGTGTAGCAGGACCACTATTGGGGGCATTACATATGTAACTAACTGCCCCTACATCCCTAAAGTTAACTGTAATTACATCCCCAACAATTGTTTTCTTGCTTCTGCCCACCCAGTCCCCTCTACGCACGGTGAGAATTTCACCGTTCATATTGTTAGGTAAAGGTTTATGTAGGTGGAGCCACTGAGCACATTTATTTCTTAGCTCAACAAAGGTTTCTTTCACTCCCTCCTTCAATGGGGGGACAGCAGTCAGCACAACCACAAAAGGGGAGACTTCAGGTGGCAGGTTAATTGACCTAAAACGTGCCTGCTTTGATTTAGAGCCATCAATCTTATGTGCAGGGGGAGGTACTAGAAGGGTGTTAGTTTTACCTACATCATCTTTAGCCTGAGATGTAATAGTTTGATTAGTAGCAACAGAGTGTTGGTGAATCATAGTAGAACCCACAGCCTTCGGGGTCAATGAAGCTGTGGATTGAACATGATTATTCCCTGATTGCGACACATGAGTTGAAACTGAATTCCCAGGAGCAATAATAACCTGTGCATTATTTGATGCATCTTTAGGGAGTTGGACGCAAGATAAACATTTAGAAGCTACTTTTATAGACCCTTGTGGCTGAACAGACCCTTGCCCGTTCGGCTTATTAGGCCACTTCGAATGTATTAAAGACGTGAGCCTATCAAGTTTTGAAATTAGGGGCTTGATTTGTGCTGCTATTGTGGCTTCAAGATCCAATTTAAGATCTGTTACCATGTTTTGAACCCAACAGGGTATACCTGGTGCCAATTGCGGGGTAGGTGATATCAAATTGTGGTTCCTAGCTGCAACTTTTGTTTTATATTTACAGTTGATTTGATCTTTTGGAGGGACGGTAACCCCCCCTGGTTTTAGAGGTATAGGTGCCGTTTCCCTATCAACTGACCCACCCAGGCTTAGATCCGCTTTGCTAGGTGATTGACAAGCTTCTAAATCTGGAGTAGTCTCCAGATCAACAAAAGACGGATCTGAGTCAGAAAGTGCAACTGATAAATCAACAGCATTTGGTACAGTCAGAGCACTGCTGGAAGGAACAGTTAAAGGCAATGAACAGTTGTTAGATAACTGCTGGGCGGGCGATTTAGCGTTAGCAAGAGAGCCCAAAGACGAGCGCTTAGCGTTCGCCAGATCCATGGAAACTCTTTTTTCCAATAAAACAATGCTTTTATCAATAGTCTCGTTCACCCTTGAAATAAAAAGGTCTATAGGTCCGGTCACCTGAGCTACAGCCGTAGCTTTTTTAGTACAACTTCTAGTTCTGTTACGCATAGCCGACATCTGTTGCGCAGGGACAGTAAAAGTTGATGATGATGTAGTTAAAAAAGGCGGCCACTGATGATACGATACACAAAGACACAGTTCCGCCTACCTTAACTAATAGGTGGTTTAGACAAAATGCAGCAAGGGTTCGGGGCCTGGGCCGTCCTCTGCCGTCCTTGAACGGCCTTAAACGGCCCGCTCTTTGCCCGGTCTTCGCCCCGAGCTGCGTCCCGCGCTGCGGGAGAACACACCCTGTTTATGGTAGGTTAGAAAGGGCGGTGGGCGGGGCTAGAGGGAGAGCGGACCGGAAGCTGGAATCGGTCTCGCAGGGACACCTGGAATTGGTAGTCCCTGCACGCTCGCAGCCCTCAAGCCTTCCAATGCCCACAGCTCGCCCTGAAATGCGCCGACAAACAGCAGGCAGAGTCAGCAAGACCCTCGGTGAAGCGGCACCCGCGGAGCGGGTGCGGCGAACAGCTGCTGGGTCAGAAAAGGTGAGGTGAGCGCTGGTCCGTAGAAACGCTGGCGGTAGAACCAGCTAACAGGCAGAATGTCCCAAAGGTCAAGGGCAGCACAGGTGGTTCTTGTCAGCCGTCCGATGGGCGGTGGGCGGGGCTAGAGGGAGAGCGGACCGGAAGCTGGAATCGGTCTCGCAGGGACACCTGGAATTGGTAGTCCCTGCACGCTCGCAGCCCTCAAGCCTTCCAATGCCCACAGCTCGCCCTGAAATGCGCCGACAAACAGCAGGCAGAGTCAGCAAGACCCTCGGTGAAGCGGCACCCGCGGAGCGGGTGCGGCGAACAGCTGCTGGGTCAGAAAAGGTGAGGTGAGCGCTGGTCCGTAGAAACGCTGGCGGTAGAACCAGCTAACAGGCAGAATGTCCCAAAGGTCAAGGGCAGCACAGGTGGTTCTTGTCAGCCGTCCGATGGGCGGTGGGCGGGGCTAGAGGGAGAGCGGACCGGAAGCTGGAATCGGTCTCGCAGGGACACCTGGAATTGGTAGTCCCTGCACGCTCGCAGCCCTCAAGCCTTCCAATGCCCACAGCTCGCCCTGAAATGCGCCGACAAACAGCAGGCAGAGTCAGCAAGACCCTCGGTGAAGCGGCACCCGCGGAGCGGGTGCGGCGAACAGCTGCTGGGTCAGAAAAGGTGAGGTGAGCGCTGGTCCGTAGAAACGCTGGCGGTAGAACCAGCTAACAGGCAGAATGTCCCCTGCTGATTCACCGGGCTCCTCTGCGTCTCGCTCGCGTCTCTCCTGTCCCTGCACCCTGCGTGCCTTCGTAGCCTGCGTCAGAGGTCTAGCCTTGAATACTGTTGATTTAAAGGTCCTATCAGATCACTTAATGGAGTGTTTGGCAGTACTGGGCAGACAAGCAGGGGACTTCACAGCGCACCTGCAGGGCGCACCCAATCCTGGTCGGGCCGCCTCCGCAGGCCGCCGAGTCGCACACCTAGCGGCCACCAGCTAATAACGTCTGCGCTTGATTTTTCCTTTGCCCCTCTCTTCCACTCCTCTGGTCCGCATCCCCCGTCCCACCGGGGTTAGATGGTTGAATGGTTGGTCGTGCACGGTTCATGCCGATAGCTCAAGAGGAGTCAGAAGAGCTTGCTCGCTCACTCCTCAGTGCTCCGCGCCTCCATGCTGTTCCCGCACTCCTCCGAAGTCCTCCCCGGAAGTGTAGGTTCTCCGCTGATGCCTTGTGTAACCACCGACTATTCCAGTTCAAAATGTGGAATGTGGTTTATGATCTGTTGGTGAACAGGGAAACAATTCATGCCTCATGTTTGTAACTGTTACCTACGGGTTTATATATACCTACAGGAAAATGTTTCCTGCAAGATGTGAATTTAAATGTCGAAATAGGTAGTGAAATAACTCTGTGTATTAACCACACCACCTGATGCGTTTGAGCTGTACTGAATGGGAGCTGTTCTGGTTTTTCTAAATGCAGCATTATATAGGTCGCATCTTTCATGGCCATCAATTGTTGTGTACATGCTAATTCAAAGGTGTAAGCAAATCAGTAGAATTCAGGTAATGCTATGGAACCCGCCCATTTTTAGGTGTTTGAAGCGTCCAGCTAAACTGCATAATAGATCTAAGCTGACATTGCCCATTTGCGTTGAAATGTCACTCTGCACAATATCCATTAAAGACTACACAATGTTCTTTAAATTGTACACACGAGATGACAGCGTATTAAAACCATTATCGACCACAGCTAACACTTTGTCCAAATTATCTTGGTCTATTTGTCTCAAACGTGCAGCAGCTTACAATTGGGATGATTTCCAATTTCGTTATAAGTAGGATATATAAATCTTTTAGAACGTGGGGATTTGGGACCCAAAAGAAAATCTGATAAATTCATATCCTTGGACAGGAGAGAAAAATGCTGTTTTTCTGCTGAAAGTGTGTTGTTTCAACCTTTGTTGACATAACTTTCCTACCGAAGTGGTAATACTACTGTGTGGTGTCTTAGGGTATCGGGGATCAGGTCTACTCGATTTAAACCCAGGTGTGGAATTGAGAAAATGAGCATGACAACCATTTATGTCCACTGACCATAGTAACCACCCGCCAGGACTCAAAAATGAAGAATTAAATGTACCGTTCTGCACCATGGCCCAGATGCATCAAGCTAAAAACTGCTCGCAAAGGGGCAGATTCTCAGAATCTGCCTCTTTGCGACCAGTATTTTTGCATTTGGGATGCATCATCCCAAATGCAAAAATCGCAATTTAAGAAATCGCAAAATTGCGATTACTTAAATTGCTATTGCATTTAAGAAATCTCTAATTGAGATTCCTTAAATGCAATGCATTAAAGCTAAAAAAATAGCGATTTCCCTAATAGGGGGCGCAAATTGCCATGAAGTTGAACTTCATGGTAATTTGCAAAAACTTTGAAAAATTCACTAAAGTGCATTTTTCTATGTTCCATTTTACACACAGACATGCCCTAAGGGCATGTGTGTGCAAGATGTACCCATATGCAGATTTCAGGGGTGCAACAGGGTGTCCTTTTGACACCCTGGCACCCTTGAAATTGCAATCTCAATTTGCGATTCTCTAATTGAGAATCGCAAAGTGAGTTTGTCTTCCCATTCATTCCTATGGGCCTCTAGGCCCATAGGAATGAATGGGGAGGTATTCCTTACTTGCGATTCGCAATTTGCGAGTCGCAATTAAGGAATTTTAAGAAATCGCTATTTTTTTAAGCGAGATCTTCATGCATAGCATTTTGCTATTCCTTATTAGCGAATCCTTATTTTTTGCTAATAAGGAATCGCAAAATGGGTGCTTGATGCATCTGGGGGCATGTTATTTAATTGTTCTTTAGTGTAATTTGTAAGATTCTGCCAATTATTAAAGCAGGCAACAGAGGGAATGGCTGAGGCATTAATTGCTTTAATTTTAGCCAATCTTAAACGAGTAGTCTGCTGGATTGTTTCATTCAGGAAAATCATTAGTGTGGCAATTAAACAGGCTTGAAATATGGTTTCCATGCCTTGAACCAGCCAGGACTCTGTACCCTAAATCGATTTCAAATCAATGGTGTCCTTCCCGTAATCATAACCATTAAGGGCCAAGTGATTAACGAACATAGCTTATATAAGCTTTGTTTGAGTAAGCATATATTTCTTTGGTGGTGTGGGAGTCCATTTAAAATAATATGACATTGGGCCTGAAGCATCATATCCCGTGAAATAGGTAGACTTATCTCTTTGCTTTTTTGAACTTTCTGGAGGGGGAGATGGACAATGTTCCCATTGGGAATAGTTAACCTGGGCACTTTGTCTACCTGTTCTATGTAGGAAACTGCGCCCATAATGATGATAGCAGAACATATCTACATAGTTAGTGGGATTAAGGTATAGCTCTTGTGATTCAAAAACAGTTTAGTATTCTAATTCAGAAAGTGTAGAATTGACAGTGTCAACCGCCAAATCCTCTGAATGTAACCCAGGTACTATTACATCACCCATCGAAAATTTGAACACATATGGTATCTTCAGCAGACCAAATATCTTGAAAGGTGCTTTATCTCAAACAATTCTGGAACTGCAAAAATGTTAACGAGGGACAAGTCTCTTAACATTTTACGTGGGGAGGAATGGGGGGGGGGGGGCCAACACCCTGTCGACCTTCTATAGCTGATCGTTCCGGGAGGTAAAAGCCATTGATCTGTTGGAAAAAACTGTCACAAATCCAATCTACAAGCACAGAAAAACCAAGGGGAATATGATCCAGACATGTATCCAAGGAGGGACCAGATAAGTGTGTTTTAACCACAAAATAAAAACACAAATCTGAGCTAGAGACGTGTACAAAACAAGACATGTCAGCTGAAAAATTATCTTGATGTACCCGGATGTACTTGGCTGAAAAGCATGAGGGTGTCCCTATGCAGTAGGGCTTGAAAAGGCCAACTCTAATGGACTTGCCAAAAGTGGATCATTGTAAATTACATCTGTTTTAGAAGACGATATATTAGAAGCGGTATCATGTCAGGGAAATTGTCGGATGAGGACTCTGCTTCCCCTTCCTTGAGCCAGGGAGTATCAGCATTGGTGGTGCTCACAGGATGCTACGAAAAGTCTTGTGGGGAAAGAACTGTTATTCTGTGGCATACAATGAAGTATCTGCCACATGGCAGAGCTTGACTGGCTCAATGGAGACAAAATGATTGTCTTTGTATCTAGGGAGCGGTGGCAAAATCAGTCTGGTTACCTTGAAAGCCAAGGACTGGAACAGGACCACTGTACTCTGGGCCAAATTCCTTTTTGATGGCCATCTTTTTTTGAACCAGATCACCAGTTTTCGGAAGACAACAAGAAACTGGAAGAGCAGCTGCAGAAGGAAAAGGTGCAGGTGAATTTTACGTGAGTTAGCTTCACAGAACTCTTCTAGGTCCTGTAAGACAATACAGTGGTTATCTACGTCAAAGGTTGCAGCAGCCGCCACAACCTCTGTACAATCAATGTCTGGAACATACATCTTGATGCAAAAAAGTACTATGTACGAGGTCCGCCCACCTAGAGAGCTTTTAGGGAGGTTATTTAAAGCGCTTTGAACTCCAAATATATGGTTCAACCAACCACTCACTGTACCTAATACTCTATCCGCAGGGCTCGACAAATCATAAAAAATGCTCTAGACCTGCAGGTCTAGTAAACTACAAAATCTCCTCGACCTAACTTAAGTGAACTTGACCTCAAACTCTGAAAACTGAGAAAATGTGACCAGGTCTTGTTAGGTCTGTTCGCTGATACCACATGCAGTAGGCTCACAGACTGTACTTATCTCAAGAGGGAGACCCCGAAAAAGCTAAATGCCTTCTCCACGTATACCTATTCAGAATCAGGGCCAAAATCCAACCCAAGATATAACCCCTCAGAGTAGTAGTGAATCTGATCCATTATGAGACCAACCCAACAGCTCTATACCTTTTCACTGAGCCTAGCGATACCCAAACTGAGCTAGACAGGATGCGCAGAAAAGGCACCATAGAGAAGTATACTGTTTAGACCCAATACTTCCCAGACAGGAGATTTTTGGAGGTAGCAAATCCCCCAGCTTGATGCAAAAATGCATCCGCTCCGGTCCCCATTTGTGGTCCAAGGGTGGCCCTTAGCGTATTGGGGCAGTCTTCTTTAACAACTGGACCTCCAACATGGACTGCCTGTGTAGGGCCTTCCAGCTCGATGATACGAAGGCAAATGGGTCTTGTAGGGAAGGCCTGAATGAAAGTATAGATACCGCATGTTAGGAAATCTGGAATACTGAGGAGGGTGGATACACTTGGCTAGAATGGAAGGGGCAACCCCCAATTGTACGTAAACTTACACTGTATTCCTTATGTTTCAGAGGTAAAGAAACACTTCCACTGGGCACAACTGAAAACTGCAAAATGATCCTGCACATTTTGGATATGCATGGTGGTACCTCCACGCTGATTGATATGTACTGGCAGTGCGGCGAGTTTGCATATATTCAGCTCGTCCCAGAATGGCGTGGACTCTGTTCTCTGGTAACCATACACAGTACTACCCTGGTCATTACTGGAGAAGAAATGTTGGACTTGTACCATCAACCACTAAGGAAGAAGACAACATTGCTGCATCAGACTAGTGAAAAATGAATGCAGATTATTTTGGTAGGACTCTGTACAAGGGCATTCCAGAAGAATTTAGACTGTTCTTGGACTCGCAAGTATTAGCGGGAGGGTCTATACCCTTCTTGGTGGTGCAGACGAAAGCCCGTGTCCGCTGGTTCCAATTCACCAGATGGAAGATGCTTAAAAGGTGAACAACACTGAGCCTGCCTTAATTTGATGAAAAAAGAACTGAGCGCAATCAGCCTCATGGTGATGCAGCACTGGTACATGCTAGACTTAATGACCGCAATAGAGGGAGGGTTGTGTGCCAAGATTGATGTATCCTGCTGCACATGTATCCCAGGAAATTACCTAGATAATGGGACATTGACTCTTGCCAGCCAATCACTGCACCGTTTACAAAGAGACATGTGTAAGGAGGGAGGTGCCCCTGAGTAGGAGTGGTTCTCGAATTGGTTCTCCTGGCTCCTGCAGTGGCTTTCCCGTCTGTGCTCATCGATGCTGCCAGTTATCTCTGTTCTTGTTTTTGTGTTGCTCCATGCAATTGGGGATTTCCTACTGTAAAAACGCATCAATCGAATTGGGTAGAATGCAAGTATCTTGGAAAAATGGTAATTATCAAAACCAAAGAAGAGGTTCCCAATAAAGTAACTGTCATGTAGTATGGGTTGGATAGTGTAGTTGAAAATTCAACTAGCTTGAGGAATGTTAACATTGAGAAAGTCGATGACAGTATGAATAACGATACATTCGTTTATAAAAACGAAATTGCATCTATATTGACAAATTCGGCATTTGTGATCTTCACATCAGCCCGACTCAAAAATACGAAGTTAGGCTGGCCCTGAGACCTATGCCCAGGTCACTCATTTACAGATCGCAGGTTGGGTGGCACTTAGCCGGCAGACAATCGCGCAAACAGGAAACTCCAGATCGATCCCACAGACAGGTGCAGCGACACCACAATGGTACAGGGAAATTGGTTCCAATAAAGCATTCAAGGCCGGAGGCATATGCACCTTCCCAAAACACTATAAAGTCGGAGGCCACATGAAGTTAGGAACACATAGCCAATCAGGACACAGCACACACAGTACACGCTTTGATCACGCGCTCCCCATGCCAGACATCTGGACACATAACCCACTGGCTGCATTGTGTCTATGCAAGGCCGAGGCCCACCTGGATTCCTCATCCATTACATTACTTTATGGCTCCATAGACAGAAGTTCACATTCCTTACCAAAAAAGGATTCTCTGAACTATTTTATTGCATTTAATGAACTGTATAAAAGTCTACGTTTGACCGATTGTAAATTGACAGTTCTCAGACCGTATGCCTGTGACTGTCTCCCGGCTGCATTTTTTAATTAATTGAACTGTTCCTGTTTTGCCAAATGTCTTTAGTTTTTTTCAAGGTATTTCATGTTCAAGCAACAATACCCTTTCTGCTCTCCTGAACACACGAAAGACAGCTGAAAATGAAACAAAATGTTCTGAGCAGTTGACATGTTAACTGACTACAAACTACTCATCTCCCCATATCATGTGTTGAGTAGGTCTCAAACTCAATCCTTGACTTATCGTGGATGTTCCCTAGCCTCTCTAGGGAGATGGTGAAAGCATTATGGTCGCTAAAAACAGAGTCTTTCACAGACCCATCACTAATACAGTTCATAAGGGATCTCAAGATAGATGTAATCCATAGTAGTAGTGTTCCCCCCTCCTGTGTAAATCACGTCTGTGGAGTGGGGTAAACCAGCCACTACCAAAGCATTATGAAGGTCAAGAGCAACCGAAAAGAAGAAAAGCTCACATCCCCTTCGATCTTGACTGTAGTGTACCCCTTAAACCCAAGAGCAAATAATGTAGCATAGTATGATTGAAATTATCATTATAAAGTTAATAATAAAAATACTAATAGTGTGCTACCAACATAAATGAAACTGTGGGATCAGGATGCACTCAAAGGGAATGGGGCAAATGCAAAATGGGAGGTTCATCTTGAACCAGGTAGCAAGCCCTGCTTTGGCACAACCAGAATGTAATATGCTGAAATGAACTCCGCCGAGTTATCCATTGCCAACTTAGCTTGAATACCGGCTATATTCCAAACTCAGCATTGCCTAGGGACTCGGAAATAGCCAAATCCAAAGCCTCCTTGAAATTACAGACTCTGGACAATTACTTAAGTCGCATGAGCTGACAGACACAATGAGGTTAAAATGGAGACTTCCCTGCTGACCCTTCGCCTCAGAGGGACAGTCCTGAAGTCATTCAGTAGTTGGTAATTTCAGCAACACTGAATACCTGTTGGTAGTAGGTAAGGCACAGCTACTTGGGGCCGGAGGATGTGTAACCACAGAGTGACGGGGCTCAAATGCAGGGTTAGATCTATGATAACCCACTGGCATGACCCTAGTCCCAGAGGCTGCCAAGGGACAAGGAGCAGAGCCTGCAAGATGTTGGCCTCAGTAGCTGGGGTTTTCAAATTAACAATGATGCAGTCGGGGAGGAGCCAAGCCGGCGACCGCAATGGCTGCCTAGTCCCTCGGCTCCGATCACCATCTCCTCCCTAGACCACATCCTGCATGAACTACCGCAGCAAGACGGAGCGCACGGGGACATGAAAGCGTCCGATTACCGAGGGTGAAGTCCCGAGGTTCGTGCCTGCTTGTGGGGGCGAGATATGGTCGGCGGCGTTCGCGGCCCGCAGCGGCCCTGAGACCGGGGACTCGGCCATACTGTGTAGCTGGTCCCTGAGTGAATAACAGCGGCCGCCAGTGGCCTGGAGGGACCGGTCAGCTCCGAAGTGGCGTGTGGCGGCGGTTCTTCTGGCGGGCCCATATTGGCAGACTATGGGCACGTGGGAGGACTGAGACTTTCACTCTGCCTCCGTGTAGATAGATAATGCGACACGATTTTCATTTGTTCTCCGCCGAGAAGTGTTTTGCTACCCGTCCCGCTTCTGGCGGGAGGCTCCCGAATTTCCTGCGAGCCGCCGCTCAGCTGAACTGACTCCAGCGGTGACTTTTAATTGATCTCGGTGGCCCTGCCGGCGGAGTTACACTGCTCGCTGCCTTGCTGCCTGTGCCACGGCCCCGCTCCGGACCTGCTTTGCCCCGTGCTACTATGGAGAAGGGGAACATGGTACGCAGGGGGCACGGAACAGATTTGCACCTTGGCGATCTGATGGCCTCCCTAGCTGCCCTCCGTGACACCTTGGTGCAGGGCGCCCGACTACTGGGGGGCAAGTTGGACAAGGTGACCCTCGCAGTGGAGCGAATGAGATCGGCTGACCCGTTAATGCATGGCGAGATGCCGTCTTCAGCGCCCAGATGCTTTAAGATGGCGCCCATTACTTCAGCTGGAGGGTCCGAAACACTGTGCCTCGCGACATTCCATGACTGTACTATTGGATGCACTGGACAGTCTGGAGGCGCTAGACTAGATCTGACTGATGGACTCTTTTCCTACGACCTGCTGCTGGAGATCCTGGTGCTGCTCCTGCCGTGTTTGGACATTGAAATGTTGTTCTCCTGTGTTACTTCGTTGCATGTAGTGTGGAAGGTCTGTTCCCATGCCAGGTCTTGCCCGTCGCACTTGCTGGAGTTTGGTAATGTTGCTGGATCTGGTGATATACGTAAGACTGGACAAGGATAAATGACTCTCCTTCGGGTCCTCGTCTTTTGTGCTGGGGGCTGCGAGGGTTGCGCGACACGTCGCCTTATATAATGTTGCGCTGGGTTGATTTTGTCCCTTGCGACTTGTTTAATTTGGTCTGACTCTTGCTGCTTTAGTTCACATCCTGTGCAGATATAACGATTATGTGAGGGAGAGGCCGAGGGACTGCTGTAGATTTGCTCTCCATTTTTGTTTATGGCTTATGTTGCAAGGGGTACTGCTTTCATAACGTTGTTACTACAGTGGGTATTGCTGCTTTGGGGAGCGGATGTACTGTTTTATAGTCAATCCTGTTTCATGCTTACTACTGCTTACGCTCCGCTCGCAATAGTCCCGACTGTTCATACTTTGCTCGATGATGACCCCTTGTACTTATAGGTTTTGATTGCCGGCGGGGGGCACCGGGTGCCCGGGAGCGGGTCTGTTTCTCTCCTCCTCCACTCTTTATACTTTTCCCTACTTTGGGGCAGTTCCGGGGCGACAGGCACGCTGTTAGTGGGTTAGGCCGTAGCCATTACAGGGGTGCAGGGTGGAGGGTGTGGGGGGGTTTGTTATTTTAGTTTGTTTTGTTCTATGGTCCCTATCGCTCTTTTCCGGCTTTGGGAGGGTTCTTTCCTCTTTACTAGGGTTGGCTGTCTCTGGGTCTCGCACCTTTTTTTTTTCTTTTCCTGCGTCTCAACTAGTCTTTGTTTCCTGTTCTTGGGGGTGGGCTCTCTGGGATCATATTTGGAACTGTTGCTTTCTGTAATGCTGCTTATTGTCCAGTCTTATCGCTGCGGCTCCTTATTGTATAGTTGCTGTACTCATAGCCTATCTCCGATTGTAAATGGGGTGCGTCCCCCTTGTTTCTTTTGTGTCCCTTTATGTAAGGTGTGCAGTCCTGGTTGTTGCAGCCCCCTCTCTTCTTCTAAATTTAAAAATGAAAACCTCATATCCTGTGTTGCGCACCCCGCAGTCACGTCTGGTGTACTTTGTAATATCCTGATTATAGATTGGCCTACGGTTCTCCTGTTTCTATTGACTGTCTTTGCGGCCGGCCACGATGGTTGTGGGCTTGCGCATGTGTCTCCTATTTTTTCTCAATAAAAGTTTTCAAAAAAAAAAACAATGATGCAGTCTCCAGAAAATTCTTTAGCCAAAAGGCCCACCCAATCCACTCTAATGGCAAAAATAATATGTTTAAACATCTTTTTCTTCTTGCATATAAGGTGGGTGTGAAACCAGTGTGTGACCTTTTCGATAAGCTGACCTGTTGTCTTTGTATCATGTTGACCCAAACGCCGAACATAAGTAGAGACAGGCCCACCTCTTGGCCTAGTCTCCACCCGTGTGCGTCCTGCACAGCGAGAGACTCGTGAGCGCTAAGTAGCACTGTGAGGATGCGTCCCCTCCTCCTCCAGCAGAACAGTCTCCCGGGAATTGCAGTCCCCTAATGGTGGCTGTTTTGGCATCCCACCGCAGCAGGAGACTGACGAGTGTTAAGTAATGCGGTGAGGATGCATCCCCTCTTCCTCCAGCAGACCGGTCTGCTGGGATTTGTAGCCCTGTGTTGAGGCAGTTTTGGCCACTCCCAAACTCCACCGACCCCTGAACCCAAAACATTACCGAAATCTAAACTCCACTCATCCCTGAACAATTCTCCTTTTCAACCCATAGTGTCAGCTTGTGGGTCCATATATGAATCTATAGATATTTACTTGGATGAATTCTTGCAACCTACGGTACGGAAGATGACCTCTCGCATAAAGAACACTACAGGCCTCCTAAAGAAACAACCAGTCGACATTATGGTGCATGAAGAAGTTTAGTTATGCACAGTATATGTTAATTTTTATATATTCCTTGAAACGCCATACTGACGGTATAGAAGCAGTTGAATGGGCTCTTTTACAGCAGAATAAAATGGGAGCAAATAAAGTATTTCTGTTAGAACCACAACACTACACTACACACTTCAGTACAGTTACTTCCAGTAGAACAATCCATTTGACTTGCAACTCAATGGAACATATATGGGGTTTACCAGAGCACCCAACTACAGAAATGTATTCATGGCTAAATTTGAGCAAGACCACATTTTAAACAACATTGGATGGCAAAGATTGTTCCTTTATCTTCATTATTATAATGATATTTTCATCATTTGGAAGAATTTACTATCAAAATTGCACACTGACCTCATGTAAACTTACACCAAAAATCCTCATATTCAATTTACCCATCATGTTGACAAGAATCAAATTACTTTCCCGGTGTATTACAGTAAGGATTGGTAAAGGAGAAGCGTGGCTCAGTGGTTAGAGGCGGCAGACCCGGAAGCTGAGATCGACCGTGGACCAGGGTTCAATTCCCCGCCTCGGTGGGTCTCGGGCTCAAAAATTCCACGGACTCGACAATTCTCGCTCTGGTGCCTACTCAACTCACAGGGTCACACTCTGCGACTCTGGGCAATAGCTTGCTTAATCTCCACTACGGCCCCTCGCGGCGGGATGCCTGGCTTTCACCTTGTGGACACCCTGCTGGGGTTTCTCACAGGGGAATACCAGGACGGGTTCCCTAAGCAAGCGCCGGGACGCTTACGGGCAGCCGTGCGCTTTACAAATCCAGCACATTTACATTTACATTTAAATCCAATATAAAATAAATAAATAAATACAGGAATTATGGTCTTTAGTTAACAGGTTTTCATCCAAATTCCATAAAACAACATTCACCTTATTCTCAATTTATGAGACTGAAAAAAATTACTTCAGACAGTGTAGCCTCTGAAATTGCTTTATAAGAACAAAAGGATATGTTTGGTATGAGAGGTCTTCATCTACAATTTCTAAGAAGAGCCGATCCATTGTGGTGCAACCTGTCACTGTAGCAGCCGAGATGTAAGCCTCAGTTTCTCCTGCTTGTCCGATTTTGGGTGCTCCGGATGCCCCTAGCGTTGTATATGGTGTTGCATTCTGTGTTTTGTTTGCCTCCCCCTGGTTTAGGGTTGAGGTTGTTAAGGTAGCAGGAATGCTTATCGTGCTCTGGATTTCCTGGTCACTATCTAGACTTCCCTTCACATGTAGCGCCCAGTCCGTATCTATTGCTAACACTTAAGAATGACTCCTTTGGTAGCCGCAAGTACAGATCTCTGGTGGAGAGTTTGTGTGCACCAGCCGGTGCAGTGCAGGCCACTGTTGTAGTTAGGGATCTTTACATAGTTTACGCTAATCAAGTTATTTATCCAGGTTCAGGGCATAGTCCTTTTAGATGGATTTAGTCCCCATTGCCCTCTCCTCATCTTAATTTGTCCCCTCCCATCCTCATCCACCTACAGTATTATGTTGATTTAGGAGGAGTGTGTTGGACGATGATGCTATTTTCCTTGTTTCCTGCGATCCTGGGCCCATGGTTGTATCCGAAACCTTGGTCCTTGCTCCTCAGTTCTATGAAGGAGGGCCCACCATCCCCATTTCTGCCCCAACTCCACCACCCGTTATTTTCGATGCCCAGTCTGCTGCATGCATGAATAGGTCAGGGCTGACAGTCTGTCTCCTCTGTATGTCTGCTGATGCAGGAGATAGTTTGCCAACACTAGGAGGCTGCTTGATGGCTTTATTTGTTTGACACCCCACACAGTCCGATATCTACGCCACAGTCAGATTACACTACGGCCTTCTGTTTGGAGGGCTCACTGCCCATTATTGATGTCTCGAGCCATACTTTATTAGCGGCCAACCGGACCGCCTACTTCGCTTTCAGGGTGGAGCCACAAGCACCCCTAACAAAGGCACCACATATCCAGTGTGGTGATGAACTCTGGTGTCAGTTAATGTAGATATATTATATGACTGGCCAGCCGAGTCTCACTAGTGAGCAGCCACCTTGTCCTGCTGCTCTTTGATGCCCCCTTCCCACTATTTTTAGGTCTCGCCTAGCGTTGCAGCGCATGCTCTGCTCGCTCGGCGAGACATATTGTGAATAAGGAGATTTCAGATGGGGACTTGAAGCCCCCCCTCAATTTTATTGGCTGGCGTCTTCGTTTATTTAAAACGCTGGCCTCGGATTTGATCCAAGCCTTTTTTGTTGCCTCCATTTCCCCTTTTCATCCGGCCCATCCGGACTGGATCGTCTGCTTCACGGCGGTCGCAAGGCAATTTCTTATCTTTAGAGGGCCATCTGTTTTCTCTCAGCCGCGTGTTTATTTTTGCATCGCGCTTTCACTTAATGTGAAAGTGAAAGCGCGATGCAGATATAAACAAGCAGCTGCCTTCCCGCAATGGCAAGCGCTTGTTAGGGAAGTATTCAAGTGACGTGGAGTACAGCACGTTTTTCTACAGTAAGATGAATCACCACAGGAAAAAAAGGCCTCTGCGGCGCAGTCTGTGCTTGGAAATATCTGAAATGCTTGAGTGAGAGGCCGTAGCACTGCGAGGACGGCGATGCCGGAGTGGACCGCGGGAACCTGCTGAACTCATGTGCCTTTTCTTATGTTGATCGTATTTGCAAGTTATGTTGACCTCTTGACTTGTTGGAGTGCGGAATCATTGTTTTTGAGACATTAAAGATTTGATGAACTAATTCTCTGAAATTCAGGGGAAGATTGGTGTTAAACAATGACTGTATTTCACTAGAAGTTCTAGCCACCTGCAATTAGACTGTCTCGCAAGCCGATGTAAGAACTACTTCTTGCTGAAAAAATAATGCTTTGAGTCTGATTAGTTTATTGAAATCAGCCTTCGAAGTTGCAGTGGATGGCCATAGTGAGCTATCTAGGTCTGGATGGCTATGGTGTGTATGGGTTGGGTCCTTCCCTCCAAGACGTCTCTCTGCCTCCGGGATCAAACTGCAGCTATTTAATCCTCCTGCTTCGCCTCCTGAATGACGACTTGAGCGAATCTTGTCTCCCCATAGTGAGGGCGCAGCAGAGGTGAGTACCGCGACATTGCGGTCCAGTCCCCCCAGTCTTGCTCTTACTTTTATTTTTCGAGCCTGTGGAGTCGCGCCCTCCCGGTCCCCGCTGCAACTTCCCTTCTCCATGGCTGCTGCCTTAGCGCCTCGAGCTGACTTTCCCCAGACTTTTGTGGCATACCTAACGACAAACACATCTGCACCGGAACCTGTGCACATTGATGACTCGATCCTGAACAGCGATCTCCTTGCCCTCCATCATCCCTATCTGGTTTGCTGCCTCCCCCATCTTGCCCCACTCCGTGTAGCCAGCTCCCCTGTTATTTCCCCTGATTTGATTTTTTGGTCTCCCGCCATTTTGAGGCTACAGCTATCGGCGCCCTTTGTTCGGGGCCCTCCATTTTAGTAGCTTCTAACTTATCCTCTTTGACGCTGGACTGCTCCCTATCTGCCAGCTTGACCTCCCCCTTAAGTCTCCTACACCCCTCACTTCTTGTTCTGTCTCCCATTCACTGGATGGTGAGCTTTTCCCAGCCGGTCTGCCTATCTTTCACTTTGTCCCCCTGAAGTACTTTCCCCCTTATTGGTCTGCCTGTTCCGATCTACATTCCTTACCCCTTTTTCTCCCCCCCCCACCCGTCTCCTTCTATGCCCCTTAGATCATGTGTCCTTGTAATTCTATACTCCAGTAACTTATGTTTTACTTTGCTCTAGTAACCCATTTTTAGGTCGAGCGACCTATCTCAATGCGCATGCGCATTGAGCCGGAGCTCGATATAAAGGGGCTTAAACAGAGGTTTAACTAGCTGGCGATTTGGTGCTGTGCCCGTGAAATGCTCGTGCACAGCATCAAATCGCCAGCCATCTGTTCCCCAGCAGCTCCGCCCCACAAGCTTCCCCCAGCGTGCGCTCTGGCTCAGCCGAGCCGCACTCCTCCCACACCTCTCACACACAAGTGAAGCTTCACTTCAAAGGCCCCCGCATTTCTCCTCCCCCCTCCCCACAGCAATGCCGGCCGTACTTTCACTTTGACGGCCGCAGGCCGTCTCTCGTGTTTCTCCTCCCCCCTCCCAGTGTTTTTTTTTTTTTAAACTTGTTTGGGAGTTCCATACACGCTCAGAAAGATGCTTGTAAGCACACGCCTAACTGCAGCCCGGACAACGAAAAACATCTGAGTGTGGCTAGACTACGAAAACTTTGTACCTCAAACACACACACATTTACTCTTAGCCTCCGTGGCACTCTCGTCCTCCCTTTTGCACGCACATTTCACTCGTCTCTTGTATTCTCTCTCGCACTCTCAAACACACACACATTAACTCTTAGCTTTCATGACACTCTCTGCTGCTCTCCTTCTTTTACGCTTTCTCTTTCATTCACTCTTTCCGCAGCATATCTGTCTCCACGGCTGTCTCAGTTTCTCTCTCATATTTTGCCCCTCTCTCTCTCGCTCTGTTTTTCTCTCTCAAACACACACACATACACGCTCAGAAAGATACTTGTAAGCACACGTCTAACTGCAGCCCGGACAACGAAAAACATCTGAGTGTGGCTAGACTACGTAAACTTTGTACCTCAAACACACACACATTTACTCTTAGCCTCCGTGGCACTCTCGTCCTCCCTTTTGCACGCACATTTTTTGCTGTCAGCTTCCACGACACTCTCTGCTGTTCCCTTCTTTAACTCTTTCTCTTTCATTCACTCTTTCCGCATCCTTTTTTTTTTTTAATTCTCCCAAGTGCACGCTCTATCTGCCTTTCATAGCTATCACTCGTCCCTTGTATTCTCTCACTCGCACGCTCAAACACACACACATTCACTCTTAGCCTCCGTGGCACTCTCGTTCTCCCTTTTGCATGCACATTTTTTGCTCTCAGCTTTCATGACTCTCTCTGCTGTTCCCCTTCTTTTACTCTTTCTCTTTCAGTCACTCTTTCCGCAGCCTATCTGTCTCCATGACTGTCTCTCTCTCATATTATGCCCCTCTCTCTCTCTCTGTTTTTCTCTCTCAAACACACACGTACACGCTCAGAAAGATGCTTGTAAGCACACGTGTAACTGCAGCCTGGACAACGAAAAACTTCTGAGTGTGGCCAGACTATGCAAACTTTGTTCCAGGGCAGTGAATTTTGCCTGAGCTTTTTTTGCACCGACCTTCTAAGTGCAAATATAATATTTTCACAGATGGATGGCTGCACAAAACGGGCTTCTGCAGCAATCGGTGCAAATGTGTTTGCATTGATCATTCTGTGCAGATTTTGGTGCAAGCATTGCAGTGCACGAGTGCCATGGTACTATGTTGGTTGTTCAAGGGTAGATTGGTTCAGATCTTCGTTTCGGTCTGCCCTTTAGTTTTCACAACAAAGCAAAGACAACCCTGAAAATGTCCATGAAGTATAAAACATCTTAATGTACCGTAAATTGTCCGGCAAATTCCCACTGAAGATCTGGATAGGGAACCCCCCTTGTTTGGCCGCTAGCTAATAGGTCTCGCCTTTAGGACCTTATAAGTGTTTAACCATGCAACAGTTAATGTTGCTGCACCAAGGATATTGTGCTGCATGACTAAATACTTATAAGGTCCCAAAAGCGAGACCTATTGGCTATGCCAATGCTTGTTTACTGTGTATCACTGTTTGTTTTTCCTATGTTTGACTATGTTCTAGTAACTGTCGTAATTTTTGTAATTTGTAACACGCTGTTCCTCATGTAAAGTGCTCTGATACCTCCGGGTCTAGCCAGCGTTATATAAAACTGCAAATAAAATAAATAAATAAAGGTTTTTTGCTTCAGTGTAGCGCAGCTGATGGTGCTACCGCAAAAGTAAGTTGCTTTTACAGGAAAGTATTTCATTAGAGCAGCGGCAATGCGTTTATAGCAGAAGAAGTATTATTGCAGCAGTTATAATGCCACAACAGGAATGGTCTTCCCATTTGTACTGCAGCTGTCTGTCCATGTCTGCATTAAGATAGGATGTGGCGTAACGACCACAGCTCAGCTGCCAACTGGGGAACCAGTTTAAAGTCTCGGCGTTGGCTCAACTTCCTGTGATTCTGGGAAAATCACTTAATATTCATGTGCATAAAAAAGTCTTTCCATAAAGCTACTGGTGCTCGTGTAAAGTGCTCTAATACCTTTAGCTCGAATTCACGCAATATAAACCCGCCAAAAAATGGCCCAGTTCGTGCCACTGTGCAGTTATTGCAGTGGAAGATGTATGGCAGCATAGATTGCTGTGTCGGCCATCCCATCACAGCCCTGACAGTTCATTATGGCCAAGGCATACTGGCCTTCTGTTGAATTACTCGCAGCGGCAGTTGGCTGACAGGTCAGAACTCATGATCTGTTTAGGGTTAAGTGGATTCTTTTGACAGCTGAACCACAGATGAAGGGACATCGGTCCAGTGATTGAGTTATCAAGGATATTTGCTTCAGTTTAGGTCTTGTGCCGTGAGTTCACTTTTCCGTCGTGTCTACTTTAAGTTTATAGCACCGGCATTACCAAATCACCTAAAAAATTATTTTAGAGCTATTAAAAGCTTTTTGGGGTAGTAATCTAAAGTTTGTGTAATCCGTAGGCGCGTTCACAGGAAAATCACAGCTAACTGAAAGCGAGTGCGTCTTGAGATCGAGCGCCTCACGGTCCACTCTACAGACGTCATCAAGTAACTACTGTGCACTGTGGCTGTGACGTACGTGGTTGTTTTGAGGGTTCAATCCAGCGGTGGAGAAGAACTATAGAAACTCGTGAGGTTAAAGTGTTGTACTTCCTTTCAAGGCAAAGCATGCTGATTACAGACCAGCTGACAGAAACATGCTTCGTGTGTAATTACGCCTTGATCTCGTGCCAAGGTCACGGTGCCCCACCAGAACCCTCAGATAAGCATGTCGGTGCTTGGGTGCAGCGTGGGATATGCTGAGCGAATGTGATTGAGGTGGAGCTACAATAACAAAGGACGTCACAAAGCAAACTGACAGGGAAAGGTTAGTGGGAGGGGGTGAGAACTGATTATTTGGAAGGGAGGCAAATTATACTGTTAGCATACTGCTTTTTGTTTCCCACAGCTATTCGCATTGTATTAGTTTTATTTTTCAATGCACTGAAAAAGAGGCTACACGACTGATGGGAGAGGTTTGGTAATTTGTCTGGTGTGTCGGCTAGTCTGCCACACCCAAAGCTTCAGTGGGTCTGTGACTCAGTGTGCCTGCGTGTGTGATCACGTGCTTCGGTGCACCCGTGTGCCTCTATGTATTAGTGTGTCTGTCTCACGGGGTAAGTGTGTTTTCTCAGCGTGTGCATGCTTGTCTGCCCGTTTGCTGTGCTGTTTCTATGTATGTCTGTATGCGGGGGTAAAAGACATTGTCATTTACAACGCCATTACTTGATTAATGCTTCACAAAAGGAAAAAAAATTAATTCAATGCCAATAGCTCAAAACAATGTCATTGCGAGACCTATTGCTTTGTAAATGCTTGTTATATTTAACGTGCAATCATGAACTGTACCTTACCCGTTCAATTTCAGAACTGTACCCCAAGGCCCTACCCACCGAAGGAGAGGAACCTTATAACACAAGATGTTACTAGTGTACAGCCGAGCGCCTGCACAGTAGTGAGGTTGCTCAGATGTTCGGGTTTGTAGCATTTTGAAGAATCTCTCTCTTAACTAAGCTGTGTAAGACAGATAAGCCTTTGTTTATTGGATACACTATGAAAAATCCCAGTATATGATGCACAAAGATTATATCCATGTATAACAAAATTAATAAAATGGGTTAACAAAAAATCTTTTACCTTGCTTGCGCTGCTCTGCGAGACATTTAGTGTGTAGCTCCAGAAAATGCTACCACACGCTTTTGCTTGTGGTGGCCTAGAGCTTGCGGTTACGCGCACATGCGCGCGCACGCCTCGCTCCGCCTCGCTCCGCCTCTCCTTCTTCCTCTTTCCTTAAGGCTGTAAAGCAATGATGCTCGAGAATTCTTCTGAGGGGGCAGGGGGCAACAAGTGTGAGTGTGGTTGCATGCTCGCGTGAACCAGTTGCTAAGGGAATCCACTGTTTATTATCTGTCTCTTCCTTACTGCCCAGAGAAGACACGGACAATGTCCTCTTCTTTTTTGTGCTGGCAGCTGACCCCCCCCAGCTCTCTTCCTATTATTTCCTCTCTTTCTGTTTTGCTCCTCACTTACTGAAAACAGTGACTTGAAGAAGCGGTTCACAAACCTCTCTTTCCTTCTTTTATTTAGTTGCTTCCCTGTGAAATGGATCCAAAAAAGAAAAACACTCTTACGGGAAATGCCCTTTTTCTGACATTTTTCTATTCTTAAGTGCAGCCTCTGGATGGAGAGAAATAAAAAGGTTTTAAATATGAAAAAATAAATACATAACTAAATAAAGCAAGACAGAGTGGTTGCAAAGTGGCCAGATTGGTTTTATTCACATCCAACCAAATCAGCCTCACTTTACAGACTTTGCAGTGAAGCGCTACTTTACTTTTCTCGTCTTTCACTGAACTGCATTGTTGTCCCCAGGTGGGGAAGTGCACCATTCCTGGATGTATTGCAATACCTGGTTGATGGGTGGATTGGAAAACAAAATGTGTACCATGGCTCTGTGTTTATGGATGTGGTCTTTTTAAACCATACTGTTTACGTTTATTAAGGATATAAGCAATGGACATTGAAACGGTTCCCTTCAGGGCCCAGTAGTCATGTCCTTAACTTTTCAGGTAAAACCACTCGCTGATTTCTGAGTAGTGAGTGAGAGATCGTTAAGGTAACCATGTTGTTTCTGCTTACATTTCACATGCTTTAATTAATCTTGCACTCCCTATGAGTGTTTGCTTTTACTTTTTTTTCAGGCAGCATATTATTCTTATCAAATGCATAATTTGAATTAAGTCACTTCCTGGTGTTTATAGCAGAGCACAATTGGGTTGTAGCTGAAGGCAGTGTGATTTTTTTTCTCATTGGGGCAGTATTGTGTTCAGTGGGGGAGATGATGTGGCACTATGACCAGAGCTGTCGAATTTGGAACCGGGGTGCCGGGTTCAGCCTTTATGACCAGTCCCCCAGACCACTCTCCTGAGGGAGCACATTCCCATGCTAGACCTTAGAAAGCCCCACTAGACCGTAGAAGCGCAGGTGTCTTAGCACCAGCAGGTGGACCTTCGCAGTGGCAAGTGTGGGTTAACCTTGAAGGCCTGGCCACCACAATCCATACTGAAGTTCACCTGCAGCCTTGCGGGCAGGCCTACGAAGCAGCACACCCTAGAGCAACAGTGATTCAGTCACTGTGAATCTGTCACTGAGGTCACATGAACCTTGAGCAGGTTAGGGCGGTGCGAACAGTGTGACCGCACTGGGTACCTATTTCGGGTGGGTGCGTAGTGTTTGCAAGTATATTATGGTTTTAAAAAAACTTGCTGCCTTCTTCCTGGCCTCCAGCAACTTTCAGCAACAATAAAAATGTCATGATAACTTCGGTGATTAATGTTCTTCCTAGAGAGAGATCAGAGTTTTGTCTAGTGGAAGGGTTGACTCCTGGCAAGGTGGCACAGAGGGTTAATGTACCTGCTGCAAAGAACATGTACCATGCAGATCACAAAGTGCACATAATGTTAACTAGGTTAGTAGGTTACTGCTTGTGTAGAGATCCTTTTGTTACTTGCAGTTTATAAGTTAAAATCCTAACATAGAACAGTGAGCTATTAAAACTATACTGTCTACTAGTATGGTTGTCATGTGGCTCCTACACCTTGTAGTCCTTTGTCTTATGTAACATTTCCTATACCGTGATTTACACACGTATAAATGATTGTCTCTGTGTAGTGTCCGAGGCGTCGTTGATCTTTGGGGGCACCAACAAACATTGTCGCACAGGGCGCCACCAGCACTACAGCCGGCCCTGCCATCGAGGCCAGTCTGCCTCATCCATTGGTACCTCCATTGGCCTTGTATTAGCAGTAGTAGCTGCAACTCAGCAAGCATCTGCAATGCAGGACTTGCACACACACCAAACTAAGTTAGCAAGCTTCACACTCTTTGCTTCATGCACAAGCAGTTTTAACATGTGCTACCTGCTCTGGAGCCACTGGAATTATGCAGCAATGGGGGGCAAAATGATGCCGCGATGTTGACTAAATTATGCAACAAAAAAAAGGCTGCAGCGTAATGCAATATATTTCTTATACTTTATTATTTAGACATTTTTACAGATGTTAAGTCTCTGCAAAAAATCTGCCTCATTAGTATTAGTATAACATACAAATGCAGCAGTGAGAAAGGTGATAAGTCAACCTTTGCAAAGGGCCGTCCACTTTGCAGCAACTCAAGTCACGTTTTTTAGTAACTTTTTATCCATTTGAGCTACAAAAATGATTAGTTAAAACTGCAAGATTATGCAGTGGATGATGTATTATGTGACCAATATGTCAGAGCCATAATTATATAGAAAACATTTGCAAACTAGGGTATTTTGCCATTCATGTTTGAACTGCTCTTGTGGAAGAAGGGAGAAGAAGTGCTAATGAGAGAAACTGCATGGCTTGGAGACAATTGGCTTGTTATTCCACTTTTTAGAGTATTTGGGACATTGTGTGATTGACAATATATTCCACTTTGTGAATGTATTTAAATGCCAATAACTCCTATTTTGCAGCGTGAATCTTTCTGGATTCACTATGCTGTGCATTATTCCACGGTCTAGTGGTTGGGTCCGGAATCGTAGTCTTTTCTTTCTTTTTTTTTTTCCGTAGACCAGCTGGGCGTCGACGTCCCACCTTTTGGTGTACTTCCTGTGACGTCGGCACGCTTCCTGCGGAAGCTCCCACCTTTGGGCGCCATCTTCAGATTCTTTTTTCCGCCGTTGGGTCTGGATCGTTCCCGAGGGGCTCCAGAGTTTTGGAGGAAAGATGGCGCAGAAAAGTCGATTTTTGCACTGAAAAGATTGAGAAGACGACGAGGAACAACACCATCGAGCCAGGACGACGAAGAAGGAGAACTTCGAGAACTTTGACGTCCAACGGAGAATGTGCACACAGGGGGCTCCCTGAGCGCAAGAAATGGACTAGACACCTTTTAAATTCTGCTGTAACTGCCACCACAAATACGCGCAGAAGGACCAGCATCCGGTTTGTAACCTCTGCCTACCGGTCGACAAAGAGAGCAAGGACTGCAACGCCTGCTCCGCCTTCACACTGAAGACTCTCCAGGTTAGAGAGCGACAGAGAAGAGCCAACTACAGCATGCAAGGCAAGGGTCAACCACTGTCCCTTTGAGACTTGGGGCTCTCGAGCGACGAGGAGGACAAGGTCACGGGAGAAGAAGACGACTACACGATTGTAGATTGCAACAACTAAGAGGTCTTTTAGTGCTACAGAGTAATATGGCGCACACCTGGGTAACCGCTGATTGGTGTGTAATAGCAAAGTGAACAGTGTAGGCAATGGGGCGAGTGGTAACACCTCCCAACCACTCAATTAGATCAGAAAACTGGTCTGTATCAATTAGAACTGCAATGCCCCTGCACTAAACACAAATTGTATGGTATTAAATTAAACGTAGTTAAATACAATGGTCAATATAATTGCAACAATCCAAACACATAGTGAGTATTCAAAGTTCAGTGATCAAGAGCACAAAAAGAAGCTGTGATAAGATCAATGGTCCGTTCATATGTTCATTTTCTGTTTAATGTTCCCAAAACATAAGCCAACACGTGTTTCATCGCAGGGAACAACTGCGAATCTTCAGGGCTGAACAAAAAATACAAATAGGGTTGTGTAAGAACATATTCAGTTTGTGCCAAACTTAACGCAAATGACTGTATGGTGTGCACCAAAGTGACAGGAAGCATGCCTATAGGGTGACTTGGAGTGTTTGTGTTGGGAAAGAAACATACATCAGGTGACATATGTGCTTAAGAAACGATATATGTCAGGTCTACAAAAAGAGATATGTTTTCAGGAAAAAATTATTATAAAATGATACACTGGCCGGTTTAAAAGGTGAGTGAGGTGAAATAAGTGTGTCCGGTAGGAAGGACGGTATCCCATGTGACTCCTAGCTATAACATATCGCAATCGGGTAAAAAGAAATGTCTGAATTATACATTTGTAAGTTCGGGCTAATATTAGTAGTGCTCTAAGTATTCTGATGAGTCTGGTACATTCTAGATATAAATTCGATGCAGGTCACGCTATCCGTTTACAGGGTTATGGTACGATGTATGGGGCCTTATTTAAGAATATACACTAAAACATAGAAATCGCATATTTGTCGATACGTAAAGTCTCCGAGGGTGTGTAGTCTTCATGTCTAGAATACTGGGGGTTCTGCATCCCCTAGCTACAATAATGAATATATTTCTTTACTCATGCAGATCCATGCTAAAACTTTATGAATCGGCCGTCCATTGAGAGTGGAATAATTGGAAATCCTTAGCTTACCCATACCGGGCCACAGCTCTTTAAAATAACTAAGAATCGCAACCTTTTTGTTCCCGGTGAGTAGATATGTAAACACCGCTACACCCTCATTTGCGAACGCACTGATCACAGAAGGTGACATGCTGCCCCCAATACGAGTAGAATTTATCCTATCCCCCTTTTGTGCAAAAGACTTTTGCCGAATTGCGTTTACTCTGCACCGTCACTACCTCATCACCATAGTATGATTATCACTATGCTTACGTAGGAGCATACCTACACCCAGCCTTTGTCAATTATTTATATCTCTCACGAGTTATTAGTTTCCTTCTTGCTTTCTTTTGTGTTTTTTGCTTTCTGGTGCAATATTATTTTGACTACGTACCATCTACACTCCTCTCTGTAGACAAGAACCAGAGTCTACACACTGACCGGCTTTTTCGCGCCCTTATATTTTGGTGTTTCCGACTTAGAACACTTATCATATGAGCCATCTTTTCCAGGTAGGCCAGTGACTTTACGTATCGACAAATATGCGATTTCTATGTTTTAGTGTATATTCTTAAATAAGGCCCCATACATCGTACCATAACCCTGTAAACGGATAGCGTGACCTGCATCGAATTTATATCTAGAATGTACCAGACTCATCAGAATACTTAGAGCACTACTAATATTAGCCCGAACTTACAAATGTATAATTCAGACATTTCTTTTTACCCGATTGCGATATGTTATAGCTAGGAGTCACATGGGATACCGTCCTTCCTACCGGACACACTTATTTCACCTCACTCACCTTTTAAACCGGCCAGTGTATCATTTTATAATAATTTTTTCCTGAAAACATATCTCTTTTTGTAGACCTGACATATATCGTTTCTTAAGCACATATGTCACCTGATGTATGTTTCTTTCCCAACACAAACACTCCAAGTCACCCTATAGGCATGCTTCCTGTCACTTTGGTGCACACCATACAGTCATTTGCGTTAAGTTTGGCACAAACTGAATATGTTCTTACACAACCCTATTTGTATTTTTTGTTCAGCCCTGAAGATTCGCAGTTGTTCCCTGCGATGAAACACGTGTTGGCTTATGTTTTGGGAACATTAAACAGAAAATGAACATATGAACGGACCATTGATCTTATCACAGCTTCTTTTTGTGCTCTTGATCACTGAACTTTGAATACTCACTATGTGTTTGGATTGTTGCAATTATATTGACCATTGTATTTAACTACGTTTATTTTAATACCATACAATTTGTGTTTAGTGCAGGGGCATTGCAGTTCTACACGATTGTAGAGACCGATAAGAAGACTTCTAAAGGGGTAGGAGAGTCGATGTCCTCTGAGCTCCCGACAGACCCTCGAAAGTCTGAGTCAGACCCTCGAAAAACTGAGTCTAAGTCCTCAAAGGGAGCACTGGCGCCGAAAATCTCGACGGCCGCAGCTGCATCCAAGGACAAACAGCCCAGCGGATCCTTCGAAAAGGACTCCCAGGCGGCGAAGTCCGGCGAAAAGCCATGGTCGTCGAAGCACGTCCCCGAAAAGGAACGTCCGACTTCGAAAGAGAAGGACCCGAAGGTCGCTTCGGCATCGACGAAGGACCCGAAGCCCATTTCGATGTTGACGTATACGTCGAAGAGATCAGCCGAACCGTTCGACGCCGAAAAGGCTGCCGAACTGGAGAGAAAGTAAAGACGGCTTGAGGCCGAAATGGATAACATCCTGCAGAGAAAGAAGGAGTTCGACAAAAGGATGAAGAGGTTCGCGATTCCGTAGAAGCCAAAGCCGGTGATCGTTGAAATAGAAGAGGAGGAGGACTTCAACGCTGAAGAGCCGCCGAAAAGTTCCGAGACCCAGGACCATCCAGAGGAAGAAACCTTCTACTACGAGGAGGAGGGCAACGACGATCAGCGGACGACCCACGGATCGGCATCCTCGGGGACATAGGACCACGACACCGAAAGCCCAGAAGAGGCCGTGGACACATACCCTTCGAGGCCTTCGCCGCCAGATGACATTGGGGTCTACAATATAGTCATCAAGAACGCGCCAACGGCATTTGGAGGCAAGTTGGTGAGGAAAAACCAAAAGCAGACTTCCTCTTGGAGACCCTGCTCCCCACACAAACTAGGAGCCAGTACCTCCCCATGCTTGAGAGTGTCATGGCCCAGGGGAAAGAGGCGTTCAAGGAACCGGCAACATGCAGGTCCGTTACGCCTAGGACAGAGAAGAAATATAAACACTCCTCTAAGGATCCTCCCTACAATCAGGGATCAGTCACAGCGGACTCCATTATTGCGGCGACCGCCAGGAAAAGGGCAAATGTGCCGACAACATCAGGGCCACCACCAGACTAGGAAAGCAGGAGGATGGACCTATCTGGGAGAAAGATAGAAAGAAATGCAGCGATGCACTTCAAGAACTACCGCCCCATCTCGCTGCTCCCATTTCCTGCAAAAGTCATCGAGAAGACCGTCAACAAGCAGCTGGCCGCCTTCCTCGAGACTAACGGATCCCTCGACCTCTCGCAGTCTGGATTCCGGGCCAACCACAGCACCGAGACTGCCCTGATCGCAGCCACCGATGACATCCGAGCCCTGCTCGACAACGGAGAAACAGCGGCCCTCATCCTCCTAGACCTCTCCGCGGCTTTCGACACTGTCTGCCACCGCACCCTAGTGCAGTGCCTCAGCAACGTCGGAATCCAGGAGAAGGCACTGGAGTGGATCATCTCCTTCCTCGCCGGAAGGACACAGAGAGTCTGCCTCCCCCCGTTCAGGTCAGAAGCCACCGAAGTCATCTGCGGCGTTCCTCAAGGCTCCTCGCTCAGCCCAACCCTCTTCAACGTCTACATGAGCCCCCTCGCAGCCATCGCACGCCAACACAACCTCAACACCATCTCCTACGCCGACGACACCCAGCTGATCCTCTCCCTCACCAACGACCCCACCGCCGCCAGAGCCAACCTACACGAAGGGATGACAGACGTAGCCAAGTGGATGATGAACAGTCGCCTGAAACTGAACTCGGACAAGACGGAAGTCCTCATCCTGGGATCTTCACCTTCCGCCTGGGACGACTCCTGGTGGCCCCCCGCCCTGGGCAGCGCACCCAAACCAACAGACCACGCACGCAACCTGGGCTTCATCCTGGACTCCTCCCTCTCCATGACCAGACAAATCAACGCCGTCTCCTCGTCATGCTTCAACATCCTGCGCATGCTACGTAAGATCTTCCGGTGGATCCCCACCGAGACCAGGAAGACGGTCACCCAGGCCCTCGTCACCAGCCGTCTGGACTACGGCAACTCCCTCTACGCCGGTACCACCGCCAAACTCCAGAAGAGACTCCAGCGGATCCAGAACGCCTCAGCACGACTCATCCTGGACATCCCCCGTCGCAGCCACATCTCCGGACACCTGAGAGACCTGCACTGGCTCCCGGTCAACAAGAGAATCACCTTCCGTCTCCTCACCCACGCACACAAAGCCCTACACAACCAAGGCCCCGGATACCTCAACAGCCGCCTCAACTTCTACGCTCCCACACGCCAGCTTCGATCGACCGGCCACGCCCTCGCCGCCGTCCCCCGCGTCCGAAGAACCACCAGAGGGGGAAGGTCCTTCTCCTACCTGGCCGCCAAGACTTGGAACTCCCTCCCGACCCACCTCCGCCTGACCCAGGACCACCTCGCCTTCAGGAAGCAGCTCAAGACCTGGCTGTTCGAGCAGTAGCGGACCCCCCCCTCCCCTAGCGCCTTGAGACCCTCCGGGTGAGTAGTGCGCTATATAAATGCTGTGATTGATTGATTGATTGAAATGCAGCGATGCACTGGCGCATGGCAAACTCGAACGCCCTGCTGAACAGGCACCAGTACCAAATTCTGGACGAGATCGGACAGCTGATCAAGCACCTCCCAGACGAGTACCAACAAAGAGCTTCACACCTTATGGAGGAGGGGGAAAATGTGGCAAATTCTTGCCTCAAAACAGCCTTGGATGGAGCTGACACGTCCAGCCGACTGATGATGTTTGGAATCACTGAGAGAAGGCAGGCCTGGCTCAAGATCTCAGGCTTCAAACCAGAGGTACAGCAAAACATTCTAAGCACCTCGTTCAATGGGGAGACACTGTTTGGGGCGCCGGTGGATGAAAAGCTCACCCAGCTCAACAAAGAAAACGAAACTGCAAGGTCCATGGGGGCTTTACAATTCAGGGGGATGAAAAGGGGTACCCCGTCACAGAGACCGAACGGTAGAGGGGGAAACCAGCCAGGAACGTCACACCAGACATTCCAACAGTCCCACCAGGGCGACAGCCAAACTCAACAGGGACATCAAAAACAAACCTGGCACTACCAGCAAAGGGGCCAGTCCTTTCGCGGGAGGGCGAACGGACATGGACAAAATAAAAGAGGGGGCCAACAACCCACCTCAAAGTGACTCCGTCACGCAATACGTGCCCACCCACGCAACTCCTACCAGGGTGGAGCACAAGACCAACAGAGGGTTACACGGACCAAACATCAACGAACATGTAACACCAGAAGGAGGCAGGCTACATCATTTCTTCCGGGAGTGGAAGAAGATAACCACAGACCAATGGGTACTCCACATCATACAATTCGGATACTGCATAGAACTGGAAAAGACACCGCCAAACAGGAAACCAAAAAGGAAGGCGCAGTCAGGAAAGGAGCTAGAGCTACTTCGAAAGGAAGCGAAGGAACTCCTCGAAAAGTAGGCCATCGAACCAGTACCATACAGTGAAAGGAACAAGGGAGTGTACTCAACCTACTTCCTGGTACCAAAGGTGGACGAAACACTGAGACCCATCCTGGACCTAAGATTCCTAAACAAGTACATAAAAACACAAAAGTTCAAGATGACGTCTCTACAAGAGGTCATTCCTCAGATAAGGGACGGGGACTTCATGGTCACCATAGACCTCAAAGATGCCTACCTGCACATCCCAATGAACACTTTTAAGTAAAGGTCTGTAGCTAGTTAGGTCAAAGAATTGACATAAGCAGTTCTAGGTCTTATTATAATGTGTAACCGCAAAATAATCTCAACTGAACCATCACCAATTAACCAAAATTAACACACATATGTCTAAAAAAATATTTTTCATTTTATTATTCAGTCTTATTGATATTTTTAAATTATCGTTTTTTTCTTTTTATATTTAACTGAGCAAAAAAATCATTCAAAAACAATTTGTATGAATAATGTGAGACAAAATGTACATAAATTAATTCATGCTATTCAATATAAAATTGCATTATCATTAAAACGAAAGACGTGAAGTTGATGGAGCAATGCGGTAGATGTAGTCTACTCGCGTTTCGGCATTGCTGCCTTTATCAGGAAACAGTCTATTGCACTAAAATTCAGTATCTGTAAAGTGGACTCCGAAATAAGGGCCCGATGTATATGTTGATAGCGGACGTTAAAGATAACCACCATATGTTCATGAACTTTAAAAACCAAATAGATTTCCACATTGAGTGTCCTTATTCAACACGAGTCATCCGGTGGATGTTTTTTCCCTGCCACCGTCGGTAGTTGATAATATGTTTGATACGAAGTTGCTGATAGTCCGTTGCTCAATCACACTAAACCCGGATATTGGACTCCCAAAGTTGCGGCTATTTTATTAAAAATACCAGGAACATGATGTCTTCATATATCACGAAGTTGCTGATAGTCTAAAGCTTGATCACGCAAACCCGGATATTAAACTCCCAAAGTTGCAGCTATTTTGTTAAAAACACCAGGAACACGATGCCCTTGGAAACATAAAATCAGCGTCTCCACGTGGGGTCCTGCACAATACCAACCGTCCGTATTTCATGTAGGGTCCGCCATCAAAATCCCAATGAAAAGGCAGCACAAACATCTACTGAGATTTACCATCAACAGAGATCACTACCAGTTCACAGCCCTAGCATTCGGACTAAAATCCGCACCAAGGGTCTTCGCTAAGTGCCTCGAAGCAGTGGCAGCGCACCTAAGGAGGGAAGGGATCCATGTATACCCTTACCTGGACGACTGGCTAATAAAGGCAAGTTCACACAGGAAATGCGAAGAACACGCACAGCGCGTTACAAGTACACTGGTGGGCCTGGGATTGTCCATTCACTGGGGGAAACCAGAGCAAGTCAAAATCTTCCTAGGAGCACAGATCAACACCATAAAGAGCAAGGTGTTCCCCAGCGACAAGAGGAGACTGGCCCTGCTGAAGGATACGCACCTCTACCAGAAGGGGCGAGCTCTGACGGTGAGAACAGCGAGCAAGATCATGGGCATGATGGCCTCATGCATACATCTGGTCCCAAAAGTACGGCTCCACATGAGACCATTCCAGAAATAGCTGCAAGAAAAATGGTCGCAAGCTACAGGAAGTTGGGAAGATCTAGTGGTTGTAAAGCACGCAGTGCAGGAGGAGATGTCCTGGTGGAACAAGGAGAACATAACAGAAGGGAAGCCTTTAAAACCACCAACCCCAACGGTGACATCACCACAGACGCATCCCAGAGAGATGGGGAGCACACATGAGCAAGCTCAGGGTGAGGGGTCTGAGGACTCCAGTGGATGCTGTAAAACACATCAACTACCTGGAAGTAAAGACAGTGTTCCTCGCCCTGAAAGCCTTCCAGACACAACTGTACAACCAGAGAGTGTTGATCCAGACAGACAACACAACAACGATGTTCTACATCAGTGGTACTCATAGTACGGGCCACCAGCGGCCTGGGAAGCCTATCTTGGCAGCGCGCGGAACTTGCAGACATGTACCAGTTTAAAAAAAAAAAAATGTTTTCAAGAGCGTCAGTAAGCACCACTGGTTGCAACAGCCTGGACTCGGAGAGGCTCTGCTCTATGGGGGCCAGGAGATACCAGTCATATTGTGGAGCTGCAGGGGCCTCCGAAGAGGTGAAACAGAACAAAGCCTCATTAGCAAGTTAATGGTCTTTTAAAGACCTGTGAAGTGCTCCGGTGCGGCTGTGTGTGCGCCAGGCAAGCTGTCTCATCCCGGCTGACACACTGACACACACACACACACACTGACACACACACACTGACACACACACACACACACACTGACACACACACTGACACACACACTGACACACACACACACACACACACACACACACACACACACACACACACACACACGCACCCCCCCCCCCACCCCCACCCCCCGAGTCACAGCCTTACTTGGAATCTCTGCCCTCCGGATTACACCTGATCTCTGCCGCGGCGGTCCAGCCAGCTCTCGTGCACCCTCTACATTAGGGTGTCATCAATAATGTGCTGCAGATTTGGGGAAGGTGGTTGATGTGTGCAGCAAAGAGCTCTTTCTTTTCGTGATATTTCTAATAGAATTATTACACCTCGCCTAGACAGAGGTAGGGAGACGGAGAGGGAGAGAGTCAGTGGAGAGCGAGGGAGGGAGAGTCAGGGGAGGGCGAGGGAGGGAGAGAGAAGGAGAGACAGGGGAGGGAGGGAGAGTCTGGGGAGGGTGAGGGAGGGAGAGTGAGGGTGAGGGCGAGGGAGGGAGAGTCAGGGGAGGGAGAGAGAGGGAGAACCAGGAAAGGGCGAGGGAGGAAGAGAGTCAGGGGAGGGAGAGACAGAGGGAGGGAGAGTCAGGGGAGGGCGAGGGAGAGACAGGGAGAGAGAGTCAGGGGAGGGCGAGGGAGGGAGGGCGAGGGAGGGAGAGAGAGAGTCAGTGGAGGGGGAGGGAGGGAGAGAGTCAGGGGAGGGGGGGAGAGATTGAGGGAGGGAGAGAGTATGGGGAGGGCGAGGGAGAGAGTCAGGGGAGGGCGAGGAAGGGAAAGAGTCAGGGGAGGGCGATGGAGGGAGAGAGTCAGGGGAGGGGGAGAGAGGGAGAGGGAGAGTCAGGGAATGGAGAGAGAGGGAGAGCCGGGGGGGGCGAGGGAGGGAGAGAGAGAGAGAGAGTCAGGGGAGGGAGAGAGAGGGAGAGTCAGGGGAGGGCGAGGTAGGGAGACAGAGGGAGGGGGAGTCCGAAGAGGGCAAGGAAGGGGGAGAGGGAGGGTCAGGTGAGGGTGAGGGAGGGAAATAGTCAGGGGAGGGCGAGAGAGGGAGAGAGCGGGAGAGTAAGGGGGGGGCGAGGGAAGTAGAGAGAGGTAGAGACGGGGAGGGGGAGGGAGGGAGAGGGGAGGGCGAGAGAGGGAGAGTCAGGGGAGAGCGAGGGAGAGAAAGGGAGAGTCAGGAGAGGGCGAGGGAGAGAGAGGGAGAGGCAGGGCGAGGGAGGAAGAGAGTCAGGGGAGGGCGAGGGAGGGAGAGACCGAGGGAGGGAGAGTCGAGAGGGAGAGAGTCAGGGCAGGGCGAGGGAGGGAGAGAGGGCAGGGCGAGGGAGGGAGAGAGTCAGGGCAGGGCGAGAGAGAGTCAGGGGAGGGTGAGGAAGGGAGAGAGAGAGGGAGAGAATCAGGGGAGGGCGGTAGAAATCGAGGGAGGGAAAGAGTCAGGGGAGGGTGAGGGAGGGTGAGTCAGGGGAAGGCGAGGGAGAGAGTCAAGGGAGGGTGAGAGAGAGAGAGTGAGGGCGAGGGACAGAGAGAGAGGGAGAGTCAGAGAAGGGAGAGAGAGAGAGGGAGAGTCAGGGGAGGTAGAGAGAGGGAGAGTCAGGGGAGGGAGAGAGGGAGAGTGTCAGGGGAGGGAGAGGAGGGAGAGCCAGGGCGAGGGAGGGAGGGAGAGCGAGGGGAGGGCGAAGGAGGGAGAGTCGGTGGAGGGCGAAGGAGGGAGTCAGGGAAGGGAGAGTGTCAGGGGAGGGAGAGGAGGGAGAGACAGAGGAGGGCGAGGGAGGGAGAGAGAGGGAGAGTCAGGGAAGGGCGAAGGAAGGGAAAGAGAGGGAGAGTCCGAGGAGGGAGCGAGAGTCAGGAAAGGGAGAGAGAGGGGAGGGGGAGGGAGGGAGGCAGAAGGAGGGAGGGAGACAGAGGGAGGGAGGGAGACCGAGAGAGGGAGGGAGAAAGAGGGAGGCAGAGGGAGGGATGGAGACAGAGGGAGGGAGACTGAGAGAGGGAGGAAGATGGAGAGAGGGAGGGAGAGAAAGGGAGGGAGATGGAGAGAGGGAGGGAGAGAAAGAGAGAAGGAGGGAGACAGGGTGAAAAGGAGGGAGACAGAGGGCGAGAAGGAGGGAGACAGAGGGAGAGGGAAGGAGACAGGAGAGGGAGGGAGGGAGGGAGAGAAAGAGGGAGGGAGGAAGAGGGAGGGAGGGAGAGAAAGAGGGAGGGAGAGAAGGAGGGAGGGAGACAGAGAGGGAGGGAGAGAAAGAGAGAGGGAAGGAGGGAGACAGAATGAGGGAGACAGAGAGAGGGAGGGAGACGGCGGGAGGGAGGGAGGGAGGAAGGGAGACGGAGAGAGGGATGGACACAGAGAAAGGGAGGGAGACAGAGAGCGAGGGAGACCGAGAGAGGGAGGGAGACAGGGAGGGAGGAGAGAGAGAGAGAGGGAAGGAGACAAAGCGATAGAGGGAGAGGGAGGGGGAGGGGGAGGGAGGGAGACAGAGGGAGGGAGACAGAGTGAGGGAGGGAGACAGAGTGAAAGAGAGGGAAGGAGGGAGACAGAGAGGGAGGGAGACGGAGAGAGGGAGGGAGACGGAGAGAGGAAGGGAGACGGAGGGAGGGAGAGAGGGAGGGAGACGGAGATAGGGAGGGAGACAGAGAAAGGGAGGGAGACAGAGAGTGAGGGAGACCGAGGGAGGGAGAGCGAGAGAGGGAGGGAGACAGAGAGGGAGGGAGGGAGAGAGAGGGAAGGAGACAGAGCGAGAGAGAGAGAGGGAGAGGGAGGGAGAGAGAGGGGGAGGGAGGGAGACAGAGATTGAGGGAGGGAGGCAGAGAGATTGAGGGAGGGAGACAGAGAGATTGAGGGAGGGAGACAGAGAGATTGAGGGAGGGAGACGGAGAGAGGGAGAGAGGGAGACAGAGAGGGAGGGAGAGAAAGAGGAAGGGAGGGAGGAAGACAGAGAGGGAGGGGGACGGAGAGAGGGAGGGAGACGGGGAGGGAGAGAGAGGGAGGGAGAGGGAGAGAGAGGGAGGGAGACAGAGAGAGAGGGAGGGAGAGGGAGGGAGGGAGACAGAGTGAGGGAGTAAGACAGAGTGAGGGAGGGAGGGAGATGGAGAGAGGGAGGGAGACGGAGAGAGGGAGGGAGACGGAGAGAGGGAGGGAGACGGAGAGAGGAAGGGAGACGGAGGGAGGGAGAGAGGGAGGGAGAGAGGGAGGGAGACGGAGATAGGGAGGGAGACAGAGAAAGGGAGGGAGACAGAGAGTGAGGGAGACAGAGAGAGAGGGAGGGAGGAGGGAGGGAGGGAGACAGGGAGGGAGGGAGACAGAGGGAGGGAGACAGAGAGAGTGAGAGGGAGGGAGGGAGAGGGAGGGAGGGAGACTGAATGAGGGAGACAGTGAGAGAGGGAGACAGAGAGAGGGAGGGAGACAGAGAGAGGGAGACAGAGAGGGCGAGAAAGAGAGAGAGAGGGAGGGATGTAGACGGAGAGAGAGGGAGGGAGACAGACAGAGAGCGGGAGGGAGAGAAAGAGGAAGGGAGGGAGACAGAGATTGAGGGAGGGAGACGGAGAGAGGGAGGGTGACAGAGAGAGGAAGGGAGAGAAAGAGGAAGGGAGGGAGGGAGACGGAAAGAGGGAGGGAGACGGAAAGAGGGAGGGAGACAGAGAGAGGGAGACGGACGGAGAGAGGGAGGGAGACGGAGGGTGAGCGAGAGAGGGAGGGAGAGAGCGAGGGAGACACGGAGGGAGGGAGACGGAGGGAGGGAGACAGAGAGGGAGGGGCCTGTGTCCAACCTCATGGTCACAGGTTTTTTTTTTGCTCTAGCCCTGCCCCTCTATCTCACTGACCCCGCCCCCACCGGTGCGGCCCTCGGCCACAAACCACACTTTAAATTTGGCCCCTGTGGACGAAGACGTCCGCTGCAGGGGCCTGTGTTCAACCTCATGGTCACAGTTTTTTTTTTGGCTCTAGCCCTGTCCCTCTCTCTCACTGACCCCGCCCCCACCGGTGCGGCCCTCGGCCACAAACCACACTTTAAATTTGGCCCCTGAGAGAAAGTTTGTGAGTACCCATGTTCTACATCAACAAGCAGGGAGGAACACAGTCAGCCCCGCTATCGACCCTAGCACAGGAGATATGGAGATGGACCATCCCACTCAAAATAGACCTGCTATTCATACACCTACCAGGGAAGGACAATGTGGAAGCAGACTGGCTCAGCAGACAGACATCGGTATCCCACGAGTGGGAGCTCAATACCCAGGAAACGCAAAGGCTATTCAGAAGGTGGGGAACACCGACAATAGACCTATTTGCAACACACCAGAATGCAAAATGCCGAAACTTCGCATCCAGGCAACCAGGGGAAGGATCCCTGGGGAATGCCCTATGGATAAGCTTATCAAAAACATTTGCTTACGCTTTTGCCCCGATACCACTGATACACAGAGATTCAACAAGTGCAGAGCCAGCAACATGACCCTGATCCTGGTGGCACCCCAGTGGGCCAGGCAGACCTGGTACTCGCAGATAATGGAAATGGCACAGGGGGCTCCCCACAAGTTCGGGAAAAGAAAAGACTTACTCTCCATGCAAAACTGAGAAGTACTACACCCAGAGCAAGAGAGCCTCAACCTAGCAGCATGGCTCCTGAAGACATAGAGTTTGCACACCTGAAGTTACCTGAGATCACCCTGCGGGTACTACGAGAGGCAAGGAGACCTAGCACACTAAGGTGCTATATGGCAAAATGGAAGAGGTTTACACAATGGTGCAGCAAGAAGAAGCTACACAAGAAGATGACAAGGGAATCAACGGTGCTAAGATATCTCACGAACCTGCTGAAGGCAAAACTAAGTTCATCCTCTCTAAGAGTGCACCTAGCAGCGATAGAAGCCTACACAAGAGGAGAAACAGGGAAGAGTTTCTTTACATCACAGATAGTAAAGAGATTCCTGGAAGGGGCAAAGAGGATCGCACCACCAAAGAGGATGCTGCCACCGGCATGGAACCTTAATTTAGTCCTAACAGAGCTCATGAAAGTGCCCTTTGAACCCATTCATAAGACCTCCCTACAAATGCTGACAATGAAAACAGCCTTCTTGGTGGCAATCACCTCGCTGCGCAGGGTGAGCGAACTACAGGCGCTGAAGCTACAAGAACCCTACATCCAAATACACAATGAAAGGGTGGTGATGAGAACTGACCCACACTTCATGCCAAAGGTGGTGTCAAGGTTCCACATCAACCAGACAGTACAAATACCAAGCTTCTTTCAGAAACCAGCCTCAAGCGGAGAGAGGGCACTGCACACTCTGGACGCTAGAAGGGCAGTAATGCACTACATAGAAAGAACCAAGGGGCATAGGAAAACAAAACAGTTCTTTGTGTCCTTCGCAAGCAGTTTCCTGGGTAGACCAGTAACAAAGGGAACCATCGCAAGGTGGATCGCACAAACTATACAATTCTGCCACAGACAGGCTGACCAAGAACTAGTAGAAGGGGCACGGGCCCACTCTACCAGGTAAAAAGGAGCGACAATAGCCTTCCTGGCTAACACACCCATTCAAGACATAGGCCTGGCGACAACATGGGCTTCAGTGCACACGTTAACTAAGCACTACTGTGTGGATATACACATGAACAAGGAAGCACAAGTAGGACAGAAGGTGCTTCAACATATATTCAACAACCAACGCTCATCTTCTACCCAGCCGCCACAAACATAACAAACCGCTATAAAGTCTATGCACAGCATAGTGAATCCAGAAAGATTCATGCTGCAAAACGAATAGTTTCTTACCTGTCGGTGTAGTTTTGCAGCTTTAAGATCTTTCTGGATTCACTAGCGAACCCCCCCCACCTCCGCCAGAAAGATGAGGCTGGAGAAGCAGGTGGTAATACAAGGACAATACAGAAAAAGACACCTTGAAGGACAAAGCGGAAAAATCACTTACTTGAACATTGCCATAGGATTTGCAAACAGAACACAAAACGAGAAAAAAGAATCAGAAGATGGCGCCCAAAGGTGGGAGCTTCCGCAGGAAGCGTGCCGACATCACAGGAAGTACACCAAAAGGTGGGACGTTGACGCCCACCTGGGCTATGGAAAAAAAAAAGACTATGATTCCGGACCCAACCACTAGACTGCGGAATAATGCACAGCATAGTGAATCCAGAAAGATCTTCAAGCTGCAAAACTACACCGACAGGTAAGAAACTATTTGTTAAACCTTAAATAATCAAGTGTATCCATTGGCTTGAATTAAATAACACAATAAGCTGTAACTGGTCGGTGAAATGCCCCACAAATACTAAAAAATGTTTGGCACATTCTGGCCACACCTCAGACTCCGCCCACTGATCCAATCCTTGGGTTATTCCCGCCCTCGGAGTCTCCGCCCAGAGTTCCCGTACTTTTTTCCCCCCACTTCGACCACTGGGTACAATCATGGACTTGAAACAGTGCAGCAAGGAGATGTATATCTACTCTGTGTGGTGAGGAATTGTAAACTCCGGAAGTGTAACTCTTCATCACCCTGGGATTACACTCTCTTGCGCACATTCCGTTTCTCTCATTTTCTTCTCTCTCTCTCCCCTTCCTTCACTGCCTCTGTCCCTCACTCTAGTCCTCTCCTCCTTCTCATATTCTCATCCTTTCTTTATCTCGCACTTTCTCTCTCCATCTCTGTATCCTCTCCTCTTGTCTCTTTGTTGCTCTCTGTGGCATTGTCTGTCTAAAGCACACACACTCGTCTTTCTCCGTTTATCTGTTTCCTCCACCCGCCCCGAAACTCTTGCCTTTTCTTCCCTATCAAGTACTGTTTGAACGATGCAAGAAAAATATGATATCTTTATTTAAGGTGTTAAGAATATCGTAACATTGACATCCAGAAAGTAAGATTAGAAATATTTTTTCTTTAAGGGTAATCAAAAGTTTTATTTAAATCTATATCCCTAGAAAACATTATAATTTCTAATATTGATAAGTCTTTTCTCCTAATGGAAATCAAATGTTAATGTTTCTGATCAAAGCATGTATTTTTACACACGCTTTTTAATCGATGTGTGTAATTTTTAGCTCCATTTAGCTTCAGAGCCGTGTGGGTGCAATACAGATTCCATATGCTTTTCTCATCTGTTTCTGGAAGCCTGCTGTAAATCGTGTAGACAAGCTAATCACCCAGGACACCGACCCTTATTCCTTACAGACTTGCCTCAATATTTCAATCTGCCACAGACCGTCTCAAAGCTCTCCCTGCCATGCCCCTTGACGGGTCTTGATGTTCTGCCCGCTCTGTAAAAAGACAACGATTCGAACAGCTAAATATGTCAAGGCTGACTCTGGAACTACGGGGCATGTGATTGCCAAGGACAACTGTCTGGCTTCTCAGGAGAGGAGCAGTAACTCATTTGCCTGGCAAGTTTTGCATGATTTTCTTGTCTGATTGGCACTGCTTAGTGCCGCCTGTTGGGTACTGCTTTGAGACAATTTCTTAAGATTAGGTGTCTGGGGAATAAGTATCCCCTGTGTCTGATAACTCTTTTTATGGTGTATAATCTATCTTCTGCAGATTCTTCACCCCTCCCCCGTTTCATTGTAGGTTCGGGTTGATATTTACATTTGTCTAGTTTCCCCCTCCTTAGAGCTTTGGTTGGCCGCCAGGAAAAACAAGCATTGGCATAGTCAATAGGTCTCGCCTTTGGGACCTTATAAGTGTTTGGCGTGCAACAGTTAATGTTGATGCACCAAGGATATTGTGCTGCATAACTAAATACTTATAAGGTCCCAAAAGCGAGGCCTATTGGCTATGCCAATGCTTGTTCTTGGTGTGCTACCATATCATTTCGAAGGTTAGTCCACCTTCAGTGAAAGACAGAGCAGCTGTTTTAATCAGTGAGGATTGAAACCATGAGTGTGGGCTGGTTTTGTGCAGTTGATCGAAACCTCGTACAGTGGTATTAATTTTAGGTGAATTGCACCACTGAGAAGAATTGCACAATAAATATCTGGATGTACCAATTTCACGTAAGGGTGCTGAAAGGTGAGGAGAACCACCAACCTCCCCAAGATGGGCCTAAACCAACAAGAACAATTCACACTCCCCAGCACACGTCGAGTATAAGTGAAGTTTCCCAATTTAAAGCAGTGTACAAAGTCTAAGCAGAATAATGTAAACACGATTCTTTTCTCTCTCTTCTTGGTCGTTTTTTAATACGACCACAGCTTTGTGTGGCATACAGTGTGCGGTTACACGCACAGGCACGAGCAGAGGCGCCGTATGGCTTTCCTCTCGCTCGGCCAAGCGCGCGCTCCTCGCTCCAATACCCCCCCCCCCACCACAGTCTTTTTTTTTTTCTTTACTTTGCTATATTCGTGGAACCTGCGCTTTACTTTTAACCTTTTAACATGGTTAAAGGTAAAGCGCCGGCGACGCGGTTGTAACAAAAGTAAAGAAAAAGATGGTTTTTTCTATTTCTTTACTTTTGCAGCAATCGCGGCACCGGCGCTTTACTTTTAACCAGAAGTAAAGCGCTGGTGCCGCGATTGCTGCAAAAGTAAAGAAATAGAAAAAAACCATCTATTTCTTTACTTTTGCTATAATCGCGTCACCCGCGCTTTACTTTTCATTTTAAAAGTAAAGCGCGGGTGCCGCGAATATAGCAAAAGTAAAGAAATAGATTTTTTTTGCTATTTCTTTACTTTTGCAGCAATCCCGGCACCGGCGCTTTACTTTTAACCATGAGTAAAGCACTGGTGCTGCGATTGCTGCAAGAGTAAAGAAACAGAAAAAAAACATCTATTTCGTTACTTTATTTGGTGTCATATGAATACTTTGTGATATGATTGTTCCTGTCTAGTTTGAGATCAATATACTGGTAATTATGATAATCCTCCAAACATACGAGTGAATCTACTCCAGCCCTTCTGAAGTTGCAGAAGGCCTCAGACTTTTGGGAAGTGTACCTATGTTGCTTTTGGCACCAAACTCTGCAAGCCAGCAGTATATCAGTCTAATACAACAGCGTCAGGAATGGTACCTTGTACCAAATAAGGCTCGTTTGGGATAAATGGATATGATCGCCTGCTCAGGTGCCGTAACAACATTCACCCCACGTCTCACTAGTTGAGAGTCACACCGTGGGAGGCTGTGTCTTCTGTACAATTTTAGGAGCCCTCTTCTGCACTACACGCTGGAACAGCCCATGGGGTCCCACACTTGGTTGCTTTGTAGCTGGGTTCTCACTGTGTAAGTCACATTCAAGAATATAATGGCCCTAGTACAGAAAATATTTGAAGAATAGCCATAATCCCACTTCAAAACTCCCATACATCCTTAATGGCCCCTATAGAGCAGATTCCAACTCCCATATACTCCTAAAGTCCCTTGGGCTATCATTTATGCACAGCCTCATCATCGTCCCACAGATTAGCAGATTTACTTTTGCAGACAGTCTTAATTCGGTGTAAACTATAATTACTATGAATCGCATACAGCATTCGTGCTCCATAGTATAACAAGCACTGGCATAGCCAATAGGTCTCGCCTTTGGGACATAGGATATTGTGATGCATAACTAAATACTTATAAGGTCCCAAAGGCGAGACCTATTGGCTATGCCAATGTTTGTTTAAGTTAGCGAGGTTCACCCTGCTCTTTTCTGACCCTTTCTTGTAACTTTCTACCCGCCGGGTTTTCGGACAGTTATGTGGGGAGCCTGCCTTGCTTTTGCTCCCTTGTTGTGGGTTTCTCCTGATAGGAGACTTCCTTCCCGACCCCACCATTCTGCTGACACCTTGTGACACACAGTGTGATGCCCTACGTGTGACTGGTATATGTGGTCCCAGAGCTCTCTATGCCATATGACTCCAGTTACATCCTCTTGAAGAGGCCCAAATATTCCGAAACCGGGCTGGGGTTGCTTGTAGCCTCGTTCAGTGGGGACCTGGGCTGGCAGCTCGTGCTGGACTGTTCCCCTTGAAGCAGGACCAAGACTGATTTGCATATGGCTGGTCCCTCTGAGGTGGCATGGTGGGCAAACAAAAGATGCACTGGGATGCGACCTGAGTAATTACCATTAATTAAGGTTAATTAAGGCATTCTATCCGTGTTTTTTTTGTTGCTTTCTTCCATGGGGGAATTTGGATGGAACAGCCTGAGTGGAATGAGTAAAAGGGCACCGCTGCCCAAGGCTATGCCTGATTGAAACATGCCTACTCTCTGAAACCATAATATAAAGAATGTATAGAAAATTCCACTAGTGTGCAAGCATTTTTCTGACAAAATCTGGGGTCCCACACCAGTGGCAACTGAGAAACACTTTTGTGCGCCAGGGTTGGGGTATCTGCTGCCTATTCATTTTCCAGGTTTAGAACCAGAATCTGGGAACGTGAGACAGCCTGCCAGGAGAAGCTGCCTTGCAGCCTGCCTTGAAGGAAGGGGTTGAGCGATTGCTACAGTGGTGCATTTGAGTTGCCCTTGCTTGAAGTAAGACGTTATCTAGAAGAGGAAAGCAAACGGCATGAGAAGGTGACAAACTGGGAAAGCCACTATCATTTGGTGGGGACCTGTACCTCTCATGACAACACGTGAGGTTCACATGACCTGCTCGTTATTACAGTTTAAGCGGTCTTGTGGAAGTGCATGAGGACTTCCTGCAGATCGCAAAGTTCATGGCGAACTCTTCCATTGCCAAGAGCTAGCACCTTGAAGTGTGGGGTGCTGGGCGACATCCGACTGCTGTCTGCAACCCAAACTAAGCTGTGCCTTCACTGGCAATGACCCTTGTCCCAGACCAGGACACCATTCGACTCACCAGGCATGTAGGGTAGGCTCTTGCATTTTATTTTGGGCACAGGGTTGCTGTTTTGGACTGAGGAAGAACCTGCAAAGCAACACATGCCAGAATGCGAACATCAGAGCTTACCTACTGCTTTTCCCCGTTTACTCTGGTTCTGGAACTGCCTATCCTCCCACAGCTCGGTGTGTGCTGGTGCAGCTACTGCGGACTGCAACTAACTCTGGCTGAGGCAGAGAACAAAAGCTGGTGTGACTCTCTCTCTGTGGTCCGTGCAAGGTGTACGAGTGGTGAGCCTACCAGCAATGAACTACAGGCATGACCTGCCTTTAGACATCAAAAGAACAGAAAGGTACTGCGCCATTGTGATTTGAGTGGATGGGGCGATATTGGAGGGGCAGAAACTACAATTAGTCTTGGGGAATAAAAGGAGACTTTTGGGCACAAGGCGAGCTGAGTCACTGGAGCTCACCACAGACAACTTTCCTATAACCACCGTGATGGCTAATGGCCAGTGAGCATTACCGCAACAAAAAGGCCTGTCTCTGGAGAATTTAGACTGTCACCTGAACTTACACTAGTTATAAATTGCAACTAGTACATCAGTGCCCTCCGACGACTGTAAAATATTTATTTAGGCAGGTTACAACAGGCCACATTAGATAATACTCTCATGCTTAATTCCCTAGTAGATAGTAAGCGGACAGGGGATCAAGTTAACCAGCAATGCAAACAGACTGTCCATGAGTATCCCACAGCCCCCACGGCTGGAAAAATTGGCTCAGTAAAGGAGAGAGGGCCACGAACAACTGTAGACACCAGATCAGTACCGATGAGGGTTACACCCAAAGAAAAGGAGGGATGTCACAAGCAACCAGGGACCTCAGTATTAATTCAGAAAGAGGGGAATCAAGTAAGTCCAAAAGCTTATAGACTTAACCAGACCAATCATCGGACACAAGGTGAGGGCAGTCGCTCTTTCCTACACCTACCACCACAAAGCACCCCTTTAGTAATAGTCTTAGGAAACGTTCCACCCTTTCATCCAGGAATGGTGGAGGATTTCACACAGATTAAAAACAAGGTCTCACATTGGTTATCTAAGAACACAGAGACAGGCCAAACGGTTGGACACAACATAATCATGGCCAGGAGAGTAGCCTGGCTGGGTCGCTCTAGGAAACCTTCAACTGGAGACTGTATAGTAATAAATTTCAACAGTCCAGTCCCAGTAGATAGAATCTTTAGGGAGACGGCGGAGGATACTTCACGAAGGGAACAGGGAATAGTGATATTACCACTTGGGTTCTTCTACAAACTTGGACAGTGGGGTGTCACCGACTATAGTACACACAGAAATAGGCCACCCCATCCTATGAGACCTTTTGGGTGGGATTCTATCCCAGTGAGACATATTAGAGCCCCTATAAGGGATGGCCCCTGTTATCTTGGGCATCTGGATGTCACCAACAGATTCAACGCTCTATCGGGTCTCAACGATTGCGACTGACTGCACGATTTTTCACGTAGTCCTTCGCCATCATTTGGACCCTGTCATATGTCGATATGCTCCCCAGTGAAGATTAGTGTGGAGAAAGCTTCCCTAAATCAAGCGCCGAATCCAGGACTTAGGGCCGGATCGGTAAAAGAAGGCTCTAGGGAGGGTTACCAGTTGGGAACATTATCCCCTGTTTCCAATGGAGAGAGAGCTCAGCTCCCATAGGTACCATAGTAAACTCAGATTTCAATGTTCTATCTTGGAACATTGCGGGACTAATGGGAAAGGTCTCCGACCCCCTATGGATTCAGTTTATCAGTCACTATTCCATTATCTGTCTCCAGGAGACATGGGTAACTAATGGTAACATCACATTAAATGGATATAGATCCTTCAGGGTTCCGGCTATTAGTTCTAAAAGTGGACGAGCTTCAGGAGGACTGACCATTTTTACCTTACTTGCTCTGAAATGTAGCATAAGGGACTTTCCTTAACGTAGCAGTAATTCTCAGGCCATTGTCTTAGGGAATAAGGAAAATAGTCTGTGTGTGTTTAATTATTATAATGACACCCACAGTAAGGGATGTGGCATCTCTGACCTGCATAATTTTATTATTCAGTGTCGTGGTCCCACAAGAAGGAACCTGCTACTTGCAGGGGACTTCAATGTCCATCTTTGTGGTGATCCCATGTTAAACACCCTAACGACCATCGGATGCCCGCTGATAAAAGGGCTTACATTTTGAACACACATCTCAGGGTAACGCCCTAAACCTTATGTAAGATGAGCTTGACCTAATGTTCACCATGAGTGTGGCTCCACCGCTATCCAAACAAAAAGAATCCACCTTTAAGGGCAGAAACTGTGGAACCTTTATAGATTTTATCTTGGTTACCAGAAACATCATGCCCCTGCTCCTGGGTTTTTGTATAACTCCGAGTGCATACAGCGACCATAATCCAGTTTGTGTGCTGTTGGGAGGGAACCTTATGAATAAAAATGATAAATCAGTGGGAAAAAATGCGTTACTACCTGTCAATGGTGGACGGCGTATTAAATGGAACCAGGTCATACCATCAGCCTTTCTCGATAAACTAAAACTGAATTGTGCCACCAAACTCTCACTGTGTCTAAGTGAGGACTCAACGGGTGAGGGAATCCTGAAAGCTTTCGAGAGTTTGGCTTCTATGGTCGGAAATATGCTACAGGCCCCAGGGAGTAAGAACACACATGGGGAGCCCAAATGGTTCTGTTCTTACTGTTCTAAAGCAGCCAGAAACCTGAAGAGGGCTCTTAAACTATCTCGCCAGAATAGACCTCTTATTCGCATATTGCGAACTACCTATAAGAAAGCAATGGCGAAAAGGAAAAAGGAGCTGAAAGAAGAGCTCTGGAGGGAACTATTAGATCCGGAAACCCTAGCCAGCAGCTCCAGATTTTGGGCCACTATCAACCGCTCACCCTTAATAGCATCAGGGGGTCAGGAAGCGGGTTCCAACATCACGGACGATGAGTGGGTGGCCCACTTTTCTGGAATTTTTAAGGGCACAGATATATCCTTTGTTATATCTGAAGAAAGATTGGGTTCAGACGCTATGGTGTTCTCAGAAATAGAAATGGTTGACGGAATTAACAAACTTACTAATAAAAAGGCGCCTGGCCCAGATGGCATCCCTCCTGATTTATTTAAATCCAGCCCGCCATTTTGGGCCCCAATTTTGACCGCAGTGGGTAACGCTGCGGCCGAAAAGGGTTGCCCAACCTCCTGGGGAGTATCAACTATAGCCCCTGTCTTTAAGAAGGGTGACCATAGTTGTGCTTTAAACTATAGGTCCATCTCCCTAATCGATTCCATCGTTAAAGATTTAGGGGGAGTAATATTGAAGAGGCTGACGACCTGGGCTGAGGCCAATGAGATTATTTCTGATACCCAATACGGATTTCTGTCCGGACACTCAACCATTGCCCAATGCCTTAACCTCTATATGATCCTGAGTAAGTACACACTCTCACGCCCAGGGACCATCTACATGGCCTTCATGGACCTTTCCTCGGCTTTCGACTGTGTCAACCGGGGAAAGTTGTGGCAGTCCATGGAGGCCATGGGGGTCGATCAACATCTGGTGAACTTTCTCAAGGATCTCCATAGAGATACAAAGGCAAATGTTAGATACTCTACGGACCTCAAGGTTACAAGAAATTTTGATACTAGACGGGGGGTCAGGCAAGGGTGCATCCTGGCCCCCTTTCTATTTAATTTATACATTAATGGCTTTGAAAGTCACTTGGTTGGTACAGGGACCGGTTATCCGTACGTGGGCCAGCGAGGACTGCCCGTCCTGCTGTATGCGGACAACGCAGTCCTCCTGGCCCACACCCTGAAAGGGCTTCAGACTCTGTTAAACGCCTTCCATGAGTTCATGATTAGCCGTGACCTGCACATCAATAACACAAAATTGTATGTAATGCAGGTGGGGAAAGGAGCAAAAAACACCACCCCTTCTTGGTAAATGAGAACAGGGTACCTACTTGCACCTCCTTCTCATACTTAGGTGTTCTTTTTGAAAATCAGTTAAATTGGAACACCTTGCTGGCCAGAAAAAAGGGAGAAGTTACCAGGGCCAATGCAGCACTTTTTGACTTTAAAATACAATATTTCCCTCACGACCTATTGCAGTTTCAACCAAACACTTTTATATCTGCTTATTTACCATACACAAGGTGACTCCAAATGTAACTATTTTTAAATTTTTTTATTTTATTTATTCATTTTTTGTCATTTCTGTAGATTATTTGTTCATTTCACAGAGACATAGATTTACAAAACAACATTTAAAATCTTTAGAACAATTCATCAATAGACATCGTACAAAACAAAAAGAAAAAGAAACCTAAGTATTCATTTATAGTACATGCATACACTCATTATCATTCATACAGCATTCATACTGCAATCTGTGTTGGAGGGATCACGTATGGTTGTGTGATCTAATACGCAAGGTCGACGCGTTTCGGTGGGTTTGTGACCACCTTCCTCAGGACCTCTTGAAAGCACAATCGTTCACTCCACAAAACATAAAACTTTCTGTATCGACATCTGCAATAATAAATAACATTCAGTACATAATATATATAATTTCTTCCATTGGTTTACATATTTGCATCACCTTGTGCATCTATCATAACAATTAGAACAATTATACTTTATTGCTTTTAAAGTTTCTATGAGATAGCTCCAAAACTGCAAAAAGGCACCTTATTTTCACTATTAAGAGAAATTGGGGAAAACAGGAGATTTACAAAAGAAGAAAATAGAAAGGCAAAAAAGGCATAATTAAAAAGGATGCTCCAAAGTTTATCCCTAGTCTCCAAGTATACATCAGATCAGCATAAAGAAAGAGGAATAATGAATACAATCCTCACCTATGGAAATACAGGAAAGTAGTTCCACTAATCTGTTCTGGTTTTGGCTTGAACACCAAATGCAAGCCATCCACTAAAGAAATACGACTCTGCGTGAGAAAAGATTATATGTCTTATTAACCGAGATCTTATCATAGTTCTGATCGACTAGGAAAAGACTCTCTACTACATTTCTAGTTGTTTCCAGTAGTTAAATCTTGTTTGACAACTCGGTAGTAGTCAATCATTAATACACATTAGTCCACAAGAGATTGTAGATCTTACCTGCAAGTCAACAACTTGCTATTTGAATTTTGCAAATTTCCATGGATATGAGGAGCGTCCAGAGATGGGTGGATTCCCTGAAAACGATATAAATATATATCTATTCACAAAATGAGTTTAATCCTGGATATGGTTCTACACCTATCTCCCAACATGTCACTTCAGGGCAGCGATTACTAACCTTGTTTAGCGCAATCTGTCTTTGCATGTATTTCAAATAACCGCAAGGTATATCTAAGTCGGCTTGTTGTTCCAGGCGTGTCTTTTTTGTCCACAATAAGCTGGGGGTCGCGTAACTAGAAATGAGACAAGAAACTTAAGCAGTCATATCGCATGCGGTTTCCTCCTTTGGATGATTATTACACTAAAGTTTAAAATCGCAAAAATTACCGGTAAGTTAATTCTAAGGACACTCATATTCTACCTAAGCGGTCCCAAAGATACCTATTCGCAACAACCCGACTCGGTATTACTCTTGGTGCCCCAAACACAACGGGGAAACCTAGGTAAGATTACGGCGTCTTAACCTAATGCACAAGTATCGCGCTCACCTTCGTGAAAATAACGAGCCGCCTACAAACGCCTCCTCACGTATGGATCCAACAGACGAAGCTACGGATCCATATCTTGCCTTTAAATAGAAAGTCGCAGCGCGCCAAATGTCAATGATTGACATCCGCTTAATTGGCAAGTGGTGTGAGCTTAATACGCGCCATGTTTGAATGGTGGAAACATAGTCTCGCCATTCCTAAGTGGTGTGCCTGTAGTTAAAACACGTCGTAGCACGCTTGACATCAGTAATTAGCATATCCCTGCTTGCCAGGTGGAATAAACATAATACACACCATTTTACCGTTATAGCGCCATTTGTGAGTCGTCTCTTTGAAACAAAAGTAAGACGTAGCGCACCTCATGTCAGTAATTGACATATCCCTGATTGGCGAATGGAGTTAGTAAAATAAGCGCCATTTTTGAGTGGTGAATATACATTATATCACCATTTCCAAGCGATGTGTCTGAAGTTGCACCACAAGCGCCATTGTTAAATGGGAAACTGGTATTCATTACTCCATTACCACCCTGTGTGCAGGCGGTTGAAAGAGTACGCCATTACTAAATGGGCGATGTTGCAGAGACGAGGTACAGCATAAATGCCCTAATACTCCACAAAAAGATTTGTTTTTGTAGTTTACATTTAAACCACGACGAACTCAGTTATTTGATAACCTATACACAAAACCGAATATTATTAGATGGAGGGCTTGCATCAGTTATTGAAGTTCTTTCAATATATCCGATTTTTTATTATCAGTATTCCGTGGGTTAGTGAGTATAACTACACCTTCCTGGTTATCAATTTACAAGGCCTATACATCTATTGATGTTAGTATCCAGTATTATACGTCCTAGGCCTCATATGCTGGTGTATCCGGATCTATACTACAGTTAGGTTTTTTAAAATCATTGTGAGGAACTCAACGCTCTCTATATATGCAGTAAATTTATCCTGTTATGTACCAAGAAATGTTTTCGTTGAGGCCCACTCTCACTGTGTCCAAATGAAAAATCCAAAAACATTCCCGTTTTTTCCTTGTCCTTTCCATAGTTTCGCCATTTTTATGCAGGACTTTTTCCAAAATACACCATTGGAGATCAGATTCACTATGGTTTAAATCAAGACAATGTTGGCTCAGGGGTGCTGTCAGTTTACGAGTTCTTACAGCTGACTTGTGCTCACTGAATCTAAGACGGAACTCTCTCCCTGTCTCACCAATGTATGCAAGTCCACATGGGCAGGCAATATAATATATAACATTTTTACTCCTACAGTTAGTAAATGATTTTAATGTTATATTAATATTGTTGTGTCGAATGGTATCACTTGTTATAGCCGAATCACAGGCGTGACAATTGCCACATCTGTGATTACCACGGAGTGTATCCAAGCCTGTCAAGGTGGTTTGAGATTCACGTACCTTGCTTTTATTCCTTGTGTGGACCAGCCGGTCTCTCAGGTTCCTGTTACGTCTATAGGCTATCAGTGGTCGTTCCCAAGCTCTCTCATTCTCGACCTCGAGAATTCTCCAGTTTTTATTGATTACATTTTTTATCTTATAGTTTAAGGTGGAGTGATTTATCACACATGTTATTTTGTCTTGTGATTTCCTGTTTCCACGGTTCAGTAAGGCATCCCTGTCATAGTATTTGGCTCTTTTGAGAGCTTGACGTACCAGACGGTGTGGATATCCTCTATTGACCAAACGTTTTTTCAGAGCTAAGCTGTGAGTATTGTAGTCAGATAGGGAAGTACAATTGCGACAAATACGCAGAAATTCCCCAAAAGGGATAGAATCTTTCTGGCAATGCGGATGAAAGCTGTTAAATTCCAGAATTGTATTTTTGGCCGTTGGTTTACGAAAAAGACTCACAGTCAGCATGCCTTCTTTTCCCTCAATTACAATGTCCAGATATTCTACTCTGCTATGGCTATAGTTCGAAGTGAACTTCAGATTGCTGTCACTCGCATTGAGCCATAAAATATATTCGTCCAGTTGTGCTGTATCACCATGCCAAATGAAAAAAATATCATCAATAAATCGTCGCCACACAGAAACATTCTCAAAAAAAGGGGCAGCTGTATTATAAATATTCTTCCTCTCCCACTCTCCCATGTACGTATTGGCCACACTAGGGGCACAAGATGCTCCCATACTTGTGCCCTTGATCTGTTTATAGAGGGTCCCTTCGAATTCGAAATAATTGTTCAATAGAACTACCTCCAAACATTGAACGATAAATTGGTCTGGTCTGTTTTCTGGGTGTCTCTGTAGGAGTGCAGTGACTGCCTGTAACGCTTGACACTGAGGAATGTTGGTATACAACGCCTCAATGTCAAGCGTTACTAAGATGTCACTCCTCGGATCAAATGCCAAACCCTCAATCTTCCCAATCATGTCTCCTGTGTCTCGGACAAAGGACTCATACTTTTGTGTCAACGGGCACAGAAATGAGTCAACATACTTGGAGAGGGGTTCGGTACTAGAGCCTATGGTTGAAATAATCGGACGCATTGGGGGATCACTCTCGTTTTTATGTGTTTTTGGTAAGCCATACATGGCTGGGGTAACCGGACATGACTTATTTAGGAATAAGTATTCTTCCTCACATATGTACCCTTCTTCCAATGCAGTATGTGTCATTTCATTTATGGATACTCCAAGTCTTTGTATTTCTCTCATATTGGCGGGTCTATAGTGCTCCAAATTACTTAGCATAATTTTCATTTTGTTGTCATAATCCGATTTATTAAAAACCGATACTCCCCCTCCTTTGTCACATGGTTTGATTACCAGCTGAGAGTTATTCTCAAGGTCAGTCAGAGCCAGATTCTCTTCTTTACTTAGATTGAAATTGTATTTTTGCGGTTTGGATAACAATTTGCCAACCTCTGATAGTATCTGGCGTTCAAAAATTTGGACTTCTGGTCCGACCATGTCCAGGGTCGGAGTGAACGTAGAAGGTGGCTTACATTTTGACAAATTATCGGTTTCGTCCCTTGTCTCTCTACCTTCAAAAATTTTTTTGAATCTAACCTTCCTGAAGAAGGCATGAAGGTCCGTATGAAGTTTGAATTTATCAATGGTTGTAAAAGGAACAAAGGACAGTCCCTTACTCAACACCGATGACTCTACAGATTTAAGTGTCATTGATGACAGATTGTAAATAGGGAGTTGATCTCTACATGGGTTGTCATTTTCTCCTGACTCTACCACCAATATTGCTGGTTTCTCGTTCTGACGTATTGTTGCTGAGGTTGAGGACTCGACGTCTGGGGGCCACCTCTGTTCGATTGCCAGTGAACCTGTTTGCCCCTGTAGGGGCCTCTCGGTAAAAAACCTCTCTGTTGGTAATTGTGTTGGCCCTGTCTTCCTCTGAATGATCCTGAATTGAAGCGCCCTCCCCTTGGACCTTGATGTCCATAGTTGTCATTATCTGAGTCTGATGAACCAGTATCAGAGAAGTTGGTGTAATTTCTTCTCTGATTAGGATTGGGGATGTGATCTCCCTGATTTCCTGATTGATAGTAATTCGGATTTAAGTAGGGATAGATCTTCTCTTTCGAGAACCAACGAATGTCATTTTTCAGTTTCTCAGTTTTTTTGTTCATAAGGTAAGTTTCAAAGTCTTTCATGTCGGTCTGAATTTTATCCAATTTGTTCTTTGCTTCCTCAACAGCATTAGATGAGTTGAGTTTCTCTTCCAGCCTAGAGATCTCCTCATTGACTGAAATAAGGATGTCCCTGGCTGTCTCTATTATCAACAGCATCCAATCCCTGGAGCATCTATTGGATATTAGTGACCATCGCTCCAGGAATTTTCTAATCTCTATAAAGAGAGCCGGAGCATTTCTCACTCTAAGGCCGATGGGTATGACGCCAGCTATCAAATACTCCCGCATATAGTGGGCGTGGGATTCAATACGTTTGGCCCTTTTCCTAAGGTTGAGTAGATTTTGCCATTCACCATTATCACCTGTCAGTGTGTCGGTGGTACTGTTTGTATCGACTACATGTCCTAGTAGTGAACTGAATTCTGCATCTGAAAAACCAAAGGTTTCCAATCTCTCCATAGTTTATATTGTGGGTTATGCAAAAATGGATAATTTAATTTCTCGATATTGACTAGAAGAAAGGAAAGCACAGAAGGGAGAAAAAATAAAGAGTGAGAAGAGATAATACAAACCCAATCACAAGATTTAATCACAAGATTTAGGAGAAGATAACCGCTTGTAAACCACACATTACCCCCAGATTGTGCCAAATTACTGAGAGGAGCTATTCACAAAAACTAATTCTCTTGATGTCAGTTGATCTGCCAACTGAATCCCACAGTTAAAAAACCGTGAATGTATTAGCATAAATATGGGACCCCCTCTACAAATATTTTCTAGGTCAGGGAAAGAGGGGAAAACAACAACAAAATACAATATTTCCCTCACGACCTATTGCAGTTTCAACCAAACACTTTTATATCTGCTTATTTACCATACACAAGGTGACTCCAAATGTAACTATTTTTAATTTTTTTTATTTTATTTATTCATTTTTTGTCATTTCTGTAGATTATTTGTTCATTTCACAGAGACATAGATTTACAAAACAACATTTAAAATCTTTAGAACAATTCATCAATAGACATCGTACAAAACAAAAAGAAAAAGAAACCTAAGTATTCATTTATAGTACATGCATACACTCATTATCATTCATACAGCATTCATACTGCAATCTGTGTTGGAGGGATCACGTATGGTTGTGTGATCTAATACGCAAGGTCGAGGCGTTTCGGTGGGTTTGTGACCACCTTCCTCAGGACCTCTTGAAAGCACAATCGTTCACTCCACAAAACATAAAACTTTCTGTATCGACATCTGCAATAATAAATAACATTCAGTACATAATATATATAATTTCTTCCATTGGTTTACATATTTGCATCACCTTGTGCATCTATCATAACAATTAGAACAATTATACTTTATTGCTTTTAAAGTTTCTATGAGATAGCTCCAAAACTGCAAAAAGGCACCTTATTTTCACTATTAAGAGAAATTGGGGAAAACAGGAGATTTACAAAAGAAGAAAATAGAAAGGCAAAAAAGGCATAATTAAAAAGGATGCTCCAAAGTTTATCCCTAGTCTCCAAGTATACATCAGATCAGCATAAAGAAAGAGGAATAATGAATACAATCCTCACCTATGGAAATACAGGAAAGTAGTTCCACTAATCTGTTCTGGTTTTGGCTTGAACACCAAATGCAAGCCATCCACTAAAGAAATACGACTCTGCGTGAGAAAAGATTATATGTCTTATTAACCGAGATCTTATCATAGTTCTGATCGACTAGGAAAAGACTCTCTACTACATTTCTAGTTGTTTCCAGTAGTTAAATCTTGTTTGACAACTCGGTAGTAGTCAATCATTAATAAACATTAGTCCACAAGAGATTGTAGATCTTACCTGCAAGTCAACAACTTGCTATTTGAATTTTGCAAATTTCCATGGATATGAGGAGCGTCCAGAGATGGGTGGATTCCCTGAAAACGATATAAATATATATCTATTCACAAAATGAGTTTAATCCTGGATATGGTTCTACACCTATCTCCCAACATGTCACTTCAGGGCAGCGATTACTAACCTTGTTTAGCGCAATCTGTCTTTGCATGTATTTCAAATAACCGCAAGGTATATCTAAGTCGGCTTGTTGTTCCAGGCGTGTCTTTTTTGTCCACAATAAGCTGGGGGTCGCGTAACTAGAAATGAGACAAGAAACTTAAGCAGTCATATCGCATGCGGTTTCCTCCTTTGGATGATTATTACACTAAAGTTTAAAATCGCAAAAATTACCGGTAAGTTAATTCTAAGGACACTCATATTCTACCTAAGCGGTCCCAAAGATACCTATTCGCAACAACCCGACTCGGTATTACTCTTGGTGCCCCAAACACAACGGGGAAACCTAGGTAAGATTACGGCGTCTTAACCTAATGCACAAGTATCGCGCTCACCTTCGTGAAAATAACGAGCCGCCTACAAACTCCTCCTCACGTATGGATCCAACAGACGAAGCTACGGATCCATATCTTGCCTTTAAATAGAAAGTCGCAGCGCGCCAAATGTCAATGATTGACATCCGCTTAATTGGCAAGTGGTGTGAGCTTAATACGCGCCATGTTTGAATGGTGGAAACATAGTCTCGCCATTCCTAAGTGGTGTGCCTGTAGTTAAAACACGTCGTAGCACGCTTGACATCAGTAATTAGCATATCCCTGCTTGCCAGGTGGAATAAACATAATACACACCATTTTACCGTTATAGCGCCATTTGTGAGTCGTCTCTTTGAAACAAAAGTAAGACGTAGCGCACCTCATGTCAGTAATTGACATATCCCTGATTGGCGAATGGAGTTAGTAAAATAAGCGCCATTTTTGAGTGGTGAATATACATTATATCACCATTTCCAAGCGATGTGTCTGAAGTTGCACCACAAGCGCCATTGTTAAATGGGAAACTGGTATTCATTACTCCATTACCACCCTGTGTGCAGGCGGTTGAAAGAGTACGCCATTACTAAATGGGCGATGTTGCAGAGACGAGGTACAGCATAAATGCCCTAATACTCCACAAAAAGATTTGTTTTTGTAGTTTACATTTAAACCACGACGAACTCAGTTATTTGATAACCTATACACAAAACCGAATATTATTAGATGGAGGGCTTGCATCAGTTATTGAAGTTCTTTCAATATATCCGATTTTTTATTATCAGTATTCCGTGGGTTAGTGAGTATAACTACACCTTCCTGGTTATCAATTTACAAGGCCTATACATCTATTGATGTTAGTATCCAGTATTATACGTCCTAGGCCTCATATGCTGGTGTATCCGGATCTATACTACAGTTAGGTTTTTTAAAATCATTGTGAGGAACTCAACGCTCTCTATATATGCAGTAAATTTATCCTGTTATGTACCAAGAAATGTTTTCGTTGAGGCCCACTCTCACTGTGTCCAAATGAAAAATCCAAAAACATTCCCGTTTTTTCCTTGTCCTTTCCATAGTTTCGCCATTTTTATGCAGGACTTTTTCCAAAATACACCATTGGAGATCAGATTCACTATGGTTTAAATCAAGACAATGTTGGCTCAGGGGTGCTGTCAGTTTACGAGTTCTTACAGCTGACTTGTGCTCACTGAATCTAAGACGGAACTCTCTCCCTGTCTCACCAATGTATGCAAGTCCACATGGGCAGGCAATATAATATATAACATTTTTACTCCTACAGTTAGTAAATGATTTTAATGTTATATTAATATTGTTGTGTCGAATGGTATCACTTGTTATAGCCGAATCACAGGCGTGACAATTGCCACATCTGTGATTACCACGGAGTGTATCCAAGCCTGTCAAGGTGGTTTGAGATTCACGTACCTTGCTTTTATTCCTTGTGTGGACCAGCCGGTCTCTCAGGTTCCTGTTACGTCTATAGGCTATCAGTGGTCGTTCCCAAGCTCTCTCATTCTCGACCTCGAGAATTCTCCAGTTTTTATTGATTACATTTTTTATCTTATAGTTTAAGGTGGAGTGATTTATCACACATGTTATTTTGTCTTGTGATTTCCTGTTTCCACGGTTCAGTAAGGCATCCCTGTCATAGTATTTGGCTCTTTTGAGAGCTTGACGTACCAGACGGTGTGGATATCCTCTATTGACCAAACGTTTTTTCAGAGCTAAGCTGTGAGTATTGTAGTCAGATAGGGAAGTACAATTGCGACGAATACGCAGAAATTCCCCAAAAGGGATAGAATCTTTCTGGCAATGCGGATGAAAGCTGTTAAATTCCAGAATTGTATTTTTGGCCGTTGGTTTACGAAAAAGACTCACAGTCAGCATGCCTTCTTTTCCCTCAATTACAATGTCCAGATATTCTACTCTGCTATGGCTATAGTTCGAAGTGAACTTCAGATTGCTGTCACTCGCATTGAGCCATAAAATATATTCGTCCAGTTGTGCTGTATCACCATGCCAAATGAAAAAAATATCATCAATAAATCGTCGCCACACAGAAACATTCTCAAAAAAAGGGGCAGCTGTATTATAAATATTCTTCCTCTCCCACTCTCCCATGTACGTATTGGTATAACACAATTACCAACAGAGAGGTTTTTTACCGAGAGGCCCCTACAGGGGCAAACAGGTTCACTGGCAATCGAACAGAGGTGGCCCCCAGACGTCGAGTCCTCAACCTCAGCAACAATACGTCAGAACGAGAAACCAGCAATATTGGTGGTAGAGTCAGGAGAAAATGACAACCCATGTAGAGATCAACTCCCTATTTACAATCTGTCATCAATGACACTTAAATCTGTAGAGTCATCGGTGTTGAGTAAGGGACTGTCCTTTGTTCCTTTTACAACCATTGATAAATTCAAACTTCATACGGACCTTCATGCCTTCTTCAGGAAGGTTAGATTAAAAAAATTTTTTGAAGGTAGAGAGACAAGGGACGAAACCGATAATTTGTCAAAATGTAAGCCACCTTCTACGTTCACTCCGACCCTGGACATGGTCGGACCAGAAGTCCAAATTTTTGAACGCCAGATACTATCAGAGGTTGGCAAATTGTTATCCAAACCGCAAAAATACAATTTCAATCTAAGTAAAGAAGAGAATCTGGCTCTGACTGACCTTGAGAATAACTCTCAGCTGGTAATCAAACCATGTGACAAAGGAGGGGGAGTATCGGTTTTTAATAAATCGGATTATGACAACAAAATGAAAATTATGCTAAGTAATTTGGAGCACTATAGACCCGCCAATATGAGAGAAATACAAAGACTTGGAGTATCCATAAATGAAATGACACATACTGCATTGGAAGAAGGGTACATATGTGAGGAAGAATACTTATTCCTAAATAAGTCATGTCCGGTTACCCCAGCCATGTATGGCTTACCAAAAACACATAAAAACGAGAGTGATCCCCCAATGCGTCCGATTATTTCAACCATAGGCTCTAGTACCGAACCCCTCTCCAAGTATGTTGACTCATTTCTGTGCCCGTTGACACAAAAGTATGAGTCCTTTGTCCGAGACACAGGAGACATGATTGGGAAGATTGAGGGTTTGGCATTTGATCCGAGGAGTGACATCTTAGTAACGCTTGACATTGAGGCGTTGTATACCAACATTCCTCAGTGTCAAGCGTTACAGGCAGTCACTGCACTCCTACAGAGACACCCAGAAAACAGACCAGACCAATTTATCGTTCAATGTTTGGAGGTAGTTCTATTGAACAATTATTTCGAATTCGAAGGGACCCTCTATAAACAGATCAAGGGCACAAGTATGGGAGCATCTTGTGCCCCTAGTGTGGCCAATACGTACATGGGAGAGTGGGAGAGGAAGAATATTTATAATACAGCTGCCCCTTTTTTTGAGAATGTTTCTGTGTGGCGACGATTTATTGATGATATTTTTTTCATTTGGCATGGTGATACAGCACAACTGGACGAATATATTTTATGGCTCAATGCGAGTGACAGCAATCTGAAGTTCACTTCGAACTATAGCCATAGCAGAGTAGAATATCTGGACATTGTAATTGAGGGAAAAGAAGGCATGCTGACTGTGAGTCTTTTTCGTAAACCAACGGCCAAAAATACAATTCTGGAATTTAACAGCTTTCATCCGCATTGCCAGAAAGATTCTATCCCTTTTGGGGAATTTCTGCGTATTCGTCGCAATTGTACTTCCCTATCTGACTACAATACTCACAGCTTAGCTCTGAAAAAACGTTTGGTCAATAGAGGATATCCACACCGTCTGGTACGTCAAGCTCTCAAAAGAGCCAAATACTATGACAGGGATGCCTTACTGAACCGTGGAAACAGGAAATCACAAGACAAAATAACATGTGTGATAAATCACTCCACCTTAAACTATAAGATAAAAAATGTAATCAATAAAAACTGGAGAATTCTCGAGGTCGAGAATGAGAGAGCTTGGGAACGACCACTGATAGCCTATAGACGTAACAGGAACCTGAGAGACCGGCTGGTCCACACAAGGAATAAAAGCAAGGTACGTGAATCTCAAACCACCTTGACAGGCTTGGATACACTCCGTGGTAATCACAGATGTGGCAATTGTCACGCCTGTGATTCGGCTATAACAAGTGATACCATTCGACACAACAATATTAATATAACATTAAAATCATTTACTAACTGTAGGAGTAAAAATGTTATATATTATATTGCCTGCCCATGTGGACTTGCATACATTGGTGAGACAGGGAGAGAGTTCCGTCTTAGATTCAGTGAGCACAAGTCAGCTGTAAGAACTCGTAAACTGACAGCACCCCTGAGCCAACATTGTCTTGATTTAAACCATAGTGAATCTGATCTCCAATGGTGTATTTTGGAAAAAGTCCTGCATAAAAATGGCGAAACTATGGAAAGGACAAGGAAAAAACGGGAATGTTTTTGGATTTTTCATTTGGACACAGTGAGAGTGGGCCTCAACGAAAACATTTCTTGGTACATAACAGGATAAATTTACTGCATATATAGAGAGCGTTGAGTTCCTCACAATGATTTTAAAAAACCTAACTGTAGTATAGATCCGGATACACCAGCATATGAGGCCTAGGACGTATAATACTGGATACTAACATCAATAGATGTATAGGCCTTGTAAATTGATAACCAGGAAGGTGTAGTTATACTCACTAACCCACGGAATACTGATAATAAAAAATCGGATATATTGAAAGAACTTCAATAACTGATGCAAGCCCTCCATCTAATAATATTCGGTTTTGTGTATAGGTTATCAAATAACTGAGTTCGTCGTGGTTTAAATGTAAACTACAAAAACAAATCTTTTTGTGGAGTATTAGGGCATTTATGCTGTACCTCGTCTCTGCAACATCGCCCATTTAGTAATGGCGTACTCTTTCAACCGCCTGCACACAGGGTGGTAATGGAGTAATGAATACCAGTTTCCCATTTAACAATGGCGCTTGTGGTGCAACTTCAGACACATCGCTTGGAAATGGTGATATAATGTATATTCACCACTCAAAAATGGCGCTTATTTTACTAACTCCATTCGCCAATCAGGGATATGTCAATTACTGACATGAGGTGCGCTACGTCTTACTTTTGTTTCAAAGAGACGACTCACAAATGGCGCTATAACGGTAAAATGGTGTGTATTATGTTTATTCCACCTGGCAAGCAGGGATATGCTAATTACTGATGTCAAGCGTGCTACGACGTGTTTTAACTACAGGCACACCACTTAGGAATGGCGAGACTATGTTTCCACCATTCAAACATGGCGCGTATTAAGCTCACACCACTTGCCAATTAAGCGGATGTCAATCATTGACATTTGGCGCGCTGCGACTTTCTATTTAAAGGCAAGATATGGATCCGTAGCTTCGTCTGTTGGATCCATACGTGAGGAGGCGTTTGTAGGCGGCTCGTTATTTTCACGAAGGTGAGCGCGATACTTGTGCATTAGGTTAAGACGCCGTAATCTTACCTAGGTTTCCCCGTTGTGTTTGGGGCACCAAGAGTAATACCGAGTCGGGTTGTTGTGAATAGGTATCTTTGGGACCGCTTAGGTAGAATATGAGTGTCCTTAGAATTAACTTACCGGTAATTTTTGCGATTTTAAACTTTAGTGTAATAATCATCCAAAGGAGGAAACCGCATGCGATATGACTGCTTAAGTTTCTTGTCTCATTTCTAGTTACGCGACCCCCAGCTTATTGTGGACAAAAAAGACACGCCTGGAACAACAAGCCGACTTAGATATACCTTGCGGTTATTTGAAATACATGCAAAGACAGATTGCGCTAAACAAGGTTAGTAATCGCTGCCCTGAAGTGACATGTTGGGAGATAGGTGTAGAACCATATCCAGGATTAAACTCATTTTGTGAATAGATATATATTTATATCATTTTCAGGGAATCCACCCATCTCTGGACGCTCCTCATATCCATGGAAATTTGCAAAATTCAAATAGCAAGTTGTTGACTTGCAGGTAAGATCTACAATCTCTTGTGGACTAATGTTTATTAATGATTGACTACTACCGAGTTGTCAAACAAGATTTAACTACTGGAAACAACTAGAAATGTAGTAGAGAGTCTTTTCCTAGTCGATCAGAACTATGATAAGATCTCGGTTAATAAGACATATAATCTTTTCTCACGCAGAGTCGTATTTCTTTAGTGGATGGCTTGCATTTGGTGTTCAAGCCAAAACCAGAACAGATTAGTGGAACTACTTTCCTGTATTTCCATAGGTGAGGATTGTATTCATTATTCCTCTTTCTTTATGCTGATCTGATGTATACTTGGAGACTAGGGATAAACTTTGGAGCATCCTTTTTAATTATGCCTTTTTTGCCTTTCTATTTTCTTCTTTTGTAAATCTCCTGTTTTCCCCAATTTCTCTTAATAGTGAAAATAAGGTGCCTTTTTGCAGTTTTGGAGCTATCTCATAGAAACTTTAAAAGCAATAAAGTATAATTGTTCTAATTGTTATGATAGATGCACAAGGTGATGCAAATATGTAAACCAATGGAAGAAATTATATATATTATGTACTGAATGTTATTTATTATTGCAGATGTCGATACAGAAAGTTTTATGTTTTGTGGAGTGAACGATTGTGCTTTCAAGAGGTCCTGAGGAAGGTGGTCACAAACCCACCGAAACGCGTCGACCTTGCGTATTAGATCACACAACCATACGTGATCCCTCCAACACAGATTGCAGTATGAATGCTGTATGAATGATAATGAGTGTATGCATGTACTATAAATGAATACTTAGGTTTCTTTTTCTTTTTGTTTTGTACGATGTCTATTGATGAATTGTTCTAAAGATTTTAAATGTTGTTTTGTAAATCTATGTCTCTGTGAAATGAACAAATAATCTACAGAAATGACAAAAAATGAATAAATAAAATAAAATTTTTTAAAAATAGTTACATTTGGAGTCACCTTGTGTATGGTAAATAAGCAGATATAAAAGTGTTTGGTTGAAACTGCAATAGGTCGTGAGGGAAATATTGTATTTTGTTGTTGTTTTCCCCTCTTTCCCTGACCTAGAAAATATTTGTAGAGGGGGTCCCATATTTATGCTAGCACTTTTTGACTTTGCCTCAAGATTGAGTAATAGACCGGTGGCTGCTATGCTGAAAGTATACCGTGCCAAGAGTATTGCGATAGCCAGCTATGGTAGCGAGCTATGGGGACACTGTAACCTAGAGGTTCTTCAAGTGGCCGAAAATAAAATTTTAAAACAGCTTCTGTGTGTCCCACAGGGGACCCCAAACATGGCGGTGCACGAAGAAACTGGCACGCCATTCATTAGTGACTCACTGCCCTTACGGCCGCTCCTATTCTGGCTGCAATGCTGGCTCAATAAACAGCTTGGACTAACCCATAGCCTCCTTAGAGAGGCATTGAGCCTGGATTATATGATCAAAAACCCCTGGATGAAATATCTTAAGACCTGTTTTAGCAAGGAGGGACGCCCGGATCTGTTCTCAAACCCGGCAAGAATCACCAAGAAGGACGTTGTGTATATTAAACAGTCCTTCACCACATGAAAAAGACTGGAAAGGGAAGAAAAGGAACTGTGTTAGCCCAATGCACGCCTTCAGATAATGCTGAAAACTATGCCTAGTGTAGAACCTTATTTGCTCTGGCCATTAACCTCACACGAGCGCTTTTTACTAATCAGGTTCCGGTTCAACCTGTTTCTTCTACTTTTAGCAGTCCCGAGGGGTTGTCACAAAGGGACAGTGTTAGCAACCTGTGGCTGCGACAACTTGTCTCCACAGGATCTGCTGCACTTTGTATTTTTTTGCAAATTTTTCGAATTCCCCAGGGCTTTTTATCTTAAACCTCTTTTAAAAAGGCTACATTTTGTCCAAGTCCGTCCCGCCTTATTTTATTTACAATTGTTAAAACCTGACTGTATACCCCTTGTGATTGGATTTTTAAAGTGCTCAATGAAATATAGGAAATGCCTGGACCCTTAGCCTGTACAAAATTAATCTCTGGAATAAGGTTCATGTAAAGTGCAATAATAGTTATATGAGGATTGATGATAATATTTGTTTTGTTTTAGCTAACGTGTAACGTGGATTTTTAAATTGCGAACCCTCATGTTTTAATTATGAACTTTTATGGTTTTGTATAAAAAAAAACGAATAAAGTTATTTGAAATTTGACTGTAAAATATTGCTATGTGTGTAGTGATCAAATACCTATTTGTTTTCTAGTATTGGCAGGACAATGACTTGTAAATTCTTATTGGATATTCTGTTTATCTTTGAGACCCTAAACACACGCTTCCCTACGTAAGGGTGGAACACCTGGAATTCGCTAGCCTGAAGGTCAGGTACTAAAGGGGTGTATTTGGTGTTCAGTTTTGGGTTCAATAGTGAGGTTAATCTCTGGGGCAACAGTTGTAAATGGCTATGATTGACATAGTCTGAGCCAAGTAGCGCCAGGATGCCATGTGACTCCTGAAAAAGACCCACCGCCTAGCCTGCTTTCTCTAACATTGTCCCTACTGTTTATCAGATGTAAATGTGTCATATATTAAGTTGGCTGTAGTAGAACCATTGCAAAATAGTATAAGGAGTGGTATGTAGGAAAATATCTAATCTTAGCTGCCAAAGTATCTGGAATGTTTAGTAATGCATTTGGCACATTTAAACTTTTCATCAGCAGTGTCACCTTTTCAGTGAAGATCTTACTTATTGCTTCCACTAAATGTGTCTAACTACTCCAAATATTTAGTTAACATATATACTACAGTAATAGGAAACTATATAATTGTGATTTATTTCTATACGCTTGTCAAAATATATACGTGTCCTGATTTCTAAGCTTGATCTGTTTTCTTGCTTTTGCAGAATGTGCTGGCTAAAGCTCTGTATGACAATGTGGCAGAATCTCCTGATGAACTTTCATTCCGCAAGGGGGATATCTTGACCGTACTGGAACATAACACCCAGGGACTTGATGGCTGGTGGCTGTGTTCACTCCATGGGCGACAGGGTATAGTACCTGGAAATCGGCTCAAGATCCTGGTTGGTGTGCATGACAAGAAACAGGCTGCTCTTGGGCAAGGGACACATCAACTCCAGTTGTTACCACTACCAGCTCTATCATCTTACCAGCAGACGGTTATCAACAGTGTGCAACGTGATTCAATACAGTATGCCCCCACACACCCTGCCTTTTCAGCCTCTGAAGAGGACAACATATACTTGGTTCCATCTCAGAAAATAGAAGTAACTGATCTTTACAATGTTCCTCAAAGGGCACAGAGCCCAATAGCTAAGAACCCCATACTGAATGAGAAGGCGGCGCCCCATTACCTATTACAAAGAAATGTGCAGGATATATACCAGGTGCCCCTGTCTCTGAACCAAGCACAAGAGCTCTATCAGGTCCCAGTTCCAGCAACTAAGTTGGCTCATGATAATTATGAAGTGCCCCCTTCGATAGGGCAGGATATTGAGCACGTTCCATTATTGGAGACAGAACTGCAAGGCATCTATCATGTGCCTCAACCGATGGATAAGGGAAACTGGGACAAAACAAGACCACCAGAAGAGGTACTGTAGTAAGCTGTCAAACCACATCATAATGTGATATTTCTACGAAGTAAGGAGTATTAATGAGACAGAAATATTTGTCTATGCAAGAAAAGGGTTAAATAGTGATCACATATATTAATTGAATTTACACCTTAAAATGTCCAAGTGGAATAATTTTGTGGAGAAAATAAACAGGAAAAGAAAAATTCACATCAACAAATAGAAAGGTAACATAAAGACCCACAAAGATTAAACCCCCATTTTGAGGAACATTCACATTTTGTGCATAAACTAAGATTTTTACATCTCGCAGTTCACACTCTTTCTTTTGTGAGACATTTTGTTAGCTTACATATGGCCTAGAGCACACCCGTGTTTACTATTGTTCAAGGCAACTGTCAGTCTCATTTGCTTGTTTCTTATTTCATGGCTTGTGTGTAGTTTAGTTCCCCATCATGAATTTGTCCCTCTCCTGAACACATTTTTTGGGTGCTATTGTTTTCTTTTTATTCCATCTCTTGTGCCCGATTTGCTCTTTTCAGCTGAACTTCAGACTACTAGTAATGCTTTGACACCACCTTATTGAAGCACTGTCGAACTACCCAAAGCTGTAGCTGTAGCTATTTTCAGTGCCAGTGGAGATCCGTGCTTTGCAGGTCCCTCATATACACTGTCTTGGGGCAGGATTGTTCAGATTCAGACTGCTTGTAACAGGGAACACTATGACTTATGGAAACCTTAAAAGTTGCCTAGAGGCAGTAGTGATCTCTGACTCTTCATTGATTCTTTTAGGTACACAACAGCCCCCCAACTATGATGGGTCACAGAAGCAGAAATCGATCTGAGGAGATCTATGACGTACCACCTAGTTTTGAGAATTTGCCACTCCAGCCTCACCTTTCGGTAAATATGAACTTGTGTATATTTGTGAGGTATTTTGCATTGCTTGGTGTCACTCTAAAGTGCTTTGTAATAACTGCAGACACCAAGTAAACGATAGGACAGAACATAAAGGTATTAGAAAAGAAACCATTACTCCGTAGCACGAAATGACGTTATATTTACTCTGTCCGCTCATTTCTTTTGCATTATTTGGAAATTTGAAGTAGAACAGTTCCACTTTCTAACCATACTTATAAGTTGGATCGAAATGAGAATTACCAGACACCCGTTAACTCTACCTGCTTTCTGTTGTACTGCAGGGCTGCAAATGTAAAATGGTCAGAGTCTAGATTATTCCAAAAAAACAAATTATTGAGGCTCGATGTGAGCAGAACATAGGGATACATTTTCTGAAAGATCTTTTCAGCACAAATGCAGGGGCAAATTGGATGTGTCTGGCTCATAATGCAGATCCGCTTACCATTCTGCGCTCATTCAATATAACTCTGTGCTTCAATGGGATCCCTGCTAACAATAAAAGAAGAGCCTGAAGGAGCTCAACCTTGTAGATGGTTGGACTCAGCCTGTTTGACTTCCCATAAAAAAATTACCTGAGGTGAGAAGAAGAAATTATAATATCTAGGTAGAGGTATAAAGAACTTATCACCCTGAGAAAAAAGGAGATAATGCAGAAGACCTATGAGGATCTGGACAAAGCAAGTGGTACGATGGTTAATGTGTCATTTTGTAGGGTGGTAAATCTTCCTTACTTTTCAGCAATTGAGGCGCCAAAGGTGGAATGCATAATTCCAAGAGAAAAATGGTTGGAACATTTTAGCATGGATTTTGTACCTGACTTTGTGCAATCTTATTTATCAGCAATGCTTGGCCCATCAAACAGGAAGGGGTTCCTCTAGTTTAGGTGCTACATAGACGTGACTGATGCTAGCACAGCAATTGAGAGCAGCACCTCTGGGAGGAGGGGGGATCTCCAGGACCAGGTGGAGTCTGCATGGATGGATAACATCGATCTATGGGCACCCATAATAACTAATGTGATCAGAGCAGTCAAAGGGGTCTGAGAACATTTTTGTGCCTCAGTTTTTAAATAGATACAAAAGGTGATGAGAGGAATGCTTGAAATATGTCTAACCACTGGCAAATACTCAGGGCAGCGTTGAACCCATTGGTCTTTTGCCCACCATGCCACCTCAGTTTGGACCGAACCATATGCTAATCAGTCTCAAACCTGTGCTAACGTGAACAGTCCAGCCCGAATGGCCAGAGCTAGTCCTCTCTGAACTGGAACACAAGCAACCCAAGACCAGTTTCACCTCAATTGGGGCTCATCAGTTGAATGCAGCTTGGTCCCAGTGGGGCTATCCAATCTTATTTATTATATCAAAAGAATTCCAAGTTTGGATTTTATTGGAATCATTTTAGATGAAATACCTTGTATGTTTTATTTTCGTTTCCCAAGTGTGGTACTAGGCTTGCCAACCTTTCCAGTAACCCTTGCAATAATATCTCAGCACAGACCACTTTACTTTTTATTCTATATTGTAACCTTTATTCTGCACCAAGTAGATGCTTTTAATACCACTGCTTTATTAGTTAAATCTACTTTAATCAAGCTATGACCTCCCTGCAACAAGTAGCAACTGAATCAGATTTTATCACTGTAATACATTTTATCCGGAGATCTTTGAAATTAAGAAAACTGTAATGTTGAAGTGTCCAGGAGCTATTTTTTAGTACTAAATCTGGGAACATTTGTTGGCAAGAAATAGACAAGTCTGTCTATGCGGCCCAATGGAGATCTTATATTTTAACTTCCCTAAGAGACATCGGCCTGCAAATTGCACTGCAAGATCTGAAAATGCCCAATTACAAGTTAATTTAAAAAAAGCTTATTAAATCTGAATCGCTTAAACTAGACAAAATTGAATTAGCAGAGAAAAATTATGCATGGTATGTGATTAACTCATAAACTTCCTACCTCGAGTTACATCGTACTCGGCCTCTGTGCACTGTTGCTGAATGTTATTTCTTGAAACTCAAAACAGGTTTAATACTTTCTTCAGACTTATATCTAAGAGCGATATATCTTAATGATTTTGCTCTTCAACACTTTATAAATTAGCACAAATGATTCTCATAAACAGTAAAGCTTCAACTCTTGCTTTATCTTTGATTCACAAATAATCATATGAACATTTCCTCAATTGTTCCAAAATGAAATCTACATTTCTAAACAATAAACGAACAAACCATATTGTTTCGAAGATTTTTTCATCATCTCTTGCCGATTCCCAATGCATTTGGAGCCCGTTGGGCTCTTCTTCAGGAGCCTGAAAACTGAACATATGTAAACCTTTATTGACTCACAACAGTATAAGCTGTAAAAACTCAATATTACATGAAATCTTTCTCTATTAAAGCATCCAATTATTCCAAGGATCACAGTATCGTTTAACAACCACTGCCCATGTTCGCACTGTTTGACAAAAAAAACAACAACAAATGAATGAAGATAAAAATAAAATGCATGCAGTGACTGAACTCATGGCTCTTGAGACCCCTTCACCTCACCTCAACGATGCGTACTGTTTAAAGAATATGAATTACTCACTCGAATCCTGAGTATCGTGTTAACCTTAGAAAAACTGAAAACATCCTCAAACTTGCCGCCTTGTGTACTCAAATCATCCACCAATTGCACCAGCCTCATCGCTTACCTTGATATTCCAAAAACGCCTTTTACTCCTTAGAAATCCTTGATTCAAACTTGCCTCTCGTACACCTTAAGAAAGCAACATTTACTCAAGAGGAAAGCCGGCTCAAATCTTCACTGGGTAAAAAAAAAAAACCCGTACTGCTCTCAAACCCTTCCAATGACCCTCCTCATACCTGGTCAACCGGATCACTCTGCGCCTCTCAAATACGGCAACTATGAAGTTTTCAATAACCTCCCGATCGTAACTTAAACAACTCTGCTAACCGGGCCAACACTAACAAAGGACTACGCGCCACTCCGACTCCGGAAGCCATCTTGGAGTGCCCCTGAAACCGGGACTTCCTTCCACCGAGTACATCAACATGGACAAAGGACTCTGCGCCTCACTGACTTTGGGCGCCATCTTGAGATGGTTGTGAATGCTTCAACCTCACCCCGAAGTACACCAAACCTCCGTAAACTTTTACCAATAGTGCTCGTGAGAATCAGTGGAAAGAAAGAATGGAAAAATTAAATAAAGAATGGTAAAATAAAATAAAAATGTAAAACTCTGAAACGAACACTGCCAAACATAGTGCTCAATGTTACCATTGTTGGATGGTTATTTGAAGTGCAAAACAGCATGCGTCAACCCACAGACGGTTCAGGACAAACGTGCTACCTCTGTAGCACGCTTGGTTCAACTAAGTAAAAGTTTAATCTTAAATTATAACAGTAGGGAGTGCTTCTCCACTCAGTTTATTTCATTTTGTTGGATTGTCCAACAGGAGTAAAAGCATTCAACAATGTTGTTTGATCAAATTTCCAGTATCACGGAGAATAGGGCAAGTACATTAGCGTATACCACAGAACAAGCTTCAGATATTTATTCATTAATTCAAGAAGTGAAAGCATCCAATGTGCAAGGAAACACGATTATTCAACAACTAAAACAGCTGGAATTTCTAGCAAAGAGAGAAGTTAACCAAAAACTCCATAATTCAACTTTGGTACAGTACCACAGGGTTAAACGGATTCCACGAGGGTTGAGGCTGTCAATAAAACCAATGCTATATAGATTTCATCTGAATAAGGATTTTATGGAGAGGTGGTACTCCATTTTAAATAAATGTTCATTGGATTTTATTTTATTACTAATTGAAGAACTGGCAAAGGTAATTCATGAACTGTCAAATGGAATTGAGGAAATTAAACATAATTTGGAAGATGGCATGGACAAGGACGACTGGGAAAAAGCTTTAAATGACATCAATATAAAGTTGGATAAATATTCGAAAGAACTCCAGGAAGGTTAACTGAACAAATTTAAAAGGGACACGTTAGATTATAAGTTGAATGAATATTATACTTGGGCGGAGGTTTATGCTCAACGAAGAGTTTATTCAAAGAAAAAAGTAACCACATCGTCTGAAGAGAGTTTAGTATCTGACAGTGAACTAAGCACTAATAGACCATCAGCACATGCACAGATTGCAGGTGAACAGACGACAACAGAACCAATTGAAAAAGAAGGAACAAAAACTCTGGGATCAACTCATCATTTTTTACCCAAGGCAGTGGAGTCAAGCCAACCACCAGGGAAAACATAACCGGTAGGAAAACCCGGCGAGGTAGCATAAGGAGCCACAGACAAACCTAGTCATTAACATTTCACAAACCGAGTTAACATCTCATGAGTTAAGGGTTTTAAATAAAAGTTTGGGTTTTGTTCCCACATACGACACTAACATCCTTGAGAGTGAAATTGCATTATTTAAATTCATGAGAGTTTTGAAATTAAGACATTTTTTCACCAACATAGTGCCTAAACAACCAGAAAAAGAAGAAACAGAGTTTTGGGAATTTCGACCCAAATATAGATATCAAGCTCCAGTATCACACAAAATATTAGACACCTTTGAAAAATCAGTGCGGAACGACTTTCAAAAACTTAATATGCGTAAGATAAAAAAGAAAAATCTTTCTGTTCAGGACAGAAACATTTTAAAAGTTCTTCAGGAAAATGACAAAGTGGTTATCCAAAAAACAGATAAAGGAGGAGCCATCATTGTTATGGACAAAAATGTTTACCATCAAAAAGTGGATGAACATGTGTCTGACGAACTAACATACTTACGATTGGAAAAAGATCCCACAGAGGAACTAGAATCAACACTTCAAATTATCCTTGACCAGGCGCATGATCTAGGTCATATTTCCTCAGCAACAAAACAATTCTTATCTGTTCAATATCCCAGGAGACCACGTCTCTATATGCTCCCAAAGGTTCATAAGAACCTACACAATCCACCTATGAGACCAATAGTGACAGGATGTGGCACCATTTTTGAGCCACTAGGACAATATATTGACAAATTTCTACAACCTTTTGTTCAGCAATGGCCATCTTACGTTAAGGATACCAATGATTTTTGGGGGCGCTAGAGGGCGCGCTTGCGGAATGGCTTCCTAGACCAGCAGCTCCCGCTCCTTGGACACTAATCCTGCCTTAATCCTACGCCACGGGGTGCCGTGTTGCCTCCAGGAGACCGGATTCTGCATCCAGAAGGTGCTCCCTACACTCGTCCCAAGTCTGACGTGGCTGCGATCCTCAGGGCCGGAGATACCGGCTCCCGAAAACTGCCCGACACCTGCTCTGGAGCTGCATGAGGAGGGCGCTCGGCCGCCACAGCTACGCGACCCCGGGGCCTGCCACGAGGCGCCCAGGCCGCACTGAGACCTCGCCTGCCTAATCCCCCTGAGCCGGCGTGCGGTGAGAGCTGAGCGGGTAGGCGACTGCTGCAAACTCGCGTTGGGTCTCCTCCCAGACGACGCCTCACCGGTACAGAGGGAGAACTGCTCCTGCCGGGACGCCTGCTACCACGGCCCTGCCAGATCGCCGTGCCTGTCCTCCATAGCGCCGCAAGCCCGGATTTGCGCGGCGCTGTCCACCAGAATCATCGACCGGGGGCCGGGGCTGCCCCATCTGTGCGGAATCCCCCTGTCGCTTCCCGCTCTGCTTGCCTGCACGGCGCTGCGCGACCTTCGAGCGCTGGAAGCGCTGGAGGCTGCACTCGGGGTGACTGGCTGCCATACCTCAAAGGCGCTGCCCGGTGAGTCGCGTTACACCCGATGGTGTCTAGTGGGGCACGCTTCCCTGGATTTGACCCTGCAACTCGACCTTCACATTACCTGGATACTGCGTGGCAGGTTCCTGAGGCTGCGGCTGAGTGCCCAAGACAGAACGGGCGGCCACTATCATCGTGCATTCGGTGGACACGTGGCGCTACTGGTGGCACCGTCCATATTGCGTGACACTGCAGCGCTCCGAGCCTGAGGCCCTTCTGACCTGCAACTGGCTGCTTATCACCCGCATTGCTCTTTCAACCTTCCCTAGTCTGTTTGAACTCTCACTTGCCTCTGGTCACTACCATGGGACGACCTGACACTCGCCAGCCTAAGCTGAGCTTCGATAACTCTCGTAAGGGCACTACATCGACACAGATGAACCCGGGGCCCAGCGTGCCGCCTCCACAACCTGCCCCACCTATTGCCCCTGCTGCGGACATTACCAACCTGATACAGGAAATGCGTCAAGGATTCGCTACCGTGGTGGAGAAGGTGGATGGCGTCACAGCCCGACTGGACGCCTTGGTCCATAAAGTGGACCGCCATGAGGAACGCCTCACAACTGCGGAACAAAGAATCTCCGACAACACTGACGCCGCCGCGTCCCGCGCGACACAGTTGGCGAGAATGGATAACCTCCTCCGCATCATTGCGGCAAAGAATGAGGACTTGGAAGCACGAAGCCGCCGGAACAACATTCGCATTACTAACGTGCCGGAGTCCACTGCCACGGGCAGGATGGAGCTCTATGTGGAGAAATTACTCAAGGGCTCAATCGGAGAGGAAGCTTTCTCATCCCAGTTCATAGTGGAGAGGGCCCATCGCTCCCTGGCGCCTATGCCCCAACCTGGCCTACCACCGAGACCTATAATTGCTAGTCTTCTGAATTATCGTGATCGCGACACGGCCCTCCGAGCAGCCCGGACACAAAGATCACTGAGGTTTGAGGGCATCACATTCTCCATCTATCCTGATTTCACGCCGATGGTTCAGGATGAGCGGCGCAAATTCCTTCCAGTGAAGAAGAAACTGCGGGAGGCTCAAATAGACTATGCACTCTTGTACCCGGCGAAGCTGAGAGTTACTCACCAGGGCAAGCAACGCTTTTTCACCAACCCGCAGAAAGCCGAGGATTTCCTTAAGTCGATCCGGAGAGCACGCAGGGACGACCATGCACCTGTGGACGAACTAGAGAACATTGATCTACCTCCAGAGCACCATGAGGACTAATGGCCTTTACATACTTCGACCTACGACTGCAACGTACCTAATCGCTGGCTGGCGCTGATTCACCATTTGGGAGATGGAGAGATACATGAGCGGCGATCTTTGTGGACATTGCACCCCAGTGGTAACGTATACCAAGGACCACTCTCTCGGCCCTAGACTCCACCGAGGGCGGTACAGATTGGAGCTATGGGCCGGATAGTGGCAGCGCGCACTTTCAGATGTACCCCTGTCGGGTATTCCCCGCTGACTTATTGTTTGTTTGGCTGTTTGCCTCTCTGAAGTTGGGGGGGAGGGGAAAGAGGGGGGGTCGTTTTTGGGGGTTTCATGGCTGCTGGCATGTTTGGGATGCTGGGGTGGGTGGGGGGAGGTTGGATTTCGTGAGGTTACCATTGCATGGACTGTGCATATATTTCCTAGTCTGGTGTGTGACTTGGCTCTTCGGGTGCGGGTGTGGATTCATGGTTTGGCCCACTTGGGCACCTTCTTCTTTACTGTCGCTATGCCCATGGCCGCTGTGAACTCGACTGCGCGACTGACATGTCTTTCATGGAATGTTCGGGGGTTGAACGATGCTAGGAAATGCAGGAATGTTATTGCCTACTTAAATAGACATCATATACAAGTTGCTATGCTGCAAGAGACACACATGCCCATACGCAGAAACACCCCATTTGGACTGAAATGGGCAGGGACCCGCGCATTTTCCTCCTATTCGTCATATGCAAGGGGTGTGGCGATACTTGTTGCCCGTGGCGTGCCTTTCCACCGCTTTGGGGAGGAGGTGGACAGGGAGGGGCGGTATGTTTTGCTGTGGGGTAGGGTGGGACGTGACACCTATCTATTTGTCTCAATGTATGCACCGAATATTGACTCACCTGTCTTTTTTTTCCACACTGTGGGGTAAAATTGTTTCAATCGGAGCACGACATGTCATCTGGGGTGGTGATTTTAATCTGGCGCTGGCGCCCTCCCTGGACAGAGCGGATGGTGTTAGTTCCTACAAGCCCCGAGCCAGGGAGGTTTTGGAGGGAGTGGTGGAGGAAGGTGGTCTGTTCGATGCCTGGCGACAACTACATCCCCACGGACGGGAGGGCACGCACTTCACACCTCACACCGGGACATGGGCGCGCTTGGATTACTTTTTGGTAACTCGAGACATCACTAAGGAACTATTGGGAGTTGACCATTTGCCCAGAACCTATTCAGATCACAGCCCTGTTAGACTGCAATTCCGGACTCCTGGATGGGACAGTCCGAGACCACAGTGGAGGCTAGGCCCCGATATGCTTCTTGACGAGCTTTTTCGCACAGAGCTGGGTGAGGAGATTAGGGATTTCTTCCCTAGGAACAGGGGCTCAGTGGAGTCAGTGGAACACATATGGGAGGCTTTCAAGGTCACTATAAGGGGTTTCTGCATTTCCAAAAGCCATGGGGTCCTGCGAGATATTCTACGTACCATCACAACACTAGAGGGAGAGCTGCGTACACTAGAGATCCAAATGGCGGCGGGGGATGACCCACACCTACAGATAGCCTTTAGAGACACACTGTCCAAATATGAGGAAGAGGCTGCCAGGGAGGCGAAATACCGGGGCAAACACTGGGTGGCCCGGAGATACTGTGAAGGGGATAGGCCTGGTAAAGTGCTGGCCTCACTCACGCGTACACCACGAGAACACAACACCATATTAGAGCTCACTGATGAGACTGGCGCTGTCACTAGAGAATCGGATGCGATACTCACTGCCTTCACGACGCACTACTCGACACTATACACATCCAAGGCGGAGGCGGATGCTCCATACGCTGACTATTTGAACGAAGTAGCGCTCTGCTGGCTCAGCGATGGCGATAGGGAGTTCCTTGCAGCGCCTTTCGAGCTCGATGAGGTTCGCGAGGCCATTATGTCCCTCCAAAATGGAAAGGCCCCGGGGCTTGATGGCATCCCAGCCGAATTCTACAAAGCTTATATTGATATCATGGCACCCGTGCTTAGCGAAGTCTTCACCGAATCATTAGCTGATGGGGTATTACCCCGCTCTATGCGCGAGGTGGTTATCACCTCTCTCCTGAAACCTGGTAAGGAACCCACCTCCTGTGACTCTTACCGTCCACTCTCCCTTCTAAACTGTGATGTGAAGATCCTCGCCAAGGTTCTTGCCACGAGACTCTCACTGCTCATGACTAGAGTTGTCCTGCCCGACCAATCTGGCTTCGTGGCGGGTAGGTCTACTTCCCATAATCTCCGCACCCTTTTCTCCCTGCTTCGCTCGGTCCATCCTGATGTCCCCGTGGCGGCTGTTTTCCTGGACGCTACCAAGGCGTTCGACTCTGTCGAATGGCCCTACCTCTTCTCGGTCCTGGCCCGCATGGGTTTCCCTAAACTGTTCTTAGCCTGGGTGCGCCTCCTATACACGGATCCCACGGCGAGAGTACTGATAAATGGGAAACTGTCGCCACCCATCAACCTTACGAGAGGCACCCGCCAGGGCTGCCCGCTCTCGCCTCTATTATTCGCTATTGCGGTTGAACCACTAGCGTGCCGCCTGCGCCAGTTACACCGAGCGGGAGCGGTACAATGCTTGCAGCGGCAAATCGATGTGTCCCTCTATGCGGATGACATCACACTATACGTCAAATTCCCGGATCTACACCTTAACCCCCTACTTCGTGAGTTCGTCCTTTTTGGAGGAATGTCAGGTGTTCACATCAACTGGTCTAAATCGCAATTTTTTCCCCTTACTGATGCGATACGCGACTTCCCACTAGATTACCCGTTGGTGTGGTGCCGAGATGATCTTCGCTACTTGGGGATCCGTGTGGCGCGAGATAAGGATGAGACGCTCCGCTCCAATTATGGAGTAGCCATAACCAAACTGGCTGCCTCCGTCGATAGGTGGATCACGTTGCCTCTCTCCATGGCTGGCAGGGCCTCCCTCATAAAAATGGTAATATTGCCCCGTTTCCTGTATTTTTTCCTCAATATCCCCTACTACCCTGGTGCCTTCTTTTTCAAGACACTCCGCGCGGAACTGCGCAGACTCTTTTGGGGTGGCAAATCCCCCCGATTAAAATGGTCCACATTGACCCTTCCCTATGACCAAGGCGGCTTCGACATCCCTGATTTCGAAGCATACTACCTGTGCGCACAAGCGCATTTTGCCTACCACTGGATGGCTCCTACTCCCTTCATGCCACACATAGCGGTGGAAGACTGGATAGCACACCCACTTCCGTTGAACGGCCTGATACACTGTCCTGAGACTTCCATCACTACTTCGAATACCTCGGTCTCCTGCACACTAGATGCGTGGCGACGCATCGCTCTGCGGCTGCACTGCACACTGCCCTACTCCCCTAGACTTCCTCTTGCCTATCACCCGCAGCTTGCCTTGTTATCGGAACTGGGGTTCCGGCAGCTCTGTGACAAGCTCCATATCACCTGCTGGGGAGATCTGTTTCACAACAGACTTTTCAAATCGGCGGATCTTTTTTTCAAAACGCAAGCACACACGCCCCTTGAACTCTTTTACTATATTCGACTGCGCGCTGGGATGCGAGACATCCTTCCCGATTACCCTGCTGAACCTGAGACCTTGCCACCGCTATACTACCTTTTGGAGTCACAGGATGGGACCCATTTGGTCTCTGGGCTCTAACGCCAATATCGCGGAGCTGCTCCTTTACCGATCTCTGCTGCCCGATCGCACTGGTCAGCGGAACTCGACACTGATGTCTCGGACGACCAATGGAAGTACTGCTGTACATTGACTTCCCGCATTTCTGCCAGCTGCAGGTTGAAAATTATACATTATAAATTCCTGCAGAGGATTTATTACACACCGGTCCGGAAATACAGGTTCGGGCTGGCCGATAGTGACCGCTGTGAACGATGTCGAACCGAACATGCTGACTTTCTCCACTTGGCATGGTCCTGCCCCCAGGTTGCTGACTACTGGCGACAGGTCATCGAGGCTGTTGCGGAGATGGTGGATGAGGAGATTCCTGCGGACCCTCTGGTAGCCATCCTTGGATATACCAAGCACTTATCTAAGGGATGCAGAAAATTCGCCGACATAGCATTCCTCTTGGCCAAGCGACGTGTTGCTTGCCGTTGGAGCAGAGGCAGAGCGCCCAAGTTCAAAGACTGGCTAACTGACTTAACATATTGCCAAGACCAACATACCACTTTTTCTGAATTATTGCCTCTCACAAGTAGACCTAGGAACATTTGGGATCCACTGGTACACTACTTGCTTAAACGCTCAGACGATGATGCGCAATCGGGTGATGAGCCTACCACTTCCCAATCACAATAACCTTTTTTACTACATTTTGATTTGTGACCATGGAAGAAGCGTGCTGCCTTCCTCCACTTGACGGGCCTCTCTGCCCCTGCTGTCTCCTCGTAGAGCGAATGGCCCCTGCCTAAACAGTGCTGCCCCCTCGCCCCTTCCTGTGCCTATGCTCCCTCCCTGCCATGTAGACGAAGGGCCCCCCCCCCCCTCTGGGGAGAACTATCCTGCATACTCTGGCACTGTCACCCCACGAACTGCCAATATACTAGGAATTTGAGCCCGGGACAGTCACCTCCCCACACGACAGCACCTGGCAGAGCCGCCACACTACACCACTACCATACATTATCATCGCACAGTCATGCATTACCGCTTAGTTGTAACCTCGTTGGGATGTTCTTTTGGTTCTTATTTTCCATACTACAAAAAAGTAGTGAGACTCTTCTCTCGCTCACAAAAAACCTGTTCGACTGCTGCTCATCCTTACTTGGCCTGCTTCACCGGACGCTGCTGAGACGCTATATATCTCTGTAATGTGCCGCCGGGCCCTCGGGATGCCGGCTACAAGGCTGTGTATTGTTACTCCTCTATTGCTGCCGGCCTCCGGGTTGTGGGCGCCTCAAGCTGTGTATCCTACTGTACTTTCCTCAGTAAAGCAGATTTGAACACCAAATAAAAAAAAAAAAAAAAAGGATACCAATGATTTTTTATTGAAACTTAAGGAAATCACACCAAAAAATAACATGTTGCTGTGTACAATAGACGTCAAATCTTTGTACACATCGATCCCACACAAATCTGGTCTGGAAGCTGTGGAATGGGCTTTGTTGAGCCAACCCACCATCAGAGCCGAAAAAGTTTTTATTTTGAAACTTCTTCATTTTTGTTTACACCACAGTTATTTTCAATGGGATGCAAAGTTCTTTCTCCAACAGAATGGTACGTCCATGGGATTTGCAGGGGCACCTTCATACGCCAATACCTTTATGGCTAAATTTGAATCCGATTTTATTTACAGTGACAAAGAATGGCAAGAACATGCAATTTTTTATTGCAGGTTCATTGACGAAATTTTTGTTTTATGGACTAACAGCAAAGAACGGTTAGAGGAGAAAAAAATGACACTGAACGAGCATGTTGAACAAATCAAATTCACTCATACCATCAGCGAGGTTGAGATTTCTTTCCTAGATGTCGCCATCAAACTAAAAGCATCAAAGATTCACACTGAAGTTTTTCGAAAAGAAACAGATGTCATCAATTCACTGTTGTTTCAATGTTTTCATCCCCAAAATCTAAAAAACAATCTGCCGCTCTCACAGTACGTGAGAATTAAAAGGATTTGTTCGGACACGCAAGATTTGGAAAAACACTTGGAATTTCAACATCAGAAATATATGGAAAGGGGCTACCCACAAGAGGTTCTAGAGAAAGCTAAAAACAGAATATCGGCTTTTGATAGAGACAATCTACTCAAACAAAAATCCAAAAAAGTAGTGGAAAGACATGTTTTTGTCTCTAAATTTTCCACAAGTTCACAGAAGATAAAGAATATTGTGATCCGTCATTGGGAACTGTTACAAAATAAACCTGATTTTCAAGGGATTTTTTCGCAAAGACCAAATTTTGCTTTTACACGATCAAAAAATCTGAAGGAAATTCTCAATATAGCACCAGTACAACATCAGAAAGAGTATAGAGGAATGAAAAGATGTGCGAACTGTGTCTATTGTCACAATGTAATAATTGGGGCAACATTACATCATCCTGAGACCGGAAGAGTCATTCCATTATATCATGATTCCGATTGCAACTCCAACAACTTGATTTACTACATAAATTGCCAATGTGGGAAATTATATGTAGGAAAGACAGAGAGAAAACTTAAAATCCGCATATCGGAACATAAAAGCACAATCAGAAATCAAAACACTAAAAGTAATTTGGCTAAACATTGGATTGAGGGCAAGCACAACAAAACTCAGATTCAGTTTTCAGTTCTGGAGAAAATTAAACCACATGAAGGCATGGATCTACCTAGATCTCCTTCATTAGGGTGCATTTCTGTTCTTTTCCAGGTGCAAATGGGCCTGTGAAACGTTTGTGAAAACCCACAAACATGCGGAGCCTCTGGGTGTTCACCATATCAGACCGACACCCCAACCCAAAATGCCCAAACCGTGCCTCCATGAGTAGATTTCATCAAACAGAATACTTATAATTACAACTGTAAGTTCACATTCTGAGAACGCAAAGTGTGAACTACACATGTGAGTGAAAGTAACTGTGCAACCAACTTTCGGCAGAGTGGAAACGTGAACAGAAAAACAGTTTATATTAATGGTAAAACTTGTGGCTGGCAATTTCACAAAGAACTGCAGAATATCCACTCTGCTCACCCCCAAACCATTCCAATTTATGTATTTATTTATTTATAAAGTTTTAAATTATACAAATCTAATACGTGTCAGCTGTTCCACGCTATTTTACTATGTATATGCAAAATGTAGTGCTTCGGGATCTGCATCAGTGCCACGCGAGCGCTACATATACAGTACAATAAAGTGTGAGTATCTCACTATCATCTGTACAAGGGTATTATGCTGCTACGTCTCCAAAACTGAAGAAATGCACTTTAAAGTTGAAAAAACATGCTCCACTTTATTTTTACAGCATTTCCGCAAATTATAGAAATAAAAGGAATTTTCATCTGTCAGCTGTATTGATATGACGTGTTTGCATTTCAAGCGTTACAGACGGTGATGGGCAGCAGGAACGTTTCTTATCCAGCCCCCCCCCCCCTCCAGCATTCACTGACGCACACGCTGTGCTCACTCACCTCCACGCACGGGTCAGGCCCCAATTCATTGTCTTTGGGGTCTAAAAGAAAACAAAATAAATTGTTTGTTATACCAGGACTAGCGCTCGGAGGCTGCAACCTCTAGGCATGGTCCTCTCCTCGAGTGGTGAGTTAGCATTAAGCGGTACCCTCTGGGGAGCTTTCACCGTCACAGATAAGGCCTCTTAGATGCAAGGCTGGTGGACCCAGATTAGGATGTGCAACCGCAATTTAATAAAAAAATACAAAGCACCCACACGGCTACGTGTTCCAAGAAGTAGAAGTCTAAGATAAGGAAATACATGGTTGAACAAGTTGACAAAATGACCTGGGATCAAAGTCTTGAGCAGTGCTGCTATAAAATCACAGTAGAAAAAGCAAGGCCTGCATGTGCGAATATTTTAAGCATAATATGGTTCATTCTGCTAACAAGAGATTAATGCTGAAACACAAATGCGGCCCGCAGCCGAGAAAGTGAAACAGTACTGGGCTAACAAGTGGCAGGGGTGGGGGGAGTGCGAGAGAACACTCAGCGATTCCCTTGCGGTCGCGAGCAAACATATTTTGCCAAAGCTCACTACCGCAAGGCTGAAAAGCCGAATCAATTTCTATTGGTCTTTTTCCTATGCAGCGCATGATTGCTGCGTAGGCGAGACCTAAAAAGAAAGCACCAATAATTTTTTTAACAAATACCTTCTTTGTGTCAAGTGATAAAATTTAGCGTAAAAATTTTATTTAACATAACACCAGAATGGGCTAGGAAACATCAAATTTGACAATATTGAGTAGACTTTTAATCTCTATGTTAAGAATACAGATAGTGTAGTATAATGTGCATCACTCGGCAGATTTTCCTTTGTGTATCACCACTGTGGTATCCTGTATCATATTTATCGAAAGATCCCTTTGATATTATTCCCCTCCCTGCTTGGCAATTGAAGCAATTAAGGGTTGGGTTGCCTTGATATTTTTTTTTTTAAGAAATCTTACTGGGAGGTCACTATGCCCAGAATCTTAACCCCACTGCAGCTGGCTGATGGCCTTTTCCACCGCTTCAGTCATAAAACCAGCTTCCAGCCACTACCCCTCTAGTCCTTTCAGGTTTGGGACATTTAACTCTACCAGGATTCAGTGCATCTCAATTTCATCCCCTGGCTTTTAGTGACTACACTGGAACTTTTGACCTAAAGTATAATTTATCTCACCAGTCCATCTAGAGGGCTTCTCTGGCATGCTGTCTGCTTTCCTGCTTTTTTCTCTGCCACTTCATATAACCTCTTTCTAATCCCCATCGAGTGGCCTTTAGCAGCATTTGTGAGGGGTTCCCTGTATTCATTGCTCAGTCCATCTAGAAGATGACAGCTAATCACTTCAGTGTATGTGGGCACATCCATCTTGGTTATAAGCATAACACTCTCAGGGTCCCCGGCTTCGCTGTCCCGCCAATTTTCTTGTGAATGATGACAGATGACTTGTCTTGACAGAATCCATTCGTATGCCTCCCATAAGGTAACCGGAAAGTTACCTGTTCTATCTTTATCCTATGGAAAGAGAGGTGTCACAGTGTTCAGGTGTGCGATGAGAGTATAGTTGCGCAATTCCAGAACATCCATTTGACACATATCCCTCTCATTCCTAGGGCCTTCCCCCCAAAGTCAAGAGAAAGGGAGAATGGTCTGAGATTCTTCAGTCAAGGAATTCTACTAATTCAATCTGATCAAGTCATTATCGGGAACCAAAAAATAATCTATCCTAGAGTGTTTTCTGTGGGTTCAACATTGAAAGGCGTATTGCCTTTAGGTTATTTGACATTGGTGCCACCTATCACTCAAGTCCAGGATTAGAGTTAAATTGGCAAGGCCTGCTGGTTCGTTATTCTGCCAATAACAAGGATAACATCTGGTGAAAACCTCGTAGTGGGCAAATCCTACACAGTACATTCCGCAGGAGCCTTCAGGGGCCATAAACGTAAAGTGCAGTAATGTGCTTGTTCCCCAACTTTCCCATGACCATCTCCTAGCATCCCATTGCATCTAACCATTTCAAAGACAGAGTGAATGTTGGGGTCTTTCATATATGTATCATAACCCTTCTGCAACACATGCATACTTTCCTTTGCCCAGGGGGGCGTGGCTAGGCGCGCAATGGCGATAGAAGTGCCTGGGTAGAGCTCCGAGAGGGACTCCCCTGCCGCAGGCCATTTCTCCGTCGTTTTTGCCCGCCACACGCTGCAACCGATGTCGAGTGCCTATTGAGCACTCCCCCGCAGACTGCTGAAGTTTGGACCGGCTGGCTCACTCCGGGCCGCTCCGGGGATACTGAGCGCTCCCTGCCTGGCCAACCACCACTGCGGAGCGGCGTGAGGGGCTGGGTGAGGCCGGGGATCCAACCGGCCCTCTGGGCCCACCGGAGCGGACTGCTGCTTTGTACCCCCTGAAAGCGACTGGATACCGCTGGAGCTGCCCTACATCCTCTCGGGGTGCGCCGCCTCTGTGATCGGTGTGGCGGACCGAGGCTGGCCCTGCTGACACACGAGGCCTGGGTGCCTGGGCCGGCGTGGGGGTGCCCCTCCGCCCCTTCCCCCCTGCTGCAGCGACCGGGTGGTGCGACCGGAGGCTCCCCTGAGGGATTAGTTGCAGTGCCTTCCTGGCTGCCCAGGTGCTGGCTGTCCCGGAGCTCTGTCGGCGGGCTCGCGGACTGATGGCCCCCAGTACCGGACCTTGTAACTACCTGAGACCGGGGATGCGGCCTACTACATAGGCCCAGAACTGAGAGCGGCAGTCGATAACAGGAGGCGAGTTGGGAGAACTTGGTGAGGCGCACCTAATTGGCCCCCCGCCCCCGTGGACCTGCTGGAGCTGGGGCGCAGGACTGGATCCCTGGCACATTTGTCACGGCGCGCTGAGACTGCCCGAGACTGGGGACGCGGCCTGCGCGCCGGAGCTGGTGCAGGAGTGGGACGCTGAGAACGGGCGGAGCCGGCGCGGCACTGGCCGGTGGCCCAGCGTGTTGAAGTCGGCAGAGGAGGTGAGCTGCAGACCCTGGCGACTCGGAGGTGCTCTGGTGCTGTGTAGAAAAAAAACGGGTGTGATGAGAAGACTAATGTGGTGCGGCGCACCCCCCCTCCCCCCCCCCCCACCCCCCATTGACTTGCTGTGTCCTTGCAGTCTGGTTGGGTCCTTGGTGAGACCGACACTGTGGAGGGGGCTGAGAGTTTGAACTGCCCGGACGACACCCGGAAGCTTGCCCTGCTGTGGGGGTGCCCCTGGCGGCATGTCGCTGGCCCTGGCCTGTCTTGGCAACTGGACCCTACCTCGTTGCGCCATTGCGTGGGACCATCAGCGGCCCTTGCCCACGGCGCTTGCTCAAGCACGGGGCGTCCTGTTGTGGTCACGATCTGCTGGTGTGGGGGAATGATGTCCACGTGTCAAGTGCGAGGTCTGTGAGGACCTGGGAGAGTACCTGTCTGGATTGCTTGGGCCTGCCCTGGCCCCTCCTCCTTCCAACGGGCCCTGAACCATTTGTGCCGTAGTAGCTCTCTCTGCTTTACTCAACTGCCCGGCCACGTTGCGCCTGCCCGTGTCAGGGGGACCTACACGGCGAGCTGTGACGGGCCACACCTGGTCAGACTCTGGGACCCGGCTCGGGACGTGCAGCGCACCATTGCCCCCACTGAGCTGAGGTGAAGAGGCAACGGCGACTTTTGACCGCGAGTTGCCTGACAGAGGCGCTAGCATACTCACAGAGTGGCCTGCCAGGGCCCCGAGGCGCCTGGACTGGATAGTGAACCCTACACGACGCATGTGGGTGCTTTAAGGTGCTGGGAAGCGCAACTGCCCGCACTGCCTGGACTTATTCTGCCCCCCCTCCTGGGAGCCCTCCGGTCGCTTTTGCCATAGTGGGACTTTTTACGCTGCACCATTGGCCGGCCACGACGCGATCGCTCATGTCGGGGGGACCCAAAACGAGAGCTGTCACGGGCAACGCGCAGGTGAAGGGGAAAATGGCGAAGCAGGTAGAGGTTGACCACACTGCATCCAAGCTGGACACGATGTTGGCGGCCATGGAAAGGCTTGAAGAATCGATGCAACAGACCAGGGCCTCCTTGGAAACTAAGATCGACAGCGTGGCTATAGACATGACACATCTCCGTGCAGATCACAAAAAACTGTCGGAAAGGACGACGACCCTGGAGGCCGCAGTAGCGGACCTGACCCCCAAGGTATCTCAAGTGGACAAGCATGTGCAGAACCTTCTCAACAGGGTGGAGTTCCTAGAAGATCGCGCGGAGGATGCGGAAGGACGGGCGAGGCGGAACAACATCCGCATCGTGGGTCTGCCGGAGCGATGGGAACCCCGGGAGGCTCCAGAACACGTAGAGCGGTGGATCAGAGACATTCTCCCAGAGGATACCCTTTCGCAACACTTTGTGGTGGAACGCGCTCATCGTGTGCCGTCCAAGCCCCCCCCTGAAGGCTCCAACCCTCGACCCATGCTCATCCGAGTGCTGAATTATCGAGACCGAGACACTATACTGAGGGAAGTTAGGAAATTGGAGGAGGTCAAGGTGGACAATGCTACCATTATGTTCTTCCCGGACTACACAATACAGGTGCAGCGACAGCGGCATTCCTTCATGGAGGTTAAACAGCGGCTCCGTCGCATGGCACTCAAGTACTCCTTGCTATTCCCTGCTCGTCTGCGTGTCATAGCTCAAGACAAAACGTATTTCTTCAACACTCCGGATGCTGCTGCGACTTGGCTTGACTCGGGAATTGTTCCGGACCCAGGCGGTCCCCCCCCGAGATCCCGCCGCGGAGGTGGCGCTCGCCGACGACGGCGCCAGAGACACTCGACGGCGAGCTCGGTGCGCCCAGAAGCGAACATCGGACCTACTCCAGAACACCGCCATGAGGAGCAGCAGGAGGCGATCCGCAGAGTGGCAGAGATCAGCGGGTCACAGCAGGACGCTCCGGCAGTGGGTGCCAGCCCTGGCGCCACGGGGAGTGATGATGATTACATATATGGCCTACCGGATTCGCAGGTGTCTGTTGAACTCCCAGATGTCACACCACAGACTGCTGACTTGCTCAATTGATAATGCTGTGGCCCCCTGACTACAGAAGTGAAGAGAGCTACTTTCCCACGATTTCTGCACCCACACGCTATTGTTGCCCGGGGTGCCAGCTGCACAGCCTCGGGGGTCGTTGGGGTGAGGCCTGGACTCGGTGACGTGGGCCTCGGGCACTGTCCGGACCGATGGCCCGACGATACGAGACGGCCCTGCCGCTGGTGGGTCGTGAGGGGGGGGATGGGCGTGCTGCCCCCCCCGATGGTAAGTCCTTGCAAGTGAACTATCTGCTGAGTCTGTGGGCTTACTGCCGGTTCGACGGCGCTTGAGACTGTGCGCCTAACTTGTCAGTGGGCTGGGCGAGAATGGACGCCTGTGGCACGGGCGGAGTGCCTCTGTTAACTCTGCATGTATCCTAAGTACATTTTCCTCACGTGCTTAGCAAACCCCCCCTACATTGTTTTAGAACGTAAGAACAGTTAATGCTCACTAGAGCGTTTGGACGACAGCATGTTCTGCAGTTGCCCTTTTGGCATTACTTTTCGATATTTATCAGTTACAGGATTGGTGCGACTTCCCCCTTCCCATAATGTGTGTTGGAGTCTTGCAGTGTATTGGTGGGCAATGTATTCGACACTATGTGATGGTTTGACCTGGTGTGACGTGCTTTGCTGTGCGGTGGGTGGGTGGGGATCCGGGGTGGTGGAGATGAAATGTTCTGATGGCTGTAGTTAAGTTTTGCACTTGGAACATACGTGGTATGCACACCCCCTCACGTCGTTATCAGGTGTACTCGTACCTCAAGCGACATCAGGTACAGATAGCACTGTTACAAGAGACACACCTGGCCGGACCGAAGATACATACCCTGCGTCGCCGCTGGAGAGGGCAGATATACGCTACAGGCTTCTCGGCCTATGCGCGAGGGGCTCTCATATGGATTCGCCCTGGGGTCCCATTTGCACTGACGCATAGCACCATAGATGAGGAAGGCAGATATGTGCTACTTCAGGGTAACCTAGACGGCCAACACATAGTCCTAGCATCCATATACGCTCCCAATATCGACCATGGGCGCTTTCTCACACACTTGTCGACGGCACTTGCAGCATGGCCGGGAGTGCCGCTCCTGCTGGGTGGCGACTATAATTGTGTCCTAGATGTGGTGCTGGATAGGTCCACACCCCCTCTGGCAAATGCGACGACGCATGGTACTTCGCGCGCGTTTGCGGACTGGGCGACGCAGTGGGACCTTGCTGACGCTTGGCGCTGCCGCAATCCCGCCACTCGGACTTATTCGTACTATTCCGGCGCCCACGCACTACATGTCAGACTTGATCGGTTCATGCTGACCAGCGATCTCTTACCATTGGTCGCGGACTCCCAATACCTGGGTCGCACTCATTCGGACCACAATCCGCACACACTTGACTTCGCCTGGGAACGACCGCACCCACCGATACCCACGTGGCGTCTCCAGCCTGACGTACTGTTGGACGCTCCCTTCCGGGAACTGCTCTCTAACCGGGTCTTACAGTACTTTGAAGACAACACTGACACTGCATCCACTCCGCAGGTTGAATGGGATGCATTCAAAGTGGTGGTGAGAGGCCACTGTCTGGGGGCTCAGGCGGGACTGCGACGCCAGGTAGATAGGGACCTGACACAAATAGAGGCGGAACTACTGACGGGCGAACGGGAGGCAGTGGAGGGAGACGACTCGGCTTTACTAGATGCGCGCAGACGACACGCACTGCTCCTCGACAGGCTGAAGAACTTGAACTATGCAGCCCACTCTGCGCGCATGCATCACGCTGGCGATAAAGCTGGCAAACTTCTGACGTGGCTCATCAGGAAGGACACCCAAACACTGCCGGTGATGTCGATCCGCACGGCGCAGGGAGGTGTGGTCTTCACCCAGAGGGCTATCCATGAGGCGTTTTCGAGCCACTACAGAGCCTTGTACTGCTCCCGCTTGAGGGTGACAGTACCGGAGATTACTGAGTACTTGTCCGGCCTCCCATTTCCGACGGCCACTAATGCGCAGTGTGAGGAACTGGGAGCGCCGTTCACTGCGGAGGAACTCCGGTCTGTCATATTCTCGCTCTCGAATGGTAAGTCCCCCGGGCCTGATGGCCTGCCGGCGGAGTTTTATAAGGCGTACTCCACCATTCTTATTCCCGAATTACTGCGGGTGTACGCGGCGGCGATCCGAGGGGCGGCTCTTCCTTCGTCCCTGAACGAGGCCAATATGATCTCCCTCTTGAAACCAGACAAGGATGCCTTGAACATGGGATCTTACCGGCCCCTTGCCCTCCTTAACACGGATTATAAGATCCTGGCATCTGCGCTGGCCCAGAGATTGGCACCTTTGGTCCCCACACTTGTGCACACGGACCAGAACGGATTTGTTCCTACCTGCAGCACGTCTTACAATATTAGACGACTCTTTCGCGTGCAAAGTCAGGCAGTGTCCCGGTGGCCGCGTTCGGGGTGTGTGATCCTCGACCTCGAAAAAGCGTTCGACTCGGTGGAGTGGCCCTACCTTGCGCTGGTACTGGAAAAGTTCGGACTGGGTGCGGCATATCTCCGAATGGTGGAACTCCTCTACTCAGCACCTGTAGTGCGGGTTAGGACGAACAGGCTCTTCTCGGACCCAATTCGAGTCCGCAGGGGCACGAGGCAGGGGTGTCCCCTCTCCCCACTGATATTTGCGCTCATGATGGAGCCACTGGCGACACTACTGCGAGCCTCTGGCGAGACGTGGGGGATTAGGTTGATGGATGGGATGCACACAGTATCGCTCTATGCTGACGACTTGTTACTCTATGTCAGGGATCTGACCTGTTTCCCCCGCGAACTAACGGACATCTTTCGAACCTTTGGCGAAATGTCGGGGTTGCGCGTCAATTGGGCGAAGTCGGGAGTGTACTCTTTTCCAGCAGACACCCCTGAGTGTGATGTCGAGGTGATGGGCGAGCGACTACTGTGGTACCCCACAGTATTCCGATATTTGGGGATCCGTGTGTACCGCGAAACCGCGGACCTACTGGATGGCAACCTCACGAGGGCGATTTCCTCGCTCACAGCGCAAGTTTCCTTTTGGAACACTCTTCCACTGACTGTGCCCAGCCGTATTGCTCTGGCGAAGGCGATCGCCTTGCCTAGGCTCCTATATTTCTATGCGAATATGCCAGTCTATGTGCCAGTTCGCACATTTCGCGAGCTAGACACGTTGCACAGGCGACTGATTTGGAACAAAGGCCGTCCCAGGGTGGCGTTGAGGACCCTTTATGCTGCGACAGAGAATGGTGGGCTATCGGTCCCGAACCACGAGCTGTATTACTTAGCTGCGCAACTGCAGTGGGTAGCTTACTGGCTGAGCGGCCGTAATCTGAGTGACACAGCCACTGCAGAGACTATCATGTCGATCTCCCAGATCCATGCGCTGTTTCATCCTTTGGCTAGGTCACATGTTCAGGACCAACTCCACCTGGAGGTGGCGAGGAAGTACTTCCTCAGAGGCCTGAAACTTACTGCAGCGGTAAAGCCGTACGCACCCAACCTGCCATTACTGGGCACGCCCTGGGGATCCGAGATACTACCGGCACCCTTGCTGGACAGCTGGGGAGCGGCTGACTTAGACAGCTTAGGCGACCTATTTGCGGATGGTGCGCTACTTCCTTTTGAGACGCAATCAAACAACACAGGGTTACCGGTGGGGCAATTCCTGACTCACGCAAAACTACTACACACATTGACGAGAGCTTGGGGACCCCTGGCGGAGGAACCACCGATTCACCTGCTTATCCAATACTTGCATGTGATGGGACACGGCTCTCACCTTGTACACTGGATTGCTCAAGCGTTGCACACACACACGCATGTCTCCCCTCAACGCCTGCGGGACAAATGGACGACTGACAGGGGACAGGACTGGACTGACAAAGAATGGGCGAGAGTACTGGCTGGATCGCAACATGTACCGCGTAATGCACGTTTCAAGATTATACAGTACTACGTGATCCACCGAGCATATCTGTCCCCGGACAAAATTAATAGGTACTTCGGACTCACTGCGACAGCATGCCCTAGATGTGGCCTTGTGGACGCACAGTTTTTACATGTCCTTTGGTCCTGCGCATCGCTGAGGCCTTACTGGTTTGCGGTGTTGCGACGGGGGGCACCCTACCGACCACCTGGGAAGCTTGTCTGTTGGGGTTATTTAGAAGAACGAAACAGATCTGGGGTTGATCACGGCGAAACGTCTTATTACTAGGTGTTGGAAGCATCATGTGCCCCCTCAAACGGTGCAGTGGCGGCACTCGCTGGATAATTGGGCGAGAGCTGAGAGTGTGGCATTACACCGAGAGGAAACGGCAGGGCTCAGGATGTATCCTATTGCGCTGGAGTGGGATGGTATCCTGACGACCTATCACCAAGTGTGTTTGCAGAATGGGATTGCGTGAGTGACTTCCCCATGCTCTCCAGCACCATTGTTGTCATTGCTCTCGCGCCCGCCCCCCCCTCCCTATGCTGCCTCCCTCCTTGCTCCCTTCCCCCCCCCCTCTCTCACCGCGGCATTTCCCACATGCCCTGCTATACATAAGAAGTCTACCGAGCTCACCATGTTCCCGTCACTACGTCATACTCAGTCACACTCCTCTCAGTATCCCAAGCTCCACACACACACACACACGCGATCACAGTTAAGCACCGCCTGGTTAATGGTTTCCTATATGTTTAGGATTGTTCCTTATGGTTGATAGTTTTCGATTACAATTTTGAATGTGCAATTACTTGGCAATGTAAACAACTGACCTACTTTTCCGGTCATGGTATGCCTTGAGTGCTATATGGAATGAGACTGGGCTATGCTGCTACTGCACAGGGGTTCTTTGCATCAACGTTAGACACTGCCACTACTGGATGTTAATATATCGTGCATGTGCTGGAGCTATATGAATCTGTCATGCTGTTTACCCGTGCTCCTGTTAAGTTGCCCCTTTGCTGTCATACCTCCACGGGGGAGGGGTGATTCGCGAAGCCTGGGACTTCCTGTCTTATGTAACAGCACCGTTTATTCGCAATGACTGCATATGTGTATTCTGTACTATGACAAACTACAATAAACATATTCAAACAAAAATACTTTCCTTTGCCCACAAACTGGCATTTAGTCCCTGTGAAGTGGGTCTCCTGGAGCATGACCAGATAAGATTTTATTGTCCTCTGTGAGAATTGGGTCACAATGTTACATTTAATGCCATCCCTCAACCTTTTCACATTTCACAGGAGAATTTTCCAAGATCTTTGGGAAAGTGTTTGAACCCCAGTCATCACCGTTGTGTAGCTCTCAACCTACAAGCTTTCCCCTTAGACAGGTTTGCATACATAAACATAGCACTCTCTCAGACATCACAATGTGCAATCCGTAATTTTCTTAAAACTTTCCTACTAAACGTTTTCATCCCACACCCTCACAGAGTGGATCCATAAGTGTCCACCAACCTAGTAAACAATGTTCCTGTCAGCCCAACTTAACAGCCAACAAAATGAATGTACATAAGTTTAAAAAAAGAACATTAACCATATAATGCACAGGTTCGAGGCATGTGGGCTGCTAAATTCATATCTATTGCATAGATCGCCGCCTAGTGTTGGGTCCGGATGATTGCACCTTGTTGTCCTGGAAGAGTCTTCGAAGTATCACGAGATAGGTGGCTCCTCCCCTGGACTACAGTGCGCATGGGCATCGACTCCATCCCCAGATTGTTTTTTTCCGCTTTTTTTTCCGCCATTGGGTTCGGATGTGGTTTCGACGTCTCCGTGTCGGAACCGAGTATATTTGTTCTTAAGGCCAAAAGGCCTTCGTTACCTGCGTCGGTATTGTTTGCGTACGGTCTCGAGCATCGTCCGGCTCTCTGAGTCGGAATTCTGCGGAGTCGAAAAACTCTTCGGACATCGAGGCCCTCTCGTCGCGGCAAGACCCCGACGTACTGAACATGGAGCGGAGCCCGTTCAAGTTCTGCCCCGTCTGTGGATCCAAATATCCACATATCGACGTGCATCCGGTCTGTAATAAATGCCTCTCGCCGGACCACAACGAGGATAACTGCATGGCCTGCTCTAAGTTCAGGTCAAAGAAGACGCTCAAGCATCGGCGCGCGGCGCGCCTCGAGGCCCAGCGAGCGACTCCGGCACCCGACAACATATTCGATGATCCCGCAGAAGAAGGCGGTAGCCATCATCTTCAGATTTCACCACCGTCGACGGAGGTCCAGGCCGATCCCGAAGAACACGTCGAAGGACAGGCCCAAGACCTTGAATACGTCGAGGAGGTAGGGGACGACGAAGAAGTTTATGGGGCCGCGGAAGACAGCTCAGAGGAAGAGCTATGCTCCGAAAGCTACATGACTCAGGCTCAGGTCACGGGATCGCCACTCGGCCTTACCCACGACCCTGCACCGCTATCCCCGGCCCCGCCTTCTGGCCCGGCCACGGACACTCAAGCGGAGCCGCCATTGCCCGTATCGAAACCGAAACCAAAACCTTCGGATTCGACGGCACCAAAGATGGCCGACGTCCAACCAAAAACGAAACCGAAACCATCGGATTCGACAACACCTAAAATGGCCGACGTCCAACAAAAAATATCGAAGCCTGCTCCTTCATCGACTCCGTCGCCCTCCGGCCCACAGAAGTCGAAGAAGGCTGTTGAGTCGACAGCGCCGCACAAGGTGCCCAAGGAACCATCCTCTAAGAAGGCCGTCCATCAAGTGTCGAGCACGGTTGCTCCGGCGGGGACTTCCAAGACTGTTGACTCGCCTTCGGAATCCACTGCGGCGCCTACAAGTAAACGCACGGTCGAGTCAAAGTCGACTAAAAGCCACGACCCGAAGACCGGAGGCACTGCGCATCGGCACAAAGATGCCGGATCTGCAGCAACGGCGTCGGTGCCAAAGGCTACAACGGAAACGCAACCCGCTAGAGCCGAAGATTCGTCCACGGAATACTCGTCGACACCGAGGGACTCCGACACTACCGAACATCGGTCGTCGGTTACAAAACCCTCTGCTTCCTTCACAAAGCAGGTCACCGACTCCCTCAAACGTATTCGGGAGAAGACTTTGTCGTCAACGGCTCCCACGCCGTCGGCTCCAACATCGGTGGACACACCTCCAAAGGCCTCGACCAAGCTTCTCTACACTCTGCCACCTAAGGTGGCACCGAAGGCGTTTGCACCCAGATCGGTGGCGAAAATCGCTGCCACGTCAGAACCTTCAATGCAAAAAAGCCGCTTGGATCGACATCAAGCCTCAGAAGACCAATCTGAGCATTACATCGATGCCCAAACGGGGAAATTGACCCTCTACAAGAGAAAAATCACTTCCCAACCACTGGAATCCTATGTCATTCCACTAAAAAAGAAAAGGCCGGCACAGGACATTCCTGCCCTTGTTGAACCTATTCTCCCAACACCAAGAAGGAGTCCATCACCTTCCCCCAACCAATCAGGAGGAGAGGATGAGGACCAAGATGACCAGTACAATTTCCCAGTTGACAATGACCCTGATGTTCAACCGGACTCATATGACGACACTGGGGACCAAGCTGGACATCAGGTGGTACAAGATCCACAGGGTTTTGGGGCACGTACATCACCAACAGAGGATTCTGCAGCATTTAATGCTTTGATAGAGCGGGCAGCTGCAAATCATGATGTGGACATGCATGCTGACCCGGTGGAGGAAGATTTTTTGTTTGACACTTTCTCTGTTTCGGAAAGAACAGTTAAAATACTTCCTATGCTCAAAGGTTTCCTTAAACATGCCCCAGAGATCTTTAAGGAACCTACCAGGGCAAGAGTGGTGAACCCACGTATCGAGAAGAAATACAGGCCAGCACCTGGGGACACTGCATATATTCGGGGACAGTTGCCCCTGGATTCGTTGGTGGTCGCCAATGCCCGCAAAAGGGCGAACTCCCAAACAACGGGTGAAGCTCCTCCCCCAGACAAGGAGTCGAAAGTGCTAGAGGCATCCGGCAAAAGGGTGGCTGCGCAGGCTGCCAATATCTGGCGTATAGCAAACACACAGGCACTATTGGCACGATACGATAGGGCGCTGTGATCTCGGATCCCGAGATCCCCATATCCGAGACTATCTAACCCCTCTATTACCGCCTCGCACCATAGCCCGTCCAGGCAGACGCGTAGAGCCCCCAACAACAGCGTCCCTGACGACAGGCATCCCGCCCCTCTCTCCTGTGCAGGAACCAATCAGAGGTGCCGAAGGACCGGAAGGGATACACCGTGACCCCGGAAGTCCCGCCTCTCCACCGACTGTCGGATACAGAAAAGCCGGAAGAGAAGACACGAGCGGGGTCGAAGGATTGTGGCAGGAGATTTCGGCTGGACCGGTGACGGACGGAGAAGACGGGAACGGAGAACGCGAGGAGTGGTCCGAAGAGTGGTGGAGTCCCACGGAGGTGGCTGGAGAGCGGCCGTAACTCGGAGGAGAGTTACGGCGGAGCGCGTGAGTACCAGTTACTCCCTTGAGCACGCTAGGTGCCCGTGTATATAGTTAGAAACCCCTCCCAGTGTAAATTGTTCCCGCTATCCTAGGCACGTCACAAGTAAGCACTAAGCAAGTTGTAAATACGCACTTCACACTGTATAAAGAGCACCCCTCTCCCCACATCCCTGAGCACTTCCATTCCTTTCCTTTCCTTGATCCATACCCGTACCGCCCTCACTTCCCCTTCGTATCCACACACTCCCGGGTTAACGGTGAAGGTACCGGATCTCGAGTCCAAGCACAGCTAACGGCTCCCTCTTTTCTCTTGTTTGCCCTCCGAGGTGTTCTCCGACCACAACGAGGCAGCTACACCAAAGACCCAGCCTTTCCTTGGACCCTCATCCCGCCCGGACAAGAAAGAAGAAGACGGACACCTCTTCCCGGGATTTGGACCGGACTCTCCTACTGTCCCCGAAAAACCTTGTACAAACAAACCCCAATAAACCGCTATCGCCCACTATATCCGGCCTCCTCGCCTGCTTTACCAGTCCGCTGACCGCCCACGATCACATCTGGTGTCAGAAGTGGGATTAACTGGAGGAATGGAGGCCGTGATGAAAAGGATGGCGGAATCTCAAGAACAACTGGGAAAGTTAATGGAGCAGTTCCTCAAAACTGCCGAGGACGATCGGGGGCAGCTCCATGATGTCTTGAAGGGACAAGGATCCTCCCACGACCAGGCTATGGGGAAACTGACCGATGTCCTGGGTCAACCGCGCCCGATGTCCTCCCTCCCGTCAGTGGTACTGCAGAAATACGTACCGGGGGAGGACCCTGACTTTTTCTTTACCAACTTTGAACGGCTGGCCCAGGCCGCCGCCTGGCCGTTAGACCGATGGGCTCACTATCTAGGGCCCCTGCTAACGGGGGATCTACAAGCTGCCTACCAGCAAGCGAATATACAAGGCAATACCCCCTATGACGACGTAAAGAAATGCATTCTTGAGCGGCTAGGTATAGATGAGGAAACCTACCGCGTACGTCTGCGCCAAGTAAAGGAAGGACCCCAAGAGACTCCCAGGGCCCTCTCCTTCCGAATCAAAGACCTCGCCAACCGCTGGCTGAAACCCGACAACTCCACTAAAGAGAATATCCTGGAAAAAATTTACCTGGAACAATTCCTATCGTCTTTGCATCCAGGCACGCAAAGATGGGTACGCCAGCATGCTCACCTGACCCTGGACACAGCAATAGAAATTGCAAGCGCTTATAGCAGGGCCCAGGAGGTCCAGAGGGGAAAGGACGATCACCCCCACAAACCTCATCCCCCCACAGGACTACGACCTCCACGACCCCCAGTACCAAGAAGACCTGATCCTCCTATCTTTTTCCCCACACCGGTGATGCATCGTCCTGTTAATCCCGGACCACAATGCTATAGCTGTGGCGGATTCGGTCACATTGCCAGGAACTGTCCACACAAGGAAGAGCCGATGGAAGTGGGTCTGGCACGGAACTATGTGTGCTCCGTACCAGGGGCCCCTCCGCCCCCTTTCCGACGTCCAGTGAACTTTGATGGACAACCCCTCATGGCCCTTACGGACACAGGGTGTCGACAGAGTGTTATCAGGCCTCAAGACCTATCCTACCCGGTGCAACCTTCGTCCGGCATGGTTGCCATTCAATGTGTGCACGGGGACACGAAGAGTTACCCCACCGCCCAAGTACTGGTGCAGCATGAAAAGGATCCCGGCACGGCTCTTACAATGGGACTGATCCCCGCCCTACCAGAACAGGCGATCCTAGGAAGTGATTACCCCGGATTGCCCGGAATGTTGCATGACACCACAGAGTCCCTGACACACTGGTGGGAAGAAGCTCCCTTCCCTAAGGGATTGTCCTCCCCCCTGCAAACCCGTAAACCAGCTAAAACCAAAGCACAGAAGAAAAAGGAAAAAAGGGAATATACGGGCGCCTATCCAGTGCTTCCGGATGAACACCCCTGGCAATCGGACCGTGAATTCCGGGCCGCACAGCAGGAAGACCCTCTGTTACAGGAAGCCTGGGGAAGGGCAGTGGATCAAGAGGACCCCCTTAACGTAGGTCCCTACTTCTTTAAGAAAAACGGCCCCTTTCAGGAGAAAGTACTCTTCCTAGCACATAGTCATCTTCTGGGAGGGCATTTCGGTGAAGAAAAGACCAGCCAAACAATCCTGGACAAGTTTTATTGGCCTGGAATTCACCAGCATATCAATAAGTTTTGCAAAGAATGTCCGGTCTGCCAAAAGCATAGTAGATACCGACCCCCTAGGGCCCCGCTGCAACCCCTTCCCATCATAGACGTCCCATTCAGCAGAGTAGGGATGGACATAATCGGACCCCTATTACCATCCCGGAGTGGGTGTCGTTACGCCCTGGTAATTGTGGACTATGCCACCCGCTTCCCTGAAGCCCTGCCCCTGAGACAACCCACCACCCAGAACATTGCGAAGGCCCTCATTACTGTATTCACTCGGGTGGGTTTTCCCAGGGAAATACTAACCGATCAGGGTACTCCTTTTGTCTCCTCTCTGATGAAACAGGTATGCGCCAGCCTGGGGATCAAACAAATCAGAACCTCAGCATACCACCCGCAAACCGACGGTTTAGTCGAGCGGTATAATGCCACCCTAAAACAGACCCTTAAGAAACTGCTAGGCTTAGAAGCCAAGAGGTGGGAAGATATGCTACCCCTTGCCCTGTTTGCTATCCGTTGTGCCACCCAAAGTAGCACCGGGTATTCCCCCTATGAATTGTTATACGGCCGACCCCCCCGCACCTTTCTTGATATGGCCCAAGAAGCATGGGAAGCAGAACCAGACCGTACCCGGCCCCTTCCCGAATACATGGAGAACCTGAAAACCCACCTATCCCTTATGAGAGATATAGTAAGCCAGAACCTCGAGAGTGCCCAGAACAGACAAAAAGGGCAATACGATAAAGGCACCAAACCCAGAACCTTCCTGGCAGGGGATCTTGTGTTACTTATGCTGCCATCCTCCGATCAAAAACTCCTGGGACAGTGGCAAGGTCCATATAGCATCCTACGTCAGGTGACCCCAGTCACATACGAGCTAGACATAGATCCCGGTCGTGGAGTCACTCAGATCTACCACGTTAATCTTCTAAAAAAATGGGAAGGCCCCCGCCCCGTCTTAAGTGGGTCAGCACACATAGAACCCCTCTCCTTCAGCCCTTGTATCGATCCCGATATCACCCCACGACAGAGACAGGAACTCGAAACAGTACTATTTCCATTGCGACAGGTGTTCTCCTCCTCCCCGGGACACACCTCTATCACTGAGCACACGATACAAACCATTCCCGGGCAGGTAGTGCGACAAAGGCCGTACAGAGTCCCCGAGGCCCGCAGGGAAGTAATCCGACGCGAAACGGAACAGATGCTACAGATGGGTATCATCGAGCCCTCGGTAAGCGAGTGGAATTCCCCGATAGTACTCGTACCCAAACCGGACGGGTCTGTCCGGTTTTGTATTGATTTCCGGGGGGTAAATAAGATATCCTCCTTTGATACATACCCCTTACCCCGCGTCGACGAGATGGTCGAACGCATAGGGAAGGCCCAATACATCTCCACGCTAGACCTCTGTAAGGGGTATTGGCAGATTCCCCTACGGGAAGAAGATAGAAAAAAGACGGCCTTCTCCACACCTGACGGGTTATACCAATTCCTGGTCCTTCCTTTTGGGCTTCATGGCGCCCCAGCCACGTTCTAACGGGCCATGAATAACATCCTGCAACCTCACTCTCTCTATGCTGGTGCATATCTTGATGATATCGTGATTTATAGTGACAACTGGACCCAGCATTTAGAACACCTGTACCAGGTCATCTCCTCCATAGGGGCATATGGTTTTACCATTAATCCCTCCAAAACTACCCTAGCAGCACAGACCGTGAAGTACCTAGGTTATCTCCTAGGGGAAGGCTTAATCAGACCCCAGGAGAGCAAAATCGAAGCCATACAGTCCCTCCCCTTCCCCCAGAGCAAAAGAGACCTTCGTGCTTTCCTGGGGCTCCTGGGTTACTACCGACGGTTCGTCCCCAACTTCTCACAAAGAGCAGCCCCCCTCACTGACCTCCTAAAAAAATCTATGAGAACAGACACCCTCCTCAAATCCCCTACGGTTGAACTGATGCAGGCATTCACGGATCTAAAGAATGCCCTGACCTCCCATCCCGTGTTAGTAAGCCCAGACTATACACGGCCGTTTATTTTACAAACTGACGCCTCCGAACAGGGACTCGGGGCGGTCCTCTCCCAGAAAGACCCCCAAGGGAACGAGAAACCTATCCTCTTTCTTAGCAGAAAACTGTTTCCCCGAGAGAAAAACTACGCCGTGGTGGAGAAGGAAGCCCTGGCCATTAAGTGGGCAGTAGACAGCCTACGGTATTATCTGGAGGGGAGACAATTCACCATCTACACTGACCATGCTCCCCTGGAGTGGATGGCGCGGAACAAGGGCCACAACGATAGAATCCTCCGCTGGTTCCTATCCCTCCAGCCGTATCACTTCACCACTGTACACAGGAAGGGCTTAGAACAAGGTAACGCAGACTACCTTTCTCGTTACCCTGTGTCCACAGAGGGTACAAGAAAGACAGCTAGGGGAAGGGAATGTGATCTCGGACCCCTAGATCCCCATATCCGAGACTATCTAACCCCTCTATTACCGCCTCGCACCATAGCCCGTCCAGGCAGACGCGTAGAGCCCCCAACAACAGCGTCCCTGACGACAGGCATCCCGCCCCTCTCTCCTGTGCAGGAACCAATCAGAGGTGCCGAAGGACCGGAAGGGATACACCGTGACCCCGGAAGTCCCGCCTCTCCACCGACTGTCGGATACAGAAAAGCCGGAAGAGAAGACACGAGCGGGGTCGAAGGATTGTGGCAGGAGATTTCGGCTGGACCGGTGACGGACGGAGAAGACGGGAACGGAGAACGCGAGGAGTGGTCCGAAGAGTGGTGGAGTCCCACGGAGGTGGCTGGAGAGCAGCCGTAACTCGGAGGAGAGTTACGGCGGAGCGCGTGAGTACCAGTTACTCCCTTGAGCACGCTAGGTGCCCGTGTATATAGTTAGAAACCCCTCCCAGTGTAAATTGTTCCCGCTATCCTAGGCACGTCACAAGTAAGCACTAAGCAAGTTGTAAATACGCACTTCACACTGTATAAAGAGCACCCCTCTCCCCACATCCCTGAGCACTTCCATTCCTTTCCTTTCCTTGATCCATACCCGTACCGCCCTCACTTCCCCTTCGTATCCACACACTCCCGGGTTAACGGTGAAGGTACCGGATCTCGAGTCCAAGCACAGCTAACGGCTCCCTCTTTTCTCTTGTTTGCCCTCCGAGGTGTTCTCCGACCACAACGAGGCAGCTACACCAAAGACCCAGCCTTTCCTTGGACCCTCATCCCGCCCGGACAAGAAAGAAGAAGACGGACACCTCTTCCCGGGATTTGGACCGGACTCTCCTACTGTCCCCGAAAAACCTTGTACAAACAAACCCCAATAAACTGCTATCGCCCACTATATCCGGCCTCCTCGCCTGCTTTACCAGTCCGCTGACCGCCCACGATCACAGGCGCATTACGACACCCTAGAACAGCTCCTTCAACACCTACCTGATGAATTTAAGGAAGCAGCCGAAATGCTCATACAAGAGGGAAAGCTCATCTCAAACGCTGCAATAAAGTGTGCACTTGATGTGGCTGATACAGCGGCTAGGGGAATTAACACTAGCGTCATGTTAAGGCGACAAGCATTGCTACGCATATCTGGATTTAAACCCGACATTCAAACAACAATACTCAACCAGCCCGTCAATCCTGACAGACTGTTTGGTCCAGATGTTGACACCACCCTTGAAAAGATTAAAAAGGACAATGAGACTGCTAAGTCCATGGGGGCGCTTCAGTCTCAACAATTCAGGGGAAGCACTTTTCGTCGCTCAGGAGCACGTGGTGTTACCAGAGGACACTTGGGTCAACAAACACAATTCGCAAAAGGTGGTGCACAATCCTCGTACCCCAAGCAGGGTAGAGGGGGTTACAGAGGTAACAGTGCCAAGGGCAGGGGCAGAGGGAACAACAACTCCCGTTCCTCTGCCGCCAACAAACAGTGACTCTCTGTCACTGCCCCCCGACCATCCAACACCTGTCGGGGGGAGACTCCAACAGTTCCTGCCAGTCTGGACCTCCATCACCACAGACAGGTGGGTGGGAAAACTTATCCAGTACGGTTATTGTTTGGAGTTAACATCCACTCCTCCCAACATTCCCCCAAGACACCGTCCTATGTCGGCAGAGCACTTGCACTTATTGCAGCAGGAAGTTGTTGGGATGCTGCAAAAAGGCGCAATCGAACTCGTACCAGTGGAGGAGGAAGGAACAGGGGTCTATTCCCTGTACTTCCTCATCCCAAAAAAAGGACAGATCCCTCAGACCCATTCTGGATCTACGCCCCCTCAACCTGTATATACTGTCAGAACACTTTCACATGCTCACACTGCAACAGATTCTTCCCCTGCTAAACCAAGGGGATTTCCTAGCAACCTTGGACCTCAAGGATGCTTATTTCCACATCCCACTCCACCCATCCCACAGAAGGTACCTCAGGTTCACCATTCAAAACAGGCACTATCAGTTCAAAGTCCTACCCTTCGGGGTGACTACTGCCCCCAGAGTGTTTACAAAGTGTCTGGCGACAGTGGCGGCGCACCTCAGGAGGCAGAACATACATGTCTACCCGTACCTAGACGACTGGCTTGTTCAAGCAAAGTCGGCACAACAGTGCGCCGCGGACATGTCCAACACTATTCACCTCCTTCACAGTCTGGGGTTCTCGCTAAACTACCCAAAGTCGCACCTTCAACCAGCCCATGTGCGGCAGTATCTGGGCGCGACAATAAACACCCTGACTGCTATGGCTCAGCCAAACCCAGTCAGGATCGACAACATTCAATCGCTGATCCGGAGGTTCCGACCGCAACACTCCCTACCAGCGAGAGTGTTCATGCAGTTGATAGGCATGATGGCCTCCTGCATCTTCATAGTCCCGCACGCGAGGTTGCACATGCGTCCGCTCCAAGAATGCTTGGCAAATCAGTGGACACAGGCTCAAGGACAACTGACAGACCTAGTGTTGGTGACCGGTCGGGCTTACAACTCTCTGCATTGGTGGAATCCACACAACCTTTGCATGGGACGACCGTTCCAAGAGCCAGTGCCACAGATTATCCTAACAACGGACGCATCTCTCCAAGGGTGGGGAGCTCATGTGCTCCACTACACTGTGCAGGGACTCTGGTCCACTCAGCAACAGAAGTTGCACATCAACTACCTAGAATTGATGGCAATCTTCATGGCGCTAAAATCCTTCAAAGTACATCTGTGCAACAAAGTCGTGTTGATCCGGACGGACAACATGACAGCAATGTACTACATTCAAAAGCAGGGAGGTACTCACTCGCCACAGCTGTCTCATCTAGCTCAGAGCATGTGGAAGTGGGCCATTCAGAGGAACATTTTCCTCATGGCGGAACACCTCCCGGGCAAGGACAATCAGATGGCGGATCTGCTCAGCAGATACAGCCATCAAATGCACGAGTGGGAGATACATCCATCAGTACTCCACCCGTACTTCCAGCAGTGGGGTCATCCAGAGATAGACCTGTTTGCCACAAGGGAAAACGCAAAATGCCAAAGCTTTGCCGCCAGGTTCCCTCACCCGGAATCGCAAGGGAATGCGATATGGATGAACTGGTCCGGCAAATTTGCGTATGCTTTTCCCCCAGCGCCTCTCATTCCGCTGGTGGCAAGAAAGCTAAAGCAACACTCGATGACTCTCATCCTAGTTGCTCCAACATGGGCACGCCAACCATGGTACACCACGTTTCTAGAACTGTCGGTGGTACCGCATCAAAGGCTGCATCTCACATTCAGGCTCTTGACGCAGAACCATGGCGACATTCAGCATCCGGATCCGCAACAGCTCAATCTGGCGATCTGGCTCCTGAGGTCTTAGAATTTGGCTACCTCAACCTGCCTCCAGAATGCATGGACATCATCCGGGAGGCAAGAAAGCCCACTACCAGAGCTTGCTATGCGGCAAAATGGAAGCGGTTTGTCATTTACTGTACAAACAACAATATCAACCCGCTAGATGCATCCATTCCTAACATCATCTGCTATTTGTTGCATCTTTACAAATGCAATCTGGCGTACGCTTCCATTCGGATACATTTATCCGCCATAGCGGCTTATCTCCAGAATAGGCAGCATCTCTCTGTTTTCAGGGTGCCTGCCATTAAAGCCTTCCTAGAGGGACTGAAGCGAGTCATTCCTCCAAGAACACCACCAGCTCCAGTGTGGAACCTCAATGTGGTCCTCACTAGGCTGATGGGCCCACCTTTCGAGCCACTGCACTCCTGCAAAATTCAATTTCTAACATGGAAAGTGGCTTTTCTCATTGCTATTACATCGCTCAGACGCGTTAGTGAGCTGCAAGCGCTCACAATCCAAGAGCCATTCATCCAAATACATTCCAACAGGGTAGTGCTCCGCACTAACCCCAAATTCCTTCCTAAGGTGGTGTCACAGTTTCATATCAACCAAACTATTGACCTACCCGCATTCTTCCAAAACCCACAAACAGTAGCGGAAAGAATGCTTCATACATTGGACGTTAGGAGAGCGTTGATGTACTACATTGACAGAACACAACACTTTAGGAAAACACAACAACTTTTTGTTGCCTTCTCAGCACAGCACAAAGGCAACCCCATTTCCAAAGCAGGGATAGCCAGATGGATTGTTAAGTGCATTCAAATCTGTTATCAAAAGGCTAAGCGTACTTTAACAATACCCCCAAGGGCGCACTCCACACGCAAGTTGGGGGCCTCCATGGCTTTCCTGGGGAACATTCCTTTGGAAGACATTTGTAGAGCAGCCACATGGTCTACACCACACACATTTACCAAACATTACTGTGTCGATGTGCATTCCAAACAGCAAGCAGCTGTAGGACAGGCTGTTCTCAAGACACTTTTTCAAGCTTCTGCAGCTGGCACGGGCAACCGCCCTTAATGGAGGGACTGCTCTGTATTCTATGCAATAGATATGAATTTAGCAGCCCACATGCCTCGAACTGAATATGCTACTTACCAGTATGCATCTGTTCTTGGCATGTAGCGCTGCTAACATTCATATCGCCCGCCCTCCTCCCCGGTGCCCGTAGCGGCTGCAGATACTCTCTTGCATTCATCATTAGCATGGACATCCTTTACACTATTTCACTCCATCTCTGCCACAATGGCTAAAAACAATCTGGGGATGGAGTCGATGCCCATGCGCACTGTAGTCCAGGGGAGGAGCCACCTATCTCGTGATACTTCGAAGACTCTTCCAGGACAACAAGGTGCAATCATCCGGACCCAACACTAGGCGGTGATCTATGCAATAGATATGAATGTTAGCAGCGCTACATGCCAAGAACAGATGCATACTGGTAAGTAGCATATTCATTATGGGGGATCAACCAAGTAATTCATGCCGTGGAGAGCTTTATCCCACCTACTGAGCACTACATACCGGCGTCTAGTACCTTGCAGTATTAGTAGGAGCCAAGTATATCAAGCATTCCTCAACATGGTCATGTGTTTGGCTTAACTTCAACTCTAACATGTTTTCCACACTCGCTAGTTGTCCCTTGGAGTGCAAATATTCACAGAGGGAACCAACAGAGCCCTGTAGCAATGAGTTGCAGTCCCCGAATTTCCCCCAAGGTGTCATCAGCTATCCTCTCTCCATAGATCTGTAGAGGTGATATGTAGTTAAGACATTTTTCTCTGACTGCGCGCTTCTACTAGGGACTAGATGCTCTTTGAATCAGAACACTGGTGGAAATGTCTGCTGTATTCTGTTGTCCAGTATGCTTGGGTGCCACTGTGGTCATCTATCAGTTTGCCAACCCTTGCTTCTCGTTGTGGGTTCAGTTCTTCTCTGAGAGACTTACACACTGCCAGTCTCCTGTTCCCGATCCTGTGTTCTCTATCAATTCAGCCTTAAGGGTGCTACAAGTTCATTTACCTCCCCTTTGCAATGAATCGTTTTACTGCATAAGGCATCATGTATTTCAGTCTAAGCTTATTCAGTTTCTATTTTGCAGAACCAGACCTTCTGAATTGTTTCTAGAGGTTTATCCTAATGATGCAGGCATTGGCATATATTATCATTTTTTATTAATGTGATCGGAACATCCATTCATCTCATCTTTGATTGTTTATTTTGCAGTGTTGGGAATGTTTCAAATTTAGGTCAGGAGAGAGAATGTGCTTTGAACGTGCAATGTCATTAACCTATTGACGATATAAACTACATTTAATTGCAAGACAAGTGCTTATTGTTGTCTTTTCTTTATGCAGATCTACAATATTCCATCTATGAGTACGAGCAATTCTGATTTCTCCACCAGAGAGGACACGTATGATACACCCCCTAGGAAGCAAGAAAGGCCTTTGTTTGTTCAGTGCATGTATGACTTTCCCCGTGAGGCACCAGGAGGCAAATCACTGCCACAGGACAGGGATTCTAAAGTCATGGAAGAGCTCACAGACAACAAGAGGCTTTCTGTGTCCAGCACTGGGAGCTCAACATGTAACATTCCCACGTCTTCACAGGCAGTTGTCCTTGAAAAGGAGACTTCCGTAGGGTCAGCAAGGCCTTGCATGTTGGTGCTCGACCTGGACTTGGATGTGGCCATGACCATGCTTGCTAAGCTCCAGCACAATGTTGCCACCTCTGTATCTCACCTAATGTCTTTTGTAAGTGGTACATGGAGAAGTCCAGAGCAGATGGAGGCTCATTTGCAGGACATTCAGACTGTCATCGTCAGTGTGCAAAATGCAGTGAGAGAACTTCTTGAGTTTGCACGAGGTGCTGTTGGGAATGCTACACAAGCAGCTGACCAAACCTTGTACACCAAGCTCAGCAAGCAATTCCAGAAGATGGAAGATGTATACCAAACACTTTTGAAGCATAGCCAAGCTTTGGATGGCTGCAACTGGTCCTTAAACATTCTTATGGCCCACAAGTCAAATTCAGTAGATGACCTGGACCACTTTATTATGCACTCCCGGGGAATCCCAGATGATACCAAACAACTTGCATCATTTCTCCGTGGGAATGCTTCCTTGTTGTTCAAAAAGACAAATTCCAAGTCAGTCCCTTTTGATTTCCAGACTGGACTTCGCAATGCTAATGAGTTGATCAACAATGATTTGTCTGTCCACCAAACTGGAAACTGGGAGAAACCCAACATACAGTCCAGGCCATTGCCTTTGCCTCCAAACTTTGTGGCTGGTGAATCTCCCGACGGATGCTCGGAAGACAAGAAGACTGGAATGATGGAAGATTATGATTACGTCCATTTACAGGTAAATGCACACAAGTTAAAATGAATCCAATTGTTGGGTAACATTCAGTTAATATAGTTTTGGTGCTAATTTTACTTGTTGAAATTTCGCATAACTAACTTGTCCCTTTCTGCAAGCGTTTTTTTTAATACAAATAGTTATACAATGATGCCTTCACATAAGAATCTTCCAGTCCTTCAAAACTCCTCTCAAGTCACAGACAGCAGGACCAGTCCTCTTCAGTTCCTCCTCAGGTCCAGCACTGTTCGGAAGGGGTTGCCTGGAGATGCCACATTTATGCCTAGCACAAGCCAGTGGGTAGAATAACTCTGGGGCACACCCTAACCAATGGGGTAAATGTTTCTGGGGCATTGTTGGACCTGGGACCTCCAAGTCACATAAGGTAGCTTGGCACTAAATGGGAAGGCCTAACTCCAAGGAACATGTGCTAAGTTTGCGTCACTCCCTTCAGTAACATAACGTCCATCCACTCAAAAATAAGGACGCTACACCAATGTTAGAAAAATACGGTTTACTTTATGAAAAGATTTCTCTGTTTCTCTGTGGTTACTTAGCAGTCTTTAGTTACAGCACATAAATTAGCTTTGCATAAAAGAAATTGGCAACTAGACAGTTTTTTATAAAAAGAAAAATCATTACTGGCATTTTCTGGGATTCCTTCTCCCCGAAAAGAGAATTCTCCATCACCTCCTGCACCCTAAACAGATAAAACATGCATCATAAATTCTAGAAGCTAGCAAGCATAAATGTCTCTTCATCCAGATTGGGCTATTCAATTAATTCTCTTAGTAGCAACCCAGCATGAGGTAGTTCAGTTTTCGCATGTAAATAGCCTCAGTACGATACTTGCTCTGTTCCACTTATGGCACACCCAGTTAGATTCAGAAAAATGCCCAGGTACTGTCTCGAAGTTGTTCACTTTTTCTGATAGGGATTTAGCAATACTTTTACCCCTACTTCACTTCCTCTCTTTCATTAAAATCACTGTCTAAAGTTTACCCCAGACTTGTTCACAGTCAACCTCAGCGCTCTACTCTTTACTCGGTTCCACGCTGGTAGCCGATGCTGACTCAGGCTCTCCCTCACGAAGCCCTGTCAGGCACTAGCAGCACCCGCTCAGGCTCGGCCACGCTTCCTCCCTGCAATCTTACCAGGGTTTTCGCCTCGTCCCAGGTCCCACAGCTCCGCTTTCGCCACTCACCCCAGCGCTGTTGTACTGAGGAGCCCTCTGACCTGGCGCCGGCAAAACGGAATGGTTGACGGAGCCGGAATCTCAAGGCACTTTCTCCTTCCGAGTTGGAAGCCGTCACTGCCGCCCGGTGCACTCCTCGAAGATCTGCACCACTGGACCTGCGCAATACTCGACGTGGAGGCACTGCTCCCGGCGCTCTCACACAGACGGCTGGGCCTGCGCAGTAATCGACGTAGAGTCACTGCTCCCGGCGCTCTCACGCAGGCGGCTCCTTCCTTGCTGTCCCCACACGCCGGCGGTTCCGCCTCCTTCGTCCGGCCTCCTCTGACGCTGCTCCGCCCCCCTGTCAACACACAGAGGGAATCAGCGCCGACCAAGGCGCCTACGACCTCACCGGTTTCATGCGCAGTGAGACCTTGAAGAAGGGATCGGTTAGCTCCTCACAGCAAGGTGGGGGTGAGTTCAGCTCCGCAGTTTCTGGGTATGATCTGGCAGAGTTAGGGTTCCTCACCCTTCCAATAGCGACTCCACACACACAGTCGTCAGAGCCTTTGGAATACCCGAGGGTTGTTCAAGAACTTTAGACGTGGACCACCACGGCGGGGTTTGGTCAACACCAAGGGGGGACGGGTCAGTACAGGAGATCAGCTGGCCCACAGGTCAATCCTACTCCTAGTAAGCACTATCCTCCTCCTCAGAGTCGCCTCCCTCCTCACCAGTTCCACTCTGTGAACTCACTAGTCACCTCCAAAATGGCTGCCTTGTATTCCGCCTTATATAGGCTGTCCACAAGGAGTCCAGCAGGGTCCAGAAGGTTCTGGAATGTCCCTATTCTACCCTACGGGTCTTTCTCCTAAGGTGGCAGTTACTGTCCACCATTTTGTGAGTCTAGATGGTTTTTAGTCAGAAAAGGCACCTAGGCCTCATGATGAAGGACTATGTGGGCAAAGAGCATCTATCCCTCAGGTCAACTTCTCAAAAATCCAGTGGACATAAAAAAATAAAAAGGTTTTGAGGGGCAAAAAGGGGACAAAATAAATAATTAATAGGAGGGGCTACCCAAAAGCAGACAGGTCTAACTGGCATACCCTACCCACTTTTGGAATTTTAAGATGGTGAAAGTCTTCAACTACACTCAACTTGGCACTGAGGGTTGAGGTTGTGTTTGGGGAATTTACTATGGTATTCCTAGTGTCCTCCCACAGCTAAGACTAAAATGATGCAACCACTGTGTCCACAATAACAGAAGTCTGGTAGAACAAAGCAGGGTTCATCAGCAACCAGGTAGAGAATACACATGAATTGTCTTGCATCCTGTTCTGCCTTTCAGTTGCACCGCAGAGTAAAAACCCCAGCAGACCTTGCAAGTAGGCTTGGACACTGTAATATACAAAAGAATGCAGCTCCCACCCTGCATATTCAGTGGCGTTCAGAGAAGCCTTGATCAGTTGGCTTAGGGGAAGTGGTAGTAGGTCCCTTGTCCTTTGGACAATCAGCATCGATTGTCTAGTGGGTCTTCACATAAATAGCACCAAGGTTTCTTTTGACCCTTCTTGGAATTTTGGGACACACCCACAGATGCAGGTTTTTGGGGCCCCTGAGAAGACTCCTTTTTGTCTTTGCCCGTCTCCCCACCCTTCTCCTGGGGTTTATAAGAATCTTGCTGCTTCCGGTCACCTCCGCCGCCATGGTTTTTCTGCTTCAGTGATCCAATTATGGGTATCATCCCCCACCTAGACCTCCTCTGCCTACTCTGAACCCTCCTAGGACGAATAAAGGGGTACCTACTTCTAGGGTCACCCTCTATGCCATCTGCACTATTCCCTGGGGGATCAGAATTTGCCATTGTGGAGTCCCCAGACTCCTCCTGGCCATACTCAGAATTAATGACAGTATGGGGAACCCCTCCTGGCCTCTCTCCTGGAGCATCCCCATCCACAGTGTCCTGTCCCTCTCCCTCACCAGGATTCTGGTCATCCTGGTTAAGTAGCTCCAAGAGGTACTTTGTAGTGAGGTTGTTACCTGCCTTTAACCGTCTAAGTCTACACAGGGTCCTTAGTTCCTAGAATTTAGGACTACTGTACTTAGCAGACTGAGACCAACTGAGATCCCCACTAAAGTCCTGGTCACTAGATGTAGTGAGGTGTTGCACCTACCTATCCTAGTGGAAACTAGACTTCCTAAGATTGGAGAAAGGGTTATGCTAGACCCTTAACAACCTATCTAAAAGTTCAGTAGAACTTATTTTGTCTATAAAATATTATATGTGTCTAATGCTAGTGATGGTTTTTCATTTAATCCACACCTAGATTATCTGGTAAAACAACACAGGCTTGAATCCCAAACGCTGCACACCAATGTAAGAGGCTGGCTAAGTATATGGTGTTCACTTATGTATAGCACCCTGCACTAATCCAGACAACCCTTATGGTGATTTTAGTGGTCTTAGACAACATTTGAAAGCTCTCTAAGTGGTAACTGTGGAGAGCAGCCTTCAGGCTTAGTCCAAAAGGAGTGTAAAGCAGTTTGTTTTACCAGTACTAACCATATAGTGTAGGTTAAGTGAAAAAGGACCACACAGTGTAATTATAAAATATGTATTTATTATAAACACTCACCAGCACATTGTAATATCTCCTATCGGGAGATATAATTTAAATGCACACAATACTTTAGTAATAGAACACGTAAGAAGCACAAATACACAGTGGTCTCCAGGGGAGACCAAACCATATACTAATAAAGTGGAATGTGAAATACAACCTAAGTCGAGACTGGACCCAAAAGACTTAGAAGAGCTGGGGACCCTAGGTAAGTACCCAGGAACCCCATGGAGGCCATGTGCAGAGTGTAAACACGACTGCGTGCTCAATACAAATTAATAGTTTTTAGGATTGACCAGGATGCATGGAAGACGAATGCCCACAGTTGTTGTAAGATGCAGGAGAGTTGATGGTGACCTTGGAGCTATAGCTGTGTGGACCATGCGACGCTGTGGAAGACCAGGAGCTATTCACGAGCTGTCTTACGTAGAATGTCAAGAGCCAGGGGGGTCAGTGTCTGGCGGGCACACCAACAAGCCTTGGCAGCTGCAACGAATGTTGCAGATGAAAAGGGTGCAGTGTTGGGACCAGCAAGGTCCAGGGGAATCGCCAAGAGCAGGTAAGTCGGAGCAGGCCCTGAGCAAGCAGGGGAGCTAACTGGAACCCAAGAAGACCATTGAGGACCCACAGGCCGGAGGCACAGGAGTCGCAAGAGGACCTCGAGCAGCTCTCCAATGAGGAAGGCCCACAGTGCAGAGGATGCTAATAATAATAATAATAATAATAGCAAAAACTAACAATACCTCAATTATAGCAATTGAACCATGCGACTGGTCAGATCACCATGCCATAACTTTCCTGATAAACAATATGAAAAAGAACAAGACGATACAACCTAAGAGACACAAGAAATGGCTGCGAGATACTAGAAATCCGAATATATCATTATTTGTGGAAAGCTGTGAGAAAGAACTGACTCCACCGAACAACTTGCAAAGTGTGGAGGAACTTACAGATCACTACACTGAAACAGTAACGAATATAGTCAACAATACGATGCCTCTGAAACTGAAAAGAGTCACAGAGAAGATAAAAAACCCATGGTTCAGTGAGACTCTAAATGAAGAAAGGAGGAAACTAAGACTAGCAGAAAGAAGATGGAGACAACATCCAGCATCGCCCGAACTGAAATCACTTAGAAGAATTAGAAGCGAATATAACAAAAAAATACTACACTCCAAAAAAGAATTTATCAGAGCTGAGCTTGATAACGCCAAAAATAGACCACGAAAATTATTCGAGATCCTGAAACAGCAATCCAATAAATTAGCTAAAACCGACCAAGAAACCACAACTACGCAAATAAGCTGTGAAGAATTCGCAACATTCTTCACAGACAAGGCAAACAAACTAGAAAGAGAGCTCGGGAAAGAGGCTGATAACATTGGCAATATGGACAGACAAAACCTCAACAGCACCGTAGATAACGCCCATAATAGGACAAAAAACAAGGCTCAATGGATTAACTTCAAACTATTGGACCAAGGTACCATAGCCAAAACACTATCAGACATCAAACCTAACGACCACTATAATGATTCTCTACCTTCTAAATGCGTCAGAGACATAAACCATATTGTGATTCCCATTTGGACGAAAATAATAAACGCCTCCCTATCACAAGGGATCCTTCCAGATTGCCTAAAAACAGGTCAAGTCGTCCCTATCATCAAAAAACCAACGGCGGACGCAGCAGATCCAAATAACTTTCGCCCTGTGACCAACATCCCTATACTTGCCAAACTAATAGAGAAATGCGTACAAAATCAACTAAGTCAACACATCACGAAGTTCACACTACTAGACGACTGCCAATCAGGATTTAGGACTGGACATAGCACAGAAACAGCGATCCTACATATTGTCGATGATGCACTACAGGCACTAGACAGTAATCAAACATGTCTACTAATCCTCCTGGACCTATCATCAGCATTCGACACGGTAAATCATGAAAAATTACTAAGCAGGCTTCATGATAGGATGGGAATAACTGGAAACGTGCTAAAATGGTTTGAATCTTTCCTGCAGAATAGACCGCAAAGATTCCTGGTCAATCAAACACTCTCACCAGCATGCCCTAATTCAGTTGGAGTTCCTCAAGGCTCTACATTATCTCCAGCACTGTTCAACCTTTACATAGAACCTCTCACTGAAATCCTTCGAAAATCTAATATTTCCTACCACATGTACGCGGACGATACGCAGATTTACATCAAGATCACATCCAGGGAAGACATCATGAGAATGAATGAGACCTTAAAACTGACATTGCAATGGCTATCGATCAACCATCTGAAACTAAAGGCACAAAAAACTGAATTCTTGTTAATATCTCCACCAAAGAAACACGCAGAAGTGAAGGAATGGTCCAATATGATAACAGCACTAAATTGCACCCCTACTCTAGTTGGCTCAGCGAAATCTCTAGGAATCACTCTAGATGAGAAACTAAACATGAAAGCCCATATCAACGCAATGGCAAAAAGCGCCCGCTACCATCTGAACTACATTAGAAAAGTGAAACCATTCATATCCAAAGCAGACCTCAAACTGGCAGTTCAGTCACTAGTTATCGCGAGGATTGAATATGGATGCACAACGCTAGCAGGTCTACCAAAAATTTCAACAGCGCCCCTGAAAGCATGTCTCAATGCAGCCGCACGACTGATCACTGGATCAAGGAAATTTGACCATATATCACCACACTTGAAGGCATAAAACTGGCTACCGTTCGAAGCAAGAATCCAGCTGAAAATGGCATGCATAACACATAAGGCGCTCCACCACAATACACCCAAATACCTAGCTCAGAAAATTAAGCTATCTGGAGGTAACAGACCAACCAGGAGCATAAATGAGCTAATGCTGAGACCCGCCATCTTCCGGAAGAAGAAAACTTACGACAGGGCTTTTTCAGGAGCAGCCCCTAGAATATGGAATTCACTTCCTTCAAACATCAGAAAGATTGAAGATACAGCAACCTTTAAGAGGGAAACTAAGATCTTCCTAATGAGTAAATTCCTTCCATAGAAGAGGCACGGGAAGTCAGAAATCTTGCTTAAGGACTGGAGCTGAAACTCACACAGGAAATAGTCCATTAGGACTGACTGACTCTTTTATACATTATATGCCACTATTTACTAAAAGTTATGTCATACTATATGCTATTACTCTGGTAGAAATTTTAATTTTATTGATATTGTCGCATTTTGTATAATTTATGTACCTACCTCATAATATTGTGAAAACTACGATGATAATGCAGGACTATAACTACCTCATGTAATGTGAAGCGCTCTGATACCCAAGGGTCTTGTTCGCGCTATACAAAACTCTTAATAAATAAATAAATAAATAAAATGCTGTGAGGATGAAGATCTTGTTAGCAAGAGATGCAGGAGGCTTGAGCTTCTTGAAGCCTGAAGATCTCTGGAGCAGAGAGTCAACAAGCCTTGGCAGTGGCAAGTTGACGTGGTGCCCAGGGGTACTGCTCCAGCGGTTCCGACGAGGGATACTGGCTTCAAAGTTGTTGTGAAGACAGTGCAGGCCTTGGGGGAGTTGCAGAACCGCCACCTGTGTTGCAGAAGCTTTCGGAGTCCGTGGGAGCTCAAGAACAACAGACTGGTCAGCTGCTTTGCGGTATCTGAAGGTGCTGGAGAGTGACTCCTTCACTCCAAGGGAGATTCCTTCTGGTGTCTTGGATGTCCACAGGCCTGTAGAAGAACCTGTATGGAGCACAGACAACTGCCAGGAGAACGAGACCAGGAGCAGCAGGAGTCTTCCCAGTTGTAGTTTTGGTTCCCAAACAAAGTCCAACTAAGTCCAAAGTGTCCAGACGTTTGAAGATGAAGTAGTTTCAGATCTGAGTCTTGTCCCACAATGAAGCTAAGGAACCACCCACAGGTGAGCCCAAAGTACCCCGAAGAAAGGGTTGGGACGATTCATGGGTCTCTCCCACAGGAGGGGCTAGACAGTGGGGAGGATGCTCCTATGTCCCTTGTCCAGTTTCGGGCCAGAGCGAATCCAACGGCTCTCTGAACTGGTTCTAACTGGAGTATGCGAGGAGGGCACCAAATGTGCCCTTCAAAGCAGTCTAGTGGTGCTAGCAAGTGCCCCCACCCTAGCTCAATACACTAAGTGCTATCTGGGAGGTGTAAAGCAAGGAGAATGAGTTCCTAGAAGGGGGAAGGGGATGGGAAAGACAAATCTTTTGTCATGTTGCCCTCACACACCCAGAGAGGTGTTATGCTTTGTCATTGGGCCTTGCTCCTCGTCGGGCCGGCGCTGCAGTGCTCGACGGGCTCACAGTTTCCGGGGCTCTTTGTCGGAGATGTTTTTAGGAAGCCGTTGGCTGCGTGCGGGTGTGGGGGCAGTGAAGATTAAAATAAAGTGGATGTCCTATGGGAATATGATGTTCCTGGTGGACACTCTCTAACGTGAGGTCAACATGTTTCTTGCTTGGTCGTTCCAAGAGGAATCAGGTGGCACTTCTTCAGGACCTATGATATGTGTAGTGTACTGCTAAAGACAGGTTCCAAATTAGTTAAAGGTAGCCTGTCAATGGGGCCCTACTAGTCCTGTACTGGGCGATGTGGTGACCTAGAAAGGAAACCAAAAACCACAACATTGCGCAAGGGAATGGACAAGGGGGAGGGAAAACAAGTTAGAAGAGAGGGCTGGTAACTAACATGGGCGAGCCTAAGTTAGTGCAGTTGTTGTAGCATTGTAACTCATGCTCAGTGAGAGGACTTGTCAGGACAAAAGGCTGGAGAGGCCGTGTCCGGGTAGGGGTAGCAACCATACACATGCTTACGGTAAAAACGAGGGATTCTTAGTGCATAAATAGTGGCCACTGGTGCCTAAAAAATTTGTTAATAATTGAAAGGAGCCAGGACCAGAATTGCCGGAATTACCACTGGGGGATCATAGCTTTCATTAACAGGGTGGCAATTGTACAGGCACGTGCTCTTATGCTGGCGGTGAACTAAATCAAAGTGGGCAGTGACCAGTAGTGCATACCAAGTGGGGGCTCGAAGCATGGTGGGTGCCCCCCTGATTTGTCAGAGAGATCTAGATCAGTGGTGGCGTGTTATTAACCCCTTCGCTCGGGGGTTATTCCCCCGCTGTGCTGGGAGGGAGGGGGGCGCGCACAGCGCCCTCATGCTCATGAGGAGCTGAGCTCGTCATGAGCTACGGCGCTCCGGTGCTCATGACGAGCCCAGCTCGTCACAGGTGCATTACCTCCCGTGGAACGCTCAGCACAGCAGGGGAATTATCCCTGCGTGTGAGCGTTCCACTCATGACGAGCTGAGCTCGTCATGAGCACCGGAGCGCCGTGGCTCATGACGAGCTCAGCTCGTAATGAGCCTCGAAGAGGTTAACAAAGGGGGACAACATCGTAATATCTACAAATCAGCCGCTGAAGGTAAAGGCATGCGTGGTGTTTGCCTGTCTAACCACGTGTCAGACATCATAATTGAAAACAGCGCTGTGTGGATAGTACAGCGTGACCGTAGGAATTATGAAGAGGTAAATGTTTGTTTCGCACGCGCTGCGTGGTGTGTGGCAGGCATGCAAAAGTGGCGCTGTGTCTTAGTTCCGTGCCCCGCTATAACGGAGTGCCAGAGAACCAAGTAGTGCCCTTCAACCACAAGTTTAACGATCAAATGGATTCAATTATCAGGGATATAGTGGATCGGTGATCCCAAGGGCACTCACCAGAGTAGCAGAGGCTACAGCCTGACGGGGGTGCGATGGAGCACGGTGTTGCTCCACTCCTTCACAAAAAAGAGAAATTAACGTTTAGGAATCGTATACCAGGGCGGGGAGGGGCCCCTTGCAAACGCTTACCATAACGCTGATGTCGCAGGCATACTCACGGAAGGGTGGCGGCAACTTCCTGAAATCCTACCCTCGCTCCTTTTCCCCCCCGTGAGTTGCAGACGCGGAAGTGAAGTATTTCTGAAGGATGACGCGTGGAACACTAGACCTTCAACTGGTGCCGCCATCTTGGGGTGGGTGATCTCAAGGTAAAAACTTTATTAGGACACTCCAGACGTTGCTGGAGTGGAACCACTGAGATAATATGATGGCTGATAATTACTTGTGCTTTTAAAGGTCTCACTGATGTATGTGTGCAAAAGTAATGCGCAGTTTTAAGGATATTCCCAGTGAGGGGCAATGATGAAGAAATGAAAAATTAAAAATTACAGTGTACTAGTTTGTCTGCGGGGTGCTCAGGGGAGTGCATGAGACCCGTGGGGTGCCCACCACGGTTAAAGGCGCCAGTAATTTAAAACACTGGTGGGGGTGCAATAAGGGTATGTTGAAGTTTGGCTGAATGGACAAGGGCGGTTGCCCGAGTTTTGATTAATGGTTGTACCTCGGCCGGTGTGGCGGTAAATGGCCCATATGGACGGTAGTAGTCCAAGTTAATCAACGGAGGTGGTGGGTGTAATGGATACAGAATTGTGGAAGGGGACTAGGTATTAGTGAATTATTGATGCCCATGGAATGTCATCATTGAGTCCTTGTGTGTGGGTTGACAGCTTGAATACCCAACGTTGTTCTTTTTTAAAAAGTGTGTCTTTGTGGATGTTTTTGGTAGTGTTCCAGGATCATCCATTGAAGGTCGTTTGGAGAGTGTCCTGCTTCTGTAAAATGTGTGTATAGTCTTGTAGTGGTCTTTCTACAGCGGATGTTGCTCCTGTGTTCTGAGATTCTTGTTTTAATGGAGCGGGTAGTCATTACAATGTAACGGAAATTACAAGGGCATGTTAGCAGATAAATGCAGTTTTTTGTGTTGCAGTTGGTGTGTTTAGTTTGTGTCCATTCCCATGTGGCAGACAATGCAATTGTTTTTGTTACGGTAGTGAGGGGGCAGGCCACACACTGCCTGCAGGGAAAGTGGCCTGTGACAGGGGGTAATCCCAATAGGGTATTGGCGTGTGTTGGCTGTTGTCTGGGTCTGGTATTGACCACCATGTCTTTGATGTTCGATGTTCTTTTGAAAGCAAATCTAGGCTTCTCAAAGGTTTTCTACGCCACCTGTAAGATCTTCCAGTGCTTAATAATCACTTTTTTAGGAAGGTTGGTTTCAGGGGTGTATGTCGTGACACAAGTCAGGACTTCAGTCCTGGGTTTTTCTTTTTTTCTCTTAGAGCGCCAGTCGGTTGGTATTCCTAGCCCTCTTCTGGGCATTCTTGATCTGCTTTGTTGGGTTCTGGTGGTTATGCAGGTTGGTGCTCGATTCGGAGGCTTGGTGTCTGAAGTCCTCTAGCTCGGTGCAGTTGCGCCTAAGTTTAAGGAATTGCCCATAGGGCAGATTCTCCTTAAGGGCTTTGGGGTGGAACCTTTTAAATTGCAAAGTTCAATGGCTGTCAGTGGGCTTCTTGTAGGTTATGGTTGTTAGTTTGTTGGGGTGTCTTTTGATCAGTAGGTCTAGGAACGGTACCTCGCTGGTGGAACTGTGGGCTGTGAAGGTCAGATAAGGGTTGAGACCATTAATCCAGCCAAGGAAGGGGGTGATGGTGTCCGTAGTTCCTTTCCAAAACACCAGGTTGTCGTCGATATAGCGACGCCACAGTGGAATATTGGTATTTTAGGGATTGGTGGTGCTGAGGATGTGTTTGCCCTCTAAATCTGACATGTAGAGACATGCTAGACTCGGGGCAAAGGTACTCCCCATGGATGTGCCTTGTGTTGGGTGAAAAAGGCTGTTTTCAAATTCGAAGAAATTCTCCGTAAGGGCCAAATGGGCGCATTCCATTTTGAAGGCAATTGGTGTCGAGGAACTCCAGGTTCAAGTGTGTAATATAGACTCCACCACCTTCAGGGCGCTGAGTTGCGGGATGTTTGTATACAAAGCCTCCACGTCCAGTGTTAGTAGTACATCTGGCAGGAGGCCCTGTTCATTGGTAGATTCAATTAGTTAGAGGACATCTCTGGTGTCCTGGAGAAAAGAGGGCATGGTGCGAACTAGGGGTTGGAGAAAGTAGTCGCAAAACTTGGACAGGGGTTTGAGGATAGAACCAATCCAGGAGACTATGGGTCTCCCAGAGGGGGAAGGATCCCTTTGTGTGTTTTGGGTAGGGTGTAAAAGTAGGGGACTTTCGTTTTTTTTTTAATGAGGAATTCAGCCTTATGTGGGGTGATCCAGCCTTAGTTGAGTGCTGCAGAGACTATTGAGTTGATCTTTATTGTTAAACATTTGGTGGGGTTTTCTGTAAACTGTGTATATTACTGTCCATTGTGTAATTGTCTGAGGCATTCATTCCTGTAATCGGTGGTGGACATGATGACGATTGCTCCTCCTTTGTCCGTCTCTTTGCTGGTTATGAGGGTATCATTGGCCACGTTTTTTATAGCCTCCATCTCCTGCTTGGAGGTGTTGTGGTAGACGGGCCTAGTGCGTAAAGATGACAAGTCCTTCAGGACGGCCTTTCCAAAAGTGAGGATTTCAGGTGGTACCATGCCCGCATGTGGCGTGAAGGTCGATGGATTGCAGAGTCCTGTATCCTCATTGGGTCTGGTGGGTTCATCGTTGAAGAATGCTCTCAACCGTGTTTTGCGGAAAAAGTTATGGAGTTCGCAATTGGTGCGGAATATGTCGATGCTGGGAGTGGGGACAAACCCCAGTCCGCGTTTGAGTACGGTGGTCTCAATGTCAGTGAGTTGTCTGGTGGACAGGTTCACGATCAGTTTTTCTTCTCCTGATGGCTGCGCAACTCCCAGGTTGATGAGGGAGTCTGGTCCTGCCATTGTACTTGCTTCGGTTGTTGATTGCCTCTTCTTCTTCTTCCGCGTCCTCTGCCCCGGCCTCTTGTCTAAAAAAGGTTGGGGTTGGAAGGGGGCAAACAGTGGCTGGGGTCCCTGTGAGTATTGTGGGTATTGCCACATTTGTTGACCATGGTACGGAGGAGGACCATGGAACAATGGTCCCTGCTGGTATGTAGGTGGTCCGTAGCCGAAGTTCGGGTTGCGGCGTTGTTGGTTGCTTCCACGGTAATCAGGACCAGAGTTGCTGCCTGATGAATTAGTGCGTCTGCGAGAGCCAGCGCTGTCGTCGGATGAGTAGTCATCTCTCGAGGGGATGTAGTCATCTTTGAGAGACGGGTGTACCTTCTCTTTACTGAACCTATCAATGTCTTTTTAGAGTTTGTTCACTTTTTGTTGCATTAGGTACTTTTTATTGTCATTGATCTCCTTAGTGATTTCTGCTAGTTTAGCTTTGAATGCCGCATTAGCGATGGTAGCTTTTAAGGAGCCTTCTGCTATAGCGACCTTTGTGATTAGTTCATCCGCTAGCCGTTTAGCTGTCCTGATAATAAGAACCAAAAGGTCACGGGTACATTTCCAGTACACCATTGACCATTCCTCCTTAAATTGTTTGTCATCGAGGAAGATCCTGGGCGAGTTGGTAACTATCAGGCCATTAAGGGCTATGTTTGCCCTCCGGTATTCGGTCATAATGGCCTCATGCATGATGATTCTCGTCAACTGACGCTTCATGTTAGTGATTGTCGTCCAGTCACCGTTGGTGCTCCTGCTGGCACTACCACCGTCCTGGTCAAGTAGCGACGGGGTGTGGAGTATTTCAGACACAGCATCCTCGTCGAAGGCAAGTGCAAGGCTGAGTTCCATGGTTAAAGTCCGGTGGGGGCGAGGAAACAAGGGTGGGAGGGGGCAGGGGAAGGAGTAAGTATCCAAAGGGCACTGTCAGGTCGCAGCATCCAAATGGAACGGTAAAAGGTCCCTCGGCTGAGCCGCCGTGCTAAACGTATGAAAGAGAGGGAGGTGGGACTGGGAGCCTATACTTGAAGCAGGTTCTGCACATGTGGCTCCACGACAGCGTGTAAAGCAAGGAGAGTGCAGTTCCTAGAAAGGGGAAGGGGATGGGAAAGACAAATCTTTTATCATGTTGCCCTCATACACCCCGAGAGGTGTCATGCTTCATCATTGGGCCTTGCTCCTCGTCGGGCCGGCGCGGCAATGCTCGACGGGCTCACCGTTTCCGGTGCTCTTTGTCAGAGATCTTTTTAGGAAGCCGTTGGGTGCATGCGGGTGTGGGGGCAGTGAAGATGTGTGTGCACAAATGTGGTGGTTTAAAATAGGTCAGGGACAGTCCTGTCATCAATAATTTTAATGTTAATGGTAGTATCTGCCTAATTAAAATAAAGTGGATGTCCTATGGGAATATGATTTTCCCGGTGGACACTCTCTAACGTGAGGTCGACCTGTTTCGTGCCTGGTCGTTCCAAGAGGAATCAGGTGGCACTTCTTCAGGACCTATGATATGTGTAGTGCACAGCTAAAGACAGGTTCCGAATTAATTATAGGTAGCCTGTCAATGGGGCCCTAGTAGTCTTGTACTGGACGATGTGGTGACCTAGAAAGGAAACAAAAAAACACAACATTGCGTAAGGGAAAGGACAAGCGGGGAGGGAAAACAAGTTAGAGGAGAGGGCTGGTAACTAACATGGGCAAGCCTAAGTTAGTGAAGTTGTTGTAGCATTGTAACTCATGCTCAGTGAGAGGACTTGTCAGGATAAAAGGCCGAATATCGAACATCAAAGACATGGTGGTCAATACCAGACCCAGACAACAGCCAACACAAGCCAATACCCTATGGGGATTACCTCCTGTCACAGGCCACTTTCCCTGCGGCCAGTGTGTGGCCTGCCCCCTCACTACCGCAACAAAAACAATTGCATTGTCTGCCACATGGGAATGAACACAAACTGAATAGACCAACTTCAACACAAAAAAACTGCATTTATCTTCTAACATGCCCTTGTAACCTCCGTTACATCGGTATGACTACCCGCTCCATTAAAACCAGAATCTCAGAACACAGGAGCAGCATCCGCTGTAGAAAGACTATACACACATTTAACAGAAGCAGGACACTCTCCTAACGACCTTCAATGGACGATCCTGGAACACTTCCAAAACATCCACAAAGACGCACTTTTTAAAAAAGAACAACGTTGGGTATTCAAGCTGTCAACCCACAAACAAGGACTCAATGATGACATTCCATGGGCATCAATAATTCACTAATACCCAGTCCCCTTCCACAATTCTGTATCCATTACACGCACCACCTCAGTTGATTAACTGGGACTACTACCGTCCATATGGGCCATTTACCGCCACACCGGCCGAGGTACAACCATTAATCAAAACTCGGGCAACCGCCCTTGTCCATTCAGCCAAACTTCAACATACCCTTATTGCACCCCCAACACTGTTTTAACTCACTGGCGCCTTAAACCGTGGTGGGGACCCCACGGGTCTCATGCACTCCGCTGAGCACCCCGCAGACAAACTAGTACACTGTAATTTGTAATTTTTCATTTCTTCATCATTACCCCTCACTGGTAATATCCTTAAACCTGCGCATTACTTTTGCACACATACATCAGTGAGACCTTTAAAAGCACAAGTAATTACCAGCCATTATATTCTCTCAGTGGTTCCACTCCCGCAACGTCTGGAGTGTCCTAATAAAGTGTTTACCTTGAGATCACCCACCCGAAGATGGCGGCACCAGTTGCCGGTCTAGTGTTCCACGCATCATCCTTCAGAAATACTTCACTTCCGCGTCTGCAACTCACGGGGAACAGGAGCGATGGTAGGCTTTAAGCAAGTTGCCGCCACCCTTCTGTGAGTATGCCTGCGACATCAGCGTTACGGTAAGCGTTTGCAAGGGGCCCCTCCCTGCCCTGTTATACGATTACTAAACGTTACTTTCTCTTTTTTGTGAAGGATTGGAGAACACCATGCTCCATCGCACCCCTGTCAGGCTGTAACCTCTGCTACTCGGGTGAGTGCCCTTGGGATCACCCATCCACTATATCCCTGATAATTTAATCCATTTGATTGTTAAACTTGTGGTTGAAGGGCACTACTTGGTTCTCTGGCATTCCGTTGTAGCGGGGCACGGAACTAAGACACAGCGCCACTTTTGCATGCCTGCCACACACCACGCAGCGCGTGCGAAGCAAACATTTACCTCTTCATAATTCCTACAGTCACGCTGTACTATCCACACAGCGCTGTTTTCAATTATGATGTCTGACACGTGGTTAAACAGGCAAGCACCACGCATGCCTCTACCTTCAGCGGCTGATTTGTAGATATTACGATGTTGTCCCCCTTTGTTAATAACACACCACCACTCTGATCTAGATCTCTCTGACAAATCAGGTTGGCGCTCACCATGCTTCGAGCCCCCACTTGGTATGCACTACTGGGCACTGCCCTTTGATTTAGTTCACCGCCAGCATAAGAGCACGTGCCTGTACAATTGCCACCCTGTTAATGAAAGCTATGATCCCCCAGTGGTAATTCCGGCAATTCTGGTCCTGGCTCCTTTCAATTATTAACAAATTTGTTAGGCACCAGTGGCCACTATTTATGCACTAGGAATCCCTCGTTTTTACCGTAAGCATGTGTATGTTTGCTACCCCTACCCGGACACGGCCTCTCCGGCCTTTTATCCTGACAAGTCCTCTCACTGAGCATGAGTTGCAATGCTACAACAACTGCACTAACTTAGACTTGCCCATGTTAGTTACCAACCCTCTCCTCTAACTTATTTTCCCTCCCCCTTGTCCATTCCATTACGCAATGTTGTGTTATTTGGTTTCCTTTCTAGGTCACCACCTCGCCCAGTACAGGACTACTAGGGCCCATTGACAGGCTACCTTTAACTAATTCGGAACCTGTCTTTAGCTGTGCACTACACATATCATAGGTCCTGAAGAAGTGCCACCTGATTCCTCTTGGAACGACCAGGCACGAAACATGTCGACCTCACGTTAGAGAGTGTCCACCGGGAACATCATATTCCCATAGGACATCCACTTTATTTTAATTAGGCAGGTACTACCGTTAACATTAAAATTATTGATGACAGGACTATCCCTGACCTATTTTAAACCACCACCTTTGTGCACACACATCTTCACTTCCCCCACACCACCAGGCACCCAACAGCTTCCTAAAAAGATCTCTGACAAAGAGCCCCGGAAACGGTGAGCCCGTCGAGCATTGCAGCGCCGGCCCGACAAGGAGCAAGGCCCAGTGATGAAGCATGATACCTCTCGGGGTGTGTGAGGGCAACATGACAAAAGATTTGTCTTTCCCATCCCCTTCCCCCTTCTAGGAACTGCACTCTCCTTGCTTTACACGCTCTTGTGAAGCCACATGTGCAGGACCTGCTTAAAGAATAGGCTCCCGGTCCCACCCCCCTCTCTTTCATACTATCTGGGAGGTGGTCACACCTCACTGTGACAGAAAACCTATTGTCCTGCCTTCCCCTGCTCGAGCTTGGTTCAGCAGCAGGAGGGCAAAATTGTGTATCTGGTTCAAGGAAGTGACCCGACTAGGGCCACCCATGTCCCTCGTGACCATCTCTCAGCCTTCCACACAAATGAAGAGTTGGTCAGACAGTAGACAATATAAACCAAGTATATTTATTCAGGTACACTCGAGCGGAGTCCAGTCTGACCAGCCTCCCGGGATTGTTGCAGAGGGACTGACTTCAGCCAACATGGTGATACATTATGTACAGTTCAGAACCAATAAAGACACGCCCTGACTGGAAATTTTCAGTTGGAGGCAGCTAGACAAAGAAGGTACATAAGGATGAGTTTCGATCCCGAGACCGGCACATGCTATCTTAACACCTAGGTTGTTCTGACTCTGCCCGCAGCTCTAAAGGTGGGAGCAGGCCTATTTAGTGGGAAAGGTATGCGCTAATAAGAACAGTGTGTTCATTAGTACAGCAAGGCTCAACCTTGGAGAAACGAAAATTAAGCAGCTGCTTTCAGCAGGAAAACACACAAGATGATGGACGGAATGTTGCACATTGGGAAAACATTCACCCCCAGTCACAGATCCGGGTTTAATCCATCGTTATTTTGCTCACCACGCCACCCCAGTTCAGACACGGCCATATGCAAATCAGTCTTGACCCTGTGCCTCGTGGGAACAGTCCAGCCCGAACTGCCAAGCCATGTCTTCCCTGGACCGGAATCAAGCATCCTGGGAACGGTTTCTGGCTATCAGCCGTCATCAGCCAGGATAGCTTGACTCAAGTGGCATAGTGAGCACGGGACTCACGTCTTTCAGCAGGGGCAGAGAGAGAGGAATTTGTTTTGATCATGGCTCAAAATGACGGCTAAACATAAAATGGTGCAGCGACTGCTAACTTAATACATACAATGCATAAACAGTACAGCTAAAACATTTTTATTCTAACTTAGTCTGCAGAAGCCATAGTTTGAGGTCCTGGTCTGGAAGACTGGTACCAGGAGCACTGAAGGCTTCCCGGAGGAGCCCTGCAGTGCATGGAATCACACCTCCAACACCGTTTACGGTGTTAGGGTGTGGTTCTGAAACTTCTGGACTCGTGTAATTATTCTGGACTCGAGAATTAAACTTCGTCGAAACATGACGAATTTGGTATAAAAAAAACGAGAATGACGAGCACACCATGTACAAATATTTTCAGCATATTCGAGTGACGATTTCACCTCGAAATCGTCATTTGCGTTCTGAACCCTTGGCTTCCATTTATGTGTTGCCCTTTACATAGGGCTTAATCCAGCTGAATTCAATTCCACAAGGACACATACTCCTTAATCGACTTTCCTATGACATGTGCAAGTTGGAACCATTGCCCCAGGCCGAACTCGTTAGGTCAGTTCCCCTCCCAGTGGCCGAACAAGATAGCATAAAGGCTCAACAAGCCATAAAACCATTTCAGCGCGCACACCTGCCGTATCTTGCTCACATCTGTCTCTACTCTTTTTGCTTTACTTACTTTATGGTGGGGAGGTGCCTGTTTTATTGGGGGTCCACCGATATCTGATGAAATGTTGGGCCTTGCCGGGTGATTTGTTGTGGGCAGCACGAAGTGAAATATGTACATGTCATCATGACTCTGCTTTTCTTTTGTAACAAAGAACTGTAAATGATATACTGCAAATTCGAAGAATGTTTGCCTGAAGCTGAATATTCTGTATAAAGAGAGAAGCCTGACTTTGTAAATTCGAGCAGTCTCCTGAGAATATACTTCCCGTGTGTTGTACTTCTAGGACACTTGTTACTTTGGTTGCAGCCAATAAAATCGATCCTTGACTTCACCTAGAAGACTCTGAGTTTCTGTAGTCTGAATCAGGAAGAACCCGAGGTCTCTGGGTGTACCCTGACACCGCTGGGTTGCCGGTTCTGTGCCGGTTCTTAAAAACCCAGTACCTCAGCTGGCACCCAACGTTTGGGGCGATTCCAGTGGTACCAGTCAGCCAGAGGTTCGTGAGGAGCTTCGTGTGGAAATTCTGGAGGACGGCCAACCACTTCATCGACCCCTGCATGTCGACGTGGTCCGAAGGTCTTTGCTGCGAGGTTCCCCGCTTCCCAACGGCTACAGAGGACTGCTGCCCTGGCTATCGCCCTGATTTGGACCCTTGAAGTTTGGTAGAGCGAAACACTACGACGAGTCTTCTGGTGACGTCATCGATATCTCAGTTAAGTACAAGTGGAGCGTCTCCCAGTCCTTAGTTGGCTTTGATTTGGAGCTTGCAAGCGCCAAAGCCGAAGGACTCGTGTATTCACGAGAAATATCGTAATCGATAATCCTTTGAAGTTTGGAGCTAGACTAGAGAGCGAAGATGCCTAGTCTTAGACTTGGAAATTTGTTTTGTCTTGGTTATAATAATAGGGACTCCCGATTGGAGGACTCATGTCCGGTTCCTCCGGTTGGAACTCCGACTTACGAGCTATATGTGAAACATGGGGTAGGCCCCATCACATACAACGAAGTGTGGATCAAATACACCAGGAAAGATGGTGTTTTAAAATGGCCCCAATATGGTAGTTTTGATACCGAAATCTTAGACAACCTTGAAGTTAAACTCTTTAAAAAGAAAGCCCGGCCGGCGATGTTTGACTCTTTCCGCCTATGGCGTAAGGAGGCCAAACAGAAGGAAATTAAATTAGCTAAGAAAAATAAGAGAGAAGGGGGACTTTCAGTAATGCAAGCTGCTATGCAGTTTAAAGACGATGAAGAAGAGCAGATGAGTGAGCAGTTGCACAGGCAACGTAAAATGGCAAGAGATAAATGTTATCCAGTTTTGCCGTCTCTTCAGCAAGAGGCAGCAAAAGAGCGTGAAAAAGATCCATTAATGTCACATTTATTAAATTTGCCACCCCCCTATGCGCAAAATGCCACGGCACCCCCGCAATCTTTAGTCGTGCAAACTATGCCTCCCGTTCCCCCGCAGTACCCACCAGCGGTTCTCCAGCTGACTCCTGTCTCTATGGTGCAGCCTGCTCCAGGCCCACCAACCACATCTATTTCACCTGTACTTTCTACGATTTTGCCTAGTGTACTTTCTACTTCTCCTAATGCTCCCTCTACGATTTTGCCTAGTGCTCCTTCTATTTCTCCTGATGCCTCCTCTGCTATTGTCTCTCCCCCTGCCTTATCTCACCCCGTTGTTCCACACGTTCTTCCTTCAGTTTCACCTTCCATTCGGCAGAAAATGGCCAGCACTGTTACTAACCTTTTCTCACCTCTTTTTGGGTCGCCTACTACGACCCCTAACATGGGACGAAGACAGTTGCGAAGTCGACTGCCTGACTATCAAGAGAGAGACTCATTGAATCATTTAGCACGGAAATGGGTTATGGACACTGTAAAGTATGATGTAGAGTCTGTCATGGAAGTCTTCCATCAATGGGAAGCACCGACGCAGAGATATGTTTTTGAACAGATGTGTGTTTTCCTTTGTGAGGATTTGGAAGACAATGATCTGGAATGCAACCCGCAAGAGTTGTGTCGTGTGCGGTTCAAGTTTGGAGAGGGCATGATTGTAGGTCCCGATGTGGAGAAAGCGGTGGAAATATTGTTATCATATCGGAGTAAGGGGAGCAGTTCTGGGTCACAATCTGAGCCTAGTGCATCTGGTAGGAAAAAGGCGCGACAATACCCCATGAGAGAAGTTCCCCCACAATGGAGAGAGGGCGACACATCTGTTGACCCACCTATTCTGCCACACTTTCAGCGTGTATGGGTACATGTCCCATGGAAGCGAGCTGAAGTTTTAGCCCTTAAACAGACATTACCTGATCCGCGTAAAAATCCTGCAGGGTATTACAAAGAGTTTTCACAGACTGCTGGATCATGTATAATGAATTTAGCCGATATCGATATGTTATTTGGGAATGTTGTTCCCCAGCCTTTATGGGGTAAAATTCGTCATACAGATAATGATCAGGAGTTAGGTGACTCATGGGCTAATATTGCTGCTGCAGATGCCCGACAAGTTGGTGGTGCTAAGCCTGAGCCTTTGATAGCAGAACTCCCTGGTAAAATAGTTGATTACATGAAAACGATAATGCCTGCAATACGTGTAAATTGGGATAAGTTGTCTGCATGCAAGCAGAAGAAAGAAGAAACGGTCTCAGATTTCTTCACCAGGTTTGAAGAAACATTTGTCGACCACAGCGGTCAAGATATGACCACAGAAGGTGGTCAGAGATTGTTCGTCGATAAATTCGTGCACAATCTGCTTCCAGAATTGTGTAAAAAGTTAAAGGATTCGGAAAGTTCTTGGGCTGTGTCATCTTCAGCCCAGATATTGGCTACTGCACAATATTACCAAAATAGAGACAAGGACGAGAAAGATAGAGCAGAAAAGAAAACCAAGGAGTTGAAAACGAAGGTTTTGTTACAGCAAGCATATCCGCCACGTGGTGGTGGTAATCAAAATAATAGTGGCCAGAATCACTACCAGAATAATTTTCAGCAGCCTCAACAGTATCAGAGGAACTCGCAAAGAGTCGAGTACACTCAGCCACGTGTCCCTGTAGGCCCCAACCAGTGTTCGTATTGCAAGGAAGAAGGTCATTTCAAGTACAGTTGTCCTATTTTGTTACAACGTGCAAATGGTGCTTCTGGTGTAAGAGGTCGTGGTATTCAGCAAGCACCTAGAGGTAGAGGACGTGGAAACGTCCCCCAGAACGCACGTCCCTTTCCACCCCAAAATTCTATGAATAGGTTCGATCAGCAGAACAACGCATCTGACAGGACAGCTCAATATTATGTTGATGATTACTATACAGAAGATGAGTATTTGGAGGGTAATGATTGCTAGGACAGCCAAAGACAAAGAGAGGGAGTTGTTTCAGTTCCAGTAGATCAGGGTGGACCTTACGTTGAGGTGATTACATCAGGTGTGTCAGAGCCTTTTCTGTTGGATACTGGTGCTACAAAGAGTTCTATTATGCACTCCAAACTCCCTGGTGCACCTTTGTCTGGCGAAATGAACGTTTCTGTAGGTTTTTCTGGCGCCCCAGTTAGAAATCCGATTTCTGACCCTTTGTCTCTTTCTGTTGGTCCTTGCGAATTTGAAGCACCCCTTATTCTGACAACAGGTTGTGGCGAAAACTTGCTAGGATTGGATTTGTTAAAAAGATTGTATGCGACTTTGTACTGTTCTCCTTCAGGAGTACAGCTTACTTTAGGCAAGAAAGTGGTTTCTCCAATGTATTTGTCGAGGGATAAACTTCCAGCAGAATTGTCGTTTCTTCCAGATATTCTTTGGGCCGCTGGTCCAAATGATGTGGGTCTTTTAGAAATACCACCATATGTTGTAACATTGAAAACCAATGTTAAAATGCCACGAATTCCCCAATACAAAATATCTAGTGAAGGTGAAAAAGCTTTGCTAGCGATCGTTTACGAATTGATTGAAAAGGATGTCATTGAAGAAACACGAGGCAACGTTTGCAATAGTCCTGTTCTGCCTGTTTTAAAACGAACTGATCCCTCTAAGCCAACTGTGTACAGATTTGTGATTGATCTGAGAGAGGTGAATAAAATAGTTGTGCCACAATTCCCAGTTGTACCCGACATTACCACATTATTAACTATGATTCCAGCTTCTGCAACTTGGTTTTCGGTGATTGACCTGAAGAATGCTTTCTTCAGCATCCCGATTGCTGAGGAAAGCAGGGATATTTTTTCCTTCAGTTTAGGAGGTCGCAGCTTCCGCTTTAAACGCGCTCCTCAGGGCTACTGTGAAAGTCCATCGATATACAGTCAAGCTCTAAAAACACAGCTTGATACGATTGTTTTACCTAAAGGTGCTGCTCTTGTACAGTATGTGGATGATTTGCTCATTGCTGCAGACACTGAGGAAATTTGTAAAAAGGCCAACCTGTCATTATTGCGTCATCTGTGTGATCTTCATCACAAGGTGTCACTTTCCAAACTGCAATATTGCCGACAAGAAGTGACCTACTTAGGTCACCTCTTATCGAAGGAGGGAAGGAAACTGACCCCAGAAAGAATTCAGGCAATAACGAAATTGAGTGTGCCAAGAATACAGAGAGAAGTGCGTGCTTTCCTGGGCATTACATCGTACTGTAGACAGTGTATTCCAAATTTTTCGTTATTAGCCAAACCCTTGGTGGCATTAACGTGTAAAAATACACCCAATCCCATTCCTTGGTCTGAAGAGTGTCAGAAAAGTTTTCTCGAATTGCGCACAGCATTATGTTCGGCCCCTGTGTTAGGTACTCCCAACTACAGTAAGCCTTTCACATTGTATGTCCACGAGAAAGAGGGCTGTGCATTGTCAGTGTTGACTCAGTTATTTGGAGGTAGGCAGCGTCCATGTGCCTATTTTTCGTCGACTTTGGATCTGGTAGCTAAAGCATTGCCAAGTTGTTTAAGAGCCACAGCAGCAGCAGCTGTTTCTATTCGACAGTCTGCTGGTCTAGTAATGAATAATACACTAATCGTGATGGTCCCACATGCAGTAGACACGTTGTTAAATAGAACCAAGACACAGCACTTAACTAGTGCTCGATTGTCCAGTTACGAATTAACATTACTAGCGAGTCATGTGCACATAAAAAGGTGCAGTACTTTAAACCTAGCCACATTGTTGCCAATTGTAGAGAAATCAGGTGTTTCAGAACAGCACGATTGTTTTCTTAGAACAGAGGAAGAGACGAAAGGGAGAGTAGATCTATCCGATACTCCTCTTGCTGAATGTGATGGTACGCTGTGGGTGGATGGTTCATGCTTCAAGCTCCCGAATGGTGACACGACTGCAGCATATGCTGTTACGACTTTGCATACAGTTGTTGAAGCTGCACGTGTCCCACATAATTCAGCTCAAGCAGCAGAATTAATTGCACTCACGAGAGCATGTGTGTTGTCTAAAGGGATGAAAGTGACTATCTACACTGATAGTCAGTATGCATTTGGAGTGGCTCACAGTTTTGGACGATTGTGGAGAGAACGTGGGTTCCTGACTTCGCATGGAGCTAAGATTCAGCATGGTCAGTTGGTGAATGAGCTTCTTGAACCACTGACCTTGCCTCTGCAAATGGCGATTGTGAAATGTAGTGCTCACAAGAAGGTGACTGATGATGTTGGTCGTGGAAATGCATTTGCTGATGAGATCGCGAAAGAAACGGCAAAGAATGTAATGAGCCGAATGTACGTTGCAGGCCCTGCGAGATGGACTGGTGATATTGGAATGTGTGAAGACACAATAGAGAGTGTGAAGTCCATCCAAGCTGAGGCCACAGAGAAAGAGTTGAGCACGTGGAGAGAAAGTACGGGTAGAATGGATGCAAATGGTTGCTGGATCGAATTATCAGAGCATCAGAGATGGCTGTTACCTGATGCATATGTGCTTGCAGTGGTTACAATGGCTCATGGAATGGCTCATATCAGCGTAAAAGGGATTTGCGAGTTGTTGGCTCCAGTATGGCAAAATTCAGGGATTCCCAAGTGTGCAGAGAATGTTGTCAAGAATTGCATGGTATGCCTGAAGCACAATCCTGGGAGGGGAACCCCAACTCCAGCTGGTCATTTTGCGCCTCCTACGTATCCGTTCGAGGTTTTGCAGCTAGATTTCATTCACATGGAGAGGTGCAACAATTTAAAATACGTACTCGTTGTTTGTGCCTTCTCAAGATGGGTAGAAGCCTATCCCCTAAAAGACAACACTGCCTTGTCCACAGCAAAAGCCCTTGTGAAAGAGTACTTCCCCAGGTTTGGAATGCCTAGAATGGTCTGGTCTGATAATGGAAGCGAATTTGTGGGTCGTGTGATGAAGAGAGTGTTTGAAGGGCTAGGTATTCGGCAGAAGTTCCACGCTGCAAATCGCCCCCAATCAGCTGGATTAGTAGAATGCTACAACAGCACTTTAAAACTTAAACTGGCCAAAATCCAAGCGAGCACAGGTCTTAAATGGCCTGATGCTCTACTCTTAGCACTCCTGTCCACCAGAATAACTGTGCATTCACGAGTAAAACTTAGCCCCTATGAGATAGTTTTTGGCCGGCCAGCCAACATATGGGGAGGGCCTAGACCCACAAAATTCAGTGAGCTTGAACACCCTGTTTTGCTTGATTATCTGTATGAATTGACGGCTAAATTGCGTGTTTTGCATCAGCAGGTTCACGACACCCTGCCTCCAGTCTCTGAGACTCCGGGACATAAGATAGACCCTGGATCCTGGGTCTTGGTCAGGAATTTTCAGAGAACTAAGAACGACCAGCCCAGGTGGACCGGACCGCATCTCGTCCTTCTTTCCACAAGATCAGCCGTTCGGGTGGAGGGGAAGGCCAACTGGGTCCACGGGATCCATTGTAAGAAAATCCCTTTCCCTCTGCCTTATGACCAGTGGGTCCAGAAGGGTGTCGCTGACCCAGAACCTGATACCGTGCCACGTCATACCTTTCAGTGATGCACGTGTAAAAAGAGCTGACTCTGAACTAGAAAATGAGAACATTTCGCACAAGGCTGTGCCACCATCCAAGCTATTGAACACTACAGAGCCTGAACTCTTGTTCCAGGATCAAACAGTACCTGGAAGACAACGGTATAATTTGAGACCAAGAAAAACGAACTAATAAAAGCGATTTCTTTTGCAATTCGAGACCGAGATCCATGGACTAATAAAATTCTTTTTCCTTCCAAACACAATTTTTTTTTAAAGTGCAGCTCTCCCATCTGAAGAAAACTTGCTTATTTTTGTTTTTCGAACCGCCATCCGGGTTCCGCTGCTAGGGCCGCGGTTGCTTAAAGTCTTTGGGGTGCAGCTGACGACGTTAGGTCGGTAGTTCTGGTTGGTCCAAGGGACTTGCCCTAGACTGACAGAAGCATCCCTTAGCAGAGTCAACCTCCCACCGCGGGCAGCACTTTAGAGAGGATGGAGTTTTCCGAGATGGAGAAATCTGCCAAACCAACGAACTTTAAACGCAAATTATGTAACGTGATGACAAAGAAAAGTTTTATAATATTGTGTATTTTTATGCTATTCAGTGTAATGATATTTTTGATGAGTTATGTTTTATTCTCTTTTCGTGTAACATTTGCACCCACTGCATCACCCGTACCTCCTCCTACTGTTTCCTCTCATTCTTTCCACCCCCTTCCTGACCATGAATCCAATAGGAGATTGGAGTTCATTAATAACTCCTTTGTTCAGCTCTTGCACCAACACCAACTCGTAATGAACACAACTAACTGTTGGGTGTGCGGTCTTATGCCTCACACCACGAATAAAGGTATCCCTTATCTGGTCCTGCCATTCAGTCACAATGGTTCTGTATGGGCATATAGGACAATGTTCATATATGCACACAAAATCTACCCCCTACGTTCTGTAACAGACAATCCTAGAAAAAGTGCTCTAGTCAAGGGTATACTAGACATGATTAAGGAAGGTATTTCTTATGAGACTATCCCGAGAGATGAGACACTAGTATACATAGGATGGAACATGACTGGATATGGAGCTACTCTGAGTGAGAAACAGCAAGCTAAGAGATCGTCCCCGATTTGGATTGTACCCCATCAGGGTCATCTGTGTCTGCAAGGTAATGGCACGAATCCCAGGGCTCAGTTAGGGAAGAGTATCTGCACTAAAACATATGTTTTTGCAGCCCAGACTTCCCCCGCGTTTTTAGCAGCTAAGGGTACTTCTTTCATCTGCCATTATAGAGACTATACATGGTTGCCCCCTGACTTTTCGGGCTCATGTTTTGTTTCATTTCTGTTGCCCCCCACCTACACAGCAGCGGCAGATTACCACAGGACAAGGATAGTTAGAGGTGTCTTGAGTACAGAAGACACTACAGGTCAAGAATTTGGGGACTTTGCAAAGGGCTTTCTGCCGTTCTGGGGACCCATGGCTAACAGCAGGAACATAAGGCAATTGACAAGGGTAGTTGAGTCCACCGTGATTGAAACTGCTGGTGCCCTTAGTAACTTGACTGCTGAGCTCCAGTCGGATCGACTTATGACCCTTCAGAACAGGGTCGCGTTAGATGTCATACTTGCAGACCGAGGTGGGGTATGCAGATTGATCCAATCGAGTTGCTGCGTTTTCATCCCAGATAACGCTCCAACAGTGTACCAGGCCATCTCCAAACTACATAAGATTTCCGAATCTATTCATGTGGATAAAGGAGATTGGTCGTTAATGGGATGGTTCTGGGAACTGATATCCGCCTGGGGATGGAAAATCCTGATGGTCATTGGAATGGTCTTAGCCATTCTTTTCTTGTTCTGTCTATGCGTGCAGTGTGCTCCTGCAATATGTGGCCTTTGTGTCACATCATGTGTAAGGAAACCTGTATCAAGAGACTAACTAAGTACTAGAATGATGTTACAGCAACATCTCAATGACTTTAGGAATATAGATCTGGACTCAGATTAGCATGAGGACAGATTAATTGCCTATGTAAGGGCAAAAGGAGGGTTTGTGGTTCTGAAACTTCTGGACTCGTGTAATTATTCTGGACTCGAGAATTAAACTTCGTCGAAACATGACGAATTTGGTATCAAAAAAACCGAGAATGACGAGCACACCATGTACAAATATTTTCAGCATATTCGAGTGACGATTTCACCTCGAAATCGTCATTTGCGTTCTGAACCCTTGGCTTCCATTTATGTGTTGCCCTTTACATAGGCCTTAATCCAGCTGAATTCAATTCCACAAGGACACATACTCCTTAATCGACTTTCCTATGGCCTGTGCAAGTTGGAACCATTGCCCCAGGCCGAACTCGTTAGGTCAGTTCCCCTCCCAGTGGCCGAACAAGATAGCATCAAGGCTCAACAAGCCATTAAACCATTTCAGCGCGCACACCTGCCGTATCTTGCTCACATCTGTCTCTACTCTTTTTGCTTCACTTACTTTATGGTGGGGAGGTGCCTGTTTTATTGGGGGTCCACCGATATCTGATGAAATGTTGGGCCTTGCCGGGTGATTTGTTGTGGGCAGCACGAAGTGAAATATGTACATGTCATCATGACTCTGCTTTTCTTTTGTAACAAAGAACTGTAAATGATATACTGCAAATTCGAAGAATGTTTGCCTGAAGCTGAATATTCTGTATAAAGAGAGAAGCCTGACTTTGTAAATTTGAGCAGTCTCCTGAGAATATACTTCCCGTGTGTTGTACTTCTAGGACACTTGTTACTTTGGTTGCAGCGAATAAAATCGATCCTTGACTTCACCTAGAAGACTCTGAGTTTCTGTGGTCTGAATCAGGAAGAACCCGAGGTCTCTGGGTGTACCCTGACACCGCTGGGTTGCCGGTTCTGTGCCGGTTCTTAAAAACCCAGTACCTCAGCGGTATGAATCCAACATGTTTGATACCAAATATGCCAGGGTTCGTTATAGCCAGTTTAGACTTAACCATTGCATAATGACACATGGCCACTCTATGTATCATAATGGCTGATGCACTTACAACACGGAGAATGGACTCTGAGGATTGTATGGGTGTCCTACTCATGCAGTGGCACCCTCACACTTATAACCGCGCACCCTGTCTTCAGGATTGAAAGGCTTAGCTAAAGGGTGACTCATAGGTTTTAAGTGCAGTGACTCAGATATAAGAAAAATATATCGGTTGTAGGTGGTGCTAGCACCAGCTTACACAGGCAGCAATGGCAGGCTGGTAGTCACAATTTGGGTGATCTCCCATGGGTGGCATAATAAATGCTTCAGCGCATGGGGGACCGCTGGTGTACCTATGCCTTGGGTACCTTAGTACCATATACTAGGGACTTCCAAGGGCACAACAGTAGCCAAGTTGGGTGTACCTAAGTACTCACCATGGTCCAATTTAGGGTCAAAGCACAGAGACTGGGGTCCTGATTAGCACTAGCAAAAAGTGGGGGGTAACCATGAAAGCAGATCCTACTTTCCCACACACACCATCAGGGGGAACGTATTTGGCTGCTGGTAAAGCAACGACCCATCTTTAAATCCTTATGCTTAACTCAGAGCAGTATACGAAGCAGGGCACATTTACATGAGAAAAAAAATCGAATTTATACCACCCTGCATGTACTTACTCTCTGCTCTTACTAATCTCTTTTTATCACAATTTCCATGAACAAGCGCTCAAACTCCGGTGGAAATGCCTTTTCGTACTTTGAAGAAAAACTGGACTAAACTCTCTACTCCTAGCTCAGGCTGACACCCTACCGACTTCTCTTTAGAAAAGCGGAAATCTTGACTTTTTCATAGTTTCCATATCTTCGTGTTCTGCCGATCCTAGCACCATTATGCCCTTCTATGGGAATTGCCATACTCTGTAAACTTTTTCACATAACATACAATAATGGCATTTGAAATGAGCCTTACTGGGACTAATTGTTTTCCAGTTTTGGACCTCTGAGGAAGTTTTTCGACCTGGTGTATGAATTCAGACATTGTCTGGAATAGCACAAGATCCTGTCAGAGTGAGGCTGCTACCGTACCTTGCAGATTTCGAAAGTAGGCGGTAATATACTTATTTAAGGCTTCCATCTACCCACAAGATAAACAGGCATTGGCAAAGGCTATAGGTCTGGCGTTAATGGGCCAACAAACATAAAAATAGATATTCACACATGCTGTTTGGAAACACTGTATGCACAAATGTTTACCACATTAAAGCCTACCCTAATATATATATATATATATATATATATATATATATATATATTCACAGAAAAAACCATAGGTTATAGACCATATATAGTTAGGAATTAGCATTTACAAAACCTTGAAAATTCACTGAAAAAACCATAGGTTATAGACCATATATAGTTAGGAATTAGCATTTAGAAAACCTTATTTTACTCACACAAAACCATTGAAATTCCATATATAGTTAGTTGCACTAACTATATATCGCGCACCCGCAATCCACTGCTGATGATGTCACATATTACATCATTCATGACATGGTCAGTGACATCACTGATGACATCACTGATGACAACATCCAGTGATTATGTGTTTCTGTAAAGTTTAAATATGTTTTACATATTGAAGAATGAGTGGATGTATAAGTGTCTGAATGAAGGTTTTAGTAGGTGCGTGATTGACTGTATGAGTGAGTGATTAAATGCGTCTTACTGAATGCACGGGTTAGTGACTAAACTGTCTTAATTTGTGCATCATTATGTCTGTTGTGATGTAAACTGCTGCATGTGTTGATCATTAGCTATACGAGAGGCTATATGTGTTATTAATTGGTTGCCCAAGTATTTCTATGGGAGATTGAGTTTGTGTGGGGGTGGCTGGAAGGTGTGTGACTCTGTGCATAGATGTGTGAGCAGTTTATTCACTAGGTGTATGAGTTCAAGAGTGCATGTGGAAACAGCTACATGGGCAGTTGACTGTGTGCATGAGTGTATTGATGAGTGAATGGATATCTCAATGCTACATGTCATAGTAAGTACATATGTAAAACACAGTACATGTGAGAGTTGGCATATATAAATAACTGTGCATGAGAGCCACTGAGTGAGTGGTTGTATCGATCATTGTGAACTTGTATCAGGGATTGTATAAGAGAGTAAATATGTGTTAGTATATGTTTAAATAAGTAAGGTGTGTATAACTGTATAGTTGAAGAAATGGAGGTGAGATTGTTTCTTTGCATGACTGACTGGGTGTGTGAGTAACTCCATGGATGAGTGGCAGTGTGTGAGTGTCTGTATACACTGAGTGTATCTAAGGTTATATTAGAGTCTGAAGAAGTTTATCGTATTAGCACAAGAATGATGCCAAATGAGACGTCATCAGTGATGTCATCAGTGATGTCATTTGAGATGTCATCAGTGATGTCATCAGTGATGTCACTGACCATGTCATGAATGATGTAATATGTGACATCATCAGCAGTGGATTGCGGGTGCGCGATATATAGTTAGTGCAACTAACTATATATGGAATTTCAATGGTTTTGTGTGAGTAAAATAAGGTTTTCTAAATGCTAATTCCTAACTATATATGGTCTATAACCTATGGTTTTTTCAGTGAATTTTCAAGGTTTTGTAAATGCTAATTCCTAACTATATATGGTCTATAACCTATGGTTTTTTCTGTGAATTTCATTGGTTTTTTAACAGCTAATATCTGTAGCTGTAAAATGTATTCTTCTTTAAATCCAAAAATATATTTTATATGTTTATGAATAATTTTTTTTTTTAATATTTTTTTTTCTTCGTTCCCGCTTCGCGAATCGGGAAGCTTCCCGTTAGCTGACCTTGATGCCGCGAAATAGACCGCGAGCCGGTAAACGTTTCTTTACCGCAAGTGCCGCGTTAGAAAACAACATCGTGACGCCTCCCGTCCGCATGACGTTTCACGTTGTCGCGTGATACGTCATATGACGTGCTACGTTAGCGAACTGGTACGCGAAGCGAGTCGCAAAGCGCAGGTTTCTGGAAGCAAACCGGGAGGCCCTGCAAAGCGCTTAACGTAAACACAGCAAGTCATGTGACTTGGTAATAACACTTTTCATTGGTTCATTTCACTTTTGGTTTCCTAATGATGTAAGACTAGGTCATATAATCTAAAATGAACACTTTTGATTGGTTGAGAACTCTTGTTTTTCCCAAATGATGAAAATCCCTCCTTCTTTCCTCACTCTGACTTTCATCATTGTGAGAGAAAGACCCTTTGTGATCACTGAGCAATGGCTTCTTTAGTAGCTTCAGCTGGTGCTTCCCCACCACCTCCACCACATCCAAGGAAGAGTGGACCACCTGCTCAAGTTCTAATTCAACAAGAAGAAGAAGAAGAGGAACAGGAGGACGAGCACGAAGAGAGGCAGTTTTTGCCTGAGCAGCCCAGGACGTCTCACCGGAAAGAAAACTTCATTTGGCAATTTTTTAAAATTCCCAAAGGTCAGAAAAAAGTAAATGCAAGATACGTAACTTGCCTTATATGTCAAGATAGACTGTCCAGAGGGACCGACAAAAAATACAGTTTCGGAAACTACACAATGCATCGCCATATGACTAGGTGGCATCCTAACAACTACAGTGCTGCACAGTTTCGGAACGACCTAGATAATCTCCCTATTATGGCCAGAAGATCTGTTGTACCGGAAGTAACGGGACCAGAGGGCAGGGAGATGGTACCAAATATACAAATGAGATTTGGTGATGTAAAACACATCTGCGCATTTTGCGATGGATTCATTTCCTACGGAGAAAAAAGCATCACTCTGATCAACAGAGCTATTGACTATCATATGCAAGTTTGTCCGAAACGCCCAAAATAATAAATACTTCTTTTTTTTGTTTTGTTGCTCCTGTTGAGCCCTTTACAATGAATCGTTTTCATTGCCCCCTCCAAGAAAAACCCAAAAAAATATAAAACTGTTCCGAAAAATTCAAAAACAGTAAAAAAATGTTCAGAAAAATAAAAAAAAAAAGTTCTTTTCAGAACTACCTCCCCGTTATTAAAAAATTGGTACAATATTTGGAATTGTGCCAACCTCTATTTCTCTTAGTTCGCTTCCTAGTTCGCTCGCTGGTACGCGAACCGGAAGCGAACCAAAAACAGTAAGTATAAGGGAAAGAAACAGACACTTATGTTAAAAGAAACACAGCTATAAGGGAGTAAACTAGAGATACCATTACCCGTAATCCACTGCTGATGATGTCACATATTACATCATTCATGACATGCTCAGTGACATCATCAGCAGAGGATTGCGGGTTTTTTGGCAACATGCCTTATCCACGGTTTAATAACGCTGCCTTTTGCTTTATATAAGTTTTCAAATTGTATGAAATATATACCAATAGGTCGTTATGAACCTTTAGGTAGTGCTTTTCTTCATGAGGTCTGGTCGCTTCCATACACATACAGATGTTTCAAAGATGATCAAGAAGTTTATCTGAATGGAGAGGAATGCACTGAGACGCCAGATCATTCACTAATGTGTAGGCACATACAGTTACACGGTTCATGCAACAAACACCGACCAAATATGGCTTGCGTGTTGCAAGGCACGCCAGTTCCTGCTATCATCCCCACGTTCAAGTTGTTGGAAAATGGTAGTCATTTGATGCTCAATAATGAAGATTGTTCTGAGTTAATTAAAAGTATTCCTTTTATCGTAACAGTAAGTGAACGGGTTATTTGCTGCAGAAATGTTCTATTTCCTCCCACACATGAACATAGGGAGTTTTCAATCTGGCCACAAATACCAACCTTGGGACACGTTTCAACGGCATGGCAAGAATAAGAGCTCTTTTGTCTCAGAGAGAGGTGGCCTTGAGTTCGGCCCGTGAAACTTTCGTACTTCACATAGCGAACACCCATACAGAGGTGCACACCCTTTTCAATTAAGATTTGCCTTTCAATTTCAGCAACATGTTTCCGACTATCTTTAACGCATCCTCCACAAAGTCCCTGGCACACTTTTTTAAAGTTGTTACCAGTGGTCTCGTGACTTCATTTGAGAAAATCTTTGGAGTCATCCCTGCTTCCTTTCATTGTATTTTCTGCACTCTGGTTCGTAGATTGGCATTTTTACTTGCATTACCAGCGGACGCTCTTGTGCTTTTTTACATTTTTAAATATGGATGTCCCTCCTATGCAACCTCCGACCCTGCAGCTGCTGACACTGTTCCGCAATCGCATGCTAGAATATTATGGCACAATGCCGTTGGCGATATTAAGCACGGCATATGGATTATCTTTTCGGTTCTCCTACTTCACCTGTGTCCAGCCTGTATTTCACTGCCTGACCTGTGATTTCGATTGGGCCATTGATTTGTGTCTCTGCGGACCGGTTTCTCCTGACGTCGACTTTAATCAGCTGATGACTCCTATCATTACTCACGAGTTGGTTTGTCCTGGCGAAAGGATTATGGCTGTGGCATTGATGCATGGACTACTTGGTCCCTGGAATTTACTGGCGGCAGCACAGTCTTTCTTGGAACAGAGCTTTCTTGAAAACCCACCGAGCTGTCCTCTGATGGTGATAGAGGATCCGGTGCTGGGAGAGCACGTATGTTCTTTTCCGCTTTTAAATTGGATGGCTGAACTGTTTTCGGATGAAGACGGTGACTTCCTATTGGAGGCTGTTGCAGCTTATTTTGCATACACAGTTATGTCATAGACCTTTTTCATGTTTGATATGCTGAGTACTAGCATTTCATTGACAATTCATTGACTTATTTGTCAAGTTTTTATTATTTACCTTGCCTATTGGCTTAAGACTCGATAAAGTACTTGGCTGTTTTATTTTTCTTTAGCATTAAATTTTCCTAGTTTTTAATGCTTTACCTTGCGGACCGTCCACATATAAACTTGCAATCTGCTCTCATGAGATGGCACTTCTATTATCTTATTCAGTTCGTTTCCGGATCATGAGGAGGTGTCATCTAGGTCCTGGATATCTTTACACCGTGTTAAGTTAGCATGGGCTCATTACCGGTTTAAACGCCATTTTTCCTTTTTTGCAACTTCTGCACACGACACTTAGTTGTTGCTTTAGCTTTCCACCTAGTAGTTCATCGTGGTTTACATGAGAATAATATGTTATTGGTCTACTATCTGCTTTACTTGTTAAACTATATCTGTACAGCGAGTGCTAAAGTTTCAAGAACAACACGATACAGAATTGTTATGAGGTCTGATCTCCACGACTTCATACTCATAACATAAGTGCAACTTCTGCCAATTCTGGGCATGAGGCGGGTTTTATATTGCTTTGCCGAACACACATACACAACAGTTGATGCGGTTCACATGAAGAGAGAGCTGGTGTATGCTGATGTGATTCCTTCAAATCTAAGACACTAAAGTATGGGCACGCCCTAAACCAACACAAAGAGACCTTCTTAGCAAATAATATAATATGTGTATTAGGGAGGGTGAGATATAAGCAGCCGCGGGCCGTGGAGGGAGTTACGATGGGGCAGGGAGGCGGGGAGGGGGAGAAGCAGGGTGGAGCCCTCTCTACCTTGCCCCTCCCCCTCCCCGCCTCCCTGCCCCACCGTAACTCCCTCCACGGCCCGCGGCTGCTTATAAGTGTTGCTAACTCTTATTCATTTACAGCATGTTAACATACTGTCACCATTCGCTTTTTATGTACTAGTAACTATGCTGGTAATTTTGCTACTGATAATATGTGTACTTGTATTCTCCACCCTGCTTCTCCCCCTCCCCGCCTCCCTGCCTCACCGTAACTCCCTCCACGGCCCGCGGCTGCTTATAAGTGTTGCTAACTCTTATTCATTTACAGCATGTTAACATACTATCACCATTCACTTTTTATGTACTAGTAACTATGCTGGTAATTTTGCTACTGATAATATGTGTACTTTTATTATCTAAGGTACTACGCCTGAGAAGACGGCATTAGTAAATAAACATTTCAAATACACATCTGTTCTTCTTAACTCCATGTTCTGGTTTCTAAGAAATCTATAACGACCGACTGTTCATGAGTTCCACGTATCCTGAGGTACTATAAGTTCATATTCTGGATTGTCTAAACATTGAGAGTTTGTTATATCCAATGTGACACTGTACCTAGCTTGCTAAGGAGTTTTTGATTACTAACGTGAGTTTTGGGACACCCTAATTCGCCGAGGTTCCAATCCTCTGTCCACAGTTCTGTGTGAGAACAGAAACCCTGCGACAGGGGCACCCCCGACCCTTGCTGGAGCTTCATCACACTTGCGATACAACTCCAGCAATGCATTCGCCGAGGTTCCAATCCTCTGTCCACAGTTCTGTGTGAGAACAGAAACCCTGCGACAGGGGCACCCCCGACCCTTGCTGGAGCTTCATCACACTTGCGATACAACTCCAGCAATGCGCCACCTTTACGGCACAGATACATCACGCATCTGTGCTGTTTTTGCCCCATGATGCGCCGCATTGTAAATGCAGCACACCATAGGTGACGGAACAGCGGCACAAAATGACTAACACATCCCTGGTGATGCGCCAGTCATCATAAATGTATCCCTATGCTTCTTATCTTGTTAGAGATGAACCGCCATATGTATCATCAAAGTTATTTGCATTTCCTAAATAGCGAACTTTAAGGAATAAATAGCGATTCTTTACCATTCCTAGTTTGCGATGAGCTATTTGCTAATTAGCCGAATGTAGCCCAATGAAGCCCAATGTAGCCCAATGTAGCCCAAAGATGGCCGCCAGACACACAAAAAAACAAATGTAGCCCAAATATCAGCCAGATGTAGCCCAACTATAGCCCAGTGACAGAATGACCAATCAGCTTCGCAAACCTCCGTTACGCGAAGCGGAGCGCTGTTACAGATATATATCTTTTTTTGAACGTTAATTTCTCAAAATCCACTGGAGCACATATATTGAGACCTAGCAAAGGCACATCGGGCTACCAGTCCCTAATATTTTGCCAAGTTTCGTGCAAATCCATTCAGCCGTTCAATTATTATTATTATTTTTTTTTTTTGCCCCGCGGGGCCCTTTTAAAACCTCCACATCAAACCTAGGGGGTCAGCGAGGATCTACTATGCCCCCTTATAGTTATTTCCCCCTTTGTTTTGACCTCCTCTTGTCTCTCGATCCTACCGAGAGACAAGATGGCGGCCGCTACGGACTGTTTGGAATGTTGACAGACGCCGGAGAACCAATCAGCTTCGCTTCACAAAGCTCCGTTGCGCGAAAAGTCCGCGAACCAGTGCGCTGCCCGGTCCGCTGTTACAGATATATATCTTTTTTTAAACGTTAATTTCTCAAAATCCACTGGAGCACATATATTGAGACCTACAAAAGGCACATCGGGCTACCAGTCCCTACAATTTTGCCAAGTTTCGTGCAAATCCATTCAGCCGTTCGGGCTAAAAGTGAGGCCAACCGCCCTATGGAAAACTCAATGTTAAAAACACGTTTTGGGACCCCCCTTTTTTCTCGGCCCCCACTGGACGAACCCCCCCCAAATTTTCAAGGGCTGCTCAGAAACAAAATGTGCCATTTTCCTGAAAATTTCAGCCAATTCCGTCCACAAACGCCAAAGTTATTAGACATAGAATTTTCAAAAAACCCATAGAGAAAAAATCCTAACTATATATACCTACTGGCGACCGCCAGTAGGTAATATATATATATATATATATATATATATATTTCATTGAAAAATGCAAAGGTTAAAGTGCCGCTCTTGTTAGGAAGGAAACAATGTCAGTGAAAACGAAACGTTTGAAACTAAAACAAAACACAGAAATTTACTGGTTATAGTTACCTCAAGTAACTGTAACCTGTGCCCTAAAGTAACTATAACATGCACCCTCGCCATGCACTGCCAGTTTCCTCCTATACTACATCACTCATGCCTTTTGGTTGTGGTTGTGGTGTAAATCCATTCAGTAGTTTTTGAGCAATTAATGCTCAGAAACTTTGTATATCTGGTGACATGGAGACTCTGCGGAGCTCTACAGATCTCAAGCTTAGATCTGATTGACTGCCACCATCTCAATCAAGAGGTGGTGGCAGCCATCTTAGGGCTCCGTCCCGAGTCCCCCCCAAAAAAAAGTTTAAACCAAAAAAATTAAGGGGGCAGGGTAGGGATACCCTAACCCTTAGGCTAGATATGTTAAAAATAAAGTTGCAAATCAGCAGCAACATGTAAAAGGTATGTGCAAGTAGGAACCACAATCCTAGTCAGGGTAAGCTAGATATACACAAAAAGATAACCTGTCCTCACCCTCTGGTAGCTTGGCAGGTTTATCTAAAGAGGCAATGTGTAAACTATTTGTCCAACACACACACACACACAGTTAAACAATGAATACACCACAAAAAGACGTCACACAGGTTTAGAAACAGAGAGGATAATTTTTAGAATAAAACAAGACCAAAGTGATAAAAATCCAATAAGTCGAACCAGAGTTATAAACTTTTAAACAGTGAACCAAAAATAGTGCTTAGAAGTCAATAGTGCTAAAGGGTTACTTGAGGTCATGCTAGACTGTGGTAAACATAAAGTTCAAGCCGAATGCGATGGAGGGCAGGTCGGGTATAGAACTAAAACATGTCCCGCTAACAAAGTACCTTTTGTGGAGCAAAGCGTCATCGCCGAGAGTACGAAGTGTTGGTTCCGATTCACGTAGTTGGGTCAATGCGTCAAAGAGCCGTGCAGTGATGTCTTCGGATTTGTCAAAGAGCACTGCTTTGGTTTCGATCGGCGCAGTGGTGACGATGCGCCAGTTTTGTAGCAAAATAGCTGCATAGCCCATTTCTGGGGCCCAGGACTAGAGGTTGCATCTCAGGCAAGGGTAGGACTCGCAGATGGCAGTCCAGCAGCATCAGCAGAGTTTCAAGAAGTCTTTTATGACCCTGAGACTTCAGAAAACAGGAGGCACGCCCCTGGAGTCACTCTGGGTTCAAGTGAGATGGGTCTAGTACCTGTCCTCAGTAGGGCAGAAATAAGCAGGGACAGCTCAGCACAGCCGTGAAGTAGTTCCTTAGAATAGTCAGCCAAGCAGAGTGGCAATCCTTGTAGCACAGCAGTCCTTATTCCTGCCAGAGGTCTTCATCTGTACAGTAGTGTACTGATTTGATAGGGTCAGAGTCCCAGTAGGTATATCCAAATGTGCCTTTGAAGTAGAGGTGACTTCAAAGTAGCTCCTTGAAATGCACAGGTCCCCTTTCATCTGAGTCCTGTCTGCCAGGTGATCTGTGGTGGTAATCAGTGCTTTGTGTAGGGACACAACACAGCTTTTTCAGATATCAGATCCCTTTCCCCCCTTCATGCCCAAGAAAGCTGTCAGAATGCAGATGAATGTTGATGAGTTCTCTGTCACATCCACCCTTCTTGTGTTTGTGGCTATCTAGAGGTAATGCACAAAGTGTAGCTGTCACCCAGCCCAGCTGTGTATTGGAGACTGGCTACAGGCACACAGCTAACTTAAAAGCAGTGAAATGTCTACTTTCTAAAAGTGGCATTTCTGAAACAGTAATGTTAAATCCAACTTTACCACTAAAGAAGATTTAACATTATTGTGCCAAAGAGATGAAACATGATTTAGCTACTCCTTTCCAATCAGGAATTACAGCTTAAAAGTGTTTTATTGAATTCCCATTGATAGCCTATGAGAGGTGTAGGCCTCACAGCAGTGAAAAACGAATTCAGCTGTTTGTCACTGCCAGGACATGTAAAACTCAAAGGGACATGTCCTACTTTTTACTCACACAGCACACTGCCCATAGGGCTACATTAGGGTGCCTTATGTGTAACAAAAGGAGAGTTTAAGGCTTGATATGTGGTTTGAAATACCAAGTCGAAGTGCCAGTAAACTGTACGCACAGGCCTTGCAATGGAAGGCCTGAGACAGGTATGAAAGGCTGCTTGTGTGGATGACACAATTTGTGTCGCAGGCCCACTAGTAGCATTTAGATTTTAGGCCCTGGGTATATGGTATAACACTGTACAGAGAGGTGTGGCGCCGCGGCCAGGGCTACTGACGCTGGAATCTGGGGATCAGGGTTCGATCCCCGGCTCCGGCGGCAGGTTAGCCCAGCACCATGTGACTCTGGGCAATAGCTTGCTTAATCTTCCCGACGGCCCCCAGCGCCTAGAGACCCTTACGGGTGATTGTGCGCTTTACAAATGTGGATTATTATTATTATTACAAGGGACTAAATATGCCAATCAGATGTATGCCAATGTCACAATGTTAAGAAGCACATGCACTTTAGCACTGGTCCTAAGGCCATCAAAAAGATAAAGCAAAAAGTGGAGGTAAGCAGGAAAACAATTGGGGAAAGACACCTTAAGGATGACAGTCTAACATGGTGGCAGCCACCTTAGGACTCTGGACTCTGTCCCGAGTCCTAAAAAAAAGTAGAAACAAAAAAAGATGAGGGGCTGGGTAGGAATTCCCTGACCCCTAGGGCTAATGCCAGAAAAGTTTTTTTTTTTTTTTTAAATGTTGCTTGAAATCCGCAGCAACGTTTTTAAAAACAAAACCAAAAAAAGCGCAGACTCCTGTGTTTATTTTTGATAAACCCACTGTGGTGGGCCAGGGCCTGGGGGGGAAAACAGGTTTATTTTTTGGGGGAAGAGGTGCGCTTGGGCCCCCTGGCCAGGCCAGTCTTGGCCCCAGCAGCTGATCCCCCTGTGCCGGCGTGTTTGAGGTGGGGAAGGGGGCACCCGCCTCTCCGCATGTCGTTTATGGCCCCTGGACCTTATCCCCGGGGCCCGCTGTGTTAATATGGGGTAGGGGGCACCCCATGGCTGTTTTAGGCCCCTGAACTGTATCCGCCAGGGCCCAGCGTGTTTATGAGGGGGCATGTAGCCCCAGTATGCATTCGGCCCCGGCCGGGCATCTTAGGTGTAATGGGCACATGGCCGCTTTCTCCGGGCCGATTTCTGCCCCGAGAACCCCATCCCTCAGGCCGTCTCACAAGCTAGGCCACGGAAGCCCACCCCCAGGAAATAGTGGCTTCGCTGCCTGCACCGTCACTGGCAGGGAAACCTGTGTTTTCTCTCGCTTCCAGGAGGAAACACCACATCTGCTCCCAGTGGTAGCAGCCTTGTGATTGGTTTCCGCCCGAAAGGGAGCAGCATTAGTAGCTGCTCCCTCCAAATGGGAGCAGAGGCCCTCAACAAGAGTATGATGGGTGTCAAGGGTTGGCCCCAGGGCTCACACGCATAACTGTGAGGTCCCCAGAGGATGGGGTCAACCCGGGCCGGTAACGACACAGGCTGTGGGCCCCCTTCCTCTGAAAATCACACCGGGCCTGAGGGATGGGGATTTGTGCTGCATGCCACCTCCTGCTAAAAATCACACCAGGAGATGGGCCCCACGGGCCGAAATCAGCCTGGGAATGGGGTTTCCTCGGCCAACATTGGCCTGGGAAGGAGGTGCCAAGCACTGTCCTCGTCTCTTTATTTAAATAAGTAGTCCTGGGGAGATGGTGTCTTCAGGAACTAATAAGGCTGGGGAAGGGGGGTCACACAGCCCCCTTCCCCATTACTTAAAAAGAGAAAAAAGGTCCTTGGGGAAATGGGTCCTAACTTTAACGTTACTTTCACCTGTTATTTTACAGTGAATTTGTATATACATGTGATCAAGGTAACAGCTGTTACCAAAACGCGTTATGACTGCCTGAACGTGTAATAAAGACTATTGCGTACCTGAAGTGGAGTTTGTGCCCTTCTATTGCGACCGCCGTGAAGAGGAGGCAAAGGAGGGGCAGACTTTGGTGTTTTATATATATATACATATACATACATATATATACTCCACGTTACCGTCGTCTTCAACATTAAAAAGACAACACGCTTTGGCCCATCTTTGCTTCAGAAGTGAGATTTATTACATGGAAAACCACCCAACCCGTTTCGAAGCTAACGGTGTTGGTGAAAACATTAAAGTTTATACAAATCATGTAATACGACCCTTGTGAACAAGTACAGACAGACTTCCGTCAAACATAGTCATTCTCAAATGTTTTACAAAATCACAATATAAACAATTTTGTTTGAGCGTCACAGTGTGTGTTTTCCTATATGATAATAGTAATTAGATCTAATTACAATAATTTGTATTCAAACATAACTCGAAATGCATACTCAGTCAGAAATAGCATTGCGGCGGTCAGGACTGCACTAACCACAATGCCCGGTTGACAGTTGTTCGAGCCCCGTACATCCTGGACTATGCCATTACCATATCCACCAAAAACAGTCACAGTAATTCATGCCGTCTTTTATATACATATTTACATCATGCCCAAGTGGGCTTCATTCTTGCAACAACGAAAGAAAACGGTTATCCAAAGTTATACACTCCTCAGTGGGTAATCATTAATATGGCTAAATTCTGCTATAAATGACTTAAAGATATACAGTCCATAAAACCCAAGTGGGCAATTATTCATATGCTAAAGTCCATTTTACATACGCGGAGGACACACACAATACATAAAGCCCAAGTGGGCAAATAATATACAACATATCATAACGAGTTAATGGTAGAACAGTATTAACATCATACTGCAGATACTTTCGCTCTTTATCACCTCCAAGGAAGGTCAGACAGTTGACAATCTGTAAAATTAAAGGAAAATGCACAAATTAGAATTAAATGTAAAACATTTACAACATACACGAACAATACAGCTAAGAGAAGGAAGATTTTGGATAAAAACATTAGTTAAAATTTAGCAGCTACTTCACAAGAAAGACACGAAGTTACTCAACCAAAATAAACTGCAAGTGCTTCATCACCATTGTGGGCAGATGGTTGCAATGTATGATATCCTATTATCATCCGTGACTCAAGTCGCCTTAACTCTTGTAATCTGTCCCCTCCTCTTTCCCTACGTGGGACACAGTCAAGAAAAAGACAATGAACTGGTATTCTGTTGGTGGTCAGCAAAGAAATGGCGCGCAATGGGATATTGTTTATCATGGTGCGTAATCGCCCTCAGATGCTCCAATACCTGCTTTTTAGCCTTATGTATAGTGCTACCGATGTAATATTGTCGCAGGGACATCTGAGGGCATACACAGCATATTCGGTATCACATGTTAAGTGTTTCGAGATTTTGAATACGCTGCAACTGGCAGATAGTTTAACCTGTTTGCAGTTAGTACTGTGCCGGCATGCCTTGAGTCTGCCACATACAAAGAACCCCTGCACAGTACCTTTCTGTAATCTGTTTATTTTAGGTAACACCCCTGGACACATATCTTTTAGAAATTGGGCCTTCCTATATGTCACTAATGGAAAGTCACCAACATATTTCTGGAAGTCTTGGTCAGTTTGAAGGACATTCCAAAATTTGCCCAAACATCTGCGAACTTCACCCGATTTTGTTATTGAATGTGGTAATGAATCTTATTTTTTCAGCCTCTTCTTCTTTAATGTCATCAGTCTTCATCATTAGCAATTCATCCCTGTTTTTCACCTCCGCCTTCTTACATGCAGTATCCTCTTGCCCTAAAACGAGTAATCATAACATCTTTCTCCTTGCTATAAGACTCATTGGTACTGCAATTTCTTTTTGCCCTTAACAATTCACCCAGAGGAATACTCTGGATGAGTTTGTTGGGATGGCAACTGAAGGCGTGCAATAAACTATTGCCCGCTGTACTCTTTCGATACAACGTATTTTTAAGCTTTTCATCTTTAGCCTCCAGTATCACATCAAGGAACTCAATCCTATTCATACTGAAATGGCTGGTAAATGATAAATTCAAATTGTTGTCATTCAAAACTGAAACAAATAATTCAGCCTCTGATTGTGTTCCCTCCCAGATACAAATAATATCATCAATGTACCTGGCCCAGATTTTTACATGTTTCTGATTGGCCTCGAGGACCCTGACCACCTGCTCCTCCCACCAGCCAAGGTAGAGACACGCAAAGCTGGGGGCGAAGCAGGTGCCCATCGCTGTCCCCAGGATCTGACGAAACATGCCCAGGGGCACGAAGAAGAATCTGCCCAGGGGGCCCAATCCCCCCCCACAATGCCCCGGGGACCGCCACCCCGGGGCTTTATGATAGTATAGGCGGGGGGGCTCACGGCCCCCCAGCAGACCCGAGGACCGCCACTCCGGGGCTTCTTTAAATTGGGTGGGGGGGCTCTCAGGCCCCTCCAGCCCTGGGGACCGCCACCCCCGGGGCTTTAAAAAATGAATGGCGGGAGGCTCACGCCCCCCGCGGCCCCGTGGACAGCCACCCCGGGGCTTTATTTTTTTTTAAATACCCTGTGTGGGGGCTCAAACCCCCCCACATGCCCCAGGGACCGCCACCTTCCCGGGGCACTAAATATTCAAATTGGGTGGTCCGTGACGGACCCCCCCCAGCGGGACCACCTCCCCGGGGGCTTTGTAAAATGTGGGGGGGGGCGCGTGGCCCCCCTCCTGGAGCCTTGTCGTGGCCCTGGGGACCGCCCCCCCAGGGCCGGTCTCTTGCAGTGTCCCGGGGTGCTCACCCTCGGGACACTGTAGTTTGCAATGACAGGGCGGGAGCCTCGCGGCTTCCACCCTGTCATTGCAAACTGCTTTGCTATTTGGAAGAGAGAGCAGGAAACCTGCTCTCTCTTCCAAATAGCAAAGCAGATTGCTTTTCCACAGGGGGAGCAGGATGTTAGCTGCTCCCCATGTGGGACCGTGGGGGGATTGGGGACCCCTCATGGCCCCCTACGGAGAGGTCCGGCCCCGGGGATGGGTCCCCGGGCTATTAGTGGCCCGGGAGGCTAAAAAAAATAAGAAACATAGGCCGAGGGATGGGGTCCCCGGGGCTATAAGTGGCCACAGGAGGGGAGCAAGGCAGCCCCCCTCAAAAATAATAATTATATAAAAAAAGGGCTATGCCCCGGGGGATGGGGTCCCTGGGGCAAATTAAGGCCTCGGAGGGGGGCCACGCGGCCCCTTTCCAAATTCTATGTTTTTTTAAACAAATTAGGGGCAGGCCCTGGGGGAAGGGGTCCCCAGGGCCAATAAATTAGAAAAAGAAGGGGGACTTCCCAGGGAGGCGTGGCTAGCTAGCCAACATGGCGGACGTGTCCGCGTAGAGCTCCACTCTAGAAACCCCTAATTATCCTGCAATTACCCTGTTGGGGGTGCCCCTGGAGTCCGTGCTGCAGGGTGCTGGTGCGGGGACGAAGCGGGGAGCTCCCAGAGACGGCCGGAGCTCCAACGAAGCGGCGAATGGTGGCGGAGCGGTCCGCAGTGTAACACCGCGCGGGGTGACTGGTGGCCATCACAGCGGCTGTTGCGGCGGGAGAGACTTCGGTTGCCTGGCGCTGCTCTGGGCCCTTGGGGGACTGTGAGTCCCGTAGCTGAATCGGCGCTGCCTGGTGGAGCGAGGGATGAGGCAGCTGGCCGGAGTGATGGGGGCCATGCATTGAGCGGACGCGCTGTGAGGCGGCGCCGGTGACAGGCGCGGATTGAGGCCTGGTGGACTCTTGGGGCCTGGAGCTGGAAAAAGGCCTGCGACAGCTCCCGCCTTGGTGCCCTTGGAGCGGCGGCTGGCGGACCCCACACAAGCGGAGAGGAGTGGGACTTGAGGCGAACTGGGGGCGATCCCGCAGAGGTGCTGAAACCAGGAGGCCGACCCCATCCCTGGCGGTGCAGAAGGCGGGGCGGAGCTCGGCGGCCCGGGTGCGGCGCCCACCAGCAACTGAGCAGAGGGGAGAGAGCTGCGGGGAGCAGACGGATCTGATCTCGGTCTGGAGGTGAGGAGAGAGGGGCCTATGCTGGTGGACAGAACGGCCTACACTACAAGAGACTGCCACACGGGATGGGGCTGCCCCTTGGAGCGAAGCTGATATAGTCTAGAAAGAGAGGCTGCAGGGGGACGCAGGAGGGCCGGAGGCGGCTGGTGGTGTCTGTCCCGGGAATAGTAGACCTGCGGGGCTCAAGTGACACCGCCCACACAGATCCCCGGACTGGTTGTCACCCGCGGCGGACTGGATGCCCATGATCCACGGCAGTCGGGCAGCCCCACTGGATTGAGTTTCGCGCCCTCAGGCCGGCGCTCATTTTGGAGGAGCTGAGAGAGCCATTTTGATCCCCTGCGCCTGGAGTGTGTTCAGCATCCTGCGGGGAGAAGGCAGCCGGCGACTGGGGCACTGTGGAGTGTGTGACTTTCGCTGGGTGTGTCACTGGGGCCTCTGCTGTTGGGATTACCAAGGCGACGCAATTGGGAATACTTGTGTGCGGTGACAACTGTGCAGGAGCCACCTGGGTCTACGCAAGCACGCCATTCTTGTGGGCTGTGGTGAGTGTCAAGCCATTACTGAAGGTGTATGTGGGGCTGGCGCCGGCTGACGGGGGCTGAGACTTGGCGGACACGGATGCCACGCCTGCATAGAAGCTGCCCCTTGAGCGGACAATGAGCTGTAGTGCTGGATGCTGACCAAAGTTGATTGGGTGGCCGTATTCACTATCCTCAGGCCGTGACTGTTGTAGCAAGACTGTGCGCCTGCAGCCTGGCATGCGAGCTCTGGACGCCATTTTGTTGTCGCTGTTGGACCCACTTTCGCTGTTGTTGGTGTCAGTTTGCCTGGTGTGGTTCCTGGGACGGCTGCCCTTGATCTGTGCCCGGAGCCGTGCCTGGGGACGGCGTTGAGGATTCAGGTCTGTCTAAAGCACGCTGGATATCGCTGCAGTGGCGCTGGCCCTATGCTACTGGGAGCTATTGAGGGGACATAGGGGACATAAAGGTAATCAATTGATGCAGGACTACTGGTGCGGGACCACTGGAGGATCGGAGGGAGCGCATCCCCGCTGGAGGTTGCGGTGCTGATTGGTCTGCTACCGGGGACGCCGGTGGGGTGAGTGCCGACTGTTAGGTGCTGGGGCCTTCACTGCGTTGGCGCTCGGACCGGATTGGTGTCTCCCCCGCGGCGACTGTCGGTGCTGGACTGGAAGAGGTGCCCTCCTCGTGGTGGCCTTGACTGGGGCCGGGTGCCGGAGGTCGGGCGGCTGTCAGCAGGTGTGGATGCCGTCTGCGCAGCAGCTCGCGATGGGCAGGCTAACAGATAAAACCCTGCAGAAGCAGCAGGTCGCAGAGGGACCGGGTCAACCGCATGGCTCACAAGGCGACAATCTGGGTCCGGTGGCGGCCCTTGCAGCCAAAATGGATTCTGTACTGGCGGCGGTGGAGCGAATTGGCAACACGCTGGAACAGACAAAGACATCACTTGAGACACTTGAGACCTGAATTGATAACGTCAGACTTCACACTACTTCACGCCGACCACCGCAAATTGATGGACAGTCACCGTGCAGCGCCAGTCGTTCCAGGACTTGCAGCCAGTGGTGCATCAACACACTTCGCCGCTTCAGGACATTCTTGACAGTGTGCATGTGCTAGAGGATCGTGTGGAAGACGCGGAAGGGTGCTCCCGGCGCAATAATGTCCACGTGGTTGGGCTTCCGAAGGCAAAGAAGGGAAGGACCCGGAGCGGTATACCGTGTCCTGGCTGAGAGACCTCCTGCCCTCGAAGGTGTTGTCCCCGCACTTTGCTGTGGAAAGAGAGCACAGGGTGCTGGCGCAGAAGGCTCAACCTGGAGCCCGACCTCGCCTGTTCTTCTTCAAGCTGCTCAATTACCGTGATCGGGATGTGGTGCTGCGGGAAACAAGGAAGCTGGACACCCTAACGGTGGGAAACAGCTGTGTGATGTTTTTCCCTGACCACACGGCGACAGTGCAGTGGCGGCGGAGCACATACCTGGCGGTGAAGAAGCAGTTGCGGGAACTGGGACTGTCGTATTCCTTGCTGTTTCCCTCCAGACTCAGAGTGATCACCAAAGATGGAGCCCGCTTCTTCGACACGCCGTCGGATGTATGGGACTGGCTGGAGGAAATGGGGCAATGGAAGGGCGCACGGCCTGAGACCGCGGAGGGGGACGGTGAATGGCAGGTGCAAAAATCGAGAAGACGCAGGAAACGAGGCGCCCGTCGTGGCCAGAGCATCGGCCCAGCAGCGCCCAGTTTGGAGGAAAAGCAGCTTGAGCGGCAGGAAGCTCTCAAAGCGGTCGTGAATATGAGAGCACTGCTCGGCGCGGACTGACAGAACTTGCAGGCACGCAGTGAACCAGACATGAGCAGCCCATCATCCCCTTCAACTGTACTCTCTGACGACGTAGCCATGCCTGTGGTGACACCACAGACAGCTGACCTTCTTATGTGATGTGATTTGGGGTGGAAGTAAAAGATAGGGCCTCGCTGTTAGCTTGAGAGTTACTAGTGATGCTTCATTGCCTTATATCGCTGCTGAGCACAAGGAAGGGATATTATTAAGATGCGCTTGCTTTCCCTTATGTATATTTATATGGCTATGTAACCCTGACGGGCTGCGGGGCGGCGGGTATAGCTCCGGGGCTGAGTCTAGCAGGCGCTGACTAACTATTTAGAGAGCTCCCCTGCGGGTGCCACGCGCCGCCCAGTTGTGGATGTGGATATCGTGAGTTCGGTGGCACCCCCTACAATCCCAGGCGATAGGTGTTAGGGGTACAGAGTAATGGGATTGTTGGCAGCGCACGCACCCAATCAGCAAACACGCTGAGTCAAGCCCACTAAGATGAGGTGGATTTTGTTACCGTTTGGACGCATGCCCTACCGGGGACGCGCCCTTCTTGTTATATTGTTTGTGGCCGTTCACATGATTCCAATGCAGCACACTGGTCTTCCTTCCCACACAGGCGCTCCAAGACCCCTTGTGAGGCGCTCCCCTGGCCCGAAGCGCGTGCGAACAAATCTGACACATGACGCACACTAACATAATGTCCTGGAACATTCGCGGCATGCACACCCCCTCTCGCCGTTATTCAGTGTTTTCCTACCTACAACGTCATGGGGTGGGGATATCCCTTCTTCAGGAGACGCATATGACCCTGGTTGAGATAGAAAAATTACGCAGGCATTGGAGGGGCCAGATATTTGGTACAACTTTCTCTGCACACGCGCGTGGTATGCTGATCTGGATAAGGGCGGGTGTCCCATTTACCTGTACAGAAGTGTTGGTGGATCCTGCGGGCAGGTACACGCTGGCGCGGGGGCGACTGAATGGCCAGGAAATCCTGTTAGGCTCCCTCTATGTTATCAAAAAGAAGACACTGTTCCTATAGCGGGGTTCAACAAATTCACCCTCGCCTAGGCTCCCTCTATGCCCCGAATACAGAGCAGCCTTCCTACTTCAAGGGTTTAAATCACATCCTTCACCCATACGCTGGACTGCCCTGGCTGCTTGGGGGGGACTTCAATATGATACTGGACACGCACTTAGACAGGTCCTTCCCTCCCCTTCGAGCTGCGACAGTGACATCTACCACGCAAGTGTTTAAGGATTGGCTTACACATGGGGGGATATGTGACCTCTGGTGCGTGCAGCACCCCACAGACAGAATCTACTCCTTCTATTCCCCGGTCCATGACCTGCACGTCCGCCTGGATAGGATAATAGGCACCCAATCGTTGCTCCTGCTCCTCGCCAAATCAGAATACCTAGGAAGAACGCACTCCGATCGCAACCCCCTGTGGTTCAGGGTCAGCTGGGAGGCAGACCGTCCACCGGTATCCACGTGGCGGCTGCAGCCTGCTGTGCTTGAAGGCACTGAGTTACGATCCTCGCTAGGCACGGCTATCTTAACTTACTTTGAGATCAATGACGGGACGGCGAGCAGCACACTGGTAGAGTGGGAGGCACATAAAGCAGCTATTCGCGGGCACTGCATGGGGGCCACATGGAACATACGGAAAAAGCTATCAGCTACCCTGACGGAACTGGAGTTGGAGCTCCTCCGATATGAAAGGGAGGGTGAGAGATCAGGAGAGCACTCGTGCGTGCTCGGTGAACTTCGCACAAAGCACGCGTCGCTTCTGGAACAGCTTTGCTGTCATAATTACGCGACACATACGGCCAGGACACACGCCAAGGCGGACAGAGCTGGCCGGTTGTTGGCCTGATTGGTGCAAAGCGAAGGGCATCAAAACCCTATAGGTGCACTGCAGAGGGGGAGATGGTATTCACTCAGAGAGAAATTCTCCGTGCTCTGACCGATCATTATAGGCAACTATACCGGTCTCGAGGCACATGCCCCCGGCACACGCTGGACGCGTTCTTGGACGCTCTTGTCTTACCCGGGGCATCTGAGGGCCATAGGGGTGAGCTCAACGCTCCATTTACACTGGAAGAAGTGGGAGATGCAATAGGGGACATGGCGACTGGCAAAACCCCTGGGTGGCCTGCCCGCGGAGTATTATAAGGCAAACAGGGACATCTTGGCACCCCTACTCCTTCGGCTGTTTAACAAAGCCATAGTCGAAGGATCGTTCCCCCCGTCCATGCGGGAAGGATTTTTTGTCTCCTTACCTAAGCCGGACAGGGACCACACTGCTTTAGGCTCGTATAGGCTGCTGGTAATGCTCAATGCGGATTATAAAATTTTCGCGAAAATTCTTGCAGCGCGGCTCGCGGCAGTGGTCCCCCACCTAGTGCACCCCGATCAGAACGGGTTTGTGCCGGTGAGATCTACATCCCTAAACCTCCGGAGGTTCTTTAGGGTGGCGACTGAGGCAACAAGCGAGTGTCCCAGGGCGGGATGCCTGATAATCGACTTGGAAAAGGCCTTTGACTGCCTGGAATGGAGGTACTTATCTGAGGTGCTCTCGCGCTACGACCTGGGCGAGGGTTTCCTGTAGGCGGTCCAGCTCCTCTACACGAACCCTGAGGTTCGGGTGCGACTGGGCCCATATATCTCTGAGTCGGTGGCGGTGGGCCGGGGCACCCGTCAGGGGTGTACCCTGTCCCCGCTGCTGTTCGCACTGGCGGTGGAGCCGTTGGCGGCGGCATTGTGGCAGACTGTGGGAGCGGGGATCCCACTGGGAGATGAGACTCACCAGGTCTCGCTCTATGCGGACGACCTGCTCGTGTTCGTTAAAGATGTGACGCGCGTGCCGGGGAGGCTGGCCCGGGTGCTGGAGCAGTTCGCTGTTTTCTCGGGGCTTAGAGTAAACGTGGGCACGTCCTACCTTTATGCCTTCAGTGCAGAGGTAGAAGACCCGGGGTACTGTCTTGGTGACACGAGGGTCCAATGGAAGGCTGACACTTTCAGATATCTGGGGATACAGGTCTATAGGCAGTCAGCTAACCTGTTCGATGGCAACCTGGGTAGAGCGGTGGCAGCGCTTCGATCACAGATGCTTTTCTGGACTACCCTTCCGCTGACCACGACGGGTAGGGTGTCCCTGGCTAAAATGATCATGCTCCCCAGACTCCTGTACAATTTTGTGAACTTGCCTCTCTATGTGCCACCCTCCTTCTTTTCGCCGCTCAATGTGATGTTACGGGACTTCATTTGGGGCACGTCCTGGCACCGGCTGGCGCTGGCGAAGTTATTCCTGCCAACGGATAGCGGCGGGTTGGCTGCTCCCTGTTTTGAGCATTATTACTTAGCGGCGCAACTCCAGTGGATCGCCTACTGGCTGGCAGACAGAGGCAGGGAAGACACCGCCACAATGGAGCTGCCGTACTCGTTAGAGCAAATCACTAAGCTTTTCCACTCACTGGCGGCACCTGTGTGGCCCACCCTGCTACTGCTGGCGGTGGCATACAAGTGCTTTCGCAGAGCCCTATTTCTTACCCGAAGAGTAATCACATACGCGCCTGAGGTGCCTCTGAAGGCTCTTCTGGGAGGCGACGGAGTTCTTGCGAGACCCATGTTGGACCACTGGAAAGAGGCCGATGTCCAGACATTGGGAGACCTCTATCGGGACGACGAGCTGGTGCCGTATGAGACGCTGGTCTCGGAGGACGGACTCCCTCCCGGGGGGTTCCTACTGCACAGATCCATAGTGGCAAAGATGATGGCCAAATGGGGAGACATGACTTCGGAGCCCGCACAACATTTAACCATACAATACCTACATGTCATGGGGAGGGGAAGGCACCTGGTACGTTGGTTTGCGGGATCGTTAAGGGTGCACACAGGGACTAGCTTGACCCCACTTAGGGACAAATGGGAGTAGGATATGGGCAGGCCACTGTCTGACAAGGAATGGGACAGGATACTCAAAAGCCCAGTGCGCATCCCCAGAAACCTGCGTTTCCGCCAAATACAACTTTATGTTGTTCACAGAGCCTACCTCACGCCGGCGCTTATAAACAGATATTTCGGCCCTAGATGCGGAGAACTAGATGCGGGGCTCCTCCACCTCTTATGGAGCTGTCCCAGGTTGGGCTCCTACTGGAGTGCGATCGGTGAGCTACTCCGCAGATGCACTGGGCGTACTATACCCCTGGAGTGGCCGTAATACATATTGCATCAATTTAAGAGACCACCTAAAGATAAGGCGCCCTCTCGCTTCTTAGACCTTGGATTAGTGGTGGCTACGCGCCTCATTATGAGACGATGGAAGGCGAGCGACCCACCAAGTGTACAGGCGTGGACCTCCTCCCTTCAGGCGTGGGCCCGGGCGGAGTGGACGGCCATACGTAGGGAGGAAACGGTGAGACTCCGGAAGGAACCAATGGCGGAGCGCTGGGAGTGCATGCTTGGCGCCTTGCAGCAAGATGGGGGGCTGCAGGCGCAGGAGAAGCGGAGGATTGAGTGGTGCCCTTGAAGGGTTGGGGGGTGTGGGCTGGGATGATCTCCATTTCGACACTTCACTTAGATACTGCCCATGATTACTGGGGGCACATGGTCTCCAGGTGTATAGTTTAGCTGGGACTAGGGCATGAGCATGTGCGGGGGGTGGGGGGGGCTGCCCAGGAGGGGGAGGGGAAGGAGAGACCAATAGACACTGGTGTCTTTTTTTCCTCACGCTGCAGTTGTTTCTTTCTGTTTTCTTTCAATGTTTGGTTCCAATCGTTATATAAAAGTCTATCTTGTACACAAAACTGGTTCTGGGAGGATCTATCCCCCAGCTATGCTATCCCACGGGGACTTAGCGTGTAGACAGCTATGGACTCATTCTAGGGCCGGTGCCCTGACAGCATGTGTTTAGTCAGTACTGGGTGGGTATTTCTCCTTCTGATACCACCTATTGTTGTTGTACCCCATTAGTACAAACTGCTAGGCCCAACGGAGCGCGCCTGGCATGCCCAATTACTGTGCTGCAATTGCGAAAATGTCCAATGCACTTTGATATTCATTCTTGTAATGTTTCCAAAAAACTGCTAATAAAAAGATTTGACAAAAAAAAGAAGGGGGACTTCCCAGCCCCCTTCTTAAAAAAAAATGTATTTTAAAAAAACGGGATCGCAGCCGGAGACCACGCCCCCTCCTTGCACCACTCTGCAAAAGCGCCCCCTGGCACGTTTGCAGATGGGGAGCGAATTCCCCTTGAATACTGGGGTCCCTGGGGGCCAACTAGCTCACCAGGAACCTCCAGTATGCGCCAGGGGGCTGCGTTGCAGAGCGGTGTTCTGCGGCCATGCCTGTTACAAAATATATATGAATATCTGTATAAATTAATTTGCATGTACTTCCAAAGATCTCATGCTTATATAAAATCACATTAACATGAGGCCTGGAGCTCAAAAGGGCTTCCTATCTGACCTTGACTGGACAAGCTTCAACAAGCTATTCTGTACCCCCTTACAGGTCTCCTTGCTTGTCTTTGACTACATGATATGCAAGTGTTACACAGTACAGAACCTGCCTTTCTGGTCTGCCCATATCTGGCTGTTTTGCATGGCGCAGACATTACACATCCATGTCAGCCATATTTGGCTTGGTGCCTTATTCTAGTTCCGCTGATATGGCATTTCATACTGTATATAACACATAGAAATCTGTCACTCTGAGAAGAAGCGGTCTGAGAGCCCCTACGGTGGCAGATCTGACTTCTTCCTTGCTAATTAGCAATGATGCATGCTTTTGGTACCATTAAATAAATTTCACTCTGTTTCTGAGCAAACCTGCTATGTCTGGTGAGTTTCATTCATATGCTCCTGGGAGGGTGCCAGTATTTCCCCATCAATGCCCCTTTTTACACCTCTCTGCAACGCAGCTCCAGTGCGCTTACTGGAGGTACCTGGTGGGCTAGCTGGCCCCCAGGGGACCTCCGCTTTCAAGGGGACTTAATCCCCCAACTTAAAACGCGCCACGGGCACGTTTGCACAGTGGTGAAGTTAGGGGGCGGGACCTGAGGTGATGTGTGGAAACAAGCTCTGTGGTGCATTTTAAGTTTGGGAATTAATTCCTCTTCAATCCCGAGGTCCCCTGGGGGCCAACTAGCCCACCAGGTACCTCCAGTAAGCGCCACGGAGCTGCGTGGCCTCTGAACACCTCTCTGCAACGCAGCTCCCTGGCGCATACTGGAGGTACCTGGTGGGCTAGTTGGCCCCCAGGGGACCTCAGGATTGAAGAGGAATTAATTCCCCAACTTAAAACGCGCCACAGGGCGTGTTTGCACACATATCACCTCAGGTCCTGTCCCCTACCTTCACCACTGTGCAAACGAGCCCCGTGGCGCATTTTAAGTTGGATTCAAGGGGACTTAATCTCGGACACAGGGCGCGTTTACACATGGGCGAAGGGAGGGGATGGTGTAGGAAAGTGGTTCTATATGTAGTAGACCAAAGTAAAATCAGCCGAACTACGAATTCCGATTTACTCACCTTTTATCAGGAGAGACCACAGTGCTGCATCTTTGAGCCCAGTACTGATCCTGAAAAGTAATTTTAACCAATATTTACCAGTAACTTGAATTTCCTTCCGTAGGCTAACATTGATTGGTTTCACTTTGAAATTCTACTAAGTGTGGAGTTTTGGAACTTTAAAATATTCACCTAAAATCATCCGAACAACAAATTCCGATTTACTCACCTGTTATCAGGAGAGAACCTAGTGCTGTATCGTTTAGCCCAGCACTGACCCTGAAAAGTAATTCTAACCGTACTTACCAGTAACTTGAATTTCCTTCCATAGGAATCCATTGTGTGGTTTTCACCAGAAAGGTTTCTAAGTGTCGGTTTTCACAAACTACAAATATTCCTTAAAAATCACCTGTATGACTTAAATGCATTCTTTCAACTGTTTACAGGAGATGCACCAGTGCTGGATTCAGGATCCACCACTGAGTAAGAAAAAGTAACAATAACACTCCTTTCCTGCTAAGTGAATTTCCTCCCATAGGATAACATTGGTGATTCTATGTGAAAAAGTTTGTCAACTTTTAAAATACAATAATATTCCTAAAAAATCACTACTGTAAACAAAATGCTTTTACTTAACTGTTTACAGGAGATGTCCCAGGACTGAATCTAGGATCCAGTCCTGTGGTTAGAAAAGTAATCCATAAAGTAACTAATCGCATTTAACTAGAAATTCCCAATGAGCTCAATGTTGCATTGTGTTTGAAATTGTGTTGCCCATTGCAACAACTGTAACTACTGTACTTAAGTCTATTGCCTATTTGCAAAGTATTTAAACTAAAGTAATTCATTCTGAAAAGTATATTTTGTAAAAACCTTTGAAATTCACAGAAAAAAACATAGGTTTCAGTCATGTTATAGGAATTCGCATTTAAAAAGCCTTAGAAATTCACTGAAAAACCATAGGTTTTAGGGGTGTTATAGTTAGCTGCATATTTCACTCGTACAAAACCATTGAAATTCCGCCGTTATAGTTAGTTCTGCTAACTATAACTTGCGCGCCCGCAATCCACTGCTGATGATGTCACATATCACATCATTCATGACATGGTCAGTGACATCACTGATGACATCACTGATGACATCTCAAATGACGAGTGAAATGTCCTGCTAACTATAACACCCCTAAAACCTTCGGAGCTGAAACAAACACCTGCACAACCACAAACTAAATGCCATTCAAAGAAAGGAAAAGAGAGTGAAAGAGGCCTTCTTCTTCTTCCTGAAGGGGCCAATGCAATGTAACTTTGTTATACAAGCTATCAGTAAGAAAGATTGGGCTAACATTATTCTTCTTGAGTTTTGTTGTTTAGGGATTCCACTAAAATATTGTTTCTTCTTCCTTTTGCTTTTTTCAGTAGTGTGTTCTTTGATCTAAAGATGCAGGGTTTAGAAGCATGTTTTAGGTCTCGTTTAATTATTTTATAAACTGTAGAGAATCAGGAAATATCAAAATCATATTTGATATTTTGGCTGCGTTTGATTCTTTTACTGATAGGTAAAATTGGCTGGTTTATAACAATCTTTCTTTTATATGTGCCATCACATTTACCCACAGAGAATGGGTAAAAACCCATAATACATCAGCCCGCAGATTCTATTGAGTCAGTATTGATAGTAGGTGTATTGCTAACACCTCAGGCTTTAAACATTCAATGCAAGGTATAGTGACAAGTATATGTATAAAGAGTGCTATAACCAACAATCTGGTATAATGGTGAAAACATGACTCCAGCCTTTTGGAAAACAATGAACGCAGTGTCACTTGGAATGCTCTGCAAAAAAGGTTCTTTCCAAGTTGCTCAAAGATTGGAGTGATATTGTTAGTATTTGCAGCGATTCAGCTATGTATATAAAAAAGTTGTGTGAATACCTGTCAAAATTGATACCCGAGCTGAAGTGATTCCCTGTAGGAGATACTTGCCACTTGTTAGATGGTATGCTGAAAGCATCTTTACAATCTTCATAGTTAATGAGGGATGCTATTGACTTTTTAGTTCATTCTGGTACACTGTTTTCTTATTCACAGGAACTAAAACGCAAATATTTATAATTTCGTGCTTTGTGTGACATCAAAGAAAGAGTCATCCCAACTGTGTCCCTTAGCTGATGGTTCTCAGTCCAAGGCACTATGAATGCTATATTATCCATGTGGCAACCATTTACAGAATGTTTGCTGTGTGATGATGCTAAAGGCAAGAAATGTGAGGTCGCATAAAGATAGTGATGTGAAAAAAGTGCACTTTACTGCATTATTGGATTTTTACAGAAAAACATAGCTGCTGTAGTGGAAATAATAAAAAAACTAGAGTCTGAAAAAACCCTTGTTTGCCAAGTGTTCAGCATAATTGATGTTGATGTGAAACATCTCTTGGCTGGGTGACACCTTTAGTGACTTTGGCACTGCAACATGTTCCATGTTAGAGTGCTTGCCACTTGGTAAGCAAAGCAATGTTGGAGAGCAATTCAGGAATGTTTATTTTACAGTGTATGAGAAATGGCTTGTAATGATGCATAGCAATGTCCCTTCACCACAATGGCATTTGAAGTCAATGAAACCTCACTGTGGTACTCTGTACAAGTTCTAGATCCCTTGGTAAAAGGTAATTTCCTCCGTAGTTTAAAAAGTGCTGCTTAATTTTTGACCGCTTCAATAACTCTGAGGGCATAAGCGCCCAGCTCAATGCAAATGTTGCAGAACCTGCCCTGAGAATCGTAATCTTCAATTGCACCAGTATGGGCATGAGAAGCTATGTCAGTGGCCAGAGTTAACAATTTGTGTACTGGCTGTTTTGGTGGTGCCCGTCTCAAGTGCCAATGTCGAGAGGGCCTTTTCAAAGAAGTTTACATGGGTAGGAAAGAGTGAGCGCACATGACAAAAGACTCATTGAAGAAATATTGTATGGTGTACTGCAATAAGCTTAATTTGCAAAAATCTATTTGGACCTCATACACACTATACGTACACTGTCTATATACCATGTTCTATCAGTGCAGAAAGCAAGCAATAATGTTCCATAAACACCCGAAAACCCCTTTTTCTGTTGTTTTTAGTGGCACGAAAATGTGTAACCACTGATATCAACTGTTTTTTTAAGGTATTGAAATCACTTGAAAACACTGAAAAAACCCCACCAGTATTTACCAAAAATAGAAACTGAAAACAGGAAAGCCTAAATATACCATATGGAGAACTCTTGTGCATCAAACATATTTGTACAAAAGAAGTTGAATATCAATAAGCTAAAGTAGAGGGGGCGTGGCTTGGCGAGCCAGCCTGGCGGATGTGAGCTGAGAGCCCTCCGTCCAGCCTTACCATGATCCTACAGTTATCCTGCCTCTCCGGTCATCGTCCTGATCCCGGCGCAGCTCCATGCTAAGCTGACACTGCGGACCGTTGCCTGGGCTGGTTCCAGCGCCGTTGGTCTTCCCATGTCGACTGTGGGGCGCCTGGAGGACAACGCGGCCTGCTGGTGGTGCGGCCCTGGGAGCTGCTGGGACGCTGTTTGATCCTGTGGCCGAAGAGAGGAGTCGCTGCGATGGCAGTGACATGTTGAGTGCGGGCGGGCCCTGACGAGGTGCGCCTCCTTTCCGGGGACTAGTGTATTTCGAAATCTCCTGTGGGGATGTGTGACGGCTCGACGGCCACTTCAGGCCGCGGCGGTGCAATGTCGCGGAGGGGACAGCCGCCATCTTGGTGCAGGCGTCGGGCCGGCCGCACTACGGAGAGGATTTGGGGCCCTTGGTCGCATCGTGAGCCTTCCCAGTGGACAGCTGAGTCCTGTGAGTAACCCCTAGTCATGGTCGGGTGGCCGGGCGGCTGCCTGCATTTACCCTGGGCCCCTGGCTTCCTGCTCTCACCCTCCTCATTTCCTCTATTTGAGCTATTTGGCTGGGTGTTCGGCAGCTTGGTCGAGTCGGCGGGGGGGGGGGGGGGGAGCTATTTGGCTGGGTGTTCGGCAGCTTGGTCGAGTCGGCGGGGGGGGGGGGGGGGGGGGGGTGTGGCCGGCTGCCATTGGAACATTATTGAGGGGCTGCCCGCTGGAACACTGCTGCTTATTGTTTAGTCGCCCTCCCCTCTTCATCTTGCCATATTGGGCGAGGTCGACAGGCTGTCGGCCGGGCTCAGTTGCGGGGAGCGGCGTGGGGGACGGGCGCCCCTCTGGCTTGGACCACACTTGCGGGGGGAGTTCGGCAAGACTCGGCGTCCGTGCCGGGGAGGGGCTGTGAGGTGTGCGAGGCCTGGGCTGTGTGGGAGGCCCACTTTGGCGATTGGGGCCCTCCCTGGTTCTGTGGTTATTTGGGGCCCTTGTGCATGCCTGGGCTCTGCCTCTGTATCCCCCTCCATTTCTTCTTGTGTATACTTACTGGAGGTTCTTTGACTTCTGCCTGGGAGGAGACTTGGGGGCGTCGGCGCCCACATCGGCCGCAGTGAGGAGTGTCGTGGGGGTCAACACCTGAGCTCACCATTGTGGGCTTCCCTGGGCCGGCCGGACGAGAGGCGGATTGAGGGACGGCCAGCTTCCTTAGTGACGCAGTCGGAGGTGTGACCTTGGCGTGGGTGGGGGTGGCTGCCCAACGCTCATGGGAACTACTCAGGAGCCCTCCAGCTGGGGTGGGTGGCGGAGACTGTGCCACCATGACGAGAGATGAGCCCGGTGGGAGCTCGTCTAAGCAGAGTACTATGGATCAGTTCACGGGTCAGGGGGCTTCGGCCGGTCCGCCCGGGAAATCCCAGAACGCTGTACCAGATAACGGGGCCCCCTGGCCGCCATTACCCAGCCCAGAGACGCCCTGGACGCCAAAATTGGGGCAGTCGGCTCAGATGTGATGGTCCTGCGCTAGGATCTGCGGAATGCGGTCCCCCGCATCACAGAGACCGAGCCGACGCTGCAACAGCGGGTATCGTCTCTCAAGACCATGCAGCGGGGCCTGGCATTGAGAGTGGAGGACGCGGAGGGGCGGGCGTGTCGAAACAGCCGGCGCTTTGTCGTTTTCCCAGAGGACTGCGAAAAGGGGAATATGGAGCGCTTTCTTAAGGACTGGCTGGAGGGCTGGATCCCACCAGGGAACTTTTGACCTGTTTCGTGGTGGAGCGTGCACATAGGGCTCTGATGCAGAACATCCCCCCCCCCGGATGCCCGTCCGCGTCCTGTCATCGCCAGGCTTCTCAACTACCATGATAGGAACATTATCCTGAAACAGGCCCGAGCGAGGGAACCGCTGCTCTTTAACAACTCACACATTTTGATTTCCGGACTATACTCCGTTAGTACAGCAGTGCAGGCAGTCCACGCAGCCATGGCCCCCTGCGTAAACTTAAACTCCCCTATGCCTTGCTTTATCCAGCCAGGTTGCGTGTGGTTTATCAGTCCTGCACCCACTTCTCTAACACACCGGAGGAGGTATTCACCTGGACGGATGAAACGCTTGCGCCCTCACACTCCCCCGGGAAGAGGCCCGCTCCTCTTCGGGCGGGTTTGCCCGGAATCCTCGAGGGGAGAGGGGGAAGGTGCTCCAAGACCACGCGTCGTTTGCATTCTGGAGGGGCCGCGGCCCGGGAGTGGTCTATTTCTCAGTCACATACATCGGAGGACTGACATCAGGTGGACCAGGCAATTACTCGAACTTGAATATTCTTCATAGACCGGAGATGCGTGTTGGATGGCCGGTCTCTCCGTGGGGCTCCACAGAAGGAGAGGAGGCCAATTGACAATGGGCTGTGTTTTGGGGATCCATTTGGCAGGTGAGGGGTGGGACCTCCTGTTTGGGTCAGCCTGCTCTGCTTGCAGTGACAGGTACTTCGTTGTTTTGGAGGTACAGGGTACAGGGTGTTGTTGGGTTGCGTTTTTAGGGGGCGTTTTGTGGGGTCATTGCACTGTCTACCTGGGTTCTGGACTTCCTTTTATTCTGCGGATTTATGTTTTTGCCACTGTACTGTATGGGACTAGCACTGAGTAGGAATGCCAGTTAGTGCACGTGAGTCCCCGGGTCTTCTTCGAGTTTTCAGTTGGAACGTGAGGGGGGCACTTGAAAAGATCAAAAGGGGGCTATCCTAAAATCGGGCAAGAGTGCCCGTGCTGACATATTATTGTTTCAGGAGACCCATCTTATGGGGCCTAAGGCCCTATGTTTTCAACGCTTTGGATTTCTACAGGTCTATCACTCCGAGTTTGTGAGGGGTTGCAGTTTTAATACATTGCAGAGTTGCCTACACGCATGTCAAGACCTGGTGGAACCTTCAGGGCAGGTATGTATTTGTACAGGGCATTGTAGACGGGTAGATTTTGGTTCTGGGGAATGTTTATGCTCCCCCGCCTCTTTCCTGGGGACTGGCGGATAAAATTATGACCCTGTGGGCGGACGTGCCGGAGGGCCTAGCGGTTTTCGGGGGGGGGGGGACTGTAACGATGTGATGGAGGTGGCCGGAGATAGGTGGAGGCCCGTGGTTGTGTCTGATACTCGCCTCCCCACTAAATTATACATATTGGTGATGAGCTTAGGTTGGGTGGACCCCTGGCGTAGGATGCATGGTGTTGGACTTGGCCCTTCTGGCAGGTTCACCCCTAAACTTTTTGCTTTTAATGGTGATTGATTCAAATGCTCCGTCCATCACCACCCCCTTTTGTACCGCTTTGGCCGCCATAAGTGTGGCAGGGTATGCTCAGACGTGAGTCCCTTGCTCACTTTGCCACTGGATTCAAGCAAGCCGGGCTGAAGACGGCTGAAATCCCAGAAACCGGTCCTCGGAAGCTTGTTTCCGGTCCAGGGACGGCATGGCTTGGCAGTTCGGGCTGGACTGTTCCCATGAGACACAGGGTCGGACTGATTTGCATATAGCCATGTCTGAACTGGGGTGGCAGAGTGGGCTAAAGAACGGTGATGGATTAAACCCAGATCTTTTGACTGGGTGTGAGTGTTTGATTGATTCAGATGCTCCGTCCATCACCACCCCCTTTTGTACAGCAAGTAGTGGGCAGCTGCACCATTTAGGTTTTCCTTCCTAGGGACATGTGTTCTCTGGACTCAGGAGTGAGGCGAACTCCTTCATCCCTACCCTGGCCTTCCCCAGCTGCGCAGCACTTAGTGCCAGCTGCAGCGTTTAGGCCTTGTCTTGTCCCTCAGCTGCCCAGCAAGTAGTGGGCAGCGGCTACGTTTAGGTTTTGGCGCAGTGGCGCAACCTGGACTTTGATGTAAGTTCTGTGCTAATGTAATTTCTGCGAATTGTTCTTTGCTGCACCTCTGAATGTGTTTTTGATGCGTCATGTGCCTTGTTCTTACACCTCTGAATGTGTTGTTTATGCATCATGTGTTCTCCTGTGCTGCACATCTGAATGTGTTTTGATGCGTCATGTGCCTTGTTCTTACACCTCTGAATGTGTTGTTTATGCATCATGTGTTCTCCTGTGCTGCACCTCTGAATGTGTTTTGATGCATCATGTGCCTTGTTCTTACACCGCTGAATGTATGTTTATGCATCATGTGATTTGTTCCCATGCCTATACCCCTAAATGTATGGTGATACTTAGGTGGTTGTTTTCTCCTAGTACAGGTGTTTCTAGTGAGGTCCTGGCTCCCTGCGTGACATTCTCCTAAGGTGGTTAGGGTTGCGTAGGTGGTACTTACCTCTTACCATTGATTACTGGTTGTGTGCTACATGATTATTTGGTGTTTAACTATCTCCAAGGGCTTGATACTGAGCTTGCCCCCTGACCAGAGCCCCAGGACCAGTGGACTCTATTGTGCCTTCCCTGACAAATTGCTGGGACTTGTCTGATCTCCTTGGGCTGCTGGGGCCTCGCCTGAAGTGTGCCTCGCTCACTCCCCTGCAGCTCGTGCCTAGCCGCCCCAGGCAAGAGCCGCACCGCTACTTGTGAAGCCGTGCTCTGCTCTGCCGGGGCCGCCCGCATCCTGCACCTCGGCAGCTTGTGCCTGGGCCGCCCTCATGCCTCAAGCCGCGCCGCTCTCCTCTGAGCCGCGTCGACTTCGCTGGGCCGCCCGCACCCTGTCCCCTCCTTCTCTGAGCCCACACCTTGGTCGCCCCAACCAAACGTTTGTAGCGCGCGGGTCGCCACCGCCCTCTCAGGCCTACTGAGGAGATCCCTCGCATTATCCCGCGCAACCAGAACGGAAGGTACGGTCCGTATCCACCGCCAGTTATTATATGTTCTATGTTCTAAGAGTGTTACCTCTAAAAGTACTTATTCCTGACAGTGGTCCAGGTGGCCCTGTCCTGTACAAATCCCCTGTAAATTCTGAGATAAGCCTGACTGCTCGTGCCAAGCTACCAAGAGGGTGAGCAGGGGTTGTCTTGGCGGGGGACTTCCTTACCCTGACTTAGGAATGGTGGTTTCTGCCTGGCTTTGGTGCAAGCCTTAGCCAACCAGAAATCCCATTTCTAACACATGGTATTACACAGGCTACACATATCTTTCGTCAGTTCATGGTTCCTTTTCCTGTCTGGATTATCTGTTTGTTCCGCGGGCCTTTGACTATAGGGTGACGGCGGCGCATATTCTCCCGCGAGGACTCCCCGATCATTCTCCGGTGGCCATTACTGTGCGAGCAGGGAGGGCCAGTGGGCCATTCCGCTGGCGCCTATCAGTCTGGAACCTCCAGAAGGAGGGCTATGGAGTCCAGATTGACGATGCCATTAATCAATATCTAGCTGTTAATTTGGGCTTGGTCCCAGGCGTTGATACTCTTTGGGAGGCCTTGAAGCCCACTATACGGGGGTAGACATCTCATTTTGCACAACGGCCCGACGTCTGCGTAGAGAGGCACTGGTCCGGGCGGAGGCTAATATTCTGGAGTTGGAGTCACGTGGCAGGGGAGAGGGTGGGCGATTGGCTCGCCATCAGCTACTTGTGGCGCAGCAGGAATATTCTTGTATCCTTCTTGATGAGGCCCGTCAGGCTTGGCTGGCTACCTGCAGTAGGATTTACCAGTGGGGCGACAAATCTGGCAAAATGTTACATCGGCTGTGCCAGGGGTCGCTACGCCCTCAGGCTCTCCCGGGTATCGTGGGGTCGGCTACCTTTATCTGGCGCGTTGGATATTGCATGCAGCTTTGCGGAGTATTATGCTCCGTTATATACCCCCATGGAGGGCCTCCAGGTTGAAGTTATTGATTGCTTCTTGGACGACCTTCCACCAAAGGTGGTTTCGGATGAGGTGCGGGAGGAACAGGAGGACCTGCTTACTGATGAGGAGCTGGGGGCTGCCCTAGTGGAGCTGAATTCGGGCAAGGCCCCTGGCCCTAATGGCTTTCCCTGTGAATTCTTTAAGAAATACTTTCGACAGTTGGGGCCCCACTACCGTAGGATGGTCGAGGAGGCAAGGGACAAGGGATGTCTGCCCAGTAACTGGAGGCACGCGGAGATAGTGGTCTTCCACAAGCCCGGCAGACTGCCGGAGCATCACGCCTCATATGGCCCGATTTCCCTCCTCAATGTGGAGGCTAAGATATTAGCAAAGGCATTGGCGAACCTCCTCCGCCCCCATATACCTCTACTTGTGCATCCGGACCAGGCTGGGTTCATGCCCCAGCGTGCCACTCGCCATAGTATTCGGCGGGCTCATGTGGCTGTTTTTTTTTTTGTTTACATTTTTTAAATAAAATTTTCACATATCACCCCCCCTCCCAGAAAAAGGGGGGTAAGACACAATGAACAGTGGATTACATATTATCGCACACAGTAGAGGGTTACATTTCAATGAACATAAGTACATGTTGCAGTCCACTAGTGCCACGTAGTCACTATCTTCTCCAGCTTGCCGTATATGGCAGGGCCAATAGCCTGAGTGACGGGGAATTTAATGTATTAATATATCATAAACATATGTTGAGCTCTGACTGAACAGTCTGAGATCAAAATGGGCACAGATAAGTCACTAATGTACTTGGGGTGTGTAGCTTTGTCGATTACAGAGATCGACAACTGGGCACTCCCGCATAATGTGTAGGAAAGAGCCACAAGTAAACGGACAATGTGGACATACGTTCAAACGTAATGAGGGTCAGTGGCATGGAAAAGTCTTAGGTTTCTCTTCTACAAATTCCTATTTGGCACATACTCTACACTATGTCTGGCACAAAGCTTAGATTGACCAATTTCCACCATTGTCTAGTTAGCAGTGGAATGGCGTTGGCTAAACATAGTGAGTCCGGCAGCATGGCTCATAGAGTGTCCCTCTTCTCTTCCACACAAATGGTAATGCAAAGGATTCTGTTTTAAGGTCTCGACCTACAGCATTGCTTTAGCAATTCTTGTTTGTGTCGAGATTATAGTGAGGCTTTCAAAAGTCTACCCAAGCTGCTGCGGATTTGGTACAGTTTGTGTGAGCCAGGCATGTGCACAAAGCACACCACAAGCCTCGGCATCAGACTTCAAAGGGATCTGCTCCCCCGCATCAGACTTCAAAGGAACGGCTCCCCCGCCCCCGCCACAGCAATACCGAGAGCTTCATCACACTCTCCTAACGAGTCTTCTTTCTCCCACATGTGACCCTACTTGCACCCTCTCTGATCCATCTTCATTCTTTTCTGCTTTTCCCTGTTTCCGCCACACACTCCACTCCTTTGTGTCTCTTTTCTGGCCTCTTTCCTACTTAACTTTTCATCCTTTCTCCTTTAATCCCATTTCCACCTTCTCACAACCCCTTCGAGCACTGTTATCTTAACATTTGTGTGCCCTGCCACCATTTACTTCGGACCCTCACACACCCTCACCCTCACACTTCCTCACCCTCACACCCCCTCATCCTCACACCCCTCACCCTCCCTCACCCTCACACCCCCTCACCCTCACACACCCTCACTCACGCTCACCCTCACACACCCTCACTCACCCTCACACACACACCCCCACCCTCACACACCCCCACCCCCTCACACCCTCACTCCCTCACCCCCTCACCCTCACACCCTCACCCCCTCACCCTCACACCCTCACCCCCCCTCACCCTCACACCCTCACCCTCACACACCCTCATCCCCCTCACCCACCCTCACTCCCCTCTCCCTCACAACCCTCTCACACACCCTCACCCACCCCCACCCTCACACCCCCTCACCCTCAAATCCCCTCACCCTCCCTCACCCTCACCCACCCTCATCCTCACACCCTCACACACCCTCACGCCCTCACACCTTCACCCTCACACCCCCTGACCCTCACCCTCACACACCCTCACCCCCACCCTCTCACACCCTCACTGACCCTCACCCCCTCACCCTCACAGCCCCCTCACCCTCACAGCCCCCTCACCCTCACTCACCCTCACACCCTCACCCACCCACACACACCCTCACCCTCACACACCCTCACACCCCCTCATCCCCTCACCCTCACATCCCCTCACCTTCACACCCCCTCAACTACACCCACCCACAACTACACACCCCCTCACCCTCACACCCCCACACCCTCATCCCCCCACACCCTCATCCCCTCACCCTCTCCCCACCCTCACACCCCCTCATCCTCCCTCACCCTCACACCCCCTCACCCCTCTAACCCTCACACCCCCTAACCCTCACCCCCCCACAAACCCTCACACACACCCTCACTCCCCCCACACCCTAACACACCCCTTACCCTCACCCCCCTCACCCTTACACCCCCTCACCCACACTCACCCTCACTCACCCTCTCACCCTCACACACCCTCTCACCCTCACACACCCTCTCACCCTCACACACCCTCTTACCCTCTCACCCCCTCACCCTCACTCACCCTCTCACCCTCACACTCTCTCACCCTCACACACCCTCTTACCCTCACACACCCTCTTACCCTCACACACCCTCACCCTCACACACCCTCGCACCCCCTCACCCACACTCACCCTCACACACACACACCCCCTAACCATCACACCCTCACACACCCCCTCACCCTCACACCCCTCACCCTCCCTCACACCCTCACCCTCACACACCCTCACCTTCACCCTCACACCCCCTGACCCTCAAACCCTCACCCCCCTCACCCTCACCCCCCACCCTCTCACACCCTCACCCTCACACACCCTCACCCTCATTCACCCTCCCACCCACCCTCTCACCCTCACACACCCTCCCACCCACCCTCTCACCCTCACACACCCTCTCACCCTCACACACCCTCTCACCCTCACACACCCTCTCACCCTCACACACTCTCACCATCACACCCCCTCCCCCTCACACCCTCCCCCTCACACACACACCCTCACACACCCTTACCCATGTCACCCTCACACCCCCTCATCCTCACCCTCACAACCCCTCACCCTCACAACCCCACACCCTCACCCCCCGTCACCCTCACACTCCCCTCACCCTACTCCCCCTCACCCGACACCCCCTCACCCTCACACCTCCTCACCCTCACACTCACAACCCCTCACCCTCACACACCCTCACCCTCACACCCTCGTATGTGCAGTGAGGATTTTCTCCAGCCCATATTGTCAAGCTGACCTGGCGATTGATGAGACTGAGCAGCGAAAACCACGCCTTACCTGTTGCCTGTGTCCGTGCCTGGAGCCCGCTGTTGTGCTCTTAGCAGTGCGTGTATGGCGGTGCAGCCAGGGGCTGGGCGCCGAGGTGCTCTTGTCCCCCGCGGAGGTGCTGTGCCGTGGCCCGGCTTCTCAACGGACACCGCTTGGGCCAGGGGTTGCAGACGCTGTGGGAGCTGCCGCCACCTTCTCTTTGTTGTTTTGTAGCGAGAGGCGGCTGGGTCTATGCGGAGATCTCTGGCGCTGCAATCTTTAACTCGGCCGCTGCTCAACGCCCACCGATGCCTAGCGCTTACCGCTTAACCTCCATCCAGAACCGTGGTAGAGGTTGAGGGAGCCCGCATCTCTGCTTAATTGCGGTGCCTCTCCTCCTTTTCCTCAGACCATGAACCACAAACCTCGGAGGAACGGTTCCTTCCATCAAGCATATTTCACGCGGCTGGAGACGCAAAACCCCCCTGCAATTCCCTCGCTCCAGTATGGAGGGAGCGTGAGGGAGCTGCCTGTCACTCCTTCGGCACGGTGACTGTCGGTGCTGCTGAGACGCTGGAGACACGTACTACCTACCAAGGTGAGAGCGATAAACACTGGCAAACACTGATAAATATTGTAAAGGCCAGAATCACAACCTAACTTTCTGTCTTCTCTGTAAACTGCTAACTATAAACTACAAACTGCAAACACCAGCTGAACGCGGAGGGGCCGCATGACGTTATTCAACGTGGTCAAAGCAGCATAAACAGCAGCATAGCAGCATAACTAGCATCTAGTTACAACAGCATCTAAGTACAACATTCATTGCGATATACTCCAAGGGCAATTAATTGAGTATTAATTGTGTATAACTGCAGCCCCTACAACATTTTTTAGCTTAGAGGCCCCCGAAAAACATAGCCTTTGGACCTCCTCTTAAAACTCCATTGACCATCAACTCTTACTATACTAGCTATATTAGCCTTACAACCTAAATAGCTAGCAGCTTCTGCAGCCTCGCAGTCTAAAAAAAAAAAGGAGATCTCAATCTCCCAACGAGACTTGCGCGACCATAGTGCAATTACAAAAATGAGAACAAGAAATTAAAATCTGCTACAACATCAATAGAAGCTTCGCCCTCATAAGTCTGCAAGACGACAAAAAGTAAGAATGCTCTACCCTTCGGGCACAGGGAGATTGAAATTGGGGTCAAGTCCCAAGGAGAGCCCCTTAGAGGCCCATCAAACAGGGGACTCACTAACAGGTCCAACACTAGCTCCTGCAACTCCATTAGGAAAGGCTCCCATCCCATATGAACCCATGGCTAACAAGAACAGTCTCAGTCTTATCTCTAGAAAAAAAACTATTAGCACAGACAGTAATAGAGACATAAGAGAATTTTTGAACAATACAACGCCAACCGACAAACTTGGCGTCCCTAGAGGAGTAGTGAGCTCACCACATTCAGGACAAACCATCAGTATTGTCAGTCCACCTACTGACGCCAGCAACATAATTTTAGGACCCCATTCGCTCAGGCTGCTGGCTATCCCACTCTCGCCAGAAATAATCATGGTTCGGGGGAACAGAACAGCACAAACAATTACGATACCAGCTATGTCCAGCCATAATAGCCCACACAATTCAGCAACTCCACGATTATGTGACACGCACATGGGCCACCGGGCAAATGAAGTTAATGGAGCTTATGGGGTTAACGGAGCCAGTATAATCAATGCTCATAAAGTAAGTACAAATGCAGAAGCACAAGAATCATCGGAATCCTACTCCTCAACCCACAGTGGCTCTGCACACGACAATTATCCTCTGATCCCTAGCCCGCTCAGAGGGAGAGCAGAAAAAGAAACGGAGCGGAAGCCACCCATACTTGAAAACCATTTAGCATTAATCAATGATGCCCTGACCCCAATGGCAAATGCTGCAATAATGCACGCAGATAAACTGGACGTTCAAATAAACATTCTACAAACAGTGGCGGGCCTGATTTCAGGAATAGATTCCAAGCTAGAACATTTGAACTCTCTGATTCACAGAGCCCAGGCAAATACAATAGCAACAGTCAAACAAGAGGGCTGTGGCTGCAGTCCTGTATTGCTCAACTTAGAAAAGCTTCCAGAGATAATGAATACACTAATTGAGGATCTCAAGGAAGAAGCTAGCAGGCAACGGAACATCATACACTCCCAGCAAAACACTAAGGAGCTTATAACCATCAAAAACTCTCAAAACTCTCAAACCAATGATAAAGAACTCCGGCAAGACACGACAAGGGCAGTGGATGAGTACCCACGCAGAGCTAAAGAAATTGCAATAGAAACCACCTCCAACTCTGTCAATGAACAAGAAATCCAAAGTACTTCAAATCCGGCAAGCGTAGATACTCACCAACTTTCCCGGAAAAACAAGAAAACATTAAAAAAGCTGAACAAACAAAGAAAAATAAATCCAGTAATAATGGCTCCATTCGGCAGTGGTTGTTCCCGGAAAATAATGAGACTGAGGCTCACTATGAGACCAATATTCCCCCACTGACTCAGAACTTAAATGAAAACACTACATGTTCAGCAATGTCGGGTGAAACTAACCTCGAAACTAACTCTGGCGATATCGCGGATGACCGCACGGACCACCGTTTAAACTTTTTGGATGTGAGGGAACAAAAAAAAATCAGCCGTTCCACCAACCGTTTACAAGGACATCAAGTTTGGGATGGAAAGCACAATTTACAAAGAATCTAGGAACCCAACCCAAAGAGTCGGTCGCTCACCAAACCAGTGGATAAAAGTGTGACCAGTATGAATCGAGAAACTCCAAAAATAAATAAACAAATTACCATCCTAACACCAAGCCATATGGCATCTCAAGGTAATAATAAGCCTACCGACTACAGAGAGACGGAACCTACGCCAACTAGATCACAGATCGAGACTAAAGTTCAGCTGACGGTTGCCAACTTAAACCGGGCAGAGGCTAACGCCGATACTCTGGCACAGAAAACCCTATAAGTCACAAAGGTCCGTGAATCGCAGAAGACTACTATCCAACAAAACTTGACTTCCACAAATCACGAAGAGCTGAAAATATTGCTGTACCCAGAGTATGTCTCACAGGACAATTGGGATATTCTTAACCGCAGTAATCTTCTAAAACTTTGTGCCAATATCCCAGGGCTAGAAATCATAAAAACAACAGACATTGAGAGTGTCTCCTTCCTTACCCCAGGACCAGGCGAGATCAACGAGACTACAGAGCTGGTTTTCACTAATTTAGCCATGGTTGAGGCCTTGAAAAAAAATAAGAAGCAACTGGAAAACTGGGGCATAAAAATCACGACCCAGCCCGAGCTAAAATACCCAATGCTCCTGAAAAACAATAACTTGAAGGAACAAACTGCCTCTCAAGAACAGAACACTCAAAAAAAGTCGCCCATGAATGATTCTCCGGCCAACAGGAGTGTCCATTCTTCACGGGACAATAAGTGGTACAAAAATAACTTTAACAAGTGACAGCTCAATTAAAGTAACAACAAATCAGGGCCAATGCACTCGGTCTTGCTCAATTAAGTGGAATACCAGCGAAGACTGGTCCTGGGTGTCAAGGGCCTTACATTCCAATTCCTAACACCTGTCCCCCTGCAAGCAAGGAGGCCACACCACATCTGCCAAAAGATGGCCCAGCCAAGCATAGTAACCCGTCGGTCAGCACTCAAAGCTTAATCATCATGACCTGGAACGTCGCAGGGCTTTCAAAGTTTGTGCAAAACCCTGCGACACTGGCTTTTTTAGAAGGAGTCGATATAATTTGCATGCAAGAAACGTGGGCAACTAATGCAATATCAATAAGAGGCTATGCGGAATACTGTAAACCAGCTATTTAGGACAACATATTTGGAAGACCATCTTGAGGGATTTCTATATAAATCAAGCATTCCTTGAAAATACAATTTACAGAAATAAAAACTTATTTCAAGTATGTTTCTGGCAGGCATCCTGAAAGGCCTATCTACAACTAATGGTCCGCTCCCAATACTGTTAATTAATGTTTACTACAATCCTCATGGACCGGGTGCCAAGGAGAAGCTGACCAGTCAGATAGAAAACCTCCTCCTACAGTTTGCTCCTATTGAATCAATTATCCTTGGGGACTTTAACACACATAACATAGGGGTCACTACAGCGCAAAGCAACTATTCTAGGGCTACAAATGTTTTTAATACCATAATGCACTCTTATAATCTGCTAACAGCCCACTTTTTGTTTTTTAAGGAACGCACCGGGGGCACGTTGCCCTCCCACATGCAACAATCAAACGACAATAGACTACATCCTATTAAGCGGATGGACTCAAAATCTCATGGTAAACTACACAGTAGACCAACGAAACGAAAGCGATCACGCCGCGCCAATGATCACGCTAAATCTCACAGTAGACCAGAGGTCTTCAATCTGTGGGGCGCAACTCCCTGGGAGGTCGCAGACTCTGTCAGAGCGTTTGCCTTAGTGGTGGCGGGCTTATTGAGGGTGCTCGGGCGGAGGCCTAATTCACACCGAGGGGTGAAAAACATCAAAGCCTCATTAACAAGTAAAAGGTCTTTTAAAGGCCTGTGAAGTACTCGGGTGTGGCTTTGTGTGTGTCCCTGAAGCTGTTTCAGCCGGGCTCACATACACAAGGGGGGGGGGGGCCTGGGGGGCAGGGGAGGGTGGCTGGGGGAGGAGGCTGTAGCCCTTTGAGTTCAATGGGCATTGCACGCCTGGAGCTGTGGGTCCCGCCAGCAAAGCACGTGAAAGGTCCTCTCCCCCCCCTCCGACACGTCCCATAAATCATTGGTTCAAGTCCCAGGAACCCTCATACCTGGCGCTTGTGCGGGAGAAATGTGCCAGAGAGTCTGTTCTTCATGGTGAGATGTTGTTACAGCCTGTTTGCCCCCCTCCGCCCCCAGCAGGGAGGCACATAGATGCCCTCCCATGAGAGAGGAAGAAGGAAGAAGACACAGAGAGTTACTGACCCCCCCCCCCTCCCCCCTTCATGAGAGAGGCACAGAAAAGGTGGGTGGATGAATGATGGGTGGATGGATGGATGAAAGGGTGGATGGATGAAAGATGAATGTATGGATGGAAGGATGAAAGGGTGGATGGATGTATGGATGGAAGGATGAAAGGGTGGACGGATGAAGGATGGATGGATGGATGGATGTAAGGATGAAAAGGGTGGATGGATGATGGATGGATGTATGTGTGAAAAGGTGGGTGGATGAATGATGAGTGGATGGATGGATGAAAGGGTGATGGATGAAGGATGGATGGATGAAAGGGATGGATGAAGGATGTATGGATGGAAGGATGAAAGGGTATATGGATGAAGGATGGATAAAAGGTTGCATGGATGAATGATGGATGGATGGATGTGTGAAAAGGTGGGTGGGTGGATGAATGATGGATGAAAGGGTGGATGGATGAAGGATGAATGGATGGAAGGATGAAAGGGTGGACGGATAAGGATGGATGGATGGATGCAAGGGTGGATGGATGAAGGATGTATGTATGGGAGGATGAAAGGGTGGATGGATGGATGAAGGAAGGATAAAAGGTTGCATGGATGAATGATTCATGGATGGATGTGTGAAAAGGTGGGGGGATGAATGATGGGTGGATGGATGGATGAAAGGGTGGGTGGATGAAGGATGGATGTATGGATGAAAGGGTGGATGGATGAAGGATGGATGTATGGATGGAAGGATGAAAGGGTGGATGGATGAAGGATGGATGCATGGATGGATAAAAGGTTGCATGGATGAATGATGGATGTGTGAAAAGGTGGGTGGATGAATGATGGGTGGATGGGTAAAGGATTGATGTATAGATGGTGACCGTCCTGCTTTCAGCAGAAGCGGCCGCTCCACTCACTGCTCCCTGCCTCCTGGATGTGGTATTGTAAACGCTGAGACCCGGTCTCACTCCCTGCTTGAGCCTGCATAATTTAAAAGAAGCGCCTAGTCAGTGATTAGCGCTAGATCGCCCGACCGCCGAGCATTTCTTTAGAAATCCTGCATAATTTAAAAGAAGCACCTAGTCAGTGATTAGCGCTAGATCGCCCCGACCGCCGAGCATTTCCTTAGAAATCCGCCGAGACCACTCACAGCACCTAAGTCCCATAGTGCGCTTGTGCGACAGCAGCTCCTGCACCGTGCTGCCTGAAATTACATTATTGCCTGCAATTGTGCTTTGAATTTGCATCGCGCTCGCCTCCATTGTGCCCCTGTGTTGTTTTGGGATTGCCTGCTTGCTGCTGCCATTTTGTTTGTTGTTGTCTCCTTCCCCTGATCTCCACCCCGCCTCCCTGCTGACCCTCCCTCGCCCTTCCACTATCCACATATGCCAGATGCATTTGCGCGCAGCGTTCACGCGCAGCGACCGCGCCCTATGCGCGCCGAAGGCGCGCCAAAGGTAAGCCCGTCTACGCCCGTCCGCGCCTGGACCGCCCCCAGCGCCAGACCCCCTGGTTCCCGTAATGCCCAGCCCACTCGCATCACTTACGATGCCACCACCCTCCTAGCCCTTAACCCCGGCCGTTCCCCCAACTGCGTCCAAGCCGCTCCTGGACACACCTATGGACCCTTCTCTTGCAACTCCTGCAAGTTCGACGGCACCAAAACCAACTCCGTATCCACCAACGCCAAACAGAAACCTGACACCAACCACCTAAAATGCATCCTGCTCAACACCCGCTCGGTCCACAGACACGCCATCGACCTCTGGAATCTACTAGACACCATCTCACCGGACGTCGCCTTCCTAACAGAAACATGGATGAATGCCTCTTCAGCCCCGGACATCACCATTGCCATCCCGGAAGGATACAAGATCATCCGTAAGGACCGCATCAAGCAAACAGGAGGAGGCATCGCTATCGTCCATAAGAACTCCATCCGCATCTCAACCAGCTCAGACGTCAACCTTGCCAACACCGAACACCTCCACTTCCAGATCCACACCGACCCCAAGACCACACTCAGAGGCACCCTCCTCTACCGGCCTCCAGGACCCCGTGCACAATTCAGTGACGACATCACTGACTTTATCACCCCACACGCCCTCCTCTCCGAGGACTACATTCTATTGGGAGACCTCAATTTTCACCTGGAAAAGAGCAATGACAGCAGCACCACCACCCTTCTGGACAATCTCGCCAACCTCGGACTCAAACAACTTGTCACTACCCCCACCCACATTGCAGGTCACACACTAGACCCCATCTTCACCTCCAGCAAACATGTCTCATTCAGTCACACCACAGCTCTTCATTGGACGGACCACAGCTGCGTTCACTTTATCTACAATAAGACCACAATCCACAACCATCCTCAACCCACCCTGCGAAGAAACTGGAACAAAATCACCATCGACCAGATCTCCTCATCGCTTCTTCTAAACCCCCCCGCCCACTCCTCAAACCCCGACCAAGCAGCCATTAACCTCACCCAATGGCTATCCACCAGCGCCGACATCCTAGCACCGTTGAAAAAACGTCAAATCAAACTAGGCAGCAAAAACGCCTCCTGGTTCAACGATGATCTTAAGAATTCGAAGAAACCCTGTCGCTCCCTCGAGAAGGCCTGGAAAAAAGACCCAAACACCAGCACCAGGGACGCCTTCAAAAACGCCACCCGCATACACCACCAACTGATCCGGTCTGCCAAGAAAGCCGCATTCAAAGACCGACTAGATAACAACGCCCACAACAGCAAGGAATTATTCAACATTGTCAAAGAATTTACCAACCCATCAGCCAACTCCAACGACATCACCCCCTCCCAAGCCCTCTGCGACTCCCTAGCTTCCTTCTTCCACAACAAAATCGCAGACATCCACAACAGCTTCGACAACCGACCCGGAGACCAACCCACCCAACCTTCTGCAGGACCTTCACCCCCTTTGAACATCCTTAACGACTGGAACCCAATCTCCACTGAGGACACCATCCGCCTGATGAACTTCATCCACTCAGGATCCCCAACTGACCCATGCCCTCACCACATCTTCAACAAAGCAGACTCCATCATAGCACCACACCTCCGAGATGTCATCAACTGCTCCCTCAACTCCGCCACCTTCCCGGAAAGCTGGAAACACGCAGAACTCAGCGCCCTTCTGAAAAAACCCACAGCTGACCCCTCCGAACTCAAAAACTACCGCCCCATCTCGCTTCTTCCATTCCCAGCCAAAGTCATCGAGAAAGCTGTCAACAACCAGCTCGCCACCTTCCTCGAAACCAACAAATCCCTCGACTCCTCACAGTCCGGCTTCCGAGCCAAACACAGCACTGAGACCGCACCTATCGCAGCAACAGACGACATTCGAACTCTACTGGACAATGGAGACACAGTCGCCCTCATCCTCCTCGACCTCTCCGCTGCCTTCGACACAGTCTGTCATAGCACCCTTCTACAGCGCCTCAGAAACGTCGGAATCCAAGGAAAAGCACTGGAATGGATCACCTCGTTCCTCACCGGAAGAACCCAGAGAGTCCGCCTCCCACCATTCAAGTCAGAGGCCTCTGAAGTCATCTGCGGCGTGCCACAAGGATCGTCACTCAGCCCCACCCTCTTCAACGTATACATGAGCCCCCTTGCGGCCATCGCTCGCCAACACAATCTCAACATCATCTCCTACGCTGACCACACTCAACTGATCCTCTCACTCACCAAAGACCCTAACACCGCCAAAACCAACTTACACGAAGGAATGAAAGAAGTAGCCGAATGGATGAAGCACAGCCGTCTGAAACTGAACTCAGACAAAACAGAAGTCCTCATCTTAGGCACCTCCCCCTCCGCCTGGGATGACTCTTGGTGGCCAGAGGCCCTTGGAAAAGCACCCATCCTGACGAACCACGCACGGAACCTGGGCGTCATTCTGGACTCCTCACTCTCGATGACCAGACAAGTCAACGCCGTTTCATCATCTTGCTTCAACATTCTTCGCATGCTCAAAAAAACATTTCGCTGGATCCCCACCGATACTAGAAAAACGGTCACCCACGCACTGGTCACGAGCCGCCTGGACTACGGAAACACCCTATACGCCGGTACCACCGCAAAACTCCAGAAAAAACTCCAACGCATCCAGAACGCTTCAGCCAGGCTCATACTAGACATCCCGCGTAAAGAACACATCTCTGGTCACCTGAAAAACCTCCACTGGCTCCCCGTAAATAAGAGGATTACTTTCCGCCTCCTAACCCACGCACACAAAGCACTTTACGAACTTGGACCCGAATGCCTCAACACACGTCTGTCCTTCTACACCCCCTCCCGTCAGCTACGATCCTCCAACCAAGCCCTTGCCACTGTACCTCGCATCAACAAAACCACCATGGGAGGTAGATCCTTCTCCTACCTGGCAGCTAAAACCTGGAACTCACTTCCCACTCACCTTCGCCTTACTCAGAACCACCTAGCATTCAGAAAGCAACTTAAAACTTGGATATTCGACAAGTAATTCCCCACCCTTCCTCAAGCGCCTTGAGACCCTATGGGTATGTAGCGCGCTATATAAATCTCTTGACTTGACTTGACATGGAAGGATGAAAGGGTGGATGGATGAAGGATAGATGGAAGGATGAAAGGGTGGATGGATGAAGGATGGATGGATGGATGGATGTGTGAAAGTGTGGGTGGATGAATTATGGATGGATGTGATGAGGTCTAACAGGCGCATTTATGGTTGTCGATAGTTGTTGATGATGAGGAGTACCAGTTTCTAGAAACATTTGTCGGAAGGGGGTCCTTACGCCTAAAAAGGTTTTACAAGGCGGTCTTGGCATCAAAAAGTTTGAAGACCTCTGCAGTAGTCACTCGCCACACTTTAAGATACATTGGGGCATCAAATGGCGAAGAACTGTTTATACTATCAAGAAGAATCAAATGGGGCCAGTGGCAATTAACAAATTTGAGAAATGGAAAAAAATATGGGTTGGCTGGAAACAAAGCGAAAACAACAGGGGCGCCATAGACGAATGGGATCGGTCCGCCCGCAAATTAACTTCACTGGTCCAAGGATGCACAACAAGCAGAACCACTCCATTTCCATCACACACTTTTTGACATTTCCCAGCAATTAAAGAGAGTGCCAAACAACTAAATGCCAAAAGTAGGGCCTACCAGAAAACTGGCTCAGCATCTGCCAAAAGGCTACTCAAAGAAGCTGCAAAAACCCACTTGAAGGAGGTATGGGCCGCCAGACGCGAATGTATTGAGGCGAAATGGCTGATGATCTTCGATTTACTGAGACCCTGCAAGTCCCAAGAGTTGTGGCGATATCTAAACACTCTAACCCTAGGAGACTACCACAGAGAGTACTCACTTGTCGCTGGCACCTGGGCCGCTCATGTGAAAATATTGTATAAAGAGGATGGAAGCATAACTTTGCCGAACAAAGACCTTAATGAGGGTGGAGAACTAGACACCACTGCCCACTCCTCAAAAACTGGACGATCGAGCACCTCCAGGAAAAACTTTAGTTTATACAACCTTAAAAAAGATCAGACATAATGGGGCACCGGGACTCATTGGCCTGCCGGGCTCCCTCTTCAGGGCTGACACAGATTTCTGGACAGACAACTTGACCAAGTTATATGCTGAATGCCGGCTCTGGGGGGATGTTACAGATTCCTGGAGAGGGTCGCTCTTGCAGCCTATACATAAGAAGGGGCCAAAATCCAACCCACAAAATTATTGCATGATCGCCCTGCTTGATATTGAGGGCAAGGCCTATGCAAGCACCCTTCTTGCGTAACTTTCAAACTGGGCCAGCACTGAAGGCCTCCTGCCCTTTTTTCAAACAGGGTTTAGACCTGGAGCATCAACAGTGGACAATATAACAGTGCTCTCATATCTAGCTCAAAAAGCTGTGACACGACAGAGCCTGCCGCTTTTTGCTTGTTTTATTGATTATTCTGCAGTATTTGACGGCGTAGACGTTCCGTCCTCTGGCAGAAGTTGGCACGCTGGAACATCGATCCATCTTTACTACAAGCCATTCGCTCATTATACTCGAGAACCTGGGTAAGAATTAAACTTTCGAGCGTATCTGCTACAGGGAAAGTCGACACGGATCGCGGCCTAAAGCAAGGGTGCATTTTAGCTCCGATGCTTTTTAATCTATACACCACAGACATGGGCCAAGCCCTGACTGGAGCCACATTAGCAACACTAATGCAATACGCCGACGACCTGGTACTCCTAGACTACACTAAAATAGGCTTACAAAAAGCACTTACGGCCCTGGCAACATACAATGCTAAAAATAAACTGGTCGCCAACCCATCCAAATCGAAAACAATAATCTTTGGGCAATACCCTAAGAAAAAACTGGTAAAATGGAGGCTAGGCCAGTTGTCTCTGGATTGCACACAACACTACAACTACTTGAGAGTTTGGTTCAGTGAAACAGGTCGCCCAGGAGTTCACCTTGATAAAATGCGTACGAAAGGGAAAAGCATTACTTACACCCTCTGTAAGCTTTTTGCCACTCTACACAATCCCACAGCAATGGCAATTCAAAGAGTCCTGAGGGCGAAACGAATACCTTCACTTAACTACGCCCAACAGGCATTTCCAGGGAAAACAGCGAGAGACCTAGAAAAAATTCATTGTTTAGCTTACAAAAAGCTATTCCACCTACCCGCATGCACCAGGAATAATCTAGTGCGGTTAGAATTTATTTCATAAACAAGGAGAATCCTACTCGCAGTGAGAGGGACGGTGAGTATACCACAAGTGTGGGGACACTCCGTGTTGTGTTAAATACCCCTCACACACCAACAGGCCCCTTGGTGTCATGCTTCATCATTGGGGTCTTCGCACCCCTCTAACGGGATGCGGCGTGCTGCGACCTACGACTACGCGGGAGCACTTGCAGTTGGACTATGTGTGGTGTGTGTGATGCAAGTGATGGGGTAGGAAATGTGAGTGGTGGGGTTGGTGAAGGTTAAAAAGTACCTGGCTCGTGGGTATTAAGAAAAAACTTTATTCACAACCCCGGGCTGGCACTATTAAAAAGGTGCAGGGTGAGGTAATTAACTGTTGTCACTATGAACAGTACCTCTAGTGTGCGTCAACATGTTTCGGAGCTGGTGCTCCTTCTTCAGGACGGGGGCACAACTTCCCACCTTACTCACGTATTTCTAACAAATGTGTATTATACAAAAAAGTGCAAGACTATGTACAGTGAATTAATACTAAATACAGGCTATAGTGTGCCTACAGCGTTTTTTTTTTGAGACCATGCACTTGCATGACCTACAAAGAAAAGAAAAAGAAAAATAAGTGTGGTGGCCCTGTTAGGGTAGCTCAACATGGTGCAGTCACCTGGAGCACCACTTGGCGTAGTCGCCCTGTGAAAGAAAAGGACAAACAACACAGAACACACAGACACACAAATAGTAGGTTCGAAATATTGGTCATACTCATTTTGTAGTGATGGCTTGCTTCATGAGCATTTCTGGACGCCAGGGGATGATTGCTAATTATGCAGTCTACAGGAACAAAAACGGGATTTTTAGTTTGTTTACTCACTTTTTTGCTAGGAAAAAGGTGTTTTCTGCAGACTCATACTCACTAACTCAGGACAGAATTTGTCTCCGTGTTCCCCTCACGCTGCTCCGCTGATTTTGACTGCGAACGGGAGCTGAGCGCTATATATACAGTGAATTCCCAAGGGATACTCTCTAACCATAGGCTTATTGTCGGAAATCGCTAATGCCCATATTAGGCAAATCCGCTCCTTGTTACCGTCACACCATGTATGGTATGTCCGGTTACATGTGTGGTGCCAGGTGGGGTTTTAGCCGGTTAGAGTGAGCGTGTATCTAAGCTCGATGGAGATCACCTGCGTGTGCTGATGGTTAGCCGCGTGCACGCATGCGCCAGAGAGTAGTGATTTCGCGCATGTGCACACCAGCGCGTGTTCGTGATTAGCGGGTCGTGCTAGGCGCATGCGCACCTACGGTGGTGATAACTACAACGCGCATGCGTGTAGTTCGGTCTCGTGAAAAAAGGAGCTGTACCTTAGTGTGATATTACCCAAACGCTGAAAGTGGCTAGCATTATTAGAGATTGTTAGACCTGGCACCTTGGCGTGGGTTTCCCTTCCACTTTTTGCTGTTGTGCCTCAAATGTTTTGCTGGTGTCTGCTACTCAGGGCACTGCGCCACGGCCAACTCGTGCCGCAGTGCAAGTGCTCCCTACTGTAAAGTGTACATGTGATTGATGTCCATGATTGGTTCATTGGATTTACTGTTAGTCCCTAGTAAAGTGCACCAGGAGTGCCAGGGCTTGTGAATGCCAACACTGCTAGTGGGCCTGCAGCGCTGGTTGCGCCACCCACAGAAGCAGCCTTAAAACGTGCCTAGGGTCTGCCATTGCAGAACCTGCGTGCAGTCTGGTACTGTCATGCTAGCTGGGCAAGTGCACACACTTGCCAGCCCCTAAACCTTCCCTTAACTTCATATTAGTCACCCCTATGGTAGGCCTGAGGGCAGGGTGCATTGTAAGTGTAAGGTAGAACATGCCCTGATGTGTGTGGCATGTTCTAATAGTGAATTACTGCCAAATTCGTTTTTCACTATTGTAAGGCTACCAGTTCCCTTCTAGGCCAGATGGGCTGCTGGAATTATTACACTCTATAATCCCAGCAGGCTCAGGGAACATGGTAGAAATTAATGTTTAGTATGCCTGAACTCAGAATAATAAAATACTTCTTTTAGTAAAGTTTATTTTAATATCCTGTGTTTGCAAATGCTACTTTTAGAAAGTTAGCATTTGCTTGCCTAACCATTTCAGCCCGCCTCTGCTTGGATGTGGATCTGACTGTCTGGTGTGTGTGAGTGACAGGGCTGGGAGTTGACAGGTAGTGATTAGCAGGAGGACCCCTTAGTGGGTGGTGGGAGTTTCCCCTGAATGATGCATCAGGCTGTGCCCCTGCCTCCACAATGTTGGCTCCGCCCTCCTGGGGAGCGACTGATGACTCAGCCTGCACCTGGCCCAGGAAGGACCGAAGCTTGTCAACAAAGTGCTGAGGCCACTCCTGTCCTCACAAAGCCGGCTCCGCCCCCCTGGGGAGCGGCTGATGTGCCTGCCCTCACACTGAATACAGAAGTCATAAGTACCCACAACAAGTGCTCAGAGACTGGAGCAGTTATGCAGAGGCCCCCCTGGCTTGCTAGAACAAAAGAAACTGGGTATAAAAGAAGGAGCCCTGCTCCTTGTAAATTAGATCCTGTTTGTGCCACAAGAGAAACTCTGCCCGAAGAGAAGGACCTGGAAGGACTACAAGGAGGAGTGCTGACTCTGGCCTGTGTCTGGTGCCTTGCTGCCAAAGGAGAGGAAGACAAAAGACTTTTGCTTTTATTTTGAACTTTGTGCCAAACTCTGCTGAAAGATCTCCAAGGGCTTGCTGTTGAACTTGCCCCCTGACCAGCGCTCCAGGAACAGTGAGCGCTACCCCCTGACAGAGGAACCACTGTGGGGAGTTGCTTTCCCTCTGCCCGCCTCACCAGGAAAAGCGGAGCGCGCTGTGACCATCGCGCTCTTCAGCAACGCTCTGGGTGTTGCTATCTCTCCAAGCCCCGTGACTGCTGCCTGCCTGGCCCAGAAGCACCGTGAAGGTCAGCCCAGCTGACCCAAACATCGTGACTGACCCCGAGCCGCAGCTCGCAACGCAAAGAGGAGGTGGTGCCCGTTGCCTGCTTGCACCCGCCGTGTCTGGTGCCCCTGAACGCGCCGCCGCTGTCCGAGAAACAGCTGTTGCGTGGGGTGCCTGAACGTCGCCTGGATCGAGAGAGGCGTGCTTTGCCGATCGCTATCCCTTTTTCGTGTGCCCCCCTGTGCCAGGAAACCTTGAGGCGCTTCCTCAGCCCGGCCCGCGCCGCAACGCCAACCCCCGAGCCAGAGCCGAGCCGCCGCTCGCTCCAACGTCGGAAGGAAGACACCGCGACGCGGATCACCGCGCTGAACTGTGCCCAGGCTGCTTCCACAAGAAAAGGTACTGTGTCCTGCCCCGCGGTGCGAGCATCTGTCTTGCTTCGCTCGCACCGCCCGCTGCCTCGCCTCGCCCCAGGAGCCGCGTGCTGAGCGCTCCCAGGGCCCCCGCTCTCTCCCCCGCCAGCCGCGCACAGCCGTGCGGCGCGCAGAGAGAGGCGGACTTTGATTCCCCGGCCGCCGGCCCCGCCAGAAGCGTGAGGGTGGGTAGACCGGGCCCGCTTTTCCAGCGCGGAGGAGCCGAGGGGCGCAGAGAGGCCCACGGACAGCCCGGGGTGACCCTGGCTGACAAGGAACAGCGCCAGCAGAACCACCACGATACCTTGAAGAGCCTGAACCCCCCTTTTGTTGTGTGGAAGGGACTTAAAGAACTGTTTGGGAATAACACTAAACAAAGATTGCTTATTACTGAGAAAGAACTGTGGCAACTTAACCTAAAGAGTAACTGGAACCTGCATTTGAAATAACCAAGACTGTATTTACAAGCCTGCTTGAAATTTATATAAAGAGAATATATTTTTACAAATACAGTTTGGTGTCATTGTGTGGTGGGTTGGTTGTGACGGTGTAATATTGCAAATGTTTAACCCTACATGCCCCAGAGATTAGCCTAAGACTGCTTAAGCCACACTACCTAGAGGGTAAGCAGAGGTTGTCTTGAAGGTAACCCTCAGCCCTGACGAGGAAGAGAGAGGCCCTGATTGTCGCCAGTGTTGCACTGCGCCAACCAGAGACTCCCCCTTCCTACAGAGATCATTGGATGTGTCATGATCATTATGAGGCTTAGCCACAGTAGGAGAACCAGAGACTGTTCAACCACCAACATAACGGTGGCCTTGCAATACGTTGTGGCCATTGGTTTCTTTATACAATCCACAATGGTATAGGGCAGCCCAGATTGGTCACTCATGTTTATTCCCACGTTAGGTGGAAAAGCAGGTTTAGATACGTGGGTTGTTATGCAGATGTCAACTGGTTAGTTGCCCCCAGGGCACATCATCATTCAATCCCTCGATATGTGTCCCTAGACGGAACACCCACCGTTGTTCCTTTTGAAAAAGACCCATTTCTGTTGGAAGGTGTTCAATTACAGTCCATTTCAGGTCATTCACACCATGTTGTTTGGTCAGATAGTGTGTTGCCATTTTCGTCGTCGATTTTTTGCAGCGGACATTGCTTTTATGTTCGCCTATCCTTGTTTTCACAGGTCTCGTGGTCATGCCCACATACTCCAGACCGCATGGACAGGTGATCATGTAGACTACATTGTTGGTGTTGCAATTTGTGAATTGTCTCTGTTCCCAATTAGTGCCATTCCTGAATGTCAACTTATTGCTTTTCTTCGTGAGGTAACAGCTGCTACAGTTCCCACAGGGAAAGTGTCCCTGTATTCCCTGTATTCCAATAGTGGTTTGTCTGGTGGTGGTATTAGGCTTGGGTCTGGTATGTACCAGTAGGTCTCTCAGATTCCTGCCACGGCGATGTGCATACATTGGTTTTTCCAGGTTGAGATTGCCACAGTTCAATATCCTCCAGTGTTTATTTACAATTTTGGAGATTTCGTTTGACATTGTAGAGTACGTGGTGACACATATAGGTCTTTGTTTCTCATCAGGTGACGGTACCTTTTCTTCCAAGAGCGCATCCCAGTGATTGTTCTTGGCCCTTTTCATGGCCTTCTCAATGATTTTAGGGGGATATTTTCGCTGTAGCAGTTTAGTTCTTAGTTCCCCTGCTTGTGACTTGAAGTGGGTCAGTTCTGTGCAGTTGCGTCTCAACCTTAAGAATTGTCCATAAGGGAGATTTTCTCTGAGGTGCCTGGGATGGAAGCTATCATACCGCAATAAGCAATTTCTCGCTGTGGGTTTAAAATGCGTGGTACTTTTGAGTCTGTTCCCATCAGCATAAATATTGAGATCTAAAAACACCATGGATGTGTTGGAGATGGTGCTAGTGAATTTCAGGTATCTGTTCTGGTTATTGAGCCAATTGACGAATTCAATGGCTGTGTCTGTCTCCCCATCCCATTGACGGTATGGAGTACTCCATACCGTTAACCCATACAGAACCCACATCAATACCTGGAAAAGGTATATTGACGACATCTTGATCATCTGGGATGGGGAGACAGACACAGCCATTGAATTCGTCAATTGGCTCAATAACCAGAACAGATACCTGAAATTCACTAGCACCATCTCCAACACATCCATGGTGTTTTTAGATCTCAATATTTATGCTGATGGGAACAGACTCAAAAGTACCACGCATTTTAAACCCACAGCGAGAAATTGCTTATTGCGGTATGATAGCTTCCATCCCAGGCACCTCAGAGAAAATCTCCCTTATGGACAATTCTTAAGGTTGAGACGCAACTGCACAGAACTGACCCACTTCAAGTCACAAGCAGGGGAACTAAGAACTAAACTGCTACAGCGAAAATATCCCCCTAAAATCATTGAGAAGGCCATGAAAAGGGCCAAGAACAATCACAGGGATGCGCTCTTGGAAGAAAAGGTACCGTCACCTGATGAGAAACAAAGACCTATATGTGTCACCACGTACTCTACAATGTCAAACGAAATCTCCAAAATTGTAAATAAACACTGGAGGATATTGAACTGTGGCAATCTCAACCTGGAAAAACCAATGTATGCACATCGCCGTGGCAGGAATCTGAGAGACCTACTGGTACATACCAGACCCAAGCCTAATACCACCACCAGACAAACCACTATTGGAATACAGGGAATACAGGGACACTTTCCCTGTGGGAACTGTAGCAGCTGTCACCTCACGAAGAAAAGCAATAAGTTGACATTCAGGAATGGCACTAATTGGGAACAGAGACAATTCACAAATTGCAACACCAACAATGTAGTCTACATGATCACCTGTCCATGCGGTCTGGAGTATGTGGGCATGACCACGAGACCTGTGAAAACAAGGATAGGCGAACATAAAAGCAATGTCCGCTGCAAAAAATCGACGACGAAAATGGCAACACACTATCTGACCAAACAACATGGTGTGAATGACCTGAAATGGACTGTAATTGAACACCTTCCAACAGAAATGGGTCTTTTTCAAAAGGAACAACGGTGGGTGTTCCGTCTAGGGACACATATCGAGGAAATGAATGATGATGTGCCCTGGGGGCAACTAACCAGTTGACATCTGCATAACAACCCACGAATCTAAACCTGCTTTTCCACCTAACGTGGGAATAAACATGAGTGACCAATCTGGGCTGCCCTATACCATTGTGGATTGTATAAAGAAACCAATGGCCACAACGTATTGCAAGGCCACCGTTATGTTGGTGGTTGAACAGTCTCTGGTTCTCCTACTGTGGCTAAGCCTCATAATGATCATGACACATCCAATGATCTCTAATAATGCTAGCCACTTTCAGCGTTTGGGTAATATCACACTAAGGTACAGCTCCTTTTTTCACGAGTCCGAACTACACGCATGCGCGTTGTAGTTATCACCACCGTAGGTGCGCATGCGCCTAGCACGACCCGCTAATCACGAACACGCGCTGGTGTGCACATGCGCGAAATCACTGCTCTCTGGCGCATGCGTGCACGCGGCTAACCATCAGCACACGCAGGTGATCTCCATCGAGCTTATATACACGCTCACTCTAACCGGCTAAAACCCCACCTGGCACCACACATGTAACCGGACATACCATACATGGTGTGACGGTAACAAGGAGCGGATTTGCCTAATATGGGCATTAGCGATTTCCGACAATAAGCCTATGGTTAGAGAGTATCCCTTGGGAATTCACTGTATATATAGCGCTCAGCTCCCGTTCGCAGTCAAAATCAGCGGAGCAGCGTGAGGGGAACACGGAGACAAATTCTGTCCTGAGTTAGTGAGTATGAGTCTGCAGAAAACACCTTTTTCCTAGCAAAAAAGTGAGTAAACAAACTAAAAATCCCGTTTTTGTTCCTGTAGACTGCATAATTAGCAATCATCCCCTGGCGTCCAGAAATGCTCATGAAGCAAGCCATCACTACAAAATGAGTATGACCAATATTTCGAACCTACTATTTGTGTGTCTGTGTGTTCTGTGTTGTTTGTCCTTTTCTTTCACAGGGCGACTACGCCAAGTGGTGCTCCAGGTGACTGCACCATGTTGAGCTACCCTAACAGGGCCACCACACTTATTTTTCTTTTTCTTTTCTTTGTAGGTCATGCAAGTGCATGGTCTAAAAAAAAAACCGCTGTAGGCACACTATAGCCTGTATTTAGTATTAATTCACTGTACATAGTCTTGCACTTTTTTGTATAATACACATTTGTTAGAAATACGTGAGTAAGGTGGGAAGTTGTGCCCCCGTCCTGAAGAAGGAGCACCAGCTCCGAAACATGTTGAAGCACACTAGAGGTACTGTTCATAGTGACAACAGTTAATTACCTCACCCTGCACCTTTTTAATAGTGCCAGCCCGGGGTTGTGAATAAAGTTTTTTCTTAATACCCACGAGCCAGGTACTTTTTAACCTTCACCAACCCCACCACTCACATTTACTACCCCATCACTTGCATCACACACACCACACATAGTCCAACTGCAAGTGCTCCCGCGTAGTCGTAGGTCGCAGCACGCCGCATCCCGTTAGAGGGGTGCGAAGACCCCAATGATGAAGCATGACACCAAGGGGCCTGTTGGTGTGTGAGGGGTATTTAACACAACACTGAGTGTCCCCACACTTGTGGTATACTCACCGTCCCTCTCACTGCGAGTAGGATTCTCCTTGTTTATGAAACAGTGCCCGTGGAGTAAGAATCCTACTTCTATACTCTACCTCCCTCTGATTGGTTTTTTCGCGGTTAGAATTTAACCTGAACCAACAAAAGCTGGAAGAGATGGCCTCCCTGAGTAAATACTTCTATCTTACCATGGGGGCACCAGAGAACACAATGAAGTCTATTATAAAAAGTATATTTCTGGAACCTGGCAATCCCTGGTCAACTGGCCTTTCCGCCGCCAAAGACATCTTGAAACTTGTAATCTAAAACTGGGACCCTAAGATAATCAAGTATACTGCTATCAAAAGTACAATAAGAAAACAAGTCCGCCTTTGCTCCCGCACCTCAGACTTGGAATAATTGGTAACAAGAGGCTTTCATGAGTCCCAAAGCCTCCCACACACAGAATACAACCCCAAACTTCATCTCACGCAGGCGGGGAGAGAAGCATTACACAGGATCGTCGCGTTTAGATTACATCCTCTCCCCCTTAAAGAATTATACCCCTCCGGGTCGACAAATATGGTGATCATGGAGTGTCGGCTCTGCAAATACAAACGTGAGACCTTGGCCCATATCCTACTCTGCTGCCCAGCCCTGCGCCTAGATCGCAGCCTTTACCTTAGGCCCATCTTGCTACAACGGGGGACTAGAACTGTAAAGGAGGCTATACATCAACTGTATACATTGGACACAGTGAAACATATGGCTATGTTTGGTAAATTTGTACAACAGACTCGCAGGAAGCTGATGGACCCTCCCGGTTAAGTAATTGGGCAAGTACCTGCGTTGAGCTTCTATACCTTCTGGAACTAACGGCTTAGCTCATGTACGACTGTCGGCTGTGTTAAAAAAAAAAACACAATGGACTTAATGATCATTGAATTTTAGATTTGCATTTTATTCACAATGTTTATGGTATTAAACTGTTCAATTTTTTTAATGGAATGCTCTTTTACCTTGTTTTATTGTAATGGTTTTGAGTAACCACACAAATAAAAAATGTATTCATTCATTCATTCACCCCCTCACACACCCTCACCCTCACAAACCCTCACTCACCCTCACACCCCCTCACCCTCACAATCCTCTCACCCCGACACACCCTCACTCACCCTCACACCCCCTCGCCCTCACACACCCTCACCCTCACACACCCTCACCCATCCTCACCCTCACACACCCTCACACCCTCTCACCCTCACTCACCCTCACACCCTCACTCTCACACCCCCTCACCCTCACACCACCTCACCATCACACCCCCTCACCCACCCTCACTGACCCTCACCCCCCCTCACCCTCACCACCCTCACACACCACATAACCCTCACACACCACATAACCCTCACACCCCCTCACACACGCTCACTCACCCTCACACTCCTTCACCAGCATAAAAAAACAAAGCATAGGATAGCAAAACAAAACATAGCATAACAAAACAAAACATAGCACAGCAAAACACAACAAATAGCATAACAAAACACAACAAAACATAACAAAACATAGCATAGCATAACAAAACATAGCATAACAATACATAACATAACAAAACATAGCATAACATAACAAAACATAGCATAACATACCAAAACAAAGCTTAGCATAACAAAACAAAGCATAGCATAACAAAAAATAGCATAACAAAACAGCAAAACACAACAAAACGTAGCATAGCATAACAAAACATAGCAAAGCATAGCATAACAAAACACAACAAAACATAGCATAGCATAACAAAGCTTAGCATAGCATAACCAAACATAGCATAACAAAACATAGCATAGCAAAACATAGCATAGCAAAATAAAACACAACAAAACATAGCATAGCATAACAAAACATAGCATAGCATAACAAAACACAACAAAACATAGCACAGTATAACAAAACAAAGCATGGGATAGCAAAACTAAACATAGCATAGCATAACAAAACGAAGCATAGGATAGCAAAACAAAACAGCATAACAAATGATAGCAGAACATAAAACATAGCATAACAAAACACAACAACACATAGCATAACAAAACATAGCAAAACACAACAAAACAGCATAGCTTAACAAAACACAACAAAACATATCATAGCAAAACATAGCATAACAAAACAAAGCATAGCATAACATAACAGCATAGCAAAACATAGCATAACAAAACACAACAAAACATAGCATTACAAAACATAGCGTAACATAACAATACATAGCATAACATAACAAACCAAAGCATAGCAAAACATAGCATAACAAAACAGCAAAACACAACATAGCATAGCATAACAAAACATAGCATACATAACAAAACATAACATAGCAAATCATAGCAAAGCATAGCATAACAAAACAACAAAACGTAGCATAGCATAACAAAACAAAGCTTAGCATAACAAAACATAGCATAACAAAACATAGCATAGCAAAACATAGCATAGCATAATAAAACACAACAAAACATAGAATAGCATAACAAAACATAGCATAACAAAGCATAGCATAGCAAAACACAACAAAACATAGCATAGCATAACAAAACATAGCATAGTATAACAAAACAAAGCATAGGATAGCAAAACTAAACATAGCATAGCATAACAACACATATAATAGCATAGCAAAACATAGCATAGCATACCAAACACAACATAGCATAGCTTAGCATAGCATAACGAAACATAGCATAGCAAAACGAAGCATAGCATAATAAAACACAATAAAACAGCATATCATAACAAAAATTAGCACAGCATAACAAAGCATAGCATAGCAAATCATAGCATAACAAAACATAGCATAGCATAACAAAACACAGCATAGCATAATAAATCAAAACATAAGATAGCAAAACATAGCATAGCAAAACACAACAAAACATAGCATAGCATAACAAAACATAGCATAGTATAACAAAACAAAGCATAGGATAGCAAAACTCAACATAGCATAGCATAACAAAGCATAGGATAGCAAAACATAGCATAGCATAGCATAACAAAACATAGCATAACATAACAAAACATAGCATAACAAAACACTACAACACATAGCATTACAAAACATAGCATAGCTTAGCAAAACACAGCAAAACATAGCATAGCAAAACAACACATATAATAGCATAGCAAAACATAGCATAGCATACCAAACACAACAAAACATAGCATAGCTTAGCATAACATAACGAAACATAGCATAGCAAAACAAAGCATAGCATAATAAAACACAATAAAACAGCATATCATAACAAAACTTAGCACAGCATAACAAAGCATAGCATAGCAAAACATAGCATAACAAAACATAGCATAGCATAACAAAACACAGCATAGCATAATAAATCAAAACATAAGATAGCAAAACATAGCATAGCATAACAAAACAAAACATAGCATAGCATACAGCATCACTCAGCACCACCACAGCATCACTCCAGGGACACCACAACATCAATAAATCAATCAACAAAGCTTTATTCGACATGGAATATCTTAAAAGCATACATACAATTAAAAACACAATTCATAATAAATATGGTTAAAAAGAAGTTACATTAAAAATCATTATTCCAATGAAAGAATAAAAGCGTATTAAACTATAACAGCTTTGATGTTGAATTTAAAAATTGATATTGATGCATAATCATCATAGAGCCTTTAATCTTATTCACCAAGCCCAACTAAGGAATTTTGCCACCCCACAGGCTATTGTTGTATTAGCATCTGTTCGGAGGATTCTGAGAGCGGTAATGTGATTCCTAGTCTCGAGCTGTCGGCACACAGGTTTTAGCCATTTCATTCTGGGTTTAATGTAGGCCGGACATACAAAAAAGAGGTGTGGAATATCTTCCACTAGGCCTACACAGTGTGGGCACTCAGCAGATGGTTTGTGCGGGGCGCTCCATTTGCTCGTATGTTCACGAATAGGTAGAGTACCCAATCTGAACTGGATAAAGAGGGCCCTATCTCTCGGCTTCTGAATAAAATCTAGGTAGAGCTCGAGGCGAGGGGCCAGCTTGTGTTGTCGGAACTCCTCGGTCAGTCTACCTAGATTTGGATTTCTATGCTCCTCACTATCAATCCATGTCCAGAAAGCTTTCTTAACTTCCCCTTTAGACAGCATGATCCCTGAGTCCCATACGGTTTTGAGACCCGTGGCCAGAAGCAGCCTATTTACATTTACTAGCCAACCGATCTTATGGGATCCCGGGAGATTCATTACTTCTCTAAGGCCGTCAGCATATCTTGGTAGCTCAGGGGTACGCCATAGTCGGGCCCAATAGAGAAGGGGACGCAAAGTGATTAAATCCCTGATTGAACAACGACCCAAATCACTCAAAAGTGGCTTGATGGGGGTCCCCTTGGGGAGCGAGACAAGTTCTCTAAAGAACTTGTTTACTACTGTGACAAGGGAGTCTATGATGCCGAAGCCCCAAAGTTCAGCTCCATATGATGCACAGCCCACGGCCTTTGCGACATAGATCTCTAGTGCTGGGGCGATGGGCCTGGAGGTTGAGGCGCGATGATCTCTCCCTATCACGCCCACAACCCGCTTATCGCTTAGGGCCATTTTATCAATATGCGGCTGCCATTTCAGGTTATCTGATATTCTGATACCTAGATAATCAAAAACTTTCACACGCTCTAGAGGTACGCCATCAAGTACGATGGAGGATTTGGACGACCTACTAGGGTTGAAGTAAAGGAGCTTCGTTTTCAAGGTATTGATTACCAAGCCCCTTACCTTACAAAAGAGACAGAACCTATCTAGTAGCTTTTGTAAGCCCGCAGGGGTTTTCGACACCAACAAGGTATCGTCTGCAAAAAGTAATGCAGGAACTTTATCACCTGCTAAGACAGGGGCATCGGCGTTAATTTCTGATAAAAAAGAAATAACCCCGTTCACAAACAACGTGAACAGGGTCGGTGCCAGTACGCACCCCTGGCGGACACCTCTGTTCACAGGGATTTTATCAGTTTTTTGTTCCTGGGTACCCTATCTAATACGTGCAAAATTTCCATCATGCATGCGGACTAGAAGGTTTAAAATGGGTGGTGGAAACCCCATCTCCTGCAAGACTGCCCATAAGCGGACTCGGGGGACCAGGTCAAAGGCGGTCTTCAAGTCAATAAATGCTAAATAAAGACCGCCTTTGCCAATGGTTACCACCTTCCAATATAAAAGTAACAACCTGAAGGCCTGGTCAATTGTGCTCGTGCATGCCCTAAACCCAGCCTGGAATTGTGAGATAATATTGTTCTCCTCAGCCCACGAAAGGATCCTCTCCAGGAGGACCCTGCCAACCACCTTCTGTCCAGCGTCAATTAGACTTATTGGGCGGTAATTGGCAGGGTCCCCCCTGGAGCCCTTCTTAAAAATGGGAATCACTTCCGCTCCCTTCCAGGAGTCTGGAACCGGAGATCCTTCAAGCAAGGCATTAATCAAAAGTACAAAATAAATGGCCCATTGCTCGGCGCTCGCTTTAAATAAGTCACCCGGTATGCCATCTTGTCTCGGGGCCTTTGCTGTAACAATTTTGTTTATGGCCATCACCACCTCATTTTTCCCTATGGGGTCAAAAGAGCCTAAGGGGGTCGGGATAGATACCAGGGGGCAACTTGAAGACCCACATCTCTCCGAGATCTCCTCTCCTGCATAGAGTCTCTGAAAGTGATCGAACCACTCCCCATCAGTAATGTGGTTAGGGATTTGTTCACGGCCGCCGTCATTAGATCTTCTGCTCACCAGAGCCCAGAAGAGCTCGCCATTCTTAGACTGGCTCGCAGACTTTAGGCTAGTCCAATGTAGTTCTTCCCATGCCTTTTTCGCCTCTACGATGGCTCGTCTGTATTGTAGTCTCGCCAGATGGACCTCTACAGGATTGTGGGTTTTGACAGCTAATATTAAAGCTAACGTTTTCTTCCTACAATCTTTATTATACCATTTCTCCTGTGGCTTGCTGCTCGTGGGGCGGTTTTTGTAGGACGGAGCTTCTAGAAAGAGCAAACTTATCCGGTCAATTGTTTCAACATAAATAGTCTCCACTACTGGGGGCCCAACCTTCTTCACACAGACTTCCGACAGCTTGGTGGTCTGATCTCTAAGGATTTCCGCTAGAGCTATATTTTTGTGTTCATTCAAAATGAATTTAGGCCACTTAAGAAACCTTTTACAGTTAGATGGTATAATTGCCTTTGTTGGCATCTCAGCGCTAACGATTGGGCAGGACTCCATGTCTGGCCACAGTTCCAACATGGAAAGTGATAAAGGGTTGTGGTCACTATCAATAGATGGTTGTGAAGGTGGGGATGCCGCGGGCTGGACAATCAGGCAAGGAGGCCTGATATAGTGGGCTATGCCGGTATTTATTAAACAGAAATGTCAAGAAACAGGAGGGTCAACAAAAAAAACAAGGAGGTCCAAGGAGAATCCGGGTCCTTCTTCGGGGCTTGGGTCCGGTTCCTTTCTTGGGGTCTTCTGCTGGGTCGGGCGTCGGGGATGAACCTCGGAGGGCAAACAAGAGAACAAGGTACCGTTAGTCCAGGTGGGGACTTCGTGAGTCTGCATTCACCGACACCTGGGCAGTGCGGAAAGGAGAGAGAACCGTGAGGAAAGGAGGTTTTGGGGAAAAGGGGGGGGGAGACGAAGGAGAGGAATACAGTGAAAGAGTGTCAGATACGTACGTGAGGGGGAGAAGGGCTTTTTACAGTGAGGGTGCTTTACATACAGCTATACAGTGCAGTCGCTACAGGGTTCGTGCCTAAGAGAGAGATATATACACGTTGGATACAATGAGGTTTACGTGTACTCACACGGTCTGCCGCAACTCTCCAGTGAGTCGCGGCCGCTCTTCAGCCACCTCCAAAGGACTCCACCAATCTTCCGACCACACGTCTTCTTCGGGGTTTGCCTCTTCTCCGTCTTCTGCGCCAGTCCGAGTGTCCTGCCACGATGCTCCGACGGCGTTCTGGGCGTTGTGTTCGGTTTTCACTGGTTCTGCCGCTGCCTCAGGGGTGGGACTTCCGGGGTCGGAACGGAGTGCTTCCTGTCGACGGCGGCCGCTGGTTGGTTCCTGTAATACAGAGAGGGGCGGGGGACTCCTAGTCATGGTTACCGCTACGGAAATGTTGCGAGTGACAGGAGAACGGCCGAAAGGGCTTGTATCCGGCACCCCAGGTATCGGTAAGGGTCTAGCGGGGTCCAGTCCTGGCGGGGGAGATAGCGGGAACGGATCACATCCCCTTCCCCTAGCTGTCCTTCCTGTACGGGTTGGGGAGGAGGGGTATCGGGATAAGAAATCAGCATTGCCCTGCTCTGTTCCCTTCCGGTGTCGAGTATTGAAGTGGAAGGGCTGGAGAGACAGGACCAGAGGAGGACCCGGTCGTTATGTCCTTTATTCCGGGCCATCCACTCCAAGGGGGCGTGGTCTGTGTAGATGGTAAAGTCTCGACCCTCCAGGTAGTACCTTAGGCTCTCGATGGCCCATTTGATTGCGAGTGCTTCTTTCTCCACTACAGCATAGTTTCGTTCTCTGGGGAACAGTTTCCTTCTGAGGTATAGGGTAGGCCTTTCGTTCCCTAAGTCGTCCTTTTGGGATAGGACCACCCTTAATCCCTGGTCAGAGGCATCAGTCTGCAGAATGAAGGGCAGGAAATAGTCAGGGCTTACCAGGACAGGGCTGGATGTTAGTGCTCCCTTCAGGTCGGAAAAAGCCTGCCATAAGAGGGGTGTGGGTTCTTTCAGGGCAAGTTCGGTGTGGGTGGATTTCCGCAGGAGATCCGTAAGAGGAGCTGCTCTCTGGGAAAAGTTGGGAACGAATCTCCGATAATAGCCCAGGAGGCCAAGAAAAGCTCGGAGGTCCTTTTTCGTCTGTGGAAAGGGAAGTCTGGATAGCTTCGGTTTTGGTTTTCTGGGGTCTGATCAGGCCTTCACCCAAAAGGAAACCTAAGTACTGGACGGTTTGTGCAGCAAGGGTGGTTTTGGCGGGGTTAATGGAAAAACCAAAAGAGCCTAGGGAGGAAACAACATTGTTTAAATGCACTAGATGTTGCTCCCAGCTATCACTGTAGATGACAATGTCGTCCAGATAGGCCACAGCATACAGAGAGTGTGGACGTAGGACCTGGTTCATGGCTCGCTGGAAGGTAGCGGGGGCACCGTGAAGCCCAAAAGGCATGACGATCAACTGAAATAACCCCTCAGGGGTAGAGAAGGCGGTTTTCTTTAAATCTAGTTCTCTGAGGGGTATCTGCCAGTAGCCCTTGCAGAGGTCGAGGGTGGATATGTATTTGGCCTTCCCTATTCTTTCGACCATTTCATCAACCCTCGGTAAGGGATATGTGTCGAATTTGGATACCTTGTTGACCTCTCGAAAATCTATGCAAAACCTGACAGACCCGTCAGGTTTCGGCACAAGGACAATAGGGGAATTCCAATCGCTTACTGAAGGCTCTATGATCCCCATTTTTAGCATGTCCTCGAACTCCCTTCGTATGACTGCTCTGCGAACCTCAGGGACTCGATAGGGTCGCAACCGCACTACCTTCCCTGGTTCTGTTTCGATGGCATGTTCGGTGACGGTGGTCCGTCCCGGATAGGAGGAGAAGACCTCCTTCACGGGTGACAGGGCTTCTCGGAATTCCCGGGTTTGAATCGTGGTCAAAGCGGGATCTAGGCAGGGGTCAAAAGGGAAGGAAGACGGCAGTCTGGACCCGGTTAGGACAGGACGGGGTCCTTCCCACTTTTTCAGGAGGTTCACGTGGTATATTTGGGACGTGCCCCTAGTGGGGTCCAGTTCAACCTCATAGGTAACCGTGGTTACCTGTCGCCGGATGGCATAGGGCCCTTGCCACTGTCCCAGGAGTTTTTGGTCGGATGAGGGCATCATCAGGAGTACTAGGTCCCCGATGGCGAAGACACGGGCTCTCGTGCCCTTATCATACTGTCTCTTCTGTGCATTTTGTGCTCTTTCTAAGTTCTGTTTGACTATTTCACGAATCTCCGCTAGATGGGTCTTCAGGTTGTCCACGTACTCGGGTAAAGGACGTGTGCGATAAGGTTCAGCTTCCCAGGCTTCTTGAGCCAAGTCCAATAGCGTACGAGGGAGCCGCCCATACAACAACTCATAAGGGGAGTAGCCTGTACTGCTCTGTGTCTTACACCGTATGGCGAAGAGGGCCAGCGGTAATATTTCTTCCCACCATTTGGCTTCTAACCCTAACAGTTTTTTCAAGGTCTGTTTTAGTGTGGCGTTGTAGCGCTCGACCAATCCGTCGGTCTGCGGATGGTACGCTGACGTCCGGATTTGTTTTATGCCTAGTCGGGCACAGACCTGTTTCATAAGTGACGAGACAAACGGCGTGCCCTGGTCAGTGAGGATCTCTCGGGGAAACCCTACCCGGGAAAATAGTGCTATAAGGGTTTCGGCAATGTTCTGTGCTGTGGGTTGGCGTAAGGGAATGGCTTCAGGGAAGCGTGTGGCATAATCTACGATGACTAACGCGTAGCGACACCCGCTTCGGGAGGGCAGAAGGGGTCCTATGATGTCCATTCCTATCCTGCTAAACGGGATGTCAATGAGGGGGAGAGGACGTAGCGGTACCCTGGGTGGCCGGTAACGGCTATGTTTCTGGCAGACCGCACATTCGCGGCAGTACGTTTTAATGCGATGGTGGACGCCGGGCCAGTAGAACTTTTCAAGGACCGCCTGGCTGGTTTTCTCTTCCCCGAAATGACCCCCTAACAGGTGGCTGTGGGCTAAGAAGAGGACTTTGTCTTGGAAGGGACCTGGGATCAGTAATTTTGGATTCTGGTGTGCCCCTCCCTTTCGGTATAACAACCCCCTTTTCTTGAAAAAGTAGAGACCTACTTGCGTGGGGTCCTCGTTGTCTAGGGCCCTTCCCCAAGCTTCTTATATGAGTGGGTCCTCTTGTTGCGCTGCTCTGAAATCCTGGTCGGCTTGCCAGGGATGTTCTTCAACATTCGTGGGATAGGCATAGGTGTAGGCATTCTTCTCCTTTCTTTTCTGGCTTTTGGTTTTGCGCGGTTTGGGTTCCTTATTCGTGGAAGACAGACCCTGGGAACAGGGGGCCTCTTTCCACCACTGGGCTAGGGAGTCCGTAGTGTCCTGAAGGAGCTTAGGGAGTCCGGAGTAATCGCTCCCCAAGATGGCTTGTTCGGGTAATGCCGGCACAAGACCGACGTGAGGTTGGTTCCTGGATCTCCGGGGTGCTGTACCCATACCTGGGTGGTGGGGTACCGTTTGGTGTCCCCGTGGACGCACTGGATGGCTACCATTCCTGTTGGGGGGCCAATAGGGAGGGCCAGGTCTTGGGGACGGAGGACACTTTGGCGACAGCCAGTATCAGCAAGGGCAAGGACCTCCTGTCCGTCGATAGACACAGGACAATGAAACGGAGGGGGTGTAGCCCCCGGAGTGTGGCAGACATAGTTCCGTACCAGGCCTATTTCCATCGGTACTTCTTTCTGGGGGCATACGCGGGCTATATGCCCAAAGTTACCACAATTGTAACACTGAGGTCCGGGGTTGGGAGGACGGTACAGGATTGGTGAGGGCAAGAGGGGGGTAGGTTCTGGTCTCCGGGGCAACAGAGGGCGGGGAGGTCGGGTGGCTGTTGCGTGGTGAGGCCTATGGACGGGTTCCTCCTTACTGCGTTGAAGTTCTTGGGCACGGCCATAGGCACAGGCTATTTCCACGGCAGTCTCCAGGGTGAGCCGGGAATGTTGCCGTACCCATCTCTGTGTTGCTGGGTGTAGGGAGTTCAAAAACTGTTCAAGATAGATTTTCCCGAGGATGTCTTCTTTTGTGGAGGTCTACGGTCTGAGCCACCTATTGGTGAGATCCTTGATTCGGAAGGAGAGGGCCCGAGGGTTTTCTTGGGGCCCTTCTTTGGACTGTCTTAGCTTTATTCGGTATGTATCGTCGTCCACTCCGAGACGCTCCAAGATACACAGCTTTATCTCCGCATAGGGGTTATTGCCCTGGATGTTGGCCTGTTGGTAGGCGGCCTGCAAGTCCCCGGTCAGAAGGGGACCCAAATATTGGCCCCACCGCTCCACAGGCCAGTTGGCGGCCTGTGCCAACCTCTCAAAATTGGTGAAGAAATAGTCCCGGTCTTCCCCCGGGACATACTTCTGTAGAACCACGGATGGGAGAGAGGTCATCGGTCTAGGTTGTCCCAGGGCGTCGGTCAACTTGCCCATAGCTTGTTCATGCACGGTCCCATGGCCTTTAAGGACATCATGCAATTGACCCCTATCATCCTCCGCGGTTTTCAGGAATTGTTTCATTAGTTTCCCCAGTTGCTCCTGGGACTCGCCATTCTTTTCATGACGGCCTCCATGCTTCCAGCTGATCCCACTTCTGACACCACTTGTGAAGGTGGGGATGCCGCGGGCTGGATAATCAGGCAAGGAGGCCGAATATAGTGGGATATGCCGGTATTTATTAAACAGAAAGGTCAAGAAACAGGAGGGTCAACAAAAAAACAAGGAGGTCCAAGGAGAATACGGGTCCTTCTTCGGGGCTTGGGTCCGGTTCCTTTCTTGGGGTCTTGTGCTGGGTCGGGCGTCGAGGATGAACCTCGGAGGGCAAACAAGAGAACAAGGTACCGTTAGTCCAGGTGGGGACTTCGTGAGTCTGCATTCACCGACACCCGGGCAGTGCGGAAAGGAGAGAGAACCGTGAGGAAAGGAGGTATTGGGAAAAAGGGGAGGGGGGGAGACGAAGGAGAGGAATACAGTGAAAGAGTGTCAGATATGTACGTGAGGGGGAGAAGGGCTTTTTACAGTGAGGGTGCTTTACATACAGCTATACAGTGCAGTCGCTACAGGGTTCGTGCCTAAGAGAGAGATATATACACGTTGGATACAATGAGGTTTACGGGTACTCACACGGTCTGCCGCAACTCTCCAGTGAGTCGCGGCCGCCCTTCAGCCACCTCCAAAGGACTCCACCAATCTTCCGACCACACGTCTTCTTCGGGGTTCGCCTCTTCTCCGTCTTCTGCGCCACTCCAAGTGTCCTGCCACGATGCTCCGACGACGTTCTGGGCGTTGTGTTCGGTTTTCACTGGTTCTGCCGCTGCCTCAGGGGTGGGACTTCCGGGGTCGGAACGGAGTGCTTCCTGTCGACGGCGGCCGCTGGTTGGTTCCTGTAATACAGGGAGGGGCGGGGGACTCCTAGTCATGGTTACCGCTCCGGAAATGTTGCGAGTCACAGGAGAACGGCCGAAAGGGCTTGTGTCCGGCACCCCAGATATCGGTAAGGGTCTAGGGGGGTCCAGTCCTGGCGGGGGAGATAGCGGGACCGGATCACAATGGTATAACAGTCATGTCACAGATATTTCCAAAGTCTCTTATCAAGCATTATATAGTCAATTCTGCTCGGACATGACACCCTGTTATATGTGTTTGCCCCCGAAGCATCAGAGGGCGTACGTCCATTAACAGCTCTTAGACCAAATACCAACATTAGTGCATTTAATTGAATGACCACTGGCAACCATTTCTTCACTGGCAGGATCGACAATGTAGGAATACCCCATCTAGCATCTTCAACATGGGTTCCCAAAATGTCGTCAGATGCCAGAGGTTCAAACGTACAGTTCAAGTCGCCAGCAATCAGGATAAAAGAGTCAGGGGGGCAAGAAAGAAGCTCTTCAGACAAGATGGAAATAATTGGAGATGTTGCCCCTCCTTGAGTACCTCTCGCGTAGATGTTGAAAAGTTCTAAGGTAATGCCGCCCTTTTTGCCCTTAACTGTTAGTCTCATCAGGTCCGGTGTTGGGCATAGATGATGGACAATTTTGTAGTTGAGCGCGGCCATAGCCCAGACCATGAGGCCTCCGGATGGGCGTCCACGTCCAGAAGCTGTGGCTGGTATATGGAAACACGAGTAACCGGACTTAAACAATGGCTCAAGACTCCATGTTTCCTGGAATACACATAAATCATAGTCGTCAATAAAAGTATTCCAGTCCGGAAGAGATAGTTTACTACGTAGACCCGCTATATTCCATGATACGATTTTAAAGTTCCCAGTAAAACCACTGCACAATATCAGTTCTTCTTGAGGTAAATCGAGACTCCGTCCATTCTCTTTACTGTTCCCCAGAATTACTGGAACAATAGTTGACAAATCAGAACCTGGACACGGGGATCATTTTGGTGGACTAACAGGACTCTCAAGACCACTGAACCGAACCACAACATCACTATACGCTACTACAGCATCACTGAACGCTACAGCATCACTCGTTCGCCATCACAACATCACTCAGCGCCACCACAACATCAATCTGTGCAACCATTCAACAACAGCTGGTTAAAATATGTTCTCTCAATGTTTCAAGCTTTATTACAAATGTAACAAAAAGATGTTAATATTTCACTTCTGTTCTTGGATTTTCGTCACAATAAAATACACTGAACATAATCTTCACAAAAGTTATTTACAAACGTTTAAGCTATTGCCATTCTAAATTACAATAACTTTTATTTAAGTATTAATTATTTAAAAAAATTAAAAGCCATTGTTATTTGTAATATCAATAAATGTAAGTCACGTAAATACAACACATTGCATTAAAAATGCTATAGCTGTCACATTTGCGAAAGTTATAACTATTGGCATTGTAAATGACAAAGCTATAAATTTTGCTATTTTCACAAACAAACCATAAATAAAGAATGTGTCATTTACAATACCAATAGCTCAAACTTTCCTAATGCGAGACCTATTGCTTTGCAAATGCTTGTTTTGTTTTGTTTTTGAGATCTTATCCTGATTCAACGAGCGCTGCTAAGTTGCAGGGGAAATACAAATGTGACATGTTGGAGTTGGTCATAAGAGAACAATTGTGAGGACTTGATTTCGCTGTCCGTTTGGAGAAGTTCAAAGTCTTGAAAGTGGACTTTGTATAAAACTCTTGTAGCAAATGACAGCATACCTTTCTGCAAACACTTGAAATGTCAGGGTGAAGGGTGTATTGCTTATACATTTAATGATAATCTCAAAGATGAAGACCTACCTTTAGAAGTAACATTTCCTTTTACTTTGTGGATTCTCCAATGACTCTACACTCATTTGGTTTCATTTGAATAGCTTGTCTGGCATAGAGTAAGCGTGTCAAATTCCTCTCTTTGTGCGTTTCCTACCTTTCCCATTTTCTGCTTAATTTCCCTCTTTTTAGATGACAATTATCAGGGCTTTTGTTTGTACGCTTCAATAAAAGGCATCAAATATTTTCCTTATATTGACCCCGGTTTTAAGATTACCCCAAAAAGAGAAATGTCTGTCTTTAGTCTTCCAGTATGCCACATGGTGGTCCACGATGAACTAGAATTATAAGAGAACCTTGCTTATTTGAGTACTTAAAAGTGAAAAGGTATGTACACAGAGTGCTACATTAAAAGTTATGTTATGTTTTTTGGTTATGATGTTTACTTAGGTTGTTACTGTAAGCACAGTGACGTTATGTAATCTAACAAACTTACATTGTCAGACTTTTTTAAAAAGACAAAAATTTGGAAAACATCAATTCCTATAGGCCTGTTAGCCTTCTGTAGTAGTCTTCCTATTGCTGTATTCATTATCTACAGCTGTATTTATCACTGTTTATTATGTCACTGTCATGGTGATGGAAGGTTTGAATATGAAAGGGCAGTTTGTGTAGTCCCTGGAAGCTGTGGAGATGAACAGTTATTAAACGAAGTGCTGTTATACTTGCCTTTCTCAGTGTAATCACCACACCATCTTAATGTCGACTATAAAATCTTTGCAGAGCTACTTACCAATGAACTCAATAATATTGTGGGATCAATCATCCCCAGGGATCGATGTGGATTTGTAGCAGGGATACAGCTCTCCTCAAACACAACGTTTATTAATAGAAGCTTTGGACTATTTTACCCAGAACAATATAGAGGCACAGGTGTTATTTCTCAACGCCGAAAAAGCTTTTGATTTGGTGTCCTGGGAATGTCGTTTTTTAAATTCTTGCCAGATTTGGTTTTCCGGAAAAATGTGTACACATTGTGACAAAGCTTTATGAAGACTCTCCGGCACAAATTATTATTAATTTGAGAAACATAGGTAGCTGTAGATTTAATAGGGGGACACAGCAGGGATGTCCTCTATCCCTCACCTGGTTTGCCCTATTTATAGAACCTCTAGCAACAGCCATCAGGCAGAAAGCATTACAAACCGCACCATCGCAAGGCATGTCCAATATAAAACTATATGCAGACGTTATTGCTCTATTTCTTAGGCCGGGGGGGAACATTAAAAAATAAATTGTAGCAATTGTTTCAGAGTATCCAGCTCCGGGAGGGTACATAATAAATAAATATAAGACAGAAATGTTACTTTGTAACTGCCTAAGCCACACATTAATATCTGATCTTCAGCGATTACACAATTCGAGGCCTATGAGATACTTGGGCATATATGTGTCAGAAAATGTGAACAAACCATATCCACTGAATTATGTCCCCCTAGTGCAGAAAGTCAAGCGCTTATTTGCAAAATGGAATCAATTCTCAATCACAATAGATGTGCAGTTTTAATTTAAATGTCTATTTTACCATTATTTAATTTTCAGCAATTCCCTGTGCACTGCAAATTTTTGTTTTTTAAAGAAATACATGGTCTATTCTCATCTTTTATATAGGCCAACAAGGTACCGAGGTTAGCACTAGTCACTTCAAGTAACCCACATGAGAAGGGAGGGCTTGCCCTTTCAAACCTGAGGGCATACTACTATCCACATTTTGCACACACCACATATAGATTTTTTTAACCATCTTAGTCCCTCAAGTATGGATAACTTTTTTATATTAAAGACCCTGAAGGAATACAAAATTCGAGATCCTATGAAGTTGGTGAAGAACCCCAAAAAAGTACGCTATAAGTCCCTCCACTGGTTTTTAAAACAAAAAGCCCAACTATTCAAGTATTTCCAAATACCTATGATAAATGGCTCTGCGTGTTTGGCCAACCTTGAGGGTGAGGAGTATAGACTGATTCAACCTAAAATTTTATAGAAACGGGAGGTGAATGGATATACTTATGTGAGAGATTTTCTCTGTTCTGTTACTTGGAAAAAATGACAGAAATAGAATGTGGACTGAGTCATTCTAAGGATATACTTAAATGGCCTTGTATTCAAATAAGGCATCTTTTAGAAAGTATTGGTCTGTTCTAACTAGCTGCAAGTCTAGAACTCAGTGAGGGTTTACTAGAAACAACTGGATGGAGACCAATGAGCAGTTGGGTAATGATTAACAAAAAAAACACAAAACTGTAAAGTTGTACGAAAAGACCGAGATAAATGGCAAGAGAAGGAGGGCCTACAGATCTCAAGAACAGTCTAAAATAGAATTAACAAGTTCAACACAACATTATTAAGAGGAGCTAATTTCAGGAGAATGCAATTTTACACCAGATAGCAGATATATATAGGACTCCATCCTTTCTGCATAGAGTTTATCCTCAGATAGATATTTTCAGTGTTTTGTAGATGGGGGTTGGCACATGGACTCACATTGTTTGGGACTTCCCAAAAATTAAGCAATTTTGGGAAGAAATTGAGAAATACTGCAGAAGAAAGTTGGGCTACCAAATAGATATCGATAAATACACTGCAACTCTCGGATGTTCACCAAATATAAAGGTAAACAATGTAAAAGAGGAAAGGCTATATATACAGACCTCAATGGCGAGATAATTTATTCTCCAAAATTGGCGAAGTGAGATCATACCTACTTTTCATAACTGGCAGTCTAAACTATATAGAGTTAAAGAGCTGGAGAGACGATCTGCTTTAAGGTCGGGCTCGTACACAAAGTTCGAGAAACGCTGGAAACGCTGGAAGTACATAGGAAGCTAGCCAGTAGACTTGCAACGTTAAGTTAATAAGGGAAAATGTGCAATATGTGTTTTTCTGTTTCCTTTTTAGTATTACAGTTAGCGATACATCTAAATATGCACTTTATTGTACGTCAATGTTTAGTAGATGACATGTGTCATTCAAAATTGGGTACTGAAAGCACTTTATTGTTTTTACGAATAACTGTGTAATGAACTCTCAACAATAAAATAATTTAAAAAGTACATTGTCAGACAGTCCCCCGGGCACAGTCTAAAATACCCTACCCAATCAAGTATTGCAACCATCTGTCTTGTTCATCTGGGAAGCTATTTATTAATACATTGTGTTTTTGCTTAAATAAGATGTACTAGGACATCCATACATCTCAATAACTGTTGCTTTTGGGTGCAGGGTCATTCTTTTTGTCTAAAATACCCTACCCTTCACGTTAAGAAAGATAAATATGATTCTGGGCATTAAGGCAGAGAAATGGCCCGGTCAGTTATGAGCCATTTCCATGTATGCAACCTAAGTGGGATACTTCCCATATAAACATGGTGAGTCCCAGGCCCTTGCAATGTTTATACGTTTGTTTAATGACACCTGGCATTGTCTGCCTCATGATATAGTTCTTTTCAAAGCTAGATATTTTAAGTATCTTTAATTTGGTTGGTTTGGTCTGTTGTTGTTTATGGCCATTTTTGTTCATTTGTATGATTTGTGGGCACCACATTTTTTTTATTGACACTGTTCATTCAGGGTATTTTATTTACGTTCCATAATATTTTTAGGTCTTCTTTTATTAAATTCGAATTAGGCATTTCACTAATATTAATATAATTGATAATATAGGGAGGATTATCTTTCTTTGATGTTGAGGTATGACTTTCTCTCCTTATTTAAAATTGACACATTAACTTCCGTCTTCCTGTGTTTTGTTTTTAGGTGATGAGAGAGTTTGACAAAACAGAGAAAGATCTGTTAGCAAAAGAAAAGATTAAGGGGCAAAGCGAAAGGGAGTTGGACCAAGAGCTGAAAAAAGCAAGTGTTGATACATCCTTATAGCAGTGTCTACGCTCAAGAGTAATTGGGATTTTAGAATCCTGTTTACAAGGAATATATATATATTTTTTTATGTAAACATGGTAACACATATAAACCTTAATTATAAACAATGCCAGATGAGTAAGCAACCGATCTGCTGCATCTCTTGTATGGTTTCTGTCTTTAAGATTGTGAAATATTTACCAGAGAGGATTCTACTGCGGTGATGCTGCAGCAGTGTACTTTCCACAGTGAATTCACCTAAAACTGTGTGTGAATGATATAGCAGAGTAACAGTTAAAAAAATTAAAAATCCAAACATCAGTGGCTCGCAGTACTAACAATTGATTTCTGAGAATGTATCATATTTTGTCCTATGCACTAAATACATTTTTTTCTTTAGATGAAGGAGTGTGAGTGGCTGGCCATCAGCAACGATCCTTTGAATTCCTCAGACAAAAAGCTGCTCCACTTCTATCAGAAACAATGTGAAACCAACGTAACAACCCTTACCAATGCCATTGATGCCTTCTTCACTTCAGTCATCAGCAATCAACCTCCCAAGATCTTTGTGGCTAACAGCAAGTTTGTCATCCTTAGTGCCCACAAGTTGGTATTTATAGGAGACACCCTGTCCCGCCAAGCCAAAGCCCAGGGCATTCGAAGTGAGTTCACGCACTATAGCAACCTGCTGTGTGACATGCTAAAGGAGATTGTGAATGCCACACGAATGGCGGCCATTCAGTACCCTTCACCGTCTGCTGCAAAGGACATGGTGGACTGTGTGAAAGAACTCGGAAGGGGTACACACCATTTCCAGGTAGTATTGGGACAGCTGGCTACCATGTGAAGGAGCAGTCCACCATCGGGCATTTGCTACATATCTAGTAAAAACGCACAATTTCTCTAGTTAATTAAGAAATGATGAAACAGATTGAACAACAGACGTAAAAGAAAAGAAATATCCTACAAACCTCACTGCAGAGGGATTGCCACGCATGACCGTGAAACTACACAGTGAAAAGGAGCATACAATTATAAACAATTCTTATGTCAACTATAATCAGTATCTCAAATCCATAGGACCCACAAATATTGAGCAGGAAGTCTTGGAGTATCTTTTCTCAGTTTTTCTTTATTTGTAGTCCTAAGTGACATGCGTACATCAGCGCAGCCAGCCCGTTTCGTCCAACATGGACTTCCTCAGGGGTGTAAAAACAATTTAATGTATACTTTTTAGTTTTCCTCTATGTACAAAAAGATCTTTTATAAGTAACCTAAGGCTTATAAAACCAGATAGACATACAGAAACTTGTCACATATACTTCTGAACAGACATGTTATCCAATATCACCTCTATGAGTGTGACCCCCTGCCTATATACATTCTAACCCAAATATATCAGTGTCAACAATCATTGGAGATGCAGATAAATCAATTTAATTGAGTGTACAGTACTAGCATCGGACTACATTGTGTTTCTTTGTTCTTTTTCAATAAATCAAAAAAGCAACATAGCTCTGCTTAAACACATTCTTTATCTCTTATCAATCTTGACCCTCTCAATTTATGCACGGACCGCAAAATTATGTAAATGGGCAATCTACATCTAAGAGGGGAGTGAATAGAACAAACTCCAAACCAATATATATCAAGAAAAAACAAAAACAGATCGCCATATGAGGAACTCACTTGGGTAAATTTTTCAAGGTAACTGGCGTGTTGGTTCTCTACCGCAATACTATTCAGCGCTGGGATTTCCCAAAGTATCCAAGTTTTCATATATTATAAGGATGATTGACTTCTTATACGATCTATAATCAAACAAGATAATGTGACAAAACGTATTCTATATTTACCATAATCAAATAAGCGCATTTAACAATGATTATTAATAATTTGTTATGAGCCGCAGTGGTGAAGATCCAAGTGAAAGCTATCTTAGATCCAACTATTGAAGCTCAACCCCACGGGTTCACAAATAAAACACTATTATCCACAATTACCGTGAAGTGCTTGTAAGTAAAAAAAACCTTCAAAAGCTGCAAGGACGGGTCAAAGGCATAACCGCCACTCAATTGTTTGGCAGGAAATAGACTCTGGTATGCATTTTGTACAATGAATGCCTATTGGCTGCAAATGGACTTAAATATCAGGTCCAAAATAGATAGGTTTACTCAGATAGACAGAACCGCATTTGGACTAGAACATGGAACATGGCAGGTGAGCTGGGAGCATCTCAAGGGTTTCTTATTGAGTGGCGATTATGCCTTTGACGCATCCTTGCAGCTTTTGAAGGTTTTTTTGAACTTACAAGCACTTCCCGGTAATTGAAGATAATAGTGTAATGTTTGTGAACCCTTGGGGTTTTGCTTCTATAGTTGGATCTAAGATAGCTTTCACTTAGATCTTCACCACTGCGGCCCATAACAAATTATAAATAATTTTTGTTACATGCGCTTATCTGATTATGGTAAATATATACTACTGTGGATAAATTTGGAGGATCACAATTGATAAGGGATAAAGAATGTGTTTAAGCAGAGATATGTTGCTTTTCTGATTTTTTGAAAAAGAAAAAAGAAACAAGGTAGTCTGATGCTAGTACTGTCCACTCAATAAAATAGATTTATCTGCATCTCCAATGATTGTTGACACTAAGATATTAGGGTTAGAATGTATATAGGCTGGGGGTCGCACACAAAGAGGTGATATTTGATAACTTGTCTTTTCAGAAGTATATGTGACAAGTTTCTGTATGTCTATCTGGTTTTATAAGTCTTAGGTAACTTATAAAAGATCTTTTTGTACATAGAGGAAAACTAAAAATTATACATTAAATTGCTTTTACAGTCCTGAGGAAGTCCATGTTGGACGTAACGCGTTGGCTAGGCTGTGTATGCATGTCACTTATTACTACAAATAAAGAAAAACTGAGAAGATACTCCAAGACTTCCTGCTCGATATTTGTGGATCTTATGGATTTGAGATACTGATTGTGTTGCCAAAAGACTTGTATGCTCATTTTCACCATGTGGTTTTGAATTGAAGTATTATTGTGACTTCTATGCAGTGGGGTCCCGAAAGGTTTGAGCATAATACAGTAAGACGCAACCTGAGAACTAAAACACCTGTGCAGCCATCACAGAGGAGCAATATTTATGTATTCAGTTACACTTGTTTAGAAGATATTTTGAAGTTTGTTCATAATACCTTGTTTTTAAAAAAAGAACAAAGAAATACATTTTAACCTAGCAGAGATGGGCTGAATCGGGGGTTACAAAATCAATATTTTTTATTCATAATGTTAAAGTGTAAGTAATAGTTTATTGTATTTGAATAATTAAAACCATTACAAAAATACACTTAAAAATTCATTTTTTAATGACGAGTGAAGAGCGAGGAAAGATATTAAAAACCGAAAAAACTATTTTAAAAATGTTTCTAAAAACCACAAAAGTCTCAACTGTAAAGGCACCTTGCTCGGCATGTTCTGAAGAAATTCGAATGACTGTGCTTAAAGTTTCCGATTGTATGAGATGAAGCTCCTTTTCCTGCCCTTTTATGCATTTGCAAGGAGCACTTCACTTCCTTGCTTAGTTTCCACTAGTGACAGAAATGTCCCTAGTTTCCCAATTAGCTGCAGGTCCTTGGAGATGAAGCATGCAATCACAGCCTGTCTCCTAGTTTGAATCCCTTGTTCATTAAAGTGCGCTTTGAGTAAACCTAACCTTTCCTCCTTTATATTAGTACAGGTGCAGATTAGTCATGCCATGTCCTCAGTACCTTTTCATTGTATATTGGAGCTCAGTACCTTTTCCACATACTCTAGAAGTGCTGGTACATTTCCCCCTCTGCCATATAGGGAGGTGCGGAGTAGCTGGCAGCATTCCTAGCCTGTATTTTAAGAATTGTTCTTTTTTTCTTCCTGGAATACCCCAAATTAAAATATGCCTGTGCGCCAAGGGATTTGTAGACACTCATTTTCATCCAAGCGTGACTCCTACGAGCAAAAGCGGCTTTGTCTTCTACAAGGGAGATTCCCTTTATTACTATTTTTACTACTTGCTTGAAGACTGAATGGGTAGTTTGAGTTTCCAACAGGTCAGATAGCCTGGTAGTGACCAGTGAATCCTCCAAGTACTGTCTGGCCAGCGAGTTGGATGTATTGCAAAGTTCTTGCCAGAGCTGGTGATTCAGTACATTCAGGGAAGAGTTCCTAATTTTGTGCCAGCACATTATGTAGGAGCCTTGCCAGAAGTTGTTTGGTTAGGCCGAACTCTAGCCGAATCTTGCTGGTGAGCCATAAGTTGGAAGATTGAGCATAACTCTATAGGCCCTGGTCATGGTGGTATCCAGCAATTTAGCATCCCTACCCCTCAGTGCTTCACTGCAATAGGAGATGGTGGGTAGAATTTTAGCTTGTGGTACCCGGAGGAGGGAGGAAAGGATAGGGCCTGTGAGTTTTGTTTTTAACTGCCTTAATGTTATTGCTATTGCCATCCCCTTCCTGCTGTTTGCCTCACGTTGGTTGGCAAATTGACCTCCCTCGTCGATTGTTACCCCTAAGTATTCATAGGCAAGGGTATTCGCAAATGGTATTTTTTCCAGGTACCAAGAATGGGACCATCATTTGCCGTTTTTAATTGTCAGGGGTTTTGTTTTGTTGAGTTTCACTTCTAGGTGGTTTCCACAGCGTACTCATGCATTTTGTTGAGTAAGCGTTGCAAGCCAACTTGGGTATTGCTTCCCAGGACATCATCACCGACGTACAAGACACTGGAACTGGCTTTTACCACCAAGTCGAGGGGAATGCAAGTTGCAGGTTCCTAAAACTGATGTCATATCTGCCGTATAGAAGTTAAACAATGTTGGTGCGAGCACACAACCCTGTTTGAGCCCTTATGGGGTTGATAAACGCCTCAAAAGATGTGAGCCATTGCCTAATTTTAGCTGTATACATGTGTTGGTGTGGAGATATATTAGAAGGTTCAAGAGAGCTGACGGAATTCCCCAAGCGCCAGTTTCTTCCACAATCTTACTCAATTAATATTATCGAAGGCTGCCTTGAAGTTGTTGAAACAAAAGTGAATCACCTGGTCGATGTTGCCTTGTTCATGAGCAATGACATGGTTAATATGTTGATTGAAGTTCCTGTGTCTTTACAAAACCCTGTTTCATAAGGGGGGAATATTTCCTTCTCTTGTGCCCAGTCCTGGAGCTCTATTAGTAAAGTACCAGCGAAGCATTTTGCCTCTATGTCTAGTAGTGCAACCAGTCAATACTTTTTTGGTGAGGTTTTATCGCTGGACTTATAAATCGGGGAAATAATAGAGCCCTTCCATAAATCTGGTAGGTGCCCCGGCTGTTTGACACTATGAAAGAGAGGGGCCAGTATTTCTGACCAGTACTCCGTATCTTGTTTAAAAAGGGCAGGTGGCATCCCGTTTGGCCCCGGAACCCCTTCTCTCCTTCCGTACAAAATTTGCTTCATAATAGTTGCTGTCCCAGTTTTTTATCCTCTTCCTCTGGGTGCCATTCAATTTGGGTAGGGGGGGCTTTTTGGTAATCCGGCTTTGCATTTGATCCAGGCCGTTGCTGATTGAAGTGGGATGCCAGAAAGATTGTCCATGAGTCCACTGTTATGTGTGATGTTAAGCCTCACTGTGCAGAATTTTATTAACGGTAACCCAAAATTGTGTGCTGTTGATTGCTTGCGAGTCATGGTAGAGTTTTGCCCTAAATACATTTTCGTTCGACCTGTTGATGTCCCACGCAAGTGTGGCTGTGAAAATTTCCCGTATGCTAATTGGGTTGTCAGTGGAATTAGTATGATCATGTAGCAGTGTGTTTGCAGCCCGGAGAACCTCACCGGAGTTTACTAGGGACAACTTGATTTGTTTTAATTTTATTGTGGGGCATGCATGCCTGTCGGCTAAGTTGAACGTAAATTTATGCGGAAGAGCTTGGAATGAAACTTCCTGGGGCCGATGGTTGCTATCCCCTTTGTCGCCTAAGCGGCATCCTGTTACGTTGTGGAAAAGCAGAATGGAAACTAGATAATGTCAAAGTGATTATTTGATGTTTTACAGCCTATCGGAAAAAAGACAATAATGATATTAAAAATATTTCAAATAGTGAGTAGCAGTGATTAAGAACTGGTAGACATAGCAGAGGAATATTTCAAATTGTAGAGTTCTTTGCTTTCTAAATACATTGCAATCATTTGAATTACTGCCATTGCTGAGAGGGGAGATATGCAATTAAGAAAAGGAAAAAATCTGGCTTTGGTGTGCAGTTGCTTCAATTTCTGCATCAACATGCAAGGTTTATGGAAACGTTTGGAGACGGACAACAACTCGTTGGCATACCGTGCCCAACTCTGGGAAATAACTATGGGAGTGATGAATCATGCCGCTAAAGGGGGAGAGCCTTGCGCAATGTAGCTTTGTGTGCTCGGCTTTCATGTGTAACTTACCAAGTTCAATTGAAATGTTCACTAGGAGCATTTAGTGATGAAAAAAATACAATGTTGATGCAGTTACAATAGTTTCCATTCCATAAAATTAATAGAATAAGCTGTAGACGATGTTGAATCTTTCCCAGACACACAACACAAGCAATGGAACGAGTGGGTTTTATTTCCCTAATTAATGATTTTCTAAGTTATTGATATATTGGTAAATAAGGTAGAAGGTATTTCACTTAGAGCAGTTGATCTGAACATAGCTATACAATCCATCCTGAGCAGCTAATATACCTATTCTGTCATTTCAATTCTAGATGTCTATTCATAAAATTGCAGCGTACAGCCAAGCAAGAGGGTCTCTTGGTGCTGCAATATCTCTACATCTCATGTGTACGTTTGAATACTGATTTCTTTGTTGATTTCCTACTTTTATTAATCAGAAGATCCTGTAACCTGCAGCAGAATGGTATTTCATTTAACTTCTTAATAACGCTGTTGTTGTTTGCAGTGCTGACAGGCATTTCTGATTAAAATCTCAGCATGGTTAAGATTGCGGTCATCTGCCAGAAAAAGTGTATAAAATGTATTTAATAGGTGGTAAATGTTGTAATATCTGTTCAGAGGAACCCATAGGTGGTCTATTACAGACAACAGCAGACAAAACAAGACAAAAAGTGGTGTCTTCTATGAAACCAAGCCCTGCCCTTGCTAATGTCCACCACCCACTAGGCTCTTGACCTTTTGTTTGGCACACGTCTTTAAGCCATTCGATGGCAGTAAAGACTAAGCTGATAAGCTGCAAAAATCGCTTACAATTAGCTTCTGGTCGTCATGCTTCTTCCAGTGGGCACTACTGAAAAAAACAAAATGCTGTAGCTTAATTCATGGATTAAATACTTTAGGTGCCCAGCACCATTCCTTAATGAGCATGGACAAAGTCCTAGAGCTAGCCTTTTCAGAGTGAAAATCTTTGGAAGGAAGCGTATATAGGTGGATTATCTTGTTTCGTTTGGTTGTGTATCTGAAGAGGGTACTTTGACATGTTGGAAGCCTCAATGGTAAGGGCAGGTAATAAAAAAAATGGTGTCTAGCTCACTTTAACTTTTCTGTGCAATTACTGTGCACACTGGTAGTAAGTGCAAGAAGCTACCCTATCTTCTCAGGAGGAGTGCAACCCTTCTCTCGGACTGTTGCAATGCTGCTAAGAAAGACTGCCATACATACCAATCTACAGAGGATATCTCCCAATTTGCTTCAGTTGAAAAATGCTTTAGAAGCCATGGTGCATCTGGCCAAGTACACACCAAATCATGAGGTGTCTAGACCTGCCTGACTGACAATGCTATGTGGGGAAGAAACAACTGAGCTTCTTCAATGGTAATAATTGTCTGTTAGACTTTTTGCCCACCTCACTAGTGGCGTCTTCAGAGTATCTTAGGCACTGCATCACACAGAGTTTTGTGTAATCTGAAATAAATAGATAAAGAAGGCCTTGTTGCTTTCTTGGTTCTCTTGGTAATTTTTAGGAATATGCGGTATAGAACGGAAACTGTACTTTTTGTGGCTCTTTTGTCTGAAAATAAATCAAACATAGCAGAGTCCTAAAATTGAAGGATATACCATAAAAGATCTTTTCTTTCAAAACTTTATTTTAGTTGTTTGACCATAGAAGTGTAGATGAGCCATATACATTAACTTTTCAGTTCTTAGGAAATCACAGGATCACAGAGTTAAAAAGCCTAAAATACACTTGGTAAAAATATGCATTGGCATTTCAGTTAGCAGTAACCGGGTCGCTGGGTGAAAAAAAAAATCTAAAATACAATTGATAAAAACAAAACAATTGTAGATATAAGTCTAGACATCAGAAACACTAACAGAGTGCATAAAGAAACCAATAGGGATCCCTCCGATAGTAAAGGTACAATAATTTTTACACACAATTGAAGGACCCCATGGCGATCTGACACATGCCCCATCTGCAGTTTCTGAATTAAAACATGTGTCTAAAAACAGAATACAACTTAGTGATGTCAAGGTACATATTAAGAATACTTGAAGATGGAATAACTTGGAAAAACATTTTGCAAAGCAGCCACAATGTATGAGCCAAGTAATAAATACTTTAGGTTAAAACATAGGGAATACAAGGGACAGGGATGGCCAATTAAAAACTTGCCACTTGCCTCAGCCTCCACATTGAGAGCAAGGAGCGTGATAAACAAAAACTATATGTTGGCTTACATCAAACCTTAAAATGCGATGGGCACTGTTATATTCTCTAGCCCCCAGGAGCCTACAGATTAAAATAATCCACTTTTTCCTGCTGAAAAGATATGTTTGGCAAAAGAACAAAACATGCTCTACTATTTCCCTTTCTGAGCAGCAGGTAGGGCATCAAAGATCTGGATTTGTATCTCATCAGTGGAAAAATGGCAGCAAAAAAATTAAAATATCAGAGACTATTGTATTGGCATGAAAGGGGAGCATACAATTTGATTCTGTGTCAGGAATAGAGGACCCATGCTTCACTTTTATTAATTCGAGCAGGGTCCAAAACCCTACCTTTTCTCACATTTTCAGTAAATTATAAAAAAGGATATCCTGAACACATAACCCAACATAGCCAATCCCAGTGCAGATATCTCCACAAAAACTGCTTTATCCTCTGACACTTCATCTTTTTAGCTGCTTGACAGCCAGCAAGAAATGTGCTTTAGTTGGTTTCTGTTTTGTCAGTGTAGGAGGACAGGTCGGATAAACAGACGCGGAGGCTGAATGTATTTTCCAAAGGTGCGTTTTTTATTTTCAGTGATTGGGGTAGTAGAGGTTATGGATAAGGTTCCTTCTCTCTCTTCTTCTTGGTCCGTCTTCGTTGAGCTTGGATGTGGTTCGGGTATTGGCGGATCTGTCTCTTCCGTCTCTTTGGTGTTACCCCGGAGGCTCATAGGAGAGGAGAAAAAGGAACCTGTCAATCACTGTTTGATTTGGGGAAGTGAAATCTGGAATGTTCAAAGGGGGGGTGTACTCCTCAAACCAAACAACTAACTAATAAAAGGGAAACGATAGGCGTAAGCAGGATAAGACGGACGATTGTGAAAAGTAGTATAAACCGTGCTCAGCAGGATGGGAAAATCAAGAGGTGTACCAAAAAGAGAGAGTTGTGCCACACACAGGTATTTCAAGGAGTAGAAACAGTGCTCGGCATTCCTATACCCTTCTACCCCATACCCTTTAGCTTGTCCTTGGGCTCCACAAGAGACAGCGTTTTTATAGTGTGGATTCATAACATCAGGTAGGGACGCGCTTCCCTTCTCACGGTCAAGTTGTGTGAAATTGAGCTTCCTGGCAATATTAGATTTGCCCTTTCGTCCCCAAGTAACGTAGACATTGTGGTTTAAAATATAATTTAAAACAATTGGCATTTCAGCCTGAGGAGTAACAATAGCATAAATAACGCAACAACTTCTCTCTTTGATGGCAGATCAGCGAGGGGCACAGCATGCTTACTTTCCTCGCCTCTGTGTGTTCTCAAGGGTGGAGTTTCGGGAAACCCAGCGCACCAAAGTCCTTGAATTCTGAGTGTTCTCAATAATTGGGTACTGTCCTTAAAAATTTGCTTATTTCTTTCCTAGAAGGAGCGTGGGCTCTCATCTTTGTGCTCTATAATTCTATTTCGTTTTTAACAAATAACAACTTGCACTGTATTTTTTAGTCTGCTTGATTACAAAGCTTTTAATTATTTTACTTTGCCCACGGCTAATCCGCAGAACTTAAAAGCGTTTTTCTCACCTTTGACACCAGCTGCCGCCTGCTCGAGTAGTGAAGCACGGTGAGCCTAACGACTCTCCCCCGCACCCCCAGCGACCCGGACCTACATCAGCCGACTTAGGGCTGAGCTAGTGGTGTTCCGGTCGGGCAGAATTGTAGTGCAGCCATCTTTGTGTGGGGAAGCCTACTTTCGCGCTGTAGCGGAGAGTATAAAAAGAGAAAGGCATGTCACTGCGCAGCGGTCGCGCACAGCGGATGCGCCGGACCTGTGCCGGAGTCGTGCCAGAGTCCTCCTCGCCTGCGCCCATACGCGACCTGGACGTGGCCAAGGCCAGAGATTGTGCCACAGCTCCCACGTATAGGTATGACAGAGAGACACTACTTAACCTCAGACCCTCCCATTATACCTTTTCTTTTTCCCTTTGCCCCGACCTTACCAACCCCACCTTTCCATGTGTACCTTGTAAATTCGATCAGGCACCTAGCATCCCTGTATCTCAATGCCCCATCAGCCTGAATCCGATGCGACCCCCACCCACTATTAAAAATGTCAGGATTAAAGCAGGTCTTATAAACTGTCGCTCGCTAGTTAAACACTCGCTGGACATAGCACTATCCCTTTCAGACCATAACTGGGATATTCTGTTCTTAACGGAAACCTGGCTGGGGGAGGAAACAAATCCTGCTCTATCCCTGGCCATCCCTTCAGGATACAATATTCACTGTGCGAACAGACAATGTTGCAATCATGGCGGAGGCGTGGCTATAATTTATAGATCAGTATGGACCATCTCCTCCTTCCCTTACACTCAAATAGACTCCATCGATGAACTCCCATTCTGTATTCATTTTCCATCAAACAATACCCTTACAGGCCTACTTGTCTACCCACCCCCTAAATCCAAGACCACCTCCCTGCTGGACTGTTTAGATTATGTTCTTCAGGCCAGTTCGCGCTACGCAAATTTCACCTTGCTCGGGGACTTTAACCTCCATGTGGAGGACGCCTCGGATTCCATAAGCTCCAATTTCCTCTCCACGCTTTCTGCTGGAGGCTTAAGGCAATGGATTCACAGCCCCACTCACAAGGCCGGACATCTCTTGACCTGATTTGTTCCAATTTACCAGACTTACTTACCGACGAACCTTACCCGGTGACTTGGTCTGACCATTTTTTTATTCCATTTTCCATCAGCTTATCCCATCAAGTAAGACCTTATGTACAGACCAAAACATTCGGTCGTAACTGGAGCAATATCTCGCCTGATAGCCTCGGAGCTCTTTTGGGCTCTACTGCCCCGAGGGACGCTATCGATCTAGACTCCAGGCTTGACAACTTTAACAGCTGGATTGTCTCTGCTATCGACTCAATCGCTCCCACTAGGCCAATTAAAACATTTCGTTCTGCCCCCTCTGCACCTTGGTTCTCTAAAGAACTACCCCAGTGCAAGTCTGCCTGTAAAGTTTTGGAAAGACGTTGGAGACTCTCATACTCATCTGATAGTAAAATGGTATACAAATCAGCCCTCAAAGATTACAGGAAAAAGATCATTGACCATAAAAGAACCTATTTAGAAGAAAAAATTAATAACGCCCATGGATCTACAAGAGAGATTTTTAACACTGTGAGATCATTTACTGATCCTTTGGCCCTCAAACATCAGTCCCCTGTGTCACAAGCCCTTTGCAATCGTCTTTCTGATCACTTTGAGGATAAAATTATTACCATCCACGACTCCTTTCCTAGAAAACTTTGCTCTGACCTCAACCACAGTCCCACAGTGAGCACAACTCCCGACCTTGACCCTGCCCAGATCTTAACCAACTTTGAAGACATCTCTCTTTATCTTTCTTTAGCAGAACTATCTAAATGTAGGTCCGGATCGCCGACCGATCCTTGGCCGGCCAAACAATACAAAGCTCTCGCCCCTCTGCTTAACCTGAACAGCATTTGGAATGACTCTCTCCGAACTGGAATCTTTCCAGACTCGTGGAAGCATGCACGACTAGTCCCCATTCTGAAAAAAAGTAATGCTGACCCTAATGAGCCGGCCAACTATAGACCCATCTCCTTGTTGCCGGCTCCAGCCAAGGTACTAGAAAAACTAGTGCAGAAACAACTTGCAAACTTTTTGGAAAGTCACGGGTCTCTCCATGACTCGCAACATGGATTTAGACAGGGTCACAGCACGGAATCGGCCCTGATAGAGATGGCCGATGCCATGCGCTGGAGACTCGATGGAGGATCAAAGGCGGTGTTGGTGCTGCTGGACTTGTCGGCAGCATTCAACACCGTCTCTCATTCTGTCCTCCTAGATAGTCTCCACGCCAAGGGCATCCAGGGCCAGGCCTTGAAGTGGCTGTCCTCTTATTTGTCTAACAGGACTCAGGCGGTTTTTACCCCTCCGTACACCTCCAACAGCCGGCCATTAAGGTGGGGAGTCCCTCAGGGCTCTTCGTTAAGCCCTCTTCTTTTTAATGTTTATTTTTCCCCACTTGCTGAGATGATTGCTCAGTCTGGAATTAAAGCCACTTCTTACGCGGACGATATCCAACTCCTGTTCTCTTATGACAGACTCTCCCAATCCTCTTTTGATCCCTTAAAAGACTGTCTGCGTAATATTGCCTGCTGGATGGACTGCCTCCGACTTAACGCGGGGAAAACCGAGGTTCTTTTTTTCCATCAGCCGTCCCCCTTAGACCCTAATCTCTGGTGGCCACCCTATCTATGCCCCCCCCCAGCACCTAAGGAATCTGTAAAAAAATCTTGGAGTCAGATGGGACTCCAACCTTTCCTTTCACAGCCAAGTACAGACAGTTTCGGCAGCCTGTTTCTCCAAAATTAGGATTGTAAATTTTTTTATCAACTTTCTCCCTAATAACACCAGGAGAACCATCGTCCAGGCACTGATCACATCTCACCTGGACTATGCTAACGGTCTGTACGTTGGGTTGGCTGCAGGGCTCTGCCATCGACTACAGACAGTCCACAATGCAGCGGTTCGTCTGGTATGTGGCATCTCCCTCAGAGAGCACATCTCCCCTTACCGACGCTCGCTTCATTGGCTGCCAATACAGAAGAGGGCCGAATTCAAAGCCCTCACACTGGCTCACAGGGCTATTAAGGGAAAAGGATCTGCCTACCTGTCTTCCTGTCTGCGACCCTACAGGAATGCCAGATCTCTTTGTTCTAGTTATACAAATCTTCTCACCACCTCTAGATTCAAGAAAACACGCTCTGGGGGGAAAACCTTCCAGGCCTGTGCCGTATCCCTCTGAAACAAACTTTCCCTTGACATCCGGATGATCCAGGACGAGCTCCCTTTTCGTAAGGCATTTAAGACATTCCTCTTCTGCTAAAACCCTCAGGAGTAAGATTTATTTACACTCTCAGAAGCGCCGGGACACCCCGTTGGGGTAGCCGTGCGCTATATAAAATACACTAAATAAAAAAATTCTGGCCAAATGACTTGGTAGTAAATGTAAATGTAAATCCAGTACTTGTATAGCGCACAAATCACCCCCGAAGGGGTATCTCGGCGCTGGGGGCCGTTGGGAAGATTAAGCGAGCTATTGCCCAGAGTCGCATGGTGCTGGGCAGACCCCTGCCGCCTGAGCCGAGGATCGAACCGTGATCTCCAGCGTCAGTCGCACTGGCCCCTGCGCCACACCTCTTCCCTTAGTGAGTTTCATAATCTTGCTGGCACAATTGAGAAGGCTCTCCCTCCCCACTTCTTCTGAAATCTAGACACTGTCACTAGATTAAGATGAGCAGATCAGAGTTTCCTGCTGGGGGCATAGCTATGAAGAATGTACGACGGAATCTCGCATGTATTTAGCACGCATGCCTTCATCACGGCGTCATTAGAACAAACACGTCATGGGTTTGCATTCATTCAGCACGCAAGTCATTATAACGACTTGCGCTAGAGTGGTGTTGGACTTTGGAATAGGATCATTTAGTATTCCAACTCCAGTCTGCGCAGCCGTAAGAAAGGTGTTGGACTTTAAATCCAACACCATTCCACCAATACGCACCCTCTAAAGCAAGTCATAACGTCTTGCTTGCTGAACGAAGGCATGCTAATAATGCGTTTGTTCTATTGCCCGTATTGTTAAAGCACAGCGTGATTCTGGCTTTGTCCTAAAGGGCATTTCCCAGCAATTAAACATAGTCTTAACTCCTGTCTGACAGATTTGATGGAGGGCATTATGCACTAAGCAAATAGATTTGAACATGATCTGTTTCCTTATGGGGAGCCAGTGAAGGTGCCATTACCCCTTATTCACTAACTGTCGTTTAGGAATGCCCTGAGTGTACCTGGCCAGTGCCTTCTGCGCTAGCTGTAATTTACCTTGGGTGCTCTAGTTGGTGTCTAAATATAGAGCATTACAGTAATCGACTCTTGAAATGACTAATGCCAAAGCCACTAGTTTCCGAGCAGCAAGGGGAATGAAAGGAAAAATATTGTTTAACACCCTGATCAATCAGAAACACATTGCAGCCACACAATTGACCTGGCGGTCTAATGAGTGATGACAGTCTAACAAGATCCCCAGGTTCTTAGCCAGAAAAAAACTAAGTTGCAGAAAGACGCAACAGAGGTGCAGAAAGTAGTAAGCGAGGTGAAGAAAGAGGCAAGAGATGTGCAGAAATAGGCAAGAGAGGTACAGAAAGAAGGAAGAGGGGTGCAGAAAAAAGCAAGAGAGGCACAGAAAGAAGCAAGAGAAGTACAGAATGAAGCAAGAGGGGTGCAGAAAGAGTAAGAGAAGTACAGACAGAGGCAGCAGAGGTGCAGAAACAGGCAGGAGAGGTACAGAAGTAGGGAACAGGGGTGTAGAAAGAGAGGTGCACAAAGAATCAAGAGAGGTGCCCAAAGATGAAAGAATGGTGCAGAAAGAGGCAGGTGGAGTGCAGCAAGAAGTAAGAGAGATGCAGAAAGAAGAGAAGTGCAGAAAGAAGCAACAGGGGTATAGAAAGTGGCAACAGAGGTGCAGAAACAGGAAGGAGAGGTGCAGAAAGAGGCAAGAAAGGTACAGAAAGAGGGAACATGGGTGCAGAAAGATGCATGAAAGTGTACAGAAAGGCAACAGAGGTGCAGAAACATGCAGGATAGGTGCAGAAAGAGGCAACGGGGTGCAGAAAGAGGAAAGAGGGGTGCAGAAAAAGGCAGAAGTGCAGAAAGAAGCAACGGAGGTGAAGAAGGAGGTAAGTGAACTGCAGAAAGAGGCAAGAGAGTTGTACAAACAGGCAAAAGAGGTACAGAAAGAGGGAATGGGTGCGGACAGAGGCAAGAGAGGTACAGAAACAGGGAAGAGGGGTGCAGAAAGAAGCAAGAGTGGTGTAGAAAGAAGCAAGAGCAGTGCAGAAAGAATCGATACAGGTGCAGAAAGAGACGAGAGATGCAGAAAAGGGCTAGAGAATAACAGAAAGAAGCAAACATAGTGCAGAAAGAGGTTAGAAATGCAGGAAGAGGCAAACGAGGTGCACAAAGGGAGGAAAGGTACAGAAAAGCAAAATAAGTGCAGAAAGGAGCAGCAGAGTTGCAGAGAGAGGCAAGAGACGTGCAGAAAAAGACGAGAGATGCAGAAAGAGAGAACAGGGGTGCACAAAGAGGCAAGAGAGGTACGGAAAGAGGCAAGAGGGTGCAGAAAAGCAGGTGAGCAAAAAGAGGCACGAGACATGCAGAAAGAGAATAGGGGTACAGAAAGAGGAAAGAGAGGTACAGAAATAGGCAAGAGGGGTGCGGCAAGAGGGGTGCAGAAAGAGGTAATAGAGGAGCAGAAAGAGGCAAGAGAATTTCTGAAAGAAGGAACAGAGGTGCAGAAACAGGCAAGAGAAGTACAGAAAGAGGGAAGAGGGGTGCAGAAAGAATCAATGCAGGTGCAGAATAGCAAGAGAAGAGTAGAAAGAAGCAAAAGAGGTACAGAAAGGTAAGAGAACTAGCGAAAAAGGCAAGAGAAGTACAGAATGAAGCAAGCGGAGTGCAGAAAGAGGCAAGAGAAGTGACTCTAGAAACAGGCAGGAGAGGTACAGAAGGAGGGGACAGGGTGCAGCAAGAAGCAAGAGAGGTGCACAAAGAAGAGAAGTGCAGAGAGATGTGCAGAAAGAAGCATGAGGTGCAGAAATAGGGACGAAGGGTACAGAGAAAAGCAAAAGGGGTGCAGAAAGAAGCAAGGATGTGTACAGAAAGAGGCAAGAGGGGTGCGGAAAGAGGCGGGAGAAGTACAGAAAGAAGCAACAGAGGTGAAGGAGGCAATAGAACTGCAGAAAGAGGCAAGAGAGTTGCAGAAACAGGCAAAAGAGGTGCGGACAGAGGCAAGAGAGGTACAGAAAGAGGGAAGAGGGGTGCAGAAAGAAGCAAGAGAGGTACAGAAAGAGGCAAGAGAATTGCTGAAAGAAGGAACAGAGGTGCAGAAAGTAGCAAGAGCAGTACAGAAAGAATCAATATAGGTGCAGAAAGAGGCAAGAGAGGAGCAGAAAGAAGCAAAAGCGGTGCAGAAATTTACGAGAACTGCAGAAAGAGGCAAGAGAGGTGCACAGAGGGAAGAAGGGTACAGAAAGAGGTAACAGAAGTGCAGAAAGGCTCAATAGAGGTGAAGAAAGAGGCAAGAAGGGTGCAGAAAGAGGAAAGAGAAGAGCAGAAAGAAGCAAAAGGTGCTCAAAGAGGCAAGAGATGTGCATAAAGAGGGAAGAGGGGTGCATAAAGAGGCAAGAGGGGTGCAGAAAGAAGCAAGTGAGGTGCAGAAAAAAGGCAAGAGAATTTCTGAAAGAAGGAACAGAGGTGCAGAAAAGCAACAGAAGTGCACAAAAAGGCAAGAGAAGTGCAGAAAGAAGCAGAGAGCTGCAGAAAGAAGCAAGAGCAGTACAGAGAGAATAGAGGTGGAGATAAAGGCAAGAAGGGTGCAGAAAGGCAAGCGAGGTACAGAAAGGCAAGAGAATAGCTGGAAGAAGCAACAGGTGCAGAAAGTAGCAACAGGGGTGCAGAAAGGCAAGAGAGTTGCAGAAAGAAGCAAGAGGGGTGCAGAAAAAAGTGAGAGGCACAGAAAGAAGCAAGAGAAGTACAGAATGAAGCAAGAGGGTTGCAGAAAGAGGTAAGAAGTGAATATAGAGGCAGCAGAGCTGCAGAAACAGGCAGGAGGGGACAGGGGTGCAGAAAGAAGCAAGAGAGATGCACAAAGATAAAAGAAGGGTGCAAAAAGAGGCAGGAGGGGTGCAGCAAGAAGCAAGAGAGATGCAGAAAGAAGAGAAGTGCAGAGAGATGTGCGGAAAAAAAGAAGAGGATTGCAGAAAGAAGCAAGAGGGGTGCAGAAAGAAGCAGGAGGTGCAGAAATAGGGACGAAGCGTGCAGAGAAAAGCAAAAGGGGTGCAGAAAGAAGCAAGTGAGGTGCAGGAAGTAGCAAGGACGGGTACAGAAAGAGGCAACAAAGGTGCAGAAACAGGCAGGAGAGGTGCAGAAAGAGGCAGGAGGGGTACGGAAAGAGACAGGAGGGGTACGGAAAGAGACAGAAGTACAGAAAGAAGCAACAGGTGAAGGAGGCAAGAGAACTGCAGAAAAAAGCAAGAGAGTTGCAGAAACAGGCAAAAGCGGTACAGAAAGAGGAAACAGGGTTGCGGTGAGAGGCAAGAGTGGTATAGAAAGAGGGAAGAGAGGTGCAGAAAGAGGGAAGAAGGGTGCAGAAAGAAGCAAGAGAGGTGAAGAAAGAAGCAAGACCAGTATAGAAAGAATCAATAGAGGTGCAGAAAGAGACAATAAGGGTGCAAAAAGAGGCAAGAGAGTTGCAGAGAGAGGCTAGGGAAGAGCAGAAAGAGGCAAAAGAGGTGCAGAAAGGTGCACAGTCTAAATATAGATTCCTACAGAAATATTGAGTTGGAAATATTGAAGGTACCGAATATCGAGGTCAAGAATATCGTTGGACAGAATATCGACACTAAGGTAAGTAATATCGAATTTTTTTTATATCGATGTAAGTAATATCAAGGTTAGTAATATCGATATCAAATATGTCAATGTTACTAATCTCGATGTTACTAATATCGATATTTGTATTATTGTTATGTATTTTATTATGCATTTAATATGTATGTGTTATATTTTTTTTGTTAAGTATTTTACTTGTTTTAAATTATATGTGTACTATTTTTATATATTAACTAGCTTACCCGTCGCACGTTGCTGTGATCTCCGAAGAAAGGAAATTCAAGGAAACTCGTTATGATAACATTCAATTTACATTGTGTCTTTTTTATTGAAACTTATTCATTTTAATATGGAAAACATTTCAAAGTGTCGTTTTAATTCTTTTTTTTTATTCGAGTGCTTGTGGATACACGATTTTTTGTTTTTCCGGCTTGTGTGTACATCAGTATTCGAAAGATCATGAGGGCCCTGGGGTGCCGATATTTAAAAAAATTGATGCTGTTTTAATTCTATTTATTTATTCAAGTGCTTGTGGATACATGATTTTTTGTTTTTCCATCTTGTGCGTACATCAGTATTAGAAAGATTATGAGGGCCCTGGGGTGCCGATATTTAAAAAAGAATTATGCCAGAAACCTTCGCGGTAGTGTTCTCAACAACTTCCCAAAGTTTCATGGCGATCGGATGGATGGTGTTTTAATTCTATTTATTTATTCGAGTGCTTGTGGATACACGATCTGTTGTTTTTCCGTCTGGTGCTTACATCAGTATTCGAAAGATTCTGAGGGCCCTGGGGGGCCGATATTTTAAAAACATTTATGCCAGAAACCTTCGGGGGAGTGTACTCAACAACTTCCCAAAGTTTCATGGCGATCGGATGAATGGTGTAGTAATGCATAAAGGACAAACAGACAGACAGACATACATTCGTTTTTATATATATAGATGTTATTTTTAAGTCAATTTTATGTTTTAGTACCGGAGCGGGTTGTGGGTTTATAGGGGAATAGGGTGGGAAGTAATTTAATTATACTAAATTAATTATTAATTTTTAGGAATTATAAATTAATTTTTGCGTTTAAGTTCTGTAGCGAGTTTATAGGGGAATTGGGTGGGAAGTAATTTAATTGTAATTAAGTAATGATTTATTTTTATTTATTGGTATTGATAATTATTTTATTTTTAATTAATTATTAATTGTAAATTACTTATTTTAATTGGCAATTAATTTGTTTATTGATAATTAATGTTTGTAATTAGTAATTAATTTTTTTAATTGGTAATTCATTTTTTTAATTGCCACTTAATATTTTTAATTGGCAATTACATTTTATTTGAAAATTATTTTTTATATATTGGTAATTAATGTTTCATAAAAAGTATTTGTTGGTATAAAAAAATATTTTATTGTTTAAAATGTTTAATTAATAAATTTTTATTAATTAATATGTTTTTGTTATGAAAAATATTTTACTGTTCAATATTTATTATTTGGTAACTAATATTAATTAATATTTATTGGTATTTATTAATTTATTGTTATATAATGATTCAATTGTAATTATGTTTTTAATAATTATTAATGGGTATTTGTAAATGATGTAGAGTTATGTAAAATTTAAATTAATTATTTTAAATACAAAAATGATTTATATGTTATATTTAACTTCTACGCTATCCAACGCTGTCCCTACTTTTGCACTCTCTGGAGTAGGAATAGTAATTTATACCCCTACGCTATCCAACGCTTTCCCTCCTATTGCACTCACTGGAGTGGGAATAGTACGTTTTTTCCCCTACGCTATCTAACGCTTTCCCTACTGTTGCACTCTCTGGGGTGTGAATAGTAACTTTTTACCCCGACGCTATCCAACTCTTTCCCTACTGTTGCACTCTCTGGAGTGGGAATAGTAATTTTTACCCCTACGCTATCCAATGCTTTCCCGCCTGTTGCACTCACTTGAGTGGGAATAGTATTTTTACCCCTACGCTATCCAAAGCTTTCTCTACTGTTGCACTCTTTGGAGTGGGAATAGTAATTTTTACCCCTAGCTATCCAACGCTTTTCCTACTGTTGCACTCTTTGGAGTGGGAATAGTAATGTTTACCCTCCCGCTATCCAACGCTTTCCCTACTGTTGCACTCACTGGAGTGGGAATAGTAATGTTTACCCTCCCGCTATCCAACGCTTTCCCTACTGTTGCACTCACTGGAGTGGGAATAGTAATTTTTACCCACCCGCTATCCAATGCTTTCCTCACTGTTGCACTCTCTGGAGTGGGAATAGGAATTTTTACCCCTACGCTATCCAACGTTTTCCCTACTGTTGCACTCTTTGGAGTTGGAATAGTAATGTTTAACCCTACGCTATCCGACGCTTTCCCTACTGTTTCACTCTCTGGAGTTGGAATAGTAATTTTTACCCCTACGCTATCCAACGCTTTCCTTACTGTTGCACTCTCTGGAGTGGGAATAGTAATTTTTACCCCTACGCTATCCAATGCTTTCCCTACTATTGCATTTTCTGGAGTGTGAATAGTAATTTTAAGTCCTACGCTATCCAATGTTTTCATCACTGTAGTTTATTTTGGACTTTGAATAGTAGTTTTCTTTATTTAGCTATTTAATATTTTTTTTATTATTTTAGCTAATGTAGTATTTATTTAATTTTAAAAATATTGAAAGTATATTTTATTTTTTGAATTTATTAAACATAATTATTTACTTTTTATTTGTAATTTTGTGTTGATGTATTTGTAATTTATAATATTTTTAAATAATTTATAAGTTAATAAAATATTTATTAAAACTTATTAAGTATATTATATATTTTATGTATGTTTAATTAATGTTTTATTAATATATATGTATTATTTGTTAATTTTAAACATTATTACATATTTTTAACTATGTTTATTTTATTTATAAGTATTATTTACCTTATTTTACAAAAAAACTTGAACAGAAAAAAACTATTTTTAATTACGATATTTTGAACATCGATATTTTGGTTTCGATATTTTTGTACTTCCCATGTTGTAGATAGGATGTCGATATTCTTGCCTTCGATATTCCAGTGTCGATATTTCTGTAGGTCGATATTTTGTAGGTCGATATTCTGTCAGTGATTCGTGCAGAAAGGGAAGAGGGGTGCAGAAAACAGCAAAGAGGTGCAGATTGAAGCAAGAGCAGTACAGAAAGAATCAATAGAGGTGCAGAAAGAGGCAAGAAAGGAGAAGGAAGAATCAAAAGTGGTGCAGAAAGAGTTAAGAGAACTGCAGAAAGAGGCTAGAGAGGTGCAGAAAGAGGGAAGAAGGGTGCAGAAAGAGGGAAGAGGGGTGCAGAAAGAAGCAAAAGAAGGGCAGAAAGGAGCAACAGAGGTACAGAAACAGGCAAGAGAAGTGAAGAGACAGACAGGAGAGGTGCAGAAAGAGAGAACGGGAGTACAGAAAGAGGCAAGAGAGGTACAGAAAGAGGCAAGGAATTGCTGAAAGAAGCAACATAGGTACAGAAAGTAGCAGAGGGGTGCAGAAAGAGGCAAGAGGTGCAGAAAGAGGGAAGAGGGATGCAGAAAGAAGCAAGAGGCACAGAAAAAAGCAAGAGAAGTACAGAATGAAGCAAGAGTGGTGCAGAAAGAGGCAAGAGAAGTACAGAAAGAGGCAACTGAGATACAGAAAAAGCAGCAGAAGGGCAAAAAGTTGCAACAAAGGTGCAGAAAGAAGCTGGAGATGTGCAGAAAGAGGCAAGAGAGGTGCAGGAAGAGGGGTGCAGAAAGAAACGAGGGATGCAGGAAAAAGCAAGAGAGGCACAGAAAGAAGCAAGAGAAGTACAGAATTAGGCAAGAGGGGTGCAGAAAGAGGCAAGAGAAGTGCAGAAAGAGGAAGCAGAGGTGCAGAAACATGCCGGAGAGGTACAGGATGAGAGAGAACGGGTGCAAAAAGAGGCAAGAGGAGTGCATAAAGAGGCAAGAGGGTGCAGAAAGAAGCAGGTGATGTGCAGGAAAGCGGTAATACTGGAGCAGAAAGAGGCAAGAGAAGTGCAGAAAAAGGCAAGTGAAGTGTAGAAAGAGGCAAGGGAATTGCTGAAAGGAGGAACAGTGGTACAGGAAGAAGCAAAAGAGGTGCCGAAAGAGGCAAAGGAGGTTCAAAAAGAGGGAAGAAGGGCACAGAAAGGCAAGAGGTGCAGAAAGAAGCAAACGAAGTACAGAAAGGAGCAACAGAGGTACAGAAAGTAGCAAGAGGAGTGCAGAAAAGAACAGCGGTGCAGAAACAGGCAAGAGAAGTGCACAAAGAGGGGAGAGGGGTGCACAAAGAGGGAAGAAGGGTGCGTAAAGAGGCAAAAGGGGTTCAGAAAGAAATTAGGAGGTACAGAATGAAGCAAAAGAAGTGCAGAAAGGAACCACAGAGGTACAGAAAGAGGCAAGAGAAGTGCAGAAAGAGGCAAGAGACGTGCAGAAACAGACAGGAGAGGTGCAGAAAGAAAGAGAACGGGTGCAGAAAGAGGTAAGACAGGTACAGAGAGAGGCAAGAGAGGTGCATAAAGAGGCAAGAGAGGTGCAGAAAGAAGCAAGTGAGGTGCAGAAAGGGGTCATAGAGGAGCAGAAAGAGGTAAGAGAAGTGCAGTGAAAAGGTAAGAGAAGTGCAGAAAGAGGCAAGAGAATTGCTGAAAGAAGGAAAAGAGGTGCAGAAACCGGCAAGAGAAGTACAGAAAGAGGCAAAAGACGTGCAGAAACAGACAGGAGAGGTGCAGAAAGAGAGAACGGGTGCAGAAAGAGGTAAGAAAGGTACAGAGAGAGGCAAGAGGGGTGGATAAAGAAGCAAGAGCGGTACAGAAAGATGTAAGAGAACTGCAGAAGGAGGCAGGAGAAGTGCAGAAAGAAGCAACAGAGAACTGCAGAAAGGCAAGAGAGTTACAGAGAGAGGGAATAGGGTCCCGGACAGAGGCAGTGCAGAAAGACGCAAGAGAGGTGCAGAAGGAAGCAAGAGCGGTGTAGAAAGAATCAATAGTGGTGCAGAAAGAGGCCATAAGTGTGCAAAAAGAGGCAAGAGAGGTGCTGCAAGAGGCAGGAGAAGAGCAGAAAGAGGCAAGAAAAGTGCAGAAAGAGGCAAAAGAGGTGGACAAAGATAGAAGAAGTTTGCAGAAAGAGGCAAGAGGGGTGCAGAAAGAAGGAGGAGGTGCAGAAAGAAGCAAAATAATTGCATAAAGGAGCAACAGAGGCACAGAAAGAGGCAAGAGGGTGCAGAAAGAGGCACGAGATGTGCAGAAAGAGGGAAGAGAGGTGATGAAAAAGGGAAGAGGGGTACAGAAAGAAGCAGGATGGGTGCAGAAAAAAGCAAGTGAAGCACAGAAAGCAGCAAGAGAAGTACGGAATAAAGCAAGAGGTGTACAGAAAGAGGCAAGAGAAGTGCAGATAGAGGCAGAAGAGGTACAGAAACCGACAGGAGAGGTACAGACAGAGGGTACGGGTACAGAAAGAAGCAAGAGAGGTGCACAAAGAGGCAAGATAGGTACACAACGAGGCAAAAGAGGTGCACAAAGAGGGAAGAAGGGTACAGAAAGGCAAGAGGGGTGTAGAAAGAAGAGTTGCAGAAAGAAGCAAAGGCAGGGCAGAAAGGAGCAACAGAGGTACAGAAACAGGCAAGAGAAGTGCAGAAAGAGGCAAGAGGTGTGCAGAAAGAGAGAGAACAGGGGTGCAGAAAGCAGCAAGAGAATTATAGAAAGAGGCAAGAGAATTACTGAAAGTAGCATCAGAGGTGCAGAAATTGGCAAGAGGGGTGCAGAAAGAGGCAAGAGAGGTGCAGAAAGAGGGAAGAGGGGTGCACAAAGAAGCAGGAGGGGTGCAGAACAAAGCAAGAGAGGCACAGAAAGAAGCAAGAGAAGTACAGAATAAAGCAAGAGGTGTACACAAAGAGGCAAGAAACGTGCCCAAAGATAAAAGAATGGTGCGGAAAGAGGCAGGAGGGGTGCAACAAGAAGCAAGAGAGGTGCAGAAAGATGAGAAGTACAGAAAGAGGTAAGAGCGGTACAGAAAGAGGGAATAGGGGTGCAGAAAGAGGCTAGCAAGGTACAGAAAGAGGGAAGAAGGTTGCAGAAAGAGGCAAGAGTGGTGCATAAAGAGGGAATAGGGGTGCAGAAAGAGGCAAGCGAGGTACAGAAAGAGGGAAGAGGGTTGCAGAAAGAGGCAAGAGGGATGCAGAAAGAGGGAAAAGGGGTGCAGAAATATGCAAGAGAAGGGCAGAAAGTTCAGGAGAAGTTCAGAAAGAAGCAAGAGAGTTGCAGAAATAGGGACGAAGGGTGCAGAAAAAAGCAAAAGGGTGGAGAAAGAAGCAACAGACGTGTAGACAATAGCAAGGACGGATATAGAAAGAGGCAACAGATGCATAAAAAGGGAACAGGGATGCAGAGAGGCAAGAGAGGTACAGAAAGAGGGAAGAGGTTTGCAGAACGAAACAAGATGGATGCAGAAAAAAGCAAGAGAGGCCCAGAAAAAAGCAAGGGAAGTATAGAATGAAGCAAGAGGGGTGCAGAAAGAGGCAGGAGAAGTGCAGAAAGAGGGAACTGATGCAGAAACAGGCAGGAGAGGCACAGAAGGAGCGGACAGGGGGCAGAAAGAAGCAAGAGCGGTGCAGAAAGAAGCAAGGGAGATGCAGAAAAAGGCAGGAGAATTGCAGAAAGATGCAAGAGATGTGCAGAAAGAGGCAAGAGATGTGCAGAAAGAGGCAAGAGGGGTGCAGGAAAAAGCAAGAGTCAGAGACAGAAGCAAGAGAAGTACGGAGTGAAGCAAGAGGGGTGCAGAAAGAGGAAGGAGGAGTGCAGAAAAAAGAAACAGAGGTGCAGAAACAGGCAGGAAAGGTACAGAAGGAGGGACAGCGGTACAGAAAAAAGCAAGAGAGGTGCACAAAGAGGCAAGAGATGTGCACAAAGATGAAGGAAGGATGCAGAAAGAGGAAAGACGGGTGCAGCAAGAAGCAAGAGAGGTACAGAAAGAAGAGAAGTGGAGACAAAAGAAGGGGCTTTTTTATGGTCGATCAGATATGGCGCCTGCCGTGTGTAACGTCAATCAGTCACTCGAATACTTAATCTGACGGTGCCACAGAAAGGAGGAGAACCCACAACCTCCAATAGGGACCAAGATCCACAAACAAGTGATACAATAGGGATCTGTGCACACGTCTTCTTATTGCAGTGTTAAATACTGTAAGTAATAGTACAAAGAACAACAAATAATAATAAATGCAGAGGTAGTCTTGATTGATGTATTTCTTCAATTCAGATTTATTCACAACGCCCAGCCAACACGTGTTTCGTCAGGGTACTTTGCCCACGACTTCATCAGAGCTCTACAAAATGTACAATGGTCGCAGGTTACATGCATGTAATTGCACCACATACATCACTAATATTCGTATCCAGAGGAAGGCGCCAACGTGATTTTAAGTGTGAGCACACACCCCAAACCGAAGAGAGAGGTTCCCAAGACTTTAGCACGCTCAGTGGAGGTGCCTTGTGATGTGAATATGAAGAAAACTAAGTCTTTTGTGAAGAGTAGAGAAGTGGCACACATTGTCAAAAGGTAGCAAGCGTGAATCCCCATGTGACTGTTACATGGTCAACTAATATGCATATACAATATATATAAAAAAAACAGTTTGAAACAATATACGAACAGAGCGTCTTACATAAAACTCCATGTTTGGCTCTGGACATGTCAACATATCGTGACGTGGTAGGGAGAGGATCAGGGCCACCCATGCTGTTAAGTGACCCACTCTGAACAGGTGGGTAAAGGGAAACAAAGAAACAGTGAAGAAGAAGATCAACACTCTAAGGTTCTGCACAAATACGTGTATCTTACCCGATAGGGCAGTGTTTCCAAAACTTTTGCCGCAATGGCTATGTGCTGCAAAAACAACAATACCACGAGTCCGTCAATATGTACTGTGCGTACTGTTCTATAGCATTTATAAGCAACACCAATGTGACCAACCACAAATAGAGAGTGTCTCACCTCTCCGCCGGTTCTACTTCCGTCCCGGCTGTCGGGTAATATGGGAAATAATGCTGAACGTAATTAGCAGTGCGTAAGCTGGTCAGTACCAGTTCTTAAGGCGCACTGGGGAAGAAGAAGTAATGGCAGTTTTTTGTCATGGTAGGCTTGTGTAAGTGGTTGGCAGTCTAATAAACAATCAATACTACACTCGCCAAATGCCTCTAATCTCCGCCTGGCTTATACAGCGTGACCGAATGCAGTTTATCTATATTCCTCACAGGACGCTCTGAGGCCACAAATGCAATATATAATACAGTTACTCGGCAATACACCTAAATCAATATCAATATATTATTCCTGTATCGTGGTCCAGTAGAGAAGTGCTGAAAGAAGCAAAAGACGTACAGAAAGAGTGAACGGGCCCAGAAAGAAGCAAGAGAGGTGCAGAAAGTAGCAAGGACGGGTACAGAAAGAGACAACAGAGGTGCAGAAACAGGCAGGAGAGTTGCAGAAAGAGGCAAGAGGGGTGCAGAAAGAAATAAGAGGTGCAGAAAGAAAGAAGCAAAAGAAGTGCATACATGAGCAACAGAGGTACAGAAAGAAGCAAGAGAAGTACAGAAAGAGGCATGAGACTAGCAGAAACAGCCAGGAGAGGTGCAGAAAGAGAGAGAATAGGGGTGCAGAAAGAGGCATGAGCAGTTCAGAAAGAAGCAACAGAGGTGAAGGAGGTAGGAGAACTGCAGAAAGAGGCAAGAGAGTTGCAAAAAGAGGTACAGAAAGAGGGAACAGTGGTACAGACAGATGCAAGAGAAGTACAGAAAGAGGGAAGAGGGGTGCAGAAAGAAGCTAGAGGGGTGCAAAATGAAGCAAGAGAGGTGCACAAAGAAGCAAGAGCAGTGTAGAAAGAATCAATAGATGTGCAGAAAGAGGCAAGAGAGGTGCAGAAAGAGGCAAGAGAGGTCAAAGAAGAGGAAAGAGATGTGCAGAAAGGGGCAAGAGAGGTACAGAAAGAGGCAAGTGAGGTGCAGAAAGAGCTAAAAGAGGAGCAGAAAGAAGAAAGAGAAGTACAGCAAAAGGCAAGAGAAGTGCATAAAGAGACAAGAGGGGTGCATAAAGTGACAAGATGTGTGCAGAAAGAAGCAAGCGAGGTACAGAAAGAGGTAATAGAGGAGCAGAAAGAGTCAATAGAAGTGCAGAAAGAAGCAAGAGCAGTGCAAAAAGAGGTAAGAGAACTGCAGAAGGAGGCAGGAGAAGTGCAGAAAGAAGCAACAGAGTTGGGAGAAGGAGGCAAGAGAACTGCAGAAAGGCAAGATAGTCACAGAAAGAGGGAATAGGGGTCCGGACAGAGGCAAAAGAGGTGCAGAAAGAGGCAGGAAGGGTGCAGAAAAAGGCAAGAGAGGTGCAGAAAGAAGCAAACGAGGTGCAATAAGAGGTAAGCGAACTGCCGAACGAGGTAAGGGGACTGCAGAAAAAGGCAAGAGACGTGCAGAAAGAGGCAAAAGAGGTGCACAATGAGGGAAGAAGGATGCAGAAAGAAGCAAGAGAGGTGCCGAAGGAAGGAAGAGCAGTGTAGAACGAATCAATAGAGGTGCAGAAAGAGGCCATAAGTGTGCAAAAAGAGGCAAGAGAGGTACAGAAAGAAGCAGGAGAAGAGCAGAAAGAGGCGAAAGAGGTGGACAAAGATAGAAGAAGTTTGCAGAAAGAGGCAAGAGAGTTACAGAAAGAGGGAACGGGTCCAGACAGAAGTAAGAGAAGTGCAGAAAGAGGGAAGAGGGATGCAGAAAGAAGCAAGAGAGGTGCACAAAGAAGCAAGAGCCGTGTAGAAAGAATCAATAGATGTGCAGAAAGAGGCAATAGAGGTGTAGAAAGAGGCAAGAGAAGAGCAGAAAGAATCAAAAGAGGTGCAGAAAGAGGTATGGAAACTGCAGAAAGAGGCAATAAAGGTGCAGGAAGAGGCAAACGAGGTGCACAAAGAGAGAGGAAGTTTGCAGAAGGAGGATAGAGGGGTGCAGAAAGAAGAAAGTTACAGAAAGAAGCATAAGTGCAGAAAGGAGCAACAGAGGTATAGAAAGAGGCAAGAGAGGTGCAGAAAGAGCTAAAAGAGGAGCAGAAAGAAGAAAGAGAAGTACAGAAAAGGAAAGAGAAGTCCAGAAAGAGGCAAGAGAATTGCTGAAAGAAGGAACAGAGGTGCAGAAAGTAGCAAGAGGGGTACAAAAGACGCAAGAGAATTGCATAGAGAAGCAACAGAGGTGCACAAAAAGGTAAGATAAGTGCAGAAAGTGGGAAGGGGTACATAAAGAAGCAAGTGAGGTGCAGCGAGAGGTAAAAGAGGAGCAGAAAGAGGCAAGAGAATTACAGAAAAAGGCAAGAGATGTACATAAAGAGGCCAGAGGGATGCATGAAGTGGCAAGATGTGTGCAGAAAGAAGCAAGTGGGGTACAGAAAGAGGTAATAGAGGAGCAGAAAGAGGCAAGAGAAGTGCAGAAAGAACCTAGAGCAGTGGAGAAAGAGGTAAGAGAACTGCAGAAGGAGGCAGGAGAAGTTCAGAAAGGCAAGAGAGTCACAGAAAGAGGGAATAGGGTTCCGTACAGAGGCTAAAGAGGTACAGAAAGAGCCAGGAAGCATGCAGAAAAAGGCAAGAGAGGTGCAGAAAGAAGCAAAAGAGGTGCTCAAAGAGGGAAAAAGGATGCAGAAAGAAGCAAGAGAGGTGCAGAAGGAAGCAAGATCAGTGTAGAAAGAATCGGTAGAGGTGCAGAAAGAGGCCATAAGTGTGCAAAAAGAGGCAAGAGAGGTACAGAAAGATGCAGGAGAAGAGCAGAAAGAGGCAAACGAGGTGGACAAAGATAGAAGAAGTTTGCAGAAAGAGGCAAAAGAGTTGCAGGAAGAGGGATGCAGAAAGAATCGCGAGAGGTGCAGAAGGAAGCAAGACCAGTGTAGAAAGAATTAATAGAGGTGCAGAAAGAGGCCATAAGTGTGCAAAAAGAGGCAGGATAGGTGCAGAAAGAGGCAGGAGAAGAGCAGAAAGAGGCAAAAGAGGTGGACAAAGATAGAAGAAGTTTGCAGAAAGAGGCAAGAGGGGTGCAGAAAGAAGTAAGAGGTGCAGAAACAAGCAAAAGAAGTGCAGAAAGGAGTAATAGGTTGGTTGTAAAAGCTTTTATTCGACACTTAGTCATAAAGCCAACACTGACATATAATACAAACAAGCAAACATATTCACAATTAAAAATTTGTTTTGCAATTAACAAAACATTCATATGTACAGAAGTGCAATAAGTGCAAACCCCGATCCATATTTACAATTTGTTTGTGATTTTAGGGAGATACATTAATCATATAAAGATATAGAACCTACAATCAGCAATATTACATGACCCGGTATTAAAAACAATTTTTATACAATTATAAATAATTAAAAAGCCAGCAATAAAAACATTTAATATTCTTACAATATCATTCCAAGTTTCTTCCTAGTTAAACAAACACCATGAAGGTACCTGCTCACACCAAATGTTATCAATCTAGCAGTTGAGGATCTAAGTAACCGCTCTGCCTCTTTATAAGAGCGTGTGCCCAGGTTTTTACAAAGTGGTATGATCCATTTCTTACGTTGTAGGCTGTATGACGGGCAAAAAAAGAGAATATGAGCCTCGTCTTCTCTTTGTTTTTAAATCACACAGTTTACAAATTGGATCATTTTTAGCTCCTCCCCACCGGCAAGTATTCGCATTAATCTGTAAGACCCCGTATCTATAGAGGAGGTAAACAGTTTTTGCCAAGGGTGGCTCAATTTCATCCATAAAATATTCAAATGAGGGGTGGTCCTTAAATTGTAAAAACGTATGCGTTAGTGAGCCAGTAGCACGTTCATATACATTAATATTCACAAAGTTCCAATAGGCAGATTTTACTTGTTCTTTACAAATGGTTAGCGAAATAATTGATAGCGCGGGTGTTTCCCAAAAGTGTGAAAGGCCTATTTTTATGAGCCAATGGGATACATGTCTCAACCACTTGATTGAATTAAAAGAATCTAACTCCCTAACTTCCAATAGTCCTGCTTTGTAATCAGCGAGTTCCGGGGTGGACCATAATCTTACCCAATAGAGCAATGGCCTCAGCCAACTCAAATGACCAGTGCGTTTTAAGCTAATGTCTAGGTATACTGGTACTAGGGGCGTTCTTCCTGGTAGTCTTAATAGACGTCTGAAGAAAACATTTTCATCAGTATCAAATGTTTTCTTTGTATAAGGCCCCCAGATCTCAGCCCCATAAAGGGCGGCAGATTGTGCTTTGGCTTTAAACACCTCAATCGCAGGGGTTATAGCTTTTGAGCTACTCCCACCATGGATTTTTAAAATTGGGAGGGAGTTTTGCTTGAGTGTTAGCCTACTTTTTTCTAGTTCGTTTATCCAAGACATTCTGCTATCCAGCCTAATACCTAAATAATCAAAAAAGTCCACATAGTCAAGTTTGGTGTTGTTCAGGGCCAAGTTCTTCTTAAAAGTTTTAGGGGGATTAATGGCCATATACTTAGTTTTAGAAGAATTAATTTCTAACCCCTTTATCTCACAATAACTATTAAATTTATTGATTAAGTTTTGCAGGCCTTTTGGTGTTTGGGATATTAAAATGGTGTCATCGGCAAATAACAGTGCTGTGACTGCCTCGTTACACAACTTGGGGGAATCATGATTACATTGTGCCAAATAGAGGGGAATATCATTAACAAATAAAGAAAAAAGGGTTGGGGCCAGCACGCACCCTTGCCTGACCCCCCTTTTTACCGGTATGGCTTGGGTAAGTTCGCCATTTCTTCCCCATCTAACTTTGGCAAAGTTGTCAGTATGAAGCTTTATAAGGTTAGTCAACAAGTCATCTGGAACCCCCATCTTCCTTAGTGTTTCCCATAAGAGGTGACGAGGAACAAGATCGAACGCTGAGCGTAGGTCCACAAATGCCACGTATATACTACACTTCTTTATCTGGATGTATTTCCAGCAGATACACATGAACCTATACACTTGATCCACGGTGCTTGTTTTAGTTCTGAATCCTGCTTGGTATTTTGAAAGGATTTCAGATTCCTCTACCCAATTTAAACGTCTGTTTAAAATGTGTCTGGCAAAGATTTTCTGTAAAATATCAATTAAACTTATTGGTCTATAATTACCCGGATTGTAGCGGTCCCCTTTTTTGTAAATAGTGACTATTTCAGCCCCTTTCCAAGTTTCTGGGATCGGGGTTCCCAGCAAGATAGAGTTACACAAGAAGTTTATGTAGGGACACCATACTTCAATATTATGGGTGAATAAATCACCGGGTAGTTTATCTGGCCCCGGAGCCTTTCCTGCCTTAATTGCTTTTATTGCACACAGTGTTTCGTTAATGCTGAATTTCTCTATATTAGAGCACAGAGGGAAAGATCCGAAATAATTGGGCTCAGGAAATGGCCCAGCCTGATCATAGAGATTTTCAAAGTGATCAAACCAGATTTTTTGATCCAAAAAGAAGTCTCTATTTGAACTGCCTGTTTTATTATTTTTAGCTATTAAATTCCAGAAGGTGCATTGGCCGTGCTTCCTAGCGGCATTTAGGAGATCTTCCCAGATTAAATCATCCCATTCCTTTTTTGCGTTATGCAAAAGTCTTTTATATTCTTGTCTGCATTCTCTAACCCTCATCTGAACTTTAGATTTTACGGCATTAATTAAGTTAGTTTTTGCTAGATGACACTGTCTATTATACCAAGGTGTCTCTAGTTCCAATTGCCTTCTTGTATTAACATGTTTGTTATTACATGGCTTGCTCAGGAGGGGAGTTAAAGAATCTATTAAATGATTATGCATTGTCAAGACATCATGAGAACCCAACTTTAGGTTTTCATATAAGGGGATGATATCTGAGAAAGTATTGTAAATGCCCACAAGCATATCTTCTTTTGCCAAAATGTTAGGCCATTTTACTGCTTTTCTATTATTGGAAACAACAACCTCAGCCACCTCTCTTTCTTGTTCGATCTCACTAGCAGTTATTAAAAAAGGACCTGATTGCAACCCCAATTGTAAGGGGAAGTGATCACTTTCTGATCTGTTCACGACCTTGAAGTCCAACAATAGGTACCAAAGGTTGGTTGAAATCAGCATAAAGTCAATCAATGATTTTGACTGTCCCTTGCTAAATGTCTCATTAGCTGGCTTATCTGGATCCAATCGTCCATTGCAAGCCCTCAAGTTATAGGATACAGTCATTTCATAGATTTGTATAGCTGCCACTGTACTTTTAACTAACTTAACACTATCTAGGGGCGGGATGTTGTGAGCTCTGTCTTCGTCTTCCAATAGGTTTTCAAGCCCCAATATGGGCTTGAATCGGCAATTGAAATCCCCACCTATGATTATTTTCGAGTCTGTCTCTAGATTACACAAATAGGAGCTAAGTTGTTCTATAACTACTGATTCCTTTTTTTTTTGTGGATTTGGTCTATTATAAACATTTATCATGTATATGTCGCCCAGATCTTTCGTAGCTATCTTTACCCCGAGCAAATCTTTAGAGGCAAGGTACAAGGGTGATACAACAACATCCAGAGATATACTAATCCAGATTATTAAACCACCTGATGGTCTCCCTCTTACTGATGCAATAGCACCACAAAAAAAAGCTTTGTAACCCAGTCTATGTACAATATCGGTTGCCCAGGTTTCTTGTAGGAATATAACATCATGTTCCTCCAAAAAGGAGCTCCAATTCCTATCACTAAGGTTTCTTACCAACCCCGCAATGTTCCATGACATAATTTTCAGATCTCGTTTTGGCTTGCTTGGTACTAAGTTGATTTGGTGCCTATCCCCTGTGTTCAATGAGGTCCCCTCAATAGATTCCACCAATAGCTCATTTCCACATATCTGGGCCCCAGATTCATCATTTAAGAAATTTCCATCCCTAGTGGATTTGGTTAACTCTATTGCAGAAAGCAAAGCACCAATACCTGCATTTGGTGATGTGCTTGGTTCCCACCGGTCCACACTAGCCATAGGGGAAGGCAATCCATTGGATTCGTAGTTTTTTTCTGTTTGTCAATGGCCCCACCAAGACCAGTTTTTATCCGTTTCGTTGGTTAGTGGGTTTGTTATACCAACAGGAGTCGGGGGGGTCAAAGAATGAGAGTCTACTATCCATCAAACCTGGCTGACGGCGGGCCCTACTGTCTTGATTCCATTGCTTTGGGTAAAAATAACTGAGGTCGCAAGTCCCAATTCCTCGGTTATTTCTTCGTGGCTGTTGGTTATACACGAGTTGTGCTACAGAGGGATCTTTAAAATTAACCAAAATGCAGTCCCCTTCAATGTCTTTCTGCCTAAAACCCAACCAGTTAACTCTTCGGACTTGAATGACCTGACAGTTAACATTGTACGGTAGAGGTCTATTTTCCCTTAACCAATATAAGGTCTTGTTTTTCAGTTCGTCATAAGACTCCCTTTTGTTAGGTTTCAAAGAGGGAACGCCAGTAAGTACTACCACATACGGTTGGCACCCAGGTGGAAGTTGTGCATTTGGAACCTTCTTTGACACTTGCATTCCTAAATTGCCATCTGATGTTTGAGCATTGTTACTCTTATCACACACTGGTGTGGGGGCTATAAATCCCGTCCCATTTGTAGGTTGTGTATGCACCGAAGTTGAAGAAGTGGTAGTATTGTTTATTTGTTTGGATCTACGCGGAGCAGGCTTTGGAGGAGGAGCCAATGGTGGTCCACCAGTCCTTGGTTGTACTTCGGTGGGCTCCATTCTCGGTCCCCCCAAGGAGTAATAGAGGTTCAGAAAGAGGCAAGAGATGTGCAGAAACAGACAGGAGAGGTGCAGAAAGAGAGAGAACAGGGGTGCAGAAAGAGGCAAGAGAGGTACAGAAGGATCAAGAGATGTGCAGAAAGAGGGAAGAGAGGTGCAGAAAGAGGGAAGAGGGGTACAGAAAGAAGCAGGAGGGGTGCAGAAAAAAGCAAGCGAGGTACAGGAAGAAGCAAGAGAAGTACAGAATAATGCTAAAGGTGCACGGAAAGAGGCAAATGAAGTGCAGATAGGGGCAGAAGAGATACAGAAACAGGCAGGAGAGATACAGACAGAGGGTACGTGTTAGAAATGGCGATTTCTGGTTAGCTAAGGCTTGCGCCAAAGCCAGGCAGAAACCACTACTCTAGTCAGGGCAAGGAAGTCACCCGCCAAAGATAACCCCTGCTCACCCCCTTGGTAGCTTGGCGCGGGCAGTCATGCTTATCCCGGAGGCAATGTGTAAAGCATTTGCGCACGCACCCACCAGCAACAACATCCCAGGCCCCCCACAAAAGGAACTCCACACAAGGTTATATATAAAAATAGCCTTTGTATTATACCAAACACATTAGATAATAAACACACAATTTACACTGTGCAACTGGCACGGGCAGAATTTACAGGGGATTATGCACATAAGACAGGGCCACATGGACCACTGTCAGGAATAAGCACTTGGTAGAACTAGCACTTAGAACATAGAACAATTGTAGCATAAAATAGCAAATGTAGCACACAACCAGTAACCACTGGTAACAGGTAAGTACCTCCTACGCAATCCTAACCACCTTAGGCATATATCACGCAGGGAACCATTAACACACTAGCATAACCTATACTAGATAAAACAACCTCCTAAGCATAAACGTATGTCTAGAGGTATCAGAACACAGGGTGCGCAAAACATACTACACACAGTACATTTCCTAACACCCAAAGCATTAGCACATAAATCAGCATAGCACATAAATCACATTAGGGTCAAGGTTGCGCCACTGCGCCAAAACCTAAATGTAGCACCTACCCACTACTTGCTGGGCTGCTGAGGAAAATAGCAAGGGGCCTATACGCTGCAGCTGGCACTAAGTGTTGCACAGCTGTGGGAGGCCAAGGTAGGGATGAAGGAGTGCGACTCACTCCTGAGTCCAAAGACATATCCCTAGAAAGGAAAACCTAAACGGTGCAGCTGCCCACTACTTGCTGGGCAGCTGGGAAGCAAACTGGGACAGGGGCTCTCACTAGCCCCTCAGAACAAGTTGCACCAACGTTGGAGCCTTTTGGCTCTGGAACAGACATATTGCACATTTTAGAGCCTTCTAGGCTCTAGGAATAAAGATTGCGCCACAGGTTAGAACAAATAACATGCATTTTGGGAGCCCTCTAGGCTCTGAACAAATCTGCGCCCACACGTCGGAGCCATTTAGTCTTTGGAAATAGGGGGGGGGGGCCAAACTGTGGAGCCATCGGGCTCTAAACATTGACATGGGCCAGGGAGCACACTGGCTCCTAAAGTGATTATGGCCCCAAACGCTGTAGAACCCTGCTGGCGCTGAAAAAAATGTTGCCAAATGGGGGAGCAGACATGGGTCCCTCTGGACCCTTCAAACAATCGTGTGCCCCCTTTAAACTCTGAGCCAAATGTTGGAGCGGCCCGCTGCCATCCGGGGCTGCTCTGGCAAAGGGCCCCTGCCATGGGGCATACATAGGTAGGGATGCCCGCGCCCCTCGGGCCCTCTAAAGAAATCTGGCTATGTTGGAGCAGCCCACTGCACACACAGGGCCGCTCTGACTCTGGGCTCCTCCGGGCACTGCCAGGCCCAAGAGCCTCTGCCCCCACCGAGCCCTACTCACCGGCTCTGATCGGGGAAGGCTCCTTCGTCATCCCGTCTTCACCCTGTCCCCCATCTCAGGACCGGGACTCAGTGTGGAGCCTCAAGGCTCCGGGTCAACTCCTTTTCCGGGGCTCCCTCCTGGTAATGGGAGCCCCGCAGAATTTGGCGGTTGTCTCTTGGCGGCCCCGGGGCTCTCCACAGCTCACGGGAGCCCCGGGCGGCCATCACTCAGCATGCTTCTCTTTCCTTCTCTCGGCGGCAGCCCTGGGCAGCCGATCCTAGCGCGGCAGCGGGCGGGACTTCCCGGAAGCAAGCAGAAGTCCCACCCCGCTCCAGGCGCCCGGCCGCCTGATTTCCGGTTTTTCCGCGGGAGCGGCGCCAGCATCACTTTCGGGGGAAATAATGAGGGGTAGGAACCCTCGAAATATAAAATAAAAGTAGAAACGGGGTGGGCACCCGTTAAGGCACCCAAATAAGCGGGGTGGGCACCCGCTCTAGAATTAAGCAACTAACCCGGCATAATGCAGGGTGGGCACCTGCGAGGGGCGCAAAATGGCAGGAGCGCTTCCCACGGGAAAAATGCCAGTGCTCTGCCCAGAGATAGAAATAAAGCGCTCACGAGGCGCTGGGGGCACAGAAAGCACCAAAGGTCCCAGTAATAACCCCTCCAGCAAGAAGGGTCCCAGGAACACAGCCCCCATAGGTGAAGAGGGCAAGTAAAAGGTCCCTAAAGATAAAGAAAGGATCCTGGGGGCAAGGAAAAATCCCCTTGTCATGCCAGACCAGGCAGAGGGGTCCCCAAGAAGTCTTCCAGTATCCAGGGTATCCAGGGGCTGGGCAGGGCCCAGGGAGGCAAGCCTTCCCCTGGGCCCCAGCAGCAGCACGCCCCTGGTAGATTCAAGTCAGGAAACAAGAACATTTAACATGAGGTCACAGCCTCTTTTTATACACCAAATCCCTTTGTCTCTAGGGTGCAGGGTGGGGGAAAACCAGACGCAGCTGGTTCTGGAGCACTCTGTTGTGCTCAGCCCCTCTTCCCATTCACAGGAGAGGCTAGGGACATCAGTAGCACCAAAGGGGGCGGAGCCAGCATTGTGGAGGGAAAGCCCAGCCCTATTCAGGTCCCAGGTGCAGCCCCTCCCTGCCATCAACATGCAGATCTCCCCATTCACCACCGGAGCAGACCCATCCTGACTCCTGGAGCCAGGCAGACCAGCAAGCTCCAACCAATCACAAGCCAGACAGTCAAATCACATTAACTGCACAGACATGATGCTAACTTCTAGAAGTGGCACTTCCACACTAGACACAATAAATCCGCACACATCATCGCGCAGCATTTAATCACACGAGTCCGCACATACCAAACTCGAGCCTGCACTCTCCACACATCAGGAACTACCATGGACATACATATCCCCCATGCATTCCTATGGGAGGGCAGGCCAATCTCACACACGCACTCAGAGAGCGTACGCACTTTACACTGCGCCACAGTGCTAAAGTGCGCAAAGACCAGAAATCACTATAATGATGTAACATTAAAAAGGCAAAAAGTTCAGGGGTGAACCTGCCAGAAGGGCCAAGTCCAACACAACCCCCTTCCAGACAAAACACAGGGCAGACCAATCACCACTGTGATGGACTTCCCTGCTTTGGGCGATAGGCCCAGGCCCTAGACCACCCAGATACCACTGGTACTTGCCAATCCACAGAGTTAGGGGTAGTAACCCCTGGCATACAATAGCCATTCTCCACCTTCCTTTTCAGTGTAGTTCCGACCTACCACTGATCCTTCAACCTAGGGTCCGCACCCTCAGGCTGACCAGAGGTCACGGGCAACAATGCCACACCCTACCTCTACTTCTGGGGTTGCGCACTCTCCCAGGAGAAGCACCCTCCAGAACACAACTCTCCAACCAGTTCGGGACCTTACTCCCTCAGCAGCAGTGACGGCGGTCAGACCTGCACAAGATGGTGTAGCGAGGCGTTGCACGTCGCGGTGCCCTGCCAGTCATGGTGCAGGCTACGGCTCGCGGACAGCGTCGAGACGGAGTCGGCGAGCGGCAGAGGCTACGCGGCTCGAGGCAGACGTTGCTCAGTGCGGTGCCTACAGGACACCAGGGTGGTCATGACGGATAGGTCACAGCTCGCTTAACTGGTCTACCACCAGGGATCCAAATTCACCGGATGCACAGGGGTCAGACTCCCTCTGACCCCCTTCCAGAGTTCTGCACCCTCCCAACTGGAGTGGTACCCCTAGAAGACAAACCGTCCAGGACACTGGCTACAGTCGCCCTGCTGTCCAGGACAGGCAAACACCTGCACCTGGCTCCAACCTAGGGACGCTACCCTTTGGTTAGATGCCTGGCGCACCAGGACTTCTACAAGTTGAAAATAAAGTCTGAGACGTTCTCCTCTCCTTCAGCAGCAAGGCAACCACTGCAGGCCAATCCCCCAGGTCAGGGACAGTACTCCTCCATACAGCTTACCCGGTTCCTTCTCTTCAGGCAGAAGTTTCTTCTTGTAATTTCAGGACACTACTTACAGTTGCCCTTGCGTCCAGATCTGGAACCACCGGCTACTGGCTCCCCAACCGAGAGACGTACCCTTTGGTCAGGTGCCTGGCGCACCAGGACTTCCTTGAGGGTGACACATAACTAATGTGTCGTGTAGCAAGTCTGCCTGTCACTCAGGACAGAAGTGGCATCACCATGGTCACTCCCCATCGACACAACCCTTCTGGCTGGCCCCTGACCCACTGGTTTTTCCACTGGGGGTCTCCCCCTCGTACCCCTCCATCTGGACTTCTGCACCCTCCCAACTGGAGCGGTACTGCCAGACACCAGAACTACTGGAACCCTGCTTACAGATGTTCCACGTTCTCTAGACACCTGGAGATCCTCCTCAAATGACCTATTAGTACAGCCTAGGCTCCGACCTGATGTTCCCTTAAGAAACAATCCAGGCCCTGAGACTGGGTTTTGGGCACCTGGAGACATGCAGTCCCACCCACTCCTTCTCCTCTGAGACAGGACGTGAGCCCCTACACCAGGATCTAACTGCGCTACTCTGAACCTCTTCCACCACGCTGGGCTGGAAGACACCTCAGCCACTCCTTTTGGAATCACTCCTACCTCTATGTCTCTCTCTTCACAGAACCTTACCCACTCTAACATACTGTATCTAAACAGAACACAGAAATCAAAAGCAGGCTCCATTTTGGCGGACGTTCTCGAGAAAAGATTAACACAAGGATCCCACGTGTCTGAGCTAAAACAGTAGTATACACCAAAGTATTCAGCAAGCTCCCCATCCCAGAGAACTCACACATTTCATCTACACACACACACCCTCGGACTGGTAAGGCAGTTTCTACTGACCCTGATTTCTCAACCTGACCACACGTGACACAGGTACCATTACTCCGGGAACGGGAAATGGGACGTTCACATTCATCCAGCGTATCACACATTCATACCCAAACCCCTCTCAAGACTGGTAAGACAGTTTCTACCACCCCTGATTTCTCAACCTGACCACCACGTGACACAGGTACCATTACTCCGGGAATGGGACAGGGAACACATGCACTGGACACACTTTTGCTGGCACCACTGGATCCCACCCTTACTGGTGAATCCAGAAAACTCATACTGTACTTAGGGGATGATCTACCCTCCCGAGCTAGTGACACCTAACTCACAGTGCACAAGAAACACATTTCCAAAGAAATGACATTTAGAACAAACTTAAAAACAAGAATCCCCTTACATGTGTGTTGGACCTGGCCTCGTGGCGTGGTTCCCCCCGTTCCTCAGCACCCCGTTAGCCAGCCCCGTACCCAGAGACCCCTGGTCGTCCTGTCCATGTCCGCCCAAACGCCAACGACCAGCCCCGGCCTGTCCCCGTCCTCGTCCTCCTTCCCAGCCCCGCGCGCCCCGAACCCGCAAGGCCCCATAGGCCCACCGGCAGCCATTTTCCCTTCCCGAGATCCCTGCCTCCCTGGGCCTAGGGGAACTTAGGCTCCAGACGCGGCAGCCCCCGTTGGGAGGGTGAAGGCTCCCCAAGTGAGATAAGACAGGGAGTTTCGATTGCACCTCTGGCTTCCCCTGAGAGACTGGTTTCTGTCACACCTCTGGCCTTCCCCTGGGGGCCAGTCTCAATCACACCTCTGGCCTCCCCGAGTGCTGGCTCCAGACCCTGCTGGGCGTCTGAGGACTCCCGGACGCGTCCTCGGGACATCAAAGGGCCAACCGCCGAACCTCACCAACGGCCAGCCCCCAAGGCCTAAGACCTCCGCCTGCGAGGGTCCGGACATCAAAGGGCCACTGGACTATATCAAGGCCCGCCCAAGAACTAGCGGGCAGTTGTATCCTGGACAAGAAAGCCCTGCTGATCTGATCGCGGCTGACCCTTGGGGAAAACTGAACTTTGGAACTCTTCGAGCCCTGCTGACACTGTTGCGGCTCCTCCTTGGAACTACGGAACTAGAACATCGGAGCCCTGCTGACCTCGTCGCGGCTCAAGTTTGACCCTTAAAGTTCTTCATCAACCATCCTGAGCCCTGCTGACGTGGTCGCGGCTCCTCACGAACTATCCTCCGGATCGAGCCCTGCTGACTTCGTCGCGGCTCGAGGAGTACTCTGGTCCGGCTGGACCATCGACGCTACCAACACGAACTGAGTCAACCTCAAGTGAGTAGGACATCCAGTGCGACTACCATCTTCCGTATCCCCCGGCTCGAGGATTGAGAGCTGTGCGCAGAGTACGCTTCGTACTGGCCTAAAGACTAAGACTGTCCCGCTACCCCTTCCCAAGAACCCTGAGACTTTACGATCCCTCGATCGCTTGTACATAAGAGTGCTGATTCTTTTATCTGTTCATAAATAACCTGATACTGAAAACCTACAGTGTGGTGTGGTCTTCGTGTGTACGATTCAATACTTGAAGTCATCCCCGGTGGGGATCTCTCATTTAGGCTCGGCATTATTGGAGGGAGAGGTGGGTCACGGAGTAGTTGGGTAGACATAACCTGGCCTCTGGGATCGCCCCTTCTAACATTGGTGGCAAGCGACGGGATAAGAGCCTACGTCTAGGAATCGTACAGTAAAACGACTGACACACCACCTGAACAAGAACAACCATGAGTCTCATCGGAACAAGCGAGAAGACCACATTCCAAAAGGACCTCCTGGAAGAATATACCCACCGAGAATTAAAACAATTCTGCAAAGATTTCCACATCGCTACCACTGGGTTAAGCACCAAAGACGACTACCAGAAAGCCTTGACGGCCTCGGTAGAGGCCGGGCCCATCTCCCCGCAACAGAAGGAAACGGCGTACAGGGAGCGACACCGATCGAAACCGACGGCCAAGAAGAAGAGGGACTCGACTCCCTAGCACGCAATACCGGCACAGAGAGAGGCCTGTCGATAGAGGAAATGACAGACCGAGAACGCAACCGAAACCACGAGCTAGAACTGGCACGCCTTAAAATAGAAGGAGAACTCAAGCTAGCTGAGAAGAAACTAGCCGTAGAGCAATTACAGCTGCAAGGAGAACTGGAAGAAAAGAAGGTCCAGAGGGAGCATGAAGGAAAGAAACTCCAGCTCGAACATGAGCGCAGCTTAAAAGAACTGGAACTCAAAGCCAGAGGCGAAGAAACCCGACCCCTGGGGAACCGAGACACTGGTCCCCCGGTAGAACCAAAAGTCCACATCCCCAAAGATGTGGTGAAAGAATATTATAAGAACGACGACATCCAGCAATGGTTCAAGGTGTACGAGGTCGCCATGACCGCCCACTGAGTACCCGAGAAGGATTGGAGGGCCGGATTATGGGGACGCTCCCTCAGCGAGGGAAGAGACACTATGCTGGACCTGCCCTCCTCCGTCATGACCTCCTACCCCCATATGAAGGACGCCCTACTGGCTCGATATGGGCTCACCCCGGAGATGTACCGGCAACGGTTTAGAGACTGCAAGAAGATCCACTGCACCACGTGGGTAGAATAAGTGAATTTCTACAGCCGGGCCTTGGAAGGGTGGATCAAGGTGACCTCCTTTGAAGGACTCATTGATCTCATCGCCTATGAACACCTATCTACCAACTGCTTTGTAGAACTAAGGCAGCACCTTCTGGACAGCAAGTTGGCAGACCCCCGGAAGCTGGCTGTCGAGGCTGATCGATGGGTGAGCACAAGAGTCCCACGAGGTCCAGTGGGAGACTATGGCCGAAACGAGCAAGGATCTCCACGACAGAGGGGCACAGGGGGTCAGGGTAGACAGAGGGGTCCCCAGACAGGGCCTCCCCGCAGCCCCCCTAGAACCCAGCTTGGGGCCTCCCCGCCTGCCGCGAGGGCCGGGTTCCCTCCAGCTAGACAAGGACCCAGAATAAGCACCGCCTGCTACCGGTGTCAACAGACAGGGCATTATGCCAGCGACCCCAACTGCCCCATGCTCAAGAAACCCACTGCTGCGAGTCCCCCTGCGCGCCACCTTGCCAACGTAGCCTTAGAAGAGGAAGAGATAGAGGACACGGAGGGGTGGGAACCAGCAGCCATGACCTTAGTCTCCCTGGGGGATAGAGAAATGGTTCCCGGAGCTCTCCTGCCAGATAACACTGAAAAATACACGACAGCAGGTGACCGTCAACGGGCACCGTATAGGGGCTCTCCAAGACACGGGCCAGTATCACTGCTGTAAGGGGGCACCTAGTTACAGAGGACCAAATCGTACCCCACGCCTTCTGCAGGGTGATCTCCGCTGACAACTCCGTCCGCACCTGCAGAATAGCTCAGGTCCCATTCGAGTGGGAGGGCGTCTCCGGGGAATTACGAGTAGCAGTCCGCACCGATATGCCCGTGGACTGTCTACTAGGTAACGACCTAGAGAGCTCCCCGTGGAAGCAAGTGGAGTGAAGGACTCACCTCGAGATGGTGGGCCTACCCGAGTGGGCCTGCCTGACCACCCAATCCATGGCAGCCCGAGTGTCCGCCCCCGAGGGGGTGGAACCTGAGAACCCTCGCCCCGTCTCCGCCGAGCCGGAGGGGAGCGGGCAGACAGAAGGCCTCGACCTTTTCCCTGGCGAAAGCAGTGACCCCGACCCGGGTCCCCTGGACCCGGCTGGTGAACCAGCCCCGAACCCAGACGATCTCCCCAAGTTAGCCCAGTGGCGCCAGGAGGGAGGACCCTCCCGAGAGGAGTTCTGCCTGGAACAGACCTCCTGCCCCTCTCTAGTGGGGCCGCGGCAGCAGGCCGCCGGTGACCAGTCCGGCTCCCACCACGTCTATTGGGAAAATGGCCTGCTATATAGTGAGCAAAAGTCAGCCGAACTAGGGTCAGCCCGGGTGCTGGTGGTACCCCTACGTTTCCGGGGCTTCCTCCTGAACCTGGCCCATGATGTGCCCTTGGCGGGACACTTGGGTCAAGACAAAACGTACCACCGTCTGGTCACTCATTTCTACTGGCCCCACATGCCCTCCGATGTGGAGGCCCACTGCAGATCCTGCCCCATGTGTCAGGCCAGCAGAAAGAGCTGAGGGAGACGCAAGGCTCCTCTCCAACCCTTCCCCGTGGTCAATACCCCCTTTGAACGGGTGGGAATCGATATTGTGGGGCCCCTTGACCCCCGAACCTCCTTAGGCCACCGGTTCATCCTTGTCCTGGTGGACCATGCCACCCGATATCCCGAGGCCATTCCCCTCCGAACGGTGACGGCCCCCGTAGTGGGGCGGGCCATCATGGGGATCTTCTCCCGGATGGGATTTCCGCGAGAAATAGTGAGCGACCAAGGAACGAACTTCATCTCTAAGTACATGAAGTCCCTCTGGCAACAGTGTGGGGTGATGTACAAGTTCACCACCCCATACCATCCCCAAGGCAACGGCCTGGTTGAGCGGTTCAACCGCACCCTCAAGGGAATGATCATGGGTCTCGAGGAGTCCCTGAGACGCAAGTGGGACGTCCTCCTCCCCTGCCTCCTGTTCGCGTACCGAAAAGTTCCCCAGAAATCCTTGGGTTTTAGCCCCTTCGAGCTGCTATACGGGCACCCCGTCCGGGGACCCCTCAGCCTGGTCAAGGAAGGATGGGAGACGGCGTCCCTGGACCCCCCACCAGATGTGTTTCGATACATTCTGGCCCTCCGAAACCAGACTCAGAAGTTCCGAGAACTGGTAGAGGCAAACCTCGAAGCCAGCCAAGAGGAAATGAAAAGTTGGTATGACCAGAATGCCACTCTGGTCGAGTTTCAGCCCGGACAACAGGTCTGGGTGATGGCCCCTGTGGAACGGTGTGCCCTGCAAGACAAGTGGACCGGGCCCTTCAAGGTGGTAGAACGAAAGAGCCAGGTTACCTACCTCATCGATGTGCAGTCCCACAGGAACCCCTTGCGGGTCCTTCATGTGGACCGCCTGAAACCCCACTTCGTGCGGTCCGAGTTGAGTCTGCTCCTCGCCACCGACGACGGAGCGGAGGAGGACACGGACCCTCTCCCCGATCCCCTGTGTGTGAAAGAAAAAGATGGCTCCGTGGAGGGAGTGAGTCTCTCCTCCTCCCTCTCCCCCGAGCAGTGCGAAGACTGTCGCCAGTTACTGGGGCAGTTCTCTGACCTTTTTTCTCTCGTCCCCGGCGTCACCAGCTGGTGCGTCCACGATGTGGACACAGGGGACAGCCCTCCGGTACGGCACCGAGCCTACCGCGTCCCTGATCGAGTTCGGGCCTGCATCAAGGCCGAAGTCTCTAAAATGCTAGCCCTGGGGGTGGTCGAAGCCTCCGACAGCCCATGGGCCAGCCCCATGGTCCTGGTTCCGAAGGCAGCCGCCCCCGGCGCTGTTCCCGAGCTGAGGGTCTGTGTGGACTACCGCGGGCTCAACGCAGTCACCAGAACCGACGCCCACCCCATTCCCCGAGCAGACGAGCTCATTGACCGCCTGGGGTCTGCTCGCTATCTCAGCACCTTCGACTTGACCAGCTGGTACTGGCAGATTGCCCTTACAGAAGGAGCCAGAGAGAGATCCGCTTTCTCCACCCCGGATGGTCACTACCATTTCCGGGTGATGCCCTTCGGAATGAATAACGCCCCCGCCACCTTCCAGAGGCTGGTTAACCAGGTACTGGCCGGGTTGGAGGAATTCAGCGCCGCGTATCTGGACAATATCGCGGTATTCAGCTCCCACCGGACCGAGCATCTCCTCCACCTCCGGGAGGTCTTGGTAGCCCTGCAGAAGGCGGGTCTCACCATAAAAGCCAGCAAATGTCAAATCGGTCAAGGGTCCGTGGTCTACCTGGGGCACCAGGTCGGCAGCGGCCTTGTGGCCCCCCTCCAGCCCAAGATCGATGCAATCGTGGCCTGGGAAGCTCCCACCACCCAGACGGAGGTGCGAGCGTTCCTAGGGCTCATGGGATACTACCGAAGATTCATAAAAGGGTATGGCAGCATCGTAGTTCCCCTCACGGAGTTAACCTCCAAAAACCAGCCCAAGAAAGTCAGCTGGACCCCTGCCTGCCAAGAGGCGTTCGAAGCGTTGAAGGACGCCATGTGTACTGCCCCCGTGTTACAGACCCCTGACTACTCCCGAGAGTTCGTGGTCCAAACGGACGCGTCCGAACATGGCATCGGAGCCGTCCTGTCGCAGATGAACGAAAAAGGCCTGGATCAGCCAGTGGCCTTCATTAGCCGGAGGTTACTCCCTCGAGAACAAAGGTGGAGCACCATCGAGCGGGAGGACTTCGCGGTGGTTTGGGCCCTGAAGAAGCTGAGGCCCTACCTGTTCGGTACTCACTTCCGGGTCCAAACCGACCACCGACCTCTCCGGTGACTAATGCAAATGAGAGGGGAGAACCCCAAACTGTTGCGATGGTCCATCTCCCTCCAGGGGATGGATTTCACTGTGGAGCACCGGCCTGGGGTTGACCACGCCAACGCAGACGGCCTGTCCCGATTCTTCCGCCTCAGTGAAGAGAACCCCCAAGGGGATGGGTAGTTCTCTCCGCCTTTCAGCTGGGGGGGACGCGTGTTGGACCTGGCCTCGTGGCGTAGTTCCCCCCCGTTCCTCAGCACCCCGTTAGCCAGCCCCGTACCCAGAGACCCCTGGTCGTCCTGTCCATGTCCGCCCAAACGCCGACGACCAGCCCCGGCCTGTCCCCGTCCTCCTTCCCAGCCCCGCACGCCCCGAACCCGCAAGGCCCCATAGGCCCACCGGCAGCAATTTTCCCTTCCCGAGATCCCTGACTCCCTGGGCCTAGCATGACCCCAGCCCCAGCGAAACTTAGGCTCCAGACGCGCCAGCCCCCGTTGGGAGGGTGAGGGCTCCCCAAGTGAGATAAGACAGGGAGTTTCGATTGCACCTCCGGCTTCCCCTGAGAGACCGGTTTCTGTCACACCTCTGGCCTTCCCCTGGGGGCCAGTCTCAATCACACCTCTGGCCTCCCCGAGTGCTGGCTCCAGACCCTGCTGGGCATCTGAGGACTCCCGGACGCGTCCTCAGGACATCAAAGGGCCAACCGCCGAACCTCACCAACGGCCAGTCCCCAAGGCCTAAAACCTCCGCCTGCGAGGGTCCGGACATCAAAGGGCCACTGGACTATATCAAGGCCCGCCCAAGAACTAGCGGACAGTTGTATCCTGGACAAGAAAGCCCTGCTGATCTGATCGCGGCTGACCCTTGGGGAAAACTAAACTTTGGAACTCTTCGAGCCCTGCTGACGCTGTCGGGGCTCCTCCTTGGAACTACGGAACTAGAACATCGGAGCCCTGCTGACCTCGTCGCGCCTCAAGTTTGAACCTTAAAGATCTTCATCAACCATCCTGAGCCCTGCTGACGTGGTCGCGGCTCCTCACGAACTATCCTCCGGATCGAGCCCTGCTGACTTCGTCGCGGCTCGAGGAGTACTCTGGTCCGGCTGGACCATCGACGCTACCAACACGAACTGAGTCGACCTCAAGTGAGTAGGACATCCAGTGCGACTACCATCTTCCGTATCCCCCGGCTCGATGATTGAGAGCTGTGCGCAGGGTACGCTTCGTACTGGCCTAAAGTCTAAGACTGTCCCGCTACCCCTTCCCAAGAACCCTGAGACTTTACGATCCCTCGATTGCTTGTACATAAGAGTGCTGATTCTTTTATCTGTTCATAAAGAACCTGATACTGAAAACCTACAGTGTGGTGTGGTCTTCGTGTGTACGATTCAATACTTGAAGTCCTCCCCGGTGGGGATCTCCCGTTTAGGCTCGGCATTATTGGAGGGAGAGGTGGGTCACGGAGTAGTCGGGTAGACATAACCTGGCCTCTGGGATCGCCCCTTCTAACAATGTGACTATCTAAAATGCAGAGTTTTGTAGTGGAGCCAGCTGTCGCTGTGGTACTGCGCAAACACAAGTCCATTTCCCACCGCTGATCACCAATGTTAGAAATGGCGATTTCTGGTTGGCTAAGGCTTGCCCCAAAGCCAGGCAGAAACCACCACTCTAGTCAGGGCAAGGAAGTCACCCGCCAAAGATAACCCCTGCTCACCCCCTTGGTAGCTTGGCACGAGCAGTCAGGCTTATCCCGGAGGCAATGTATAAAGCATTTGCGCACGCACCCACCAGCAACAACATCCCAGGCCCCCCACAAAAGTAACTCCACACAAGGTTATATATAAAAATAGCCTTTGTATTATACCAAACACATTAGATAATAAACACACAATTTACACTGTGTCACTGACACTGGCAGAATTTACAGGGGATTATGTACATAAGACAGGGCCACATGGACCACTGTAAAAAATAAGCACTTGGTAGAACTAGCACTTAGAACATAGAACAATTGTAGCATAAAATAGCAAATGTAGCACACAACCAGTAACCACTGGTAACAGGTAAGTACCTCCTACGCAATCCTAACCACCTTAGGCATATATCACGCAGGGAATCATGAACACACTAGCATAACCTATACTAGATAAAACAACCTCCTAAGCATAAACATATGTCTAGAGGTATCAGAACACAGGGTGTGCAAAACATACTACACACAGTACATTTCCTAACAACCAAAGCATCAGCACATAAATCAGCATAGCACATAAATCACATTAGGGTCCAGGTTGCGCCACTGCGCCAAAACGTAACCGTAGCCACTGCCCACTACTTGCTGCGCAGCTGAGGACAATAGCAAGGGGCCTAAACGCTGCAGCTGGCACTAAGTACTGCGCAGCTGTGGGAGGCCAAGGTAGGGATGAAGGAGTGCGACTCACTCCTGAGTCCAAAGACATTTCCATAGAAAGGAAAACCTAAACGGTGCAGCTGCCCACTACTTGCAGGGCAGCATGGTAAGCAAACTGCGACGGGCTCTCACTAGCCTCTCAGAACAAGTTAGACCAACGTTGGAGCCTTTTGGCTCTGGAACAGACATATTGCGCATTTTAGAGCTTTCTAGGCTCTAGGAATAAAGATTGTGCCACAGGTTTGAGCCATCTGGGCTCTAGAACAAATAACGTGCATTTTGGGAGCCCTCTAGGCTCTGAACAAATCTGCTCCCACATGTTGAAGCCATCTAGGCTCTGGAAATAGGGGGGGGGGGACAAACTGTGGAGCCATCGGGCTCTAAAAATAGACATGGGCCAGGGAGCACACTCCCTCCTAAAGTGATTATGGCCCCAAACGCTGTAGAACACTGCTGGCGCTGAAAATAATGTTGCCAAATGGGGGAGCGGACATGGGTCCCTCTGGACCCTTCAAACAATTGTGTGCCCCCTTTAAACAATGAGCCAAACGTTGGAGCGGCCCGCTGCCATCGGGGCCGCTCTGGCAAAGGGGCCCTGCCATGGGGCATACATAGGTAGGGGTGCGCGGGCCCCTCAGGCCCTCTAAAGAAATCTGGCTACGTTGGAGCGGCCCACTGCAAACACGGGGCCGCTCTGACACTGGGCTCCTCCGGGCACTGCCAGGCCCAAGAGCCTCTGCCCCCATCGAACCCTATTCACCGGCTCTGGTCGGGGAAGGCTCCTTCGTCATCCCGTCTTCATCCGGTCCCCCATCTCTGGACCGGGACTCAGTGTGGAGCCGCACGACTCCGGGTCAACTCCTTTTCTGGGGCTCCCTCCTGGTAATGGGAGCTCCTCCGCAGCATTCGTTGGTTGTCTCTTGGCGGCCCCGGGGCTCTCCACAGCTCACGGGAGCCCCGGGCAGCCATCACTCGGCCTGCTTCTCTGTCCTCCTCTCGGCTGCGGCCCCGGGCAGCCAATCCTAGCGCGGCAGTGGGCGGGACTTCCTGGAAGGAAGCGGAAGTCCCACCCCGCTCCAGGCGCCCGGCCGCCTGACATCCGTTTTTTCCCCGGCGCCGGCATCACTTTCGGGGAAATAATGAGGGATAGGCACCCTCGAAATATAAAATAAAAGTAGAAACGGGGTGGGCGCCCGTTAAAGCACCCAAATAAGCGGGGTCGGCACCCGCTCTAGAATTAAGCAACTAACCCGGCATAATGCAGGGTGGGCACCTGCGAGGGGCGCAAAAGGGCAGAAGCGCTTCCCACGGGAAAAATGCCAGCGCTCTGCCCAGAGATAGAAATAAAGCGCTCACGAGGCGCTGGGGCCACAGAAAGCACCAAAGGCCCCAGTAATAACCCCTCCAGCAAGAAAAGTCCCATGAACACAGCCCCCATAGGTGAAGAGGGCAAGTAAAAGGTCCCTAAAGATAAAGAAAGGATCCTGGGGCAAGGAAAAATCCCCTTGTCATGCCAGACCAGAAAGAGGGGTCCCCAAGAAGTCTTCCAGTATCCAGGATATCCAGGGGCTGGGCAGGGCCCAGGGAGGCAAGCCTTCCCCTGGGCCCCAGCAGCAGCACGCCCCTGGTAGATTCAAGTCAGGAAACAAGAACATTTAACATGAGGTCACAGCCTCTTTTTATATACCAAATCCCTTTATCTCTAGCGTACAATGTGGGGGGAAAACCAGACGCAGCTGGTTCTGGAGCACTCTGTTGTGCTCAGCCCCTCTTCCCATTCACAGGAGAGGCTAGGGACATCAGTCGCACCACAGGGGCGGAGCCAGCATTGTGGAGGGAAAGCCCAGCCCTATTCATGTCCCAGGTGCAGCCCCTCCCTGCCATCAACATGCAGATCTCCCCATTCACCACCAGAGCAGACCCATCCTGACTCCTGGAGCCAGGTACACCAGCCAGCTCCAGCCAATCACAAGCCAGACAGTAAAATCACATTAACTGCACAGACATGCCAACTTCTAGAAGTGGCACTTCCACACTAGACACAATAAATCCGTACACATCATCGCGTAGCATTTAATCACACGAGTCCGCATATACCAAACTCGAGCCTGCACTCCCCACACATCAGGAACTACCATGGACATACATATCCCCCATGCATTCCGATGGGAGGGCAGGCCAATCTCACACACGCACTCAGAGAGCGCACGCACTTTACACTGCGCCACAGTGCTAAAGTGCGCAAAGACCAGAAATCACTATAATGATGTAACATTAAAAAGACAAAAAGTTCATGGGTGAACCTGCCAGTAGGGCAACAGTACGGGTACAGAAAGAAGCAAGAGAGGTGTACAAAGAGGCAAGATAGGTTCACAAAGAGGCAAAAGAGGTGCACAAAGAGGGAATAAGGGTACAGAAAGGCAAGAGGGGTGCAGAAAGAAGTAAGATTTGCAGAAAGAAGCAAAAGAAGGGAAGAAAGGAGCAACAAAGGTACATAAACAGGCCAGAGAAGTGCAGAAAGAGGCAAGAGGTGTGCAGAAACAGAAAGGAGAGGTGCAGAAAGAGAGAGAACGGGTGCAGAAAGAGGCAAGAGAGGTACAGAAAGTAGCAAGAGAATTACTGAGTAGCATCAGAGGTACAGAAATTAGCAAGAGAGGTGCAGAAGGAGGCAAGAGAGGTGCAGAAAGAGGGAAGAAGGGTGCACAAAGAAGCACGAGGGGCGCAGGAAAAAGCAAGAGAGGCACAGAAAAAAGCACGATTACTACAGAATGAAGCAAGAGGTGTACACAAAGAGGCAAGAGACGTGAACAAAGATGAAAGAATGGGGCAGAAAGAGGCAAGAGGGGTGCGGCAAGAAGCAAGAGAGGTACAGAAAGAAGAGCAGTGCAGAAAGAGGTAAGGGGTACAGAAAGAGGGAATAAGGGTGCAGAAAGAGGCTAGCAAGGTACAGAAAGAGGGAAGAAGGAGGTTGCAGAAAGAGGCAAGAGTGGTGCAGAAAGAAGGAATAGGGGAGCAGAAAGAGGGAAAGGGGGTGCAGAAAGAGGCAAGCGAGGTACAGAAAGAGGGAAGAGGGTTGCAGAAAGAGGCAAGAGGGATGCAGAAAGAGGGAACAGGGGTGCAGAAAGATGCAAGAGAAGGGCAGAAAGTTTAGGAGACGTTCAGAAAGAAGCAAGAGAGGTGCAGAAAAAGGGACGAAGGGTGCAGACAAAAGCAAAAGGGTGGAGAAAGAAGCAACAGACGTGTAGAAAATAGCAATGATGGATATAGAAAGAGGCAACAGATGCAGAAAAAGGGAACAGGGATGCAGAGAGAGGCAAGAGAGGTGCAGAAATAGGGAAGAGGTTTGCAGAACGAAACAAGATGGATGCAGAAAAAAGCAAGATAGGCCCAGAAAAAAGCAAGGGAAGTATAGAATAAAGCAAGAGGGGTGCAGAAAGAGGCAGGAGAAGTGCAGGAAGAGGGAACTGAGATGCAGAAACAGGCAGGAGAGGCACAGAAGGAGCGGACAGGGGGCAGAAAGAAACAAGAGAGGTACAGAAAGAAGCAAGGGAGATGCAGAAAAAGGCAGGAGAGGTGCAGAAAGATGGAAGAGAGGTGCAGAAAGAAGCCAGAGGGGTGCAGGAAAAAGCAAGAGAGTCAGAGACAGAAGCAAGAGAAGTATGGAGTGAAGCAAGAGAAGTGCAGAAAGAGACAGGAGACATGCAGAAAAAAGAAGCAGAGGTGCAGAAACAGGCAGGAGAGGTACAGAAGGAGGGACAGCGGTACAGAAAAAAGCAAAAGAGGTGCACAAAGAGGCAAGAGATGTGCACAAAGATGAAAGAAGGATGCAGAAACAGGAAAGAGGGGTGCAGCAAGAAGCAAGAGAGGTACAGAAAGAGTGAACGGGCCCAGAAAGAGGCAAGAGAAGCGCAGAAAGTAGCAAGAACGTGTACAGAAAGAGACAACAGAGGTGCAGAAACAGGCAGGAGAGTTGCAAAAAGGCAAGAGGGGTGCAGAAAGAAATAAGAGGTGCAGAAAGAAGCAAAAGAAGCGCATACATGAGCAACAGAGGTACAAAAAGAAGCAAGAGAAGTACAGAAAGAGGCATGAGACTAGCAGAAACAGCCAGGAGAGGTGCAAAAAGAGAGAGAACAAGGGTGCAGAAAGAGGCATGAGCAGTTCAGAAAGAAGCAACAGAGGTGAAGGAGGTAAGAGAACTGCAGAAATAGGCAAGAGAGTTGCAGAAAGAGGCAAAAGAGGTACAGAAAGAGGGAACAGTGGTGCAGACAGACGCAAGAGAAGTGCAGAAAGAGGGAAGAAGGGTGCAGAAAAAAGCAAAAGAGGTGCACAAAGAAGCAAGAGCAGTGTGGAAAGAATCAATAGATGTGCAGAAAAGGGGCAATAGAGGTGCAGAAGGAGGCAAGTGAGGTGCAGAAAGAGGCAAGTGAGGTGCAGAAAGAGGCAAGTGAAGTGCAGAAAGAGCTAAAAGAGGAGCAGAAAGAAGAAAGAGAAGTACAGCAAAAGGCAAGAGAACTTCATAAAGAGGCAAGATGTGTGCAGAAAGAAGCAAGTGAGGTACAGAAAGAGGTAATAGAGGAGCAGAAAGAGGCAAGAAAAGTGCAGACAGAAGCAAGAGCAGTGCAAAAAGAGGTAAGATAACTGCAGAAAGGGGCAACAGAGCTGAAGAAGGAGGCAAGAGAACTTCAGAAAGGCAAGAGAGTCACAGAAAGAGGGAATAGGGGTCCGGACAGAGGCAAAAGAGGTGCAGACAGAGGCAGGAAGGGTGCAGAAAAAGGCAAGAGGTGCACAAAGAGGGAAGAAGGATGCAGAAAGAAGCAAGAGAGGTGCAGAAGGAAGCAAGAGCAGTGTAGAGAGGGATTCCCCTGCTTCGAGAGAGTGTCTTTACCCTCGGACCTTTGTGTGGGCTGCTGCTGGACTGCGCCGTCAACTGGAACTGCTCCTGGGTCTGCGAGGCAACTTCTCGTGGCACCCGCCCCACGGGTGCCGCTCGTGCAAAGAAGCTTGCAGTGGTGTCTAAGTTTTCTACCTGACCCTGCGGGACTGCGAGGACCAGCGGGCTGTGCGCATTTCAACTCGCCACAGCTGGTCCTCTTCCCGCCCCCACCTCACAGACGTAGTGAAAAGTGTGAGCTGACTTTCATTTCCCGGATTCCCCTGCTTCGAGAGAGTGTCTTTACCCTCGGACCTTTGTGTGGGCTGCTGTTGGACTGCGCCGTCAACTGGAACTGCTCCTGGGTCTGCGAGGCAACTTCTCGTGGCACCCGCTCCGCGGGTGCCGCTCGTGCAAAGAAGCTTGCAGTGGTGTCTAAGTTTTCTACCTGACCCTGCGGGACTGCGAGGACCAGCGGGCTGTGCGCATTCCAACTCGCCACAGCTGGTCCTCTTCCCGCCCCCACCTCACAGACGTATTTGAGGAGTCTGGGCCGCGCGCACTCGGGACGCGCGCGGGTCGCGAAAGGGCGGATCCTCGGAGGTCCTCAGAGGCCGGAGGAGCCCGGCCCGGTACCCCCTCCTTTTTCTTCGTGTGTGTTGGGAACTGTTACTGGGGCGGCCAATAGCTGATCTAAGCCCTCCCGGTATTGCATGCTTAGAAGGCTTTTTTTCACAACCTGCTGTTATATTCGCCCACAGGTAATGACTATTGTGACCAACTTACAAATACATTGTGCTTGTGTTAGCGTATTTTATGTATCATTTGGATCAGGTGGTCGATATGATCTCTCCTGTTCAATCAAATCTTAGCATGGAGGGTGGTAGTGAAAAACAGGCAACCCTGGATAAGTACTTTAAAAAGAGCTCAGTGGCGATAGGGAGAAATATTACCCTATCAGAACGACGGGCCAACAGACGCCGATCGATTGAATTAATAAAAAACAAGCGGTCGTCTCTGGGCCCCATACAACAGGCCCTGTCTCCACTACCCTCCACTGATTGTATAAATGCTGGCAATGAAGTCTCTCCCACTAACAGCAATGGCATCCCACTACTTTTACAAAACTCTCCCTCACCGATAGCTACAACCAACGACCTTTTAATAGATCTTTTGTTTTCCCCAGAACTCTTGTCTCAAGCGGCTGGGGGTTTGTCAGTAACACCACCTCCGGTGGTCATTACTGCTAACAGCGACACACAAGCCCTGCCACATCCCAGGCACAAAGGACCCCCTTCCAAAAAAAGAAAGAAAGGAGAAAATAGACAGCACATTCACAAACGTAATCATATAGACTGTACGAATGTAAAAAATCCGGCTCCCCCTATACCAGTGCCACCTGTTCTGTCCTCTGAAATATCTCCACCAACACCCAACCAATTAGGTACCCTTTTAATGGGAAACATTGAAAAATTAATCAGATCATTTATATTACCTTTGGTAGAGAGGCTACAAATTATAGGACAACAACTGGGTAACTTAGAAAAATCTATAGCTGACATCAAAGGAGGAACAAAGACTCTTGATCCTCCGCTCTCAGTATCAGTTGCGAAGGAGGCTTCGCGTAATAGTATAGATTTATTGGGTACCACACCTGCTAAGATTTCTACTTTGGTAGCCCAATATCCAACTTTAAGCAAAGCACCATTGACTTTAGATAAAAGCAACGCTAGCGCAGGAGTACAAAAGGGCAAGCAAAATTCCCAAATTAGTGCTGACGTAACCAGTGTCCGTGAATCCCCTGTAAGGTCGATCATCCCCAAGAGGCCAAACGTAGATCTGCCTCCAGAAGCACTACCATTAGTGGTGGTACTTACTGGAGTACCGCCCTTGGAGGAAGGGTTAGACGGTAAAAAGAACATAAATGAAAACTATAACCAACTAAACAATAAGGTAATTTTTTGGTTAAGAAAAAATCGTTCGCTTCCTCCACATGTAAACGGAGAAATCTTACATGTGAGACGTCTTCCCTGGTTAGGTCCCAGCACAAAAAACATTTCGGGGGATATTGTGATAATACATTTTAGGGACCCTAGGGCAGTTACACACATTCTTGAGTGGTCCTCCCCAAACGGTGCGAATGAAATTATAGCTCGTGATCTTATGTTTTTTTACCCCAAAAACTTGGTCTTCCCGACTAATACTAAGCCCTGGACTATATTCCAGTCAGACGAAATAAGATCTTTATTTGATGAGGTAATTCCGTCGAACAGATCTTAATCCGATTTATTTATGGAGTACCCCAGACTTCCATCATACCAGCAGGCTGTTCCATCTAGGCCCTTCTTAACATGTCAGGCTAACTGGCATCGATCTATACCACAACAATTCGCTGATCCAGTCAGGCCCTGTCGGGATCCTTATCCCTTGCCATGGACAGGTACTCACACATGGGGACGGAGATTTAACCACCCCCCGTTTGTGAGCCCCTTCCCGATTCCCACTCAAAACCGTTATAACACCTTATCAGGTTTAGATGATAACGAGTGACTACATACTCCAATTTTATCAAACTGTCACACTTTACACCTTCAGGGTAAAGCGACCGTGACAGTAAAGTGTAACTTGAAGGAGGCTCATCACAGCGTGCTTTCTGTTGAATTGAACCCCTTAAATAGAGCTCTGGACAATTGTGCCCAGATAATCGAGTCTAGTGATCAAATTCAGGTTCCTCTTTTACCGACCGAAAATCAGACCGCGGCGACGGTTTTTTCATCGGTAGGTCCTAAAGCAAACCCTTTATATAAAAATGCGGTTCAAAATAATATCAATGATACTGGTTCCCATTCTGAAGGGCTCTATACTTCTGTCCCGGGGTGGCTGGGGATCCGAGGGGTTGGCTGACCTCCAAAGGGGGAACCTGTTCTGTGGCGGAAGGAGAGGCGGAGACCCGAAATAAGGTTCTTAAAGAAGGCTTTATTTTAGTATATGTCTTTCGGCTCCTGCTGGTGATGCGTTCTCTGGCGAACGCTGCTGGGTCGAATGTGGGCTGTCGAAGCGGGTCCAGGATGGCTCTTGCTTCTGTACTCCCAGTCGACCCCTCGTGCTCCGCATAGGAGGAAAGAAGACAGGAAAAGTATCAGGGCTGGATTCCCCGTCGATATCAAAGGGACCGGGAGTGAGGGAAACCACTGACAGGTGAACACCACACACTCTTTACTAGGTGGAGGGGTAGTGCTCGTGAGAGGGAGGGGGTCGGGGTGGCTTCTACCTTCGTGGCACTTCACTCAGTGCATGCAGGGACGTGACCGCCCATCCACCCTGCCATACGCCCCCGTACCTGCTGTAGCCACGTTCCTCCCGTGGGACCGTGGCGGGGCGGGTTGCCTAACCGTTGGCCTCCTGGCTTCTTCGGCACCTCTGTTCTCCAGGGCTGCTCGTCCTCTTCTTCCGTACTGCTCCGATTTCTCCTCTCCTCTCCTGGTATTGCAGCTAGGGAAACGCCGTCCGTCGCTTCCTGGATCCGGGGTTCTTTTGACCTCGCCGCGTCACACCCTGGGGGCGTGGTCTCGCTACTCTGGTCCGCCTCCTTAAAGGGCTAGATGACCTCTGTGTCCGCGGTCGGCCACCAATAGTCCGGGTCGCCTCCTCGCCAGTCGGCTTCTGCTTCCGGGTCCATGGGCTGAGGAGAAGAAACGGAGGTATGTGAAAATGCGAGGCCGGACCACCAGTCGGTGGCCGGGCCCCCGCCCATGGTCCCCCGGGAACCCGCCCCGTCACAACTTCACAACATAATGCCCCCCCACTGTCTAAAAAGCCAGCTGAACCTCAGAACAAAAAGAGGCTAAATTCCACTAAGGTCTCAAAGCCGAGCCCCCTGACTCTTTCAATTATATTTTGGAACGTTGCAGGTCTGCGGACCAAGATTGAGCAACCTAATTGGCTAGAAACAGTTCGAAGTCATACCATAGTATGCTGTCAGGAAACATGGTCCGAATCCGAAATCCAATTACAGGGTTACAGACTGTATTTCTCGAGCGCCTGTCCTTCACCTTCGGGCAGACCAAAGGGTGGCCTATCAATTTATATAGCTAACACCCTTTTATTTAAAAAAATTACTGTAATAGCATCTGAAGAGAACTACTAAGTAGTTGAATTGTCAGCAGAGCGAGGACCCAAGTACTTAGTGATAAACTTCTACAATAACATGTTACCCCTTGAATTGGTGAAAACTGTTAATAAGATAACCGTAATTGTAGGGCAGCGGCGGGCGTACAGTCCTTCTCATCCACAATTAAGTTAATCTGGGGTGGGGACTTCAACACTCCCCTGTGTAGTGAACACCTAAATTCTAAATGTGGTATTGTGGATGAGGAGGGGAGTCCCTTAACCCAATTTGTTCACTCAAATGTCGGGAATGCTCTAAATGAGAAACTGTTTATGTTAGGATTGGGATTCGCGAATGAGTTAGTTGTTCCATCTATCAATTTTTCACCTACTTTCCATGGTAGGGGTTGTAACACAATAATTGATTTTATTCTAACTTCGATCCATATGAAGGATGATTTGCAATCATTCCGCACAGGAGATGACGCGAGCAGTGATCACTTTCCAAATAGCCTGAGTATTAGAGCCCTGTTTGGACCTTCCCTAACTGACAACTTGGGTTTGTTGAACCAGAAAGCTATAAACTTGAATAAAAGCAATGGGTACTCAGTAAAATGGGCAAAAGTTGATCCAGACATCATTAGTCAAAAAGTTATTATTAAATCCCTCCCTAAGTTGGAAGTATGTCTAAACCCCCTCTCCACAGCTGAGGAAATACTGAATAATTTTATAGACATAATCAATGTGATCAGTAAGGAGCTTCTCCGTAAACAAAAACAGATTACCCAACAAGAAAAAGGATGGTTTAACTCAGACTGTCGTAAAACTTTATCTGCCCTAAAATTAGCTTTACATAAAACAGAGAGGGATCTAACAGAGATTAGAACTCTGAGAAAACTCTATAACAAGGCGAGAAAAGTATGTATAAAAGAAAGGAAAAAAGAGCTCTGGGAGCAGCTCTACGAGAGCTGTAACAGGAAAGACATTTTACAGTTTTGGAAAGTGGTTAATTCTCCTTTTCTTTTTTTTTTTTTTTTGGTTTTTAAAATTTATTTATTATGCAGAAGATGTACAACATACAGAGTGGTGTTATCGGCTCACTGGGGCCAGCCGAACAAAGAACAGTCAGGTAACCTTCAATTAGATGACACAGCCATTTAGCCGGCAACCCGGAGGTCCGGCGGCGAATCTCATGTAAATGCATTCACAGTCATCTGTTATCTAGGTGCATAAGCGGCAGAGCTCGTGATTTTGTCTTATTTTGTCATAAGTAGCCATACAGTGTTCACCCAGCATTAGTTCTGTGTTATCAATCTCCTTAAGTCCCCACAAATAGCTCAGTAGACAGTTGTAGTAAGCCGGTAGTAGGGGGGGGGGATTAGCAATAGGTGTTTCACCAGTTCCGTATCCATAATGCTGTCTGTGAATAGGCAAGGTGTATACTGGTATAGCTCACTGAGGCACAGTAGCAGGCGAGTGTGCGTGGCAGGGTTAGCCTGCAGCCGTTCCGGGCAAGGCTCAGATGGCCTGCAATGTGGTGCCTGCATGTCCTCCCTATGTTGGTAAAGGGTGGTTGCGAAGGGCATGGTGGTGCTTAATATGCTGCGCAGCATGTCAGTAACTAACACGTGCAAGGTGGAGTGCAGGTCCGCACCTCGCACAGTGTGCAAGCGTCATCGTGGCTCTGCAAAGTGAGAGATGCGTGAGGTCGATAATATACCACTTCCTGTTAGTAACATAGTGTATCTGGTGTCCTCGATGGGGTGAAGAGGTGGGTCTGGTCGGGGAACTTGACCAGCGAACAAACTGTCCCCAAAGCCTATACAATGGCAGGGAAAACCTAGGGTAGGAAGGAGGGGGGGGGGGAAAGACAGGGAGAGATCGTCACAGGTTCTCATATGCGGCAGCATTTGCGGGGCGGGGCGGGGCGGGGCAGGCCATCTTGCAATGTGAAGCGCGTGGTGAGGCGGAGGGGGTCAACGTCCTCAAGTTGGGGCTGGCAGGCGCTGCCTGTGGGGTATGGTCAGGGTGCAGGTCAGCGCAGCGCGGGGCGGTTGTGCCAGCTGTTGACGTGGTGGTCGTCCTCCTACGGGGAGAGGGGGGAGGAGTCTCCTTGCCAGCATCTGCAATCTGCACGGGCAAGTAGGGGCCGGGGCAGTAGTGGGCGTGTAGCGCTGTGTGGGCGTCTGGCGCAGGACTGAGAGCAGCGGATGTCTGCATCTGTTAATGCAGGGTGTGAGGTCTATAGAGGTGAGGGGGTGGGGGAGAGGGGGGCAGCAGAGCAGCATCCGCTCCAGGGATGGTATGTGTTGCAAGGGCTATGAAGCCTGTTATCTCAAGTGATCCCTTGTTCCTGGCAGGTGCGTTGGAATGCCTTGAGGAGATCGTCCCAGAGCTGGGCGATAGGGAACTTGCGAAGCCCCGCCGTTTCCTCCCGTAGGAGCACTGTGCTCTCCGCTCGCGCCCAATTGGTAAAGGAGGCGCGCCAGTGCCGAGTGAGGGGGGGGGGTTGCAGCCTTCCAGTGTTTGGTAAGCAATCGTTTGGCCGTTATAAGCCCCATGTCCCAGAAGGGTGTCCGTACTTTGTTAGATTTCGTGCGTTTATACAGCCCCAAGATGCATGCTTCCCATGTGTGTGGTAACTGTTCACCAGTGCTGCGTGCGAGTAGCTTTACGACCTCGTCCCAGTATGTGTGAATGTCCGGACAGTGCCACAGCATGTGTAGTAGGTCTGCTCCGTTCAGAGAGCAGCGCGAGCAAGCGGTGTCAGTAGTTGCAAAGTATCTATTTATCTTGTTGGGTGTTAAGTAAGCACGATGTAAGATGTAGAATTGGATAACTTTAAAGCGGGGATTGCGTGGGATATATGTCGGTCCGGCTAAGATCATTGCCCATTCTCCATCAGTCCAGGCCCGCCCCCTATCTGTTGCCCACTTCTCCCGTAGCGACAACGTGGATGGTTGTGAGTGTGTCTGTAGGGCCTGTGCCAGCCAGTGGATGACATGTTAGCCATTCCCCATAACATGGAGATATTGTATGAAGCTGTGCATCGGGAATTCTTCAGTCATGTCACCCCAGGATGTAGTAAGCGTGCGTACGAGAGTCGCGTGTAGCAAGAACTGGCCAGCTGAGAGTTCCGTGCTAGCGGCCAGGTCCGCAAAGGTGAGTAGTGTACCGTCAGTATATAGGTCTCCTAGTGTGTCTACCCCTGCCTACGTCCAGCTAGCCAATCGAGTCACAGTCAGCGCGCCCGTTGGTCCCGGGGTGCCCAGAATGGGCAGTATCGGGGCATATGGCGTCGTCGCCCGGGTGAGCCGCAGACATCTCAGAAAGCATCTGCGCGCCACAGCCAGGTGCAACTGCGTGGGACAGGGGGTGCGAGTTATCGGTTGGAACATCCAGCAGATTTGCGTTTGTGTCCAGGCAGCAGCATCTGAAGCAGTGTCTTCGAGATGTTTGCCGCTGAGCCATCCTGTCACCCACTGCATCTGTGCCGAAAGGTAATACAGTTCCATGTTAGGAACCGCCAGGCCCCCCGATTCTGTGGGCATGTAGAGTTTCGTCAGCGCCACGCGGGGTCGGCCCGCGTTCCAAATGAGGTTACGCAGCATAATCTCCAGGTCGCGAAATATTTCATTCGGCACGTATGTGGGTATGTTAACGAAATAGTACAGCAGCCTAGGGAGTACTATCATTTTAGTGAGTGCCACACGGCTCGGTACGTTGAGGGGCAGGGTGTTCCAGAATTTGATCTGCGCCCGAACCGAGGCGATGGCCCGCAGGAGGTTCCCCTCTAGGATGTCTGTTGGGTTCCGATATATTCGTATCCCCAGGTAGCGGAACATAGTGGGATGCCACTGCAGTCTACCCCCGCCCAGGCGCACATCGCACTCGGGCGTGTCCGGGCTAAAGGAAAAAGCCCCCGATTTGGACCAGTTGACTCGCAATCCTGACATCTCTTCAAAGGTCCGAAATACATCAGTCAAGGAGGCAGGAATGTCGGTTATGTCTCTGACGTACAGCAATAGGTCGTCCGCGTATAGTGACACTGTGTGTAGGCCATCCACAAGTGGGATCCCCCATTCAGCCCCCTGGGTTCTGAGGATTGTGGCCAGAGGTTCCATGGCTAGGGAGAACAGTAGAGGCGACAGGGGGCATCCCTGTCTGGTGCCTCTCCGTACCCGGATGGTGTCCGAGAGTAGCGCACCCGTGCGGACCCGGACTGTTGGTTTGTCATACAACAGGTCCACCATGGCTTCATAGCCAGCCCCCAGTTGAAACTTTTCCAGTACTGCTCCCAGATACGGCCACTCTACCGAGTCGAAGGCCTTCTCTAGGTCTAATATCAGGCATCCTGCTCGGGGCCACTGTCGGGTAGCATATTCCTGTATCCGGAAAAGTCAGCGGATATTGTGGGAGGTGTGGCGAGTCGGGACAAAGCCGTTCTGGTCCTGGTGCACCAGGTGGGGCACGTGGGGGGCCAGTCTCCGGGCGAGTGTGGAGGCCAGTATTTTGTAGTCCGTGTTTAATAGTGCCAGGGGGCGATAAGAGCCCATCTGCGTGTCGTCCTTATCAGGTTTGGGGATGGAGATCAGGGTTGCCTCGTTTAACATTGAGGGTAAGGCTGCATCCTCCACCGCTGCAGCGTACATTCTCAGAAGTTCTGGGATAAGTATGTCCGAGCCTGCTTTATAAAAGTCGGCCGGAAGCCCGTCTGGGCCTGGGGATTTTCCATTAGACAGGTTAAAGATTGCTTCGCGCACCTCATCAGGTTCAAGCGAGGCTCCCAGTTCGTCCTGTTGGGCAGTAGTCAGCTGTGGCATCATCAGAGGGGAGAGGTAGTCAATAATGTCTGGGCGTGAGCGCTGCAGTGGGGAGCGGTAGAGTGCATCACAGTGCCCGGTGAACGCATCATGAATCTGGTGTTGCGAGTATAATAGGCCCTTTCCATCTACATGTATTGCTACCACTGGGGTCGAGCGGGTCTCCTGTGAGATCAGCCAGGCCAGTAGTTTGCCAGGTCTATCTCTCAGGTGATGTGTCCTCGCCGAATGCGCCGCGTAGTTGATGTCGCGGAGTCGCTCCAGCAGGCCCGCGTGTTCTGCGCGTGCCCCCTGCAGCGAGTCAGCACTTCCGTCAATGGCCTCCCCCTCCCTGTCAAGCAAGTCAGTTTCAAGCTTGGTCAGATCATTTTCCAGCTGTTGTCTCATGTGGCCCTGTGTCCTCAGGCAGTGTCCCCGGATCACTACTTTGAAGGCATCCCACTCCACCTGGGGGGTGGATGCCGTGCCCGTGTTGTCTTCAAAGTACTGGGAAGTGCGTGTAAGGAGGGAATCGCGGAAAGCCGCATCGAGCAGGAGCGCTGGTTGTAGCCGCCAGGTGGGTATGGGAGGGCGAGGCGGTTCCAAGCTATAGTCAAAAAGTGTGGGTTGTGATCTGAGTGTGTGCGGCCCATGTACAGTGTATTGGTCACAAGGGGCAGAAGTGCAGAGGACGCCATAAATCTATCTAGGCGGACATGCAAGTCGTGGGCGCCTGAGTAATATGAGTAGACCCGTGTCCCAGGGTTGCGCGATCTCCAAATATCGTGGAGGTTCCACTGCTCTGCCCACTCCAGCAGCGCCTTCGTGGCACCACGTGTCGGTGCGCCTATGGGGGGGGAGTGGAGCGGTCCAATCCGATGTCTAGTGTGCAGTTGTAGTCCCCACCCAATAGTCAAGGGGCTGCATGCCAGGTTGCCATCATCATGGAAAGGTGCGCCAGGAAGTCCCCCTGATCAGTGTTTGGGGCGTACAGTAATACCAGCACTACCTGTTGCCCGTCGAGCCTGCCTTGCACCGCAACAAACCTTCCCTCCTGGTCTATCGTGGCGTCTGCAACTGTCCAGGGGATCCCTGGTCGGACCTATATCAGTGCGCCACGGGCATATGAGGAGTAAGTTGTGGCATAGAGTTGCCCGCGCCATTTGCGGTGTAACGCTAGGACCTCTGTCTTGTTCAAGTGCGTTTCCTGAAGCAGTGCGATGCCTATCTTGTGTCGTTTTAGGTATGAGTAAATCTGATAACGCCTGGCTGGTGTGTGCATTCCCCTGATGTTCCAAGTACATATTCGTATCTCAGACATAGCTTCCGTTTACGCAAGTCCCTCCAACCCCCCCATGAGTCAGTTCCTCAAGCAGCGCATCCCGCTGGGCCTCAGGTCCCGCCCCAATTCAAATTTGCTCAAAGATCTCAGTACAGAGTGCGGTGATCTCCAGTGGTGTAAAAGGGTAGGGGGAAGGGAGAAAACATTCAGCCACAACATGGCAACATAACCTAAAATGCCAAAAGGTCGGCTGCACAACATGTTGCCGTCCAAACGCTCAAATGAGCTCGTAAACTATACAGTTCTAGGGGGTATCATGTGGTTTATGCTATAACAATAGGAAATTCAATGTAGTCCATAAGGTGTGTGGCCACCCTCCCGGGCAGGGCAGTGAGGCCGTTGCCGCCTGGCGGGTGCATGGGTCCAGTCTCACAGTGCGGAGCCAGCATCGTTCCCAGGTGGCAAGTGGGGGGAGCGAGGCGTCTAAGAGGGGATCTACCTCCCCGGGCGGCCCAAGCAATGTCGGTTGGTATGGACAGTGCTGCAGAGTAGGCGCCTATTTCGTGGCAATAGGCGGCCTGGCCGCGTACATATAGGAGTCACCGTACCTGGTCGAAGTCCAGTGTTCCAAGGTGATCGGGGTCCAGCAGCGTGTAGTTGCATAAGACTTTGCCTGTGTAGGGGGGTCCATAAAGTAACTATGTAGTCAGGTTAGTGCTGGTGCTTAGAAGAAGGAAACCACACAGGTCTGGTCAGCCAAATAGGTCGGCAGTTTGAGGAGTGACGTCTGGGAGTTCTTCAGTGTGCTGGGAGTCCGATAAACCATAGATTGCCTCATCATCGCTCGGGAGGGGCATCGGGCTGGCGTTCGGGGCAGGGGACAGAGCCGGAGTGCCGCTGATTTCCACTACACTGCGGAGAGCATCTTGTTGCCCTTGTAGCATCTTGTGTGTTGACGGGGAGTGCCCTGGTGACTCTCGAGCTCGGGGAGGTGTGGGCGCCCTGCGCCTGCGGCGTCGTCGCGCTCGTTTCGTGCGTTCCATGGTAGCAGTCCCCTGTGCTCTCCTGGGCACGTCAGGCATGTTCTCATCAAGCCAGGCCTCAACTTCACAAGAGTTCATGAAAAAGTGCGTCCTGTCTTTCGCCACCACCCGTAGCTTGGCAGGGAAGAGCAGCGAGTATTTAAGTCCAGCTTGCCGTAGTCGTCTTTTCACCTCTAAAAAGGAGTGTCTTTGCCTTTGCACTTGCACAGTGTAGTCTGGAAAGAACATGACCGTGGCGTTGTCTATTCTGATCTCGCCTAGCTTCCTGGCTTCCCGCAAGATCGCGTCTCGGTCTCTGTTGTTCAGGACTCGTAGGATGATGGGCCTGGGGTTCGAGCCAGCAGAGAGGGGTTTCGTTGGCACTCGGTGGGCACGTTCCACCACGAAGTGTGGCGACAGTGCGTCGTCTGGCAGCAGCTCACGTAGCCAGTCTTCCACTCTTTGCGTGGGGTCCATCCCTTCCCATTTCTCCGGAATGCCCACCAGGCGGATATTGTTTCTCCTCGCCCGCCCTTCTGCATCCTCCGCGCGGTCTTCTAGGAATTCCACGCGGTTAAGGAGGTCCTGTATGTGTTTGTCCGACTGGGTCACCGTCGGTTCCAGCGACGCCATCTTGTCTTCCTGCGATGTGGTGCGTTCCTGCAGTTTCTTGTGGTCAGCCCGGAGGTGAGTCAGATCTATTGCCACACTGTCTATTTTAGTTTCCAGGGAGGTGCGGGTCTGCTGGAGGGACTCTTCCATCCTCTCCATGGCTGCCAGTACTGTGTCCAGCCTCGACGCCACGTGGTCGGCGTCCATCTTGGATGTTGTTTTCGTCGTCTTTCCCTTCACTGATGCACTCCCCGTTCCGGTGCGTGTCATTACCCCTCCAGACATAGGGCAAGTGGTGTGCACAGGCAGTGCCAGTAGCAAGACTTGCAGTTGTATCGTTGCAGGCAATGCAAACAATCAGGGCGCCGTCTACGGTGCCAGCTCGGCAATGCCGCCTCCCCGTGGCATGGTGTAGGAGCCTCGTGGTCTCACCCACTCCCCCAGCTCTCTCTCGGCGGCTCCGCTACAGGTGTAATGGTCAGGCGTTTGGGGCCTGTGGTGTAGCGGGTCGCAGGTTGTAGCAGATTGGGGTGTCAGTCCAGTTCCAGAGACCGGGAGATTCCCGCCGCCCCCAAGCGTTATCCGGGTCCCATCAGGGCAGTTATTGCTTCTAGGGCGCCACTCGGGGCAGTCCTGTTGCAGGTGCATGGGAGCTCAAATGGCCTCTGTAGGCGGTCGTGCCCCGGTAGTGTCCCCGCAGCCCTCGGGATGCAGCTCCCTCTATGGGAGGGGGGGAGGGGGGGTTCCCCGGTCCAGTTACTCACTGCGTCACCATGAGGGCCTGCCAGCTCCGGGGTCCCTTTCCGGTGGTGTCGGCGTGAGGCAGCGTGCAGTTATGGAAGGGCAGGAGGAAGAAGGCTCCGCTCGTCCCTCGGCGCCCCTGTGTCACGCTCGTGTCGCAGCCCAGGCTGCGTCTGCAGGAGGCGGGTGCTCGCCCCCTCTCGTCCGTGCCTCCGCAGGTCTGTCTCGATCCGCTTCAGATCCTGGCTGCTTCAGGCTCGTCGTCGCCCGCACCTATAGTCTCCAGGGCCCGGTGCGTGGAGGTATCGAGTGCACCTCGTCGAGGGTCGCTGCGCCCCTCGCCTTCCGCGCTCATCAGCAGTCGGGCCTTCACTGGTGGGCTACAGCGTGAGGCCTGGTAGTCCGCGAGAAGCCGCAGCCTCGCGTAATCTCGCTCCCGGTCGTGGCGCAGTCAGGCCGGCTGTAGCGTCGCCGCCAGCCTCGGTGCGGAGCCCCGCAGTCGATCCGCGCCAAATTCAGCCTGGATGCTGTCAAGAGTTGCGGGCAGTCCCGCCAGCAGTTACAGGCCAAACAGGATAGTTTTGGCCGGAGAAATGACCCGGGGTAGGGGAGCTCAAGCAGGAGCTCTACCCGAGCACGTCTTCCTCCATTGCGTGCCAAGCCACGCCCCGTTAATTCTCCTTTTCTTAATACAATTAGAAATGGCCCCAGTGTGGAAGTAGCGATCCCAGCTGAGGAATGGGTCTCCCACTTTTCCCAGATCTTTGAGGGTGATAATTCACATCATTGTATAAATCCTTACCTTTCACCTTACCCTATCGAACTTTCTTTTAGCCATGAAGAAGTGATTAAGGCTTTGTCTTCTTCAAAGTCCGCGAAAGCACCTGGGCCAGACGGCGTGCCTTTGGACATCTACACGCACACCCAGGAGCTCTGGTCACCGGTACTAACTCTAGTAATTGAGACCGCTTTAAAAGGAGGACTTATAGCAACCTGGTCTACTTCCATCTTGCTCCCTATCTTTAAGAAGGGAGACCGTAATAACCCAACATGCTACAGGCCCATTTCCCTCCTGGATTCCCTTGGCAAAGTGGCTGGTCGTTTGATCCTAGAGAGATTGCAGGACTGGTCTAAAGACAATAACATCATGACAGACCTGCAATATGGTTTCCAGGAGGGTTTGGGCACTGTAGAGCAGGCTTTAAACCTCTCACTTTTAGTTGGAAAATATGTACAGGCAAAGAAAGGCAATCTCCATCTGGTATACGTGGATTTGACCGCAGCCTTTGACTGCGTATCACACTCTAGGCTGTGGTCAATCCTGGCGGAAATGGGTGTGGACCCCTGTATAACATCTTTTTTAAGAGAGTTGTATTCAGGTGCTTCGGCAAGGGTAAGATTCGGGGTAAATGGAGAGCTTACTCATCCTTTTGGAGTGACTAGGGGAGTCAGACAAGGGTGTGTCCTGGCTCCCTTTCTATTCAACCTATATACAAATGGCCTTGAGAAGGCCATGTTGGAAGGGAGCCAGGACCTTCCATCTATCGCCCGTCCCTGTGTTACTCTATGCGGATGACGCAGTAGTTATGGCCCGAACTCCAGTCCAGCTTCAGATCCAATTAAATTCATACCGCAAATTCATGGCCTCACTGGACCTTAAGGTCAACATAAAGAAAACAATGGTCATGCATTTCGGGAAAAAGAAATTTAAGCAAAAACCAATCTGTATCGATAATGCAAAGTTGGATTGTACCAAGACCTATCCCTATTTAGGTATTCTTTTTGATAACACCTCCTGTTGGAAACCGGCAATCGATAGTAGATATCTCCTATTCCTAAGAGCATCTTCTGCATTGATTGCCTTTTCCCGGAAATTAGGTAAGCCGCCCCCCAAAGAACTTTTGCAAATTTATTACGCCAAGTGTCATAGTGCAGCCATATACGGCGCTGGGGTGTGGGGCTATGTACCTGTGACAAATTTACAAAAAGTCGAGAATACCTTTATCCGTTACCTCTTGGCCGTCCCCCAGTCCTCTGTGGAAAAGTACATTTTGCCATGTTCTGTGTCCCTACGTGTCCTCAATCTTATGTTATGTGTGCATGATTAAATATGCATATGTATCCCCCATGTTTGATTAAAGACGCAATTACAGTTGTGTCCATCATTAATATGCCAGTTTCCAGTTCTCGTGAAAGCTACGAGTATCAGGCCTATGTAAAGTTACGTTGCCACGTTTCTCAGTGTGCACGTTATTTTATTGTAAAGTCCCCGTTTCTAGGCCTCAAAAGGGCCCGGACACCAGATTCAGCTCCTGTCTTCTGAGTCCTCGCTGAGGAGCGATACAGCCCCCACCTGTATCCTCGACCCTTCACTTACTTCCTGCCTCACAGTGCCCGGCTCAGCCTGGCTCTGCCTCTGAGTCTGCCAAGAGTATGTTATGATTCTAGTTATCAGTCCAGCCCTCCTTCTCTGCATTCCTAAGCTACTGAATCGCATCAATAGTTTCCGTCATTGTCTAGCCTTTACGTCTCCATGTAAGAGAAATACTGCATTTAATGGTCATTTAATATTCTTCAACACGCACTACATGTAGAATAATGCATGCTCCAGTCTTAGAGTCTGTTAGCCTTTACCCCGATAACTTTTGGATTCTATCAACATGTTCTCTAAACATCAGATACTAGATACTGTTTAGGTACATGTCGCCCTGACTCTCCAGACTTCAGTCTCTACTCCTAGCACAGAGTTCATAGCCCCCAGCTTCTCCTAGTAACACGTCATTGTCAGTTTACGCGCACCATTTAGGTTAGAGGTCCCGGCTCCTTAGGTAGCCCCCTCCATGTTTCCGCCCCATTTATGACATATTCTGTTACGTTTACATCACATGTCTATGTATACGCCCCTGTTACACCCATTTTCACCCTTATCTTTCGCGACTGCTATTGACCACACCCACTGCTCCGCCTACTGTAATTCATTGTAATGTAACTGTTTTAGTATATATATTTGTGCACTGTTATTAAATGTTACGCCGATTCTGATCCTGCCCCCGGCAGCGCTGCCATCCTGTTCCCGTGCAGGTTGTCCTGTTCCTGTCCTTTATGCTGTATTAAAACCTGCAAACTCCTACTACCTCGAATCTTGACTCTTATTTATTGAGCTATCTGTTATTGCTATGTCCAGTAAAACCTAGATCCGGTATTATTTATTTATATACCACATAATGGCGCCCGAACAGGGACTTGCCCTTTCCCCACGCGCCGGTGAAGCCACGCCGGCCCCCTGACCCTCTGCAGCCGTGACGGAACCATACCGTGCACGTGCAGATATTTCTGCTTCAAGTATCCCTCAGGCCCACGGAGGAGACGGAGGTGGCGGTCCAGCATCCAGACGAGGCGGTGGAGGAACGCGGCGAGTCCCGACCAGAGCCCAAGCCGAGAGTCCAACGTCCGAGGTATCCGGAGGCCCACCCGTAACAGAAGTCCGAAGTTCGTCCGTCCGGCGTCGAAGCAGTCCAGTCCAGTCCGAGGCCTTCCGTTCTTGCTGCCCGGTGAGTACCGTTGCTGGGGTAGTATCTAGACAGGGTCAGTCTAATTGACTCTGGTCCGTGGGTTGGTGGTACACAGACCCAAAACGAAGTGTCCACTTCGGTGGATGCGGGTCCTGACGTGTCTCTTTATGAGACCGGTAAGTTTCGTACTGTTTCAGCAGTGCATCTAGTTTCTGTTCTAGTCAGTTCTGTTCTCGAGAAAATTCATGTATTCTGTTTTCAGTATTCCAGGTAGTATTCTGTTCGAACTGTTATTTTAAATGTTCTTCATGTATTTTTAATGTCGTGGTATGAAAGTGGTGTAGTTATCGTGTTCGTTGTGTATTGTATTGTGTCTAGATTACAGTTCAGTCATGCCCTTATTTTCTAAACTACGTCAGTTAAAAACCAGAAAAGGTCTGCTAGAAGCAGCAGTTCCTGTCCCGCCTAGGGACAGTCCAGGTCATTTTATGTATCAAAAGCATGGCATAAGTGCCATATTATATCTAGATTTATGGGTAGAGTATACCAAAGAGTTAGAGGAAAAGTATAGATGGCCCGTATCAGGTACGTGGGATGCCGAGTGCATCATGAGAGTAGAAGAAGCATTATGGAAAAAGAAAGCCAGACAGTCACAGAAGGATGCCATCGAGTTATGGCGCAAAGAATCTCATAAAAGAACCGAAAAAGAAATCAGAAAGTCAGAACTAAGTAGAGAATCTTTGGAACGAGCCCAGGAAAGGGAACTAATCGAGATAGGTGAACGAGTTAAAACAGAACAGTCAGACAGACAGAGGAATGCCCTTATTAAGGGTATGTATCCTCTTCTTGCCGAGGGCTTGCCAAAAGCGACCCCGGAGGCATCCAGTAATTTTCCGCCACCATTAGTTCCGACCAAGCTACGTCACAAACCGACCGCAGCTGATATTTTCATCTCGTCCTATTTGGACGACACAGTCCCAGAATATGCAAATCCTGTTCTGCCAGTCCCTGTGAATCAGGCAATTCCTGCTCCTCCAGACACCGGAGTACCTGTTACGGTACCCCCGGTCCAGCCTACGTTACAATTTCCCGCCGCGCTAGTACGAAGAGTATCAGTCGACGATTCCAGTTTAGGGGCCGCAGGAGGAGGTCCTCCTGGTACCCCGCCGCCACACCAACGTAGAACGTTGGCCGAGTTACATGAATGTGCGTTACAGCGTACGCCCAAATATAAGTCCGTTGCAGAAATCCGACGAGCTCTCACGGAATGCCGCTATGATCCAGTGGCAGGTGATGATAGTACTGTAATATATTCCATCCGTGTAAGACGGGTGACCGGGTATTTGGACACCCTACCAGATATGAAAGGAGATCTAGACCGAATATATCGTTTCATCCGTACAGGGGATGATCCAGAAAGTATTGGCGAAGCCATGTCTCAAAGGAAAGCTGAGATCCAGCTCATGATATTAAAGTTTCTGATTAATTGTCTAATAAGAGAACAAGATTCCCCGACTAAAGATCCGGCCGAAATGAAAATTCTGACAAGGTGGAGTGATAATATAGCCGAGGGTAAACACAAGACTATCAGTAGTATAGAGAGTATGTACAAGAAAATTCGTAAGGAAATACTAAAGTTACACGAACAACGTAAAGCAGCACAAGTAAGCGAGAAAGAAAATGACTCTACTGAAGAGGTAGAGGACGAGAATCCCACTAGAATAGCGTATGTAGGAAAATCTAGATTTCCAGATCGCCATTTGCGCCTAGAACACAAGTCAGTTTTACATCATCCAGCACCAGAACAAGGTTCTCTGGAACAAGTATTTCAAGCTACCGATCACATTCTGAAATTACGAATCGGTTACAGTGAGTTAAGTACTATGCATGAACAAGAACTAGCCCGATCAGCAGTCCGATGGATTACTGATTCTACCACTTTTCCAGACGAAATAGTGGCACAAATGTTTCTGAAACTGCCTCCAGCCGAGCAACGACTGGTGGGTATGTATATGATCCAGCACCTCATTACTCTGTATGAGGGTCAACATTCTGATCCAGGTCCGTTACACGATGTCCTGAACGAGTTACTCCAGTATAGATGGAAAGGTTTAGGTACCGATTTAATTAGTGTCATTCTAGAACAGCGCCACAAATATAGAACGTTTTTGAACCCGCATTTTGTTCATGTCTCACCCCCAGAAAGTAAACCCTTTTACATAGACAGACAGAATCCGTTACGAGAAGTACACCCAGTTAGGACAACAGATGGTGAAATGCAACGAGTGTTTGTTTACACTCCGATTACAAAGATGGAACTCTTAGAGATGAAGAAATTAATTCCCTGTCATGACAAAGATCCAGCAGGGTTCCACCGAGAATTAAAAGACATGCTCCGTATGGGAGAATACACGTATCCAGATATTATTAAAATGTTAAAGGTCCTGTTGCCCGCAGGGGTATACGAGAAACTCAAGGAAAAAGAATGGGAGGTGGGAGAGAAAAAGATCGATTGGGCAGTTCTCGAAGCTGAAGATAAGATACGAGTACCAGGTACCGGTCCAGGAGAGAAATGTAAAGAATTACCAGAATTGTTAATACAAGTTTTGCCAAGATTATTAGCCACTAAAAAGGAAGACTGGGATGCAATCTCAGCCTGTAAACAGAAACAAGATGAAGACACTAGTGATTTTTATACTAGATTCGAGAAATGCTTTAGTATTAACAGTGGCCTCAAGACAAGTAGCGAGTCATACCCTCATCTTTTTGTTACTAAATTAGTCGAGAATTCAAGTCCACAAGTTAAGAACCGAGTTCTGAAAGTCGAAAGTACCTGGCAAGCTAATACCCCGTCCCAGATGTTACAGATGCTCCAATACCACCAGAATAGAATCAGAGAAGAGCAAGAACACGAGAGAAAACGTATGAAAGACACGAAAATGAAAGTGCTAGTTGCACAATCTGTTCCACAAGACAGTCAGAAGAGGGGTACGAATCAAGCCAGTCATCCTGCAGTTCCCGTTAAAGGGACCTGCAATTATTGTAAACAGCCAGGTCATTTTATAAACGAGTGTGCAGTTCTGAAACACAATATAGCTACTGGTAAGACTAAAGAAAGACCACGTCCGCCTAGACAAGAACAAATTGCACAGACTTCTCAGCCACAGAATGCACAACAGACAGCTACAGCACCGCAGCCTATTGCTGCAACACAGCATGTTACACAGCAGATGTACCAGTATGCGCAGTCTGAGTATCCAGAGTATCAGCCATATTCATGAAACAGCCTAGAGAGGGAGGTAGGCTTGCCTCTCATCGAGATACCTGTAGATCAAGAGGGTCCCTATGTTCATAGTCAAGTATTAGGGAAAGACAGAAAGTTTTTGATTGATACAGGGGCAAGTAGGACCACCATCAGTCACGCCGAAGTTCCAGGGGCTCCGCTCTCAGGCTCAAGAAATGTTTCCCTTGGATTTTCAGGAAAGCCTATTGTAAATGAGATATCTCAGCCAGTTACTCTAGAAGTAGGTCCATTGTCCCGTACTACTGATCTGTTACTTACGAAGTCTTGCCCAGAAAATTTATTAGGCATTAAAACACTGAAAGAATTAGGTGCAGTTATTTGCTGTTCCCCAGAGGGAATACGACTGTTCTTACGTGACTTCAAGGGTCACTATGTATTACGAGATTTTGATCCGAGATTGTCCAATGTTCCGCAGCATTTATGGGCACAAGGTCCAACTGATGTTGGTTATATGCAAATCACACCCCATCGTGTGACTCTCAAGCCAGGTGTAGTGTTACCACGAATCAGACAGTACAGATTGCCACCTGAGGCTGTAGCAGCCTTATCCAAAATTATTGACGAGCTCATGGCTCATGGAGTAGTTGTAGAAACTGACTCCAATGTATGTAATTCTCCGATCATTCCAGTCATGAAACGTACTGATCCAAATGCACCCCCTGTATATCGATTAGTGATTGACCTCCGAGAGCTTAACAAATGTATTATTCCCCAGTACCCAGTTGTCCCAGATATCTCTTCCCTATTGACAGCCATTGATTCTGAAGCCTCATTTTTTTCAGTCATAGACCTCAAGAACGCATTTTTTTAGTGTCCCCATTCATCCAGACAGCCAGTTCCTTTTCGGATTTTGTTTAAATGGAAGGAGCTATATGTTCACACGAGCCCCTCAAGGTTTCACAGAAAGTCCTAGTATTTACAGTCAAGCACTTAAGAGACAACTAGACAACATTCACATGCCAACTGACACTGCCCTGCTCCAGTATGTCGATGATCTACTGATCACAGCCCGTTCTGAACGTGCTTGCGAGCGAGCATCCCTTACAGTCTTGTATTTCCTAGCCGAGATGGGGCACAAGGTGTCCCCTTCGAAGCTTCAATTCTGTGTCCAGCAAGTGATCTATTTAGGCCACTTACTGTCCAAGAGGGGTAGGCAGTTGACACCCGACCGTATCCAGTTAATAGCGAGTCTTCCTCAGCCCAAGACCCAGAAGGAGGTACGTGCTTTTATCGGCCTCACTTCTTACTGCAGACAATGGATTCCTCAGTATGCATTTCTAGCAAAGCCACTGATACAGTTAACGACACAGGAGGCAGCCGTATCGACTGTTCTCCCTTGGACATCTGAACATACACTTAGTTTTAATGAGTTAAAGAAAGCTCTATGCCAAGCTCCAGTTCTAGCAACACCGAACTACAGTAAGCCTTTTACACTTTTTGTCACAGAACGTGAAGGTACAGCATTATCTGTTCTCACACAAGATCAAGCAGGACAATACAAGCCCTGTGCTTATTTTTCGAGCACACTAGATCCTGTAGCCCAGGCTCTGCCTGCGTGCCTCAAGTCAGTTGCAGCCACAGCACTAGCTATCAGACAAAGTGATTCCATAGTATTAGGACATTCCTTGACAGTACAAGTCCCACACTCCGTGGAAGTTCTTTTAAACCGAACACAGACTCAGCACTTGACAATTGCACGTTTAACAGGTTATGAATTGACACTGTTCCAGCCACACATAGAAATCCGACGCTGCAACGTTTTAAATCCTGCTACACTGTTACCGTCAGTTAATTCAAATCCTGCCACACATGACTGTGTGGAAGTAGTTAACACTACGACAAAGCCAAGACAAGATCTGACAGATATTCCATTACCAGATCCCGACCTGACACTTTATGTGGATGGTTCATGTATGAGAACAAGTACAGGAGAACTAGTAGCCGCGTATGCAGTGACTACTGACACTGAAGTTATTGAAACACACCGTATTGACACCCTGTCTGCTCAAGCAGCAGAGCTAGTTGCTCTGACACAAGCCTGCATACACGCCAAGAACCTGAAAGTTAATGTTTACACAGATTCACGTTATGCATTTGGAGTCGTACACGACTTTGGAGTGCTCTGGCAGGAGAGAGGTTTCATGACTTCTCATGGAACCAAGATTCAGCATGGTCTCCTTATTCAAGCTCTGTTAGATGCCATACACTTACCGACATCTATTGCTATCATGAAATGCTAAGCACATACGAAAGTTACTGACACTATTTCTCAAGGTAATGATCTAGCAGATCGCACAGCCAAGCTTACAGCACAGACGCCAGACATTCCAGTTAATAAGACACCGACATACACTCCAGATCCGACTACCTGTATGACAGTTAAGGACCCTACTCACGATGTCATAGATATCCAGTTACATGCTACTCCCGAGGAAATCAAGAAATGGTCCGAACAAGGAGGGGTCCAGACAGATCAGGGATGGGTAACGAAGGGTAAAGCCACATGGTTTCTCCCCGACTCTATGGTTCAAGTCATTATCAATACCGCACATAGTCCAGCACATTTAGGAGAAAAAGCTATGTTAGATAGTATCCAGAACATTTGGTTCAACAAGCATTTACGAGCTGCAGCCAAGCAGAAAGTCCGTACCTGTATGATATGTTGTCAGTTTAATCCAGGTAAAAGTGTTCCGGTGGAACAAGGTGGATTCCAGCCTCCTGACCACCCTTTTGAAGTCCTCCAGATGGATTATATTCAGATGGAGCGATGTCGAGGTTTCAAGTATGTCCTTGTAGTTGTATGCGCTTTGTCCAGGTGGACAGAAGCATATCCAGTCCCAGATTACACAGCCGCGACCACTGCTAAGCAGTTGGTTCGGGAATTTTTCCCCCGTTATGGACTCCCTAGGGTCGTATATTCTGACAACGGCCAACCATTCTCATCCGAGCTTATGAAACATATTTCCCTGTTGTTAGGGTACCAGTGGAAGTTCCATTGTGTACGCCATCCAGAAGCAGCCGGTCTCGTAGAGAGACATAATCAGACCCTGAAAATTCGAATTGCAAAAGTATGTAAAGAGAAAGGTGTAGACTGGCTAGTAGCTCTGCCAGTTGCCCTATTTTATATGCGCATGGTCGCACATTCTAGATCAGGTCTGTCCCCTTATGAGGTCGTATTCGGCCGCCCCCCTAATATGTGGAGTACACCTAGACCTCGAAGTATTACCGATGTTTCAAGTAATATGCTGACAGATTACCTAGCTTCCTTGATGTCTGCCCTCAACTCTTGTCGTTCACAGGTTGCTGCCGCATTTCCAGACAATACCGAGGTGGCACCGCATGAAATCGTTCCCGGATCCATGGTTCTTGTCCGGAATTTTGATCGTTCAAGTCCGCTGGAGCCTCGCTGGAAGGAACCCCGACAGGTCCTCCTCACCACCCGTACTGCTGTCAAGTTGGAAGGCAGGAAGGGCTGGGTCCATTTGTCACATGTGAAAAGATTTTTTGGACTGAAACCTGTTTCAAAGAACATTTCCGAGGATTTTAAGGATTGCCAAAGTACTATTCTTAAGGACTGTCCCGCAAAAGACATTGCTACGAACCCTTCCCTGTTAGAGAAAACTCCGCAACAGGAGTATAAGCTTAAACTAAGGTCTAGTAAAATAAGTCAGCCAGTTTGATTGTCTAAGTCCTCCCCTAGGTGAAACGGTTAGACCGGTTTCTGACATGTATATAATAGACCCCCACAGAGAGAGAGTTAGTGAGAACTCTAGAAGTTGCACTATTATTTTATGTTTTCTGCTATATTTTAGCATTATGATTTCCTGCACCAGTTATGCATTTTATTTGTGTTTTTCAGTTTCTCATGTAAATAAGTCTGCTAATGTTACAGTAGAGCACACGTTTAGTGATCTGCCTCCTCATGAACTTTCTTATCGTTTTGCTATGCGTAATAACTCTTTTGTCCGCATGTTACATTATTCACACCAGACCAGCAATGCCACAAATTGTTGGGTGTGTGGTCGACTCCCCCCTTTCCAGACACCGAAGGGAGTTCTGCCACTCTTTCCTTATCCATTTTCACATAATGGTTCGTGTGGAGCATGGTCCACGTTGACGTCATCCTCAACAGATATGTCCTTTCTGAACAGCACATGTTTCCCAGACAAGCAAGGTCTTCCCCACAGAACAGGGTTAGATCTAGAAAATGAAGTTTATAATTTGGGTAATTATTCTTCGAATTTTATGGTCCTGAATGTTCAGTCTGATACTACTCCAGACTTACCTGCTATGTCAGTACTACCAGTCAAAGGTGAATTATGTGTCCGAAATAATGGTTCCGTACATGTAGGCCATAGTGATTGTACTACTATTGTCAAGTATAGTGACAGTAGGAAATCTATTTTCAAAGCTTCACGTCATTCTTATTTTGTTTGTGGTCAGACCGCATATATTCGTCTGCCCCTTGATTGGGATGGTACATGTTACATTGCCTTCCTACTGCCACCAGTTTTCCTAGCCCCACCTGACTATCATAGGAATTCCCACCTAGTACATACTAGACACAAGAGAAATCTCCCGATTGTCGATTATACTGAAACTGCTCTAGAACAATACATAGATATCAATAAAGGTGTCTTCCCCTACTTAGGTACTGTTGTAAATAGTAAACTGATACGTAGATTAACCAGAACACTTGAAGCAGTAGTGATCGAGACTACTTCTGCTCTAGGTAACTTAACCGAAGAACAATCCTTTATGAGAATTGTTGTGCTCCAGAATCGTCTCGTCCTTGACGTCATACTGGCCGATAGGGGCGGGGCATGTAGAGTCATCGGATCTAGTTGCTGCATTTTCATTCCTAATAACGCACCGTCTGTTTATTCAGCTATAACCAGACTCCATAAGATTGCCCATATGTTACACCAAGATCCAGGCACCTGGACATGGTCCGGTTGGTTCTGGAATACAATTTCCGCCAGGGGATGGAAAGTATTGTCATTTCTGGGTATTGCAGTAGCGATCATATTCAGTTGCTGCCTCTGTTTACAATGTGGCCCTGCGATTTGCGGCATTTGTGCTACATCTTGTATTCCTAGTCCCAAGTCTCGTCCTAAATCCCGTTCCAAGAAAATTCGAGACGAGCAAATGATACTGTATGAAATGATAGATGGTATCATGAATATTGATGTTTCCTGATGGAAACGTAGTGACAAGGAGGGAATGTGGAAAAGTAAATTTTGCCATGTTCTGTGTCCCTACGTGTCCTCAATCTTATGTTATGTGTGCATGATTAAATATGCATATGTATCCCCCATGTTTGATTAAAGACGCAATTACAGTTGTGTCCATCATTAATATGCCAGTTTCCAGTTCTCGTGAAAGCTACGAGTATCAGGCCTATGTAAAGTTACGTTGCCACGTTTCTCAGTGTGCACGTTATTTTATTGTAAAGTCCCCGTTTCTAGGCCTCAAAAGGGCCCGGACACCAGATTCAGCTCCTGTCTTCTGAGTCCTCGCTGAGGAGCGATACAGCCCCCACCTGTATCCTCGACCCTTCACTTACTTCCTGCCTCACAGTGCCCGGCTCAGCCTGGCTCTGCCTCTGAGTCTGCCAAGAGTATGTTATGATTCTAGTTATCAGTCCAGCCCTCCTTCTCTGCATTCCTAAGCTACTGAATCGCATCAATAGTTTCCGTCATTGTCTAGCCTTTACGTCTCCATGTAAGAGAAATACTGCATTTAATGGTCATTTAATATTCTTCAACACGCACTACATGTAGAATAATGCATGCTCCAGTCTTAGAGTCTGTTAGCCTTTACCCCGATAACTTTTGGATTCTATCAACATGTTCTCTAAACATCAGATACTAGATACTGTTTAGGTACATGTCGCCCTGACTCTCCAGACTTCAGTCTCTACTCCTAGCACAGAGTTCATAGCCCCCAGCTTCTCCTAGTAACACGTCATTGTCAGTTTACGCGCACCATTTAGGTTAGAGGTCCCGGCTCCTTAGGTAGCCCCCTCCATGTTTCCGCCCCATTTATGACATATTCTGTTACGTTTACATCACATGTCTATGTATACGCCCCTGTTACACCCATTTTCACCCTTATCTTTCGCGACTGCTATTGACCACACCCACTGCTCCGCCTACTGTAATTCATTGTAATGTAACTGTTTTAGTATATATATTTGTGCACTGTTATTAAATGTTACGCCGATTCTGATCCTGCCCCCGGCAGCGCTGCCATCCTGTTCCCGTGCAGGTTGTCCTGTTCCTGTCCTTTATGCTGTATTAAAACCTGCAAACTCCTACTACCTCGAATCTTGACTCTTATTTATTGAGCTATCTGTTATTGCTATGTCCAGTAAAACCTAGATCCGGTATTATTTATTTATATACCACACCTCCCCAACCTACGCATGTCACATGGAACTAGGCATGGAATACATCGAAGACCATATAAAAATCCAGCCTATACTATTGTGGCATCGTATTTGGACGACGGTCAGTGTCATCTGACCCGCTCACTAATTAAAGACTGTCTGGCTTTAGATAACTGGTTGAAGGTCCCATGGTTACTATATGTCCATAAATTCTTAAAGGACCTGGACTTCCCTTTATACTTTAAAGACCCGGATTCCCTAAATACTATAACCAGAAAGGCCCTACGGCTGTTATGCCTATCTCACCTGGGGGAAATTCGCTTGGCCCAAGAATCCCAAAAAGTCACAAACTGTTATATTTTAACTATTCAATGCTCTTTGGGCATACAGCCGTATCTTACTTTCTGTTTAACAACTTACGAAAAGTATCTGTTGACCCGGTTCAGATTTAATTTGTTTTTTCGATTGGTTATATTTCCAGGGAGACAGGACTGGTCAATTCCCATCACCCAGTGTCCATGTGATGGTACCTCTGAACAGTCAAATATACATGTATTGATGTTCTGCAAATATTATGTAGTACCACGCAAACGTTGGATTATTCCTATCCTGTCGACCCTTGGTCTGAGAAGATGTCGTCCTGCCTTTGCGGCATTACAACTCTTAGATTCAGTACCAATTGCTAAAGGTTTAGCCATGTACTTAAAAACTTGTCTGAAAATCCGAGCCACCCTGGAATCAAATGGAAATTTTACGGATCAACTAGATTGTAATTGACTGATATGCCTATTTCTGCATTTTTAGCTGTTGAATTAGAGTATGTATGTAAAGCTTTATTGTATGTGTGTTCACACACTTTATTTAATACTTTTTTACCGTGTAATATTTGATGCAAATGAAATTGTACATACTGATTGTTGCTTTTATGATTTTATATTTGTACTAAAATCGAATAAAGCTTTCTACTACTACAGTGTAGAGAGAATCAATAGAGGTGCAGAAAGAGGCCATAGGTGTGCAAAAAGATTAAAGAGAGGTACAGAAAGAGGCAGGAGAAGAGCAGAAAGAGGCAAAAGAGGTGGACAAAGATAGAAGAAGTTTGCAGAAAGAGGCAAGAGAGTTACAGAAAGAGGGAACAGGGGTCCGGACAGACGCAAGAGAAGTGCAGAAAGAGGGAAGAGGGGTGCAGAAAGAAGCAAAAGAGGTGCACAAAGAAGCATGAACAGTGTAGAGAGAATCTATAGATGTGCAGAAAGAGGCAATAGAGGTGCAGAGAAAGGCAAGAGAAGAGCAGAAAGAAGCAAAAGAGGTGCAGATAGAGGCAAGAAAGGTGCAGAAAGAGGCAAAAGAGGTGCACAAAGAGAGGGGAAGTTTGCGGAATGAGGATAGAGGGGTGCAGAAAGAAGAAAAAGTTACAGAAAGAAGCATAAGAAGTGCAGAAAGGAGCAACAGAGGTATAGAAAGAGTCAAGAGAGGTACAGAAAGAGGCAAGTGAGGTGCAGAAAGAGCTAAAAGAGGAGCAGAAAGAAGAAAGAGAAGTACAGAAAAAGGCATGAGAAGCCCAGAAAGAGGCAAGAGAATTGCTGAAAGAAGGAACAGAGGTGCACAAAAAGGTAAGATAAGTGCAGAAAGCGGGAAGGGGTACATAAAGAAGCTATAAACAATATGCAATGGAGGGAGGGTTCAAGGGGCAGTTTAACGACCTGTGCACAGTTATTATCCCCCTGGTAAGCTTACTAGAAAACAACGGATAACTGTGGGTCTAACAACAAAAAACCAAACTATGTGTGTGGAGGCTGGCTATGTGTCTGCTTCAGAATTTAATTAGAAGACAAACTATAAGCTTACCAGACGGATAATAACTGTGCACAGGTCGTTAAACTGCCCCTTGAACCCTCCCTCCATTGCATATTGTTTATAGTTCCAGAGCAGCTAAGGCTGCGGGTTCATTTTTAAGATAAGTGGTAAATGTATATTATCACGGTCCACTCTTAAAGATATATGTGGATTAAAAGTTGTGTAGATTCATGTTGATAGCTGCTCAGTGCTTATGACCATAAGACCACGAAACACAAATATCTGTTCAAACACCATATGATAGCTTACCTCAAACCAAAAGAACCTTAAATTTTTCTGTCACTGTACCTCGATGGCTTCCAATCTAGGTCTAGCCTATGACGAGGCGGAAATACAGTCAATACTGGATGACAATCGGAGTATGTTAGAAAACCTACCCAAACCTCAAGATACTAGTCAGGATGGGTGGCCAAAGATTTTGATGTTAAAGAAAAGTCATTCCCGTACGTGCATTCATGGAATCAGTATGGCAGAATATCTCAGAGGGAATGGTGCACCCTCTGGATTAATTGTCGTTAATTCACCGAGACTCTTTTTGGATGATCCGGATTTCATAAGAGACTGGTACCTCATCGCCTGGAAGTGCACAAGAGACTGGCTAGTCTTAATTATAAAGACTGCAAAGAAAGCTGCAGATAAAATCATGATAGAGATCCAACTACTGGAAGGACAAATAAAAGCCACTATATCGGGCAAACTATTCACAAAACAACAGGATGAAAACAACAAAACGAACAAGGACTTTAAAGACAACATCCTGTTCACAAAATTAGAGAAATGCAAGAAAGATCTAGCAAAATTCTCTAAAGAGAAGATCTACCCGTATACGAGTGCCAACTATGTTCCGACGCCATTCAATCGCAATGGAAGAACAGGGGGCTCTACCTATGGGACTTCTTCTTCTGAAGACAATTCCTCCGACTCTGACTCCTCTAATCAGAACAACTCAACAACTACCAAAAGAGGGAGAGGCCAGTGGAAACAAAGAGGTACACAGAATTATAATCAAGGGCAATTCAATCCCTGGTGGCCACCCAATCCTTGGATGCAAGGCCCACCACAATTCCCTCAAAACATGGGTCCTTTTGGACCAGGACCATACTTACCAAACCACAATGTGCCTTTTTTAGGGTATGGCAGAGGGAGGTCGCGCGGAAGACGCCGGACACAGGGACAAGTACAATGGAACCTCCCCCAGCAAGGAATGGGGCTCCGGAGCGGCAAACAGATCCCGCAAGAACAGGCAGGGACGAGTGTGGGACCAGCCTCATAGTCAACTTGAGCTCACGGATTTTGACACCACTTGAAGAGAAGGTACTCAATAGAGGCCTGGGCTTCGTGGGCACTAATGTAGGAGATCCATTCCAAACACAGATCGAAATATCCAAATTCTTCCGAAAGGTGAGACTCCAGTTCTTCTTCTCCAAAAATGACCAAACTGAGACGAATTTCCAGAACACTGGACTGAAAAAACCATCCACCTTCAGTCCTCCAGCAGGCACGGTGCCAGCTAAGGTTCTTACTTTCGAAGAAGCCGTACAGCATGATGTGCAGCAGTTATTTAAACAAACACATAAACCATTCATTAACATCCCGAAATCTGAACAAGAGGCCTTGAAAGAGCTCATGAAGGACGATTCAATTACGATCAAACCAGCCGATAAGGGCGGAGCCACAGTACTGTTGGACACATCAACCTACAGAGAGGAATGTTTACGTCAACTAGGAGATGCACGTTCCTACCAACTACTGACAGAAGACCCAACTCCTAGATTAGCAACAACGATTGGACATATTGTAGAGGAGGCTTTGGCAGAAGGATGGATTACAACTAAGGAAGCAGCCTACCTGACAACTCCACATCCCATAAGGCCATACTTCTATGTTCTGCCAAAGATTCACAAGGCGCAGAGACCTCCACCCGGTCGCCCGATAATTTCTGGGATCGGATCGATATTAGAACCCCTATCAACGTTTGTCGATATCTTCCTGAGACCAATGGTCAAACTGATGCCAACCTACCTCCAGGACACGAAGGATCTACTCAGAATTCTGCCCGACATAGAATTCGATCCCGCAACGGATCTTCTAGTATCCTTTGACGTAGAGTCATTGTACACCTCCATCCCCCAAAATGAAACGCTGGAAGCGATTGAAACCTTACTGGGTGAACGAGACCTCGACAACTCTATAACACCAGTCTCTATGATTATGAATCTGGCCACAATAGCCATGAAAGAGAACTTTTTCGAGTTTGAAGGCCAGTGCTACCTACAAACAGCAGGGACAAGCATGGGCAGCGTTTTTGCGCCGAGCCTGGCGAATCTATACATGCATAAATTCGAACAGGATCACGTCCTTAACATTGACAATCCTTATATATCATCAATACGTACGTGGAGGAGATACATTGATGATATTTTGGTGATCTGGCGCGGGGATGAAGTCTCTCTCCAGTCCTTCCATATTTGGCTGAATAATCAAAATGAGTTCTTGCGTTTTACTCTAGAAAGCAACAAACACTCTTTGGCTTTTCTGGACCTACTTATTACAGCTACACCCCAGGGTCTTAAAACAGAACTGTACAGGAAGCCTATGGCCCGAATTTCACTGCTACATTACACCAGCTGTCATCCGAAGTCTTTACGAGACAATTTACCATACGGACAGTTCTTACGTGTACAACGTAACTGTTCGTCAAAAGAAGACTTCGAGAAACACTCTGAGGACCTAGCTCAACAACTAGGCTATAGGAGTTACCCTAAGAGGCTCATCAAACGCTCAATGAAAAGAGCCACGAATAACAACCGGGAAGCCCTATTAGAACCGCCGGTCCCCAAAGAGAAAACCGAAAGATTGACTTGCGTTAATACTTTCAGTACGAGGTCAAATGCGATTCAACGCATAGTTCCCAAGCACTGGAAGATTCTGAATACTGGGCAGGATTCTCTGGAACAACCACTATTTGCTTTCAAACGAGCAACCAGCTTAAGAGATCGACTGATTCACACCAGACCTGCAGCCAGAGAGATTCATCAAGTTGGCACACTATGGAATATGCCACCAGTAACAGGGCATCACCCGTGCGGTAACTGTGCTGCATGCCCCCAGACCAAACACACGACATCGATAGACATTGGGACCACTCGTCATTGGGAACAAAAACGATTTACGAATTGCAATAGTAGCAATTTAATCTATCTTATCACTTGTCCGTGCACACTAAGGTACGTCGGAATGACCACTCGGAAAATTAGAACACGAATTTCCGAACACAAGAGCACAATAAGATGCAAAAAACAAGCGACCCGTCTAACGAACCACTACATCCAGGCGGGCCACAAACCTACGGATTTCGAATGGACCGTACTAGAACAACCCAACATCCCAGCACACATCACTGATGTGTCCAAACATCTTTTCAAAATAGAACAAAAATGGGTGTACAAACTTAACTGTGACAAAGCCGGGCTCAACAAAGACATTCCGTGGATGGCACTGTAGATCTGCCCACAAGCACAAGGTGCCGTATGTATGAATAATGAGGAAGGTTTTTCCAATACTCTATGAATAAATAACATTTGAACAACCCCTCAACAAAGACTCATAATTGAGCAGGGCATACTGTTGTGGCAATGGAATCTTTGGCCATCTATTGGTATCTTGACGAGGTAGTAATATAAACAAGAATATACGTGTTTAGTGTCTACTAAATAAAGAGTATTAAGGAGTACACATATGACATTTTGAAACGTCAATTAAACTCAATTGTGGACTACATATCACAGAATGCATCAGGTTGTCCATAGCTGTACACCGAGGAGTCCATAATGCATATTGTACTTGACATCTGGCATGAGATCGATAATTACTCCACCATGACTACATAAGAAGTTTATAATAAACAAGAAGGCATTTACTTGCTTTTAACCAAACCGGTGATTAATGCTGATATATGATATCATCAACATTGACCACACTGGTGTAGTTTAAGCTGGAGTATAGAAGAATCGGCATTTAATTGTGCGCGATATACCACAGAATTACACTTCCCATGAGTCATGGTAGTTCTATTGAAAGTTTGCAGTCCAATCACGGACACACAAGAAACAATAAGGAAGCAGTTTGCCTGCACCGCGGTACCTCCCCAAACAGCCCGGCAGGCTGTTAGGAGTACCGACGGTTAGGTAAGGGTGCTTGGTTAAGGGGGCGTACTGAGATTAACCCACTAGTGCATGCGCGCTGCATATATAATCACAAGCGGTGTGTCTGTTAAACCGAGGGACGCATTGTCGATTTCTAGTTTAAAAATAGTTAAAGCGCCCGGTCTCCATGCGTAGCGCGGTTATAGTGAGACCAACCAGTAAACAAAGTGACACTGACTTACAATGGACCTTTTCTCGTTGTTCGAGATTCTAGGTCTTAGCCATGGCTATTTGCATGAGCTGAGTTCCTTGCACATTAATGATGGGGCAGGAGCTAGAGGATGTCTAAGCTATCGAGCAGCACTCCATCTGCGCTTAGCGTGTAAAATTAAGAATATTATTAACTTGAACTCAAACAGATAAGAGACTAGTTGGCCGAAAAGTAAGCCTGCATCAGAATAAACTGACAGTATGAGGTGCCTTTTAACACACCTATTAAGCTAGCGAGTGTATGTAGGAATTAGGTCTTACACTGTCTAGTGGTCATGTGTTTCGTCACAATTTTTAATATTTTCTGTACCACAGAGCGGTGCTTCAGATTCCTGAGCTGTTTGCCAGGTGAGGCAAGGCATTTTCCCCTTACAAAATAAGGTGAGCCCTTGTTATTTTTTGAACAATGGGGTGCATACTAAGGTCAATGGACCCTATATGCTAAGAATAATTTAGCAATGTCTAATCATAACCCGTACTAATGATGGTGTTATCATATTTTAAACCCCCTATCTGTGTGTGGATATTCTGGCGAATTTACAATTGAATTTCCTGACCCAAGAAGGAGGAAAACTGAATGTGAACAGGTGACATTTAGCATTATTGTTCACGTATGTCTTTTCTTGTAATATACACCCTTTTTTGTAATTTTTTCAAACACAAGCAGTAGCAATTAAGTTAATGGGTCCTGAGGAAGCGGCAGGTACTAATTTTGACCTCTAAAGTCCGCAGAAACATGTCGACCAGATTACCCAGTCAGAAGTTATTTGTTTGAACCATCTGACTTTTTTGCACTCTATTGTTTTTAGTTTTGGATGTGCATGACTCCAGAATAAAGTTATATTGTATGCATTATCCAATTTTATTATGAACACTTTCACCTTTTTCACTAATCACTTATGCACTGCTTTCAGTTACTAGTAAATAACACCTACCAGACATCTATCTTTAATGACTATCTCCTCTACTTATGGAGACAAAAAATGGACTACCTACTGTGAAGTAGACCAAATGATGTACTGGGTGACACAGAACGAGTAACTGATGGACATTTTTTCATAGTGGGTATATGTCCAATAGTTTGTCTTCTAATTAAATTCTGAAGCAGACACATAGCCAGCCTCCACACACATAGTTTGTTTTTTGTTGTTAGACCCACAGTTATCCGTTGTTTTCTAGTACATAAAGAAGCAACAGGGGTTCACAAAGAGGCAAGAGAGATGCAGAAAGAGGCAAGTGAGGTACAGCAAGAGGTAAAAGAGGAGCAGAAAGAGGCAAGAGAAGTGCATAAAGAGGCAAGAGGGATGCATAAAGTGGCAAGATGTGTGCAGAAAGAAGCAAGTGGGGTACAGAAAGAGGTAATAGAGGAGCAGAAAGAGGCAAGAGAAGTGCAGAAGGAACCTAGTGCAGTGCAGAAAGAGGTAAGAGAACTGCAGAAGGAGGGCAGGAGAAGTGCAGAAAGAAGCAACAGAGTTGAAGAAGGAGGCAAGAGAACTGCAGAAAGGCAAGAGAGTCACAGAAAGAGGGAATAGGGTTCCGGACAGAGGCAAAAGAGGTACAGTAAGAGGCAGGAAGGGTGCAGAAAAAGACAAGAGAGGTGCAGAAAGAAGCAAAAGAGGTGCTCAAAGAGGGAAGAATGATGCAGAAAGAAGCAAGAGAGGTGTAGAAGGAAGCAAGATCAGTGTAGAAACAATCAATAGAGGTGCAGAAAGAGGCCATAAGTGTGCAAAAAGAGGCAAGAGAGGTACAGAAAGAGGCAGGAGAAGAGCAGAAAGAGGCAAAAGAAGTGGACAAAGATAGAAGAAGTTTACAGAAAGAGGCAAAAGAGTTGCAGAAAGAGGGAAGAGGGATGCAGAAACAAGCAAGAGAGGTGCAGAAGGAAGCAAGAGCAGTGTAGAAATAATTAATAGAGGAGCAGAAAGAGGCCATAAGTGTGCAAAAAGAGGCAAGAGAGGTGCAGAAAGAGGCTGGAGAAGAGCAGAAAGAGGCAAAAGGGGTGGACAAAGATAGAAGAAGTTTGCTGAAAGAGGCAAGAGGGGTGCAGAAAGAAGTAAGAGGTGCAGAAAGAAGCAAAAGAAGTGCAGAAAGGAGCAACAGAGGTGCAGAAAGATGCAAGAGAAGTGCAGAAAGAGGCAAGAGAGGTACAGAAGGATCAATAGAGAAGAGAGGGCAGAAAGAGGGAAGAGGGGTACAGAAAGAAGCAGGAGGGGTGAAGAAAAAAGCAAGCGTGACACCGAAAGAAGCAAGAGAAGTACAGAATAATGCTAGAGGTGCACAGAAAGAGGCAAGAGAAGTGCAGATAGGGTCAGAAGAGATACAGAAACAGACAGGAGAGATACAGACAGAGGGTACGTGTTATAAATGGCGATTTCTGGTTGGCTAAGGCTTGCGCCAAAGCCAGGCAGAAACCACCACTCTAGTCAGGGCAAGGAAGTCACCCGCCAAAGATAACCCCTGCTCACCCCCTTGGTAGCTTGGCACGAGCAGTCAGGCTTATCCCAGAGGCAATGTGTAAAGCATTTGCGCACGCACCCACCAGCAACAACATTCCAGGCCCCCCACAAAAGGAATTCCACACAAGGTTATATATAAAAATAGCCTTTGTATTATACGAAACACATTAGATAATAAACACACAATTTACACTATGCCACTGGCACGTGCAGAATTTACAGGGGATTATGTACATAAGACAGGGCCACATGGACCACTGTCGGGAATAAGCACTTGGTAGAACTAGCACTTAGAACATAGAACAATTGTAGCATAAAATAGCAAATGTAGCACACAGCCAGTAACCACTGGTAACCGATAAGTACCTCCTACGCAATCCTAACCACCTTAGGCATATAACACGCAGGGAACCATGAACACACTAGCATAACCTATACTAGATAAAACAACCTCCTAAGCATAAACATATGTCTAGAGGTATCAGAACACAGGCGCAAAACATACTACACACAGTACATTTCCTAACACCCAAAGCATCAGCACATGAATCAGCATAGCACATAAATCTTATTAGGGTCCAGGTTGCGCCACTGCGCCAAAACCGAAATGTAGCAGCTGCCCACTACTTCCTGGGCAGCTGAAGACAATAGCAAGGGGCCTATACGCTGCAGCTGGCACTAAGTGTCGCACAGCTGTGGGAGGCCAAGGTAGGGAGGAAGGAGTGTGACTCACTCCTGAGTCCAAAGACATGTCCCTAGAAAGGAAAACCTAAACAGTGCAGCTGCCCACTACTTGCTGGGCAGCTGGGAAGCAAACTGCGACAGGGGCTCTCACTAGCCCCTCAGAACAAGTTGCACCAACGTTGGAGCCTTTTGGCTCTGGAACAGACATATTGCGCATTTTGGAGCCTTCTAGGCTCTAGGAATAAAGATTGCGCCACAGGTTGGAGCCATCTGGGCTCTAGAACAAATAACGTGTATTTTGGGAGCCCTCAAGGCTCTGAACAAATCTGCGCCCATACGTTCGAGCCATCTAGGCTTTAGAAATAGGGGGGGCAAACTGTGGAGCCATCGGGCTCTAAACATAGACATGGGCCAGGGAGCACACTGGCTCCTAAAGTAATTATGGCCCCAAACGCTGTAGAACACTGCTGGCGCTGAAAATAATGTTGCCAAATGGGGGAGCGGACATTGCTCCCTCTGGACCCTTCAAACAATCGTGTGCACCCTTTAAACACTGAGCCAAACGTTGGAGCGGCCCGCTGCCATCTGGGGCTGCTCTGGCAAAGGGGCCCTGCCATGGGGCATACATAGGTAAGGATGCCCGGGCCCCTCGGGCCCTCTAAAGAAATCTGGCTACGTTGGAGCAGCCCACTGCACACACAGGGCCGCTCTGACTCTGGGCTCCTCCGGGCACTGCCAGGCCCAAAAGCCTCTGCCCCCACCGAGCCCTACTCACCGGCTCTGGTCGGGGAAGGCTCCTTCGTCATCCCGTCTTCACCCGGTCCCCCATCTCGGGACCGGGACTCAGTGTGGAGCGGCAAGGCTCCGGGTCAACTCCTTTTCCTTGCCTCCCTCCTGGTAATGGGAGCCCCGCAGCATTCGGCGGTTGTCTCTTGGCGGCCCGGGGCTCTCCACAGCTCACGGGAGCCCCGGGCGGCCATCACTCGGCCTTCTTCTCTTTCCTTCTCTCGGCGGCAGCCGCGGGCAGCCAATCCTAGCGCGGCAGCGGGCGGGACTTCCTGGAAGCAAGCGGAATTCCCGCCCCGCTCCAGGCGCCCGGCCGCCTGACTTCCGTTTTTTCCGCGGGGGCGGCGCCGGCATCACTTTCGGGGGAAATAATGAGGGGTAGGCACCCTCGAAATATAAAATAAAAGTAGAAACGGGGTGGGCACCCGTTAAGGCACCCAAATAAGCAGGGTGGGCACCCGCTCTAGAATTAAGCAACTAACCCGGCATAATGCAGGGTGGGCAACTGCTAAGGGCGCAAAAGGGCAAGCGCTTCCCACTGGAAAAATGCCAGCGCTCTCCCCAGAGATAGAAATAAAGCACTCACGAGGCGCTGGGGGCACAGAAAGCACCAAAGGCCCCAGTAATAACCCCTCCAGCAAGAAGGGTCCCAGGAACACAGCCCCCATAGGTGAAGAGGGCAAGTAAAAGGTCCCTAAAGATAAAGAAAGGATCCTGGGGCAAGGAAAAATCCCCTAGTCATTCCAGACCAGTCAGAGGGGTCCCCAAGAAGTCTTCCAGCATCCAGGGTATCCAGGGGCTGGGCAGGGCCCAGGGAGGCAAGCCTTCCCCTGGGTCCCAGCAGCAGCACACCCCAGGTAGATTCAAGTCAGGAAACAAGAACATTTAACAAGCGTCTGTCTTGTTTTCGTCGGTCAGATTCCTTCTGACAGTGGTGAGTTTTTGGATACCGAGGCAGTAGCCTCATTACTCCACATTCGTTTTTGGATGCTGCATTGCTGTTTCAGTTTCGCAAGGTTAGCGCTTCAATGGGACGCGAGTAGCGGTCAAATGGGTTTGTAGAGATGTCTGCGAGTTTCCTGATCAGTGGGTTTTTCTTTTGATCTAATCCTTTGTAGAATTTCCTGTTGAGTTTGAGGAGATGGTCGTCCAACATCTCAATGCCTAGGTCTCTGTGGAGGTCTGCTGTTCATGTGAACATAGGTGCACCTGCTGCAATCCGTAAGGCCTTGCTCTGTAGTCTCTGTAGGTCTTCCGGAAGCTGCGGGCGGCAGCCACTCCAAACTGAAGAAGCGTATGTCATAGTTGGTCGAATTATTGCGGTGATTGCTCGCACCTTGCTCTGCATGGGCATCGACTTGGTCTTCAGGAGTGGATATAATGCAGCCTGTTTGGCTGCTGCTTTCTGGCAGGTCTTCTCTATGTGGTTTCTCCAGCTGAGTTTAGAGTCCAGAGTCACCCCCAGGTAGGAGCTGCTGTTTTCCCATTTGATCTCATCCCCATTGAGGAGGATCTGTGGATGTTTCCTTTTCAGCTTTCTGGTGAATAATTTTGCTGTGGTTTTGCTTGTTGTTGGACTTGGCTCTCTTGGCAGGGTCATCCCTGAACGTTTTGGCTTCCTCCAATATTCTCTCTGACCTGTTTTTGTTGGTTTAATGACTCTGGGCACTTTACCACTGCTGACCAGTGCTAAAGTGCATATGCTCTCCCTGTGCAAAATGTATATGTGATTGATTTCCATGATTGGCTCATTGGATTTACTGTCAGTCCCCAGTAAAGTGCACCAGGAGTGCTAGGGCTTGTAAATGCCAATACTGCTAGTGGGCCTGCAGCTCTGGTTGCGCCACCCACAGAAGCAGCCTTGTAAAAATGTGTCTAGGGTCTGCCATTGCAGAACCTGTGTGCAGTCTGGAACTGTCATGCTGGCTGGGCAAGTGCACACACTTGCCAGCCCTAAACCTTCCCTTTACTTCATATTAGTCACCCCTATGGTAGGCCCAAGGGCAGGGTGCATTGTAAGTGTAAGGTAGGACATGCTCTGATGTGTGTGGCATGTCCTAATAGTGAATTACAGCCAAATTAGTTTTTCACTATTGTAAGGCTACCTGTTCTTTTAGGCCAAGATGGGCTGCTGGAATTATTACACTCTATAATCCCAGCAGGCTCAGGGAACATGGTAGAAAGTCAAGTTTAGTATGCTTGAACTCAGAATAATAAAATACTTCTTTTAGTAAAGTTTATTTTAATATCCTGTGTTTGCAAATGCTACTTTTAGAAAGTTAGCATTTGCTTGCCTAACCATTTCAGCCCGCCTCTGCTAGGATGTGTATCTGTCTGTCTGGGATATGTGAGTGACAGGGCTGGGGGATGACAGGTGGTGAATGCAAGGATTACACCTTGGTGGGAGGTGGGAGTGCCCCTGGACTCTGAATAGGGCTGTGCTCTGCCACCACAATGCTGGCTCCGCCCCCTGGGGAGCGACTGATGACTCAGCCCTACACCTGGCCCAGGAAAGGCGAAGCACTGTCAACAAGGTACTCCTGGCTGCCACTGTCCACACAATGCTGGCTCCACCTCCTGTGGAGCGTCTGATGTGCCTGCCCCTCACACTGAAAGCAGAAACCAGAGTACACCCAACAAGTGCTCAGAGACTGAATGAAGTTATGCAGAGGCCCCCCTGGCCTGCAAGAACAAAGAAAATGCTGTATAAAAGTAGGAGCCCTGCTCCTTGTAAATCAGAATCCTGTTTCCCACAACGAACCTCTGCCCAACTAGAAGGAGAAGAAGAAGCTGGAAGGACTGGCCTGCTGTCTGCCTTGCTGAGGAAGGAGAGGAGAAGACTTACTGAAAAGACTTTGCTGACTTGTGCTAGAAACTTTCTCCAAGGGCTTGATTGAGCTTGCCCCCAGACCTGAACCCCAGGACTAGTGGGTTCTCTGTGCCTTGGCTCGTCTGTGATTGAGCCGTGTGTTTCCTCCCGCCGGAGGCAAGACTGCGCCCCCCTCGCCCCTTCCTAGAACTGTGTCACTCGGGAGCTTGCCTGCCCTTTCACCCGTTGAGAGCCTCGCTCTGCCCAGAGCTGCTCTCTGCCCCTCGGGTCAGGCCGCCTGCTCCTCTGCCACTGTTTGCTACTGGAGGACTTGGAGTGTTCATCTGCCCCCTCCCGCCGGAATCCTGGTCTCCTGAGCGCACATCCATAGCCTGGACGGCCGCCAGTGCGTTGTGATCGCACCCGGCCGCCCCGCTGTGCCCTCTGACCTGTGGAGAGGCTGCGCTGCATACCCAAAGGACTCACCGTCTCTATTGGCCGTATTGGAGGTCTCCGTGCCACGCCCCGCCTTCGGAAGCATCCTGCCATCCTTCAGATCCCAAGGTACGTCTGCGCTTCCAAGCGCACCATGAGCCTGACCCGTCTCCCTGCATCAAGGGACATTTGCCGACTCGTGGGGTCAGTGCGCCTCAAGCAAGAAATCGACAACGGGCTCGGGGCCCGCACCGTTCTTATTTCCCCGTCAGCCTGTAACTGTGTACTGAGGCCTTTCCTGTGCCTTGGCCCAAGAGGCTCCTCTCATCGCCTCCCTGCTCCTCACTGCAGCCGAGAGCCCCCACCTCCGGAAAAGGCCCAGGGTTCCTCGAGGATCCTCTCATCGCCTGCTTGCTGCTCCGCAGGTCAGCCCCCACCTCCGGAAAAAGCCCTGGGTTTCTCGAGGCCCCTCTCTGGTCTCCATTCAACCCGCACCGCGAGATGCGTGAGCTTTGGTAGGGCCTGGGGTTTTCTTCCGTGGGGAGCATAGAGGAGCGCTGCGAAGCGCACAGAGGCGCTTGGGAGCACCGTACCTCCCAGGAACGGGGCAAGAGGCCCCAATTATTGCATAATAAGAACAGTGGCATTATCCTTTCTAAAAGAGTAACTGAACTGCCACAAAAAGAACTATCTTAAGCAAAAGAGACTAAAAGGAAGCAGCTATTAATTCAAAAGAACACTTGCCATTTTTCCATGATCTTGTGGCCTAACAAAAATCGTTATATTGGTCTTGTGATAAGTCTTGCCTGAACATATATATTTTTATATATAAAGGAACCGTATTTTTATATAACTACAGCCTGGTGTCCATTTGTGGGGGGATTGGTATATTTACTGTGTGTGTTATTACAAATGCTTAACTCAGAAACGCCTGGAGAATAGCCTTGGCTGCTCACGCCACGCACCTAGAGGGTGAGCAAGGATAATTCTAAGGGGTCATCCTTTGCCCTGACTTAGAGGAGAGTGTCCCTGCTTGTCACAAGTGAATACTTGCGCCAACCAGAGACCCCCAATTCTAACATTAGACGCAGCGGTGAGGATTTGCGAATTTGCATTTGTAGTTGACATACAGTGAATTGCTGATCACCACATAGTGAGGGCAGACCTATAACGCAGCCACAGATTTTATTGTTTCTTAATTTTGCTGGGAGATCTCCATGTGTTTTTGAAAACGTCATGCCTGGTTCAGTGAGGATGGAAAAGGCAGCAACCAGATGCCTGTCGCCAGAGGAGTTGGCAGACAGGGCAGCAACCTGGGCACATGAAATGGAGCTGGCGAGATTAAAGGGACAGATGGATATGGAAAAGCAAAGGCTGGCAATAGAAAGCCAGGGATTAGCCATGGAGGCGCACAAACGCCAAAGAGATCACTACTTGAGGATGAGAGAACTTGATTTGGAGCTTGAAGCCAGGAGGGCTTCAGCCCAACATCCAGAGATTTGTGTAGCTCGCAGATTGAGCTTTGCTGAGTTGGAGGTGGAGTCCAGCTCAGCTGGTGGCAGCAACATGCAGGTATCTAGTGCTGACAGCATAGTGCGTGCACCTAGAGATATGGCACCTGACTTGGAGGGGGTTAACTTACACCAGGAGGTTCAAGGGCATGAGGTAGCTCCAGTAGTGCTCAGCGTCCCTGAAGGGAATAGGGTGGCTGGCGTAGGAGTTCATGGTCCTAGTGGTGGGAGGGGTTCCCCCATGGTTGAGGTCCTGGTGGGTGAGTTTAAAGACCACTCAGAAGAGTGTGGGTTGTGTGACAGAGATAATCCGCTACTGTCTGGCCAGTCTCAGAAGGATGGTGTGGAGTATGTGTGTGAGGCGCTGGATGGAGAGGTGAAGGATAGTTTGGTTAACCCTGCTAGGGGGCTGTGTGATCCAATTGTGGGAGAGCATACTTTAAGTACCAGTTTTCCAGAGCTAAGCCAACACCTGTTGGAGAGTGAGTTCTCTTACCCCAGGCAGCTCACATTGGAGGCAGACCTTGTGGTGGATTCCAGAGGGTCTGGAGAGGCATTGGGGTGTGATCCTGTGGGGAGTGGCTCATGTATGTTCCAGTCCAGAGTGGTGGAAGTGGCACAGAGTAGCCCAGCTAGGTCCTGTAGTAGGGAGAGGGGTGTAGGGCCTCACGTCCTGTCCTTAAGGGGAAGGAGTGAGAATGGGTTTTGTCCCGGTAGTGCCCAACCTCAGTCTCAGAGCCTGGATGGTTCTTTAAGGGAACACCAGGTGGGGAGCCTAGGCTGTCCGGATGAGTCACCCTCTGAGGGGGATCCCCCAGTGGCTAGAGAACAGGGAGGCTCTGTAAACAGAGCTCCAGTAGTTCTGGTGTCTGGCAGTACCCCTCCAGTTGGGAGGGTGCAGAAGTCCAGAAGGAGGGGCGAGAGGGGGAAAGAGTCCCCAGTGGAAGAACCAGTGGGTCAGGGGCCAGCCAGCAGGGCTGCGTCCCCAGTGAATGACCAGGGGGACACCACTTCTGTCCTGGGGGATCTTCCCACACTGTCAGAGGGACAGGGGTTGGGAGATCTGCGCAAGGCAGACTGTCGCACGACATATGAGCTATGTGCCACCCTCAGGGGGGCATGCGTGCTCCCCGGGAAGTCCTGGTGCGCCAGGCAATTGTTCAACTGCAGGGCTCGGTCCCTGATTTGGAGAGCCAGGTTCAGGTGTTGTCTGACCTGGAGGATGGGACCACTGTAATCAGTGTCCTGACCCATGTCACTTCTAGGGGTACCACTCCAGTGGGGAGTGGGCAGTACTCTGGAAGGGGGTGCAGAGGGAGGGAGCCCTCGCCTCTGACCCCGGTTCAACTAGAGGGTTTAGACCCTAGGATAGAGGGCCAGGTGCAGGGTGTCCCCCCTGACCTGGTGCCCCAGTTGCAGGATAGCACCCCTGAACTGGTGGGCGAATTGTGCAGGTCACCTGCCACAGGTGCCCTGACAATTCTGGAAGGGGGTACCATTCCAGGTAGGAGGGTACAGAGCCCCAAGCAGGAGGACCGGGTGTGGGAGAACCCACCCCAGTCTTTGGTCCAACCGCCAGGTACAGGCCGGGAGCTGGTGGGTCAGTGCCAGGATGACATACCTGACCTGACAGGAGGGAGAATGAACAAAGTGTGCCAAGCACCTGGGGCTACTGCCCCCGCTCTCTGAGGTCACAGAGGTTTGGAAGCCCTGAGAGGCATGAGGCCTGGGTCTCAGCCCTGACTACTGTCAGTGGCCCCTGTGATTTGATGACTATCTATTGGGACACACCTGTGAGCAAGTTAAGGTTTGATGCTGCACAGGTGGTGTCCACAGAGAAAGAGAAGGGTGCCCCATGGATTGGCTTGGTGGACCCTGAGAGTATGGACAGAGGATTTGAAATAGGTTCAGATTGGCGTAGAACTGGAATATGCCCCTGCTGTTGCGGGCCAGGTCCATGTTCTATCGCCCTAAGCAGGGAAGCCCATCACGGTAGTGATTGGTCTACCCTGCGTTTTGGCTGGAAGGGGGTTGTGTTGGACTTGGCCCTCTTAGCAGGGTCATCCCTGAACTTTCTGCCTTCCTCCAATATTCTCTCTGACCTGTTTTTGTTGGTTTAATGACTCTGGGCACTTTACCACTGCTGACCAGTGCTAAAGTGCATATGCTCTCCCTGTGCAAAATGTATATGTGATTGATTTCCATGATTGGCTCATTGGATTTACTGTCAGTCCCCAGTAAAGTGCACCAGGAGTGCCAGGGCTTGTAAATGCAAATACTGCTAGTGGGCCTGCAGCGCTGGTTGCGCCACCCACAGAAGCAGCCTTGTAAAAATGTGTCTAGGGTCTGCCATTGCAGAACCTGCGTGCAGTCTGGTACTGTCATGCTGGCTGGGCAAGTGCACACACTTGCCAGCCCTAAACCTTCCCTTAACTTCATATTAGTCACCCCTATGGTAGGCCCAAGGGCAGGGTGCATTGTAAGTGTAAGGTAGGACATACTCTGAAGTGTGTGGCATGTCCTAATAGTGAATTACAGCCACATTCGTTTTTCACTATTGTAAGGCTACCTGTTCTTTTAGGCCAAGATGGGCTGCTGGAATTATTACACTCTATAATCCCAGCAGGCTCAGGGAACATGGTAGAAAGTCAAGTTTAGTATGCCTGAACTCAGAATAATAAAATACTTCTTTTAGTAAAGTTTATTTTAATATCCTGTGTTTGCAAATGCTACTTTTAGAAAGTTAGCATTTGCTTGCCTAACCATTTCAGCCCGCCTCTGCTAGGATGTGTATCTGTCTGTCTGGGATATGTGAGTGACAGGGCTGGGGGATGACAGGTGGTGAATGCAAGGATTACACCTTGGTGGGAGGTGGGAGTGCCCCTGGACTCTGAATAGGGCTGTGCTCTGCCACCACAATGCTGGCTCCGCCCCCTGGGGAGCGACTGATGACTCAGCCCTACACCTGGCCCAGGAAAGGCGAAGCACTGTCAACAAGGTACTCCTGGCTGCCCCTGTCCACACAATGCTGGCTCCACCTCCTGTGGAGCGTCTGATGTGCCTGCCCCTCACACTGAAAGCAGAAACCAGAGTACACCCAACAAGTGCTCAGAGACTGAATGAAGTTATGCAGAGGCCCCCCTGGCCTGCAAGAACAAAGAAAATGCTGTATAAAAGTAGGAGCCCTGCTCCTTGTAAATCAGAATCCTGTTTCCCACAACGAACCTCTGCCCAACTAGAAGGAGAAGAAGAAGCTGGAAGGACTGGCCTGCTGTCTGCCTTGCTGAGGAAGGAGAGGAGAAGACTTACTGAAAAGACTTTGCTGACTTGTGCTAAAAACTTTCTCCAAGGTCTTGATTGAGCTTGCCCCCTGACCTGAACCCCAGGACTAGTGGGTTCTCTGTGCCTTGGCTCATCTGTGATTGAGCTGTGTGTTTCCTCCTGCCGGAGGCAAGACTGCGCCCCCCTCACCCCCTCCTAGAACTGTGTCACTCTGGAGCTTGCCTGCCGTTTCACCCGTTGAGAGCCTCACTCTGCCCAGAGCCGCTCTCTGCCCCTCGGGTCAGGCTGCCTGCTCCTCTGCCACTGTTTGCTACTGGAGGACTTGGAGTGTTCATCTGCCCCCTCCCGCCGGAGTCCTGATCTCCTGAGCGCACATCCATAGCCTGGACGGCCGCCCGTGCATTGTGATCGCACCCGGCCGCCCCGCTGTGCCCTCTGACCTGTGGAGAGGCCGCGCCGCATACCCAAAGGACTCGCCACCTCTACTGGCCGTATTGGAGGTCTCCGTGCCGCGCCCCGCCTTCGGAAGCATCCTGCCATCCTTCAGATCCCAAGGTACGTCTGCGCTTCCAAGCGCACCAAGAGCCTGACCCGTCCCCCTGCATCGAGGGACATTTGCCGACTCGTGGGGTCAGTGCGCCTCAAGCAAGAAATCGACAACGGGCTCGGGGCCCGCACCGTTCTTATTTCCCCATCAGCCTGTCACTGTGTACTGAGGCCTTCCCTGTGCCTTGGCCCAAGAGGCTCCTCTCATCGCCTCCCTGCTCCTCACTGCAGCCGAGAGCCCCCACCTCCGGAAAAGGCCCGGGGTTCCTCGAGGCTCCTCTCATCGCCTGCTTGCTGCTCCGCAGCTCAGCCCCCACCTCCGGAAAAGGCCCTGGGTTTCTCGAGGCCCCTCTCTGGTCTCCATTAAACCCGCACCGCGAGATGCGTGAGCATTGGTAGGGGCCGGGGTTTTCTTCCGTGTGGAGCATAGAGGAGCGCCGTACCTCCCAGGAACGGGGCAAGAGGCCCCAATTATTGCATAACAAGAAGAGTGGCATTATCCTTTCTAAAAGAGTAACTGAACTGCCACAAAAAGAACTATCTTAAGCAAAAGAGACTAAAAGGAAGCAGCTATTAATTCAAAAGAACACTTGCCATTTTTCCATGATCTTGTGGGCTAACAAAAATCGTTATATTGATCTTGTGATAAGTTTTGCCTGAACATATATATTTTTATATATAAAGGAACCGTATTTTTATATAACTACAGCCTGGTGTCCATTTGTGGGGGAATTGGTATATTTACTGTGTGTGTTATTACAAATGCTTAACTCAGAAACGCCTGGAGAATAGCCTTGGCTGCTCACGCCACTCACCTAGAGGCTGAGCAAGGGTAATTCTAAGGGGTCATCCTTCGCCCTGACTTAGAGGAGAGGGTCCCTGCTTGTCACAAGTGAATACTTGGCCAACCAGAGACCCCCAATTCTAACACTTGTGTTCAGGGTGATCTGCCAGTCGCTGTACCATTCAGAGAGACTGTTGAGTGATGCCTCAAGGTACTTAGCCACTTCTATTTCGCTGAAGGATTGGGAGATGACTGCAACATCATCAGCGTAAAGAGCCAGATCAGTCTTCTTTAAGTCTGTGGGGATATCGTTGGTAAATATGTTAAAGAGAAAAGGTCCGAGAATTGATCCCTGAGGCACTCCAGCGAGGATAGGCCGTGTTGATGAGCATTCCTCCCGTACCGTCACATGGACGGTCCGTCCTAACAAGTAGTTAGAGAGCAGTTTAACCAGGTAACTTGGGAACTTGAGTTTGATGAGTTTGTAAAGCAGTCCCTTGTGCCATACTCGGTCGAATGCTTTGGCTACATCCAGGAAGACTACTCCTGTAGACTTGTGGATGTTGAATCCATGGCTGATGATGTCCACAACTCTGAGAAGTTGGTGATTTGTTGAGTGGTCTTTCCGGAACCGAAACTGCACTTTGGAGAGGAGGTTTTCACTTGAGGCAAAGTCCGTGAGACGAGCGAGAATAACTTTTTCAAAGAGCTTTGATAGGCAGACTTATGGGTCGGTAGTTTGCAGGGTCTCGTAGTGGTTTTCCAGCTTTAGGGAAACAATGACTCTTGCCTCTTTCCAGGCTTTGGGGAAGTACTGCTGCTGCATACACGCATTGAATATCTCTGTAAGTTGATCCACTGCAGCATCTGGGAGCATCTTGTTGGCTTGGTTTGTTATTCCATCCTTTCCTGGAGCCTTGCCATTTTTTAGTTTCTTTATTAGGGCTAGGACTTCACCTGTTGAGAATTCCTCAATGGTTGAAGCTTCGGTTTCTGGCGGGTACTGTTCGACTTCTGCTGCCATTTTGCTTGCCTGATTGGGCCTGAAGGATGCCTCCGGTGTCTCGGCGAGGACCTCATCCTTGTCCCTGTTGCTGCATGCCAGGTGTGTCTTTCCTTGTATGGGTGGGTTTTGTTCTTTCTCTCCAGTCAAGCGTCGGGTCATTCTCCATAGAGAGTTGTCCGAGTCCTTCAGGTTGGCTGTTGCTGCTTCCCATTTCTCACCTCTGTGCTGGCTTATTTGCATCTTCAGCTGTCTTGTCAGTTCGTTGTATTTTTTCAGCAGGTCAGGGGTGCGGTACTTTTGCCACACTCCCCGGGCTTTGTTTTTGACAGCCATTGACTTCTTGATGCCATTCGGAAGGTCATAGATGGAGCAGCGTTTGGGCTTTTGCTGGGGGATGCTGCGTTCGATAGCAGTATGGACTGTAGCTATGAAGTGGTGGACCGCCTGATCAATTTCTTCAATGCAGCGTATGGGGTCAGGGGCCAGTGTCTTCTCCAGGCTTCTCTTGTTGAAGGCTCCAGTCCGCCTTCTTGTAGTTGTGCCTGGTGCCCTGTTGTTGGTTTTCAATCACATCTCCAACTGTTATCAATACTGGGTTGTTATCAGATGTCAGCGCTGTCAAAGACTCAAGCTCCATAGATTGTGATAGGTTCTTCATGACAACTATGTCCAGGACGTCGGGATTGTACCGTGCAGCACCCGGGTAGTGTGTTGGGCAAGTTGGGCCTGCCACTACAAAGTCCTTCTTCCTTGAGTGGGCAAGTAGAGCGTGTCCTTTCGTGTTTGCAATGCGAGAGTTCCAGCACTGGTGCTTGGCATTAAGGTCTCCTCCAATTAGTGTTGGGATGTTGGGATCTAGTAAGGCATCTAGGTCTTTTGGTTGTAGCTTTTCTGGGGGTGAGTAGGCAGCAATCAACCGTAGAGGGCCTGCTGGTGTCTGGATCTGTATGCCAGTTGCTTCAATGTTCCCCACTGGTGGTAGTACAATCTCGTGGTGCTTCCCTTTTGTGCTGACAATGACTGCTGTTCCTCCGCCCTTGGCTCCATTGGGGCAATCTGTGCGGTACACCCTGTGGTTTGCTAGGTTAAGCTTCTGGCTTCCTTGGAGAGGAGTCTCAGAGATAAGCGCAACACTCGCATCCTTAGTTTCCATCAGGTGTAGGAGTTCATCTGTTTTCTTCTGAATGCTGTTAGCATTCCACATCAAGAAGAGAGAGTTTCTTTTAGTTTTTGCTGCCATGGGAGTTGCTTTCTTCACCTGGGAAAAGTCCGGCGATGATATTCGCCACCATTGTCACCACGGGGTGGATGTCCATGTCTGCGACTACTTTCGCAACCTTCACAATGAGTTCCTGCCAGTTGATGGTTGAGCCTATTCCACAGTATGGTCCCGGGGTGGTTGTTGGAGGTGGGCTGACTTGCTTAGGTGCTGTGACGTCTGCGTATGTCCTTCCATCCACGTGTGCATCACTACTGCTGTCGGTTGTATTGGGGGTTGGGATCCTGTGTGCCAATGCAGGTCTGCCGTTGTAGGTCTTCCTTTGATGCTGGTCTGTTACTGATGAGTGTTGGGAAGACCTTTGTGGTTGTGGGGGTTGCTTGCGTTGTTCAACCTTCTTTGCCTTCTGCAGGTAGGGACAGCCACGATAGCTCGCTGGGTGGGGTCCTGTGCAGTTGGCACATATTGCTGGTTCTGTTTCCTGGTTCCTTGTGCATTGGTTAGAGGTGTTTTCGCCTCCACAGCGTACACACTTTGGCTTCTGTTGGCAGAAAGCAGAGGTGTGCCCCAAGCGCTGGCAGTTGTAGCACATGACTGGACCTCGTTTCCCTCTAGGTGCTTCTGTGGTAACGATGCAGCTGCAGAGCCGTGTGACTGCTGAGAGGTCTGCTGGCTTCCCATCCTGGCTTTGGGACAGGGTTACAACAAAGAGGGGACATTTCTTGTTCTTGTCCGCTGGAGAGGCAACCTGTGCAATATTTTTGACTGGGAGACCAAGTTCAGCTAAGTCCCCAGTGATGTGCCCAAGTGATGCATTTGCTGGGAGCCCCCGTATTACAAATCGCTGGGCTTTTGCCGTGGTTATTGAAAAGGTGTGGTACTCCATTTTCTGTTCTGTAAGTATGGTGGTCACACTCCTGTAGTCATCTGGGGTGGTGAGCATAATCTTGGCGTGGTCTTGCCTGGGCTTGATTGTGTAGGAGGAGATGCAATGTTCATCCAGTAGCTCCACAAGGTCCTTGTGAGTGGCTAAGTTCTTCAGGATGATGGGGGGATCCGTAATCTTTTTGTGGGACCTGAAGAGGTCCCTGGTTCAGCTGCCCCGTGGTCCTGAGGGTTGGCGTCGCAGTCCTGGGTATGTTGGAGAACCTGATAGCGGTTTGCGGTTGCAATTATAGGGCTAATGAGAGGTGCGCGGGCAAGCTTTGCGAGTTTTTCCGGTGAGCTTGGAATTGAGTCGCACCCCTTTCTCTTTGACTGAGGGCGCCATTCCATGTGGTCTCCGGTGTTGCTGGGTTGAGCCCCGACGTCTGCATCCATGGTTGATGCTGCTTGTTGGGGGGGCTGTGGAGCGCCTTTGGCAGACATAATGTAGTAGCTATGGGGTGTCTACGGATATAGTATCAGTCAGATTTTGCTGAGTAAAAACAGAAAATCACAAGCAGTTTGCTAGGGGAGTCGCTAGGTCCAGAGTTTCACAAAGTCAAATAATGCAATACCACAGAATCAGTTGATGTAAAATCACAAATGCAAGCAATGCCAGAGAATAGCACAGCGTTTAGCAGGTCAGAAGCACAGGAAATAAATGATGCAAAACGACAAAATCAGTTGATGCAAGATCACAAATGCAAGCGATGCAAGAAGATATCACAGCGTTTACCAGGTCAAAAGCACAAAATCTAGTTACCAATGCGATTGAGGCAAGTACTCACTGTTTTGCTGGCCCTCGGTAATCCAGCGGCGGCTCACAGGTAGGCTGCACACCCCGCACGGGCCACAGCAGGAGCGGTCAATCCAGGAGGGTGGGTCTGGGGAAAGCCCTTGGGATTCTCAGGTATTCAACCTCTCTGGTGCGCAGCCTGGCCCCGGTCAAGCCAGGGAGACGCAGGCCCAGCACCCAAGAGGCGCAAGCTGGGTAGTGGGTCTAGCCCTTTTCCTTCCCCTCCTTGGCACGCAGCCTGGCCCCGCTCAAGCCAGGGAAACGCAGGCCCAGCACCTTAGAGGAGTGGGGAGAGAGAGCGGAGCGAGGGAGAGGGGGAGCCCTAATCAGGTGCAGCCATCGAGTCACATGTTCACCTCAATCTGTCTCCGATCAATCTGATCTGATCTGATCAGATCTCTCTGTCACATTTAACATGAGGTCACAGCCTCTTTTTATACACCAAATCCCTTTGTCTCTAAGGTGCAGGGTGGGGGAAAACCAGATGCAGCTGGTTCTGGAGCACTCTGTTGTGCTCAGCCCCTCTTCCCATTCACAGGACAGGCTAGGGACATCAGTCGCACCACAGGGGGCGGAGCCAGCATTGTGGAGGGAAAGCCCAGCCCTATTCAGGTCCCAGGTGTAGCCCCTCCCTGCCATCAACATGCAGATCTCCCCATTCACCACCGGCGCAGACCCATCCTACCTCCTGGAGCCAGGAACACCAGCCAGCTCCAGCCAATCACAAGCCAGACAGTCAAATCACATTAACTGCACAGACATGCCAACTTCTAGAAGTGGCACTTCCACACTGGACACAATAAATCCGCGCACATCATCACGCAGCATTTAATCACACGAGTCCGCACATGCCAAACTCGAGCCTGCACTCCCCACACATTAGGAACTACCATGGACATACATATTCCCCATGCATTCCTATGGGAGGGCAGGCCAATCTCACACACGCACTCAGAGAGCGCACGCACTTTACACTGCACCACAGTGCTAAAGTGCGCAAAGACCAGAAATCACTATAATGATGTAACATTAAAAAGGCAAAAAGTTCAGGGGTGAACCTGCCAGAAGGGCCAAGTCCAACAGTACGGGTACAGAAAGAAGCAAGAGAGGTGCACAAAGAGGCAAGATAAGTGCACAATGAGGCAAAAGAAGTGCACAAAGAGGGAATAAGTTTACAGAAAGGCAAGAGGGGTGCGGAAAGAAGAAAGATTCGCAGAAAGAAGCAAATGAAGGGCAGAAAGGAGCAACAAAGGTACATAAACAGGCCTTAGAAGTGCAGAAAGAGGCAAGAGGTGTGCAAAAACAGAAAGGAGAGGTGCAGAAAGAGAGAGAACAGGGGTGCAGAAAGAGGCAAGAGAGGTAAAGAAAAATGCAAGAGAATTACTGAAAGTAGCATCAGAGGTACAGAAAGAGGCAAGAAAACTGCAGAAAGACGCAAGAGAGGTGCAGAAAGAGGCAAAAGAGGTGCACAAAGGGAAAAAGGGTGCAGAAAGAGGCAAAAGGGGTCCAGAAAGAAAGTAGGACATACAGAATGAAGCAAAAGAAGTGCAGGAAGGAACCACGGAGTTACAGAAAGAGGCAAGAGAAGTGCAGAAAGAGGCAAGAGACGTGTAGAAACAGACAGGAGAGGTGCAGAAAGAGAGAGAACAGGGGTGCAGAAAGAGGTAAGACAGGTACAGAGAGAGGCAAGAGGGGTGCATTAAGAGGCAAGAGGGGTGCAGAAAGAAGCAAGTGAGGTGCAGAAAGAGGTAATAGAGGAGCAGAAAGAGGTAAGAGAAGTACAGTGAAAAGACAAGAGAAGTGCAGAAAGAGGCAAGAGAATTTCTGAAAGAAGGAACAGAGGTACAGAAACAGGCAAGAGAAGTACAGAAAGAGGGAAGAGGGGTGCAGAAAGAAGCAAGCCAGGCACAGAAAGAAGCAAGAGTAGTATAGAATAAAGCAAGAGGTGCACAGAAAGAGGCAAGAGAAGTACAGACAGGGGCAGATGAGATACAGAAACCGGCAGGAGAGCTACAGACAGAGGGTACGGGTACAGAAAGAAGCAAGAGAGGTACACAAAGAGACAAGAGAGGTGCACAAAGAGGTAAAAGAGGTGCACAAAGAGGGAATAAGGGTACAGAAAGGCAAGAGGAGTGCAGAAAGAAGAAACAAAGGTACATAAACAGGCCAGAGAAGTGCAGAAAGAGGCAAGAGGTGTGCAGAAACAGACAGGAGAGGTGCAAAAAGAAAGAGAACAGGGGTGCAGAAAGAGGCAAGAGAATTACTGAAAGTAGCATCAGAGGTACAGAAATTAGCAAGAGGGGTGCGGAAAGGCAAGAGAGGTGCAGAAAGAGGGAAGAAGGGTGCAGAAAAAAGCAAGAGAGGCACAGAAAGAAGCGAGATTACTACAGAATGAAGCAAGAGGTGTACACAAAGAGGCAAGAGACGTGAACAAAGATGAAAGAATGGGGCAGAAAGAGGCAGGAGGGGTGCAGCAAGAAGCAAGAGAGGTGCAGAAAGAAGAGAAGTGCAGAAAGAGGTAAGAGAGGTACGAAAAGAAGGAATAGGGGTGCAGAAAGAGGCCAGCGAGGTACAAAAAGAGGGATGAGGGTTGCAGAAGGAAGCAAGAGCGGTGTAGAAAGAATCAATAGAGGTGCAGAAAGAGGCCATAAGTGTGCAAAAAGAGGCAAGAGAGGTGCAGAAAGAGGCAGGAGAAGATCAGAAAGAGGCAAGAAAGGTTCAGAAAGAGGCAAAAGAGGTGGACAAATATTGAAGAAGTTTGCAGAAAGAGGCAAGAGGGGTGCAGAAAGAAGAAAGACTTGCAGAAAGAAGCAAAAGAAGTGCATAAGGTAGCAATAGAGGTACAGAAAGAGGGAAGAGAGGTGCAGAAAGAGGGAAGAGGGGTAAAGAAAGAAGCAGGAGGGGTATAGACAAAAGCAAGCGAGGTACAGAAAGCAGCAAGAGAAGTACAGAATAAAGCAAGAGGTGTACAGAAAGAGGCAAGAGAAATGCAGATAGAGGCAGAAGAGGTACAGAAACAGGCAGGAGAGGTACAGACAGGGTATGGGTACAGAAAGAAGCAAGAGAGGTGCACTAAGAGGCAAGATAGGTACACAAAGAGGCAAAAGAAGTGCACAAAGAGGGAAGAAGGGTACAGAAAGGCAAGAGGGGTGTAGAAAGAAGTAAGAGTTGCAGAAAGAAGCAAACAAAGGGCAGAAAGGAGCAACAGAGGTACAGAAACAGGCCTGAGAAGTGCAGAAAGAGGCAAGAGGTGTGCAGAACCCGACAGGAGAGGTGCAGAAAAAGAGAGAACAGGGGTGCAGAAAGCGGCAAGAGAATTACAGAAAGAGGCAAGAGAATTACTGAAAGTAGCATCAGAGGTGCAGGAATTAACAAGAGGGGTGCAGAAAGAGGCAAGAGAGGTACAGAAAGAGGGAAGAGGGATACACAAAGAAGCACAAGGGGTGCAGGAAAAGCAAGAGAGGCACAGAAAGAAGCAGAAGAAGTACAGAAAAGCAAGAGGTGTACACAAAGAGGCAAGAGACGTGCACAAAGATAAAAGAATGGTGTGGAAAGAGGCAGGTGGGGTGCAGCAAGAAGCAAGAGAGGTGCAGAAAAAAGAGAAGTGCAGAAAGAGGTAAGAGAAGTACAGAAAGAGGGAATAGGGGTGCAGAAAGAGGCCAGCGAGGTACAGAAAGAGGGAAGAGGGTTGAAGAAAGAGGCACGAGTGGTACAGAAAGAGGGAATAGGGGTGCAGAAAGAGGGAATAGGGGTGCAAAAAGAGGCAAGCAAGGTAATGAAAGAGGGCAGAGGGTTGCAGAAAGAGGCAAAAGGGATGCAGAAAGAGGGAATAGGGGTGCAGAAAGATGCAAGAGAAGGGCAGAAAGTTCAGGAGAGGTTCAGAAAGAAGCAAGAGCTGAGCAGAAATAGGGAAGAAGGGTGCAGAAAAAAGCAAAAGGGTGGAGAAAGAAGCAACAAATGTGTAGAAAATAGCAAGGACGGATATAGAAAGAGGCAACAGAGATGCAGAAAAAGTGAACAGGGATGCATAAAGAGGCAAGAGAGGTGCAGAAAGAGGGAAGAGGGTTGCAGAAAGAAACTAAATGGATGAAGAAAAAAGCAATATAGGCACAGAGAATAAGCAAGGGAAGTACAGAATGAAGCAAGAGGGGTGCAGAAAGAGGCATGAGAACTGCATAAAGAGAGAACTGCATTGCAGAAACAGGCAGGAGAGGTACAGAAAGAGCAGACAGGGGGCAGAACGAAGCAAGAGAGGTGCAGAAATAAGCAAGGGAGATGCAGAAAAAAGCAGGAGAATTGCAGAAAGATGCAAGAGGTGCATAAAGAGGCAAGAGATGTGCATAAAGAGGCAAGAGAGGTGCAGAAAGAGGGAAGAGAGGTGCATAAAGAAGCAAGAGGGGTGCAGAAAAAAGCAAGAGAGTCAGAGACAGAAGCAAGAGAAGTATAGAGTGAAGTAAGAGGGGTGCAGAAAGAGGCAGGAGAAGTGCAGAGAAAAGAAGCAGAGATGCAGAAACAGGGAGGAGAGGTAGCGAAGGAGGGACAGGGGTACAGAAAAAAAGCAAGAGAGGTGCACAAAGAGGCAAGAGATGTGCACAAAGATGAAAGAAGGATGCAGAAAGAGGAAAGAGGGGTGCAGCACGAAGCAAGAGAGGTGCAGAAAGAAGAGAAGTGCTGAAGGAAGCAAAAGAGGTACAGAAAGAGTGAACAGGGGCCCAGAAAGAGGCAACAGAGGTGCAGAAACAGGCAGGAGAGTTGCAGAAAGAGGCAAGAGGGGTGCAGAAAGAAATAAGAGGTGCAGAAAGAAGCAAAATAAGTGCATAAAGGAGCAACAGAGGTACAGAAAGAAGCAAGAGAAGTACTGAAAGAGGCATGAGACTGGCAGAAACAGCCAGGAGAGGTGCAGAAAGAGAGAGAACAGGGGAGCAGAAAGAGGCATGAGAAGTGCAGAAAGAAGCAACAGAAGTGAAGGAGGTAAGAGAACTGCAGAAAGAGGCAAGAGAGTTGCAGAAACAGGCAAAAGAGGTACAGAAAGAGGGAACAGGGGTGCAGACAGATGCAAGAGAAGTGCAGAAAGAAGCAAGAGAGGAGCACAAAGAAGCAAGATCAGTGTAGAAAGAATCAATAGAGGTGCAGAAAGAAGCTAAAGAGGAGCAGAAAGAGGTATGGAAACTGCAGAAAGAGGCAAGAAAGGTGCAGAAAGAGGCAAAAGAGGCGCACAAAGAGAGAGGACGTTTGCAGAATGAGGAAAGAGGGGTGCAGAAAGAAGAAAGAGGTACAGAAATAAGCATAAGAAGTGCAGAAAGAGGCAAGAGAGGTACAGAAAGAGGCAAGTGAGGTGCAGAAAGAGCTAAAAGAGGAGCAGAAATGTTGAAAGAGAAGTACAGAAAAAGGCAAGAGAAGTGCAGAAAGAGGCAAGAGAATTGCTGAAAGAAGGAACAGAGGTGCAGAAAGTAGCAAGAGGGGTACAAAAGACGCAAGAGAATTGCAGAAAGAAGCAAGAGAGGTGCACAAAAAGGTAAGATAAGTGCAGAAAGCGGGAAGGGGTACATAAAGAAGCAACAGCGGTTCACAAAGAAGCAAGAGGGATGCAGAAAGAGGCAAGTGAGGTGCAGAAAGAGGTAAAAGAGGAGCAGAAAGAGGCAAGAGAATTGCAGAAAAAGGCAAGAGAAGTGCATAAAGAGGCAAGAGGGGTGCATAAAGAGGTAAGAGGTGTGCATAAAGAAGCAAGTGAGGTACAGAAAGAGGTAATAGAGGAGCAGAAAGAGGCAAGAGAAGTGCGGAAAGAAGCAAGAGCAGTGCAGAAAGAGGTAAGAGATCTGCAGAAGGAGGCAGGAGAAGTGCAGAAAGAAACAACAGAGTTGAAGAAGGGGGCAAGAGAACTGCAGAAAGGCAAGAGAGTCACAGAAAAAGGGAATAGGGGTCCGGACAGAGGCAAAAGATGTGCAGAAAGAGGCAAGAGGGGTGCAGAAAGAAATAAGAGGTACAGAAAGAAGCAAAAGAAGTGCGTAAAGGAGCAACAGAGGTACAGAAAGAAGCAAGAGAAGTACAGAGAGAGGCAAGAGACTTGCAGAAAAGCCAGGAGAGGTGCAGAAAGAGAGAGAACAGGGGTGTAGAAAGAGTCAAGAGAATTGCTGGAAGAAGCAACAGAGGTGCAGAAAGTAGCAAGAGGAGTGCAGGAAGAGGCAAGAGAATTGCAGAAAGAGGCAAGAAAATTGCTGAAAGAAGCAACAGAGGTGCAGAAAGTAGCAAGAGGGTGCAGAAAGGGGCAAGAAATGTGCAGAACGAGGCAAGAGAGGTACAGAAAGAGGCAGAAGAGGTGCAGAAACAGGCAGGAGAGGTACAGACAAGGGGATGGATGCAGAAAGAAGCAAGAGAGGTACACAACGAGGTAAGAGAGGTACACAAAGATGAAAGAAGGGTGCAAAAAGAGACAGGAGGAGTGCAGAAAGAGGTAAGAGGTGCAGAAAGAAGCAAAAGAAGTGCGTAAAGGAGCAACAGAGGTACAGAAAGAAGCAAGAGAAGTACAGAAAGAGGCAAGAGACTTGCAGAAACAGCCAGGAGAGGTGCAGAAAGAGAGAGAACAGGGGTGCAGAAAGAGGCAAGAGAATTGCTGAAAGAAGCAACAGAGGTGCAGTGCAGAAAGTAGCAAGAGGAGTGCAGGAAGAGGCAAGAGAATTGCAGAAAGAGGCAAAAGAATTGCTGAAAGAAGCAACAGAGGTGCAGAAAGTAGCAAGAGGGTGCAGATCGAGGCAAGAGATGTGCAGAAAGAAGCAAGAGGTGTGTGGAAAAAAGCAAGAGATATGTAGATTGAGGCAAAAGAGGTAAGAGAACTGCAGAAAGAGGCAAGAGAGGTGCAGAAAGAGATAAAAAAAAGGTGCAGAAAGAGGTTAGAAGGGTGCAGAAAGAGGCACAAGGGTTCCAAAAGAAGTAAGAAGTGCAAAATGAAGCAAAAGAAGTGCAGAAAGGAGCAACAGAGGTGCAGAAAGAGGCAAGAGATTTGCAGCAACAGGCAAAAGAGATAGAGATAGAGGGAACAGGGGTGCGGACAGAGGTAAGAGAGGTGGAGAAAGAGGGAATAGGGGTGCAGCAAGAATCAAGAGAGGTGCAGAAAGAAGCAAGAGAAGAGCAGCAAGAAGCAAAAGAGGTGCAGAAAGAGGCAATAGACCTGAAGAAAGAGGCAAGAAAGGTGCAGACATAGACAAAAGAGGTGCACAAGAGAGAAGAAGGTTACAGAAAGAGGCAAGAGGGGTGCTGAAAGAAGTAAGAGGTGGAGAAAGAAGCAAAAGAGGTACAGAAAGGAGCAACAGAGGTGCAGAAATGAGCAACAGAGATGCAGAAAGAGGCAAGGGAAGTGCAGAAAGAGGCAAGCGGGGTGCATAAAGAGGTAGGAGGGGTGCAGAAAGAAGCAAGTGAGGTGCAGAAAGAGGAAATAGAGGAGCAGAAAGAGGTAAGAGATGTGAAGAAAAAGGCAAGAGAAGTGCAGAAAGAGGCAAGCGATTTGCTGAAAGAAGGAATAGAGGTGCAGAAAGTAGCAAGAGGGGTGCAAAAGTGGCAAGATAATTGCTGAAAGAAGGAACAGAGGTGCAGAAACAGGCAAGAGAAGTACAGAAAGAGGGGAGAGGGGTGCAGACACAAGCAAGAGATGTGCAGAAAGAAGCAGGAGCAGTGCAGAGAGAATCAATAGAGGTACATAAAGAGGCAAGATGGGTGCAGAAAGAGGAAAGAGAGGCGCAGAAAGAGGCAAGAGAAGATCAGAAAGAAACAAAAGAGGTAAGAAAACTGCAGAAGGAGGCAAGAGAGGTACTTAAAGAGGCCAAAGAGGTGCACAAACAGGGAAAAAGGTGCAGAAAGAGGCAAGAGGGATACAGAAAGAAGTAAGAGGTGCAGAGAGAAGCAAAAGCAGTGCAGAAAGGAGCACCAGAGAGGTAGGAGGCAAGAAGGGCAGAAAGAGGCAGAAGAAGTGCAGTAAAAGCAACAGAGTTGAAGAAGGAGGCAAGAGAATTGCAGAAAGAGGCAAGAGAAGTGCACAAAAAGGCAAGAGAAGTGCAGAAAGAGGCAAGAGAATTGCCGAAAGAAGAAACAGAGGTGCAGAAAATAGCAAGAGGGGTGCAAACGAGGCAAGAGAATTGCACAAAGAAGCGAGAGGTGCACAAAAAGGCAAGAGAAGTACAGAAAGAGGGAAGAGGGGTGCAGAGAGAAGCAAGAGAGGTGCGTAAAGAAGCAAGAGCAGTTCAGTAAGAATCAATAGAGGTACCGAAAGAGACAGGAAAGGTGCAGAAAGAGGCAAGAGAGGTGCAGAAAGAGGCAAGAAAATTGCAGAAAGAGGAGAGAAGTGCAGAAAGAGGCAAGAAAATTGCTGAAAGCAGGGACAGAGCTGCAGAAAGTAACAAGAGGGGTGTAAAAGAGGCAAGAGAATTGCAGAAAGAAGGAAGAGAGATGCACAAAAAGGTAAGAGAAGTGCAGAAAGAGGGACAAGGGGTAAAGAAAGAAGCAATAGAGGTGCAGAAAGAAGCAAGAGCAGTTCAAAAAGACACAAAAGAGGTGCAGAAAGAGACAGGAAGGGTGCATAAAGAGGCATGACAGGTGCAGAAAGAGGCAGGAGAAGATCAGAAAGAAGCAAAAGAAGTGCATAAAGAGGTATGAGAACTGCAGAAGGAGGCAATAGGGGTGCAGAAAGAGGCAATAGAGGCACGGAAAGAGGGAAAAGGGATGCAGAAAGAGGCAAGAGGGGTACAGAACAAAGTAAGAGGTGCAGAAAGAAGCAAAGGAAGTACAGAAAGGAGAACCAGAGAGGTAGAAGAGGTACAGAAAGAGGCAAGAGGAGTGCAGACTGAGGCAAGAGAAGTGCAGAAAGAAGCAACAGAGGTGAGAAAGGAGGCATGAGAATTACAGAACGAGACAAGAGAGGTGGAAAAGAGGGAAGAAGGATGCAGAAAGAAGCAAGAGAGGTGCAGAAAGAGGTAAGAGAACTGAAGAAAGGCAAGAAAGGTGCAGAAAGAGCCAAAAGAGGTGCAGAAAGAGGCAAGAGGGGTGCAGAAAAGTAAGAGGGGCAGAAAGAAGCAAAAGAGGTACAGAAAGGAGCAACTGAGAAGCAGAAAGACGCAAGAGAAGTGCAGAAAGAGACGAGAGGGGTGCAGGCAAAAGAGTTACAAAAAGTGGGAACAGGGGTGCAGAAAGAAGCAAGAGAGGTGCAGAAAGAACAAGAGCAGTGTAGAAAGAATCAATAGAGGTGCAGAAAGGAGGACCAGAGAGGTAGAAGAGGTACAGAAAGAGGCAAGAGAAGAGCAGAAGAGAAGCAAAAGGGGTGCAGAAAGAGGTAAGAGAACTGAAGAAAGAGACAAGAAAGGTGCAGAAAGAAACAAAAGAGGTGAACAGAGAGGGAAGAATGTCGCAGAAAGAGGCTAGAGGGCTGCAGAAAGAAGCAAGAGGTGCAGAAATAAGCAAGAGAGGTGCAGAAAAGAGCAACAGAGGTACATAAAGAGGCAAGAGAAGTGCAGAAAGAGGCAAGAGACGTGCAGAAAGAAGCAAAACCAGTACAGAAAGAATCAATAGTCATACAGAAAGAGGCAAGAAGGAAGCAGAAAGAGGCAAGAGATGTGCAGAAACAGACAGGAGAAGTGTAGAAAGAAAGAGAACAGGTGTGCAGAAAGTGGCTAGAGAGGTACAGAAAGAGGCAAGAGGGGTGTATAAAGAGACAAAAGAGTGATAGAAAGAAGCAAGTGAGATGCAGAAATAGTTAATAGAGGAGCAGAAAGAGGCAAGAGAATTGCTGAAAGAAGGAACAGAGTTGCAGAAATTAGCAAGGGAAGTGCAGAAAGAGGGAAGGGGGTGCAGAAAGAGGCAAGAAAGGTGCAGAAAGAGGCAAGCGAGATGCAGAAAGAGGATAGAAAATAGCAGAAAGAAGCAAAAGGGGTGCAGAAAGAAGTAAGAGAACTGCAGAAAGAGGCAAGAGAGGTGCAGAAAGAGGCAAAAGAGTTACAAAAAGAAGGAAGAAGGGTGCAGAAAGAGGCAAGAGGGGTGCATAAAGAAGCAAGTGAGGTACAGAAAGAGGTAATAGAGGAGCAGAAAGAGGCAAGAGAAGTGCAGAAAGAAGCAAGAGCAGTGCAGAAAGAGGTAAGAGATCTGCAGAAGGAGGCAGGAGAAGTGCAGAAAGAAACAACAGAGTTGAAGAAGGGGGCAAGAGAACTGCAGAAAGGCAAGAGAGTCACAGAAAAAGGGAATAGGGGTCCGGACAGAGGCAAAAGATGTGCAGAAAGAGGCAAGAGGGGTGCAGAAAGAAATAAGAGGTACAGAAAGAAGCAAAAGAAGTGCGTAAAGGAGCAACAGAGGTACAGAAAGAAGCAAGAGAAGTACAGAGAGAGGCAAGAGACTTGCAGAAACAGCCAGGAGAGGTGCAGAAAGAGAGAGAACAGTGGTGCAGAAAGAGTCAAGAGAATTACTGGAAGAAGCAACAGAGGTGCAGAAAGTAGCAAGAGGAGTGCAGGAAGAGGCAAGAGAATTGCAGAAAGAGGCAAGAAAATTGCTGAAAGAAGCAACAGAGGTGCAGAAAGTAGCAAGAGGGTGCAGAAAGGGGCAAGAAATGTGCAGAACGAGGCAAGAGAGGTACAGAAAGAGGCAGAAGAGGTGCAGAAACAGGCAGGAGAGGTACAGACAAGGGGATGGATGCAGAAAGAAGCAAGAGAGGTGCACAATGAGGTAAGAGAGGTACACAAAGATGAAAGAAGGGTGCAAAAAGAGACAGGAGGAGTGCAGAAAGAGGTAAGAGGTGCAGAAATAAGCAAAAGAAGTGCGTAAAGGAGCAACAGAGGTACAGAAAGAAGCAAGAGAAGTACAGAAAGAGGCAAGAGACTTGCAGAAACAGCCAGGAGAGGTGCAGAAAGAGAGAGAACAGGGGTGCAGAAAGAGGCAAGAGAATTGCTGAAAGAAGCAACAGAGGTGCAGTGCAGAAAGTAGCAAGAGGAGTGCAGGAAGAGGCAAGAGAATTGCAGAAAGAGGCAAGAGAATTGCTGAAAGAAGCAACAGAGGTGCAGAAAGTAGCAAGAGGGTGCAGATCGAGGCAAGAGATGTGCAGAAAGAAGCAAGAGGTGTGTGGAAAAAAGCAAGAGATATGTAGATTGAGGCAAAAGAGGTAAGAGAACTGCAGAAAGAGGCAAGAGAGGTGCAGAAAGAGATAAAAAAAAAGGTGCAGAAAGAGGTTAGAAGGGTGCAGAAAGAGGCACAAGGGTTCCAAAAGAAGTAAGAGGTGCAAAATGAAGCAAAAGAAGTGCAGAAAGGAGCGACAGAGGTGCAGAAAGAGGCAAGAGAATTTCAGAAACAGGCAAGAGATTTGCAGCAACAGGCAAAAGAGATAGAGATAGAGGGAACAGGGGTGCGGACAGAGGTAAGAGAGGTGGAGACAGAGGGAATAGGGGTGCAGCAAGAATCAAGAGAGGTGCAGAAAGAAGCAAGAGAAGAGCAGCAAGAAGCAAAAGAGGTGCAGAAAGAGGCAATAGACCTGAAGAAAGAGGCAAAAAAGGTGCAGAAATAGACAAAAGAGGTGCACAAGAGAGAAGACGGTTACAGAAAGAGGCAAGAGGGGTGCTGAAAGAAGTAAGAGGTGGAGAAAGAAGCAAAAGAGGTACAGAAAGGAGCAACAGAGGTGCAGAAATGAGCAACAGAGATGCAGAAAGAGGCAAGGGAAGTGCAGAAAGAGGCAAGCGGGGTGCATAAAGAGGTAGGAGGGGTGCAGAAAGAAGCAAGTGAGGTGCAGAAAGAGGAAATAGAGGAGCAGAAAGAGGCAAGAGATGTGAAGAAAAAGGCAAGAGAAGTGCAGAAAGAGGCAAGCGATTTGCTGAAAGAAGGAATAGAGGTGCAGAAAGTAGCAAGAGGGGTGCAAAAGTGGCAAGATAATTGCTGAAAGAAGGAACAGAGGTGCAGAAACAGGCAAGAGAAGTACAGAAAGAGGGGAGAGGGGTGCAGACAAAAGCAAGAGATGTGCAGAAAGAAGCAGGAGCAGTGCAGAGAGAATCAATAGAGGTACATAAAGAGGCAAGATGGGTGCAGAAAGAGGAAAGAGAGGTGCAGAAAGAGGCAAGAGAAGATCAGAAAGAAACAAAAGAGGTAAGAAAACTGCAGAAGGAGGCAAGAGAGGTACTTAAAGAGGCAAAAGAGGTGCACAAACAGGGAAAAAGGTGCAGAAAGAGGCAAGAGGGATACAGAAAGAAGTAAGAGGTGCAGAGAGAAGCAAAAGCAGTGCAGAAAGGAGCACCAGAGAGGTAGGAGGCAAGAAGGGCAGAAAGAGGCAGAAGAAGTGCAGTAAAAGCAACAGAGTTGAAGAAGGAGGCAAGAGAATTGCAGAAAGAGGCAAGAGAAGTGCACAAAAAGGCAAGAGAAGTGCAGAAAGAGGCAAGAGAATTGCCGAAAGAAGAAACAGAGGTGCAGAAAATAGCAAGAGGGGTGCAAACGAGGCAAGAGAATTGCACAAAGAAGCGAGAGGTGCACAAAAAGGCAAGAGAAGTACAGAAAGAGGGAAGAGGGGTGCAGAGAGAAGCAAGAGAGGTGCATAAAGAAGCAAGAGCAGTTCAGTAAGAATCAATAGAGGTACCGAAAGAGACAGGAAAGGTGCAGAAAGAGGCAAGAGAGGTGCAGAAAGAGGCAAGAAAAGTGCAGAAAGAGGAGAGAAGTGCAGAAAGAGGCAAGAAAATTGCTGAAAGCAGGGACAGAGCTGCAGAAAGTAACAAGAGGGGTGTAAAAGAGGCAAGAGAATTGCAGAAAGAAGGAAGAGAGATGCACAAAAAGGTAAGAGAAGTGCAGAAAGAGGGACAAGGGGTAAAGAAAGAAGCAATAGAGGTGCAGAAAGAAGCAAGAGCAGTTCAAAAAGACACAAAAGAGGTGCAGAAAGAGACATGAAGGGTGCATAAAGAGGCATGACAGGTGCAGAAAGAGGCAGGAGAAGATCAGAAAGAAGCAAAAGAAGTGCATAAAGAGGTATGAGAACTGCAGAAGGAGGCAATAGGGGTGCAGAAAGAGGCAATAGAGGCACAGAAAGAGGGAAAAGGGATGCAGAAAGAGGCAAGAGGGGTACAGAACAAAGTAAGAGGTGCAGAAAGAAGCAAAGGAAGTGCAGAAAGGAGAACCAGAGAGGTAGAAGAGGTACAGAAAGAGGCAAGAGGAGTGCAGACTGAGGCAAGAGAAGTGCAGAAAGAAGCAACAGAGGTGAGAAAGGAGGCATGAGAATTACAGAACGAGACAAGAGAGGTGGAAAAGAGGGAAGAAGGATGCAGAAAGAAGCAAGAGAGGTGCAGAAAGAGGTAAGAGAACTGAAGAAAGGCAAGAAAGGTGCAGAAAGAGCCAAAAGAGGTGCAGAAAGAGGCAAGAGGGGTGCAGAAAAGTAAGAGGGGCAGAAAGAAGCAAAAGAGGTACAGAAAGGAGCAACTGAGAAGCAGAAAGACGCAAGAGAAGTGCAGAAAGAGACGAGAGGGGTGCAGGCAAAAGAGTTACAAAAAGTGGGAACAGGGGTGCAGAAAGAAGCAAGAGAGGTGCAGAAAGAACAAGAGCAGTGTAGAAAGAATCAATAGAGGTGCAGAAAGGAGGACCAGAGAGGTAGAAGAGGTACAGAAAGAGGCAAGAGAAGAGCAGAAGAGAAGCAAAAGGGGTGCAGAAAGAGGTGAGAACTGAAGAAAGAGACAAGAAAGGTGCAGAAAGAAACAAAAGAGGTGAACAGAGAGGGAAGAATGTCGCAGAAAGAGGCTAGAGGGCTGCAGAAAGAAGCAAGAGGTGCAGAAATAAGCAAGAGAGGTGCAGAAAAGAGCAACAGAGGTACATAAAGAGGCAAGAGAAGTGCAGAAAGAGGCAAGAGACGTGCAGAAAGAAGCAAAACCAGTACAGAAAGAATCAATAGTCATACAGAAAGAGGCAAGAAGGAAGCAGAAAGAGGCAAGAGTTGTGCAGAAACAGACAGGAGAAGTGTAGAAAGAGAGAGAACAGGTGTGCAGAAAGTGGCTAGAGAGGTACAGAAAGAGGCAAGAGGGGTGTATAAAGAGACAAAAGAGTGATAGAAAGAAGCATCTCAAGAATTGAATATGGCTGCATCACGTTAGCTGGCCTACCAAAAACATCTACTGCACCACTGAAAGCCTGCCTCAACACCGCGGCAAGACTCATCACGGGAACGAGGAAATTCGATCACATATCTCCCCATCTAAAGGCACTAAACTGGCTACCCTACGAAGCGAGAATTAAAATGAAGATGGCCTGTATTACCCACAAAGCGGTTCACTACAGCACGCCTAGATATCTAGCCAAGAAAATTAAGCTATCGGGAGGCAACAGACCAACGAGAAGCGCCAAGGAGCTGCTACTACGACCGGCCTTCTTCCGGAAGAAAAAGACCTATGACCGAGCATTCTCCGGAGCCGCCCCCAGAATCTGGAATTCACTCCCTCCTAACATCAGGGTGATTCAAAACACTGTAAAATTCAAACGGGAACTCAAGAACCACTTGATGAGTAAATACCCTACATAGAGACACATACCGACCATTAGTATGAACACTCTAGACAAATAAGATCGGACTCATCATCAATATTCTGAAGACCAATGTGACAATTACAATGACATGATCAAACAGAGGCTACACACCTTAAGGTCACCTCATATATATGTAAACTCTACACTATATCTCACAACCATAATGATATAATTCTCTACCCCACTTGGTTTATCTTTTTAATCCTTGCCTCAAGCTATACCTAGCCAACCCATATTGCTGAATATTCATGTAACTGCACTGATAATACTATGTAACCCTACCTCAGCCAAACCTGACGATATGACTACGACACAAGCCAAGCCTATGCACCTCATAAGGCTAATGTCACAGGCATTTGGAATATATATATATTTATTTAATCACCCTGATATCATATCGCCTACTACCTCATATATGTGTGTTATCATAATCTGCTACTATAATGTCAATCTGTAATTTGTAATCTTTTTATGTTTTTATGTTTCTATGTTTTTATGTTAAGCGCTCTGATACCCACGGGTCTTGTCCGCGCTATACAAAACTCTACAAATAAATAAATAAATAAAAGCAAGTGAGATGCAGAAATAGTTAATAGAGGAGCAGAAAGAGGCAAGAGAATTGCTGAAAGAAGGAACAGAGTTGCAGAAATTAGCAAGGGAAGTGCAGAAAGAGGGAAGGGGGTGCAGAAAGAGGCAAGAAAGGTGCAGAAAGAGGCAAGCGAGATGCAGAAAGAGGATAGAAAATAGCAGAAAGAAGCAAAAGGGGTGCAGAAAGAAGTAAGAGAACTGCAGAAAGAGGCAAGAGAGGTGCAGAAAGAGGCAAAAGAGTTACAAAAAGAAGGAAGAAGGGTGCAGAAAGAGGCAAGAGGGGTGCAGAAAGAAGTATGAGTTGCGGAAAGAAGCAAAAGAAGGGCAGAAAGGAGCAACAGAGGTACAGAAACAGGCAAGAAAAGTGCAGAAAGATGGAAGAGTAGTGCAGAAAGAAGCAAGAGGTACAGAAAGAAGCAAAAGAGGTGCAGAAAGGAGCAACAGAGATACAGAAAGAGGCAAGAGAAGTGCAGAAAGAGGCAAGAGATGTGGAAAAACAGGCAGGAGGGGTGCAGAAAGAGAGAGAACAGGTGTGCAGAAAGAGGCCAGAGAGGTACAGTGAGAGGCAAAAGGGGTGCATAAAGAGGCTAGAGGGGTGCAGAAAGAAGCAAGTGAGGTACAGGAAGAGGTAATAGAGACGCAGAAAGAGGCAAGAGAAGTGCAGAAAAGGACAAGAGAAGTGCAGAAAGAGGCAAGAGGGGTGTATAAAGAGACAAAAGAGTGATAGAAAGAAGCAAGTGAGATGCAGAAATAGTTAATAGAGGAGCAGAAAGAGGCAAGAGAATTGCTGAAAGAAGGAACAGAGTTGCAGAAATTAGCAAGGGAAGTGCAGAAAGAGGGAAGGGGGTGCAGAAAGAGGCAAGAAAGGTGCAGAAAGAGGCAAGCGAGATGCAGAAAGAGGATAGAAAATAGCAGAAAGAAGCAAAAGGGGTGCAGAAAGAAGTAAGAGAACTGCAGAAAGAGGCAAGAGAGGTGCAGAAAGAGGCAAAAGAGTTACAAAAAGAAGGAAGAAGGGTGCAGAAAGAGGCAAGAGGGGTGCATAAAGAAGCAAGTGAGGTACAGAAAGAGGTAATAGAGGAGCAGAAAGAGGCAAGAGAAGTGCAGAAAGAAGCAAGAGCAGTGCAGAAAGAGGTAAGAGATCTGCAGAAGGAGGCAGGAGAAGTGCAGAAAGAAACAACAGAGTTGAAGAAGGGGGCAAGAGAACTGCAGAAAGGCAAGAGAGTCACAGAAAAAGGGAATAGGGGTCCGGACAGAGGCAAAAGATGTGCAGAAAGAGGCAAGAGGGGTGCAGAAAGAAATAAGAGGTACAGAAAGAAGCAAAAGAAGTGCGTAAAGGAGCAACAGAGGTACAGAAAGAAGCAAGAGAAGTACAGAGAGAGGCAAGAGACTTGCAGAAACAGCCAGGAGAGGTGCAGAAAGAGAGAGAACAGGGGTGCAGAAAGAGTCAAGAGAATTGCTGGAAGAAGCAACAGAGGTGCAGAAAGTAGCAAGAGGAGTGCAGGAAGAGGCAAGAGAATTGCAGAAAGAGGCAAGAAAATTGCTGAAAGAAGCAACAGAGGTGCAGAAAGTAGCAAGAGGGTGCAGAAAGGGGCAAGAAATGTGCAGAACGAGGCAAGAGAGGTACAGAAAGAGGCAGAAGAGGTGCAGAAACAGGCAGGAGAGGTACAGACAAGGGGATGGATGCAGAAAGAAGCAAGAGAGGTGCACAACGAGGTAAGAGAGGTACACAAAGATGAAAGAAGGGTGCAAAAAGAGACAGGAGGAGTGCAGAAAGAGGTAAGAGGTACAGAAAGAAGCAAAAGAAGTGCGTAAAGGAGCAACAGAGGTACAGAAAGAAGCAAGAGAAGTACAGAAAGAGGCAAGAGACTTGCAGAAACAGCCAGGAGAGGTGCAGAAAGAGAGAGAACAGGGGTGCAGAAAGAGGCAAGAGAATTGCTGAAAGAAGCAACAGAGGTGCAGTGCAGAAAGTAGCAAGAGGAGTGCAGGAAGAGGCAAGAGAATTGCAGAAAGAGGCAAGAGAATTGCTGAAAGAAGCAACAGAGGTGCAGAAAGTAGCAAGAGGGTGCAGATCGAGGCAAGAGATGTGCAGAAAGAAGCAAGAGGTGTGTGGAAAAAAGCAAGAGATATGTAGATTGAGGCAAAAGAGGTAAGAGAACTGCAGAAAGAGGCAAGAGAGGTGCAGAAAGAGATAAAAAAAAAGGTGCAGAAAGAGGTTAGAAGGGTGCAGAAAGAGGCACAAGGGTTCCAAAAGAAGTAAGAGGTGCAAAATGAAGCAAAAGAAGTGCAGAAAGGAGCAACAGAGGTGCAGAAAGAGGCAAGAGAAGTTCAGAAACAGGCAAGAGATTTGCAGCAACAGGCAAAAGAGATAGAGATACAGGGAACAGGGGTGCGGACAGAGGTAAGAGAGGTGGAGACAGAGGGAATAGGGGTGCAGCAAGAATCAAGAGAGGTGCAGAAAGAAGCAAGAGAAGAGCAGCAAGAAGCAAAAGAGGTGCAGAAAGAGGCAATAGACCTGAAGAAAGAGGCAAGAAAGGTGCAGAAATAGACAAAAGAGGTGCACAAGAGAGAAGAAGGTTACAGAAAGAGGCAAGAGGGGTGCTGAAAGAAGTAAGAGGTGGAGAAAGAAGCAAAGAGGTACAGAAATGAGCAACAGAGGTGCAGAAATGAGCAACAGAGATGCAGAAAGAGGCAAGGGAAGTGCAGAAAGAGGCAAGCGGGGTGCATAAAGAGGTAGGAGGGGTGCAGAAAGAAGCAAGTGAGGTGCAGAAAGAGGAAATAGAGGAGCAGAAAGAGGCAAGAGATGTGAAGAAAAAGGCAAGAGAAGTGCAGAAAGAGGCAAGCGATTTGCTGAAAGAAGGAATAGAGGTGCAGAAAGTAGCAAGAGGGGTGCAAAAGTGGCAAGATAATTGCTGAAAGAAGGAACAGAGGTGCAGAAACAGGCAAGAGAAGTACAGAAAGAGGGGAGAGGGGTGCAGACAAAAGCAAGAGATGTGCAGAAAGAAGCAGGAGCAGTGCAGAGAGAATCAATAGAGGTACATAAAGAGGCAAGATGGGTGCAGAAAGAGGAAAGAGGTGCAGAAAGAGGCAAGAGAAGATCAGAAAGAAACAAAAGAGGTAAGAAAACTGCAGAAGGAGGCAAGAGAGGTACTTAAAGAGGCAAAAGAGGTGCACGAACAGGGAAAAAGGTGCAGAAAGAGGCAAGAGGGATACAGAAAGAAGTAAGAGGTGCAGAGAGAAGCAAAAGCAGTGCAGAAAGGAGCACCAGAGAGGTAGGAGGCAAGAAGGGCAGAAAGAGGCAGAAGAAGTGCAGTAAAAGCAACAGAGTTGAAGAAGGAGGCAAGAGAATTGCAGAAAGAGGCAAGAGAAGTGCACAAAAAGGCAAGAGAAGTGCAGAAAGAGGCAAGAGAATTGCCGAAAGAAGAAACAGAGGTGCAGTAAATAGCAAGAGGGGTGCAAACGAGGCAAGAGAATTGCACAAAGAAGCGAGAGGTGCACAAAAAGGCAAGAGAAGTACAGAAAGAGGGAAGAGGGGTGCAGAGAGAAGCAAGAGAGGTGCATAAAGAAGCAAGAGCAGTTCAGTAAGAATCAATAGAGGTACCGAAAGAGACAGGAAAGGTGCAGAAAGAGGCAAGAGAGGTGCAGAAAGAGGCAAGAAAAGTGCAGAAAGAGGAGAGAAGTGCAGAAAGAGGCAAGAAAATTGCTGAAAGCAGGGACAGAGCTGCAGAAAGTAACAAGAGGGGTGTAAAAGAGGCAAGAGAATTGCAGAAAGAAGGAAGAGAGATGCACAAAAAGGTAAGAGAAGTGCAGAAAGAGGGACAAGGGGTAAAGAAAGAAGCAATAGAGGTGCAGAAAGAAGCAAGAGCAGTTCAAAAAGACACAAAAGAGGTGCAGAAAGAGACAGGAAGGGTGCATAAAGAGGCATGACAGGTGCAGAAAGAGGCAGGAGAAGATCAGAAAGAAGCAAAAGAAGTGCATAAAGAGGTATGAGAACTGCAGAAGGAGGCAATAGGGGTGCAGAAAGAGGCAATAGAGGCACAGAAAGAGGGAAAAGGGATGCAGAAAGAGGCAAGAGGGGTACAGAACAAAGTAAGAGGTGCAGAAAGAAGCAAAGGAAGTGCAGAAAGGAGAACCAGAGAGGTAGAAGAGGTACAGAAAGAGGCAAGAGGAGTGCAGACTGAGGCAAGAGAAGTGCAGAAAGAAGCAACAGAGGTGAGAAAGGAGGCATGAGAATTACAGAACGAGACAAGAGAGGTGGAAAAGAGGGAAGAAGGATGCAGAAAGAAGCAAGAGAGGTGCAGAAAGAGGTAAGAGAACTGAAGAAAGGCAAGAAAGGTGCAGAAAGAGCCAAAAGAGGTACAGAAAGAGGCAAGAGGGGTGCAGAAAAGTAAGAGGGGCAGAAAGAAGCAAAAGAGGTACAGAAAGGAGCAACTGAGAAGCAGAAAGACGCAAGAGAAGTGCAGAAAGAGACGAGAGGGGTGCAGGCAAAAGAGTTACAAAAAGTGGGAACAGGGGTGCAGAAAGAAGCAAGAGAGGTGCAGAAAGAACAAGAGCAGTGTAGAAAGAATCAATAGAGGTGCAGAAAGGAGGACCAGAGAGGTAGAAGAGGTACAGAAAGAGGCAAGAGAAGAGCAGAAGAGAAGCAAAAGGGGTGCAGAAAGAGGTAAGAGAACTGAAGAAAGAGACAAGAAAGGTGCAGAAAGAAACAAAAGAGGTGAACAGAGAGGGAAGAATGTCGCAGAAAGAGGCTAGAGGGCTGCAGAAAGAAGCAAGAGGTGCAGAAATAAGCAAGAGAGGTGCAGAAAAGAGCAACAGAGGTACATAAAGAGGCAAGAGAAGTGCAGAAAGAGGCAAGAGACGTGCAGAAAGAAGCAAAACCAGTACAGAAAGAATCAATAGTCATACAGAAAGAGGCAAGAAGGAAGCAGAAAGAGGCAAGAGATGTGCAGAAACAGACAGGAGAAGTGTAGAAAGAGAGAGAACAGGTGTGCAGAAAGTGGCTAGAGAGGTACAGAAAGAGGCAAGAGGGGTGTATAAAGAGACAAAAGAGTGATAGAAAGAAGCAAGTGAGATGCAGAAATAGTTAATAGAGGAGCAGAAAGAGGCAAGAGAATTGCTGAAAGAAGGAACAGAGTTGCAGAAATTAGCAAGGGAAGTGCAGAAAGAGGGAAGGGGGTGCAGAAAGAGGCAAGAAAGGTGCAGAAAGAGGCAAGCGAGATGCAGAAAGAGGATAGAAAATAGCAGAAAGAAGCAAAAGGGGTGCAGAAAGAAGTAAGAGAACTGCAGAAAGAGGCAAGAGAGGTGCAGAAAGAGGCAAAAGAGTTACAAAAAGAAGGAAGAAGGGTGCAGAAAGAGGCAAGAGGGGTGCAGAAAGAAGTATGAGTTGCGGAAAGAAGCAAAAGAAGGGCAGAAAGGAGCAACAGAGGTACAGAAACAGGCAAGAAAAGTGCAGAAAGATGGAAGAGTAGTGCAGAAAGAAGCAAGAGGTACAGAAAGAAGCAAAAGAGGTGTAGAAAGGAGCAACAGAGATACAGAAAGAGGCAAGAGAAGTGCAGAAAGAGGCAAGAGATGTGGAAAAACAGGCAGGAGGGGTGCAGAAAGAGAGAGAACAGGTGTGCAGAAAGAGGCCAGAGAGGTACAGTGAGAGGCAAAAGGGGTGCATAAAGAGGCTAGAGGGGTGCAGAAAGAAGCAAGTGAGGTACAGGAAGAGGTAATAGAGACGCAGAAAGAGGCAAGAGAAGTGCAGAAAAGGACAAGAGAAGTGCAGAAAGAGGCAAGAGGGGTGTATAAAGAGACAAAAGAGTGATAGAAAGAAGCAAGTGAGATGCAGAAATAGTTAATAGAGGAGCAGAAAGAGGCAAGAGAATTGCTGAAAGAAGGAACAGAGTTGCAGAAATTAGCAAGGGAAGTGCAGAAAGAGGGAAGGGGTGCAGAAAGAGGCAAGAAAGGTGCAGAAAGAGGCAAGCGAGATGCAGAAAGAGGATAGAAAATAGCAGAAAGAAGCAAAAGGGGTGCAGAAAGAAGTAAGAGAACTGCAGAAAGAGGCAAGAGAGGTGCAGAAAGAGGCAAAAGAGTTACAAAAAGAAGGAAGAAGGGTGCAGAAAGAGGCAAGAGGGGTGCATAAAGAAGCAAGTGAGGTACAGAAAGAGGTAATAGAGGAGCAGAAAGAGGCAAGAGAAGTGCAGAAAGAAGCAAGAGCAGTGCAGAAAGAGGTAAGAGATCTGCAGAAGGAGGCAGGAGAAGTGCAGAAAGAAACAACAGAGTTGAAGAAGGGGGCAAGAGAACTGCAGAAAGGCAAGAGAGTCACAGAAAAAGGGAATAGGGGTCCGGACAGAGGCAAAAGATGTGCAGAAAGAGGCAAGAGGGGTGCAGAAAGAAATAAGAGGTACAGAAAGAAGCAAAAGAAGTGCGTAAAGGAGCAACAGAGGTACAGAAAGAAGCAAGAGAAGTACAGAGAGAGGCAAGAGACTTGCAGAAACAGCCAGGAGAGGTGCAGAAAGAGAGAGAACAGGGGTGCAGAAAGAGTCAAGAGAATTGCTGGAAGAAGCAACAGAGGTGCAGAAAGTAGCAAGAGGAGTGCAGGAAGAGGCAAGAGAATTGCAGAAAGAGGCAAGAAAATTGCTGAAAGAAGCAACAGAGGTGCAGAAAGTAGCAAGAGGGTGCAGAAAGGGGCAAGAAATGTGCAGAACGAGGCAAGAGAGGTACAGAAAGAGGCAGAAGAGGTGCAGAAACAGGCAGGAGAGGTACAGACAAGGGGATGGATGCAGAAAGAAGCAAGAGAGGTGCACAACGAGGTAAGAGAGGTACACAAAGATGAAAGAAGGGTGCAAAAAGAGACAGGAGGAGTGCAGAAAGAGGTAAGAGGTACAGAAAGAAGCAAAAGAAGTGCGTAAAGGAGCAACAGAGGTACAGAAAGAAGCAAGAGAAGTACAGAAAGAGGCAAGAGACTTGCAGAAACAGCCAGGAGAGGTGCAGAAAGAGAGAGAACAGGGGTGCAGAAAGAGGCAAGAGAATTGCTGAAAGAAGCAACAGAGGTGCAGTGCAGAAAGTAGCAAGAGGAGTGCAGGAAGAGGCAAGAGAATTGCAGAAAGAGGCAAGAGAATTGCTGAAAGAAGCAACAGAGGTGCAGAAAGTAGCAAGAGGGTGCAGATCGAGGCAAGAGATGTGCAGAAAGAAGCAAGAGGTGTGTGGAAAAAAGCAAGAGATATGTAGATTGAGGCAAAAGAGGTAAGAGAACTGCAGAAAGAGGCAAGAGAGGTGCAGAAAGAGATAAAAAAAAAAGGTGCAGAAAGAGGTTAGAAGGGTGCAGAAAGAGGCACAAGGGTTCCAAAAGAAGTAAGAGGTGCAAAATGAAGCAAAAGAAGTGCAGAAAGGAGCAACAGAGGTGCAGAAAGAGGCAAGAGAAGTTCAGAAACAGGCAAGAGATTTGCAGCAACAGGCAAAAGAGATAGAGATAGAGGGAACAGGGGTGCGGACAGAGGTAAGAGAGGTGGAGACAGAGGGAATAGGGGTGCAGCAAGAATCAAGAGAGGTGCAGAAAGAAGCAAGAGAAGAGCAGCAAGTAGCAAAAGAGATGCAGAAAGAGGCAATAGACCTGAAGAAAGAGGCAAGAAAGGTGCAGAAATAGACAAAAGAGGTGCACAAGAGAGAAGAAGGTTACAGAAAGAGGCAAGAGGGGTGCTGAAAGAAGTAAGAGGTGGAGAAAGAAGCAAAAGAGGTACAGAAAGGAGCAACAGAGGTGCAGAAATGAGCAACAGAGATGCAGAAAGAGGCAAGGGAAGTGCAGAAAGAGGCAAGCGGGGTGCATAAAGAGGTAGGAGGGGTGCAGAAAGAAGCAAGTGAGGTGCAGAAAGAGGAAATAGAGGAGCAGAAAGAGGCAAGAGATGTGAAGAAAAAGGCAAGAGAAGTGCAGAAAGAGGCAAGCGATTTGCTGAAAGAAGGAATAGAGGTGCAGAAAGTAGCAAGAGGGGTGAAAAAGTGGCAAGATAATTGCTGAAAGAAGGAACAGAGGTGCAGAAACAGGCAAGAGAAGTACAGAAAGAGGGGAGAGGGGTGCAGACAAAAGCAAGAGATGTGCAGAAAGAAGCAGGAGCAGTGCAGAGAGAATCAATAGAGGTACATAAAGAGGCAAGATGGGTGCAGAAAGAGGAAAGAGAGGTGCAGAAAGAGGCAAGAGAAGATCAGAAAGAAACAAAAGAGGTAAGAAAACTGCAGAAGGAGGCAAGAGAGGTACTTAAAGAGGCAAAAGAGGTGCACAAACAGGGAAAAAGGTGCAGAAAGAGGCAAGAGGGATACAGAAAGAAGTAAGAGGTGCAGAGAGAAGCAAAAGCAGTGCAGAAAGGAGCACCAGAGAGGTAGGAGGCAAGAAGGGCAGAAAGAGGCAGAAGAAGTGCAGTAAAAGCAACAGAGTTGAAGAAGGAGGCAAGAGAATTGCAGAAAGAGGCAAGAGAAGTGCACAAAAAGGCAAGAGAAGTGCAGAAAGAGGCAAGAGAATTGCCGAAAGAAGAAACAGAGGTGCAGAAAATAGCAAGAGGGGTGCAAACGAGGCAAGAGAATTGCACAAAGAAGCGAGAGGTGCACAAAAAGGCAAGAGAAGTACAGAAAGAGGGAAGAGGGGTGCAGAGAGAAGCAAGAGAGGTGCATAAAGAAGCAAGAGCAGTTCAGTAAGAATCAATAGAGGTACCGAAAGAGACAGGAAAGGTGCAGAAAGAGGCAAGAGAGGTGCAGAAAGAGGCAAGAAAAGTGCAGAAAGAGGAGAGAAGTGCAGAAAGAGGCAAGAAAATTGCTGAAAGCAGGGACAGAGCTGCAGAAAGTAACAAGAGGGGTGTAAAAGAGGCAAGAGAATTGCAGAAAGAAGGAAGAGAGATGCACAAAAAGGTAAGAGAAGTGCAGAAAGAGGGACAAGGGGTAAAGAAAGAAGCAATAGAGGTGCAGAAAGAAGCAAGAGCAGTTCAAAAAGACACAAAAGAGGTGCAGAAAGAGACAGGAAGGGTGCATAAAGAGGCATGACAGGTGCAGAAAGAGGCAGGAGAAGATCAGAAAGAAGCAAAAGAAGTGCATAAAGAGGTATGAGAACTGCAGAAGGAGGCAATAGGGGTGCAGAAAGAGGCAATAGAGGCACAGAAAGAGGGAAAAGGGATGCAGAAAGAGGCAAGAGGGGTACAGAACAAAGTAAGAGGTGCAGAAAGAAGCAAAGGAAGTGCAGAAAGGAGAACCAGAGAGGTAGAAGAGGTACAGAAAGAGGCAAGAGGAGTGCAGACTGAGGCAAGAGAAGTGCAGAAAGAAGCAACAGAGGTGAGAAAGGAGGCATGAGAATTACAGAACGAGACAAGAGAGGTGGAAAAGAGGGAAGAAGGATGCAGAAAGAAGCAAGAGAGGTGCAGAAAGAGGTAAGAGAACTGAAGAAAGGCAAGAAAGGTGCAGAAAGAGCCAAAAGAGGTGCAGAAAGAGGCAAGAGGGGTGCAGAAAAGTAAGAGGGGCAGAAAGAAGCAAAAGAGGTACAGAAAGGAGCAACTGAGAAGCAGAAAGACGCAAGAGAAGTGCAGAAAGAGACGAGAGGGGTGCAGGCAAAAGAGTTACAAAAAGTGGGAACAGGGGTGCAGAAAGAAGCAAGAGAGGTGCAGAAAGAACAAGAGCAGTGTAGAAAGAATCAATAGAGGTGCAGAAAGGAGGACCAGAGAGGTAGAAGAGGTACAGAAAGAGGCAAGAGAAGAGCAGAAGAGAAGCAAAAGGGGTGCAGAAAGAGGTAAGAGAACTGAAGAAAGAGACAAGAAAGGTGCAGAAAGAAACAAAAGAGGTGAACAGAGAGGGAAGAATGTCGCAGAAAGAGGCTAGAGGGCTGCAGAAAGAAGCAAGAGGTGCAGAAATAAGCAAGAGAGGTGCAGAAAAGAGCAACAGAGGTACATAAAGAGGCAAGAGAAGTGCAGAAAGAGGCAAGAGACGTGCAGAAAGAAGCAAAACCAGTACAGAAAGAATCAATAGTCATACAGAAAGAGGCAAGAAGGAAGCAGAAAGAGGCAAGAGATGTGCAGAAACAGACAGGAGAAGTGTAGAAAGAGAGAGAACAGGTGTGCAGAAAGTGGCTAGAGAGGTACAGAAAGAGGCAAGAGGGGTGTATAAAGAGACAAAAGAGTGATAGAAAGAAGCAAGTGAGATGCAGAAATAGTTAATAGAGGAGCAGAAAGAGGCAAGAGAATTGCTGAAAGAAGGAACAGAGTTGCAGAAATTAGCAAGGGAAGTGCAGAAAGAGGGAAGGGGGTGCAGAAAGAGGCAAGAAAGGTGCAGAAAGAGGCAAGCGAGATGCAGAAAGAGGATAGAAAATAGCAGAAAGAAGCAAAAGGGGTGCAGAAAGAAGTAAGAGAACTGCAGAAAGAGGCAAGAGAGGTGCAGAAAGAGGCAAAAGAGTTACAAAAAGAAGGAAGAAGGGTGCAGAAAGAGGCAAGAGGGGTGCAGAAAGAAGTATGAGTTGCGGAAAGAAGCAAAAGAAGGGCAGAAAGGAGCAACAGAGGTACAGAAACAGGCAAGAAAAGTGCAGAAAGATGGAAGAGTAGTGCAGAAAGAAGCAAGAGGTACAGAAAGAAGCAAAAGAGGTGCAGAAAGGAGCAACAGAGATACAGAAAGAGGCAAGAGAAGTGCAGAAAGAGGCAAGAGATGTGGAAAAACAGGCAGGAGGGGTGCAGAAAGAGAGAGAACAGGTGTGCAGAAAGAGGCCAGAGAGGTACAGTGAGAGGCAAAAGGGGTGCATAAAGAGGCTAGAGGGGTGCAGAAAGAAGCAAGTGAGGTACAGGAAGAGGTAATAGAGACGCAGAAAGAGGCAAGAGAAGTGCAGAAAAGGACAAGAGAAGTGCAGAAAGAGGCAAGAGAATTGCTGAAAGAATGAACAGAGGTGCAGAAAGTACCAAGAGGGGTACAAAAGAGGAAAGAGAATTGCAGAAAGAAGCGAGAGGTGCACACAAAGGTAAGAGAAGTGCAAAAAGAGGGAAGAGGGGTGCAGGAAGAAACAAGAGAGGTGCAGAAAGAAGCAAGAGCAGTTCAGAAAGAATCAATAGAGGTGCAGAAAGAGGCAGTAAGGGTGCAGAAAGAGGCAAGAGAAGTGCAGAAAGAGGCAAGAGAATTGCTGAAAGAAGGAACAGAGGTGCATAAAGTAGCAAGAGGGATACAAAAGAGATAAGGGAAGAGCAGAAAGAAGGAAGAGGGGTGCAGACAGAAGGAAGAGGTGCATGAAGAAGCAAGAGCAGTTCAGAAAGAATCAATAAAGGTAAAGGAAGAGGCAGGAAGGGTGCAGAAAGAGGCATGAGAGGTGCAGAAAGAGGCAAGAGAAGATCAGAAAGAAGCAAAAGAGGTGCAAAAGAGGTACGAGAACTGCAGAAGGAGGCACGAGAGGTGCATAAACTGGCAAAAGAGGTTCAGAAAGAGGGAAAAGGGGTGCAGAAAGAAGCAAGAGGGGTGCAGGACTATGTAAGAGGTGTAGAAAAGCAAAAGAAGTACAGAAAGGAGGACCAGAGAGGTAGAAGAGGTACAGAAAGAGGCAAGAGGGGTGCGGAAAGAAGTAGGAGTTGTAAAAACAAGTAAAAGAAGGGCAGAAAGGAACAACAGAGGTACAGAAACAGGCAAGAGAAGTTCAGAAAGAGGCAAGAGACATGCAGAAACAGACAGGAGAAGTGCAGATAGAGAGAGAACAGGGGTCCAGAAAGAAGCAAGAAAGGTACAGAAAGAGGCAAGAGAATTGCTGAAAGAGGCAAGAGAATTAGTGAAAGAAGCAACAGAGGTGCAGAAAATAGCAAGGACAGGTACAGAAAGAGGCAACAGAGGTACAGAAAGAGGGAACAGGGGTGCAGAAAGACGCAAGAGAGGTGCTGAAAGAGGGAGGAAGGTTGCAGAAATAAGCAAGAAGGTTGCAGAAAAAAGCTAGAGGCACAGAAAAAAGTGAGAGAACTACAGAATGAAGCAAGAGGGGTGCAGAAAGCAGCAAGAGACGTGCAGAAAGAAGCAATAGAGATGCAGAAAAAAGCAGGAAAAGTGCAGAAAGACGTAACGGAGGTGCAGAAAGTAGCAAAAGAGGTACCGCAAGTAGAAAGAGATGTGCAGAAAGAGGTAAGAGAACTGGAGAAAGAGGTGAGAGGTGTAGAAAGTGGCAAAAGAGCTAAACACAGAGGGAATAAGGGTACAGAAAGAGGCAAGAGGGGTGCAGAAAGAAGTAAGAGTTACAGACAGAGGCAAGAGAGGGGCAAAAGAGGTGCACAGAGAGGGAAAGATGGTGCAGAAAGAGGCAAGAGGGGTACAGAAAGAAGTAAGAGGGGTGTAGAAATAGGAAAGAGAGGTGCTGAAAGAGGCAATATAGGTGCACGAAGAGGGAAGAAGGTTGAAGAAAGAGGCAAGAGGGGAGCAGAAAGAAGAGGTGCAGAAAGTAGCAACAGTGATGCAGAAAGAGGCAAGAGAAGTACAGAAAGAGGTAAGAGACGTGTAGAAACAGACAGTAAAGGGGCAGAAAGAGAAAGAACAGGGGTGCAGAAAGTACCAAGAGGGGTACAAAAGAGGAAAGAAAATTGCAGAAAGAAGCGAGAGGTGCACACAAAGGTAAGAGAAGTGCAAAAAGAGGGAAGAGGGGTACAGGAAGAAACAAGAGAGGTGCAGAAAGAAGCAAGAGCTGTTCAGAAACAATGAATAGAGGTGCAGAAAGGAGGACCAGAGAGGTAGAAGAGGTACAGAAAGAGGTAAGAGATGAGCAGAAGAGATGCAAAAGGGGTGCAGAAAGAGGTAAGAGAACTGAAGAAAGAGACAAGAAAGGTGCAGAAAGAGACAAAAGAGGTGAACAGAGAGGGAAGAATGTTGCAGAAAGAGGCTAGAGGGCTGCGGAAAGAAGCAAGAGGTGCAGAAATAAGCAAAAGAGGTGCAGAAAAGAGCAACAGAGGTAATAAAGAGGCAAGAGAAGTGCAGAAAGAGGCAAGAGACATGCAGAAAGAAGCAAGACCAGTACAGAGTACAGAAAGAGGCAAGAAGGAAGCAAAAAGAGGCAAGAGATGTGCAGAAACAGACAGGAGATGTGTAGAAAGAGAGAGAACAGGTGTGCAGAAAGTGGCAAGAGAGGTACAGAAAGAGGCAAGAGAGGTGTATAAAGAGACAAGAGGGTGATGGAAAGAAGCAAGTGAGATGAGAAAGAGGCAAGAGAGGAGCAGAAAGAGGCAAGAGAATTGCTGAAAGAAGGAACAGAGTTGCAGAAATTAGCAAGAGAAGTGCAGAAAGAGGGAAGAGGGGTGCAGAAAGAGACAAGAAAGGTGCAGAAAGAGGCAAGAGAGATGCAGAAAGAGGCTAGAAAATAGCAGAAAGAAGCAAAAGGGGTGCAGAAAGAAGTAAGAGAACTGCAGAAAGAGTCAAGAGAGGTGCAGAAAGAGGCAAAAGAGTTACAAAAAGAGGGAAGAAGGGTGCAGAAAGAGGCAAGAGGTGTGCAGAAAGAAGTATGAGTTGCAGAAAGAAGCAAAAGAAGGGCAGAAAGGAGCAACAGAGGTACAGAAACAGGCAAGAAAAGAGCAGAAAGATGGAAGAGTGGTGCAGAAAGAAGCAAGAGGTACAGAAAGAAGCAAAAGAGGTGCAGAAAGGAGCAACAGAGATACAGAAAGAGGCAAGAGAAGTGCAGAAAGAGGCAAGAGATGTGGAAAAACAGGCAGGAGAGGTGCAGAAAGAGAGAGAACTGGCATGCAGAAAGAGGCCAGAGAGGTACAGTAAGAGACAAAAGGGGTGCATAAAGAGGCTAGAGGGGTGCAGAAAGAGGTAATAGAGAAGCAGAAAGAGGCAAGAGAAGTGCAGAAAAGGACAAGAGTAGTGCAGAAAGAGGCAAGAGAATTGCTGAAAGAATGAACAGAGGTACAGAAAGTACCAAGAGGGGTACACAAGAGGAAAGAGAATTGTAGAAAGAAGCGAGAGGTGCACACAAAGGTAAGAGAAGTGCAAAAAGAGGGAAGAGGGGTGCAGGAAGAAACAAGAGAGGTGCAGAAAGAAGCAAGAGCAGTTCAGAAAGAATCAACAGAGGTGCAGAAAGAGGCAGTAAGGGTGCAGAAAGAGGCAAGAGAGGTGCAGAAAGAGTCAAGAGAAGTGCAGAAAGGGGCAAGAGAATTGCTGAAAGAAGGAACAGAGGTGCATAAAGTAGCAAGAGGGGTACAAAAGAGGTAAGGGAAGAGCAGAAAGAAGGAAGAGGGGTGCAGACAGAAGCAAGAGGTGCATGAAGAAGCAAGAGCAGTTCAGAAAGAATCAATAGAGGTGAAGAAAGAGGCAGGAAGGGTGCAGAAAGAGGCATGAGAGGTACAGAAAGAGGCAAGAGTAGATCAGAAAGAAGCAAAAGAGGTGCAAAAAGAGGTAAGAGAACTGCAGAAGGAGGCAAGAGAGGTGCATAAAGTGGCAAAAGAGGTTCAGAAAGAGGGAAAAGGGGTGCAGAAAGAGGCAAGAGGGGTACAGAACTAAGTAAGAGGTGTAGAAAGAAGCAAACAAAGTGCAGAAAGGAGGACCAGGGAGGTATATGAGGTACAGAAAGAGGCAAGAGGAGTGGGAAAGAAGTAAGAGTTGCAGAAACAAGTAACAGAAGGGCAAAAAGGTACAACAGAGGTACAGAAACAGGCAAGAGAAGTTCAGAAAGAGGCAAGAGACATGCAGAAACAGACTGGGGAAGTGCAGATAGAGAGAGAACAGGGGTCCAGAAAGAAGCAAGAAAGGTACAGAAAGAGCCAAGAGAATTGCTGAAAGAGGCAAGAGAATTAGTGAAAGAAGCAACATAGGTGCAGAAAGTAGCAAGGACGGCTACAGAAAGAGGCAACAGAGGTACAGAAAGAGGGAACAGGGGTGCAGAAAGACACAAGAGAGGTGCTGAAAGAGAGAGAAAGGTTGCAGAAATAAGCAAGAAGGGTGCAGAAAAAAGCTAGAGGCACAGAAAAAAGCGAGAGAACTAAGGAATGAAGCAAGAGGGGTGCAGAAAGCAGCAAGAGACGTGCAGAAAGAAGCAATAGAAATGCAGAAAAAAGCCGGAAAAGTGCAGAAAGACGTAACGGAGGTGCAGAAAGTAGCAAAAGAGGTACCGCAAGTAGAAAGAGATGTGCAGAAAGAGGTAAGCGAACTGCAGAAAGAGGTGAGAGGTACAGAAAGAGGCAAAAGAGGTGCACAAAGAGGGAAGAAGGTTGAAGAAAGAGGCAAGAGGGGAGCAGAAAGAAGAGGTGCAGAAAGTAGCAACAGAGATGCAGAAAGAGGCAAGAGAAGTACAGAAAGAGGTAAGAGACGTGTAGAAAGAGGCAAGAAAAGTGCAGAAAGAGGCAAGAAAATTGCTGAAAGAAGGGACAGAGCTGCAGAAAGTAACAAGACGGGTGTAAAAGAGGCAAGAGAATTGCAGAAAGAAGGAAGAGAGGTGCACCAAAAGGTAAGAGAAGTGCAGAAAGAGGAACGAGGGGTACAGAAAGAAGCAATAGAGGTGCAGAAAGAAGCAAGAGCAGTTCAAAAAGACACAAAAGAGGTGCAGAAAGAGACAGGAAGGGTGCATAAAGAGGCATGAGAGGTACAGAAAGAGGCAAGAGAAGATCAGAAAGAAGCAAAGGATATTTGGTGGCACCCGCCCTATCCTTTGGGGTCCTGCCATTGGCCGCTCTAAATCTTTTGCTTAAGCAAATAGAGTTAATCTGAATCACCAGGTCTGTCCACCTCTTCACTGGCTCCAGCTCTAATTTAGGCACCCCCCACTGCCTATCCTGTTCATCTGATCAGTTCCACTCCCCATTTGTCAGCGGTTCGAAAGTTGTGTTGAAATCTCCTGCAACAATTATATGAGATTGGACAGAGTATTTATCAATTAGATCTTCCAGGACAGCGAAGGTACTTTATTTCTTCCCCCCTGTGCTCCTGGCATACACATTGTAGATATCTATGGATTTAGCCTGTTTAAATTTGAGTCTTACAATCTGTATGTCTTTATGGTTCGTCGGGAGCACTTTTACAATGGTTTCTAGGTCCTGCTTGACCCAGATTGTTAGACCTCCCGAGGGACGCCCTCTTGCACTTTTTTCAGCGGGGACATTATAATTTAAGAACCCAGCAAAGTGTTGGGAATCAAGTAGCCATGTTTCTTGAAATATGCATATGTCGAACAAACTAATAAATGAAGCCCACTCAGGGCTTTGAATCTTAGTGCTCAGCCCTGCGATGTTCCAAGACATTATTGAACCAAATTTGTCAAGGGCTTTGGGGAAAATGGCATTTATGTTTGAGCTCTGGTGCAATAGACTATCTGCCCGTCCATCGCCCCAGAAATGTCCATTGTGCGTGGAATCCCAGGGGTGATATCTCCCATGGTTGGGGTTTCTAGTACAATGTGGCCAGCTAAGCTAGAGTCATTACTATCAGGCGCCAGTCAATCATTGAGCTCCAGGGACGACCCACACTGCTCTTTACCCAATGATAGCTTGCCCCTTTCGTTGGACCACTGTTGAAGGGGAGAAGATCTCATTTGTATTAGTGAGTGATCAGGGGAGCAGGATCTATATTCCAATAATATCAAGTTTTGTGTCAGGTTTTCGTCTTTAAAAGACAATTCAATACAATCAGCTCTGTCACCTGGGTGGCAGAGCCTTGTTGCTCTTGATATATCTTCCCTGATCACAGATCGACATCCTCTAGTATGTCTGATCCAATGAATGGCCTTATTTGGTAGAGAGTCATTTGTTTCAACGTCCTTCCCATATCTCAGTTTTGGAACGTTCACCATATAGACTTTCGTCAAATCAACAGGTGCGTTGGAAAAGGGTAGAGAACTTCTAGCTGTCAGCTTGCTAGGATATTTTGGCATGTTGGAACTGTTCGAACTATTGCTAGAACTGTTGATCGACTTAGGTTTCCCTGATTCTTCGCTAGGTCCAGTGTGTGAATGTTTGGTAGTTTTCATAAGCGGAGCTTTCAGTGTCCCTGTTCTAACTCCTGCTGCTTCACTATATAGGGTGTCAGTCTGTCTCGTCAAACTGCCCCTCCCATGATTGGTCGTAGTAAGCTGTGCTGTTGCCTTTCGTTGACCAGTAAGAGTAGGACTCGGCTGTTTTTTAGCTAGACAACAATTATGACATGAACTAGAATCGAAAATAGCTTTGTGCAATTTTAAAGATAGAGTTTCGATCTTAACTTGCATGCATTCAACAAGCTTACATAATCGGTTCACCACATTATACAGAGCAATGCTATCACCCCCATTGGGAACAAAAGAAACTTGCGAATTTGAAGAACACCCCTGAGCTACTTCCCTAGATCCTGGCAAAGCCTCAGGAATATTTGGCTGGGTTAGGGAGTCCCCGCACTCTAGGTTTAAACAATCTTTGTTAGTAAGAACAGAGAACCTATTTGTACAGTAGACAACTGGGTCAACCTGGGTAGGGTGGGTCACTTCTGAATCTGGTACTACACTAACGTTCTCGTGGGTGCCTGGATCAGCGTATCCCTTATCACAGTTTCGGTCACTTTGGTTTTTCCTCAGGAACATCCCGGGAACGACTACCGGGCCCCGTTTATTGGACCTCCTTGGTGAATCAGGAGCGTCTTCCCCACTACTCGCATCCAGTCTCTGTTCGGTGGGGTGCTTGGATGTTAGTATAACACCACACTCCTCTATCAGTTCGTCTATGCCGGTCATTACACAATTTTCCCCTGCATGCTTAACAGCCTTCTTGGGCTTTTTTGACTTTCTTTTCTTTGTGTACATACTTGGTCCCTCTGCCCCGCCGTCCATGCTTTTCCGTTTCCCCATTTAGCAGTTTCAGATAGGACAGTACCTTATGTGGCGGGCTGATTATTAGGGGGGTGGCCCAGCCTGGCCTCCTCCGGCCTCTGGCGGCCACAGACGGGCCGCCCTTTGCCCGGGCTTCACCCGGCGTCCACCCGCGCGCGTCCCGCGTTGCGGGAAGTCTCTGGCAAAATTATACCCCGGTGGTGAGGGGGAGGGGTTGGCTGTCCGATGCTCGCTCCCACTGGCTCCTGGGACACGGAGTCCTCCTGTTCGCCCCCACTGCTGGCCAGAAAGGAAAAGCTGTGCCACGTCTCCCGCGAATCGGGAGGCGCAAGGAGTTGTTGTAGCCCCGGTGGTGAGGGGGAGGGGCTGGCTGTCCGATGCTCGCTCCCACTGGCTCCTGGGACACAGAGGCCTACTGTTCGCCCCCACAGCTTGCCAGAAAGAAAAAGCTGCGCTAATTTGCTAAATACAGAACTTGGCCTCGGACCCTTAAACCTGTTGTCCCTCGTCTGAGCAAAGTTATCCCCATGTGGCCATTACAATTCAATGTAACTCTTCCAGAAACGTGACTAAAGGCATCCTGCTCAGTGCCTGTGTGCTGATTTTCTAAAGGTAGGATGTAACTTTTACTCTTTATATTTTTTTCTTATGCACTGTGCGTTCTAGCACCTAAAGATCTGGCTCTAAATTTTTGTTTTCAGAACGCCATAATGCGCCCAGAACTATTGTGCATTAAGGCGTGCAATGTAATTCACATGTCTCTCGAGCTACTCTTTTTATATAACATTTAATTGTATTTGAGACTGCAGCCATCAGGCCATACTGGAAATCATATTTTAAGTTTGTGATGAAGATACAGTAATATCATCATTGTTAGAGAAACTAATACTCACCTTTTTAATTTTGATGCACAATATATTTAACCATTTAAACATTTAAATCTTAATGCACACTTTGCACAGGGTAATTTCCTACCGTGCTAAATATTATTGAATTTTCACAATAGTGTTATTAGACATTATAAAGATCATACTAATGCAAAATGATTTTAGTGCAATGACTTTTAATAATTTTTAGGTCTCGCCTATGCAGCGCGCATGCGCTGTATAGGAGGGGACCTCTTGGAATCGATCAGCTTTTTTGCCCAAAACCTGCACGCTTTGCATTGCTTTCTATTGCAAAGCCTGCACGTTTGGCGTTTCCCTTGCGAGAGCGAGCTTTGGCGACATCTGTTTGACATTATCATGCAAACAGATGGTGCCCCTGCTCGCTCCTGCAAGGGAAACGCTGTGTGTCTGTTTTTTCTTTTTTGATTTTCACTCGTGTCTTCGCAGAATCGCAGCTGCTGAGTGCGTGCATGAAGTAGTCCTTCTGACTTCCGCCTACCCCGCCTGTGCAGTCCATTTGCTACCCGCCGTCACCACTGCTGGTCAGTGCTTTTTTTTGGGGCCCTAAACACACGCGCTGATAACATACAATGTCTGTGCAGGTATTTAGTTCACTAAAGCACACACTGTGTTCACCAACACACACAGAGCTGCTGCCGGTTTTGTTGTTGTCATGAGTGACCTGGCTATCATTCATGCCATCAAAAGTATGTGACATAGAATTTTACATTTACATTTCTTCTGGTTATTATACTGTCTCTTTAAATTCCCTTATACTCTCTGTGTACTTTTTGAGGAGATTTCATGCCTGAGCTTCTGAGATATAAGTGGCACAAAGTAAACATGCAGCTATCATTTTGAGGCATATGGCCATTCGCTGCTTGGTCGACCTGTTTGAGAAGACAAATGAAATATGTTGTGTGGCTTGGTCACAAGAAATGTGACCAAATTGTGAAGAAATAACAAGTGATTTACTACCATCCCATGTCAGTGCTGGCATCCCTCAGCAGCACCAGTTCCCATAATACTATTGCAGGGTACATTATCTGTCTGGTACTAAAAGAAGTCCTTCCCTTGAGAGCCAAAACAGAACAAAGGCAGTTTAAGGAGTTGAATTGATACTAGTTCTCTGTACAATAGTATATCTTTGCAGACTATCTTAATGAGGTCTGAAAGTAAACAGGTAAATAATGCTTCAAGACTATGGAGTGTGGGAACTCGAGCTATCAGTGGAAATTGGAATCTTTAATAGTCTGACGTGGGATAAATAAAGGCCGTGGGACACTTTGTCCTAAAATGCACTGTATACAGTGGTATTGCCAGCACAATTTTGCGGTGTATTAGGCAAATCTTTTTAAGCGTTTCTTCTTTAAACATTGTAGGCACGAAAGGGCTTTTATTTTTAAGGTGCTTCGGCATGGATATGTATACAGGGCTGTAATGTTAGCACCTGCAAGGAGGGACTTTTCATTGTAACTTTTCAACATAATACACATCAGCTACAATACTCTACAACATAGCCAAAACTTCAAGATAAACACATAAGGTCCCAAAAGCGAGACCTATTGGCTATGCCAAAGCTTGTTTTACATGTAGTCATTTTTTAATAATGATTACTAACCCTTTTGTTGTTTCCACATATGAAAAGCAAGCCTCACTACTTTCCTTTTGTCTTTAAATGCATTTATTTATAACACTTACAAAAATTCTTTTGAAACGAAGCACAGCATATGTCGTCCGCTAGCTGAGTTATTGTTATTGTTATTGTTATTGTTATCTGGGGTTTGTATAGCGCCAAATCACTGTCAGGTCTCTAGGCGCTCATGACAGAAGCAGTAACAACAACTGAGTAGGTAAACAGGAGGTACAGATATACTCAAAGGGGGCCGAAAGCTTCCCTAAACAAAAGTGTTTTCAATGATTTCCTGAAATACAAAAGATTTACTTCTTTGCGAGAGACTCCGGTAGTTTGTTCCACATCTGTGGGACCTGGACAGAAAAAGATCTCCCTCCCTTGGTTGCCATTTTAAAACGGGGACAGGACAACAATTGGGAGTTGGAAGACCTCAGCGCTCGTTTGGGATTATAGACCCCAAGCCGTTCTTTTATATAGGCAGGCGCATGCCCATAGATTGCCTTATGGGCAATACATAGACTTTTAAATTCCACCCTTTGCCTTATGGGGAGCCAATGTAACCTGTGCAGTAATGGGGAGGCATGGGTCTGTCTAGGTGATCTAAAAATCAATCGCGCTGCATCATTCAAAGTTACCTGCAGGCGATTGATCAAGATTTTTGGCAAAATTAGGTAGAGCGCGTTCCCATAGTCTATCCTTGAAACTATTGTCCGAGACGATGGTCCGGAGCATATTTGGAGAAAGTAGGGGAACTAGCTTGCGTAGTTGCCTGATTAGGTTAATACAGGTCCCAACAATAGAGGATATCTGGCTAGCCATTGTCAGCTCATGGTCGATCTTAATACCAAGGCTTTTTACATTGGAGCACGGTTTCGGGGTGGGGCCAAGTTCTTGTGGCCAAAACAAATCACTCCAGGGCGAGGCAGCAGTTGAGACTACCAAAACCTCAGTTTTTTCAGGATTTATTTTCAGCAAATTTGTCGTCATCCAGCTAACCGTATATCTGAGTATTTTCTGGGCCTGGGTCTGTGCAGATGCCGTGTTGTCAATACTCAGTAACAACTGAGTATCATCGGCATCATTAAAAATTCTGCAGCCCATGCTTGCCAGGGAGTCTATCAGTGGTTGTAAGTAAAGATTGAACAAGAGTGGGGACAATGCAAAGCCCTGCGGGACTCCGCACTCAAGAACACCCACCTCAGATATACAATCCCCTAATTGAATCCTCTGGGTCCTCCCCAAAAGAAAGGATTTTATCCATTGATGTGCTAGATCCTTTATCCCAGATGCGCCCATTCTGTCCAGAAGCAGGGCATGGCTGACAGTATCAAATGCCGCTGATAGATCTAGAAGTATCAGGGCACTTGGTTTCTTACTGTCAGCCATACCTCTAAGCTCGTCCAGCACCAAGAGCATTACTAACTCAGTGCTGTGATGCGCACGGAACCCCGCTTGACGTTCCTGGAGTAGATGGTGTGACTCCAGGAACGAAGACAGGGACTTTAGCACATGTTGTTCAAAAATCTTGGACAAGAAAGGCAGCTGGGATATTGGCCTATAGTTTTTTAGAACATCCGGGTCAGACCCTGGCTTTTTTATCAGGGGCTTGACTCGTGCTTCTTTAAAACTAGCTGGTAAAAGGCCAGTGTCTAACGAGTTGTTTAAGAGGGAGATGATGTGGTCCTCTACAACATGAAGCGCCAGACGAAAGACTCCGGGGGGGGCATGGGTCCGCAGGGGAACCTGACTTGGTTCTACTTATAAGATGCCCAAGGGTTGTAGGGTCTATACCTGGAAACCTAGAGATGATGGATTTCGGGGGGGTTTGAGAAACCTGTGGTGCGGGGGGACCACTAGAGGTATCCTTCTTAATATCAGACAGAATAGTTGCCACTTTCTCAAGAAAGTAACGTTGAAAGGTGTTACAATCAATCATCATTTCTGACTTTTCATCTTTCTTACTCAGTTCTTTTAAGATTTTAAAAGTTTCTTTCTGGATGTTATCTGCATTTTTTATACGGGTTTCATAATATTCCCCTTTAGCTGACACGATAAGCTTTTTATATGAATTCAGAGATATTTTGTACTGTTCCCGATTTGTACAGTCTTTTGTCTTCCTCCAACATCTCTCGAGGTGGCGAAGCTTTCTTTTGTGATCCCTCAAAAGCGGGGTAAACCAGGGAGCCCCTTTTACAGCACCCTTTATTTTCTGTAGCCTTTCAGGTGCTATCTGGTCGATAGCCTGTCTAAGATTCGACGCTATAGCATTATAGTCCTGATCTAGATCACCATGGGAGACCACTGGTTGCATATAATTAGGAAGGGCGTCAACTTTTTTCCATTGACGTACTTTTTTTGTTTTTAATGGTGGTTTGACCAAATTACTATCAATAGGGATGTCACACTGAAGTAAATAGTGGTCAGACCAAATACAAGGTAAGATATTCGTAAGGACCACCTCTGGATCAGAGCTACAGATTAGATCGAGGGTGTGACCCTTGATATGCGTTGGAGCTTCCACGAGCTGTTCAAAGCCTAGCGAACTCATGGAGGTCTCCAACTGGCCAGTTGTCAAATCTTTACGGGCACTATCCCAGTGGACATTGAAATCTCCTGTCACCAAGACTTTTTTATATCGAGTACAAATATCTGAGACAATGGGGGCAAAGAGTTCATTAAACGCTGAGGTGCATTTTGGTGGACGATAGACAGTAAGAACAATAAAACAAGTATTGTTCAAGATGATCTTCCTTCCAAGTATATCCGCCGAATCTACTGTTTCAGCTATTAATTTAACCACTGTTAGATGTTTTTTAAACATAATTGCTACCCCTCCCCCCGACTATTATCCGCACGATTGTGCCAAACAATGTCGTATCCATTTGGGACGGCTGCTATAATATCGGGTGAAGAATTGTCACCTAGCCACGTTTTGGTAAGGGTTAGGACGTCTATAACCTCATCCTGAAGAAGAGTAAAAATTTCAAGGTGATGTTTTTGAAGCGACCTTGTGTTCAGGCTGGCGAACTTCAGAGAGGGCGGGTAGATAATGGACCTACAACTAAGGGATCGAATTATATTATTCTCCTTTAATTTAGTCAGAGTAGATAAGTTTAGAGTCTGCTCGCCTAGGTCTAATAGCTGTAGCTCACTCGAAGAATATGTCAGCCGCCCACCAGGGGTACTGGTCCCTGGGCCCGGTCGTGCGCGGACGGGCGCAGACGGGCAGGACTCTGGCACGACTCTGGCGCAGGTCCGCCGCGTCCGCTGTACTCGTCCGCTGCGCGGAGTCATAGTCCCTTCCATTTAAGCGCTACTAGAGCGCGTCACCCGCCCGGCCCACACCCAATATGGCCGCCAAAACCCGGGAGACCGACCCTCGGCGTCAATGCTCAGCCGAGAGCGGTCCGCGGGCGGAGGGAGTGGGGAGGGAATACGGAACACAAAGGAGCAGCTGGAAGTCTCCAGGCTTATTAAATCAAGCCGAAAGCTGTAAGGTTAAAAGTACGCTAATACTGATTAAAAGATGCCCAAGATCGGCAGGAGAGACCTCCCGGCTTCCGCCTCAGGAGGGGAAATGCTTCTGTCAATAGCGACTCGCGCAGGCTAGCAGGCACCTTTTAAGCGCTACTAGAGCGCGTCACCCGCCCGGCCCACACCCAATATGGCCGCCAAAACCCGGGAGACCGACCCTCGGCGTCAATGCTCAGCCGAGAGCGGTCCGCGGGCGGAGGGAGTGGGGAGGGAATACAGAACACAAAGGAGCAGCTGGAAGTCTCCAGGCTTATTAAATCAAGCCGAAAGCTGTAAGGTTAAAAGTACGCTAATACTGATTAAAAGATGCTCAAGATCGGCAGGAGAGACCTCCCGGCTTCCGCCCCAGAAGGGGAAATGCTTCTGTCAATAGCGACTCGCGCAGGCTAGCAGGCACTTTTTAAGCGCTACTAGAGCGCGTCACCCGCCCGGCCCACACCCAATATGGCCGCCAAAACCCGGGAGACCGACCCTCGGCGTCAATGCTCAGCCGAGAGCGGTCCGCGGTCCGCGGGCGGAGGGAGTGGGGAGGGAATATGGAACACAAAGGAGCAGCTGGAAGTCTCCAGGCTTATTAAATCAAGCCGAAAGCCTAAGGTTAAAAGTACGCTAATACTGATTAAAAGATGCCCAAGATCGGCAGGAGAGACCTCCCGGCTTCCGCCTCAGGAGGGGAAATGCTTCTGTCAATAGCGACTCGCGCAGGCTAGCAGGCACCTTTTAAGCGCTACTAGAGCGTGTCACCCGCCCGGCCCACACCCAATATGGCCGCCAAAACCCGGGAGACCGACCCTCGGCGTCAATGCTCAGCCGAGAGCGGTCCGCGGGCGGAGGGAGTGGGGAGGGAATACGGAACACAAAGGAGCAGCTGGAAGTCTCCAGGCTTATTAAATCAAGCCGAAAGCTGTAAGGTTAAAAGTACGCTAATACTGATTAAAAGATGCCCAAGATCGGCAGGAGAGACCTCCCGGCTTCCGCCTCAGGAGGGGAAATGCTTCTGTCAATAGCGACTCTAGCAGGCACCTTTTAAGCGCTACTAGAGCGCGTCACCCGCCCGGCCCACACCCAATATGGCCGCCAAAACCCGGGAGACCGACCCTCGGCATCAATGGAGGGAAAATGCTTCTGTCAATAGCCAGTGGCAGCGCGCGTCCAAGCTCTGCGCTCCCCTCTCTTCAACCTTCAGCCTGCGGAGCACGCTATGAAGTTGTGGTGCTTTTGAAGAAAAAAAAGCTTAATCAACGGTCCTGACTCACCTCGTGTAGCGGTAACGGTGAAAGTTCTTTTGCATGTGTCCCGGGGCCGGACAACGCTCTCCGAGTCCTCCCTGCCCTATGCTCCTACCGCGCTGGAATAGAGCCGCCCTGGAGTTGAGACGAGGTCGCAGAGTGGCGGCTCGCGGTCTCCTCCGGGGGAACTTGGGCGGTGTCAGTACAAGCACGAAGTGCCTCGGGTGGGCCGTGACACCGCCTTCCAGTGCTATCAAGTGAAGGGGAGGAGTGTTAAAGGGGTTAAAAGCAAAGGTTCTGCTAAGGCCGCTTTTAAGGCCACTTCAATCAAGGTCACCACCTTGTTACGCTCCTTCTTCAAGGTACTGAACGTCACAAATCAAGAAATATCTCCTGAGCAGGGGGGCTCTCCTGCCCCTGTGGATAATTCTATCTCTTCCCCCTCTACCCCTTCTAGGATGGCTAATCCCACGAATCCCACGATTCCTATAGCGATATCTACCTCTGCTACTACACCCAACCCTCTTAAGTCCCCGGAGATACAACCCTCGGCACTATTATCGGCCTCAGCAAATAAGACAACGACCTCTGAGGATATAATAACGCTAAATTTGTTTACTAAACCCCCTGCGGAGGATGCCCCTTCAGTGGCCTGTGAGAGGGGAGGAGGGGAAGGTACAGGTACAGGGGGCAGCTCGATAGAGGCCCTCTTCTTGTCATTAAAGAATGATATAAAACAGGGGTTTGCAGTCTCAGAAGAAAATCAGTCTGAGATTAGAGCGGCATGCGACGCCCTGGAGAAGAAAGTGGATATATTGAATGTAAGAACTGAAACTTTGGAGGGCTCTGTTGAACATCTTAAAGTTAATCTAGGGTCAGCAGAGGTAAAAATTCAGGTGTTACGCAGGGACGGCGATGTACTGCGAGAGAGCGTTGAGTCACTTGAGAATAACTCACGCAGGAATAATTTACGCCTCCTAAAAATCCCTGAGGGCAAAGAAGGGAGTGACTTAAAGACCTATATAGTGGCATTGCTTAGGGACTCTTTGAACCTCGAGGAGTCAGTGGGGTTCTAAGAAAAAGACATTCAGAGGATTCATAGGGATCCATTTCGTCTGAATCCCAGTAGACCTAAACCGAGAAAGATTCTTGTAAATTTCCTCACTTACGCTGTAAAGGAGAAGATTTTGAACTTGGCACTCAAGGCTAAAACATTGAAGGGGCCAGATTTTTTGTTTGAGGTCCGCTCGGATCTATCTAAAGTGACCTTGGAGCACCAGTGGGAATTAGGCCAGAGAATGGATAAGTTTAGGTCACTGGGGGCTACAGCGCAGATGAGATTCCCTGCCTTTCTCAAGATTATGCATAGTAATAAAATGTATAATATCAAAACCCCGTATGAGGCCAACGAGCTACTGGAGTCCCTGAGCTGTGCGTCGAGGGAAAAGGAATGAGCAGAATCTTGAGTAATAAGGGATTAGTGCAGTTTAGGCTCTTCCCCTTTTGCAGAAATAATGATGTCCTATACATTTAAACCCCCCCCCCAAAAAAATACATAATAAGACGTGAGGCGACCAAAGGGATGGGAAGCAAAGGAGGAAAAAAATAAATAAATATATATATATATATATATTACCTACTGGCGGTCGCCAGTAGGTATATATAGTTAGGATTTTTTTCCTATGGGATTTTTGAAAATTCTATGTCGAATAACTTTGGCGTTTGAGGACGGAATTGGCTGAACTTTTCAGGAAAATTGAACATTTTGTTGCTGAGCAGCCCCTGAAAATTTTGGGGGGTTTCATCAAGGGGGAGCCGAGAAAAAAGGGGGGTCCCAAAACGCATTTTTCCCATTCAATTTTCCATAGGGCGGTTGGACTCACTTTTAGCTCGAACGGCTGAATGGATTTCCACGAAACTTGGCAAAATTGTAGATATTGTTTGCCCGATGTGCCTTTGCTAGGTCTCAATATATGTGCTCCAGTCTTTAAGATCTTTTGGCTCCAACATTACCCCAATAAATTGTAACATAACGGGTGAGGTGTGGGTGGAACATTTTTCCCAAATTTATGCTACATCTGTAATTTCTTCGGATATTGTTTCTCCACCCAATAATACCGAACCTCTGACTTTCACACTAATGGAGGTCGAGGATGCTATAATAGATAGCGCTAGCAATAAAGCCCCTGGCCCTGATGGTCTTTCTATTGACCAAATTAAATCAGAAATTAATTTCTGGGCCCCCCTGTTATGTAACTTATTTAATAATTTGTGTGATAGATCAATCCCCGAATCCTGGGCGAACAGTGTCATCGTTCCGATCTTTAAAAAAGGTGACAGGTCGGATCCTGCCTGTTACCGCCCGATCTCACTGATTGACAATACGCTAAAGGTTCTGGGAAGGGTGATTTTTAAACGGATAAGGAACTGGGCAGAGGAAAATAATGTTCTCCACTGTAGTCAATTGGGCTTTAGAAGCCAAGTAGGCACCGTAGAACAATGCCTAAATTTAAATTTAATTATGGCCAAATATATCATTGTTAAAAAATCCCCTCTTTATTTAGGTTTTATGGATTTGAGTTCCGCGTTTGATTTTGTTAATCGTTCTAGGTTGTGGTCACTTTTGCTCGATTATGGTTTGGATGACTCACTGGTGTATTTTCTTTCTAACCTGCATCGGGACCTAAAAGCCAGAGTACGAATTAATAATGATGGTGATTTGTCCAATGACGTTTTTATTAGCAGAGGAGTCAGACAGGGCTGCGTACTCGCCCCACTGCTTTTTATTTTATACATTAATGGATTGAGCAGCACTTTGTGTAGGATTTGTAAGGATGTCCCAATTATAAATGGCTCCCCCGTTACTACTTTACTTTATGCGGATGACGCAGTACTAATGGGGCGTACCCCGAATGCCTTACGCGTTTTGATCTCTGGGTTTGTAGCCTTTATGTCAGATCTTGGTTTAAATACCAATTTTAAAAAATCTTTCATCATGAACTGCGGTCCAAAAAAGTACAATATTACTTCTATTAAATCTGGTAATAATACTCTGCAATGTACAAATAGTTTCCCTTATTTAGGGCTGCTGTTTTCCAACTCAGGCTCATGGCAGCCACATGCTGCGCATGCTAGGAATAAAATTAGTAAGTCGATTAACTCAATTTTGTCTCTCAGACAACCCAAATTGGCTGATGTCGTTACACCCCTGCTTAACATTTACCGCACTCAATGCCAGCCAACGGGGACCTACGGTGCAGAAGTGTGGGGTTATTGTAACAGTAAGGCTTTCCAGCTGGAGGAAAACAGATTCTGTAGAAGGGTGCTGGGGGGAGTCCCCAGCGCCCCTACATTTATCTGTCATAATGAACTGGGGTTGCCTTATATTGCTGATTTTATTAGGTCTAGGCCTGCTCTTTTTTGGATTAAAATATGGTTAAATCCAGCAGCAACCCTAACGCGCAGTATAATATCTGACTGCTTGACAAGTGATAGATTACAGTATATTCCCTGGTTAACTGCAGTTAAGGATAGTCTGGAAAGTGTGGGGCATGGTTCCCTATTTAGCTCCCCTAGTTCTATTGTTCCTGCCCATAAGAATAAAATTAAACAGGCATTGCTAGTCCTCTATAAAGAGGAACGCATGAGTTCAGAATCTATCAAACCTGCTGTTATCAGATATCTGAGTATTATAGATCCAGGCGGTGATAGCCTGGTTAATTTTTACAGATACCTATCACTACCTTTGGGAAAGTGGAACCGGAGTCTCCTGTTTAGGTTTCGGGATGGAAGCATAGTTAATTTGCTTAGCTTCCCCCTTGGCTATAACATTGGACTCGAAGAGCGGGATTGCCAATGTTCTCATGGTGGTAAACAAAGTCTGTTGCATTATCTCTTTTTCTGTGGTTATTATAAATTGTATACTTGCAAATATTTAATTCCGATTTTTCGCAAATATAACATCAGAGATTATAATCTGGCATTAAAATTTCTCCAAATGTTACATTTTGATGATGTTATATATAGTTTAAGCTGTTTTATAAAAGCTTGTGTGAGATCGAGGGCAAGTATGGAACATGGATAATGGACAATAGTTTTATATAATCTGGCGCATTTTTTGCATTATATTGTATGCATTCTTATTAATTCACTGGAAATCGAACATAGACTTAATTGCATATGTGTTTTGCCATAAATGATTGTTTTTAGAACCTTGTGATTAAATACCCCAGTGATTAATGTTTTCCCTATTATGCACTTTGCACTTTATACTGGCACTTTGCATTTTATGACATATATGCTGCTTAAAATCTGTATTTTATAACAATTTTTTAAACATAGGTCTTAACTTGTTTTTATTGTATTCATTCTGTATGTACTTTTATGGATGTATTCAAAATCCGAATAAAGATCATTTGAATTGAATTTGAATTGAATGTGCTCCAGTGGATTTTGATATATTAACGTTCAAAAATATATATATATCTGTATCTGTAAGCGTGCCCCGGTTAGCGCCCCGGTTCGCGTACTTGACGCGTAACGGAACTTCGCGAAGCGAAGCTGATTGGCTCTCCGGTGTCTGTCAACATTCTAAACAGTCCGGAGCGGCCGCCATCTTGTCTCTCGGTAGGATCGAGAGACAAGAGGAGGCCAAAACAAAGGGGGAAATTACCATAAGGGGGCATAGTAGATCCTCCCTGACCCCCTAGGTTTGATGTGGAGGCTTTAAAAGGACCCCGCGGGGCAAAAAAAAATAATTCTTTTTTTTGGTTTTTTTGCGTGGGGAGCGCCCGGTACGCGCACTGGGAAGCGGTCCGGGGAGCGTACTATGAGGAAAAAAGAATGATAGACTTTTCAAATATTGTATGTTTATTGATTGTTCGTTTTGTTGTTTATTTTTTTGCTTTTTTTTGTGATTGTTTTTCAAAATTTAATAGAACGTCTAACATTTGAGTGTCCGAAATGTCCTTATTTTGAGTGAACATAACTTGCAACATTTGAGTGTCTGAAATGTCCTCATTTTGAAGGAGGAAATCTACAGATTGTACACATTGTAGTAGTTCATGGTCCTGTGATTCATCCATGAATTCAATATCATTTGGTTCAATGTTTTCTTGATTGGTCTCTTCAAGGACAATTTCAAATGACACTTTTTGTTCTCCTTCCATTTTGCCTGAAATTTGCATAAAAAAATATATATATCAGTAGAGATAGGGCACTGTTGGGATTAATTTAACAGTGAATTTATCTTTGGGCAGTGTATGGTATCAGACTGGTAGTAGAAATATAAAAATGTGTATGTGATGAAACCTTAGTAAATTCATAATTATACAAGACAAGCCTAAATCCATCCATAACTATAACAGAGAAGTCTATCTAAATCTATAACTATTACAGAGGGATAGTATATAACTATCAGAAAAAGTTTTCCATATTAACTTAAAGTGCACAATATACTTCAGTTTTCAAAATAACATCTTACCTTTTAAAAACAAGTTTAAGTTGTCAGTGAAAATGCTCTTGCAATGTAATTCAGGAAGTAGTAGTCAAAATGGCTGTGTTTCTCTCTCTTTCTTTATATATATTCAGGTACATAACCAATCAAATGTCAGGTAAAAAAAGTAGAAAATGAAAGTAAAATTTTAATTGGTTGTCAATTCCAACACTTCAGATGTGTTTTGTGAAGTAATTTACCTCAGGTTATTTAGAGAGGTCTACAGGCTAAATGGCTAAATGGAATTCCAATCAAATTTGTGAAAATGGTAGGGATTGGTATGTAGTATGAGCTAATCTATATTTGGTGAAAGTGTCTCCAGTGGTTTTTCTGTGAATTACTTTCCCACCTTTTTTAAGCGAGCGCTTCCCGGTGCGCGCCCCGGTACGCGAACCGGCAGCGTTACGGGAGTCCTCCATTTTGTGTTTCGGTAGAATTGAGATACAAGATGGAGGGCAAATAATGTTCAGAATGGGTAGAAGGGGGCACGGTAGACGTATCCTGACCCCCTAGGTTTTCTGAGGGTGGCTGAGGAGGCCCATATGTGCGGAAAAAAACCCATTTTTTTTTCAAATTTGTGCGCGGTTAGCGTCCGGTGCGCGTACCGGGTAGCGCTCCGGAAAGTGTAAATCGTGAAAATTAGTAAAAAAAAAGTTACATTTAAAATTTGTTTAGAGTGATCATAGTTAGGGTAGCTCTGAGAAGAGCTTTTGGGTATGTGGTAGATTTAGGTACTTATAAGTAGGTACCAATACATAGTCTTAAATTCAGGATGAAAACTCTGTTCCCCTCATCTGAGAAGTGAACTCCATCTCCTCTGTAGATATCTTGCATGTAGTAACGCAAGTTATTGTTGTAGATGGAGCCCATTCCATGGTCTCTCATGTAAGCTGAAACAGACTTATTTACATGCTTCCTCGATTTCTCAATGTGTGGACAAAATTGGTTGGACCACCTCCATTTCTGTCTTTGGCATATATTTGAATATACCAAGGCAGTTTGAGGAAAAAGTGCCATCAATTGCTCAAAGGTGTCCTTTAAAAGCCTTTCCAGACCTACCCCAGTCAAAGTACCCAAGTCATTTCCTCCACAGTGCACAATTAACAGGTCAGGGTTTGGCAAATGCAAAAAGGTTTTCACCAATGGTATCAATTGGTGACATCTTAATCCTCTGTGACCAATCCAGTTGATTTCCACATTTTGTAAATTGAGGTTGTGTAAATTTCTGTTATCAGCATACCTTTGAGCCCAGTGGATGTAACTATGTCCAACAATCCAGACAGAAAACATGGTGAGAGGAGGTTCTGCTGCAGTCAGATGAAGTGTGGGAATGAAATGGCAGTTGAAATAGTAGGAGTATGTAATGAAAAAAACTGTGGAGTTTCTGTGCTAATGATTCAGTATCAGTGATTGGTGGATTTTGATTGCTGAAAACAGAAAGTTAGGGTGCATGGATGAGTTCTTTGAAAGATGTAATTTGAATGGTCAAGAAAAAATCATTTTATGAAAGATTGCACTGGATACGCAGGTGTACTGAGAGTTCAGAGTTCAATTGAAACATTGTTGTGTAAACTTGTAAACATGACAGGTCTTTCAGGAGGTGGTTGCTATGGAAAAAAGGCAGAAAGGGCAGAGGGGGGAAGGGTGTTGATTTGAAAAAAGTGAGGGAAGAGTTTTGATTGGGTGACATAAGAGATATGTGTTATTAATTACAGCATTTCTGTGCCATTGTAGGTTGCAGCCTCTGGAGTGCATACCTTTTGCTCTGCTAAAGAAAAATTGGTGTGTGTCTGAGACTGTTTTGAAACTCAAAAAGTATTTGCTAAGGTGAGAAAAGATTCATTTAATTTAGATAGAGAATAGTATGCTTTAGGGATACATTTATGAAGAAAGTTGTGTATTTAAAATGTTGCTTTGTGTCAAGTGTTTTACAAATAGATTTAGTTTCTTTGAGTTTCATAGCCATGTTAAAAGTGACGCAAAAGTGGTGGAAGGGCCTTAAAAATACGCTTTCATGTGTGTTAGGGCATTTTAAGTCACTTCCCCATGAATGTGGGTGAATAAATAGTTTACTTCATGTGTTTAAAAATGTTTCTTGAAGTCAATTAGGTTTCTTGAAATGTACTGCTAGAGTTTCATAGGCTGCTTGGGGCATATTTACAAGGCCTTTGAGTCACTTTGACGTTATCTTCCCCATTTTAATTTAAGTCATTTCCCCGTGGTGCAAGGTCCTTGTAAATACGCCCCCATGTGTGCTTGGCAAAATTAGACTTTGTTTCTTTGAGTTACATAGCCATGTTAAAAGTGACGCAAAAATGGTGCAAGGCCCTTAAAAATACGCTTTCATGTGTGTTAGGGCATTTTAAGTCACTTCCCCATGAATGTGGGTGAATAATTAGTTTACTTGATGTGTTTAAAAACGTTTCTTGAAGTCAATTAGGTTTCTTGAAATGTACTGCTAGAGTTTCATAGGCTGCTTGGGGCATATTTACAAGGCCTTTGAGTCACTTTGACGTTATTTTCCCCATTTTAATTTAAGTCATTTCCCCGTGGTGCAAGGTCCTTGTAAATACGCCCCCATGTGTGCTTGGCAAATTTAAGTACTGACAGGGTGTGCTTCTACATAGGAGCTGTGTTGTGTATTCAAATTATGACCAGAAAATCGTTTTTTTAAAAAAAGAAATGCTTTATTGTGAGTAATGTACATTGCTCTGTTGCATACAGTCCTCATCTTCTGCGTACTCTTGGATATGCTAGACTACATCTGCACAATGAGATACCTAAGCTGAGGAAACACAGGTGATGTGATTGTGAATTGAGCATAAATATTTGCACGTTTTTCAATTACATCACCTGTGTTTTCTAACATTACGAATCACATTGTGCAGATGAGGTTTAGGTCTGTCCAGGGAGACAGAGGAGGTCTGGCCTTTGTTCAAGAGTGCAGTGGATATGACTCACTTCATTGGTAGGCCTGCACATGTATTATCTCCTCCGTACTCTTCAACAAGCCTAAATTTCATCTGCAACCCTGAGTAGGCCTCACCTCAAACAAACCTCTGGATAGGCCACACCTTATCGTCATCCTGAATCAATCATTTAAAATGTTAGGGGCAAATTTAAGATGGCCGTGCGCCTCTTTTGCGCCGCTGTTGCGTCACTTTTGTGACGCAGCAGTGGTGCAAAAGATGCACCATGTTGCAAGATAGGCCTCACTTCATCTGCAACAAGATACCGTCACTTTAAACTGTATACATTTAGGACTGTGTAGGGGGCTTGGAGAAGCTGAATCTTCTGTAAGTGTCAAAATTGTTCCATACAGTGCTCACCTTCTGCGTACTCTTTGATATGCTAGACTACATCTGCACAATGAGATACCTAAGCAAAGGAAACACAAGTGATGTGATTGTGAAATGAGCAAAAAAAATTGCACGTTTTTCAATTACATCACCTGTGTTTCCTAACATTACGAATCACATTGTGCAGATCAGGTTTAGGCCTGTCCAGGGAGACAGAGGAGGTCTGGCCTTTGTTAAAGAGTGCAGTGGACATGACTCACTTCACTGGTAGGCATGCACATGTATTATCTCCTCTGTACTCTTCAACAAGCCTAAATTTCATCTGTAGCCCTGAGTAGGCCTCACGTCAAACAAACCCCTGGATAGGCCTCACCTTATCGGCATCCTGAACCAATCATTTAAAATGTTAGGGGAAGATTTATGATGGCCGTGTACACTTCTTGAAGTCAATTAGGTTTGTGGATATGTACTGCTAGAGTTTCATAGGCTGCTTGGGGCATATTTACAAGGCCTTTGAGTCACTTTGATGTTATTTTCCCCATTTTAATTTAAGTCATTTCCCCGTGGTGCAAGGTCCTTGTAAATATGCACCCATGTGTGCTTGGCAAATTTAAGTACTGACAGGGTGTGCTTCTACATAGGAGCTGTGTTGTGTTTTCAAATTATGAGCAGAAAATTGTTTTTTTTTAAAAAGAAATGCTTTATTGTGAGTAATGTACATTGCTCTGTTGCATACAGTCCTCATCTTCTGCGTACTCTTGGATATGCTAGACTACATCTGCACAATGAGATACCTAAGCTGAGGAAACACAGGTGATGTGATTGTGAATTGAGCATAAATATTTGCACGTTTTTCAATTACATCACCTGTGTTTTCTAACATTACGAATCACATTGTGTAGATGAGGTTTAGGTCTGTCCAGGGAGACAGAGGAGGTCTGGCCTTTGTTCAAGAGTGCAGTGGACATGACTCACTTCATTGGTAGGCCTGCACATGTATTATCTCCTCTGTACTCTTCAACAAGCCTAAATTTAATCTGCAACCCTGAGTAGGCCTCACCTCAAACAAACCTCTGGATAGGCCACACCTTATCGTCATCCTGAATTAATCATTTAAAATGTTAGGGGCAAATTTATGATGGCCGTACGCCTCTTTTGCGCCGCTGTTGCGTCACTTTTGTGACGCAGCAGTGGTGCAAAAGATGCACCATGTTGCAAGATAGGCCTCACTTCATCTGCAACAAGATACCGTCACTTTAAACTGTATACATTTAGGACTGTGTAGGGGGCATGGAGAAGCTGAATCTTCTGTAAGTGTCAAGATTGTTGCATACAGTGCTCACCTTCTGCGTACTCTTTGATATGCTAGACTACATCTGCACAATGAGATACCTAAGCAAAGGAAACAAGTGATGTGATTGTGAAATGAGCAAAAAAAATTGCAAGTTTTTCAATTACATCATCCTTTGTTTCCTAACATTATGAATCACATTGTGGAGATCAGGTTTAGGCCTGTCCAGGGAGACAGAGGAGGTCTGGCCTTTGTTAAAGAATGCAGTAGACATGACTCACTTCATTGGTAGGCATGCACAAGTATTATCTCCTCTGTACTCTTCAACAAACATAAATTTCATCTGTAACCCTGAGTAGGCCTCACGTCAAACAAACCACTGGATACGCCACACCTTATCGGCATCCTGAACCAATCATTTAAAATGTTAGGGGCAGATTTATGATGGCCGTGTGCCTCTTTTGCGCCGCTGTTGCGTCATTTTTGTGACGCAGCGGCGGCGCAAAAGATGCGCTGTGTTGAGACATATTTACAACTTGATGCATCTAGGCAGATGTGTCACGGTGTAAAGTCCTGTGCCACATGAAACCAGCGTCAGGTTTCATGTGGGCATTTTGTTGCAGGGTGGGCATTCATTTGCATGAAAGCCCTGTAAAACTAACACGGTGAAATTTAGAACATTTCACTGAGTCAGCTTTATGGCATTGCTGAATCAAATCCTTACGCCTGTTTGAAACAGGCATAAGGAGTGATGCACCATGCAATGTGTGGCTTGCCCCTGTGCATTGTAGTAGACATGTCGCGCTTACGACGTGATTCCTGCAATGTGCCGCTTTTGCGGCACAGATGCGTGACGCATCTGTGCTATTTTTGTTCAATGGTGCTCCACATTGTAAATGTGGCACATCATGGGTGGCAGAGCAGCAGCGCACGTTAACTGTTGCATCCCTGGGGATGCGCCAGTTAACATAAATCTGCCCCTTTACATTTAAGTATGAGCAGGGGACACAGAGTTGGTGAGGCTTATCCAAGGTTAAGAAGAGATGAGTCCTGTTCACTGAAAACTTGAACATAGGCCTCACCTCCTCAGCATCGCTGGACATGGTTAAATAATATCTGCAAAATGTTACTCTTGTTAAACAATTTTACTATTATAGTCTCTGAGATTTGTCTCTTACTCTGCAACATCTCATTGTTGTTCTCTTTTTTTAAAGATAACGACAACATCAAGCATGAGTGATAATGAGCAAACTGTTGATCTCGATATTATCATTGAACTTGTCATTGAAACATCAGTGGAAGTAGATCCCTTGGATGATTTAAATCCTGAGGATGATGAAGAACATGATGAGGATGTCGATTTGTCAGAATTGTATGACATAGGGTGGGAAGCTGACCTGCTCGAGCCTATGGAACTATAAAGAGTTATTTTTAAAAGTTACTGGAAATGAAAAGTAACCATGTTAACCGTTTCATTTAAAATTAAACACAACTTCAAAAACAGCTTGTGTGAAGTGTCTTTAATAAAATAGTGAAATATGCTAATAAAATTAGTTCAGATTCACATATAAAAGAGCACAGGTCAAATGTAGAAGCATTCTATTTCTTTGCTACTATTTGTGAGTTTTAAATTTGCCAATGCACTAAAAATTATTGTATGTAGAATTGACAAGTAGTGTGTTAATTTTTTGACGACTGTTATTGATTTACTGTTTGGTAATAGTGGTTAATAACATTTTTTATTATATTTTACCACAGATTCAACTGCAGATCATTTCAAAACTACACTATGCCATCGAAGCAAAGAAGCCGAAAGGCTACAAAACGTCAAAGACAGCAGCTTACTACATGCTTGCAGCAGTCTTCTACAATAAAAACTCGTCAAGTACCAAGAAACCTCCGGGTAAGACAACAAAATCATTCCTAAGAAACATTTGCAGAAAAAAAAATATCACTACAGAACATGTTTTAGTCCAGAAAAAGAGAGCCAATTTAAACGGAAAGGAAAGGCCAATCAAAAATGTTACTGCTAGAGCAGGAGATAACTCTGTGCATGGTAGTAGAAGGAAAAATCAGTTTAGGGACATTCGTAGACGAATGTTTCGCAACAGGATAATTGGCAATTTGTTAAAAAATGTTAAGAAACGTCAACAGAAAGTGGCTTTTTATAAGAGAAAGAGAAACATTGAGAAAATTATTGATCAGGCATTCGAAATTAAGCGAAAGTTATTTATTTTGATAATCAATAGAATTAGGAAACTAAACAAGGTCATTTATGATTTCAAAACAAATAGTAGATGGAAGAGAACAGTTAATCGTAGTAATTTTTGTGAAGTTTTTTCAGGAGAATGGATGCATAGTTCAAGTTGTGAGGCATTTTTTAATGAGGAGAGTTATTTCCAGGATAATGATTTGGTGCATGCAGTTGACACCAGTGGTCGAGCATATGAGGTGAAAGATGGTTGTCTGGTTGAAAAAGAAAAACTTGTGTCAGCAGAGGCAGAAGAGGTGTTAGGTAATGAGGTTTTAGGAAGACGTCCTAAGGGACCAGTGTACACCTGGAAGTGTAGTAGTATTTGCAGTGTGCGACAGGATTCCATCAATTTGCTTTGTGATTTTGTACGGACATTTAATAAGAAAACTTTAAAACAGAAAATGAACATCTTCAAAATGGCGGGCAGAGGGGACAGAGAGACGCGCAAGACGAAAGCACCACTGCGCGGAGCCCCGGTTCAATCAAATGTCATGGACCGCTATACTCATTCTAAGGGGTCCCCCGGAGCTGCCCTGCCTGGTTCTAGTACGGCGTCCGAACGAGCTCTGGAAGAGTCGGCGGAGCCCTCCCTACAGGACATCATGGGCGCCATCTCGGGCGTGAGGGAATCCACCGGCCAGCAGTACGAGGCCTTGGCCCATAAACTTGACACCGTGGCTATTGAGGTTAATCTTATTCGTGCTGATCTCGGCAAGACGAATGAAAGGGTGCAATCGTTGGACATAAAATCGTCCAGCCTCACAAAGGACGTCTCTGAGCTCCAGACAGAAATCGGCAATCTCCGTCGGGTGCACGACTTCATGACCCGACGTCTGGAGGATTTTGAAAATAGGGCACGTCGCTGCAATGTTCGCCTGGTTGGTGTACCGGAGAACCCTGAACCCCACTCGGTGGATCTCCTGGTTGAGGATCTGGTCTTGAACCATCTTGCCCCTTCCGGCCTTACGAAGTTCTTCACGGTGGAACGCGCACATCGTGTTCCGGGGGGCAAGGTTCGGCCGGGAGCCCCACCGAGACCCATTGTGGCGAAACTTTTTCACTATAGAGACCGGGACGCTATCCTGCAGGCCTCACGGGTGAAGGGCCCGGTGGCCTTTGAGAATGCTACGGTGAACTTTTACCCGGACTTTTCCCAACAAGTTCAGAAACAACGGATGGAGTTTCGTGGGGCCAAGAAACGTCTTCGGGATCGGGGCTTACGTTATGCTATGCTCTATCCCACCAGACTTCGGATCGAGTATAATGAGCGTACCCTTTTCTTTGATCGCCCAGATGCTGTTAATGACTGGCTAGACTCCTTGCCTGACCGTGCTCCTGAGACTGAATCCACCGCTCACCCTGGTGGTGCCGAGGGTGGTGTGGAGATCTGACTGTTTGGCTCACATGTTTTATTTTGAACACATTTTCAGGATTGTTGACCGGCGTTCCTCTGCAGTGTGATTATTTCATCTTTCTTTTGTTACTTTTCGTTCTTGATGTTTGTCGGGGGCGGGTGGAACGGAGACCTTTCCTCCTCCGGGGTCTTTGTGTAGACTAGGGGTTATGGGGCGACAGGCACACTGCAGGTTGGGGTGGCTCTTTAGCTTTTTGCAGGGGTGCAGGGTGGGGGGTGTTTCCTTTCAGTTTGGGGGAGGGGGGCTGGGAAGTTCTTTCCTTTTTGTGTGTTGTTTTCAAGGCGAATTGCTCCTGTCTCTGTTGCTGTTTCTGGTGTCCTGCTCGTGGATGGGGGGTATGGGCTCGGGTGGTTGGGATGGGGGGTAGGGGGTTGAAATTTGTTTCCTGGAACGTTAATGGCCTGGGAGATCGTATTAAGCGCAGTGTGGTCTTGAATTGTATACGGCGTTTGTCACCAGATATTGTTTTCATGCAGGAAACCCATTTGATTGGTAATGTTTGTAATGCGATGAATAGATGGGGCTACCGCCTTGTGGCGCACTCGGGGTTCACCTCCGGATCTAGGGGTGTGGGTATCCTTGTTCGAACCTCCCTCCCCCTGGCGATTGACGAGGTGATTCAGGATGACCGTGGGAGGTATACTGTCTTGGTGGGTAGATATGAGGGCCGCACCCTATCTCTCTTTAATGTTTACGTTCCCCCGGGTTTGCAGACTTCTACTTTCACTGATTTGGGCCGTGTTTTGTTGGATCTCCCTGAAAGTACTCTCTTCCTGGCCGGAGATTTTAATTCGGTGCTTTCCGGCCTTCGCGATCGCCATCCCCCTAGGGATACTCCGCAGGCTCAGCAGTGGTTGGGTGGGTTCCTAGATACCTTTGGCCTTGTGGACTGCTGGCGACTTTTGCACCCCACTCAGCTCCAATACACTTTCCATTCTGGGGCTCATGGCAGTCTGTCTCGGCTGGATTATTTCCTGATGCCCGCGGCCCAGTCGTCAGCGGTTCGCGAGATTTTGCATTTGCCAAGGGGTATTTCTGACCACTCGCCGCTTTGGCTTCGTTTCGAGGTTGGGGTGGAGACAGCGGGCCGAGTGGCTCCAATTAACCCATGGTATCTTTCCTCTCCTGAGACTCGTACCCTCTTGCTCAAGTCCATAGATGCATATTTCCTGGAGAACGAGGGGTCGGTCCCTTCGGCTGTGTCCCTGTGGGAAGCCTTTAAAACTGTGATTCGTGGACAGGCCCTCTCCTTGATTGTTGAAGCCAAGAAAGCCGGGAGGAGGGAGGTGGTGGACCTTGAGGGTGAGATCTCTGCTTTGGAGGATGAGTTGGAATCTGGTGTCACGCCTGAGAAGCTCCATGCCCTGGGTCTGAAACAGTTTGCATATAAATCCCTGGTCACAGACGCTGCTAAGGTGATGTTTCGTGAGCAACAAGGCAGATTGTACGATGTGGGTGATAAGGCGGGCAAACTCCTAGCGTGGTTGGACAAAAAGGAGAGAGTGAATCGTGTGGTGCCTGTGATTCAGTCTGCGAGTGGTGAGAATGTGACTGATCCGATTGCCATTGTTGATCGTTTTGCGGAATATTTCCGTGTCGTGTATGCTCCCGTGTCTGAGAGGGACGTGGCTGACTCCCGCTTACTCTTGCGCGATATCACTTTGCCCTGTGTCACCGACCTGGACCGTATTGCTTTGGACTCCCCTTTTACGAATGATGAGATAGCGACTGCTATCCGTTCACTCCGTTCGGGCAAAGCGTTGGGCCCGAACGGGTTGCCCATTGAGTTGTACAAGCTGCGCCCCGATAAGATGGCGCCGTATCTTCGCGCCATGTTTCTAGAATCTCGTGAACGTAACATCCTTCCCTATGATCAGCGCCTGGCGACAATTGTCGTCATCCCTAAAGATGGAAAACCACGTGACCTCTGTTCCTCATATAGACCCATATCCCTGTTAAATGTTGAACCCAAGGTTTTGGCAAAACTTTTGGCGACTCGTCTCCTCTCGGTTCTCGGGGATTTGGTCCATCCGGATCAGTCTGGCTTTATCCCGCATCGCAACACTGCTTTGAATCTGCGACGCCTTCACGGCGTGGTGGCGAGGGCGGGGCTTCTGACTGAGCCGGCCATTTTGGCGTCCCTGGATGCCTCTATGGCCTTTGATACTGTGGAGTGGCCCTATTTATGGGCGACTCTTGAGAAATTCGGATTCGGGTGCGAGTTTATTAGCTGGATTCAGTTATTGTATGCGGAACCTCTGGCACAAGTTGTGGTAAACGGTAGAGTGTCGGCTCCCTTCTCCTTGGGCAGGGGTACCCGTCAAGGTTGCCCCCTGTCCCCGTTGTTGTTTGCGCTCGCTCTTGAACCGTTGGCGGCCTGGCTCCGGTGGGAACCGTCCCTTAAAGGGATTCGCTGGGCCCCGGACTTCGAAGACCGCGTCTCGCTTTATGCGGACGACATCCTTTTGTACCTTACTTCCCCTCGCAAGTCTTTAACTGTTTTATTTGACGTTCTTGTGTCCTTTGGCGCTAACTCAGGCCTCGTCATCAATTGGACTAAATCCTGTGTCTATGTCTTGTCTGGTGTCTTGCCTCCGTTGCCGAGTAGACTTCCTCTTCAGGTGGCCAGGGATGGCTTCAAATACTTGGGAGTTTTTGTTACCTTGGATTCGTCCCTTCGTTTTGATCGTAATCTCCTTCCCCCGTTACTTAGGCTACGTTTGGACGTTGCCCGTTGGCGCAGACTTCCCCTGTCTCCCCTGGGTCGGGCGGCCCTGTTTAAGATGATGTCATTGCCACGGTTTCTCTATGCTCTCCAGAATTATTTTGATCCTATCCCTAAGTCCTATTTTCGGGAGATTGAGAGCCTTCAGAGGCAGCTTATTTGGGATGGGCGTCCGCGCATTGCTCTCGCGAAACTTTCCATCCCGTGGTATGATGGGGGCATGGCGCTCCCCGATATTAAGAGATATTACTGGGCTTCCCATCTGTCCGCTATCAATCACGCTATGTTTTCACCAGGTCGTAATTCGGCGTTTGAAATGGATAAACTTCAGCTTCCGGGAGGTGACTTTAACAGAGTGCTTTATTCTCGCTCCGCTGGGCGCCATCTTGTGGGACCTACACTGACTGCTTTGACGGTGTGGCGTGCCGCGAATGTGAGCCTGGGATGGGAGGGTCGCTTGACGTTGGCGACGCCGCTTTATGCTTCAGAACGTCTGGGCGGTCTTTGGTCTTCCAAGGGTTTCGACCGTTGGGACATGATTGGGATTTCCAAGGTGGGGGATGTGTACTCTAAGGGTTCTGTGCGTTCGTTTCAGGCCCTCCAGGCTGACTATGGCCTGAGTGGTCGGGAATTCTTTCGTTATTTACAGCTCAGACACGCCCTGACTTCGGTGTTTGCTCCTGGTGAGATTCCACCTGACTCTTCCCCCCTTGAAGACCGTATCCTTGATGGACATCTTCCTGATAGCACTATTTCCCTGATCTATAAAAAGTTGATTAACAATCGGTCCGACTTATTGGCCCGACTTCGGGAATTGTGGACGGGAGATGGGTTGGAACTTGACGATGAGGATTGGCAATCGGCCCTCTCCTCCCCGAAGGAGGTGGCTATTCCGGCTCGTCTCCGTCTGGTTCAATTGAAGATCCTTCATCGGGTGTACGTGACGGGACCGCGACTGGTGGTGATGGGCTTTTCCTCCGATGGACTGTGTAAGCGTGGGTGTGGATTGCGTGCTACTTTCCTACATATTCTCTGGGAGTGCCCGATGGTGGCTGCTTATTGGGCGGCCGTGCTTGACGTGATGGCTGTGGTGACAGGTGTGTCCTTGTGTCCGGAACCCCGTTGATGTCTTTTGAATGTTTGGGAGCCCACGGATTATTCGGTGGCGCAGACTCGATGGGCCACCCTGGGATATATGGTTGCGAAGCGAGACATTGCACAACTCTGGGGGGCCTCCAGGCCCCCGGACCTCTCGAAATGGGAGGATAACATGGATTGGTCCATGTTCCGTGAGAAAACTGTCTATGTGGCCAGGGGCAGACCCAGGGCATGGGTGAAGATGTGGGGTCACTGGAACGACTACCGTGGCGATATTTGTACTCCTCCCCTTGTGGGCACTGTTGGGCTTGCCCTGTCTCCATAGGCGGGCGTTCTTGGAACCTTTCATATAGGGGTTGTGCTGGTATCTCCGGCCCTCCCCCTTCTCTTTTTGTACTGACTTCGGGGTCCCTTCCCCCCCCCCTCCCTCCGAGCTCCTCGGTGCTTGGTGTTTTGCTACTGTACTCTGTTGCTGTCCCCCCCCTTACATCCATTGAGCTGACCTTCAGTATTATACTTTCGCCTTTTGTGTGTGTTTGTTTTTCATATAAATAAAATCTGTCTTTGTCCTGTAAATAGAGCTGAGTATTGCATTGTTGATTGACTTTTACCTCTGCGGGCATATATGATATGTGTCCATTCCTCTTTTAGCGGCCAGCCCGTGTGGTTGTAGGCCCATCCTTGTACCTTTTTGCTTACTCGAATAAAGGTTTTTAAAAAAAAAAAAAAAAAAAAAAAACAGAAAATGAAGTTGTTGCAAGAATTAGATCCTTGCAGAGTGAGAGAAGTGACAGGTTTGCATGGTCATTCACTGGCTTGTCTTTCCAGGAGAGTATGCCAGAGTGTTTTTCATCATTTCAGGATGCTAGCAGTGCATCATAATAAAGTGAGGAAATTAGTTAGAATGTTGTATTATGCTAAGAGTCCAGCAATTATGCTTAAACAATTATGCACTGCTCTTTTGCATGGTTCTGAAGTAGATGTGAAGAATATATGTGAAGAAATTGAGTTTTGTTACTTTGCAAGTAAAGAGAAGAATGTTGAAATTGACCCACAAGAAGAAGGTAATGTGGAAGAGAGTGTACAGGTTTCCAGTACAGATAATTTTCAGAAGGAAATTGCCACGTTTCAGGTGAAATCAAGTGAGAGGCCTAATTTCACTTGTGTGTGTTGTCGGCGCACTTATTATAAGAATCAGACTAAGTTAGTGGATTTATATGCAAAAAGTGAAAGGGAAAATAATAGTGAATGGAAGGAATTCGCAACATACTTGATGGTAGAAAATTGTTTTGATTTGGGATCGGATCAACGTGAGTGTACTTATTGTTGTAACAAATTAAATCAAAACCAGATGCCTGCTAGAGCGGTTCATAATAATCTGGAATTGGTTGAGATTCCTTCTGAATTGAAGGATTTAAATACTTATGAATCTATTTTGATTCAAAGTGTCCATCCCTTTCATGCTGTTGTACGAATGGAGCCAAAGACAGGGAAATTGCCTCCATCAGAGAGGATTAAAGGGAAGAGTTGTTTATTTGCCTCTAGATTTCAAGAAAAACATTAATACAATTGGAGTAGAGAAAGTGGAAGAGGAACCTCTGGTTATCCTAGTTAATGGGGTTCCGACAAAGAGTAAGAAAATTTGGCAAGATTTAGTGGATGTTAGGAAAGTCAAAAAGGCAACATTGTATTTGAAGAAAAACAATAAGTACTACAAGAATGTATATGTTGCAGAAGAGGAAGTAAGTGAAGAAGAGGACAGCGATTTGAGTGCTGGACAAATTGAGAAAGTAGAAGCCTCTAAAAATGAAGAAATATATGAACATTATAGTGTTCATCCTTTGCATTCCAAGGAAGTCATGGGGAATGCTATTGAGTTGTTTAAAATGAAACAAGCCAAAGGGAGTCCCATTAGTGTTTGGGAGGAAAGTTTGGAAGCTCGGTGTTTCCCACAGCTATTTCCAACAGGTCAAGGAGGAAGATATGATGAGCGACCTCATCAAATTCCTGCTTCTGAATACCGGACTTTACGATTGTATGCAGAAGATCCTAGGTTTCGTCAATGCATTCCCTATTTGTTTCATCTACTGTTTGAAAGTGATCTGTCTGGACTGTCATATGCAGTGAACCACATTTTGAAAAGTGGTGTACAGATGCAAAATATCTCGGCAAGGGACTTTATGGATAAAGTCGATGTGCAAGACAGTATTTCAGATTCTCACCTGATTAATCTCATGGCGTGTCAGCGTGGTACTAATGAGTACTGGTACCGTCGTCATGGTGATTTAAAATGTATGCTGAGGAACTTAGGAACTCCCACATGGTTCCTCACTCTCAGCTGTGCCGAGTATGGCTGGGAAGACTTACTTGAATTTCTACGAGAGGCAAATGGAAACATTGAAAATATCGAATTCAAGACACCCGGAGAACTGTGCTCTTTGGATCCAGTGAATGTATGCAGATACTTCAATCATAGATTTGAAGCTATGATGTCTTTCATCATGAACAAGAAGAATCCACCTCTTGGAGAGGTGTTGGATTTCTTCTGGAGAAAGGAGTACCAAGCAAGAGGTGCTCCTCATATACATATGCTGCTATGGATCAAAGATGCACCCAAATTTGGAACAGATCCGGATGATTTAGTGATGAGTTTCATAGAAAAGTATTCTACATGTGCTGTTCCAAACAGAAAGGAAGACAAAAGCCTAAGAGAACAAGTTTTACGCTTCCAAAGCCATTGTTGTGGAAAGTACTGTCGTCGTAAATTCAGAAACAAGGACAAGTTCTACACAAAATGTCGTTTCGCCTTTCCACGACCGGTGATTTCTAAAGGAAGAGTGAACCGTTTGATGTCTTCGCTGCGACATAATGTGACGAGGAAATCACCCAAAAATACATACAATTTGAAAAGGAACGAAGAGTCCAAGTACATCAACGACTACAACCCAGTGATTTTGTCCATGTGGAATGCTAACATGGATATACAGTTTGTGGCTGATAACTGTATGGCTGTGGCTCGGTATGTGACATCTTACATCACCAAAAAAGAAAAGACAGAATTGAAGGATATGTGGGAGGACATTTCCCATGAAAAGAGCCTCAGTAACAAGTTGTACAGTTTCAGTCTGAAGATGTTGTCGCATCGAGAAATCGGAGCTTACGAATGTTCTGACCGGTTGTCTTCAGCAAGTCTCTATGCCAAATCTAGGAGTATCATTTGGGAGAGTTTTGGTCTTGCTGCAACGCGTAATCGAGTTCTGAAACCTGTGCGGGAAATTGAGTATTTGGCGAAAAAGGAGCCAAACAGTACAGATATTTTGAAGACCAACATGTTGGATACATATTATCCAAATAGAAGCAGTCACCTCGAGAATGTTTGTCTGTATGAGGTTCTACAAAATTACATATTCAAGAGGAACATCAAAGAAGATATTGATAAAGGAGTGTATGCTGTAATTGGAAGTGAGGGATGTCTGGTCAAGCAAAGAAAATGCCACTTGGTAAACCATCGAAAATTGAGAGGCGAATCTCCTGAAAGAAAAGAGTTTTTCTATTTAGCACTTTTGCAACTTTTCAAGCCTTGGCGTGCAGAAGAGGAACTGCTTGGAGATTTCCTCTGTTACGAAGACTCTTTCAATGCCGCCAAGGAGACCATAGAATGTCCTGTTTTTCCCAAATATCTAGAAATGTTGAATGCGGAAATCGAGCAGGAAGCAACGATTGCAGCCGAGATTCCTAGAGACAGTTCTCAGGACAGTCAGAGTTCTGTTTCATTGAGTCAGGATCCACTAGGAGGACCAGTTATCGAAAATGAAGCTGCCACTGCCATGATTGAAGTGGAAAGAGCCATGGCACATGCTCAAGAGGATGCGGTTAACTTAGAAGACTTGGAAAGACAACTCAACGTTGAGCAGAGGAAAATATATGACGAAGTTACCAACCAAATTGATCATGGATTAAGTCATGAGAAGAAAGAGTGCTCATGTACGTCATTGAAGCCTGTCCGACTGTACGTGAGTGGAGAAGCGGGAACTGGAAAAAGTTTCCTCATTAAAGCAATTTCATCTTATTTGCAGAAAAGGACTGAGTCATCGCTGTCTTGTGTTGTCACCGCTCCAACTGGACTGGCAGCACATAACATTAAAGGTATTACTTTGCATCGTCTACTGATTCTGCCAGTGGAGCATGATAACAAATTACAATACCACAAGTTATCTGGAGATGCTTGTTGTGAAGTTTCAAGAGTCTTGAGGAAAATGAAACTTCTTATCATTGACGAAGTAAGCATGGTTTCCAATGTCATGCTTGCCTTTGTGCATTTGAGAATGCAAGAAGTTCTCAAAACAGAGTATGATGTGTTATTTGGTGGCAAACACATCATTGTTTTCGGTGATCTTCTGCAGCTGACACCAGTGAAAGGACAACCTGTGTTCAAAATGCTCATGCATGAAGATACCAGGAAGTGCCTAGGGAGCATTGGCAATGTCAATATATGGTTAAACTTCAATTATGCTGAACTGCGTGAAAATATGCGTCAAGCGAAGGATGAAGATTATAAGAATATTCTACAAGATGTTAGAATCGGAAAAGTGACCGAGCATGGGAAAGAAGCTTTACATGCACGATTACTGTCAAATTTGTATCCAGAAGAAGACGTTGTGCCTGAGAATATTTTTCGGAAAATTACTGAGAAGAAATCTGGAATATGTTTGATGCCAACTCTTGCAGAATGTGCCATCTTCAACAAGAAAATGTTGAATTTAGAAAACCAAGAGATTGTGAAACTGGAAGCTATTGACAGAATAGAACATATGGGAGCAACAATTATTTTGTCTGAGAATTTGAAATCAAAATTGGATTCATTAGAGAAGACTATATCTAAAACTGCTGGTTTTGAAAAGACTCTGAATGTGTGCTTAAATTGCCGTATAATTTTAAGAAGGAATTTACATGTTGAAAGAGGTCTGGTAAATGGATCAATGGGTAATGTTGTTGATTGAGAAATACAGAAATAGAGATGGAATTGAATTTTTAAAAATTAAATTTGATGGCATTGAGGAAGTACAGCTAATTGGTCGTTGCTCTGCTAGGTTTTTGCTTGTAAAAGACTTATATGTTCGCCGTAAGCAGTTTCCTGTTTGCTTGGCATATGCGGTGACAATCCATAAATCGCAAGGTTTAAGTGTAGACAGTGCATTGGTGAATATTGGCAGTTCTGTGTCCAAGGAGGGTATGGCATATGTGGCATTGTCACGAGTCAGAACTTTATTGGGATTGTACTTGATTGAGTGTGATGTCACAAACATTTGTGCGGATCTAGATTGTGTTAAGGAATACAATAGGTTAAGAAGAGAGTATGCGCCACATTTGCCTCATTATCCTTTGTTTGAGAAACGTGTGGTAGGCCGGAAACGAAGAAATGTGACCAATAGTAGGGAGGTTGTAGCAAAAAGACGAAAAGTCGATGAACCCAAAATTATAAGCAGAAAAAAAATGGATTCTGTTGAAGATGTTGTTGGTTTTCAATTTGAAAATAGTTCTGGTGTCAACTGCTTTGCTAATGTAGTGGTTAATGTTGTCTTTTCTGTAGAAACTTTAAAAGAAGAGATTGTGGTCAATTCGGATCAAAGATTTTGCAGTTTGTTGAATTCTGTGTTAGAGAAATGTAGCACTGATAGAACAAAAATAGAAAGTGTGTCTGAAATTCGAAATCTGTTAGACAAATGTTCAGGTCAAACGCAATTCTCTCAAAATATTCAGCAAGATTGTCAGGAGTTTTTAATGTATATGCTTGATGTATTGCAAGATGAAGGTGTAGATGTAGATCATCTGTTTGGCCTTTCTTATGAATGGCAGCATGACTGCGAGAACTGTAGGGTATCAAGTACTACTAGTGTAGACTATATATTTAACTTTGCCAGACAGTAAATCAGTGTCCTTTAATAAGCTAGTAAAAGCAGCTGATCACAACATGGAGTGTAGCCAATGTAAGTCTGCAATGTTGTCCACATTATTTATACGAACATATGGCCAGTATGTCATTTTAATGTTCCAACGATGTAGGCCTGATGGAACAAAATTGACAACTTTAATTAAAAATTTTGTGGCTTCGCAGTTGTCAATATCAGGAAGGACTTTTGTAACTGCAGCAATTATATATCATGACGGTCCTTCAACAACATCAGGACATTACACAGCTTATTTGAAGTCTAGAAACGGCTGGTCATTCTGCAATGATTCTGTTTTAACTTTCAAAAAAAAATTGCCTTTTGACCTTAAAAATTCTTACCTGGTGTTTTTACAACCAAAATTTTAGGGAAAGAATCTCGGGATTTGCTCTGAGGAATTTCAAGAGGTTCTAATGGCTCCTACACTATTTGGCCTTGAGGATAAGTGTAGTACAGAGTAAAAAGTTATTTTTGAGTTTTAAGTAGTTCCTGAAAAAAAAGAAGGTTTTCTTACAGAAAGTGGTGGGCACGGATTAGTTAAAGGACAACAGAGTATTTCCCAAAGCAAACGGTGTTCTTACCATAACACTTGACGTCATGGAAAAATAACTGCACTTTGAATGAGTTCAGAAAAACTGTTTCTTTAATTAAGCTAATTCAAGCAGCCAAACAAAACATGGAGTAGAGGTAATGTAAGTCTGCAATGCTGTCCACATTTTTTGAACAACCTTTTGGTTATAATGTCATTTTAAAATTCCAACTATATAAACCTGATGAAAGTAAGTTTTCAACTTTAATTACAAATGTTGTGGCTACACAGTTGTTGATTTTAGGAAGAACATTTCTAACTGCAGCTATTATATGACATGATGGTCCTTTGACAACATCCGCTTATCTTGAACGTTTTCTTTCTGAAAGTTGCCGAAAAAGAAAATGACGGGATTTGCTTAGAAGAATTCCAAGAGTTATAAATGGCTCTTACACGATTTGTCCTTGAGGAGAAGTGCGGTAGAGAGCGAGAAGTCATTTATTGTATGTAACATATTTGTCAAAACGATGGAGCTTTTCTTTCAGAAAGTGGCGGGCTGAAAATAATAACAGCACAACAGAGTGTAAGCTGTTCATAGGACATCCTTCGACGTCATGGAAAGTAAGTTATTTTTAAGGAGTTCTGATTTCTGATTGGTTATGTTATATGGGTTTTTTAAACACAATCATTTTGATTGTGTTTTTTTTCCCCCGCTGTTATATGATGAATACCTTCAAGTCACTGTTTTTAGTGAAATTTGATATATTCTGAGAACAGCAAAAATAAACCATTTAACATGTATAATTAATTCTGTACTTTTTGTATTTATGATATACATTTAGAACTGTGTAGGAGGCATGGAGAAACTGAGGCTTCTGTAAGTGTCAAGGGAGGTGAGTAATGTACATTGCTCTGTTGCATACAGTCCTCACCTTCTGCGTACTCTTGGATATGCTAGACTACATCTGTACAATGAGATACCTAAGCTGAGGAAATACAAGTGATGTGATTGTTAAATGAGCAAAAATATTTGCACGTTTTTCAATTATATCACCTGTGTTTCCTAACATTACGAATCACATTGTGCAGATGAGGTTTAGGCCTGTCCAGGGAGACAGAGGAGGTCTGGCCTTTGTTCAAGAGTGCAGTGGACATGACTCACTTCGTTGGTAGGCCTGCACATGTATTATCTCCTCTGTACTCTTCAACAAGCCTAAATTTAATCTGTAACTCTGAGTAGGCCTCACCTCAAACAAATCTCTGGATAGGCCACACCTTATCGGCATCCTGAAACAATCATTTAAAATGTTAGGGGCAGTTTTATGATGGCCGTGCGCCTCTTTTGCGCCGCCGTTGCGTCACTTTTGTGACGCAGCAGCAGTGCAAAAGATGCACCATGTTGCAAGATAGGCCTCACTTCATCTGCAACAAGATACCGTCAGTTTAAAATGTATATATTTAGGACTGTGTAGGGGGCGTGGAGAAGCAGAGGCTTCTGTAAGTGTCAAAGTTGTTGCATACAGTGCTCACCTTCTGCGTAGTCTTTCATATGCTAGACTACATCTGCACAATGAGATACCTAAGCAAAGGAAACACAAGTGATGTGATTGTGGAATGAGCAAAAAATATTGAACGTTTTTCAATTACATTACCTGTGTTTCCTAACATTATGAATCACATTGTGTAGATGCCTCACTCAGTCTGTATCTGACACTCTTTCCTTCACTTCCTCTGTCTCCTCTCTCCCTCACTCTCTTTTCCTTATTCACCCTTTCCTTATATAGTTTACCTTACTCACTTTCTTTTAGTAGCTTACACAACTTCAATTTAGTTTTCTCTTCTATCCTTCTTTTCTGTCACTGAAAGTATCTTCTTTTTTTTCTCTTAGTAATTTACTCTATTTCAATTTCTTTTTGTCTCTGACTGTCTATCACCGTTTCTTTCTCTTTTTTTCTGCATGTTTATCTCTAACTTTATTTCTTTGTAAAATTGGATGATTGTCAATCTTTTCCCTTGTCTTTTCTAATTTTTAAATACATGTTTTAATATTTTTCAAATTTTTGTTCTTTCTTTCACAGATTGAAAGTATAAAAATAACAAGTGACTAAGTAAACGACAATTATAAGGTAAATGTTTTGTACTCTTTTCGTTACATTTCTATCACATTTAACTTCTATTAGTTCCACTGCTTCATTTCTTTAACCCTCAGTTTCCTGCCTTTGCTACTTCCCTCATTCCTTTCTCTATCACTTACTTACTCTACTCCTTCCACTCTTTTTCTCAGTCCCTCTATTCTCATAGTTCCTCACTCCTGTTCACTCACTCCGTCTCCATTACTCTCACTGTCTCTGACTGATCACTCTTTCACTACTTGTTCATTATGCTTTCTCCCTGTAGTTCAAGCACACTAAGGGGCATATTATCAACACAGGCGATAAAATTATCGCTGCTTTTATCAGCAGAAAACTGCCGCAAAAGCGGCTTTAGCGGCGGTTTTCTGCCGATAAAAGCAGCGATAATTTTATCGCCTGTGTTGATAATATGCCCCTATGTTATTTACATTTCTTTGCTGTTTCAATCATTCCTTTTCTGTCACTTCTTCTTTTCTGCGTTCTGTTTTTTCTCTCTGTTATTCCACATGTTTTAACCTTAGTCACTATCATACATCTTGTTTTATTCCTATTTACTTTTGCTCACTGTTTTCTTAACATTTTCCCTCAGGATTGTTCTTTTAGTCCGGTTCTATCCCTACCTCTCATTCCACATCCTTTACTATTTTTCTTCTTATTTTGAACATTCACTCACATTCTCTAAGAAACTCGTTTATTATTCTTCTACTCTCCTTTTTTTCTTTCACTTCCTTATCTATTTTGTTTTTCACAATTATACCCTCTTCCATCTTTTCTTCGGTAAATAGATCTATTAAACAGTATCTCTGTGTTACTCCCTCTAGCTGTCTTTCTTTTAACATTACTCTCTGTTTCCTTCCCTTATACTTACTCTTCTTTTTAAAAAAAAAAAAAAATTCTGGTTCGCTTCCGGTTCGCGTACCGGCGCGCGAACCGGGAAGCGAATCAAAAGAAATAGAGGTTGCCAGAGTGCTAAACATTCTAGCAATTTTTTATAAAGGGGAGGTAGTTCTGAAAAGAACTTTTTTTAAAATTATTTTTGTTGTTTTATATTTTTTTTATTATTTTTCGGAACATTCTTTTACTTTTTTTAATTTTTTGAACGATTTTATATATATTTTTTTTTTTGGGGGGGAGAAACGAAAATGATTCATTATAAAGGGCTCAACAGGAGCAACAAAAAAAAAAGATAATTTATTTTCTGGGGCGTTTTGGACAATTATGATTGTCGATAGCTCTGTTGATTAAAGTGATGCTACTTTCCCTGTAGCAAATCAATTGGCCGCAATAAACGCACACTTGTTTCACACTCCCAAACTTCATCTGTATATTTGGGACCGTCTCCCTCACCTCTGGTCCCGTCACTGCCTCTACATTTGATGTTCTGGCCACAGGAGGGGGGTTATCCTGCAGGTCACGTACCTGCGCAGCACTATAATTATTAGGGTGCCACCTCTGCATATGGCGATGCATGGTGTAATTGCCATAGCTATATTTCTTATCTGTCCCTCTGGACAGATCTTTTTTGCAGATAAGGCAAGTAACATAGCGGGCATTTACTTTCTTTTGGCCCAGGGGAAATGAATACATTTGCCAGATGAAATCTTCCTTTACATGGGAAATTCTTGGCTCCTCAGGCAAAAACTGCCTCTCCCCTTGCGTCTCTTCCTCTTCTTCCTCTTCTTCCTCCTCTTGCTGAAGGATAACCTGAGGAGGTGGTCCTCTCTTCCTAGGAGGTGGCGGTGGTGGTGGGGGTGCACCAGCCGCAGCTACAAGACTTGCCATTTCTAAGTAATCAAAAAAGGTCTTCCTCTCACAAAGTTGAAAGTCAGAGTGAGGAAACAAGGAGGGGTTTTCATCATTTGGGAAAAAAATAGTTCTAAACCAATGAAAAGTGTTATGTTTAGGTCACATGACCTAGCCTTCAATCATTAGGAAACCAAAAGTGAAATGAACCAATGAAAAGTTTTGATAACAAGTTACATGACCTGTTACGCTTACGTAGCGTGCTGCGCGCCGCGCCCCGGATCGCTTCCGGGGCGCTGCGCTTCGCGCCTCGGTTCGCGCTCCGGAGCACTTCCGGGTGCGCTAACGCGGCGCGTCATAAGACGCATTACGCGAGAACGCCATACGTCGCGATTACGCGACGCGTCACGATGTTGTTTTCTAACGCGGCAGTTGCGCAAACGGAACTTTTACCGGTTCGCGCACCGGGTCGCGGCACCAAATTGGGCTAACGGGAAGCTACCCGGTTCGCGGACCGGGAGCGAAACAAAAAAAAAAAATTAAAAAAATACATTAAAAAATTGTATTAAAAACATATAAAATATATTGTTCGAATTAAAGAAGAATACATTTTAAAGCTTTTGATATTTGCTATTAAAAAACCATTGAAATTCACTGAAAAAACCATAGGTTATAGACCATATATAGTTAGGAATTAGCATTTACAAAACCTTGAAAATTCACTGAAAAAACCATAGGTTATAGACCATATATAGTTAGGAATTAGCATTTACAAAACCTTATTTTACTCACACAAAACCATTGAAATTCGCATATATAGTTAGTTGCACTAACTATATATCGCACACCCGCAATCCACTGCTGATCATGTCACATATTACATCATTCATGACATGGTCAGTGACATCACTGATGACATCACTGATGACATCTCAAATGACATCACTGATGACATCACTGATGACATCTCAAATGACATCACTGATGACAACATCCAGTGACTGTGTATTTCTGTAAAGTTAAAATATGTCTTACATATTGAAGAATGAGTGGATGTATAAGTGTCTGGATGAAGGATTTAGTAGGTGCATGACTGACTGTATGAATGAGTGATTAAATGTGTCTCACTGAGTGTATGGGTTAGTGACTAAAGTGTCTTAATTTGTGCATCATTATGTCTGTTGTTCTATAAAATGCTGCATGTGTTGATCAGTAGCTATATGAGTAACTATATGGTTTATTGATTGGTTGCCCAAGTATTTGTATGGGAGACTGAGTGTGTGTGTGGGTGGCTGGGAGGTGTATGACTCTGTGCATAGATGTGTGAGCAGTTGATTCACTAGATGTATGGGTTCAAAAGTGCATGTGGAAACAGCTGTATGGGCGGTTGACTGTGTGCATGAGTGTATTGGTGAGTGAATGGATATCTCAGTGCTACATGTCAAAGTAAATACATATGTAAAACACAGTACATGTGAGAGTTGACATATATAAATAACTGTGCATAAGAGCTAGTGAATGTGTGAGTGGCTGTATGGATCATTGTGATCTTGTATCAGGGATTGTATAAGAGAGTAAATATGTGTTAGTATATGTTTGAATAAGTAAGGTGTGTATAACTGTATAGTTGAGAAAATGGAGGTGTGATTGATTCTTTGCATGACTGAATAGGTCTGTGAGTAACTCCATGGATGAGTGACAGTCTGTGAGTGTCTGTTTACACTGAGTGTATCTAAGGTTATATTAGAGTCTGAAGAGGTTCATCATATTATCACATGAATAATGTCATCAGTGATGTGCTCAGTAATGTCATCAGTGATGTCATTTGAGATGTCATCAGTGATGTCATCAGTGATGTCATTTGAGATGTCATCAGTGATGTCATCAGTGATGTCACTGACCATGTCATGAATGATGTAATATGTGACATGATCAGCAGTGGATTGCGGGTGCGCGATATATAGTTAGTGCAACTAACTATATATGCGAATTTCAATGGTTTTGTGTGAGTAAAATAAGGTTTTGTAAATGCTAATTCCTAACTATATATGGTCTATAACCTATGGTTTTTTCAGTGAATATATATATATATATCAGTAAAAGTAAAAAAAAAAATATGGGTTTGGGAAAAACATAAAAGGAAAAAAAAGGGGGAAAGAAAAACCTGTTTCTCTCCTTTGTTGAATCGCGTGGTGGGCTGGAATATGGATGGAATAGATGTAGCACCGCTTTAAACACTTATTTTAGCACTAGATAATTTTGGATAGTATATGCTATGTGGCTGGGGAGGGGGGTCTGCCGATGCAGTGGGACGTAAATTGCAAAAACAACAAGTGATGGACTGAATGTGGATCAATGTCACACACTCCCCCAGTCAAAAGATCTGGGCCCAAATCCATCGTTTTTTTGCACTCCACACCACCCTGGGTTAGACAATGGCGATATGCAAATCAGCTCTGACCCTGTTGCCCCATGGGAACAGTCCAGTCCGAACTACAAACGCCATGTCCTTCCCAGAACGGAATCAAGCATCCGAGGACCGGACCGGTTTCGAGGTAACACCTCTCTTCAGCCCGGCTAGCTTGACTCCAAGTGGTGTGGAGTGCCTGGGACCCACGTCTGGGCATCCCCAGCGCACTTAGGGCGGCAATTGCAAAAACAACAAGTGATGGACTGAATGTGGATCAATGTCACACACTCCCCCAGTCAAAAGATCTAGGCCCAAATCCATCGTTTTTTTGCACTCCACACCACCCTGGGTTAGACAATGGAATGCCAGAAACCGGTCCTCGGAAGCTTGTTTCCGGTCCAGGGAAGGCATGGCTTGGCAGTTCGGGCTGGACTGTTCCCAGAGGCACAGGGTCAGACTGATTTGCATATAGCCATGTCTGAACTGGGGTGGCAGAGTGGGCTAAAGAACGGTGATGGATCAAACCCAGATCTTTCGACTGGGTGTGAGTATTTGATTGGTTCTGATGCTCCGTCCATCACCACCCCCTTTTGTACCGCTTTTGGCCGCCATAAGTGTGGCAGGGTATGCTCAGACGTGAGTCCCTTGCTCACTTTGCCACTGGATTCAAGCAAGCCGGGCTGAAGACGGCTGGAATGCCAGAAACCGGTCCTCGGAAGCTTGTTTCCGGTCCAGGGAAGGCATGGCTTGGCAGTTCGGGCTGGACTGTTCCCATGAGGCACAGGGTCAGACTGATTTGCATATAGCCATGTCTGAACTGGGGTGGCAGAGTGGGCTAAAGAACGGGGATGGATCAAACCCAGATCTTTCGACTGGGTGTGAGTATTTGATTGGTTCTGATGCTCCGTCCATCACCACCCCCTTTTGTACCGCTTTTGGCCGCCATAAGTGTGGCAGGGTATGCTCAGACGTGAGTCCCTTGCTCACTTTGCCACTGGATTCAAGCAAGCCGGGCTGAAGACGGCTGGAATGCCAGAAACCGGTCCTCGGAAGCTTGTTTCCGGTCCAGGGAAGGCATGGCTTGGCAGTTCGGGCTGGACTGTTCCCATGAGGCACAGGGTCAGACTGATTTGCATATAGCCATGTCTGAACTGGGGTGGCAGAGTGGGCTAAAGAACGGTGATGGATCAAACCCAGATCTTTCGACTGGGTGTGAGTATTTGATTGGTTCTGATGCTCCGTCCATCACCACCCCCTTTTGTACCGCTTTTGGCCGCCATAAGTGTGGCAGGGTATGCTCAGACGTGAGTCCCTTGCTCACTTTGCCACTGGATTCAAGCAAGCCGGGCTGAAGACGGCTGGAATGCCAGAAACCGGTCCTCGGAAGCTTGTTTCCGGTCCAGGGAAGGCATGGCTTGGCAGTTCGGGCTGGACTGTTCCCATGAGGCACAGGGTCAGACTGATTTGCATATAGCCATGTCTGAACTGGGGTGGCAGAGTGGGCTAAAGAACGGTGATGGATCAAACCCAGATCTTTCGACTGGGTGTGAGTATTTGATTGGTTCTGATGCTCCGTCCATCACCACCCCCTTTTGTACCGCTTTTGGCCGCCATAAGTGTGGCAGGGTATGCTCAGACGTGAGTCCCTTGCTCACTTTGCCACTGGATTCAAGCAAGCCGGGCTGAAGACGGCTGGAATGCCAGAAACCGGTCCTCGGAAGCTTGTTTCCGGTCCAGGGAAGGCATGGCTTGGCAGTTCGGGCTGGACTGTTCCCATGAGGCACAGGGTCAGACTGATTTGCATATAGCCATGTCTGAACTGGGGTGGCAGAGTGGGCTAAAGAACGGTGATGGATCAAACCCAGATCTTTCGGCTGGGTGTGAGTATTTGATTGGTTCTGATGCTCCGTCCATCACCACCCCCTTTTGTACCGCTTTTGGCCGCCATAAGTGTGGCAGGGTATGCTCAGACGTGAGTCCCTTGCTCACTTTGCCACTGGATTCAAGCAAGCCGGGCTGAAGACGGCTGGAATGCCAGAAACCGGTCCTCGGAAGCTTGTTTCCGGTCCAGGGAAGGCATGGCTTGGCAGTTCGGGCTGGACTGTTCCCATGAGGCACAGGGTCAGACTGATTTGCATATAGCCATGTCTGAACTGGGGTGGCAGAGTGGGCTAAAGAACGGTGATGGATCAAACCCAGATCTTTCGACTGGGTGTGAGTATTTGATTGGTTCTGATGCTCCGTCCATCACCACCCCCTTTTGTACCGCTTTTGGCCGCCATAAGTGTGGCAGGGTATGCTCAGACGTGAGTCCCTTGCTCACTTTGCCACTGGATTCAAGCAAGCCGGGCTGAAGACGGCTGGAATGCCAGAAACCGGTCCTCGGAAGCTTGTTTCCGGTCCAGGGAAGGCATGGCTTGGCAGTTCGGGCTGGACTGTTCCCATGAGGCACAGGGTCAGACTGATTTGCATATAGCCATGTCTGAACTGGGGTGGCAGAGTGGGCTAAAGAACGGTGATGGATCAAACCCAGATCTTTCGACTGGGTGTGAGTATTTGATTGGTTCTGATGCTCCGTCCATCACCACCCCCTTTTGTACCGCTTTTGGCCGCCATAAGTGTGGCAGGGTATGCTCAGACGTGAGTCCCTTGCTCACTTTGCCACTGGATTCAAGCAAGCCGGGCTGAAGACGGCTGGAATGCCAGAAACCGGTCCTCGGAAGCTTGTTTCCGGTCCAGGGAAGGCATGGCTTGGCAGTTCGGGCTGGACTGTTCCCATGAGGCACAGGGTCAGACTGATTTGCATATAGCCATGTCTGAACTGGGGTGGCAGAGTGGGCTAAAGAACGGTGATGGATCAAACCCAGATCTTTCGACTGGGTGTGAGTATTTGATTGGTTCTGATGCTCCGTCCATCACCACCCCCTTTTGTACCGCTTTTGGCCGCCATAAGTGTGGCAGGGTATGCTCAGACGTGAGTCCCTTGCTCACTTTGCCACTGGATTCAAGCAAGCCGGGCTGAAGACGGCTGGAATGCCAGAAACCGGTCCTCGGAAGCTTGTTTCCGGTCCAGGGAAGGCATGGCTTGGCAGTTCGGGCTGGACTGTTCCCATGAGGCACAGGGTCAGACTGATTTGCATATAGCCATGTCTGAACTGGGGTGGCAGAGTGGGCTAAAGAACGGTGATGGATCAAACCCAGATCTTTCGACTGGGTGTGAGTATTTGATTGGTTCTGATGCTCCGTCCATCACCACCCCCTTTTGTACCGCTTTTGGCCGCCATAAGTGTGGCAGGGTATGCTCAGACGTGAGTCCCTTGCTCACTTTGCCACTGGATTCAAGCAAGCCGGGCTGAAGACGGCTGGAATGCCAGAAACCGGTCCTCGGAAGCTTGTTTCCGGTCCAGGGAAGGCATGGCTTGGCAGTTCGGGCTGGACTGTTCCCATGAGGCACAGGGTCAGACTGATTTGCATATAGCCATGTCTGAACTGGGGTGGCAGAGTGGGCTAAAGAACGGTGATGGATCAAACCCAGATCTTTCGACTGGGTGTGAGTATTTGATTGGTTCTGATGCTCCGTCCATCACCACCCCCTTTTTTACCGTGGGACGTAAATTGGCCATCTATCAGGCCATAGGAATAAGGGATGGGTTTCCCAAAGGGTGGGGGGCACTGGTAGAATAAGAGCAAAACTTCCTCATTTGTCGACACTCCACTATTATTTTATTGGTTTCAACTTCCATTGTGAGAGAATTCAGAGTGCCCTGGTGTCGATTCAGTATTTGTTTGGAGACAAAATTAGGTTAGATTTATACAGGGGCTGTGCCTGTCTGATGACAGTAAAGGTGGTGGTAAAAGACCGAATATGGCATTGATACAGTTTCTGTCATAGAATGTCAATGGTCTGCGTACGAAGAGCAGAAGAGCTTAAATTTTACAATATTTAAGAGACTCGCCGGTGCAGGTCATTGCCATACAGGAATCACATCTTCTAAAGGCAGAGTCAACAGAAATATAAAAAAAACAGAAGTGGGTTGACACCTTTGTATGCCCGAACCAAACAGCAAATATTAGATGGGTGATGGTTTTATTAAAAAAACAAGCCAAGGTACAAGTATTGGAAGGTAGGGAGGATTATAGTGGTAGATGGCTCATATTAAAAATGTTACTAGGGGATGTGCTTTTCACTTTGGTGGTCTATTATGGGCCTAATCAGGACGATCCCTCCTGGTTGGATACAATTCGTAACCATCTCATTGATTTCCCTGATCCTATTATTTGGGTGGGAGATTTCAATATTGTCTTAGACCCTGGCCTAGATAAATTCCCCAAGTCACGAGCGGCAGTCCCCTCTAAATCGCGGCAGACTCTTATTAATATAATGAGGCAGATCGGTCTTTCAGATATTTGGAGGGAGCGTGCAGGTGATCAACCAGGGGTTTCATTTATCAATTTAAAATACCACCACAAATCTCGAATTGATTGCTCACTATTTAGCTACACTTTAAAGGATCTGGTGAAATACATCGAATACCTCCCATCTCACTCATCGGACCATTCAGCAGTAGCTTTTGGCCTCTCTTTCATACAGCAACAACAGCCTAGATCATGGTCCTTTGACCGTACAATTTTGTTAGCGGAGGATGAGATACATTTTTGGAAACTTGAGACTAGTCAATTCCTTGAAATAAATCTAGACACAGCTAACATAGCAGTAGTATGGGACACCTTGAAAGCCTACTGGAGAGGCTGCATAACTAATCGAGCTTCTTTCAGGAAAGAAGAAATTCAGAAATACTATCAGGGGCTTGGAAGAAGAAATGGGTAGAGTACAACTAAAACTGAATACTCAAGCAGGACCAGTTCCGAAGGCAGATCTAGAAGAGCTAGATTCACTTAAAAAACAACTAGAGAACATTCTCCAGGAGAGAATAGCTCGCAGGTGGGAAGCGAGTAAAATGTCCCACTTCAAATTTGGTGAAAGTGCCGGTAAACTACTTGCGTGGAAAGTAAAATCTGATCAGGTACAAAACCATATTAAACAGATTAAGGTGGACGGGGAGACAACGCCTCGGTCATCCAATTCAGATATAGGCATGGCCTTTTGCGAGTTTTTTCAAACAATCTATACGGATGATACAACTGAGGATCCTGTAAAAAGGAAACATGGCTTGAAAAGATCTGCCTACCAAGTCTCATGAATGAACAACAAGCTGGTCTAGATAAGGAAATTACTGAAGAGGAAGTTAGAAAAGCAATCACTCTCTCTAAAAGAGGAAAGGCGACAGGGCCAGATGGCCTTCCAGGAGAGGTATATTGTCTTCTTAAAGATCCTATAATCCCAGTGTTGGCGAAGCTATTCAACAGCATTCTCTTGAAGGGAGAAGATCCCCTTGGGTCTTGGAGTGAAGCTACAGTCGTCTTAATATTAAAACCTGGAAAAATTCTGACTGACTGTGGCTCTTATCGTCCAATTTCACTCCTTAATTGTGATTATAAAATCTTTACTGCCATCCTGTCAAAAAGGTTGGGGGGAGTTGTGGGTAATATCATCCATGAAGATCAAAAAGGCTTTATTCAAGGGCGTCAGTTAGCAGACCTTACTTACGATCTAATAGGTGCTATTGACATCACGTCTGCCTTTACCCTTCCCTTGGCTGTACTAACATTAGACGCGACCAAAGCCTTTGACAGGGTTAATTGGCCATACCTCTCGGATGTGCTGCCGAAGTTTAATGTAGGAAGAGGCTTCTGTAGAGTCATAGAACTTCACTAGAGGTACACGACAGGGCTGTCCCCTCTCCCCTCTCTTGTTTAACCTCTATATAGAACCATTTGCACAGGTACTTAGAGAAGACAATAACATCGTCCCGTTCAAATTTGGAGAGTGGGAGAGGAGGGTGGCCCTCTATGCAGATGATATTATGATCTTTACAGCAGACCTTGATACTGCTTTTTCTGCGACTATGGCACATGCAGAAGAGTTTGGCACAATATCGGGATATCAAATTAACGCTAATAAGACAGAGATAATGGCGTGGAATATGGAGAATACACACCATCATATAGCTTCAACCATGCGTTATTTAGGTATTAGAATAACCAAGAAAGTTGAGAAGATCCCTGAATTTAACCTTGATTACTTCTTTAAAGAGTGCCAAAAACAGTTGAATTCTTGGATGCACCTTCCCTTATCAATCTTGGGAAGGATTAATCTAGTTAAAATATCTATCCTCCCTAAGATAACATTTCTCTTCAACTCTATTCCACTGGCTTTTGACACAAAACAATTAGCGAAGTGTCAAAGTGAATTAAATTTATTCATTTGGAAGCATAAAGCTAATAGATTAGCGTGGAAGAAGCTTAGGCGGAAGAGGGAGAAAGGGGGTCTAGCATTGCCCGCCTTGCAATATTATGCATGGGCATTTCAGTTGTCTCATTCTCGAATGTTGCTGAAGATGCCTACTAACACAACTGCGGGTGAGATGTTTTGGGCTATGTTAAGGTGTTCAGATCTGTCGGAAGTTGGTTTTATGTTTAAGTTCGGGGACCAAAACTTTAAAAAAAAAGTTACATTGAAGACCCTTCAGTCAATAGCCAAAAGCTAGCTATTAATTAGAAGAAGAGTAGGGCTGGGCTATTTTTCAAAAAGGGCACCACCATGGGATTCCCCGGGTACTCCTGTATGCCTTCGGGATAGTCTGAGCACGCCTTTACAAGATTCTGGGTTTATGACGTGGGGAGACCTGTTGGAAGGGGCTGTTCTGCCTTCTTGGGAAGACCTTCATGTGGCAGTGGGGCCCAGTCTATCCAAGTTTAAATATTTTCAACTGAATAGCTGGGTCCAGTCACAGGCAAAGAACAAAGTGCCACTTGGGTAGGACAGTAATCTAGAAGAGCAGCTTGTGGCAAAGCCAGGAGGGAGAAGGGAGGTCTCAACGTGGTACTGGGCTATTGCGGAGGAAGCAGATGGCAAATTCAAACTTGAAGATGGCCTATGGGGAGAACAGATGAATATACAGTGTGATTCGTTATGGATGGAGTCATTTAACACTTTGTATAGAATAGTTAAACCTGCTTGGCTCAAGCGCAATCATATCTTCACAGTTCATAGAGCGTATCTTTCCCCGCTCAAACTATCGAAATTTCAGCCCGGTAAAACATGTAATAAATGTAGATCTCCAGAAGCATCAGACATACACATGTTTAAAGATTGCCCCCTTCTATGCGAGTTCTGGGACAAAGTTATAACATCTATGAAATCCATTCTGTGGGTCCCTTTGACTATTAGCTTACAGCTAATTATCTTTGACTTAGACGACAACATTGTGGGCCCTGCAAGATCTCTACTCTTCTACGCGATACTTTTGGCAAGGAGGTAAATATACAAGTATTGGGTAGAGCCAACAGCACCAACACATTCAGAGTGGTTGACCTCGCTGTATGAAGTGTCTAAGGTGGATATGGACAGATCCAGTAATAAGAATAAACTGGCATTTTGGGATTTATTGAAGTCATGGAGATAGGTGTCCAGGTTTTTTTTTCCCGGGTCCTATGATTATGCCTTTAATGCTCCTTGGACTTCCAAAAAGGATGTGCAAACCTATATGGAGCAAAAATCTCTTCCCCTCGACCCTCCATTGAGTAATTAAATGTCTCTTGTTGATGGTAGGAAACAACGAGATAACCAGGACACGAAATGAAAGATGGAGGTCACTCTCTTCCTTTTTCGTAAAGTGGCGTCAAGGCAAATGAGAAAAAAAAAAAAGAAACGAAGCACAGAAGCTTTACTGAAATATAGAAAGTTTGTTTCACGTTTTAGAAAGCAGTAATTATTTACCATCAGATCCACAGATTTGCTTCTTAGGAAAGCAACAAGAAAGAAAGTCCTTACTTTTATCCTTTCTCTTTTATCCACAATAATGAAGCTGTATTTCTAACTTTCAAAATTAGTAGTCTTTAATGCACATGCTTTTAAGCCTATCTTAGCTGTGTTTTATGACCAGCAGGAATTTGCTTCTACACTTTTTCAGGAGAGAAGGCCTTGTGCTCTAGGACTGATGAATCATGTCTGACATTTAATGGCACAGGGCCCCTTATAAGGCCATCTGTTTCCAATATGAAAGCAATGTGCTATATTCTAATGTCCTCACAGAAACCCCAAAAAGTTGATAATCCATTCATTACCTCCCTCTGCTCTGACAGAAAGCTTGTTTTGGACAGACATCTTGGGCAGCTTTTAAAAGCTCTCTTTCTGGTGATGGGAATTCATTCTAAAAACCAGGTGTTTCAAGCCAGTCAAAATCTATAGTTTGCAGTGTGGTAAAAAGAAGACACTTTTCTTTTAGCAGCAACCAATTACTCAAATAATATGAATGCCTTTTAATATTTAATATGATGTATCTAAGAATAATGCTGTAACATTTTTCACAGCTGATAGGCAGTACTAACAACATGTTGGGCATCTATATTTTATTTTGTTAAGTCCTAGTGGTGTAAAACACACACATTCATTTTTCTCTGTGAGGCCTACTTTTTCCTATTGAGTGCCTTTTTCTAGGTAAAGTTAGTTTTAACATTATACAGCTCTAGGTATACACAAAGGTCTCAAAGCACTTTATTTGTTGTGAGATAACATTTTCTCTTTTTATATGGAATGCTAAGCAATTCTGCTTTGTGTTTTAATTCTAATTTTTTACCATTGTGGAAATAAAATAATTGAATGTTCACACATCTATACTTTGTTATTGCTTTTACTTTCCAGAGTAGCATTCAGCTACTTAACATATTTTATATAATTCATTCTTTAGAATTTAAAGTGTAATTCTTCCAATTGCATCTGCAGAACACAATGACGACAACAAACCAAATTGAGCTCATTCCAGACATTTTCAAGAAGGGGCCACACACTCGTAACACACAACACAGCTTGCAAAGGCAAGCCATCCTTAAACAAAGAGCACAGTTGCTACTCACTCAAACAAGTACTTCACAAGCATTACCACCAGTGTCAGTCCACAAACCTCATAGACACTCAAACACACAATCAACCCACAAATCAACACTAGGACAAAAACAAGAGGCAGCCCACAGACTGTACTCAAACCAATTGTAAATCATATTTACAAACAAAAGAGCTCTCAAAAGTAGCCCAGGGACTGCACCAAGACAAGTAAACAGTCCAAAGACTGTTCCATGTTCCAAATATCATAAGGAGAAAAATCCCCACATTTGTACACATTCAAACATATAATCTTTTTAAAATCAAATGACCCATTTACTGGCCATCGTTGATCAGGATCCTTTTTCATATATTTGTTCCACAGTGTACTATACATTATGGAAGAAATACCATATTTAATATACATAAACCTATTAGGTGTCCCCTCTAGGGGAGCTGGCTGACTACTTTCTAGATTCATATTGGTACCTCCAAGACAGCAACACATTCTACGAAGTGTGCTAGGAGAAGGCCTGCCAAAATATTATAATAACATATATTATTATAATCAAATAGTATTTACCCCAAGTATAAAAAGTAGAGGCAAAAATGTCCCTCTTACCTGCCTTTGTTTATTGCAACAAACAAACAAACAAACAAAACCAGAATCTTGGCCAAGCAAATCCAAAATCAAGAGTGCCGCTTCAGGGACCTTACCAAAGAAGACAGGCTATAGCCTCAGACCTTTTCCGAAATACACCGAATTACCAGTTGGTCTGGCAGAGTGGTCTCAAACACTCTGTGTCTTTACCAAATCATAAAGCATACCTATTACAGGGGTCTGCAGACTCACCCAAAACAAGATAGGGTAAAACCCCCAAGCCTTTGCAAGAAGAGACCGAATTACCAAGTGGCCTGGCAGAACACTCAAGAGCGCTCCGTATCTCTACTTACAATTTTTACTAAATGATAAAAGTCTCCAGCCTCTACCTGACAAGCTCTGGGTTGACCTAATGGTCACTGCAATACTTATGCCAAAGGAAATCTCAGTCAGGACCGGGCATCACCTGGAGGGTTAGATCAGGAAAATCGGAAAAACCCGTCGGTCTGCAAAGACAAAGAGTCTCCTTGTGCAGGGTACCTCCTCAGTAGATTCCATTCCCCCATCAAGACCGCTCCTTCGGATAGCCGCGTCTCAGATGAGCCCCACGAGTTGAGCACCAATTAGTTGAAATGAACCTTTTTAGGGGCTCACCAGTGCAGGGGTTTACCCTTGTATGTCCACTGGTCCTTAAAACAACAACATAGAGATTGGCACTGAAGCTGGAATATCAAATAACAAGTTGATGCTCTTGGAAATTAACTTGCTGTGACCGGGATCATTGTTGTGTAGCCTCCGCCGCCACTGTTGTAATTTGGCAGCGATTGGGTTAGCATTAGCAGAAGCCATCCTGTATTTAGAGGTTATCTTATCCGTTTTGTGGAATCCATTTTGTATTTCTGGCAGCCATCTTGTTTGCCATGTAGTAGTAGTAGTAGTAGTAGTAGTAGTTTATTTGTTGATTAATTAAAATCATTACAAACAAGTAAAGCAAAAAAAACAAAAAAAAACATATATACACAAAACTATTAACATCCTTGGAAAGATCCACCGATTATGAGTTGACAAATGACATTTTTAACAGAATATTAAAAACCTTACATAAAAATAATTAAAATGCATTATGCTTACTTAGGTGCTTTATATTAGCAGCAAATACTATTGTAGCAGCATCTAACTAAAGTGACATATGTTAGCAGCAGGTATTATAATTGCAGATGTTTTGATATTGTCATTCATAAGCAGTAATAAAGTGCAATATGCATCACTACCAAGGTTAATTTATAGATATTATACATACGACCACATAGCTAAGCTAACTTCTGCTTATCGCAGGTAATACCTTATGGACGGCATCTGTCAGGCTTATGAGGAGCGCGTAGAGACTTTGGCCGTCGTTCCCGGATCCACATTAATTGGAGGCAGATATATTGATGCGAATTACTACACGGATCCTGACCACGCTAATTAATGTATGTGTGGTGTGCCTCTTATGAGTTAGAGAGATTTTTTTGCCTGTGCAGAGGGAGTGCTGACCCCTCCCTTGTTGGGGGCGGTCCCTGTGAGACCTTCCACGCTCTTGGCTTTGAGCCTTAGTACCCATGTCCTGATGAAGCCTAAATCATCTGGCTGAAACGCTACCGCGACTGCGTCGACACCTTGTCCTTGAAAGGAGTCCCCATTATATTTCAACTAAATTTGAGTGCCTTCTTTTGCACCGTAATAATCACAGGTTGTGTAGAGAAGTTAGTTCTCAGGTGCACTGTGTGGGACTACCTACTGTTTAAGTAGTTCACTCGAAGTTAGGAGTGGATACAAGTACAAGTTGTGTATTTTTTCCTTCTTTAGGGTACATAGATTTATACATTGATATTATTTTTGATAGATTGAAATATTTGTACAGTTTATGTTTGTGAAATGTATATTGTGTATATGTTGGAATGTTGTATATAGACTGTGTTTTGTATTATTATTATCTGAGCCACTCTTGCTGTTCTCATTTATGTTAAAATGAATTAGTATAGACAAATGCTATTAGTAATTAGTAATTTGCAGGCAACAAGACAATGAATCATTTCTTGTATGCAATTAAAAAGTTCGATTAATCCCTTTAGTACCTTTTTGTTCTACTTTTTCATCCTTGGATGTTCCCTGCTCAGGTACGGGAGGGTTATGTGGGCAGAACCCCTAACCATTGTTTCTAGTATCGCAGGTAATATAGCTTAAAAATTAGCTATTAAAAGATCACAAACCAAAGTAAAGTGCAATATGCATTCAATACCCAAATTTTGCTTCCAATTCAAACATTGTAAATAAACGTTATAATAAAATGCCTTATGTTAACAGCAATTAGTGTGATACGACCTATGAGTTGAAATGGTTTATAATAGCAACATATTTCATAGTTTTAGTAGTTAGCCATTAACAATTCACACCAACAAAACAAAATGCAATTTCTTCAATAATTATCAACAGAATCCTTAGATTAGATTGAGCTACTGGTACCCTAAGCTAATCTAACATTCTTCTTCAAACAACCCTTAACCATTATATCTAGAACAATAATGCATTATGCAGACTAAAATAAAATCCTTACGCTAAAAATTGAGTATCATAAACTTTACTTAAAACTCAAACAAGAGAATTTAATTGACACAGGCAATGCTTTAATATAGCATCCACTGTTATAGGGCAATACTAAGTACTATATTATAGTATAACTAAAACAATCTCCCTTTTAAGAAAATAATAACGTTTTTAAAAGCCTTATTGCCAAACCAGTTGTTTTCCTAATTTATTTTACCACAGAATTCATTTGCTTGGACCATCTACTTTTTGGAATTTCTTGGACCATCTACTTTTTGGAATTTCTTTTCCACAATATGGATGAACTTAACAAAAAGATGAATTAGTTTAATATCGTCCCCACTTAAACAGGCAATAATTGCATTCCTACATGTTCTAACTCCCAGTTCGTTGAAAATTGGTTTAAGGATAGATGTCCGAGCATCTGCCAGGGCTGGGCATAGAGTTACAATATGCATTAAGGTTTCCTCACTTAGCCCACAAAGCCTGCAGATACTCGATGGCCATTTATTCTCCCATTTTGGAGTTCCATCTTTTGTGGGATATCTTCCCAACCTTAAGTGCATAAATGTATTCTTAATCAGAGGTCTTAAATGATATGACAGATATGGTTGGGGCGACAACCTACCAAAAGAGTTAGCTATTGACCAGAAATTATTTTTTTTCCTTAAATCCTACTTATCCACTATAGTAGTTAGTAATGCGGCCGTTTGATTCATTTCTTTCTTAAAAACTATTTTACTCCTTATTTCATCTTCTAATTTTGAACATTCAAAATTACGTAGGCATTCATTTAAATAAAGCTGCCAATTCCTCGAATATTCACCTTCTGAAATTTCGAGCCAGCACAGCTTTGCTAAAGATCCGTCCTCTGATCGGACTAATGATAATAAGGACTTTAGAAATGCAGATTGACGTGCCAGTAATTGGTTCTTCAACCCATATTCTAATCTTATATTGGCAATTTAGGAATCTTAAAAACGGCTGTATATGTCCTAATTTCAATGTGATCGAGCAGTTTCGCATCTTTGCCCCTAAAGATGATGGAGCGTTAGTCCAAAGATGGAATTAACTTTGCTCTCATCATCCTCATTAAATGTTCATAGTTAGAGCATGATAATTTGTCTCTCAATTTTCTAAAGGCAAAGGCGAGAGAGGAACCCCTGGCTTCAAGATTGTTAAAATGCTGCCTAAATATCAATCCATCATCAAAAGTAATGCCCAGGTATTTATATGATTTAACATTTTCAATTACCAGGCCGTTGATATTCCATTCTTTTATTCTCGGTTTGCCTTGTCCCATAGTCATTATTTTTGTCTTTTTTATATTAATTGTTAATCCATTTTGTGTGACATAAGAGTTAAAGCAATCAATTAACCTTTTTAACCCTATAACTGTTTGGCTCATTAAAATGGTATCGTCTGCATATTGCAGATATTTAATCTCTGTACCATTAATCGAAGGCGAATGTGAATTAACATTTTTAAAATGGGCTGGGAGATCGGCCATAAAAAGATTAAAAAGGCAAGGAGCCAAAACACAGCCTTGTTTCAATCCGACATTAGTAGCCAAACGACGGGTCGTATGTTTACCGTGCTACCACATGCATGCCATGTGCTCTGTCCTACCTTGCTGTTATCTGCCCTTGAAATCTGCCTAGAGACAGGTTATATTTAGCCTCTTCTGCTTCGCACATGCTCAGTTGAGCTTGCAGCTGTCCTTGCAGCTGTCCCTAGTCTGTAACTGTCAGGATGTGTTCACCAGAATTAGCAACTGTTAGCTCCTCCCACTTGTTGACTGTGCATTTTCTGTATGACCTTATATGTACCTAAAACCTTCTTCTTGTACTTGTACCGCCTTGTTTTGAGCCCCTGTGTGGGTATAAAAAGACCAAGCTCCTTCCATTCAGTGTGCTACTTCATACATTACCGAAGGGTGTTGGGTGAATGTAGTTCCACCTCATGAGGTTTAATAAATCTTGTATTTTCTATTCCAGGTTCTGTGCCAACTTCTATTCTATGGTCTGAGGACTCTGTGCAGAGAAGGGCGAACCCCTAGCACTGGTAGGCCTTGCTGAGGCCCACCACCACAAATTGGCGCTCCAACGCGGGGCTTATCGGCGACTCGGATGCCCGAAGGAGTGGTCGCGATGTAGGATTGGAATCTCGCTGCCAAAGATCATTGCCCGAGGAGACCCACGTCTTGGCAAACCACTGCGGTTTTCCTCTCTTTCTAATCTGACCATCCAGGTGGTACCGGTCCTCGACTGAGATTTCTTCTGTTGATTCGCCATGCAGTGACCATTTGGTCGATTTTGAGAACTCGGCAGTTGGAACCTGGACACCATGTGATTGGTAAGAGTCATTATGCGGCACTTGCTGTTGGTTTTGATGCCTGGGATTGGTAAGGTAGTTTAGTAATGCCTACTGCGGCTATGGTATTTTGGAATTTGTGTTGGCCAACTTGGATTTGTATGGGATTAATATATGAATTGCAATTTATATAGGCAGGTAATGAGGAGAATTTTCTCTATGTGAATTGATTTGAATGGCACATCGTACTAAAGGTACCTTAAGTGCTATTTTGGTTATAATACTGCATATTCTGCACTATTTTTGGCATGTCTGTTTCTAGCACACTACGTAGGATGTGTTGCTTTTGTAGTGGTACCAGTTTGAGACTCGATGAAGCACAACCGGCCCCCCGGAGGGGACACCTAATAGGGACATGTATATTAAGTAGGGTATTTCTTCTATAATGTACAGCACGTTATGGAATAAATATACTAGCAAGGATCCTGAGTTGCATTGGCCTATGCATGGGTCATTTGATTTGCGAAAGATTCAGTATGTAGAACAATGTATGCTTAAGAGGAAGACTAGGCAAGATATGTTTGACTGCATGAATGTGGGAGAAAGAAGTGTGTGAACTAATGAAGCGTGAGCAAGCCTTGATTGAAAAAGAACAGCGAAAGAACATTTATGCAAAAGCATTAGAGTTGAAAAACAAGGAAATAAATGAACTGAAAGAGAGAGAGGATAGGGAGCGCCATTTACAGGTAACTGGCCAATACACTGTTAGGCAACCCCTTTATCCTATCCTTAATAAACCTCAAGATGATTTCTTGTTATTAGATCGTTCTCCACCTCCGTATATTCTTCCCTCTGCCCCTCGTGAGTCAGATGAGGACTCTTCTAAATAACAGGAGAAAGCACGGGAAACTCGTTCTATGTTGTCCACTGAGCATTCGTCTGAGCTTAGATCTGCTGCTCGCATGGCCCTTCGTAGTACCGCCCCTGCTTCTGAGCTTTTAGATGACATCAAAAACTGACAGGAAAGGGAGCAAATATACTTTACCGAGGTATTTGCCGCAGAGGTTGTTGAGCGGTTTAGGAAACATTCTGATGAATTGGAACCCGAAGATGTAGCAACTTATTGTAAGCAAATGCGTAATGGTCTTTTTGTCTTTTCTCAGGTGGCTGATACAATCAGGCGTTTGGTTAAACTGCGTGCTGATGCAGTCTGTTTGCGAGAGGAGAAAAAGGCAGCAGAAGCTGCACTAACATCTCAGACCGGCGTGGTACAAGCTTCTATCGTCGAACAGATAAGACTATGATAGTTCATGCGAAACCTATGCGGGAAGCCGCGCCTTTGTATGTTCCTCCTAGAGGCGAGGGAACAGATGATGATAAAAGTTCTGCTGATGCAAAGGGTTATTTTATTTATAATTGGATCTACACTCCTTGGAATAGAGCGTATGTTATGGCCCTTAAAACTGCATAGCCTGATCCACGGAAAAATCCAGCAGCTTTTTATGAGGAAGTTGAGGGAGCCATTAGCTCTTGTACTATGACTTTGCCCGATATAGACATGTTCTTTGGGTTGATATTACCGCCTGACGTGGAGAACTGTGCGTAAAGTAGATGATCGTGTGACTTTTGGGGCATTATGGAAAGAGTTCGAACAAATGGATGTAGAGCGGGAACCTGCACATAAACCGTGTAAATTGATTTTGGATCTTCCTGCAGCTATATTAGTTAAGTGAAAGACGATTATTACCCCTAAAAATATAGATTGGACTGTGTTAGCGTTGTTTAAGCAAAAGGCAGATGAATCAGTTTCAGATTTCCTTACACGCTTTGAGGAGGCATTCCACGATTTTAGTGGCCAGTCATTGACAGATGACACGGGTAGGCATCTGTTTGTCGATAAATATGTTGCAAACCTGTTGCCAGGAATAGCTAGTCGCTAAAGGCCAGTGAGAGTTCATGGACTACCGCTTCTCTGGTTTCTCTTTTGACTATGGCTCAGTGTTAGACCTGACACCTTTTGGCGTGGTTCTTCCCCCATCTTTTTGCCTCTGACTCATGTGTTTTGATGCTGTGCTGGATTTCTTTTTTGCTGATTAAGATGCTTTGGACACTCTGCCACTGCTGATCAGTGTCAGAGTGTAAGAGCTCCCTCTGTAAATTGTGATATTGATTGGCATATTTGTATCACCACGAAGTCCCTAGTAAAGTGCACTGTGTGTGCCAGGGCTGGTGATGACAAATGCTACTAGTGGGCCTGCAGCGCAGATTGCGCCACCCACATGAGTAGCTTTAAAATGGTGACTCAGGCCTGCCAGCGCAGAGCCTGTGTGCAGTCAGTGACTGCCATGTCAGCCTGGCCAGTGTCCCCACTGGCTGGGCCTAACCCTTCCCTGTCTGTGCACATCAGCCTATGGAAGGCTCTAGGTACCCCCCTGGGCAGGGTGCAGTGTATGGATAAGGTAGAGCATGTACTAGTGCAGGTCACATGCCCTGGTAGTGGGCTGCAGCCATTTTGTGTGCTCACTGCTGTAAGGCTATCTTGCTCCATAGAGTAACATGGAGGAGGCTGGGCCCATGTGATACCAGCCTATCTTCCCATAGGAACAAGATGGGACATAAGTGAAAGATATCCCTGAACTCAGAATTTAATGACCCAACTTTTAGTGAAGGGTGTTTTTAAATCCTGTGTTGGAGAATAGCACTTTTAGAAAGTGGCTGTTCTCTTGTCTAAACCTTTCTGTGTGCCTGGGTTTGTGGAATGCTTGGGTGTGACAGGGGGGCTGCAGAGCCCCCGAGGAGAGGGTCGGAGCCATCCCAGTGATGAAAGGGCACATCTGCCTGCCTGGGAGGAGGGAGGAAGGAATGCCTGATAAGTGCTGAGCTGCGCCTGCCTACCTCCCCCACGTTAGCTCTCTCCTGGTGGTCAACTGACACCTCTGGCCCTGAAGCTGACAGGAAGAAGAAAACCAGAGACACCTCGGTGCTCCGCAACCCCCAGAACTGGTTTAGACTGGACTAAGGGCCTCCATGCACAAAGACTTCAAAGAACTTCAAAGACATTGAGGGGTATAAGGAAAGGACCCCTGACTACAGAAGATTAGATTCTGAAATTCTGCAACCAAGAAGGAACCTCGGCTGGAAGGAGGACAGCTAGAGAACTAAAGGAAGTCTGCCTTGCTGTGTGCTCTAAGGGCTGACCTGTTCTACTGTCTACCTGGAAGCTGAGGAGAAGAAAAGGGCTTTGCTGTGTGCTGTGACCCTGCCTACTTGAAACTGCCAAGACTTTGCTGTGTGCTGTGTCTGCAACTTGAATCTCCAAGGGCCTGAGAAGAGCTGGCCCCCTGTCTGCAACCCAGGGACATAAAGGTTGCCCAAGGACTGCAAGACTCTGCTGTGCCCCCCCCCCCTGAAGCTGCTGGGTAGCAAGGAGATCGTGAAACCTGGCCGGTTGCCTGCTTCGCGCACGGGCTGCTCACTAATCTGCTTGAGAGCGCCGCGCTGACCCAGCCTGCTGAGTGGCCAAGATCGGCGTGTTCATCGACACGCAGGTGTGGGGCTTGCCGGAGACTTGTGGGCCTTCACAGTGCGAGGCGCACTGAAAACCACTGCCAGCCGTGTCACCGCCGCGGCCCGGGGGCCAGGAATACCCCCCCCCCAAGATCGTCGATCGTTGGGGAGCTGAAGCGGCGAAGAACGAAGCCGCCGTGCTCCCATTGGTTGACGGAGCCGAGCCCCCTCACTAACGCCGCGACGGGATTGGCCCGTGCGGCGCAGCGTCATCCGTGGTGGTAGGCCGTGATTGGCCGAAGGAGCAGAGCGTCATTGTTTGCCTGGCCCGGGAGCCGCTCTGCCATTGGCTGACTCCCGGGTGCTGCTGGAGGCTCGCCCCATTTGCCGCGACGGGATTGGTTGGTCCCGGCGAGGAGAGAAGGAAGAGAGGGGACGACCCCTCAGCGAGAGCCGACCCCGCCGAGGGACTCTGAAGCGTCCCGCACCCTCGGCCAGCCGTCCCCCACCAGGTGAGCAGCACCACCTCCCCCGCCGCTCGTTGGATTGTCGAGAGCGGGCGGGAGAGGACAGGGGACCGGCCGGGGTGGAGGCGCTGGAGATCTGCTGTGCGCGAGGCGCCCGACGCCTAAGAACACGTGAGTCTGTCCCGGGGGGAGAGAAAGAGTCCCCGGGCCTCGCGCAAGGAGCGCATTTGCAGCGCAGGAAGCCCACGCCTAAGAGCACGCGTGGGCAGAGGGTCCCTTGCTCGTTTTGAGAGCGGATTGCATAGAAATCAGGGGCAATATTTTTAGACCTGATGTGAGAGACTAGAGACTATTTTTGTTTTGATTCTGAGAACTGCCTATTTACAAGAACCATTAAGAATTAAGTGCAACATTTTTCTAAATGAAGTGTTTATCGTGCAACTGCTTGATTTACCTTGCTGAAACTAGATTAAGTTATATTTTATATATACTTACCTGTGTGGTCTCAGTTTGTGGTGGATTGGGAATTATTGTTGTGTTAAGTGCAAATGTTATCCACATTGCCTCTGTTTAGCCTAGACTGCTCGCGCCATGCTACCTAGAGGGTGAGCAGGGGTTATCTCAGAGGGTTATTCCGTCGCCCTGACCGGAACCAGGGGTCCCTACTTGGGCTAAGGTACTTACCTCTGCCAACCAGAGACGCCCGGTTCTAACATTGGTGGCTCGCGTTGCGGATTTTGAACTAATAATTGCACTTGACCTGCAGTGATTTCTTGTACATCACTAGTCTAGTTTAGCGGAACAGGTTGCGCAAGATATTTTCTTTTTGGTGAAACCTTTTTAGTTGAAAAAGGGTAGGAAGCATCATGTCTCAGAACGCGCCGAGCGTGAATGGAGAAGTAGAAGTGGAATTTGAAGTCCAGAAGTTGCTCACCTATAACAAGGAGCAACTGAGGAAATTCTGCAGACTGCTTGAATGCCCAGTAAGGGGCGGCGCAAATAAGGAAGAGCTACGGACAGCTCTGAGGGCCTGGTGGGAGGCCAAACATGGTGCCCCGGAAGCTGCTACTGGAGAGGGAGACACACAGGAGAATGGGTTTTTGCCCAGTGAATTGCCAGTGAGGAAGCCAGGGTCTAGGACCGGCAGCGACCACTCCAGTAGGGGTATGTCTCCAGAGGAAATAGAGGAGAATCAGCGAGTTAGGGCCCATGAGATTGAGCTTTTGAAGCTCAGAGCAGAAGCCGATGAGAAGAGACTGCGCCTAGAAGTTGAGAAAGAGGCGCAGGAGAGAGCGGCGCAGGAGAGAAGACATACTCTCGCTTTGGAGGAGAAGAAGCTCCAATTGGCTCATGAGAGGAGCATGAAGGAGTTGGACTTCAAATATAAAGAGAGGGTGTCCAGCTCTAATGGTGGCAGCGCACAACCAGTACAGGCGGGTAAGGTATACATACCAAAGGATCTGGTACAGAATTATCAGAGGGGTGAGGATATTTATGCGTGGTTCAGAGCGTATGAACTTGCCTTAAAGATGAATGAGGTGCCTGAGAAGAATTGGGGAGCAGGATTGTGGAAGCATTTTGAGGCCTCTGGGAGGGATGTTTTGGCACCCTTAGAAGCAAAGGATGCTTTGTCCTACTCAGCCATGAAGGAGGCTTTGTGCCTCAGGTATGGGCTCACTGCTGAACAGTACCGCCAGAAGTTTAGGAACTTCAAGAAGCTTGATTCAAGTACTTGGGTGGAGTGTGTGAGTATGTACACGCGTGCACTGGAAGGTTGGATGAAGGGCAGCAAAGTTACTGATTATGTGGGGTTATGTCACTTGATTAGTAGGGAGCACTTAAGTAGTTTATGTGTCCCAGAGCTGCGCCAGCATCTTTTGGATAGCAAGTTAACTGATCCCAGTGAGCTTGCTAAAGAGGCGGACCGGTGGACGAGCACCAGGGTCCACAAGGGGGTGGTAAGTACCCCAGCCAAAGGTGGACAGGGTCCCCAGCAGAAGAGTGGGGGGGACACGGGTAATCAAAAGGAGTCTTCTAAAGGGCCCCAAAGTAGTTCCCAGGAGAAGGTGTCTCAACCCCCCAAGCCTAAGAAGTCCTGGCCCCATAAGGGCCCACAGGACAAAAAGACCCTTACTTGCTATTCATGCAGGGAGGTGGGGCACATTGCTCCAAGCTGTCCAAAGAAGAAATCAGCACCCACTGGTGCTCCAGCTCCAGCTCCAGCTCCGGCGTTGGCCAGTGTAGCTTTGGGAGGGGATTTGATTTCTAGTGGGGAGGAGGGGTTAGCATTGATGACCCTTGTCTCTCTAGGAGACCAAGAGATGGCCCAGGAAACCTTGCTGCCCCAAAACACTAAGAAATACGGGCAGAAGGTGACTATCAATGGACAGGTAGTGGAGGCTCTGAGAGACACAGGGGCCAGCATGACATCTGTTAGGTGTCGGTGAGTGTCTGAAGAGCAGATTGTTCCCCAGGTACTCTGGCCTGTGGTGGCAGCTGACAGTTCAGTGCGCTACTGCAAGTTAGCGAAAGTTCCATTCGAATGGGGAGGAGTCTCCGGTATTCTGGAGATTGTTGTAAGTGATGCCTTGCCTGTAGATTGTCTATTAGGTAATGACCTGGAGAGCTCCCCATGGAAAGAGGTGGAGCACAGGACTCACTTGGAGATGTTGGGTTTGCCTGCGTGGATCTGTGTGTCCACCCGTGCAATGACAGCCAGAGAGGGCGGTCTAGCAGAGCTGGAGCCTGGAACAATGGCCCAGGGACCTGCCAAGAGAGGAAGGGGTAGAGGGCGCGGGAAACCGGCCCCCACGGTTCCCACGGTCCAGGAGGAAGCAGACCCGGAAGGGGATGCCCTGGAACCTACAGGGGAGCAGGTGGCCGAACTAGGGGAATTGCCTGAGCTGTCCCAGTGGCAGCAAGAGGGTGGTCCCTCCAGGGAGGAATTCTGCCAGGCTCAGAAGGAGTGCCCTTCTCTCATTGGTGTGCGGCAGCAGGCCGCCGACCAGGCCGCAGGCCTGGGGTCCAAGGAGCATTTGATCTACTGGGAGGATGACTTACTTTATAGTGAGCCTAAGTTCGCTGAGCCCGGTGCAGCCCGTGTGCTGGTGGTACCGGAGCGCTTCAGGAACTTCCTACTGGGTCTGGCTCATGACGTGCCTCTCGCCGGACATCTGGGGCAAGACAAGACCTATCACAGGCTTGTCACCCATTTCTACTGGCCCCAGATGAAGACACACGTCTCTGCCTTTTGTAAATCTTGCCAGACTTGTCAGGCCAGTGGCAAGAGTGGAGGGAAGCGCGTGGCCCCCCTCCAACCCTTTCCCGTGGTGAGCACCCCTTTTGAGCGGGTGGCCATTGACATCGTGGGGCCCCTGGATCCCAAGACAGCCCTAGGCAACAGGTTTATCCTGGTCTTGGTGGACCATGCCACTCGGTACCCGGAAGCCCTCCCGCTCAGGACAGTCACCGCCCCAGTGGTGGGCCGTGCCCTGATGGGGATCTTTTCCCGGGTGGGATTTCCTAGGGAGGTCGTCTCAGACCGCGGGACAAACTTCATTTCTAAGTATATGAAGTCCCTGTGGAGTGAGTGTGGGGTGACATACAAATTCACCACTCCTTACCACCCTCAAGGAAATGGTTTGGTTGAGAGATTGAACCGCACATTGAAGGGCATGATTATGGGCCTGGAGGAGCCCATGAGGCGGAAATGGGATGTCTTGTTGCCATGCCTGTTGTTTGCCTACAGGGAGGTGCCTCAGAAATCCTTAGGGTTCAGTCCCTTTGAGTTGCTGTATGGCCACCCTGTCAGAGGGCCTCTGGCTCTGGTGAAGGAGGGGTGGGAGAAATCCCGTGGGAAAACCCCTCAGGATGTGTTCAGCTATGTGCTGGCCATTCGCAACCAGACCAAGCGCTTCAGGAAGCTCGCTCAAGAGAACCTGGAGGCTAGCCAGGAGGAAATGAAGAGGTGGTATGACCAGAACACTTCTCTAGTTGAGTTCCAACCGGGTCAGAAGGTGTGGGTGATGGCGCCAGTGGAGCCTTGTGCGCTCCGTGACAAGTGGTCTGGCCCATATGAGGTGGTGGAGCGCAAGAGCGAGGTTACCTATTTGGTTAACCTGAAGACTCCCAGGCAGCCCCTGAGAGTGCTGCATGTGAACCGCCTCAAACCCCACTTTGAGAGGACGGAAGTGACTATGCTTATGGCTACAGATGCTGGAGGGGAGGAGGATAGTGATCCTCTCCCTGACCTCCTGGCAGTCCAGGAGCAAGATGGGTCAGTGGATGGTGTGGTCCTCTCCCCCACCCTGACCCCAGAACAGCAGGAGGACTGTCGCCAAGTCTTGGGTCAGTTCGCCCCACTGTTCTCCCTGACCCCAGGTGTCACCAAGTGGTGCGTCCACGACGTGGACACTGGAGACAGCATGCCTGTGAAACAGAAGTTTTACAGGGTGGCTGACAAGGTCAGAGCTAGCATCAAAGAAGAAGTTTCCAAGATGTTGGCGCTTGGGGTTATTGAGCCCTCCAGCAGCCCCTGGGCTAGCCCAGTGGTCTTAGTGCCTAAGAAAGCTGCTACCCCCGGTGGCACCCCAGAACTTCGGTTCTGCGTGGACTACCGTGGGCTCAATGCGGTCACCAAGACTGACGCGCACCCCATCCCCAGAGCTGATGAGCTGGTGGATCGGTTGGGAGCTGCCCAGTACCTGAGTACTTTTGATTTGACTTCAGGGTACTGGCAGATTGCCTTAACTGACGGGGCAAAGGAGAGGTCAGCATTTTCAACGCCAGAAGGACACTTCCAGTTTCGTGTCATGCCCTTTGGGTTGAAAAATGCTCCCGCCACATTTCAGAGATTGGTCAACCAGGTACTGGCAGGGCTGGAGCAATTCAGCGCAGCCTACCTGGATGACATTGCTGTGTTCAGCTCCACTTGGGAGGAACACCTGCAACACCTCACTGAAGTGTTGAAGGCTCTGCTAATCTGCTTGAGAGCGCCGCGCTGACCCAGCCTGCTGAGTGGCCAAGATCGGCGTGTTCATCGACACGCAGGTGTGGGGCTTGCCGGAGACTTGTGGGCCTTCACAGTGCGAGGCGCACTGAAAACCACTGCCAGCCGTGTCACCGCCGCGGCCCGGGGGCCAGGAATACCCCCCCCCCCAAGATCGTCGATCGTTGGGGAGCTGAAGCGGCGAAGAACGAAGCCGCCGTGCTCCCATTGGTTGAGGGAGCCGAGCCCCCTCACTAACGCCGCGACGGGATTGGCCCGTGCGGCGCAGCGTCATCCGTGGTGGTAGGCCGTGATTGGCCGAAGGAGCGGAGCGTCATTGTTTGCCTGGCCCGGGAGCCGCTCTGCCATTGGCTGACTCCCGGGTGCAGCTGGAGGCTCGCCCCATTTGCCGCGACGGGATTGGTTGGTCCCGGCGAGGAGAGAAGGAAGAGAGGGGACGACCCCTCAGCGAGAGCCGACCCCGCCGAGGGACTCTGAAGCGTCCCGCACCCTCGGCCAGCCGTCCCCCACCAGGTGAGCAGCACCACCTCCCCCGCCGCTCGTTGGATTGTCGAGAGCGGGCGGGAGAGGACAGGGGACCGGCCGGGGTGGAGGCGCTGGAGATCTGCTGTGCGCGAGGCGCCCGACGCCTAAGAACACGTGAGTCTGTCCCGGGGGGAGAGAAAGAGTCCCCGGGCCTCGCGCAAGGAGCGCATTTGCAGCGCAGGAAGCCCACGCCTAAGAGCACGCGTGGGCAGAGGGTCCCTTGCTCGTTTTGAGAGCGGATTGCATAGAAATCAGGGGCAATATTTTTAGACCTGATGTGAGAGACTAGAGACTATTTTTGTTTTGATTCTGAGAACTGCCTATTTACAAGAACCATTAAGAATTAAGTGCAACATTTTTCTAAATGAAGTGTTTATCGTGCAACTGCTTGATTTACCTTGTTGAAACTAGATAAAGTTATATTTTATATATACTTACCTGTGTGGTCTCAGTTTGTGGTGGATTGGGAATTATTGTTGTGTTAAGTGCAAATGTTATCCACATTGCCTCTGTTTAGCCTAGACTGCTCGCGCCATGCTACCTAGAGGGTGAGCAGGGGTTATCTCAGAGGGTTATTCCGTCGCCCTGACCGGAACCAGGGGTCCCTACTTGGGCTAAGGTACTTACCTCTGCCAACCAGAGACGCCCGGTTCTAACACTGAGTATTATGAATGCCAGGAATTAGAAGCAAAGGGTAATGAGGATAAGAAGACTAAAGAATTAAAAACGAAGGTTTATGCTCCACCTTCTAGAGGTAGTGACAGAAGTGGACGTGGATTTTATGGTTCGTATTTTCCTTCTTCTACTCGTTCGAATTTGTCTGTTGACCAGTGTGCGTCCTGTAATAAATTTGGACATTGGGCTATCGATTGTCCAGCACTGCGTGCTCAGCAGTATCCACGTGGACGGGGACAAATGAGGAATCGTTCAGGATATTCAGGGCCTAGAGGAAGCACAGGTGATCGTGCTAGGTTTAATGCTAATACACGTGGGCAGGATGGGTTTAACACTTTTGATAGACGGAACCAATATCAAATGTCCGATTATGTGCCGTCTGATTTTCAAGATTCTGCTTATACATAGGATTGCCTAGGATGGGGTAAGGAATCAGTTGAAGTTCCAGTAGATCAGACGGTATGTTACAGCCCATGTTTTGGGTTCTACTTATCAGTTTCTGGTTGATACAGGAGCTACTCGTAGCGCCTTATCTAAACACTTGGTTCCAATGGCTCCCCTGTCTGGCTTAACCATTACATCGATAGGTTTCGATAGAACACCTTCCCTTAGCCCACTGTCACAACCACTTGCATTTCATGTGGACAAATTTACTGCTCCTTGTCCGTTTTTGCTTTCTCCGAACACAGCAGATAATATTGTGGGTTTTGATATGCTCAAGTATTTCAGGGCTACGATACGATGTTCTCCTGAAGGAGTACGTGTTATTTTGAATGACAATTACCCCACAATTGAGAGATCTTGTCTTGTTAAAGAGGATACTGCATTAGCTTCACTCCCTAGTACTTTGTGGGCTACTTCAGACACAGATGTAGGACAGATGGTTATGCCACCAGTGCATATTAGTGTCAAGGAGGGTGCTTCATTGCCACGATTGCCTCAATATAAAATTTCACAGGAAGGCGAAGAAGCACTTATACGCATTGTTCATGATTTGATTAAAGTGGGGGTTGTGGAGGAAGTCCCTTACAATATTTGCAACAGTTCTATTCTTCCTATTTTGAAAAAGATACTGACACTAGGATTTACAGATCCATTATTGATTTGCGAGAAGTTAACAAGATTGTAGTACAGCAATATCCTGTGGTTTCCGACATAACGACACTACTTACTTTGGTTCCTCCGACATCAATTACATTCTCAGTGATAGACTTGAAGAACGCTTTCTTTTCGATCCCTATTCATCCTGATAGCCGATATTTGTTCCGTTTCACTTTGAATAATCGATCGTATAGATTTTTTTAGAGTTCCTCAAGGCTACACTGAGTGTCCTAGTATTTACAGTCAAGCATTGAAGAGACAGCTTGATTCTTTCGTTTTGCCTAAAGGAGTGGCTCTCATACAATATGTCGATGACATCTTGTTGGCAGCCGATATGCCTGAACTGTGTGAAGAGTGTACTTTGTCTTTGCTTTCTTTTCTTGCTACACACCATCATAAAGTGTCACGAAGGAAATTGCAATATTGTAGACCGAAGGTAACCTACTTAGGTCTCCTTCTGTCTAAGGAGGGCCGTGCACTGACACCAGATCGCATTCAAGCAATTTTAGACACACCAGTATCTTCTACTCAGAAAGATGTTCGTGCCTTTATTGGTTTGACTTTGTTTTGTAGGCAATGGATATTAGGATTTTCACACATTGTTAAACCTCTGCTAGCGCTTTTGACGAAAGACACTCCAGTGCCCCTTCCATGGACAGATGAATGTGACAATGCTTTCCGACAGTTACGACAAGCTCTTTGTTCAGCACCAGTGTTAGGTACTCCAGATTATACAAAGCCTTTTACACTCTATGTACATGAGAAAGATAGATGCGCATTGTCAGTTTTAGTGCAGACACATGGTGATAAGCAGCGTCCCTGTGCATATTTTTCAGCAGTACTTGATCCTGTTGCTCGTGCATTGCCTGGATGCTTCTGTTCAGTTGCAGCAACAGCTGTGTCCATACGTCAGAGTGAAGGGATAGTTTTGTCACATAAACTGTTGGTGCTAGTACCCCATGCAGTCGATGCCCCTTTGAATCAGACTAAGACACAACACTTAACTAGTGCTCGCCTGACAGGATAGGAATTGACACTGTTAGCACCTCATATTACCTTGAAGAGGTGTGCGTCACTAAATCCAGCCACTTTGTTGCCATATCCTGCGACTCAGTCTCAGTCAAAGGAGCCTCACGACTGTATTTATATTTTTTTACTGAGGAACAGACAAGATACGCCCCTTTCAGATGTAGATGGGGAACTGTGGGTTGATGGGTCTTGTTTGAAGTTACCAGATGGCACAACCTCAGCTGCATATGCAATTACGACACTTGAGACAATAGTGGAGACAGCTCGTATACCTCAGAAGTCGGCTCAAGCAGCTGAGCTAATAGCTTTAACGAGAGCGTGTGAACTTAGCACTGACTTGCGTGTGAACATTTATACAGACAGCTGCTATGCTTTTGGAGTGGCCCATGATTTTGGCCTGCTTTGGAAGGAAAGAGACGTTCTTACATCCCATGGGATGCAGATAATGCATGGAGAATTAGTGCATAACCTTTTGACTGCACTGACATATCCGAAGAAGATAGCGATTGTGAAGTGTAGCGCACACAAGAAAGTGACTGACAAGATAGGACAAGGTAATGCTTTTGCTGAGTGCGTAGCTTGTGAGACTGCAATGCAACGAAGCACTACTTCCATGTACGTAGTGAAGTCTCATGCTGAGCGGTGGCATGATGTTAGAGAGGAAGTACTAGATGTACAGAGATCAGCTTCTGTAGCAGAACTTGAGCAATGGGCCAAAGAAGAAATATTGGACGATGAGGGTTGTTGGCGCAACAAAGACATGGATAGATGGAAACTGCCTGCAGCCTATTTACAACCTATGGTTCAAATGGCACATAGGCTGGCACATGTTGGAGCTCTAGCGATAACGAAATTGCTTACATGAGTTTGGGAGCATCCTGAGATTGCCAGCATGGCTAAGAGAGTAGTACAGTCCTGCTTGATTTGTTGGCAGTATAATCCTGGTAAAGGGACACAAACTCCTACAGGAGGGTTTGCTACACCGACTGCACCTTTTGAAGTTTTGCAGATGGATTACATCCAACTTGAATGCTGCAATAACTTGAAGTATGTCCTAGTGGTGGTATGTGCCTTCAGCAAATGGATAGAGGCATACCCTACAAAGGATAATACAGCTGTCACTACAGCAAAGGCACTTCTAATGGAGTTTTTCCCTAGATATGGTGTTTGTAAACTTTTGTGGAGTGACAACGGACTTCATTTTATTGGGCAAGTTGTTGAGTGTGTTCTGAAAGGATTAGGAATCAAACAGAAGTTCCATGCAGTCTTCCACCCACAATCAGCAGGATTAGTGGAGCGGTACAACGCTACTCTGAAACTGAAGTTAGCGAAAATACTGGCTTCCACGTCTCTGAAATGGCCTGATGCACTACCTTTGGCATTGTTGTCCATTGGATCAGTGCCACATTCACGATCAGGGCTTACACCATACGAAGTGGTGTTTGGGATACCAATGAACATTTGGGGAGTTCCTAAGCCACGCCCCATTCATGATGTTCCATGTGTTCTGATGAATTATTATTTGGCACAGTTAACTGACAGTTTGATCTCTATTTATGAACAGGTTCGAGAAGCTCTTCCTGACAGATCTAAGGTGAGGCCCACGAACTCCGTACTGGCGACCACGTGATTGTCAAGGTCTTCGACAGATTGAACAGCTTGGAGCCGAGGTGGCGAGGACCAGAGCAAGTGTTCCTTGCGACAAGGACTGCAGTTCGAGTGACGAATCGAAAGAATTGGGTCCATAGTACTCACTGCAAGAGAGTACTATCTACCTTGGTGGAACCTGCTGTGTTGACCGACCATCGAGAGATTCTGGAGACGGAGAAAGGTCAAGCTATCTCACCTGACGAATCTGCTGAAGGCTTCCCGGACCACACGATCGCTGGAGAATCCCGATATCAGCTGAGACCAAGGAAAGAATTTGCTTTGCCGGAAAAGACTGGTTGAGCTACCGCCCTGGGTTGGTGAAACGGAGTGCCGATGTGGCAAGGGGGGGGGGATCAGTCCTGCGAAGTGACACCCGTCTTGACCCTCGGTGAAGAAATCAACGGCTGCCCAGGGATAAGAGCTCCAACGATTGTTTTTGACGACGAAGTAATTATGTCTGTTGAAAGATCAACAGTTGCTAAGATCTGCAATAAGAAAATAATTTGTGCTGTAGGGTTTGTTGGTGCTATGGTGGTTATGGCAATAATAGCTTGGTTTGTTGAGAAAGTGGCTCCTGCTCTACAGTTTTTTATCGCCACTACTCCAGTGCCAGTTGAACACCACTATTTTTCGCTTCCTTACCATGAGCAGAATCATCGACAATCCTACCTAAATAATACATTCATCCAGATGTTGCATCACACTCATAATGCCACAAATACTACCAACTGTTGGGTGTTTGGGATGATACCTGCTCACCAGAAAAAGGGAGGAACACCTTTCATTCCTCTTCCATTCTCGAATAATGGTTCTTGTCAAGCTTGGAATGCGCTTTTGTTTGCATCTGGAAAGCCTTCAGTAGGTGGGATTAACTTTCACCTCAATAAAATATGCTACCAAAATAAAGATGGTTATCCTCAAGCTAAAGGGACCAAATGGGAATGGGAAGAGTATCAGCCTGACAATATTTCGACACCATATGTCTTCACGAATATGAGAACTATCAAGAACAATGGATCTTTTGTGATTTCTGTTACTAGAGCTAAAGCAGATTTATATATTAGTAGTGTTGGGAGAATTCCAGTGGGGAGAAGTGAATGCACTGTAATTCTAACCATTGAAGGTGCCAATAACAGCAGTTTTACAGCCTCGCATAATACCTACTTTGTTTGTGGCATTAAGGGATATTAACAACTACCTGTTGGGTGGTCAGAGGTCTGCTACGTGTCCTTTCTGTTGCCCCCTGTGTTTTTGGCACCTGCATCGTATCATCTTGATTTCCGACTGTACAATGACATTTCCAGAAGCAGGAATAAGAGGACAATAAGTATGGATGAAGTCGACCAAACTGACAATGCTTTGCAACAAAATGTCGATTTTAACTTAGGTTTATTCTTCTTCGTGAGTGCTGCATAAACAGCAGGAAAATAAGACGATTGACTAGAGTTGTGGAAGCTGTTACTAATCAGACATCTCTGGCACTTGGGAACATTACAGAAGAGCTGCAAGTTGCGAGGATTGTAGCACTCCAGAATCGCATGGTGATAGATGTGATTTTGGCTGATCGAGGTGGTGCATGTCGCATCATCGGCAGCAGCTGTTGTGTTTTCATTCCGGATCACTCGCTTTCAGTATATGATGCAATCTGTAAACTGTATAAGATTGCTGCAGAGATTCACCCAGAGACTGGTACATGGACTTTTTCGAACTGGATGTGGACACTTTTTATTACTTGGGGCTGGAAGCTATCGAGTATTCTATGTATACTATTGGTGATACTGCTTACATGCTGTATATGTATACAATGTGGTCCCATACTGTGCTCTATTTGCATCACTGCTTGTACACCTGCCAAGAGAAATGTTGCAGAAATTAAAGCCCAACAAATGCTAAATAAAGAGGTCACTGAACTGATGAGCATCGATGTACAGGATGCATATCTAGATTACCCCAGATGAACGACTGTCTTCAGCTAATGCTAAAAGGGTTATCTGTTGTAATTTGGCAGCGATTGGGTTAGCATTAGCAGAAGCCATCCTGTATTTAGAGGTTATCTTATCTGTTTTGTGGAATCCATTTTGTATTCCTGGTAGGAATCTTGTTTGCCATGTGCTACCACATGCATGCCATGTGCTCTGTCCTACCTTGCTGTTGTCTGCCCTTGAAATCTGCCTAGAGAGAGGTTATATTTAGCCTCTTCTGCTTCGCACATGTTCAGTTGAGCTTGCAGTTGTCCTTGCAGCTGTCCCTAGTCTGTAACTGTCAGGATGTGTTCACCAGAATTAGCAACTGTTAGCTCCTCCCACTTGTTGACTGTGCATTTTCTGTATGACCTTATATGTACCTAAGACCTTCTTCTTGTACTTGCGCCGCCTTCTTTTGAGCCCCTGTGTGGGTATAAAAGGACCAAGCTCCTTCCATTCAGTGTGCTACTTCATACATTACCGAAGGGTGTTGTGTGAATGTAGTTCCACCTCATGAGGTTTAATAAATCTTGTATTTTCTATTCCAGTTTATGTGCCAACTTCTATTCTATGGCCTGAGGACTCTGTGCAGAGAAGAGCGAACCCTTAGCACTGGTAGGCCTTGCTGAAGCCCACCACCACACCACCGTGAGGTAAACAGCAGAATTCCCGACTTTCCAGCCGTGAGGGGAACAGCCCAATGAGACCACATCCCCCAGAGGGCTTTGCAAACCGGCATCCGCGTCACCGCACTGGGGGGCGTGATAAAAGCACAGCGGCCCACCCGCAGCGTGGCATGCTCTTGGAAATTAACTTGCTGTGACAGGGCTCATTGTTGTGTAGCCTCCAACGCCGCCGTGAGGTAAACGGCAGAATTCCCGACTTTCCGGCCGTGAGGAGAACGGCCCAACAAGACCACATCCCCAGAGGGCTTTGCAAACTGACATCCGCATCACCGCGCCAGGGCCACGATAAAAGCACAGTGGCCCTCCCGCAACACAGGACGCTCTTGGGCGTGCCCGGGCCAAGGTGCGGGCCCATCTGCACCCGTCCGCGACTGGACGAGGCAGGGCTGGTCCACCCCCCTGACATCCTGGTACCAAGACAAACACAATAACTGCCGAGTTGACCCTAGGACGGACAAACAAGGTACTGTTTTTGGCATCTCGTGTTCATGTACCCTGATCGCAGAATGAGCAAGCGCAAGGCCACGGGCTCTTTGGTGGGTGGTGGGGTTACGGGGACTTTGGACGCCTTTTTAATTACGGAAAAAAGACTTTCCCTGGACACTATTGTGGCTCAAAAACACTCGTCTATGGGTGGCTTAGCTATGTCTAAATCTCCTAATATCTGGGATCATTCGTGTCTAGCCATACCTGGCGGAAATAATAAAGAAAGAGCCACCTCTATTGTCTCGCCACCCGTCAGCTCCCCTGTTGCAAGAACCTATAGAGGTGCAGTCTGTTTGTAGCAGCCTTTCAAAGAATGTTATAGGGGATATTGATTCTAGCTCAATGCTAGGGCAGGGGGCTGGGGCTATAGCACTGATTACACTGACCACAAGTAATGTAACCACATCAAGTTCAGGTGGGGAGGTTATTACTCGTTCAAAAAGGGCCTCCAAATTAGAGAGCACCACGAAGCCACTAGATAGCGACGTGGCTCCAGGGAATCGATCCAGGGGTGGGGTGTCCTCTAAACCAAAACAGAAACAAAAGCCTAGAGCAGAGACCAATGCAGCTCGGCCCCCTGATATAGCAGGCAACCAAATGTCCAATAATGGCGAAGGTGCTAGTGCGGGGCTGGGAGCTGACACTGAGTACTGGAAAAGGGTGGAAACGCTGCTAACTGTTCTTTTGAGGCCCTTACTAGGCAAACTAAGGTGTATAGAAGAAAATTTGTAGTTATTTTTGGCCAGATTAGCGTATCTGTTAATGACGCTAGCCAGTGTGTATCTAGCCGTTGCGGGGACTGGAGGTTCCCAAATCACCAGTTGCACCCACCAGAGTAGCGGGGAAGGGGGGGAAACAGTGTTAATGAACAGCTTCTGGGTACACAGGATGGGGAGAGTAGAGTGCCATACCCAGCTCCCCTGGAAGGGAATTTAAATAGAACAAGCATTACTCCCAGGGGACATAGGGACTTGAGGGCAGAGACTGCAGGCAAAATCGCAGCTCAACTAATAGCCCTCACTAAAATAGGGGGTAGAGCCACCACACTTCAACACTCTGGGGAGTTGTCAGCTCACAGTGCCCGGGGCACCACAGACCTGCCGGTTTTAGATCTACCCCCCACCTAATGTCCATATACAGTGGTCTTGGCAGGTGTCACAGCCTCTATGAGTGATGGAGAAGAATCCCCCCTAAAGTTGAATAACAAGAAGAGTTGTAAGACTTAGATAACAACCCCGATTTTTGTGTTGCCCAGCTAGGTTGATAAACGGGGCTTCTTTCAGAAGGCCTACTTAGATCACATGAGTTCTGATTCAGGTATCTCTTCTCTCCCGAGTTACTCAATCTAACCAGTGGATAGAAGAAACCCAGTGGCATGGCTCTAATACCTCCATCCTCAAGGTCTAGTTTTGAGGCGTCCCAGAGAAGACGTGTCACATCGCTCGGGTTGTTAAAATTCACAATGAGGCAATCTCCCTTCAGATGTTTTTGTGTATAACCCAACCACCCTACACGTCTACCCATAATTATACTAGAAGAGATGTTTTTTCCCCCGGTACAATTTTCATGACACCAGTTCTTTAACTTTGTACCAGCACGCAAGGCAATGTTGGGGAGAGCAAGGGGAGGAATGACCATATATGTTGATCTCAGGATACAGGGCAGATGGACTGATTTGGATTGGAATTCAGACTCCATGCAGGGGCTTAGGTTTTATAATAAGGGTCATAAGCTACTTTTTATGAATTTTTATAATGCAACTTTACCGGGTCAGAGTACTGCAAGAGTGGATGAGTTGGATAGTAGGCTCACTCACATACATGAGCAAGAAGCTTTGGTGCCTCATTTGTTCTTTGCTGGCAACTTTAATTGCCACATGTGCCCAAATTTGAAAGTTAACTGTGGGGACTGGTCTATGTGTACACTGGAAGAGGGCCCACATATGGAACATACAAAGGAGGGATGGGCACTATGCAAGCTATTAAATACGCACACCCTCACACATACCATGGACCTGGTTGAAGTTGGGAAGGACAAAACGGTACACCCCACATTCAAAGACAGAGGATGTGTCTCATTTATCGATTTTATTTTGTTTCCATAGCATTAAAAAAGTGGGTCACAGGTTTTAAAATTTGTTTGAGTATTTTAGCGACCATAATCCGCTTGTTATGTCCCTCGTGGAGTTAAACCTTTGTTCTATGTGCAGCATTTACAAATAGAGGAAAATAAGTATCTGCGGCGCCTACTTAAAGTGCCTCAGAGTACACCTTCCCATATTGTCCACGAAGAACTTGGCAAATTTGGGCAAACACGGAGGCCACATTTAGTAGGCAGGTCATAGCAGACTGCCTTGCCCGCGACCGGGGGCTGAACATCCCATGGCTTAAGTATGTGAAGGAGACCTTAGAAGGAATAGGATGTGCCGATCTCTTTACTAATCCTGTAAAAATATTCATTCAGGATAAGGCCTTGGTTAAGGACCGGTTTTTCAAGCATGTCGCAACACTTAGGGAAGATAGGGAGCTGATCAAGCAGACAGTGAGAGAATATCTTCTGACTAAAACATGCGTGGGTATTGAGCCTTATTTGTCTTACTTCCATAATGCCCATGATAGATTTTTAATGACACGGTTTAGGCTTAATCTTCTGCACCATATACTAGCTGACCCGGCAGGATATACATCGTCCACAGAGATGAAGGGACCATGTGGCTGCGACTATCGGTCTCCACAGGATACCCTTCACTTTGTTTTATTATGTCCCTTTTATTCACAACCCAGGAGACTTTTGAGAAAAAATATTTTAAAGAAAGCTGGATTTAAACATGCAAGGGGGGCCCTGTTATTTTTAAAATTGTCCTCAGATGCATTGACTCTGTTTTGCACTGTACATTTTTTAAGGGCAGTGGTCAGGCTCAGAACAACAAGGGGCATTGGGTGAAACCAGGTGGCAAGTGATGTTACTCTTTGAATGGCCCCATGAAGCAATTTGATGAGGGGAGGGGTTCTTAATCACAAATATATTGAATATGGAGTGGAGAAGTGTGGCTCAATGGTTAGAGCGGCAGACCCTGATGCAGAGGTCTAGCCCGGGACCAGGGTTCAATTCCCCCCCCTCTGCGGGTCTTGGGCTCAAAATTCCACGGACCTGATAATTCTCGATTCGGTGCCTATTCCAATCATGGAGTCCCACTCTGCAACTCTGGGCACTAGCTTGCTTAATCTCCACAACGGCCCCCACAATGATAAGGATGCCTGGCCTCCACCTTGGGGGTGCCCAGGAGTGGACACCTCACAGGGAAAGCCAGGATGGGTTCCACAGCGGTATTCGTACAAGCGCCTTGAGACCCTTGCGGGTGAGTAGTGCGCTATACAAGTATCAATTTACAATATGTATCATTTTAACTTGTTGAATTGTCTTGTTATTTTTAACTATGATGTATTCTATTTGCACTTTTATGGTATTGTCTTTATACCGAATAAAGTATTGTGATTGATTGAAATAACAAGTTTATTAATCACTCATGAGTGGGACTACATCAATACGAATCACTGACAAAACATCGAAACACATATTATCGAGCTATAATGATATCGATACAAAATATTGATAACAATAATATCGACATTCTATACTTATTTAAGAAGTAACAAAAATATCGAAGATACAATATCGAAATACATTAATATTGATATCACAAACATCGCTAACACACATCAAAATCCTAAAATATCGACATCCATTTAAAAACATTCACTATGTAAAAAATATCATACACAAAAATATCGACAACACTAATATCGTAACTTTAAAAATATTGACCATATTAAATGTTAAATAATATAAAAATAAAACATAAATATAAATTAATTACTAAAAACACAAAAATAATGTAATAATTACCAATAACAGTTTTACTACATTAAAAAATAAATTAAAACCAACAATACAATAACTAAAATATTAGTAACAACATTACTACAGTAAACATTAATAATATTAAATATTACTATTACAATCCAATTATATAATATATAACAAAAAGTATTTAAATTAATAGAATATATTATACATAACGTACTACTAATTAGCGTTTACCTTATTTAGAAACTAACTGCCAAAACATTTTTTTTTTAAATACAAACTAACCAATAGAAAGACTCCAAATTCAAACTAACCAATAACATATAAATTCCAACATCCGAAACACTATATCAACAGTTAAACTTCATACCTATTCCACACCCAAAAAAAAGAAAACTAAAGAAGAAGAAACTCTTCAGGACTTCAACTACACATAGAAGAAGATCAACATATACCCAATAATTAACTTAATGAAAAGTAAGTAAACTAAACTAAACTCAATAATACTAACAGAAAAATTATTAGAAATAATATACATGATCTAAAGATTAATTCATATCTTATTTCTATTTTCTGTTACCACTACAGGAAACTCTACAGGAAATCAACAAATGACAGAAAAGCCCCAAAAAGATACAACTAACAAAGTAAGTATTTACCAACCCATTTAAAAAAAATAGATTAAACAACAACCCTAACTCAAAACTAATCCCAAAACCCCTAACCACCCCCTATAAAAAATATAGAAACAAATAATACAAACAAATGTACTTTTATTTTTCACACTGCAAAAATACAGAAAGAACATACCACAACTAGGGAGTAAACGTCATCAAACTCATATACATAAAGACCAACTTTGTAAGTATATAATACAAAAATATTTATGTGTTTAAATTATAATATATACAACAACATATTTAATAACAATAATATATATTTTTCATAGATTAAGCTACATCAAAATGACAGAAGGAGTAGAATTTATAACAAGCCAGAAAGGGAAAATGTTACTATGCTATAGGAATATACTCACACACAGGATAAACAATTTGGATTAAAAGTGAACTGGAAATGCTGTAAATACTACTCAAATAAATGCTGCGGTCGTGCAATAACAAGGGAAGCAACAGTACTGTATACTAGAGAACATAACCACCCACCAAGCGTGACAGAAATAGAAGTCAGAACTGCATTAGAAACAATAAAGGAAGCTAGCACAAGTTCTCAAAAACCCACAAGTGTTATTTTAAAGGAGCAGCTTCCCAAAATTCCATCTGTAACTTCACTAAAGAGAACTATATCACATACCAAAAGAAACTACTACTACTTTCACCCCAATTCTTAGAATATATAGTGAAGTTATTATAAGTCCTGAACAAAGTATCACATTACACAAAAACCATTTGTCATTTTTGATAATCAAAGCAATGACAAAAGATTAATAATAATTGGAACTTCAACTAATCTGGTTAAACTACAAGAAAGTCAATATTGGATGATGGATGAGACTTTTACTATATGTCCCAAGCCCTTTTTCCAACTGTATACAATACATGGGCTACAACAGAATTGCAATATACTATTAATTTACGCAACATTAGCAAACAAAATTAACTCAACATACATGGAACTAGTAATTACAATAAAACAAAAAACTAATGACTTTTCCCCACAAAACATCATCCTAGATTTTGGACAGTCAATGATTAATGCTATCTTAAACCCCCCATACCTGCATCCAAGGCTGTTACTATCATTTTAATCAGTGCCTATGGAAACACATGCAAAAATTAGCACTGAACATAGAATATGCAACTAATTCTTCTTTTGCATATCAAATTAAAAAAATAACAGCACCAGCTTATGTCCCAGACATATATGTCGCAGAACATTACAACATCTAAATAGACAGTACCATCTACAAACAAAATGAAGCTAAACTAAGTTGACTATTAGACTATTTTGAGGAAACATGGTTCGGCTGTCTACACTGATCTGGCCACAGAAGAAACCCTAAATTCTTAATACCCTGGTGGAACGTATACAGAAGCACATGGGGAATCCAAAACTAACAATGCAGTCGAGGGATGACATAACGCCTTCTTTCAATCAGCAGGCAGAACAAAACCAAAACTAGAAAAATGTATACAATGCCTACAAAAAGAACAGAGCTACCAAGAGTTCCGAATGGAACAATCGATAACTCAATTAACTCCCAAAACATCTAAACAAACTAAACAAATGCATACATATCTAGAACAACAAGTAAAATTGTACCCTAGTACAAAAGGCCTGGAATACCTAAAGATAATAGCCAAAACTCTCCTTTAAAGCATTAATACAAATAAATGAGAAATTACTCATCTTGAAAACATACCATAGAAGTAATATTATCATATTTTATCACAAAAATAATTACTGTGTGCAATATATGTTTACCTTTTTTAATAAAATATATTAATACACATCAATAATATTTGTACTAAAATAAAATTCAACAGTAATAATCGAAAACATTACCCACCCACAATAAATAAAAATAAATAAACTTACCAAGTGTATTTCAAATGCCGTTAAATCAATTTTCTGCCAACACAATCCAAATATAAAAAATCTTTCCCCCAAAAAATATAAAAATATAACTGTAGCAAAAACTAATAATCCTTGTAGCAACAGTCCATAGGAAATCCATAAAAAACCAAAATGTATAAAATAGTAAAAAAACGCTCCAGGACAACCGAATAATTTAAAGAAGTGTCAAAAACATATTAGTTAATAAAACTAACAAACACTTCTTTTTAAGAGAACTTCTGAAAATAAAAATAGTCAAAAGAAAAGCACATACATTCCCACCCACATAAAACAATGCATAAACACTTACTAACAATAATACTAGCTTTAAATTTGATACAAATATACATTAAACACCGTAATCCTAAATTTCTAAACAGGCCACACAACGGTAATAATACGTAAAAACAACACACGTAATTATAACATATAACATTTCTGAATACAACAAATAAACATCTAACTACACTAAACAATATCTAACTAGGTTCAAAATTAATTTAAAAGTTATTTAAAACAAAGAAAACAAACCTTACCTTTAGCGATGTGAAGTGTCTCCCAACCGCGAACTTCTCTTCAACCAAAATGGCACAAAACGACAGAACGCAGTTACGAAATAGAAGTCACAAAATCTAATAGAAACTTTAACCATAAAAAATTTAAGTAATTTAATACAGTAAAATGTTACTTTACATAAAAAAATGTAAAACTATTTAAATTAAATATAGATTTTTTTTGCATTTAAGTAAAAATTGTTAAAAAATGTACCTATTGTAAAATTATAACAATAAATATTATAATAAAAATAATATTTATTATTATAATTACAGAAAAAATAAAATACAAAAAAACAATGTATAAAAAATTGTTACAGATGTTTTTCATGCATTATATAAATTATTTTCTGTTAAAAAATTGTTGTAACTTGAAAACAGTGTTTAAAACATTAATATTAATATGTTTAATATATATATATTTTTTTAAGACCTTTATTGCATATTTCCACAGTACACAGCTTCCAGCCTACAACCCAGCGGGCCGGCCACAGATCACTCAATGTATGCAGTGCCTCCTTAAGTACACAGCCCATAGCCGTCAACCCGGGGGTACGGCGGCAAAGTAAAGTGCCCGTGATAAATTGTCCGAAAGATAATAGCTAAGGTCTGGGGTTTTAATTTAAAACTCTATTAACCTTCCCTCTTCAGAGGACTAACAGTACAAGCAAACTCCCCCCCACCCCCTTAATATGTTTAATATTAATATTAATTAAAAAAATTCAATATGCATATACCAAAAATATAAGAATGTTAAATATGTACATTATGGGGCCGATTCAGTTTCGGGAAAATGCGTTCCGAATAGCTGTGTGGAGCGTATTTCCCGTACGAATCGTACACCTTCAAGTTCCCCGTACGTACGAGCAAGTACGATCCAAACCCAAAGCAGATCCCCGTACGAATCGTACCAAACACAGTACGACACAAAAATACATACGGTTTGTATCCGGGTCACACAGTACGCTACGTCCGTACGTAAACAAGCAGCAGTTTCCGGCCCAGCAAGTACGATTCGTCTCTGCGACACTCCGTACGACCCTTTTTCTACGGGACCCGAAAACTGCCGTAACAGGAGAGCCCGGCTCGAACCGCACCCCGGTACGCGACATAAACGCCATGAACCCCATCGTTCGTGTCATCCCAGTCCTGTACGCCTACGACCTGGTGCATAGAAACCGACGACGGCGCAGACGGTGAGTACAACGTACCTCAACAACGCAAGTGTACCTGTACGGTGCGTCATACACGCTTGCGTATACCACCATTGCAATAGTGATACAAGCCGCACACACGCCATGAATGTGGGGGTACGGTGCATCACAAACGCTCGTGTATGGCACCATTGCAATAGTGATATGAGCCGCACACACGCCATGAATGTAGGGGTACGGTGCGTCACATATGAGGGGTGGGTGGATATGACTCCAAGCAGTGTCCAGACATATGAGGGGTGGGTACTTTAAAAAAATTCTAAACATATTGTAAATGAACATTACATATTTTCGGAAATATATGCACTAATATATTTCCTTTGAATTACAATGTAATAAAATATTTTACTGTTTCATGCCACTGAAATTAATAAACAAACACACAATATAACAACTACTATAAAAAAAAGTGTGGTTTTCTAGTTATTTTAACTCTTTTATATTAGATATAGTTTACATATATAAAGTACTATTAATTTTTAGAAACATTATAATGAACAAATATTTTCAATGTATTAACTCCTATTACCCATTTTTTTAAACAAAATGATCTTATATATTTTTTCCTAGTAATACATTTTACTATATTAAAAAGCATATTACATTGAGGTAGCTGCTGGACACTAAACATAAATAATGTACTATTCCCACTCCATTCTATATTAAATTTGGGGTAGGTGCTGGACACTAAACATAACTAATTTACTATTCCCACTCCAGTCTATATTAAATTGAGGTAGGTGCTAGACACTAAACATACATAATTTACTATTCCCACTCCAGTCTACATTAAATTGTGGTAGGTGCTGGACACTAAACATAAATAACTTACTATTCCCACTCCAGTCTACATTAAATAGGGGTAGGTACTGGACACTAAACATAAATAATGTACTATTCCCACTCCAGTCAACATTAAATTGGGGTAGGTGCTGGACACTAAACATAAATAACTTACTATTCCCACTCCAGTCTACATTAAATAGGGGTAGGTGCTGGACACTAAACATGAATAATGTACTATTCCCACTCCAGTCTACATTAAATTGGGGTAGGTGCTGGACACTAAACATAAAAAATGTACTATTCCCACTCCAGTCTACATTAAATTGGGGTAGGTGCCGGACACTAAACATACATAATTTACTATTCCCACTCCAGTCTACATTAAGGGGCCGATTCCGAATGATCTTATATATATTTTTTCCTAGTAATACATTTTATTATATTAAAAAGCATATTACATTGAGGTAGCTGCTGGACACTAAAGATAAATAATGTACTACTCCCACTCCATTCTATATTAAATTTGGGGTTGGTGCTGGACACTAAACATAACTAATTTACTATTCCCACTCTAGTCTACATTAAATTGGGGTAGGTGCTGGACACTAAACATAACTAATTTACTATTCTCACTCCAGTCTATATTAAATTGAGGTAGGTGCTAGACACTAAACATACATAATTTACTATTCCCACTCCAGTCTACATTAAAGTGGGGTAGGTGCTGGACACTAAACATACATAACTTACTATTCCCACTCCAGTCTACATTAAATAGGGGAAGGTGCTGGACACTAAACATAAATAATTTACTATTCCCACTCCAGTCTACATTAAATAGGGGTAGGTGCTGGACACTAAACATAAATAATGTACTATTCCCACTTCAGCCTACATTAAATTGGGGTAGGTGCTGGACACTAAACATAAATAATTTACTATTCCCACTCCAGTCTACATTAAATTGGGGTAGGTGCTGGACACTAAACATAAAAAATGTACTATTCCCACTCCAGTCTACATTAAATTGGGGTAGGTGCTGGACACTAAACATAAATAATTTACTATTCCCACTCCAGTCTACATTAAGGGGCCGATTCCGATTCAGGTCGGAAGGGCTCCGAACCATGTTCGGAACCCTTCCGACAGAATCGGTATGTGTAGTTCGGATTCCTTTCCGACCGAGCTATTCCGATGGGCTTGTTCGGAAAGGAATCCGAGTCGGATTTCCGGAGAGCCCGTCTGCCATCCGGAAATCCTCCAGTACTCCCCCAGTCGCCTTTTTACGACCGAGGAGTACAATGGCAGTTTTTCACTGCCTTTTCGTGCCGGTATGTCCGGCACAAAAAGGCAGTTGGAAACTGTCTCTGGGGGCCCCCAGCAGGACCCCCATTGGTGTGAGGCCACCGAATGGTGTCCCTCCGTTGATCCCTGCACCCGGTGGCAGGCACCTTGGGGTGCCGGCCACAGGGTGCAGGGATGAACTGCACCCCTGCATTTCACATTGCAAGCATGCTGTCCGGTCGGAATGCATGCTTGCATTGTGAACCATACGAATGCGACCGAACAGGGTTCGGTCCCTTCGTACTAGTAATCGACCACAGCAGGCCGGTCGGTTACGGCTCGTGACGGATGTCGGACGGACCTGAGTCCACCCGACATCGGAATCGGGCCCTAAATTAGGGTAGGTGCTGGACACTAAACATAAATAATTTACTATTCCCACTTCAGTCTACATTAAATTGAGGTAGGTGCTGAACACTAAGGGGCCAATTCCAATCTCGGTCGGAAAGCACTCAGACCGAGCCGGATCTGGGCTGTTTTCCGACCGATCTGGACTCCTGCAGTCCGACCGAGCTAGTACGATGCGGCTGTATGCTGTCAGACTCGGTTCGGTCGGACTCCCATAGCAGTCAATGGGAGCCGGTCGTACAACGCGTACATGGGCTCCCGTTGACTGAATGGGTATGTTGCGGACAAGTGCGCCCTCTACAATGGGTACGTGTACATGCCTGTGTTGGGGAGATCCCTGTGTCCGAGTCGTAAGGCTGCGGGTAACAGGGGGTCCGATGTGGACCCCCAAAGTCCAACTCCGGGAACTATTGCGAGCCGGAAGCTCTAACTCGATCCGGCTGTCCGAATTGAGCATTATACTTGCTCGGTCGTGAAACGTCTCCATTGCGCACCACGGTTTGCTTACGGACGAGACGTTCGGAAAGGTTCGGACCCGGAAACCATTCAGACGGAGATTTCGCGCTTGTTCGCATCGTACTTTGACGTCCAGACCCGTGTACAAACCGGACGGAAATTCAGCCTCCAAATCCGATCCGCTAATGCCGAACCCGATTCAGTGCTCTTCCGACCGAGATTGAAATTGGCCCCTAAATATAAATAAATTACTATGACCACTCCAATATAAATTGCAAATATAATATGTATTAATAAATAAACATTATCAATTACATCTCCCTAAAATTATTTCTTCATAATTACTCCCCAACAATATCTCTTATTAACCCAAAAACCCAGTCCTAAAAATATATTTTTTATTTTTTTAATCAATTGAATTTAGTTATTTATAATAAAATGTAATATTTTCTATTGATTTAAACATATTAAATGGAAAGTATATACCTTTAAAACACTCCCCACCCTCATCCCCTATAAACCAAAGATCCAAATCCTAAAATTAAATTTCAAATTTAATTTTACATATTAGTTTTTTTTTTATACAAATAAATGGTAAATATTTAAAAAATGTAATTAATGTTTTCCTTTTTTAATACATTTTAAAACACTCCCCACCCTTATCCCCTATAAACTCAACACCCCACTCCTAAATTTAATTATCAAATTTAATTTTAAATATAACTCAATTTATTTTAAAATAAATTCTATTTTTTTTATATTAAAATAAAAATATATATGTTTAAAATACTTCCCACCCTTTTACCCTATAAACCCAACATCCTGTTAATAAAAATAATTATCAAATGTAATTTTAAATATTAATATATATTTTTTAAATACATTCTATTTATTTTTTTAAATATTTAAATTAAAATATATATTTTTAAAACACTCCCCACCCTTATCCCCTATAAACCCAAACATCTCGCTCCTAAAAATAATTATCAAATTCATATTTAAATACAAATATTTTTTTTAATAAAATTCTTTTTTTTTAAATAATAAAATTAAAATATATATTTTTAAATACTCCCCACCCTTATCCCCTATAAACCCAATATCCCGCTCCTAAAATTATATATGATTTTTTTTACATTATTCTAAATATAAAATACATATTTTTTAAAAATTTCAAATAACATGTTAAAACACTTATATACAAAATATTACAAATTATAAAAAAAATTAAAATACACATTATCAATATTTTTACACAACTATATTATGACATTTGATATATTTGACTTCGATATTGTGCTACACATACCAAAATCTAAATTTTTGACATCGATATAAAAAACATCGATATTTTCTACCATCAATATTAAAATTTCGATATTCTGGTATGTCGATATTAAAAGTTTGATATTTTGGCTACTCACCCATCAATACAACACCATCGGGCACTGTATGAGGTAGTACAAGGAATACAGAAACCAAGGGCCCCATTAGGATGGCGGTTGGAAAACCACCCCGACCGCCATGGAGGCGGGAAACAACCGCCCGCCGGGACCGCGGATAAACCGGCAGTCAAATTTGGAACAACCGCCAAAAAAGACCGAAAACGCAGCAGAAAAGCTACAACCCGCCGCAAGCAAAGCGGAGACACTGCACGGGAAAATAGTATATCCCCGATGGTACCGCGGTATGAACCGCTGTTCCCGACCGCCACAGTCGCATACTGCAGTGAATGGGAGAGCCAGCGGAAGAGCTGCAGCTTGGCCACCGCAGCGGACGTTCCTCACAAAACATGGCGGGCGATGCAAAAATACCACAACAAAGGCAAACATTGCACAAAAAAAAGTAGCCATGCCCCCCAAATACACAAAACACATACAAATGAAATAAGTAAATGCCAAACAAAAACATACAATTTCCAGGACAACTCCCACAACACACCTGACAGCAAAACCCCCTTATGACACACCCACACAGCTGAGTATAAAACCAGCCCCTTCACTTACCACAATCCTTTGCAACACTCCAGAAGAGAAGGGCTCACACCAGACCTGACAGGAGAGACAAGAGAACACAGCACACCCACCACCACCACCATCACACCAGCACCAACAATCTCCCAGCACATAACACACCTCACACAAAAGTACCACACCCATCACCCACACCCCTGCACCCACAAACACTTCAAACACCACACACCATGGCATCACAGAAAATGCCCACATTCACAGAGAGTGAGTTGACAGTCATGGTAAATGAGATAGTCAGAGTGTAACCACAACTGTTTGGTAGCCTGGTCCAACAGACACCATTAGCCACAAGGACACTAATGTGGGAAAGGATAGTACAAAGGGTCAATGCAGTAGGGACCACCCCGCGATCCAAGAAGGAGATCATGAAGCGGTGGCATGATCTCAAGAGGGTTGTCAAAGAGAGGAGAAGCAAGAACCAGGAGCTGGCTGACAGGACTGGCTGTGGCCCTCCAATCCCTCACACCATTGGAGGAGATGGTGCTTGCCATACTGCATCCTGAGAGTCTCACAGGAGTATCCGGGGGAGGGGAGGCTGGCAACTGCAAACAAATGTTAAACAACACATTTATATGTACTGTATTGCATATCCAAAAACATACACCACACCAGACAAATCACATCCATCTGCACCACACACCCACAAAAACCTGTCCCACAGATCCAACAGATACCCACTCCCATGTACCCTAAACATCTCTTGCAATATAACCATGGGAGCATGAGCACAGTCAGCCTGCACTACCACTCCCACCATGCCCCCTGTCCCACACCCCAGCAGCATGGAGCACTCCCTCCCTCCCAGGAGCCCCTGGAAGCCATTGCATTGTCCACCAAACAAACTAACAGGTAGGTAGCCATCTTGCTGAGGATGCCTGTTTGGGGGCAGGAGGCCTGCACTCCTACTCCCACCATGCCCCCTGTCCCACACCTGAGCAGGATAGAGCCCGCCCCCACCCAGGAGCACTTGGACGCCATTGCAATGTTCAGCAAACAAACTTACAGGTAGGTAGCCATCTTGCTTGTGAGGCCTGTTTGGGGAGGGAGGCCTGCACTCCTACTCCCACCATGCCCCCTGTCCCACACCTGAGCAGGATAGAGCCCTCCCCCACCCAGGAGCACTTGGACGCCATTGCAATGTTCACCAAACAAACTTACAGGTTGGTAGCCATCTTGCTGGGGATGCCTGTTTGGGGAGGGAGGCATGTACTCCTACTCCCACCATGCCCCCTGTCCCACACCCCTGCAGCTTGGAGCACCCCCTCCCTCCCAGGAGCCCCTGGAAGCCATTGCATTGTACACCCTCACCTTACAGGTAGGTAGCCATCTTGCTGGGGAGGCCTGTTTGGGGGAGGGAGGCCTGCACTCCTACTCCCAATATGCCCCCTGTCCCACACCCCAGCAGCATGGAGCACTCCCTCCCTCCCAGGAGCACCTGGAAGCCATTGCATTGCCCACCAAACAAACTAACAGGTAGGTAGCCATCTTGCTGGGGATGCCTGTTTAGGGAGGGAGGCATGTACTCCTACTCCCACCATGCCCCCTGTCCCACACCCCTGCAGCATGGAGCACCCCTCCCTCCCAGGAGCACCTGGAAGCCATTGCATTGTCCACCAAACAAACTAACATGTAGGTAGCCATCTTGCTGGGGATGCCTGTTTGGGGGAGGGAGGCCTGTACTCCTACTCCCACTATGCCCCCTACAGCATGGAGCACCCCCTCCCTCCCAGGAGCACCAGGAAGCCATTGCATTGTCCACCAAACAAACTAACAGGTAGGTAGCCATCTTGCTTGTGAGGCCTGTTTGGGGGAGGGAGGCCTGCACTCCTACTCTCACAATGCCCCCTGTTCCACACCCCTGCAGCATGGAGGACCCCCTCCCTCCCAGGAGCCCATGGAAGCCATTGCATTGTTCACCCTCGCCTTACACGTAGGTAGCCATCTTGCTCGGGAGGCCTGTTTGGGGGAGGGAGGCCTGCACTCTTACTCCCACCATGCCCCCTGTTCCATACCTGAGCAGGATTGAGCCCTTCCCCACCCAGGAACACTTGTAAATCATTGCATTGTTCACCAAACAAACTTACAGATAGGTAGGCATCTTCACTGGGCTGGCTGTTTGTGAGTGGGAGACCTGCATCACTACACACGCGACCAATTGCTTTGCAATGCATCGATACCTGACATGTATGAGTAATTGATGTACCTCTGCATCATGTAATGAGGCACAGTATTGCTCTTAATAAAAATAGTGAAGATCACTCAATTGTGTAGTGTACAGACAGTGGATGACACGCAGCTAACAGAATATTTGCACAGTGCCCAACACTGACCATTCCCCATCTAATCCACAGGTGACGAAGAACTTACTGCTGAGGATAACAACGACCAGCAGAGCCAGTCTCCACCCCCGGTACATGGACTCTCGGATGTAGACTCCCAGGATACTCTGGACAATGAGCTCCAGGCCAGCCCATCTGGTGTGCCAGGGAGCAACAGGTCCCAGGACCCCATCCTCCCCACCACCACGTCTGCTGCAACAACAAGTGCACGTGTGAGGCAGTAAAAGAGAGAAGAAGAAAACTGCTGAAACAAGTTCTAAATAAACTAAAAATTCGCACCTGCAGACAGGCGGTAACAACTTGGATGGGTGCCACTTCGAACATTTTAATATGCCGTGGTGTAATATTCATGACTTTAGTAGAGACTTTACTCTTAAAAAACGAAGAGGCAAAGCTGGGTCCGGAAAGATGATTTTTTCCTTTTTAACACTGCAAAATTTTTAAGAAATGTATTTTAATTCTCTGATTCTAGATTGTTATTCTTTTCTTATTGTGCATACTTTAGGGTTGTGATAAACCAAATAAAGTAAATCTTTGAATTGAATTGAACTGCACAGCAGACCCCTGCAGTTACGGCCTGTGCCTCCACCGCCGCCACCATCACCAGTGCCACCTGCAGCACCCTCCCTGTCCCAGGGGATGACCATCTCACAACATTACTGTGGACGTCAGGGAGAGTGTGCGGGGACCCACAGTGGCGAGGCAACAGATCCTTGGAAGTAGGGCAGGGGGAAGGGCCAGGGTCACCCCCAGACCTCAGGAGGTTGGCACACCATCCCTGGACCACTTCAACAGAGTCATCGGGGCCTACGAACAGGTCCAGGGACAGAGTAGCTGGTCTGACAAACTATTACGTGGGCTCATCCTGCTGATGAGGTCCATCGACACCCGCCTTGGACAAATGGTGGACCTCATGGGCCAGCAAGTGGCGTTACTGATGGACAGGCCTGCGTCCCAAACAACACCTCCGCCCCCCTCTGTTGTGCTGCAGGATGACAGTGCACCATCCTCCCCTGCTGCCACAGAGAGGTGTGAGTCCTCAGATGCCGTTGGCCATGCAGCAGGGTCCCCCCCAGCCAAGCGACCAAGGGGGCGTCCAAAGAAGAGCCTGGGAGTCTCTGGAGGCAAAGCACCAACCAAACGCCAGTCACGGAGCCAGTCCTGATGGTAACCCTCTTCACCACTGCATTGACTGTTTGGACTGTCCTTCCCCACACTACCTTGTCAATGGTACCTGTCTGTTGGACTTGGTCACCACATCCATGTGGTGTCTACTCTTACATATCATTTACCATGACTGTCAACTCACTGCTCCATCACCACCTTCATGTAAATCTGCCCGCACCCCTCACATGTCAACTTTGTAAATAAAATACCTTACACACTTCAATTGGTGCAGCTTTGTCTTTAGTGCAATATTTACAGTGTTCAAATGTCCATAATGTATCCAAAAGATGTACAGTACGTAGGCCTGGATAATTTCGAGGCACCTAGGGAGACACAACAGAACAACAGCCACTTGTGCGAGTGTGGCATCACAGACAATACACTACACCAACCATCTACATAAGTCAACAGGCAGACAACAAAATGTGCAACAAGTGTCAACAAACAGAGTTCCGTATACGTTCAAAGATGAAATGTCACTGCCACATTTCCACACACAGGTGACTCTACATGTGCCTGTCTGTACCATCCACACATAGCCCTTCACGACAACAGCAATTACACTAGACAATGTACAAGTTGTACCTCTTCACCCACCTTCAAGTGAAGTAGCGGGTGATGAGCTGTTGACGCATCTCAACTCCTTCCTCCTCTAAACTGTCCTCATCAATGGACTCAGGTCCCTGAGCAGGTGGGGGCCTTGGGTCCTCACCATCATCCAGGAGCAGGGGAATCCCCTTGGGAATGGCCATTTTGTGGAACATACAGCATGCCACAATGATCTTGCAGACCTTCCCAGGTGAGTATGACAGGGCACCTCCAGTCCTGTCAAGGCAGCGAAATCTTGACTTGAGCAGGCCAAAAGTCCGCTCAATGACACGACGGGTCCTGCCATTGGCCTCATTGTACCTGATGTCAGCCGGGGTCCTGGGATTCCATAGTGGGCTCAGCAGCCATGGACGGCTGGGATATGCAGAGTCACCTAGGAATGACAAACACACATTGCAATGTTGCACAGGCAGACGGCAGCAGGTCACACACACAGCATGCCATATCACTAGGCAAACTCACCCACAATCCAAGCACGCTCGGGAAGCAGATTTGCCATCATCCGGGGCACAATGCTGTTCCTCAAGATGTACGAGTCATGGGCCGAGCCGGGGAATCTGGCACACACATGCGATATGGTCATGTCCGCAAGGCACACCACCTGCACATTGATCGAGTGGTAATGTTTTGGATTCCGAAAAATGTGCCCACTCGCCTGTGTTGGCACCAGACCGACATGGGTTCAATCGATGGCACCAACAACATGGGGGATGTAAATGCACAGAACCAGACAGTGGACCAACTCCTCCCCAGGCACCCAAAACGCAGAAGAATATTTACCAATAAATCAGTACAGTAATTTTATGTGTGCATATCTTTAACAATGCTCACTGTCCAAGAGCACCACCCTGTACCAGGGTAAACTATTATCATAACACTTGCATTAAAGTTGCACCACCTCCGTATATAATTTCTTGAATATGCATACATTTAAAAAGTTCATCCAATTAATGCAATTCCTTCTTTCAGGGTGTGTATTCTTCTCTTTATTTTAAACAGTCACAGCCAACGCGTTTCGTTCTGAAGCCAGAACTTCTTCAGGGCTGGGAAATTAAAACATATACAAAACGACATATAAAATCAACATATAGTACATACACATATATAAAAACACCATATACATATAAACACCAAATACACAATGTGCACATAGTATATATATAAATAGTATCACATAAATATACAAAAAGAAAAACAACAACAAAAGCGTGTATTAAAACCATATACATGGGGGATGTGCCCAAGGGGATAGAAGTCCCCCTTCACAACGGCCAATTCTGCTCCCCTGGGGAAATGTATGTATCTATCCTTATAGATCATCATGGCTACTAGAACATCCCTCAGCACCAGGCTGAACATGGGTTGCAACATCCCTGCAGCGCTCGCCACGGTCTCCTGGAAGGAATCAGTTGCAAAAAATTGGAGGGCTGCTATCACTTTGTACGCTGGTATGAAAGCTGTTGGATAGTGGCGACGAGGCTGCAAGTGGGGCTCCAACAGATCACAAAGGGTCTTCAGGGTCAGTCTGTCGAGGCGGAATTTGCGAATGATCACAACATCCTCCATGTCCTCCAGCAATGTCAAGTGACGTATGAGATTAGGCCTCCTCCTAGTTGAGATGAAAATGGACACATGTCAATGAGAACCATCATGAGATGGCCACAGCACATCCCGTTAAGGATGTCACGGAAAAACAAAGACTGCCATGGCAAATGCGTGACACACCAGGTTATATGGGTGGACATTTGAGACACACAGAGGGCACACCTCTCTATTTACCATACACAAGTGCCGCAAACAACACATAGGTCAATGTGAATGCACACATACTGAACCCCTCATTTACATGTGCACGCCTTGTAGCATACCATCCAGCCAATGTGTGTGAAATGAACATGACTGTCTCATACTCATCTACTGTACCTGTCACACCTTAATGCATCATGTAAACTTGGCACACATCCACAAGACAATGATCACAGTAGGCGGCGAACTGTCAGTTGTGTGCATGAGCAGATATAAAAGCACAAGTAAGTAACAACACCATACAGTGAGACAAGCCTTGCCAAGGTCAGCACTGACCCACAACACATTGATTGGTTACACATTGTTGACTCCGCTTCAACACTGTCACGCATCATCAACCATCAAATGCATAATTGACATGGCAGGGACCACAGACCGACATAGCCAACATAGTCACATAGTCACACATAGCCAACCATGGCACGTGTGTCCACCCATGGATTATATGGAATAATGGCATTGGGTGCACGATGATGTGCCCTTAACCATGTAACCACTGTGTACTGTTGAAGTGTTCATGATGGACATTGCCATTGCATGTGCCCCAAATCACGGTAGCTACCGCCTGGCCCCGGCGGTGTGACACCAGCACCACCCCTTCACAAGTGCGGTAGTCATTGGCATGGAGACATGCCCAAATGGCGGTGGGCATGCTCCGCCACCCAAATCACGGTAGCTACCGCCTGGCCCCGGCAATGGGACACAAGCACCACTCCCTTCACAAGTGCGATAGTCATTGGCATGGAGACATGGGTAGATGGTGGTGGGCATGCTCCGCCACCCTTATCGCGGTAGCTACCGTCTGGTGCTGGTGGTGTGACACCAGCACCACCCCCTTTACAAGTGCGATAGTCATTGGCATGGACACATGGGTAGATGGCGGTGGGCTTGCACCGCCACCCAAATAGTGGTAGCTACTGCCTGGCCCCGGCGGTGTGACACCAGCACCACCCCCTTCACAAGTGCGGTAGTCATTGGCATGGAGACATGGGTAGATGGCGGTGGGCATGCTCCACCACCCAAATCGCGGTAGCTACCGCCTGGCCCCGGCGGTGTGACACCAGCACCACCCCCTTCACAAGTGCGGTAGTCATTGGCATTTGCGGTAGCTACTGCCTGGCCCCGGCGGTGTGACACCAGCACCACCCCCTTCACAAGTGCGGTAGACATTGGCATGGAGACATGGGTAGATGGTGGTGGGCACGCTCTCAGCAAACAGATTGTGTTTGAGAGAGGCGCACTTTCCACTTGCCCTACTTGGGTGCTTTGTAAACTTTAACGTGTAACAATTGTACACAACATATAATCTTCAACATTCATTAATGAATCAACATCAATGTATACCAAATATCAAAAAAACAGTTCTCTTGTCCATAAAGTAAACTACAGGTGTAGCTTCTTTCTTTTATTCTTCCTCTTTTTCTTATTCTTCAATTCATGAATGCATTAATTCCATGTATTCACTTGTTTACAGCATATTCTTTCTTGTTTCCTAATGCATTTCGGTATCACAAGATACCTTCGTCAGGGGAATGCTATAATAAACCAACAAAGACTTGTTTGTACAAAACTTGTATCAATTCCATAGGGATTCATGAGACCACCACCTGAATTCAGGTTAGTTTGTAGTGCTTATTTAAAAATGAATCAACCAGCTGAATAAGAGGATGCTGAATGGTGCTTCTACAGCCTTATGTCATACCCTGCATGCAAAAAATGCATTATTCTATGTCACAACACCAACACGTGATCCACACTAACCTTTTAAAAAACTAGTGATGAACATGCCACCTTATACCTTGTGCCAAACAGAACCTTACGTAATTGAAACTGACCTGTATTGTGTAGAGTATCTGAAAGTAAACGTGATTAAACCCGTTATATAATGCCCGTTATGTCTTGAATTGCACGTGATTACAACTATATGAGAGTGGCTGTCCTACCTGCACTCTATCTGTCTTCCGTGTACTTGCGATAACTTTCGGTCACTGTCCGTCCCCAATCTTCAAACAGACTGCAACTAAACACAATAAAGAACCACTTGTAACCTCTCTTCACGTATCATGTGGTCCTGAAGACCTCATCCCACTCACACAAGCCGTACCTGCTAAGGTTGTTCCAAATCGTATCACGAGTGTCCCGCCTCCGTTCTTGAACGCCACTGCATCGCCATTGTTAACTGCCTACCCGATATGCGGACGCATGTAGCGTCATAGCCATAATCATAGAAAACAGACTATCGTAAACGAAACCTATGAGAAACGCCGCCATCTTTGACTGGTGCATGGTCGATAATCAAACTCCACCCACTAAGAATAACCCTAAATATTGGGTCTATGTCTGCTACTATTACCAAAAAATAATAAATAATCACCACAAATGTAATTAATTAAAAAATGTTTTTTCCCTGAGCTAAGCTAATGTGAACCAGACACATCTAGTTCCCCATAATTAACAAGTGATATGACCTGCTTGATTCATATTTAAAAATGCCCTGATGTATTTACAACATTATTAATAAACAGACTTTTCAAGCAGTATAAAACATCTGTTGCACAATATTCATCTACAAAAAACAAGCTAATTCCAATTTATCATTGAGTCGACAAGGTTCCAGCGTATTTAGGTGCCTGATCCAATATGTTTCTCTTTGAGATAATTGACGGTTGACATCAACATGCTGTCCATCTTCCACTTTTTCTAATACTGTAAAACGCAGTTGTGGAATTGAATGCTGTCTCTCTTTCCAATGTATGGCCAAGTTCGATTTGGGGTTGTTGTTCCTTATCAAACTCTTGTGTTCTGTTATTCTGACTTTTACTTTTCTTGTGGTCTTCCCTACATAGATCAAATTGCGGTAGCTACCGCCTGGCCTAGGCAGTGTGACACCCGCACTACTCCCTTCACAAGTGCGGTATTCATTGGCATGGAGACATGGGTAGATGGCTGTGGACATGCTCCGCCACCCAAATCGCGGTAGCTACCACCTGGCCCCAGTGGTGTAACACCAGCACCACCCCCTTCACAAATGGGGTAGTCAGTGGCATTCGCGGTAGCTACCGCCTGGCCCCGGCGGTGTGACACCAGCACAACCCCCTTCACAAGTGTTGTAGTCATTGGCATGGAGACATGGGTAGATGGCAGTGGGCATGCTCCGTCACCCGAATCGCGGTAGCTACCGCCTGGCCCCGGCGGTGTGACACCAGCACCACCCCTTTCACAAGTGCGGTAGTCATTGGCATGGAGACATGGGTAGATGGCGGTGGGCATGCTCCACCATCTGAATTGGGGTAACTACCGCCTGGCCCGGTGGTGTGACACCAGCAAGACCCCCTTCACAAGTGCAGTAATCATTGGCATGGAGACATGTGTAGATGGCAGTGGGCATGCTCCGCCACCCAAATCGTGGTAGCTACCGCCTGGCCACGGCGATGTGTCACCGCCATGGGGCATTGCCTACAGCCAATGGGAGCGATGATTGCGGTGGCATAATGCTGTTTTGAAAATCACAGAAGGCGTGCTCCGCCACTGCGGAGGCGGTCATTGGATGCTTTTGAAAGATGCACCATCGTGGTAGCGCACCCCAGGCCCCTGCGGTGCATCACCGCCATGGAGCATCGCCTACAACCAATGGGAGTGATGATTGCGGTGGCATGATCCAGTTTTGAAAATCGCGGAAGGCGTGCTCCGCCACCGCGGAGGCGGGCATTGGATGCTTTGGAAAGATGCACCATCGTAATTCAAATTGCGGAGTCGGTCAAGTAATCTGGAATGCTCCCCCCTGATGCGCGTCAATGACCCATCGTCGCTCTCTAGTGCCTCCCCCTCCCTTTGGAGCAAGTCATTTTCAAGATGTGTGAGTTCAGTCTCTAGCTTTCTTCGTATACCCACCTGCATACATAGACATTCACCTCTAACCACTACGTTAAACGCATCCCATTCTACTTGGGGCGTCGTGGTGGTGCCAGTATTCTCTTCAAAGTATTGTGTTATACAGGAAGACCTTTCAATTAAGGGTTTCCTCTCTTTAAGCATTTTTATAAGCATATTCTTGGTTCTAATGTTAAAATAATTGTTCTTTTTAAAAAAAATAAAAAGTGGCGCAAAAATTTGTCATGTTTCAAGTTAGGCTTCTGTGCTTAGGCTTATAAATGAATGCGTCTAAAATGATAGGCAAGGGATGCAGTTTGCTTTTATATGTGGAATGATCAAAAATGATTGGGTTTATTAAAAATAATTATTAATTATGAAAAAGAATTATTAAAAATAAGTGCTTCTAAATTTGTATTTTACTATTTATAAAGCTTAATACTCATACTGTGACCTCCTAGCATTATAATTTAATTTAAGTTGTGTTGTACTGCATAATGAGGACATTTGCATATGGAATTTCACTTGGCGCAGGCGTAAAAAAACTCATTTTTCTAAAGGATTTACATGAGATATGTCTAATGTCCAATCTCTGCAATCTGTAAAGTACATTCTGAGGATGATTAATATGTCGGTTAATCAACAGGGAGGGATGAGGATTTTGTGTGTCCGTTTCTTTCCCCAAGGTAATGTATATTTTTAATCAACAAAATTGGACACTTGTAACACTGTTCAACCTTTGGTTCAGTGTGGATAAGGATACACTCAAAGAAGTCAATGTTAGATGGAATTGCGGTATATTGGTTTCATCCGCCCCACATTGACATTCGGGCAGTTATCATAGGGTTATTCCTATTTGTGTGTACTGCTTGCCTCATCCAGAGGCACCTCCAGTCTCGAGTGCAGTGTCCAGAGACAAAAAGGATTTCCCCACAGAGGAAGGTGAAGAAAAAATAATAAAAATAAAGAGTTCTTAAAAAAATGAAAAAAATGCCTTATAATTTTATTTCAGGGCAAGTTTCCATTGGTTAAAATGGTTTATATACTAGATATAGGCCGAGTTACTGGGCCATGTAGTATTGCAAAGAAAAGGTTGTCGACATGTTTCAGCTCCCTGGGCCAAGAGGTCTATGGAGCTTTCGTCAGGACTTACAAACATAGGATAGACATAAAGTTTACACATAAAATACTACTCACACTACTTGTGCGGTAATCCATTTCTCATAATAATTTTATGAGAAGTATGCTCTTCATGATCTAGGAAGAAAGGTAAAATTAAAGCATATTGGCTAATTGTTGCAAACATTAAATTTTAAGTTTTCTGCGGGGGGGGGGGTTTGTACAAAATCACAGGTAATAATTATAATTACACTGGACTGACTGGAAGGAAGGAGATAGGGAGCTATAGATACAACTTGATTTTATGTGGTAGTGCGCTAGGAGATAATTGCCATATATTCACATTATATATATTCAGAGCGAAAAGTCTCTAAAATCACTTCGATGTGGTAGGCGCAATCTGTATGGTCGAGTGGTCTCAGGTCGCACGCTACCGGCGCTGTATAATATGCGCTATATATTATAAACAAGTGGATCCATATGGATAACTGCTGTTTGTGTATCTGCTACTATGCGGATGGTAAGGCCAACATTAACGTGTGTAGTGGTGAAGCGTTTATGCTCAAGGGTGTTTTCGCAACCTGCCCAACTTGAATATGTTAGAATGGGGGAGGCAGGAGTTAAACAAACATTTTTACTTAAATATTGCTCATGCTTCTAAAGTAGCTCAAAATCTATAGCCGCGCTGTAGTTGAAAAATACGACATAGCGTCTGGAGTGACTTTAGGAAAAGGGCATTTGCGTATTACTCAAAAAAAAAACCCCTAAGTTGTCCATTAGTTGTAGAACTCTACAATTAATGGACAACTTCGTTTGGACACAGAAGCAGTTCACGAACTGTAACTCATCCCATGTTATCTACATGATCCAGTGCCCATGCCAGAAAAAATACATTGGGATGACTTGCCGCAAAATTAAACTCAGGATAGGTGAGCACAAAAGCAACATCAGGTTAAAAAAGAACACTACCAAACTGTGCTCCCATTTCTTGGAACTGAATCACTCCCATGAAGAAATGCAGTGGACAGTCATCGAGATGTTGACCAACAAATCTGGTAATGTGGAAAAAATACTATACGAAAAGGAGCAAAGATGGGTGGACCGCCTACGTACATTTGAGTACGGTTTGAACGATAACATCGCATGGCATCACTTTGCTAAATGAACTGGAAAAAGTGAAAAAAGTGAAATAATGTGAAAACATGTTCATTGCATGTGACTTGACACGTTGTCTCAACCAAAATGAAGAAATAGGTCCATAATCACACAGTATGCAATTAATCGTCATCTTTTTTATCAGCATTCCTTTGGAAACATTTTGCAGCCAAATCTTTTCTGCATTTTAACTATAAAAAAGTTCACCGGTATACTGACATCTTACTGCGCTTTTAAACCAGTCAGACCCAACCCCTTTAAAAAAGGAAACAGTAACGCGACTTCCGCACACCGGGGGCAGAGTCAGCACAGGCTAGAACGCAGCTTCCACGCGGGTAATGGCGGCATGAAAACTCTGAACTTTGTTACGGGTAAGAAGTATAATTGCCGTTTTTCCATACTTATAGACGTTTCTCCTCTAACCCAGCTCTGCACTTTTAAGAAGTGGTCCCCCGTTAAAAGCGGTGTACTCTTACACAGCAGGTAAGAGCCGAATGCGCGTTTGCAAACGCTAACGTTTTAAAGGTTTTTTTTTTTGAGTAATACGCAAATGCCCTTTTCCTAAAGTCACTCCAGACGCTATGTCGTATTTTTCAACTACAGCGCGGCTATAGATTTTGAGCTACTTTAGAAGCATGAGCAATATTTAAGTAAAGATGTTTGTTTAACTCCTGCCTCCCCCATTCTAACATATTCAAGTTGGGCAGGTTGCGAAAACACCCTTGAGCATAAACGCTTCACCACTACACACGTTAATGTTGGCCTTACCATCCGCATAGTAGCAGATACACCAACAGCAGTTATCCATATGGATCCACTTGTTTATAATATATAGCGCATATTATACAGCGCCGGTAGAGTGCGACCTGAGACCACTCGACCATACAGATTGCGCCTACCACATCGAAGTGATTTTAGAGACTTTTCGCTCTGAATATATATAATGTGAATATATGGCAATTATCTCCTAGCGCACTACCACATAAAATCAAGTTGTATCTATAGCTCCCTATCTCCTTCCTTCCAGTCAGTCCAGTGTAATTATAATTATTACCTGTGATTTTGTACAAACCCCCCCCGCAGAAAACTTAAAATTTAATGTTTGCAACAATTAGCCAATATGCTTTAATTTTACCTTTCTTCCTAGATCATGAAGAGCATACTTCTCATAAAATTATTATGAGAAATGGATTACCGCACAAGTAGTGTGAGTAGTATTTTATGTGTAAACTTTATGTCTATCCTATATTTGTAAGTCCTGACGAAAGCTCCATAGACCTCTTGGCCCAGGGAGCTGAAACATGTCGACAACCTTTTCTTTGCAATACTACATGGCCCAGTAACTCGGCCTATATCTAGTATATAAACCATTTTAACCAATGGAAACTTGCCCTGAAATAAAATTATAAGGCATTTTTTTCATTTTTTTAAGAACTCTTTACTTTTATTATTTTTTCTTCACCTTCCTCTGTGGGGAAATCCTTTTTGTCTCTGGACACTGCACTCGAGACTGGAGGTGCCTCTGGATGAGGCAAGCAGTACACACAAATAGGAATAACCCTATGATAACTGCCTGAATGTCAATGTGGGGCGGATGAAACCAATATACCGCAATTCCATCTAACATTGACTTCTTTGAGGGTTTCCTTATCCACACTGAACCAAAGGTTGAACAGTGTTACAAGTGTCCAATTTTGTTGATTAAAAATGATGATTAATATGTAACACAATTATAGGATATTTATTTTTAAGTGCCCCAAATATCAAAGTCGACATTGGGTAAAAACGACTATTCAAACATCATTCTTGCCATTTACAATAGCTTTAAAGTGCCTTAGGCTTCAGTAAATGCATACATTTAGGTATAATACAAATGTGCAGGTTGTTCTCATTTGGGGTTGCTTTTAATGGCTCAGTGAGCCAATGTGCCCGGTGCAGAGGTTTGAGTTTAATATCAGGGTTGAAGGTTCTAACTCTAGCTGGACCTACTGAGACGCTCATTCATTTCAGGTTGATGAACTGAGTACCGTTGCATAGGGTAGTAACACACATTTGTTCTAAAGCTAGTATGTTATGTTATTATGTTCTGCGAATTATTCACAGTAACTGTTTTAATAATCTAAGAATAGAAATAAATTGTAGCCCCTAACAGAAGTAATATATATAACATGTGTTTTTAAATAGGGTTAATTATTGCAGGTTAGAAAGAGTTAGGAAGGCTTTTTGTCTTTGACAGCTTCAGGGTGAGGAGAGAGAGAGGGCTGAGGAGCGCAGAGCGAGAGTCAGATTTTGACCTTGAGGTCAGTAAGGTGGGAGTTAGGAGTGAGTGTAAACAGCTGGAGAAATCATTGCTTGGGAAAGCTTCTCTTACAAGACGACATTAATGCTTGCACACTATAGGAACCTTGAAAAATGGCGGGGACCAGGAATGCTGGCAGAGGCTGGATAGCATCCCAGAAAGTTCTGCTGAGGTGTTATGCCTTGCTAAAAGCAGGGCCTCAAAGGGGGTGATACATTCGTATTTCTGCTTTTGAAAAATAATGTCCATGTAGTTGCCCTAATTTAAGATGGTTGGTTACAGTTGATATTTTGTGTGTTATGTGAAGTATCAGCAGTATGTTGAAACAAGATGAGTTTTTTGTAGGACTTCTTTGAAAAAAAGAGAAAAAAAATGTTTGTGTGTTTCTCATGTTTTTGCATTTTGTCCTTCTATGAATTGTGCCTTCTGGTCCTGTGTGTTAGAAGCAACACAGTAAGTTGTATTTGACAGCCGGTCACCACTAACTGGTGACCAGCTGTCAAAAGGAGGGTGAGGAAAGTAAAAAAAAAGTGTAATTTTGATTTTAAGCCTGACAAATTAAGCAGGCCCGAATATTGGGTTTTGGGCTGCAGGTTCATAGTGCATAAAGTACATGACATGGTGTTGTGAGGAACTGGAACATTAGCTGAGATTACCGTATATGGTGTAGGGGCCAGCGGTAGAGTTAACATTTGTGTACTATTTTGACTTTTGGGTATCACCCATACTCTTGGTATTGTGTAACAAACTTGACTATCACCCGAGTAATTTCTTGTTCTTCCTATAGATTTTTCTTTTGCCGCTTCTTCCCTGATTGATGTCGCATTGTGCCTAGTTATTGGGGATTTTAGCTGTGTCCTAGTCTCATTTCTCTTTTCCATATTCCTTTCACCAGTCAGCCCTTTTATTATTGTTGGTGTATTGTTCAGGTTCACACTTCCAGATTGCAGTTATGTAACCCCATATTATGTATAATTCCCTTTTGTATAACCAGACTGGTTTTTAAGAATTTTCTTTAGGCCTACTTCGATGTTTTCCAGTCTGACTGTCAGGGTAGTGATGGACTGGTTAACTGACTCAATACTATAGTAAGGCAAGTTTTCCACCTCAATAGGAGATACCTTACATTTATTTTTTGAACGTGACAAATTTTCAATGACTATTTTAATTTGGATTTTTACCCTTTTGTTCCTGCTTTTTTAATTTTCGGTGGGATCAGATGTGTTCTAAATCATGGAAATACCAGGACTCTCTAGTTCTTGTCTTTTGTTTCCACATTTTGATCATTAGCCTTTATATTGCATAGTGCACTCGATGCACAATTATTAAAGGGAGGTATCTACATGTCCCTGATAATCTGTATCATGTGATTTCTCTTTTGAGGTGTTCTAGATAAGGAATTTAGAAACACCTAGACTTAATCATTGAGAATTTTTTTTTTTTTTTACCCCATTAGGCAATGCCACCACATGTGAGGTCATCTATTCAGATAGAATTCCCATGTAACTATCTACCCTTAGATGGCAGAGGATAATGAAGGGTACCAAATTGAAGAGACTAGAAGTACTGCCTTTGAGAATGACAGTGTATTCTAGACCAGAGTTGTCCCATGGCGTATGGTTACTCCCTTGCAGATTGCAGGCCACCTACTTGCAGTCCCATTGTTAAATACAATGAACTGTTTTTGTACTAAATTGAAGGAAACTAACAACTGTGTCACATTTCCTATGTCACTAGGTTCTGCAGGAATTAAATCATAATAACCTGCAGAACACTGATTTAAGCCTAATTCCCATCAGTGACAGCTACAGATGAAAGGCAGACGTTTTGGCCCTACAGTCCCAACACCCAGAAAGTAGCAAGGCTGGACAGCATGGCAGGTGGCACAGCAAGTACACGAGAGGCTGCACAAGGGAGTCTGCAACACAGCAGAGCAACAGGGCCAGTGTCCATGGCAGGTGGCACAGCAAGTACATGAGAGGCTGCACTGGGAATAGGCCAACACACCAGAGCAACAGGGCCAGTGTCCATGGCAGGTGGCACAGCAAGTACATGAGAGGCTGCACAGGGGAGACTGCAACACAGCAGAGCAACAGGGCCAGTATGCATGGCAGGGTACAGAGTGAGGACATGAGAAGCTGCACAGGCAAGGCCAGAACAGCAGTGAATGACAAGGCTAGCGGCCAGGGAGAAGTGCAGAGTCAGGACATGAGAAGCTGCACAGGCAAGGGGAGAGCAGCAGTGAATGACAAGGCCAGTGGCCAGGGAGAAGTGCAGAGTCAGGACATGAGAATCTGCACAGTGAGTGTGTTTGACTGTACCCTTCCATGGCCAGCAACACCCCCAGGTTGTACACAATGGGCAGGACTAGCACACCTGTATGAGAGACAGGTATATGAGGGGGACTACTACTCACTCGTGGCTGTCAGGCGGACTTGGAGCTGGCTGTGTGTCCGGGACAGCCAGACCACTTGACTGGGGAGACGGAGGCCCAGGTGATGTAGGGCTATCAGTGGCTTGGCAAGCTGGAGGGCTGTTTGGACCAGGTGGTGTAGTGGCATGTGGAGGTGGAGTCATGCAGGCCTGTGACACAGTGTGGGTGGGAGAGGTTTGAGCGGTGCCCTTCCACTTTTTGGGACTTCGAAATGCCTTCCCTGTTCTGGGGTCAATGGGAACTGGTGATGACACAACAGGCACACACACCAACAGTCCTGCATCAGGTGCAGACACTGGCACTCCCTCTGGTGATGTGCTGGATCCTGCAGAACGCTTTGTCTGGCTACACCTCTGGACCACCTTCCCCTGTTTGCCAGGTGTCCCCCCTACAGTACCCTCCTTTGCCTGTTTACCAGGGGTAGCCCCTACAGTGCCCTCTTTCACCTGCTTCACTGGGCTTGGAATTGAAGTTGATGTGGCGGGGGAATGTGGCCCTGAGCCCTTCCTAGGTGTACCCTTGCCATACAACACCTCCTCAGTGTACATAGACACTGCACGCCTAGCTCTGCGTGAAGTTTTAGGGCCTGGAGAGTCCTTCGCTGGTGATGACTCTGAGGCATTGGAGCCTGATGCCTGCTTCCTTGCTTTTTAGGCTTTGCTCTTCCCTGATGGGCTATTGTTTTTGCATTCTGGGCTGGCTCTGCTCTACTGTGGGGATGGTGTCTGTGGGCAGGACTGCTTGGGTTGTTTCTGCTGGGTGCTTCTTGTGCTGTATCGTGACTGTGACCCATGGGAACCGTGGTCACTATCATCCGATGTGGCCACTGACAGGGGGCTGGACAAAGGAACTGGAGCAGGAATGGGAGTAGGTCCCTGTTGAAGGGCAGACGTCACTGTGGACGACAAAGCCTCGACTGTACGGTGTAGCCCACCCACGTCAGAGTGTATGCCCTCTATGTAGGCAACCATCTGGCCTAATTTTTTGTCATGGTCACTGAAGGCATTGAGCAGGGCTGTCTGGCCCACACAAAGCTGGTGCAGGAGCTCTACAGACTCAGCACTGAGGGCAGCAGGGGGGACAGGTGCAGGCTCAGCAGTACCAGGTGTGAATCTAACTCGTCCCCTCTTACTGGCACGGACACGGGCAGCACCAGAGGAAGTGTGCGGGAGGCTGGCCACGGGCCGCTGTGTGGTAGAGGATGATACAGAGTCCCCATTCCCTGTGCCTGCCAACATGGATGCATCACCACTGGCATCAGATGATGTAGTACTTTGTGTCTCAGGCACGGATTCCTCCTGCATACTACGGTCCCCCTCAGAGGCGCTGGTGGGCTCTGTGTCACTGCCCTCCGGTGCAGCTGTAGTGCTACTCTCGCCACCACTGGTTTCCGGCTCCTGTTCCTCCGTGTCCACTGGCGATTCTGCATGAGAGAGAGATGCAGGGTTGTGTTAGTTTATCGTTTGTTTCTCTCTTTGAACAAATTGTTAATTGCCAATGTTTCAAACAATGTATATTATTCAATTCTCAATTAAGATGAACCGTATCACATCTATTTGAAAAGGCAAGCGATTCTTTACAAATCGATTATTATTGTGAATACGAACCGGTAACGTATATCAATAGTCTTCTATCCAGCACATGTTTACAGCGGTGTCTAGATGATAAATTGTTTCTACTCAGGAATCTTATATGTATCTGGTCAATTTAGAATTTGGAATTTTACTTCATTTTGATATTGTTCCTCAAATTCAATCAACTTGCCCTGACGAAGTCATTGGCTGAGGAGCCAGACGAAACACGTGTTGGCAAAATCTGTTGGTTATCTGTAATGTTGAAGAACCCTTTATGACTTGTACCCATTAATTGGATTGAACTATGAAACTGGATTGGAATGAATAAAGAAGATATGGAATCCACAATATCTGGAAAAGATTGTTATTGATTGGGACATTTTTTACTTATTAGTGTTGCTCAGGTTGAGAGATTGTATTCATAATTTAGGATAGATTTTTATCTGTCTACTGTTACTACTTATGGTGGGGGTTGTATCTCTACCTTAGAGCATACACTAGTTTAAGATATACAAAGAGTAAATACATTTTACTATTTTGCACATTATTCCCTACTGCCAATCTATTGTGGAGTGTTTTGGCAGGGTTGTGTTAGTGGCATCATCAGGACAAAGCAATTCAATCAATGCAGTACAGGAGATGCCCAAATCAACATGGTGACCACCACACCCTGCGATCACATTGCAGCAACACACTACATAGACCACAACAGTGCCTGTAACCCTGAATATCTGCCATGACTGAGCCATGTTGGGGCCACACAGCACAACACCCTGCCCGTGGATGAAGTGTACCAGACACACAACTTGCTCTGCCCACACCTAGGGACATGACGTGGGGACAACACTTATTACCACTGACAGACCTTGAGGCAACAGGAGGGGACAACACACACCTATTAGGGCATGACAGTCCACAATGGCAAGTAGGCCATACCAAACACCATGTGGTACTCTGGGGCACATTGTTGTCAGATGTGTGTGCCTCATCCATCATGGTGCATGCAACGTAGGCATACATGAAGTCACACTCAGATAGTGTACACTGCTGTTCACCCCCTAATAGATTCCCCACACTATCCCAATGCTAAATGACCATGTAGATCCTAACACATCTGGCTATGGGAAAGCACGGCAGGGAGGATCACATTTGTAAGGCCAGTTTGGGCCAATGCATGACACTGGCACCCATCCCAGCAGCCGCTCACATGACACAGCACAGCACCACCCCACGAACATCACATGGGCCACCGCTGCCACAGCCTCTGTACACATGCATCCGCTCCCTGCCAAAGTCACCCTCCCCAAATACTAACCCCTGCCTTGCTGCTGATGCTCCTTCAGACGTGCATCCAGCTCAGGAAGAGTCACTGCCAATATGCGGCCCATCAGTGGTGTCATGTTGCGCCATGCCAAATGCCCAGTGCGTGGTAGCAGCCCCAATGTCATCTCTGCCACGTTCTTTGCCAGCCGGCTGATGCCGTCACACCTCTGGTGGCAATGGGTGCGTCGTCGGTTGGATGCCCCCAGGGCTCGCACCTTTGCTGCAATGGCCCTCCACACGGCCTTACGCTGGTGTACCTTGAGCTGCAGGCATGGGAGAAAAGAAGGGGAAATGATCAGTGACACAGTGTCATGTACCAACATCTATAAGTACAGTAGCAAGACACAGACTCATTACCAATTGTAATCTCCCTCCATCCCAAACTGGGGTACACTTCACAAGGGCACTCTGCATGGGCCAAACAGATGTGATTGCATGCATGTATGAGGGCGTACAGGGTCCCTGATAATCTCACACACATGCAGGATGACTGCACTGAACCCCTTCAGTGGCTTGCACACGTCTCCAGTCCTATGCATGTCTGGCCACTACATACATCACATATCTACCTGTGTCTGTGTGTAGAATCACTGTGTGCATGGCTGGGCAGCTTTCAATGAGCATGTCCTGTGAACATATGTGTATGTAATGTGTGTGGCATCGGGGCAAATGGACTAACCAACAAAATAGCCAAGTACACAAGTGTGGTTATGTGCAATTATACAGGGCTGAGATGGTGCATATCTTTATTTCAGTGTGAATGAACAAGAGTAAGGACCCAGTAAGTGCAGTGATGTCATCTCGTCTTGGTGGATGGGCACTGGGCATAGTATCTGGGTTCACACTGAGTCGGACAACAGGGGCACACAGAGACAATCACCCAAGCAATTACTGCCCCAATGTCATCTCTGCCACGTTCTTTGCCAGCCGGCTGATGCCGTCACACCTCTTGTGGCAATGGGTGCGTCGTCGGTTGGATACCCCCAGGGCTCGCACCTTTGCTGCAATGGCCCTCCACACGGCCTTACACTGGTGTATCTTGAGCTGCAGGCATGGGAGAAAAGAAGGGGAAATGATCAGTGACACAGTGTCATGTACCAACATCTATAAGTACAGTAGCAAGACACAGACTCATTACCAATTGTAATCTCCCTCCATCCCAAACTGGGGTACACCTCACAAGGGCACTCTGCATGGGCCAAACCGATGTGATTGCATGCATGTATGAGGGCGTACAGGGTCCCTGATAATCTCACACACATGCAGGATGACTGCACTGAACCCCCTCAGTGGCTTGCACACATCTCCAGTCCTATGCATGTCTGGCCACTACATACATCACATATCTACCTGTGTCTGTGTGTAGAATCACTGTGTGCATGACTGGGCAGCTTTCAATGAGCATGTCCTGTGGACATATGTGTATGTAATGTGTGTGGCATCGGGGCACATGGACTCACCAACAAAATAGCCAAGTACAAGTGTGGTTATGTGCAATTATACAGGGCTGAGATGGTGCATATTTTTATTTCAGTGTGAATGAACAAGAGTAAGGACCCAGTAAGTGCAGTGATGTCATCTCGTCTTGGTGGATGGGCACAGGGCATAGTATCTGGGTTCACACTGAGTCGGACAACAGGGGCACACAGAGACAATCACCCAAGCAATTACTGTCCTGGCACCTGCATGTCCAACATCCTATGGCTCTGTATGGCTGACAATGTAACACACTCCACTCAGACATACAATTGCAGGCAGGGTAAACCATGACATTGGGACACACACACTCCCTTGTCCTGGAGAAAGCATGTTTGTCAGTGTATGACACAACCCCACACCCTCAGGCATATACTGCAGCAGTACAACTACATGTCTGACCCCCCTGCCCTACACCTTCCTTTACGATGACTTAACACAACATTGGCGGCACCATACAGCCTTGGGTACTGTGCCAGCAACTCGTCCACAAGGACCTCCAGCTCCTCGCTTGTGAATGGACTGGCACGGATCTTCTCTGTCCTTGCCATCCCTGTCGACATGGAACACCTGTGGTGGAAGTGGGTGGTGAGGGGTCCCAGGCAGCAGGCTCTGGAGGCAGCAGCAGTAGAGGGTCCCAGGCAGCAGGCTCTGGAGGAAGCAGCAGGAGAGGTTCCCAGGCACCAGGCTCTGGAGGCAGCACCAGGAGAGGGTCCCAGGCAGCAGGCTCTGGAGGCAGCAGCAGGAGAGGGTCCCAGGCAGCAGGCTCTGGAGGCAATAGCCGGAGAGGGTCCCAGGCAGCATACTCTGTGAGCAGTGGAAATGCGAGGCTCACTCCCACATATTTATAGCCCCCTGGGGTTGTTTCTAAGGTGCCAAGCTGCATCAATTGGTTGTCCAGATCTACCTCTTTCAAAAGCATCCAATGTCCGCCTCCACAGTGGCGGAGCACGCCTTCCGCAATTTTCAAAACTGCATCATGCCACCACAATCATTGCTCCCATTGGCTGTAGGCAATGCTCCATGGCGGTGATGCACCGCAGGGGCCCAGGGTGCGCCACCGCAATGGTGCATCTTTCCAAAGCATCCAATGCCCGCCTCCGCCGTGGCGGAGCACGCCTTCCGCGATTTTCAAAACTGCATCATGCCACCGCAATCATCACTCCCATTGGCTGTAGGCAATGCTCCATGGCGGTGATGCACAGCAGGGGCCTGGGGTACGCTACCACGATGGTGCATCTTTCAAAAGCATCCAATGCCCGCCTCCGCAGTGGCGGAGCACGCCTTTTGCGATTTTCAAAACAGCATCATGCCACCGCAATCATCGCTCCCATTGGCTGTAGGCAATGCCCCATGGCAGTGACACATCGCCGTGGCCAGGCGGTAGCTACCGCGATTTGGGTGGCGGAGCATGCCCACTGCCATCTACCCATGTCTCCATGCCAATGAATACCGCACTTCTGAAGGGGGTTGAGCTGGTGTCACATCGCCGGGGCCAGGCAGTAGCTACCGCGATTCGGGTGGCGGAGCATGCCCACCGCCATCTACCCATGTCTTAATGCCAATGACTACCGCACTTGTGAAAGGGGTGGTGCTGGTGTCACACCGCCGGGGCCAGGCGGTAGCTACCGCGATTCGGGTGACGGAGCATGCCCACTGCCATCTACCCATGTCTCCATGCCAATGACTACCGCACTTGTGAAGGGGGTTGTGCTGGTTACACACCGCCGGGGCCAGGCGGTAGCTACCGCGAATGCCACTGACTACCCCATTTGTGAAGGGGGTGGTGCTGGTATCACATCGCTGGGGCCAAGTGGTAGCTACCGTGATTTGGGTGGTGGAGCATGCCCACAGCCATCTACCCATGTCTCCATGCCAATGACTACCGCACTTGTGAAGGGAGTAGTGCGGGTGTCACACTGCCGGGGCCAGGTGGTAGCTACCGCAATTTGGGTGGTGGAGCATGCCCACCGCCATCTAGCCATGTCTCCATGCCAATGACTACCGCACTTGTGAAGGGGGTGGTGATGCTGTCACACCGCCGGGGCCAGGCGGTAGCTACCGCGTTTTGGGTGTCGGAGCATGCCCACCGCCATTTGGGCATGTCTCCATGCCAATGATTACTGCACTTGTGAAGGGGGTGGTGCTGGTGTCACACCACCGGGCCAGGCGGGAGTTACCCCAATTCAGGTGGTGGAGCATGCCCACCGCCATCTACCCATGTCTCCATGCCAATGACTACCGCACTTGTGAAGGGGGTGGTGCTGGTGTCACACTGCTGGGGCCAGGCGGTAGCTACCGCAATTTGGGTGGTGGAGCATGCCCACAGCCATCTACCCATGTCTCCATGCCAATGACTACCGCACTTGTGAAGGAGGTGGTGATGCTGTCACACCACCGGGGCCAGGCGGTAGCTACTGCGTTTTGGATGGCGGAGCATGCCCACCGCCATTTGGGCATGTCTCCATGCCAATGATTACTGCACTTGTAAAGGGGGTGGTGCTGGTGTCACACCACCGGGCCAGGCGGTAGTTATCCCAATTCAGACAGCGATCGCCAGCGCGCCATCAATGGTATCTCCAAAGCATCGTACTTGCTCCATCAGACGGCGTTGGACATCACAAAACCAGAGTTTCAGTGCAAAAGAGTGAGAGAGAACGATCCCTGTTGTTGATGGCAGGGCTGGTTTGAGGCTTCAGTTTTCTACCTGTCATGTGCTGGTAACCTCTGACAGTGTACAGTCCCTTGAGCCCCTAGGCCTGAGTTTTGGCCACCCCCTGAACATCAGTGTTGTGTTTGTTTGATCATCAATGTGTCTTAAGTGTGTTTGTGTAGACTGTGTAGCCCTGCTGCTCCACACTGCCATTGTGGTTGAGCTTCTTATGCATTGCATGCACATGGTGCCTTTTATCCTCCTGTATGGCATGGTGTGTTTGGTGTAATGCCATGCCCTATGTGTGCCACTTATGCCTACCCATTGTGGGTCTGCACTCCCTCTATTTGTGTATGGTACACCCCTTACATGTCTACTACTGACATGCAAGTCAGTTCACTTTGATGTCAGCTGTCCCCTTGGTTTACATGTGTGTGTGCCTCCCCATCACTTCATTTGTGAAACTGTGCGTTGTGGTGCAGTTCTCGTATCAAGAGTGATGTTCCACTCTGGACATTGCCCCAATGGTTTATGTGTGCTGGTCTTGTGCTATTAATGAGTCAGGATTGCTCATGTGCACTTCAGCTGTGTGTGCTGCCCAGTGCTCTGGTCAAGATGATTGTGCTCTTATATCCCAGAGTGGTGCATCTGTTGTTGTTGTGTTGGATGTATGTGTGTTGGCTGTGGTATTGCTTCACTTCCTGGGTGTGTTGTTGTGTTTGTGCTGTGCTGATTAGTGTTGTGTGTGTTGAGTTGTGTCAGTCATGTCTGTGTGTGACTGTTCTGCTTGTTGTGCACACAATGCTTGTTGTGCATACAGTGCTGTGTGTGTGTGGCCTTGGCATTGCCTGATGTGCATCCCCTGATGTCCTGTGGTTTTTGTTCATTTTTTATTTCATGTGCATCTGTGGTTGGTTTCATGTGGCAGTGTAGTTCTGTGCTGGTGCACTTCTTGTGTGATTTGTGGTATGTTGTGTGTGTTTTGTTCCTGAGTGATGAGGTTGTGTACTCCTGTTGTGTCTGTGCTCCCATTGCTTTTCCACAGTTTGGCTGACAGGGTATGTCTGTTTCTGATGTGGTTCTGTGTGTGTTCCTGTAGTGTTTGTGTTTTGTTTTTGGGCAGGCATCTGTTCAGGCATCCCTGTGTGTGTGTTCTGTTTGTGGCTACACCCAGAGTGTGTGTTTGTTTGTCGGTGTATGTGCTGGCAAATATTGACAGCCTTCAATGTGTGTGGAACTGGTGTTGTGTGTTCATTGTCAGCCACTCCTAAAGTGGCTGTCTCCCTGGTTGTTTGTTCTGTGGTCCAGGGTGTGTATTGAGCTTGCTTGTTGCTGTGCTTGTTGCTTGTTGGTGCGCATGGGGGTACACAGGATGGGCACCTGGCCTGTGACTTGATGGGATGTGTTGATGTGTGGTTGGAGGGGGTGTGTCCCTGTGGTCTCTGTGCCCTGCCAATGCCTTGGACTGGCCCAGCCTACTGCATTGTGCGCATGTGTTGACCGCTGCGGTGACGTGACCGGGACAGGGATATTGCTGCATGTTCGCGGTCGATGTCTGTCCAGGATGCAGTGGGGTGACTTGGTGGCAGGTGGGTCATGTGTGGGTGCCCTTGTGGATGTGTTGTTGCCCCCAGCAAGGTGTCTATTGTGGTTTTGAACCCTGTGTCAGCCCATGTGTTGTGTGTTGTATTTGTGTATTTGCGTACCTGCTGTGTTGTCCACGGCGGCCCATTAGATGATAGAGTGATGTAGCAGGTACAGCACCGGAAACACATGTAGAGCTGGGTCCATGGCGGTCGTGACCGGGTCTCTGCTATCGCGCTCTGCGGTCGAGTTTCCGCCGTCTCTGGTTGGGCGGTGTCTCCGCTGCTGTGCGTCTGCTTGTTTGGGCCACGGCGGTGGTGGGCGCACTTTGATGGCGGTTCACGTCGCTCCGCGGCAGACGGGAACTGACCTATGTTTTGCAATACTAATATGGCGGATGTGTTTCCCGCTGCTCGCGTTTTTCCACTCCGCCAGCACCGCGGTGGTGCCACCGCCTGACATCCTAATGGACCCCCAAGGGTCTTTTGTGCCCTGTTTGTTGCTGAACAAGCATGGAGACTCAAATAGAAGGTACAGGCATAAACAGGAGTAGCTATCGACTAACATGGTCAGACAGATATCACTTGGTCAGCAAAGTGGGAGGGGAGACAGAATTGCTTACATCACTTTGAAATAGCCTGACAGTTACATTCTAAGACAGGTGCATTCTAGCAGCTACAGGCCTTTCTGAGCTCATAAATTGCTCTGGCTCAGTACTGAAGGAGTTGACTACAGTTGATGACTCAAGCAGAATATAAAGGCAGGCAGCAGTGAAGATGGCAGAATTACATGGCTAACACAATGGATGCTACAACTTAAAATGGCTTCAGCTCCTGCTAATGCCAATTTCTGCGATTTCCACAAAGGTCCCACGGTGTTCTGATGTTGCCTACACATTGATGTGTTACGTGTGCTTCCTGTTGCGATGATTGTGTGCTGTGTCACTAGGAGGCACAGGTAGGACATGTGTGCTGAGGATTGCCCCTGCATGTGTGTGTATCCGCCTATGGCGTATTGTCCTTGCTTGGTCTCCAGCGGATCCTGCGCATTGTGTTGGATGTATGGGGACTGGGGTGCCTGGGTTATGGGGATGTCCAGGACAGGTGTGGGGGACCTGGATGTGGCTGGCTGTGAGACTCCTCTGACTCTGGAGGTTGTTAGTTGGGGTGTGCAAGGGGCTAACAGGTGCAGCACAGCCAGCAGCTTGCTGTGGGGTGGAATGTTGGTTGTCCACTGTGTTGGTGCCGTAGGCCTGTTAGGCGATGATGGTCAGGATGCGAAGGATGGTTGGCCCTTTCAGCCTGTAGTGGACAGTGACATTGTCAGACTTTGGGTCTGTGAGGCTGGTGCATTTCCTGGGGGGCTGCTGTCCTTGTCTGCGCTGCCTCGATCGTGTTCCAGGTGGGGTTTGGGGTCTTGGGGTGGTGGCGGAGGGTGTTGTGGCCCTCTTGGGTGTCCGGGCTGCATGATGAGTGGCTCCATGGCATCTGTTGCCCTTCCGATGATGCCCTGGGCTAGGCTTCCTTTTGTGGTGCAGGCTGCTGTCCGACTTTACACCAGGTCAGAGCAGGTGTAAATTTCCTGCTGCTAACACGCCTTATCGCGTGTTTTGTGTTCTTATCGCTGATCTGGCTGGTCGTTGAGAATGTTGAGGTGTCGTGTTGTCGCGGATTTTTGCACGGGAACGCCTACTCTGTACCTCATTAGCGATAGTTGCGGGGGTCCTCTGTGGCGATGTTTTTTGTTCCTGCTGTCGTGGGTTAACTTGTGCTGTGGGCTGTTAGCACCAGCTTGTGAATGGGAGGTAAATTTATCCCGACTTATGCTGCGAGAAAGTGCTTATTATTCGGTGATAGCTCCTCCTGAATATGCCCCAAAGTCTCATGTATACAACTTGCGAATCCTGTAATACGCTCTGATACCTTAAGGTGTCAAGTTTACTTGTGTTTATCCCAAATGTATCCACCCCGCTAAGTCTCTTGTATAATAAAGGGTACTGTACAAAAACCCCTTGCAAATACAAACATGAATGCTCAAGGTGCGGGGGAAAACACGCAGTTATGCAATGTTTCGGTGTGCAATCAAATTGGGGAGACGGTTTACCAACTAGAGGAAGAGGTTTTGCGTTTCAGTCTAGAAAAAAGGGCTTCTACTCCAATCAAGGTGGGCAATTTATGTAAATGGTTAAAGTTTTACCCTGATAAGCAAGAAGCAGCCTTATTAGAATGGGGTTTAAAGGAAGGGTTTAAATTGGGATATCAAGGGCCCCGTTGTCGCAGATTTGTGCAAAATCTTAAATCTGCAAAGGCATTTCCACACATCGTTAGGAAAAACTACTGACAGAAGTAACGGAAGGAAGGATGGCAGGGCCTTTCTATTCTTGGCCGTTAGATAATCTCATTGTTTCACCTTTAGGCGTGGTTCCAAAGAAAACTGAAGGGGAATTTAGAATGATCCAATACTTTTCATTTTTTTAAATATATTTGTATTGCATTTTTATCATTTTCTTGATACAAACAAATCAAGCATAGGTATTTATTGCACTTACATACAAGATCAATATTGCGGTGTCATTGCGGGAAAATTCCAGATATTACCACTTGGTAACCACAGCGTAATTTACCTCTGTATCGCAGAAGGTGACGTGCATTGACAAAATGGTATGGGTATATGAACCCCACCTCTAATTGAGGGGCAGGACATGTGTATCATATGTAACATTTGAATCGTAACTAGTAAGCATAAAATAGATGCGAAAGAAAAGGAGATATCGAGTACACAAAGGAACATGTACCTAGTGTAGTATGTGCTTTTCGAATGAAGTCATGTCGAGGGTCGTGTGCAATTTAGCAGACTTGAGTTGCTTTTCCTGGTCAGTATGTGGTTGTGTGGATATTAAGGTGTCATGCGTCTGAGGTTGCGTCCATGTAGTGTCATGAAGGAATGTGGGGTCACTGCCGAACCTAGCAGCCATGGCTAAGGTGCCTTGTATATGCGTCCTATCTGCTCCACCCAGGCAGCACGTCAGGCATCATCTTCCACCTGCTGTATGGGGGGCACACACAATGCTGCATTAGTTTGTGTAAGGGCTTTCAGAATGTCATCCCAGGCCAGTGCGATGGGAAATTTACGCAGCGCATCCGTTTCTTCCCTATGAAGAATGGTGCTCTCCGCCTGTGCCCAATTTTCTAGGGATTTTAGCCATTGGGGTGTTTCCGGAGGGTGTTTTTGTTTCCATCTCTTGGTTATCAATCGTTTCGCAGTGATCAAGCCTAAGTCACAGAATCTAGAGCTTACTTTGTTAGCTTTTGTTCGTTTGTAAAACCACAGGATGCAATCCTCCCATGTGTTCGGCACCTCGGGGTTGGTGCTGCTGGTGAGAGTTTCTGTTATTGTGTGCCAATAGGAGTGAAGTAGGGGGCAGGACCATAGGATGTGCAGTAGGTCAGCATCTAAAAGATTGCATCTTGGGCAAGCAGAAGTGGTGATGTGAAGTATTTATTGATCTTGTCCGGCGAGAGATACGCTCTGTGTAATATATATGTTTGTATGAGTTTGAAACGTGAATTATGCGGTATGTGTGTGGCACCGGCCAAGACACGTTCCCAGTCTTTATCTGTCCATGGATGACCTCTGTCCTCAGCCCATCGCGCCCGGAGTCTCTGTGGTGGTTTTAACACGTGTGTAAGCAGGGCCTGCACTAGCCAATGGATCACATGTGTCCACTCCCCCATCACATGCAGATACTGCAGCAACTGATGTGTTTGTGGCTCAATCGTCAAATCACCCCATGTTAGTGTCAATGTCCCCATGATGGCTGCATGTAGGAGGAACTCATCCACCGGCAAGCCAGTATCCGCTGTCAGGGTTGCAAAAAACAACAATGCACCGTCCGCGTATAGATCTCCCAGTGTCTCCACTCCTGCCTCAGTCAAGGGCGTCAGCGCTATGTCTGTTACAAAGTCTTTGCCTTGGGGCGTACCGACCAGCGGCAGTATTGGGGCATAAGGAATAGTGTCTTTTGTAAGTTGGAGGCTCCTTCGGTAGCATCTGTGGGCTAACTCTATATGTATCTGTGTCGGGCGGGGAAATTTCGCCAGTGGGTGAAATAAGCTATAGATTTGTGTCTGTGTCCATGAATGCGACTCAGTGGCTGTATCTACCAGGTTCTTGCCACTCAGACACTTTGCGACCCATTATAGGTGTGCAGCTAAGTAATATCATTCTAGATGAGGAACTGCCAAACCCCCACATTCCGGTGGTGCATATAATTTCTGCAGCGCTATTCTGGGCCACCCCGCATTCCATATTAGACCTCTGATTAACCCTTCCAGCTCCCGAAACAGTTGCACCGGGACATATACCGGAAGATTTGCAAAATAATACAATAGCCTGGGTAATACTATCATCTTAGTTAGAGTGATGCAACTCATCACATTGAGTGGCAGAGTCTTCCAGAATTGCATCTGCGCCCGGATGGAGGAGATGGCGCATACCAGGTTGCCCTCCAGTATGTCCACTGGGGATCTGTAGATGTATATGCCCAGGTATCTAAACATTGTTGAGTACCAGGTAAGCGCCGTCTCATTTATTGTTATATCAGTCGCGTCCACATTCTCGCGAAAAGAATAAGCGCCCGATTTGGCCCAGTTTACCTTAAGGCCTGAGACGTCCTCAAACCTACGGAATATATTGGATATAGCTGGCGGTATAACATACAAGTCTCTCATGTACAGCAACAGGTCATCAGCATATAGGGACATAGTGTGGAGGCCATCTTCTAGGGGTATACCCCAGTCTGCTCTGCTTTCTCGCAGCAGAGCCGCCAGAGGTTCCATGGTAAGGGAAAAAAGGCAATGGGGACAAAGGGCATCCCTGCCTAGTTCCACATTTGACCCTTATTGCATCAGATATGAGCTTGCCTGTGCGTGCCCGTACTATGGGTCGCTGGAATAATAACTGCACCATTTGTAAGTACCCGTCTCCTAGCTCGTATTTACGCAGCCCCGCTGCAAGATAGGGCCACTCCACCGAATCAAAGGCCTTCTCCAGGTCTAGCACTAAGCATCCAGATTGTGGCAAATTCTCCGTTGCATATTTCTGAACTCTAAATAACCTACGGATGTTAAGAGAGGTGCTCCAAGTCGGGACAAATCCATTTTGATCGCTATGGACCAGACCTGGTACAAACGGGGTTATACGCTTAGCTAGGGCGGAGGCAAGGATTTTATAGTCTATGTTCAGCAAAGCCAGTGGACAATAGGAACCAAGAATTTCAGGGTCCCTGCCTGGTTTCAGGAGGGAGATCTGCGTTGCCTCATTTTGCGTGAGTGTAAGGTCTGAGTCATCTAGGGCCGCTGTGTATACCCGCAGCAACTCCGGTATTAATATATCGGAGTAGGCTTTAAAAAATTCAGCCGGTAGCCCATCCGGACCTGGAGATATGCCATTCGATAGGAAATACTATGCTGGAGTTCATCCGGCAGCAAAGGAGCACCCACTTCTTCTTGCTGATGCTCTGCCAGCCGCGGCAGTGTCAGAGCAGATAGAAACTCCTGTATGACCGCGTCTGTAGCTCGCAAGCTAGACCTATGGTGAAGTGCTCTACAAAGGCATCGTGAATGTCTCTCTGGGTCTGTACGGTGTCGCCATGTGAGTTTTGTATAGACGTCACTGGTAACTGTGTCTTGTCGCATTAGCCATGACAACAGGTTGCCAGGTTTGTCTCCCATACGGTGGGTGGCGCCGAGTGTGCTGCGTAATTCAAATTGTGGAGTCGGTCAAGTAATCTGGAATGCTCCCCCCTGATGCGCGTCAATGACCCATTGTCGCTCTCTAGTGCCTCCCCCTCCCTTTGGAGCAAGTCATTTTCAAGATGTGTGAGTTCAGTCTCTAGCTGTCTTTGTATACCCACCTGCATACCAAGACATTCACCTCTAACCACTACGTTAAACGCATCCCATTCTACTTGGGGCGTCGTGGTGGTGCCAGTATTCTCTTCAAAGTATTGTGTTTTATGTGTGGCCAGCAAGTTCAGGAAGGGTGCATCTAGTAACATGTCTAGCTGCATCCGCCAGGTTGGGATCGGCGGCCGGGGGTGTTCCCACGATACCTTCAATATGTGCGGGTTATGATCTGAATGTGTCCTGCCTAAATAATAGACTACAGATACATGCAGAAGTAGCTTTTCCGAAAGCATGTATCGGTCTAACTGTACATGTAAACCGTGAGCACCGGAGTAGTAGGAATACACCCTGTCATGGGGGTTACGGTGTCTCCAGATGTCCCTGAGACGCCACTGCCCTGCCCAGTTAGTCGGCGCCTTCATGGCAGTTGTGTGGTTGTGCCCAGAAGGGGTGGAAATGAGCGGTCCAGTGAGGCGTTAAGTACGCTGTTGTAATCTCCCCCCAATAGCATAGGAATATCATGCCATGGCACTAGGACGCGTGACATATCATCAAAAAAGTTTGCCTGTTCGGTGTTGGGAGCATACAGTGATGCAATCACAACCTGTCTGCCATCCAGCGTGCCCCTCCCCACCACTTATCTGCCTTCTGTATCTGTCAACGATTGCATGATTTTAAGTGGGACCCCTGGTCGCACCCAGATTAGCGCACCTCGTGCATATGCTCAATGCCCCGTGGCATATAATTGGCCACGCCAGCGGCGTTGTAAGCGTTGGATTTCTGATTTGGCCAGGTGTCTGTCTTGCAAGAAAGCTATTTGTATGTGATGTCTCTTGAGGTATGACTATATCTGATACCTACGTGACGGTGTGTGGATGCCTTGCACATTCCAAGTACCAATTTTAACTGCAGACATATTTTCTAAAATACATGAAACGACCATGTGTTCTTAGCAGCCCAGCAGACTTATACAGTATATATGACCCAGTAATGCACAACTTGAAGAAATCAAAACTCCTTCTCAGGGGTCTAACTAATACTTGGTCCTTTTAAACTAAAAAAAAAAAAAGTTGGCACAGAAACTGGAATATAAAAAAAAATCTTTATTTAAACTCAAATGAGTGTGACTACGTCACACAGAAGCCGTAGCAACTGAATGAGGCAGTCCAAAGAGTACAGAACACTGGGGCCTTATATATGTGACGGTTACAAACTCAGCATAAAAGCAAGGGGCAGTCCTAGCTCATGCAAGCATGCAAAATGCCTAATATGGACATGCAAAATCTGCCAAATATTAGCCAATAGGAAAACATTCAAAACAAGGCATCATGTAACCAGAACGTCCCCCTTGAGTCGTGTTTTTGCCCAACCCCATAAGTCAATCAATGACAGCACCTATAGGTCAATCAGTAATGGCAGGACATGTTTGTGTGCTTCAAAGGACAACTTGCAAAATAGGCTAATGCGGGGAAGGAATACCGAAGGCCAACAGATAGTTGGGACAAGGATTAGTCTGTTTGGCTAGTTCCTGGAATTGGCTTCACAACAAGGAAGGGGAGGTTATTTGACACGTGACAGTACAAAGGGCAAAAACACTCGGTTTACCAAGCTGCCTGAGTGAGGGCAACACAAAATGGCGACGGAATACAAAATGGAGTTGAAACTGAATTACCTCAGACCCTTCTTTTGCCATTACGCAGGCAAATCCTAATTGGACTTTGCCCTCTTGACAGGGTCATCCCTAAACTTTTTGCCTTCCTCCAATATTCTCTCTGACCTGTTTTTGTTGGTTTAATGACTCTGGGCACTTTACCACTGCTGACCAGTGCTAAAGTGCATATGCTTTCCCTGTGCAAAATGTCTATGTGATTGATTTCCATGATTGGCTCATTGGACTTATGGTCAGTCCCCAGTAAAGTTCACCAGGAGTGCCAGGGCTTGTAAATGCCAATACTGCTTGTGGGCCTGCAGCGCTGGTTGCGCCACCCACAGAAGCAGCCTTTTAAAATGTGTCTAGGATCTGCCATTGCAGAACCTGTGTGCAGTCTAGTACTGTCATGCTGGCTGGGCAAGTGCACCCACTTGCCAGCCCCTAAACCTTCCCTTTGCTTCATGTGAGTCACCCCTATGGTAGGCCCTAGGGCAGGGTGCATTGCAAGTGTAAGGTAGGACCAGCCCTGATGTGTATGGCATGTCCTAATAGTGAATTACAGCCAATTTTGTTTTTCACTATTGTAAGGCTACCTGTTCTCTTAGGCCAAGATGGTGCTGGAATTATTACACCCTATAATCCCAGCAGGCTCAGGGAACATGGTAGAAGGGCAAGTTTAGTATGCCTGAACTCAGAATAATAAAATACTTCTTTTAGTAAAGTTCATTTTAATATCCTGTGTTTGCAAATGCTACTTTTAGAAAGCTAGCATTTGCTTACCTAACCATTTCAGCCCGCCTCTGCTAGGATGTGTATCTGACTGTCTGGGTTGTGTGAGTGACAGGCCTGGGGGATGACAGGTGGTGAATGCAAGGATTACACCTTGGTGGGAGTGCCCCTGGACTCTGAATAGGGCTGTGCTCTGCCACCACAATGTTGGTGCCACCTCCTGGGGAGCGACTGATGACTCAGCCCGAGTCATGGCCCAGGAAGGGGAAAGCCTGTCAACAAAGTACTCCTGGCTGCCCCTGTCCACACAATGCTGGCTCCACCTCCTGTGGAGCGTCTGATGTGCCATCCCTGCTCCCTGAAAGGAGAGACCCAAGTTTACCCAACACAGTGCTCAAGGACTGAAAGAAGTTATGCAGAGGCCCCCCTGGCCCTTCAGAACAAAAGAAAAGCTGTATAAAAGTAGGAGCCCTGCTCCTAACAAACCAGATCCTGTTTCCCACAACGAACCTCTGCCCAACTAGAAGGACTAAAGAAGAAGCTGGAAGGACTGGCCTGCTGTCTGCCTTGCTGAGGAAGGAGAGGAGAAGAGCTAACAAAGGACTTTGCGGACTTGTGCTTGAAAATTTCTCCAAGGGCTTGTCTGAGCTTGCCCCCTGAACTGAACCCCAGGACTAGTGGGTTCTTGGTGCCTTCGCTCACCCTCAACTGAACCGTGTGTTTTCTCCCGCTGGAGCTGAGTTTTGTGCCCCTTCGCCCCTCCTAGGGCCGTGACACCCAGGAGCCTGGCCGCCCGTGTCCTGTGAGAGCCCCGCTCATGCAGAGTCGCTCTCTTCGCCTTGGACCGGGCCGCCTGCTCCCCTGTTGCCTGCCTGCCACTGGAGCGTGTTGTGTGTCCTCACTCGCCCCCTCCCCCGGATTTTCCATCCAGAGAGCGTTCTACGCCTCGGACGGCCGCCTTACATCTCACTGTACCCGGCCGCCCCTCTTCGCCCTCCGACTTGGAAAGAGGCCGTGCCACCCCCTGAAGCGCCCCCAGTATGGACCGTACTGGAGGATCTGGGCCGCATCTGCCTCACGGAAGCCACCCGCCTGATGAGGGTCCGAAGGTCCCTAAAACGCGCCTCGAGACAACATGAGGCGTACCTGCTTCACAATAAGGTACTGTAATCGTTCCAGGCTTCTACAACGGACTTGGGGTCCGCACCGTTCTGTTTTTCCCAAACCGACTGCTCATCCCGGCACTGTACGCTGCTTGCGCATCCTTTCCAAGCCTCTGGGTGCGCGGGTGGAATACGCGGTGTACGCTCGAAGCGTATCACTTCGCACCGCCTGTGGGTGCAGTTGGAGCCCTACTACGAGGAGCTCCTGACAAGTACGCCTCGAACTCTACCGGCGCTGTTGGTCTCCCCTGCCCCTACCAGTACGCCTCGTAAGTAACAGCGCGCCTCGGACGTCCGTGTCCGCGAGGCGCGTGAGGCTGAGGGGGGGCTAGTCTAGAAGACGCGCACAATAGCTCAAAGAGACTAACGCTGGTACGATAAAGTGGTAGAAGAAGCAGCCTAAAGTGAACTAAGAACTACAAGAGAATATTGCATATCAAGATCTGGGCGCCCCATCCTGTGTGTGGCATCTTGCCGGTACGGGGCACGTCGACGAGACTGTGCGCTGCAAAAGGCTAGACTGTACGTTGCTTAAACATCGCCGCAACCTGGGCGCTTCCTGGGTCTGTGGTGAACTGTACGCTCATCGCTGAAGGCTAAACTGTACGTTTTCTTGCATCATCACCGCCTGTGCACTTCGTGTTGCTTTTGGTGAACTGTGAGCTCATCTCGAAAGGGGAACTGTACGCCGCATACGCTTGCTCACGCTAGATGCGTGAGTCTTGGTAGGGCCTGCCGATTTCTCCCGTTTAAAGCACACAGAAGCGATACAAAGGGCCCAGCCGGCTCAAAACTGGCCTAGAGTACCTAAAAACTGAAGAAGAAGTATTTTTAAAGGATCAACACCCTTGCCCAGTGAACTAAACCTGTGTTGAGAAGTGTTCTAAAGGAATCTTTATTTTGAAATCTGGTGGCCCAAAAGCAAAAGTAACGTGTTATAAGGTCTTGTGATAATCTCTCTACCTGCATATATTTTTATATAAAGATTACGTATTTTTACAGAACCAAGCCTGGTGTCCATCTATGGGGGGAATCAGTGTGTTTTGCTGTGAAAGGTCATAAATGCTTAACTAGCACCCCGAAGTTTAGCCTGGTCTGCTCGCGCTACGCAACCTAAAGGGTGAGCAGGGGTCATTCTGAGGAGTAGTTCCCTTGCCCTGATTAGAGAGGATGTTTCTGCCTGGCTTTGGTACCAACCTCCGCCAGCCAGGAATCTCATTTCTAACACTAATTCATTGCTAGGTGAGCATTTTCCTCTCTACTCATTTCATTTAAGCAGGTATATGTAAGCTATCAGCAGGAATACAAAGAGAACAAAGCATCGGGTCATAATTAACATTCAGATAGCAGTAGAAAGTGAAAGTAATGACCACTATTACAAACAGGATTATCATTTTTTCACAACCCTAGGCAAAAGCAAATCCTAAAATTATTTAGCAAACATTTTCAGGGCTCTTATGCATTTCAGTGACTATTATATACTCAGATGAGACAGTGGCGATCCTTATCAATGTTCTCAGGTGATCAGATCCAACACCCACTTCATACAGTGGCACTGGAAACACTTATGCAACTATGCCAAAGTCCGTTCTAAGTTCTGGTAGGCTTCTATCATCCATCAAATCTGCTTCCGTTGTTTTCTTCCGCTTTGGGCGTCTTGATTCAGGCCTTCCATGAAAATAGTGCTTCTCAATATCAGTTGGAGTGCCCTTCTGGCAAACACTCACAGCTCACTCTAAAGTCTCAATGTCTCAATGCAATGCACCAATATATTTCCTCTGCGGCAGGCACTACAGATATTTGCTCTTCGTTGGTCATGAGCACAGATCATCTCATGCAGACCCAAGTACTATTAATCGGGAAAGAGCAACAGACTTTCACGCTCAGCAACACTTTCAGGCTCCTACACTTGCTATTCAGTGTCAGAGGATGCTCGGGCTGCTCTTTTATTTAATTTTTCCTTTCATCATGTAGTGCCGTAGATCCTCCGGTGCACTGCCCTTCCGTTGGAGCAAAGAAAAGGGGGGGGGGGGTGGCCAAAACTCAGGTCTAGGGGCTCAAGGGACTGTACACTGTCAGAGGTTACCAGCACATGACAGGTAGAAAACTGTAGCCTCAAACCAGCCCTGCCATCAACAACAGGGATCCTTCTCTTTCGCTCTTTTGCACTGAAACTCTGGTTTTGTGAAGTCCAACGCCGTCTGATGGAGCAAGTACGATGCTTTGGAGATACCATTGATGGCGCGCTGGCGATCGCTGTCCAGCCTTGCTACTTTCTGGGTGTTGGGACTGTAGGGCCAAGACGTCTGCCTTTCATCTGTAGCTGTCACTGATGGGAATTAGGCTTAAATCAGTGTTCTGCAGGTTATTATGATTTAATTCCAGCAGAACCTAGTGACGTAGGAAATGTGACACAGTTGTTAGTTTCCTTCAATTTAGTACAAAAACAGTTCATTGTATTTAACAATGGGACTGCAATCAGGTGGCCAGCAATCTGCAAGGGAGTAACCATACGACATGGGACAACTCTGGTCTAGAATACACTGTCATTCTCAAAGGCAGTACTTCTAGTCTCTTCAATTGGGTACCCTTCATTATCCTCTGCCATCTAAGGGTAGATAGTTACATGGGAATTCTATCTGAATAGATGACCTCACATGTGGTGGCATTGCCTAATGGGGTAAAAAAAATCTTTTTTTTCTCAATGATTACGTCTAGGTGTTCCTAAATTCCTTATCTAGAACACCTCAAAAGAGAAATCACATGATACAGATTATCAGGGACATGTAGATACCTCCCTTTAATAATTGTGCATCGAGTGCACTATGCAATACAAAGGCTAATGATCAAAATGTGGAAACAAAAGACAAGAACTAGAGAGTCCTGGTATTTCCATGATTTAGAACACATCTGATCCCACCGAAAATTAAAGAAGCAGGAACAAAAGGGTAAAAATCCAAATTAAAATAGTCATTGAAAATTTGTCACGTTCAAAAAATAAATGTAAGGTATATCCTATTGAGGTGGAAAACTTGTCTTACTATATTAACCAGTCCATCACTACCCTGACAGTCAGACTGGAAAACATCGAAGTAGGCCTAAAGAAAATTCTTAAAAACCAGTCTGGTCATAAAAAAGGGAATTATACATAATATGGGGGTCCCTGGTACATAACTGCAATCTGGAAGTGTGAACCTGAACAATACACCAACAATAATAAAAGGGCTGACTGGTGAAAGGAATACGGAAAAGAGAAATGAGACTAGGACACAGCTAAAATCCCCAATAACTAGGCACAATGTGACATCAATCAGGGGAGAAGCGGCAAAAGAAAAATCTATAGGAAGAACAAGAAATTACTCGGGTGATAGTCAAGTTTGTTACACAATACCAAGAGTATGGGTGATACCCAAAAGTCAAAATAGTACACACATTTTAACTCTACCGCTGGCCCCTACACCATATACGGTAATCTCAGCTAATGTTCCAGTTCCTCACAACACCATGTCATGAACCTGCAGCCCAAAACCCAATATTCGGGCCTGCTTAATTTGTCAGGCTTAAAATCAAAATTACACTTTTTTTTTTACTTTCCTCACCCTCCTTTTGACAGCTGGTCACCAGTTAGTGGTGACCGGCTGTCAAACACAACTTACTGTGTTGTTTCTGACACACAGGACCAGCAGGAACAATTCATAGAAGGACAAAATGCAAAAACATGAAAAACACACGAAAATTTTTTTTTCTCTTTTTTTCAAATGAGTCATACAAAAAACTCATCTTTTTTCAACATACTGCTGATACTTCACATCGGTACAAAAGGGGGTGGTGATGAACGGAGCATCTGAACCAATCAAACACTCACACCCACAGTCAAAAGATCTGGGTTTGATCCATCACCGTTCTTTAGCCCACTCTGCCACCCCAGTTCAGACATGGCTATATGCAAATCAGTCTGACCCTGTGCCTCATGGGAACAGTCCAGCCCGAACCGCCAAGCCATGCCTTCCCTGGACCGGAAACAAGCTTCAGAGGACCGGTTTCTGGCATTACAGCCGTCTTCAGCCCGGCTTGCTTGAATCCAGTGGCAAAGTGAGCAAGGGACTCACGTCTGAGCATACCCTGCCACACTTATGGCGGCCAAAGCGGTACAAAAGGGGGTGGTGATGGACGGAGCATCTGAACCAATGAAACACTCACACCCAGTTAAAAGATCTGGGTTTGATCCATCACCGTTCTTTATCCCACTCTGCCACCCCAGTTCAGACATGGCTATATGCAAATCAGTCTGACCCTGTGCCTCATGGGAACAGTCCAGCCCGAACCGCCAAGCCATGCCTTCCCTGGACCGGAAACAAGCTTCCGAGGACCGGTTTCTGGCATTACAGCCGTCTTCAGCCCGGCTTGCTTGAATCCAGTGGCAAAGTGAGCAAGGGACTCACGTCTGAGCATACCCTGCCACACTTATGGCGACCAAAGCGGTACAAAAGGGGGTGGTGATGGACGGAGCATCTGAACCAATCAAACACTCACACCCAGTCAAAAGATCTGGGTTTGATCCATCACCGTTCTTTAGCCCACTCTGCCACCCCAGTTCAGACATGACTATATGCAAATCAGTCTGACCCTGTGCCTCATGGGAACAGTCCAGCCCGAACCGCCAAGCCATGCCTTCCCTGGACCGGAAACAAGCTTCAGAGGACCGGTTTCTGGCATTACAGCAGTCTTCAGCCCAGCTTGCTTGAATCCAGTGGCAAAGTGAGCAAGGGACTCACGTCTGAGCATACCCTGCCACACTTATGGCGGCCAAAGCGGTACAAAAGGGGGTGTGATGGATGGAGCATCTGAACCAATCAAACACTCACACCCAGTCAAAAGATCTGGGTTTGATCCATCACCGTTCTTTAGCCCACTCTGCCACCCCAGTTCAGACATGGCTATATGCAAATCAGTCTGACCCTGTGCCTCATGGGAACAGTCCAGCCCGAACCGCCAAGCCATGCCTTCCCTAGACCGGAAACAAGCTTCCGAGGACCGGTTTCTGGCATTACAGCCGTCTTCAGCCCGGCTTGCTTGAATCCAGTGGCAAAGTGAGCAAGGGACTCACGTCTGAGCATACCCTGCCACACTTATGGCGGCCAAAGCGGTACAAAAGGGGGTGGTGATGGACGGAGCATCTGAACCAATCAAACACTCACACCCAGTCAAAAGATCTGGGTTTGATCCATCACCGTTCTTTAGCCCAATCTGCCACCCCAGTTCAGACATGACTATATGCAAATCAGTCTGACCCTGTGCCTCATGGGAACAGTCCAGCCGTAACCGCCAAGCCATGCCTTCCCTGGACCGGAAACAAGCTTCCGAGGACCGGTTTCTGGCATTACAGCAGTCTTCAGCCCAGCTTGCTTGAATCCAGTGGCAAAGTGAGCAAGGGACTCACGTCTGAGCATACCCTGCCACACTTATGGCGGCCAAAGCGGTACAAAAGGGGGTGGTGATGGACGGAGCATCTGAACCAATCAAACACTCACACCCAGTCAAAAGATCTGGGTTTGATCCATCACCGTTCTTTAGCCCACTCTGCCACCCCAGTTCAGACATGGCTATATGCAAATCAGTCTGACCCTGTGCCTCATGGGAACAGTCCAGCCCGAACCGCCAAGCCATGCCTTCCCTGGATCGAAAAAAAGCTTCCGAGGACCGGTTTCTGGCATTACAGCCGTCTTCAGCCCGGCTTGCTTGAATCCAGTAGCAAAGTGAGCAAGGGACTCCCGTCTGAGCATACCCTGCCACACTTATGGCACACAAAATATCAACTGTAACCAACCATCTTAAATTAAGGCAACTACATGGACATTATCAAAAGCAGAAATATGAATGTATCACCCCCTTTGAGGCCCTGCTTTTAGCAAGGCATAACACCTCAGCAGAACTTTCTGGGCTGCTATCCAGCCTCTGCCAGCATTCCTGGTCCCCGCCACTTTTCAAGGTTCCTATAGTGTGCAAGCATTAATGTCTTCTTGTCAGATAAGCTTTTCCAAGCAATGATTTCTCCATCTGTTTACACTCACTCCTAACTCCCACCTTACTGACCTCAAGGTCAAAATCTGCTTCGCGCTCTGCGCTCCTCAGCCCTCTCTCTCTCCTCACCCTGAAGATGTCAAAGACAAAAAGCCTTCCTAACTCTTTCTAACCTGCAATAATTAACCCTATTTAAAAACACATGTTATATATATATATTACTTCTGTTAGGGGCTACAATTTATTTCTGTTCTTAGATTATTAAAACAGTTACTGTGAATAATTCGCAGAACATAATAACATAACATACTAGCTTTAGAACAAATGTGTGTTACTACCCTATGCAACGGTACTCAGTTCATCAACCTGAAATGAATGAACGTCTCAGTAGGTCCAGCTAGAGTTAGAACCTTCAACCCTGATATTAAGCTCAAACCTCTGCACCGGGCACATTGGCTCACTGAGCCATTAAAAGCAACCCCAAATGAGAACAACCTGCAAATTTGTATTATACCTAAATGTGTGCATTTACTGAAGCCCAAGGCACTTTAAAGCTATTGTAAATGGCAAGAATGCTGTTTGAATAGTCGTTTTTACCCAATGTCGACTTTGATATTTGGGGCACTTAAAAATAAATATCCTATAATTGTGTTACATATTAATCATCCACAGAATGTTCTTTACAGATTGCAGAGATTGGACATTAGACATATCTCATGTAAATCCTTTAGAAAAATGAGTTTTTTTACGCCTGCGCCAAGTGAAATTCCATATGCAAATGTCCTCATTATGCAGTACAACACAACTTAAATTACATTATAATGCTAGGAGGTCACAGTATGAGTATTAAGCTTTATAAATAGTAAAAAACGAATTTAGAAGCACTTATTTTTAATAATTCTTTTTAATAATTAATAATTATTTTTAATAAACCCAATCATTTTTAATAATTCCACTATGAGGCATCAAGATGGCCGCCGAGTAGGAGCTCTCTTGCAAGAGCTCCAGGGTAGGGATCTCTGTATCGGAAAATATCCCTCGTTATACCCGCCATCCAGCCGTTTCCCTCGACCTTCAAGCCTCGCTACAAGCAACTGGATTAGCATCAAGAAAAGAAAAATATTTCCCACTTACCTGGACGACGCTCTACACTGATACGACCGGGACCTTCCGGCCTCATCGACCCCCTCCTGGCTGGGCACCTCGAGGACGTCTCGCCGTTCGCGCTGGAGACCCGATGCTCCTCCTGGCCCCCGACCGCCCAACGATTAACCCGCCTGCAGGGGTCCGGCCTGGATTGCCACAGAGACCTTAACATCGGGTCAGTGCTCTCTGCTCAGAGGCTGCATATGCTGGGCAGCATCTTCCTTTCATCGCCGCCGTGCGCCTGGGAGTGCACGGCTCATCCCTGCTTCCTCAGAGTGCCTGTGATCTGCCAGGCGCCTTGGAACGTTCCAGCGCTCACGCTCCTTCCGTCGCTTGCACAGTTTGCCGCCCAGCTCTTCATGCCCATTTCACGGCCTCGATGCTGGATGACCCGACTGCCCGACCAACTTCTGATTGTGCGTCGACCCTCCACCGGATAAAATTGCTGCTGGTGTGGTGATCCCACACAAACACAAGGTGAGACATGCCCCTTGCGCTGCCTTGTCCCTGCTCAGCGCTTCAGAATCCGACATTGCTCACGCTTCTCCCTAACACGCCTCATCTCACTTAACCTTGTGAGATAAGACTCGCAAGTTCAGCTGATTGGATTCCGAACAGAGATTGCAGGATAATTTGGAATTCAATATCGGCACCAAGTGAGGCCTTCCTCGCCAATGCCTGAAATACCCTAATTCTTTAGGTAATTGCTGGTTTAACTTGAGAAAAGACACCTCCTGGAAACGCTGATTATAAATTGCGTAACTTGAGAAAAGTCACCTCCAGGGAGCGCCGATTATAAATTGTTTTAACTTGAGAAAAGACACCTTCTGGGAGCGCTGATTATACATTTAGGGTTTCATATTTATAGTGGCAGGGCAGAGTGAAATTCAGGAGCTAAGCAGCGCTGACATCAATGGAGTAATAACAGCTGAAACAATATTGCGTGATCTAATCTAGCCTTACAAAATGGTGCCAAGCCAAGATCTGACGACTTCGAGGCCCCTCAAGATGGACGCGTTGCCACTAGAACAAAAGAGCCACTTTTTCAACTGAAACACTCCTGACTTATTTTTCCTTGGGATTTTAAATTGCTCCCTTCCTTAGCCTGGAGCTCCACCTTGTGGCCTTATCCTGAACTTCGTCCCCCTATGTTGACGTATCCTACATGTCCTGTTAATTTTTTTTTTCTTTCTTCTTTTTTTTTTTTCGATCTGCCCCTCATATGCTTTTTTATGGTTTTGACTTTTGATGTTTCTAACTAGCGCCAGCTATTATATGTCTTAATTATCTTCCACTGCTCTATGGCCCATAACCTTCTTTTATGTATCTGTGATATGATTCGCTGGACTGTTTTAACAATGCACCCAACTTGTGAATATGTGCAGCCTAATGACCCAGTACTCTTGGTCCTAAATCCCAGCGATCCTCACCCTGTATAGCTTTGCGGGGATTGATTGTTTGCTGTTTTTGGGGATATTTCAACATTGCCTTAATATTGCTTCCACCATATGCAACGGTGATGTGATTTGTTTGTTTCGCTGGACTTTGTTCTGCTCACTCCCTTCGTATCTTACTTAACTCATATTCTCTTGACGAAGGTGGAGACACGCCCACACGTGAGACCACGCCCACCCGCAGGCATTCTTAAGCGCTGACTACGTGCGCGCCATTTGAATGTGTGTTGACCTCTGAGGCAGAAGCCGGAGGACTTGTTCCTTTTTAAAATTTTATTTTCTGTCTTTTTTAAAACAAATTACTCACTCTCACGAGCACTCTCCACCGCGCCGAGCAATCTCCCGCATACCCCCTGACACAGCGGATCCTATCGCTGCACCAGGGATTTCCCTCTACCGCCATCGCGGCTCGAAGGCGGAGACACGCCCACACGTGAGACCACGCCCTCTCCCCTCCCTTCAAATGTGCCAGCCACGCAAGCGCAGCGGACGAGCGCAGCGGGAGCGCCGTTTGCGCGCCGAAGGCGCGCTTAAGGCAAGCCCGTCTGCGCCCGTCCGCGCTCGAACGGGGTCAGGGCTACAATCCCTGCCGGAACAAGCTCCCACTAGGGTAATATACTCGCGCCGAGACCTTCTCAGTCTCAGACCCACCAACAACAGCACCTGCAACTATGTTCGTGACCTAGACGGTCAATTCACTAGCTGCACAATTTGCCACCCAGCCCAGCTACAACTATCCATTCCACGCGTCTCTCACCCGGGCCTTAAACTTGCCTCATTGAACTGCAGGTCACTCCCCATGCATGCCCTGCTCATTAACCACCTAATAGAAGACCACGAACTAGACATTCTATTCCTCACGGAAACGTGGATCACCGACCACTCGGACTCGGACGTGGTCTTAGCCCTTCCCGCGGACTATAATATCCGGTCCCAACAACGTTCATCTGGCAGAGGAGGCGGACTGGCCATCCTCTACAGGAATCATTTTTCCTGTAGAACCTACGATGCCCACATCTTGGACTCTGAAAGCCTTCATTTCACCATCCAGCTAGCACCGACTAGCACGCTGTCAGGCCTCCTAGTTTATCGCTCCCCTGGCCACTATGGCCCGTTTGCTAGCGCCCTCTTAGAGTCAATAGCTTCTTTGGCCCATTCCACCTCCAATTTCACTATACTAGGAGACCTAAACATCCATTTCGACGACCCCCTTGACATTGGGGCAGCCGATTTGATCATTGACCTGGCGGCCTATGGCCTCATACTTACCAACTCCGGAGCCACACACACTAAGGGTCATTTACTAGACCCTGTGTTTACTAACCTCCACACCCTACAAACCAAAGAGTCCCTCCCCCTCCCGTGGACGGACCATTTTTTGGTCCCCTTCCGCTTACCAGGGGATTTTAGGAAACCCCATAAACCCGCCACCTATACTAGGGATAGAGCATGGTCCAGACTTTCGGCTGAGGATTGGTCCAAAGCCCTGGACCAGGCAACCCCTAGTCCATCGGAGGACCCAGCCACCGCGGACAGAAAGTTCAGGGAGTGGATCTCCACCTCCCTCGACTCCATCCTCCCCATAAAAACCCGTGAGGATAAAAACGGGAAAACTGGGTCAGCTCCATGGTACAGCCCGGAACTAAGAACTCTCCGCATTGAGAGTAAAAAAACGGAGCGACTATGGAGAAGGGACTGGCTCCATACTAACAAGGACGCCTACCGTAGGTCGGTGAGATCTTACAAAGCCGCCTTGAGGTTCACCAAAGCCGCATATTATGACACCAGAATAAGTAATGCCACCAACTCAGCGAGAGAATCTTACCTCATCGCCAAAGAACTGCTGAAAATACCGGCGCCCCCTTCTTACAATTCATCTTCGCCGGACAGAAGCGATGAACTGGCAACCTACTTTGACTCTAAAATCACCCGTATCCTAGTCTCCCTCCCGCCTCCTAGTCTACCTAATCACATGGACTTTGACGCACTCACCAATCAGACAGGAAATATACTGCCCCCACAACTCACTGCCTTTAGGGCAGTATCATTGGACGAAGTAGGATCAGCCCTGGCCAAACTGAATAGCGGCTCCCTCCTTGACCCCGTACCTATCAGATTCCTGAAAGCAGTCGTTCCCACTATCCTCCCCACCATCACGGAACTCATCAACATCTCGCTATCCCAGGGCTCTGTTCCACCGAGCTGGAAGAGCGCTGTAGTTAAGGCTCTTCTCAAAAAGCCCCAACTAGACCCCTCCGACTTGGCCAATTATCGGCCAATCTTGCTCCTCCCCAGTATCAGCAAAATAGCCGAGAAACTGGTAAACGTCCAACTGTCCCAGTTCCTTGAATCAAACAACCTTCTACGTCGGTCCCAAACTGGGTTCCGCCCTGGCCACGGTACAGACACCGCCCTCCTCACTGTCATCGAGGAAACTAGGTGCATTCTGGACTCAGGAGGGTCAGTGGCAGTGATCCTCCTGGACCTCAGTGCAGCCTTTGACACGGTGAATCACCGTGTCCTACTCCACCGGCTGGCCGTGGCGGGACTCGCGGACACGGCGCTTGCGTGGATAGAATCTCTCCTATCAGGCCGCTCTTTCCAGGTATGGGACGGCAATTCCCGCTCAGCCCCTTTCCCCCTCACTAGTGGAGTTCCCCAGGGGTCGTCATTAAGCCCTACTTTGTTCAACGCTTATATGGCCCCCCTTGAGGATGTCGTCTCCCCTTTCGGAATCAAGATAGTGAGCAATGCGGACGACACGCAACTGGTCGTCTCACTCTCTCATCTTGACAATCACCCGGACAATCTGTTGAACTGCCTCCAGGAAATCCACCACTGGATGTGCGAGTCATCATTGAAGCTCAACGGATCGAAAACCGAAGTCATGCTCATGGGCAAGAAATGGTCCACCATCCCACCTTCGGTCTGGCCAGACGCTTTCGGTGAGGTGCCCTCCCCGAAACCAGAAATCAAGACCTTGGGAGTCTGGCTTGAACCGGAGTTGTCCATGAAGACCCAGGCAGCCAAAACAGCAGGCACCTGCTTCGGACTTATGCGTTCCATCCGTAAAATCCTCCCACTACTCCCGCCCCTATCTAGGAAACTCTTGATTCAAGGTTTGATCCTTGCCCGGCTAGACTATAGCAATGCTGTCTATCTGGGAGCCCCTGAATCTACCCTGGCCAAACTCCAGCGAACTCAAAATGCGGCAGCCCGGCTCCTTATGGGCCTCCCTTCCAGAACCTCTGCCAGACCAGCGCTGAAGGCCCTACATTGGCTTCCAGTGCGGCAGAGGGTAGAATTCAAGGCGATGTGCACTGCCCACAAACTCCTCAATGGTCTTGGCCCTTCTATCCTGAGAGACATGGTCACCCCCTACAAGGCCCCTAGACTCCTACGCTCTGACAACGAACGCTTGGCCACCGTCCCGAGATTCAGGAAGGCACGCACTGGCGGTAGACGGTTCGCAGTAAAAGCGTCTGCAGGATGGAACTCACTCCCCCGCTGCCTGCGACTGGAACCCTGCCACCTCCTCTTCCGTAAAAAACGGAAAACTCTGCTTTTCCCCAAATAAGCTCCCCTTCCCCCTCTGGTTTCCACTTGTATCATTAGCGCGGGGATGCCTCCGGGTCACCAGGCGCTTTATAAATCGCTAAATAAATAAATATAAAAGCAAGCTGCATCCCTTTGCTATAATTTTAGACACATTCATTTATAAGCCTAAGCACAGAAGCCTAACTTGAAACATGACAAATTTTTGCGCCACTTTTTTTTATTTTTAGAAAGAACAACTATTTTAACATTGGAACCAAGAATATGCTTATAAAAATGCTTAAAGAGAGGAAACCCTTAATTGAAATGTCTTCCTGTAATACAAAATAATAAACCTTAGTTTTGGAACCTTTTTAAAACAACATTCTGAAATGCAAAGTTTCACCCGTGTTTACCTGAGGGCGAAGTCCTGGCTGAGTAAAAATTGCTTAGCGGCAGTAAAAGCTTGTCTCTCAGTGTTGTAACATGAGCACGGTGGCAGTCTTTTTCAAACTAAGACATATCAATGCGTGTTCTATAATATGCGTTTGAGTTCAGAAAAAAATTCACTTCAGCTGAAGTGTTTGCCTGTTAATATCTAATACAATGTATGTAAGTAAAAAATACTATAAGTTTATTTTTCTACAAAACACACAATTTCGTTTTTGAGGCCTTTTTATTCCTAGTGAATGTGAATTTTAATTTTATTTTTTAAGCATTTAACAGTGTGTACATGTGCATAATTGTTTACTCTATAAATTATATAGCAACATATAGCTATTTTAGCATATCACATAGTTCATTTCTGGATTTTTATCTAATTTCTACTTAATATTAATTAACTGACATTTTGCTTAATAGACTGAAAACATCAAGAAAAACCACAAACACACATTGAGCTCATTTCAGACAAACAGAAAGGGGTCAAACACTCAGGACACACAATACAGCGCGCTTTAGCCATTTATTTCGTAAATAGCGCCATCGCTATTTACTCACAGAAGTTGCACTAATGGGAAAACCATATTGACATTTAAACACATATTTAACCCACAGATCAATACTCAGGACAGAAACAAAGGACAGCCCACAGACTTTACTTAAACCAAACCATTTGTAAATACTAGTTGTCAGTCATATTTACAAGAAGCGCTTCTCAATAGTGTTCCAAAGGACTGCAAAAACAGCCCAACAGACTGCTGTATGTCCAAGAAGCCAAAATACACTCAATTCACTAGCTTTGCTGGCAGAACACCAAAAATCGCTCTGCATATCTCCATTCATAAAATTGCACAGAACAAAGGATCCTTGTTTGTATTTTGTCATATTTTAATTCCCTGGGGATACAAAATCACCAAGGAAGAAATATGTTTTTATACCTAAACCTATTTAGATATTCCCTCAGAGGGAGCCGGCTAATTCAATTCATATCTCACTATGGTACCTTTCAAAAAAGCAACACATTCTTCGATGTGAGCTTGAAAACAGGCATGCCAAAAATATTGCAGAATATGCAAATATTATAATCAAAGTAGTGCTTAAGGTACTCTCCGTACGTTGCACCGTTCAAATTGTATACAAAGTAAAGTAAAGTCTCCTCATTACCTGCCTACACAAATTGCAATTCGCATATTTATCCCATACAAATCCAAAGTTGGCCAACACAAATTCATATATTTCCAAAGCCTTAGTAAGCGTTACTAAACTACCTTAACGACTCTTACCAATCAAAAGGTTGTCCAAATTCTAACTGCCAAGTTCTGAATGACCTAACGGTCTTTTTTAGAATACTCACGCCAAAAAGGTTCTCAGTCAGGAGTGACATCATGTGGAGGATCAAAATCAGGAAGATCAGAAATATACTGGGCTGCAGAGACAAAGAATCCCCAGAATCTCCGTGCACAGAGTACCTCTTTAGTAGAGTCCTGTCCTGTCCTCCTCAGTAGATTTCAGTCTCCTGACAAGATCACTCCCTCAGATTCTCGATCCGCTCTTGGATAAGTCTTCTTCTGGCCGACAACTTGCTCACTCTAAATCTAGAGATCTCCTAATTAAACATATGTATCAATATGGATTTATTGATATTTGGAGGTCTAGGTCGGGTCAGAAAACCGGCTTTTCCTTCAGAAATTACAAGTACCGTCATAGATCTAGGATCGATTTTATTTTGATAAACAAGGTTTTGGATAAATCGGTTAGGACTGTAACTTATCTACCATCTCACCTGTCCGATCATTCGGCGATACTCTTAGACTTCGAACTGCAGTCTCAACCCCCGACTAGGTCTTGGTCAATCGACAGATCTTTTCTCACATCCCCCGAAGATTTGGAGAATGTTAAAGTGGAGACTAAATAATTTTTTTAAATTAACATTGGTTCAGCGTGCTCTAGTACAGTATGGGACGCTTTCAAATGCTCTTTGAGAGGGGTTATTAAGAATAAAACTTCGTTTCGTAAGAAACAGTATACCCAAGCGGTAACACTGATAGAGGCCAATATATCAACAGCCCAATCAGAATTAGAAAATCTTAACAATCCCCCCGAACATGTCGCACAGGCTAAACAGGAGGAGCTGATGAAGCTTAAAGGGCAACTGGCTTCTATATTAAACCAACGTATTTTGCAAAGGTGGGAAGCCAGCAAATTAGCCAATTTAGAATTTGGTGACGGGGCGGGCAAATTACTAGCTTGGAAGTCTAGAACAGATCAGACACGAAATAATATTGACTCCATAATTACTGGCTCTGGTACAGTATCTTCGGACCCAGAAATAAGGTCAGCCTTCAAAGATTTTTTCCAGGCTATATATCGAGAGGACAATAACATCGCCTCCGTTAATGTAGGAAACTGGCTTAATAAAATTTCACTACCAGAACTCTCTACAGAACAAGTGGCTTTTTTAGATCATCCTATAACGGTAGAAGAGGTATCGGCTGCCATACTAAATAATAAATCTGGAAAGGCGGCGGGCCCGGATGGCCTACCAGCAGAGATATACAAACACATTGCAGCTGAGATCGCTCCCTTTCTCACCAAGTTATTTAATCTGGTTCTGATAGATGGCGATCTACCGCCCACATCTTGGAATAAAGCTTCCATCACGCTTATTCTGAAACCAGGGAAGCCATCCACCGCCTGCGGATCGTATCGCCCAATTTCAGTTCTTAACGCTGACTATAAGATCTTCGCGTCACTACTAGCCAAGAGATTGGGGCAGGTACTATTACAATGTGAAGGTCTAGGTCAGATGGGTTTTTTATTTAAGTTCGGAGACCCCAAATTTTTTAAGAAAATCAAGCTGAAGGTATTGCAGGGCCTAGCAAGAACCTGGTATAACCTTAGAACCACTACCAAAATAGGCTACCACTCTAATGGTTCTCCTATATCGGATCTTCCTGCTCCTCCGGGTTGGACTAAAGATGCATTGATATGCCCACTAAAAGATGCTGGAATTTTAACATGGGGAGATCTGTTCTTAGAAGGGGAAATGCTTTCCTGGGAACATCTAGTGAGTAAGGTAGGCCCCAATCTCTCTAGACTTAAATTCCTGCAAATCTCAAGTTGGGCATAAGCACAAAAATATAGTCCCACACGTCGTCAACAACGACCTTTAGGAGGAAGTAGTCAACTAGAATCCTGCTTACTTGACAACGCACCAAAGTCTAAAGAGGTTTCCCACTTTTACAATTTAATCTTAGAGGAGATAGACAGAGTATTCCAACTTCCGGACCAGCTGTGGGGTTCCTTATTGCCTGCATTAAATGTGAATGAACTTTGGTTAACATCCTGCAACGTTCTCTGGGATATTGTTAAACCTGCCTGGCTTCGCAGAAACCACTTCTTTACCCTTCATAGGGCCTACTATTCTCCCCAGAGGTTGTCTGAATTCTCAACAGGTACACCAGTGGCTTGTCCCCGTTGTGGTCAAGTGGCAGCCTCAGATGCTCACATGTTTTATGATTGCCCACATTTAACATCTTTCTGGCAATCAATAGGCAATAAATTAACTTCTTCAATAGGCTCTATTGTGAGTATAGATCTCTGCCTTGTCATTTTTGGAGTAACGGACAAAAAACGTAGTGCTAATAACAATCTCTTGTTCTACTCAATGCTGGTGGTCCGACGTGAGATCTGCAGGCGTTGGAAAGAGTTTCCCCCCCCGACGCTGCACGACTGGAGTCCTTCTATGCTTCATATATCGAAATTGGACCTTTCCAGGGCTGGAAAACCTGAAAAAAGAGCTTTTTGGTTGAAACTCATTTGCTCTCAATAACTAGAGCTGTTTTTTTTCTTCCCCCCAGTTCCAATGATTATGAAGCCATGACGCACTCTTTTCGCTCTATCACTCAATTTGTGCTAACAGCAATGGTGGAATCTGGCTAATGGCAAGCACCATTCAAACAGTACACAAGGGTCTGTGATTTTTTGTGAAACTGACATAGCTGTAGAGTCTTGGCGCTTTCTCACTACGATCGACCCCTACCAGTCTTGCACTGAGACAGTATGTCTTTTTCTAAAATCACACATCTCCTAGTCCACGGTACTATTGGGCCAGCCATGGTTGAGATGAGGAACTTAAAAAAAAAAAAAAAAAAGATCACTCCCTCAAATAGCCACTTCTCTGATGAGGTCCACAATGACGCGCCAATTGAAGAAATCAAAACTCCTTCTCAGGGTCTCACTAATACTTGGTCCTTTTAAACTAACAAAAAGAAGTTGGCACAGAAACTGGAATATAAAAAAAAACATCTTTCATTTATACTCAAATGAGTGTGACTACGTCACACAGAAGCCGTAGCAACTGAATGAGGCAGTCCAAAGAGTACAGAACACTGGGGCCTTATATATGTGAGGGTTACAAACTCAGCATAAAAGCAAGGGGCAGTCCTAGCTCATGCAAGCATGCAAAATGCCTAATATGGACATGCAAAATCGGCCAAATATTAGCCAATAGGAAAACATTCAAAACAAGGCATCATGTAACCAGAACGTCCCCCTTGAGTCGTGTTTTTGCCCAACCCCATAAGTCAATCAATGACAGCACCTATAGGTCAATCAGTAATGGCAGGACATGTTTGTGTGCTTCAAAGGACAACTTGCAAAATAGGATAAAGCAGGGAAGGAATACCGAAGGCCAACAGATAGTTGGGACAAGGATTAGTCAGTCTAGACAAGGATTAGTCAGTTTGACTCGCAGCATTTTGTGTCGTATGTGAAAGCCACAATAACTATTTGAACTAGGGGTCTAATACCTCAAAAAAAGCCTGCAAGTGCTTAGAGCTGTTACAACCAAAGAAGCAAAAAACGGAAAGAAAGGAAAAGGATGAAAGTAAAGAAGCGGTAAGGAGAAATTGAGTGAATACTTAGATTCCCATCAATTGTCAGTGTGATCAGTCTTATCATTTGGTTATCTAAACCAAAGGATGGTATGTCCCTTGATCATCGGGACAACCTCCCCAAAGAGTTCGCTCAATAGAAACCAAGATGAAGAGCAGGGAAACAAATTATGCACCCTCAAATTCCATGACCACTTGGGAAAAGCAGTGCAACAAAGACAAAAGTGAGTGATGTTAAAATAGAGTGATGAGGAGAAAAGCAGAAATTTTATTAAGAATACCATCTCATCCTCTAGATTAAAAAATAGAACAGTGCAATAAGAAGTATTAACAAATAACCTCTAGTTCTTTTAGGCCAACACGTTTCAGCCAATGGGGTAGAAGTCCCCCAGGCTTTCGTCAGGACCTCTGTTCTCAAAATTTGCTACTGCATGAAAAAGTGAAAAAAAAGTAATTGCGATTGTAAATCATTGGAATTAATACAACCTGTTTATACAATTCCTCCACTTTAAGGGATGCGACCAGCATCTAAAAAACATTCAGACATAATCCTAGTCAATCCACTATTACAACTATCTGGTGTAGCTCAATGTATCCTGCATTAACCATCATAGTGTGACATGTAACCACGCAGTAAAAACTTTATTTATTGTTTTCTCACCCATCTTGATCGGGGACTGGACCTCACCTGACCTGGACCACGCTCAGGAATACGAGACCCCGCTCTAAAAGAGAGTGAACCAGGGGAGAAGAGAGATATATATAGAAGGTTTACCTTTCAACCATTCTACTGTGTAATTCTCTGCCTAAAATATAGCACTCTTCTTAGAAAAATCAACAGTAATCACTAAGAATATGGTAAACAGAGTAATCCTTCTAGCAACACTGTTCATTATTCTTCCAGACATATTAACCACCCGAACCACTTCAATATTCAAAAAGAAGGGGGAGGGGGTGGTCTGTTCATGAAAATCATGTCCTAATCAATGGTTTTTTATAATAATAAACCCACTCAAATATTGTCCTCCAAAATAGATTTATCAAGAGCTCTTAGCTACATAAATGTTTGACTATATATGTATACAAACAAAATGGGCAAGCTTCTCCTTTACAGAGCATTGTAGGTAGATTAACAAACAACACTACCCAAAAAGGTAGGTCATTTAGCATCATATCGGTAAAACAGTGAAACAATCCTCCAGGTCTCCATACTAACAGGAACTAACTGGTGGAGCTTACCTATCCATCGTTGCCTCGAGGGGGAGGTAACGACCGGACTAGGCGGCTTGTATTTAAACGTAAAAACCGATGGCTCACACGTGTGTTGCTGATTAACTAGTCCCCTTTGATTTGGCTTGAAAACGAGCCATAAGTTGGCAGAACAAATATCTCCAAGTTTGAACTAAACTTTATTGTTCCCCTAGCCATTAACAGACACCCGGACCTCGAAAAATAACGTTATTAATGGTGGTCGCCTTTCGAAAGTACCACCACTGTCAGTTCAAACTGAGTGAAAAACGAGCGAAAAACGAGCCGCGTTTTATAGGGAACTTCATGAAAAAAATGAATGCAACTTTATTGACAACCCAATGTCAATAGTACAATGGGACTACCTCTGTCTGAAAGAGTGACCCGAAACAAACGGGATTTTTTATCATAATTAACTGATCTACATGTGTGATGCCTGGTATTTGCGTGTCTTGAGACGCGACTGTTGGACAGGTGAACGTGTCAAATAGGGTCAACTGTTCTAGACACGTGGTAAGCGATGGATGTGAGATAACGGCGATTCATGTAACCATATGCTGAACATGCCGCATCCTGGTGTGGTGAAAATAATTATTGTTGGTAATCTATGTTACTCAGAGTGTGAGAAGTGCGAGATAGGAATAAAACAAAAACTGAAAAAAAAAACCAATAACGGTTGTGCCCATTCTTTACAAAGTCATTGGAAAACTGCAATTGGTGACCATGGTTCCTTACTCATAAAGATACATGAAACTACGATAAACGTTCTTTATAGTTTAAATATGCACATAAGATAACCGTCAAATGTCACACAAAATGAATAAGGAGATACAATGGTACATCCAACTGAATGCCACATTATCAGAAGTGAAAACCCAGTCGGTTACAGACTCGAACTCAGAGTATCTGGGGTTAGAAAGTTGAATTACAAGAAACATAATAATTCATATTGATCGTTCAGACCACCCGGACTCATGGTACCCAAATATTTTATCCAAAAAGTTTCTCTTCTAGATAGTAGAGTGTGGTGATCCTTGCCACTGGTGGGTTCTATTTGCTCTAAGACTGTGAATCTGAGCTGTGGAATATTATGTGACGCCTGTAGCCAATGTGCGGCCAGACTAAAAGATGTGTTTCGATTTCGTATTGTACTTTTGTGCTCTATGATTCTCACATTTCTGGATGTTCTTCCAACATACACTAATCCGCAAGGACAGCAGATCGCGTAAATAACTCCTATGGTGTTGCAATCAGAGTTGTGTTTTAGTTTAATGTTTTGTCCTGTTCTTGGGTGTGTGAATGTGTTTCCCACTATCACGTTTGCACATTGGCCACAGTTGTAACATTTATTCATGCCTTTGTGTCTGTGGTAAGTTGGTTGATGTTTGTTTTTTAATAACTCTCTTAAATTTTTTGGTCGGGTATGTGCAAACATGGGTATATCTGTAAATAAGTTAACAAAATCTGGTTTGTTAGCTATGATACCCCATCGTTGTCTAATGATTTCCTTAATCTTAACTGCCTGTTTCGATTGTTTCAAAATAAACACCATGCGTTCATTTGGTGGTTTCTGTTTCTTCTGAAGTAAAGATGCTCTATCCAATAGTGCTACCTTCGTCAGTGCACGATCCAATACTTCATCCGGGTAACCGCGTTGTTTATATCGCTGTATTTGACCTTTGATGAGATTGTCACAATGTTGTTGGTCCGAAGAGATTCTTTTAATGCGTATTAGTTGTGATGTTGGTAAATGATCTTTCAATGTTCTTGTGTGATGCTGGCTTTCAAATTGTAATAGGGAGTTCCGTGCCATTGGATTTCGATAAAATTCAGTCTCCAAGCCAGCTGGTGTTGAAAAAAATAGAGAGCTCTAGGAAAGCCAGCCTCTCCTTATTGATCTCCACCGTGAATTTCAAAAATTGGTTCCTAGTGTTCAACCACTGGTGGAAGCGAAGTATAGTGTCATGGTCTCCTCGCCACACCACCAACACATCATCTATATATCGCTTCCACAGCCGGATGGATGTAAAGAATGGATTATCCGGGGTCAGCACATGTTCTGTCTCAAAAGTGTGCACATATAGGTTTGCTAAACTTGGCGCGAAAACACTTCCCATGCTCGTCCCCGAGATTTGTAAATTGATGGTATCCTCATATCTAAAGAAGTTATCTTTCATCGCCAGACGAGCAAGTGCCATAATAAAGTGCACCGGGGTAATTGAGTCAAGATCCGCTCCTTCCAAGATGGATAATACTGTTTCCAAAGTCTCATCCTGTGGGATGGAAGTATAGAGGGACTCGACATTGAAAGAGACTAAAAAGTCTCTTTCAATGTCGTATTCAATATCCGGTATTATACGGAGCACATCTTTCGTATCTTGCAGATACGTTGGCATCTTATGCGCAATGGGCCGCAAAAAATGATCGATAAATGTCAATAAGGGCTCTAAAACGGAGCCTTGGCCAGAAATTATAGGCCTACCGGGTGGTGGTCTTTGGGGTTTATAGACCTTTGGCAAGATGTAAAAATATGGCATAGTAGTGTGTTTGGTCTGTAAAAACTGGGCTTCAAGGGCTGTTACCCATCCCTTATTTAAAGCCTCATTTACCATACACATGATGGTCTTACATAGTCGTTCAGTTGGGTCTTCAGACAGAGGTAGATAGGAAATTCTATCGCCCAATTGTCGAAGGCATTCTTTTCTTTAGTCTTCGGTGTCTAGAATCACAATTGAACTGCCCTTGTCGGCTTGCTTAATCGTAATTCCATGATCCTTGGATAAGGTGTGTAAGGCTTGCTGTTCGCGCCCTGGGAGATTCCTGTAATGATTATGCTGACTCTCACACAGTTTGAGTACGTCCTCTCTAACCGCCTTTTCAAACATCACACCTGAGCTGGTACGGTATGTGCATGTGGATTAAAGGTTGACCGTTTCCTCAAACCAGTGTTCATGTCACCCTGATCGATTTCTAACTCTTGTCTGTCTTTAAAATAATAGTGGAGTCGTAATTTTTGAAAATATTGAGCCAGCTCACACTGTATTTGGAAATCATCACCTGCAAAGGTTGTGACAAATCCGAGATCTCTGTTGAGGACCAGTTCTTCATCTCTGGTTAAAGACCGAGTGCTGAGGTTTACTACAAGGCTGGATCTGTGCTGGTCCCTGCCTGTGGAGGGTTCCTCCTGGTGTGGCTCCGAGTTCCTGCATGTGGGCCTAACGATTCGTCCCAGTGTACCTGTGCCCTCTGGTTTCTTCTTCTGCCCCTCGATCTCTGTGGGCCATATCCTAAAAAAGACCGATTGTTGTATTCAGGCTGATAACCTGGAAAGGGGGCAATGGGGGGCTGAAACGGATGAGGTGGATAACCCCAAGGTGTTGGTGGCCACCATTGTGTTGACTAGATGTACCTGGAGTGTCTGAGTCACCACCACTCTCTTCTGAGCTAGAGCCTGAGTAAGTACAGCCATACCTCTTGCCATTGTTCTTAAATTCCGGCAGAGAGTAATTTTCACTTGTGTATGGGTATACTCGCTCATGTTTAAATTTAGCAAGGTCTTTTCTAAATTTTTCAATTTTGGTCTGTAAGATGGAATCTTTCAATTCTTTAATGTTCTTGTTGGTCTCTTCCTGTTGTTTCCTAAAGAGTGTAGCTGTTATAGTTGTCTTGATTTGTGATTCCAAAATCTGTATTTCTATTAAAATAGAATCCGCTACTCTTTTAGCTGTACTAATGATTAGAATTAGCCAATCACACGTGCAGCGCCAGGCTATCAAAGACCAATCTTATAGAAACACCTTATCCTGTAAAAATAGTCGTGGGGCATTAGTAACCACCAATCCTGGTGGTGCGCAACTTGCCCTAATATATTCCGCCATAATAGTACCGTGTATAGAGGACCGTGAATGTGATTTCTTCAGAATGAGTATTTTACCCCATTCATCTCCACCACCCATAGATGTTGCCTGGGGTCCATCTAAAATGCTTGGCACATCGTCCAGAATAGATTGGTAGACTGTGTCATCATAAGCTAGGCCACTGATTTAGGCCATGTCTAGAAGGACTGAAAACAATTGAAGTCAAAAAGAAAGAAACTGGTCTTGAAAATTATCCCTGTGACCCTTCTCTCCCTGTTGTGTGTATGTATGTGAAGTGAAAGGCATACAATAAAGCATATCTCATAATGAACCAATACAATAACATAAACATAAAGAATTCCATAAGGGCGATGGTGCAACAAGCAACCGTCCAAACCCTCAATAGAGGCAACAGTCAAAATGACCTTGGGGGGTGCGCTACGTAATAAGTACAGGTGATTAACAATATATGTGTCCAATGTTCCAGAGGCTCCCCGTCTTCAGGCATAGTGCAATATAGTAAACTAAGTGCCCCAGCTCGGGGATCCCCGCTAGGCGAACAATGCGTATTGGTGCTTATGCAGCTGTAACAAAGCATGATTTCAAGTCCTTCCCTCCCCTCCAATAACATGATGTCACTCACCGCTCCATATGCGTCTCGGAGACCGAACAGTGGCCGCCGCACGTGAACACATCATTAACGACTGGATACGTCCACATATACATCACAATACCTTAGTTTGTAGTCCAATCAAGGATACAGTCTCGCTATGTTCATACGATGATGTCAGCTGTCTGAGGAATGACGTCCGGCTGCTCAGTCGAGTCCTGCGAGTTTTGTAGACCATACACCTGCTCATCATCGCTGGACAGGTCACGTTGACTGGAGTTTGATGCATCTTCAGCCCCCAGAGAATCACTGATCTCCTCCACTGCCTGCAGGGCATCTCGTTGTCCACTAAGAATCAAGTCCGCGTGCAGTCCCATCACCGGCGAGGGCGGCGTCCGGGCTCCCGTTGATCTTCTCTCTCTCAGACGGCGACGGAAGGGGTCCCTCAATTTTGGCAAGGTGGCCGACACAGAGGCGTCACGGGGTCCCGCAGCTGTGAAGGTGTCCAGCCAATCTTCTGCTTCCTCCGGTGTAGCAAAGACATGTGTTTTGTCACTCGCCACTACCCCAAGCGCGCCGGGAAGAGCAGTGAATATTTCAGGTTGTGTTGCCGAAGTTGCTTCTTCACTGCCATAAAGGAGTGTCTTTGCCTCTGCACCTGGATAGTATAGTCCGGAAACAACATTATTTTATGATTGTCTATCTGAAGGTCTTGCAGTTTCCTGGTTTCCTGTAGGATTGAGCAATGATCTCGATAGTTGAGAAGTCGGAGGAGCATGGGCCATTGGTTCGACCGCGTGGGGGGGGTCTCGCAGAGACTATGTGTGCACGTTCTATGACAAAGTGACGCGAGAGAGTTCCTTGTGGTAGTAGGTCTTTGAGCCAATTTTCCATGCGTAGCGTGGGCTCCCTTCCTTCCCAACGTTCCGGCACACCCACTATGCGCACGTTGTTCCTTCGTGCCCGCCCTTCAGCGTCCTCAGCCCTGTCCTCCAGGAACTCCACCCGGTTGAGCAAGTCCTGTACATGTTTGTCTGTCTGGACCACTTGTGGTTTGATGTCAGTAAGCGCGGTTTCCAGAACGGTAGTGCGGTCTGTTAGATTCCGGTGATCTGCATGTAAATGAGTGAGGTCGATTGCCACCATATCGATCTTTGTCTCCAGAGAGGTGCGGGTCTGATTGATAGTTTCTTCCAGCCGTTGCATCGCAGCAAGCACTGCATTTAATTTATTCCCCATTTGATCTGCGGTTACGTGCTTCACCATCTTGTCCATTTTAGGCTTAAGCAGCAGCTGTGGGGTCTGTGTTCCTCCCGTTCCTGTCCGTGCCCGGGTGCCACCCAACATGGGTCAACTATGTTGCACTCCTGTTCCGCTCTTTATATAACAGGATTTGAAACGATGTCCCCTGGGCGTGTGCTTCATGGCAGGGCTCCCTCCGATGTTAGGAGGTTGTGAGTGGTGACAGTAACTGTCTCACAGTCCGAGACCGCTGTGGTAGGGCACCACAGCTTCTCTCAGATGTGCGCGCCGCAACCTAGTTGCCAACTGCAGCTCACAGTCATTTGGTTGGCTTCTAGTGGCGGTGTCGATGTATGCCCCAGGGAGGGGCAGGTACAGTGTGCATCTATGGCGCAATTATCCGCAAGTGCCAGCCAGGCTCACCCCCGGTCACCTTCCGGGTGTCTCGCATAGAAACATGTGGGCGTGGCTCATCAGTGTGGTGATGTTTCTATGTCAATAGTTCATTAACTACTAGTGCAGCAGTGTGTGCCTCCACATCGGCGCATATTCCAGAACGCTATGTGCCAGAGTCACCTCTGTGGATCTGCGTAGCGGCAGCTCAGTAGGCTCACAAGCGCCGTTGTCCTCAGGCATTAGGTAGGGCAGGCGCAAGTCATCGCTACCAACCATCACCCAGTTCTCACATTAGTTCCAGCAGGTCTCTTTACAGTTTACAGCCATAGGAGCGGTCTGATATGCCAGCGCCGCAATTCACAGTACCTTAAATGGTGTCTCTGAGGGCACAGCCGGTCCCAAAACAGCTCTACGGATTGCAGCAGGCAGCCTTGCAGTTGAGGCTCACTCCTTGTATTTGGGTTATGGGGGTGATTGTGTTGATGACAATCTGGGTTGTTCTATCGCCCGTCACTGTACTCCATTCCCAGCATCTGGCACCAGTCGTCAGGAGGATCCATGCAGAGACCGCCCACCGGCAAGGCCGTGGGGGCCCCATCCACGGCACAGCACACATTTATGCGAAGCACTTGGGATGGTAGTAGGGCAGGTGACCACAGCTCTCCCCGTCTGCGGGCCCCCCCAGCAGGTCAGGCACCAAGGCAGCTTCAATGATGCAACCAGTCACCAGTCACCTCACCAGTCACTCCGCCTCACACTCTGTGTTGAATTGCAGCCGACACCGCGGGTGCCGCGCTGCAAAAATGCTCAGATGGTACAAGTGGGTCCCCAGACCCGCCACTTCGCCAGTCAGTAGCTCCGTCCTCCGTGGCAGGGTAAACAGCCTCCGATGTCCCTCGTCAGCAGGGGCACGCAGAGCATGACTGCGCCATGAGGGCAACGGCCGAGCAAGCAGTCCGGGCAGCGCCTCTACACAAGGCGCACTCCCGCCCGATGCAGTAGCCAGCAGTCGACCCAGGAATCACGATAGATGAAGGTAGGTGGGGGATGCTGTGGGGGTCCGATCACGCAGTGCCTCGCATCAGCAATCGTTTCATCAGGCGGAAATAGGGCAAGTGGCCATAGCCTGTGGTCATCAGTTCATTTCGCCTGTGCCATTTTCTGTGGCCTTGTTGGCGGAGCGAATCCTCAGGCTCGCTTGAGTCATGCCCGTCACAGGGATCGCGCCTCAGCCGGCCTACCAGGGTGATATCCGCGGGGTAGAATCTGAACCAGTTAAAACCAGCAACGAGGTTCCGGGCCGTGTTCCTGCTTTGTTTGCGCCTGACAGTGGCCCCGAGGGTATCTTCATACGGAGTACAGGGCCTGTTTGGGGGAGCCTCTGGCAGAGCTCTACCTGGGCACGTCCTTCTCCATCTTAGCTGTAGCCACGCCCCGTCATGATACAATACCTTTCATGGCCCCAAGGTTTTTCAGTCAATGATTTTATAGCAAGAGAAGATTCCATGGTCCAGTTCGCCTCAATAGAGTCAGCTTTAGTAATGATAAGGGACGCACGGGAGAATTCTGAATTGGCAAAATGTGATATCAAGTCAGCTTTCAGGTTATTGCCAGTGCACCCCTCTGATTTTTCTTTGCTGGGAATCTTTTTTGAAGGAACATTTTTTGTAGACAAGACTCTTCCCATGAGGTGTGCTATATCCTGCAGATTGTTTGAATCATTCAGCTCTTTCCTGCAGTGGTGTTTTTCTTTTCGTACAGGACATATCGGAGTGACACACTACCTTGACGTTTTTATTTATGGGTAGGGCTGGCTCCCAACAATGTGAAAAGGTGTTACAGAATTTCAAAATATTTGCACAGGACATGGGCGTGCCTTTAGCAGAGGACAAAACAGAAAGCCCCAGTTGTTGTCACACATATCTTGGCATTGAAATAGATACCAATAGGATGCAGGCTAGGCTCCCTGAGAAGAAAATAATTGAAATAACCAGGCCTATTGGAACATGCATGCAAGGTTGAAAAATTGACATTATTGGAAGCCCAATGTTTGTTAGGTCATCTTAATTTTGCCTGTAAGGTCATACGAGCAGCCAGGGTTTTTTGCAGGCGTTTGGGTTTTTCTATGTCAGGTATTAAGCTATCACATCATAGAATCAGGGTAATGGCTCATATGCGAACAGATTTTGAGGAATGGTCTACATTTTTGACAGAATTTAATGGTGTGACACTCTGGTCACTGGGCGAAGATTTCATTTGGCAGATGCAACTTTTCTCAGATGCTTCTGGGGCCAATGGTTTTAGCCTTTTTTGGGAAGGAATATGGTGCACAGAAAGATGGCCAGCCAGGTGGGTTGCTGAGAAGAAAAGTATAGCTTTCCTAGAGTTTTTTTCCATTGATAGTGGTTCTAGCAGTGTGGGGATCTAAATTGGCAAACAGAACAGTGATATTCAATGTAGATAATAAAACAGTAGTTAACTTAGTCAACGGCCAGAAGACCAAAGACAAACAGATGTTGAAGTTATTGCAAACTTTTATGCTAGGCTGTTTAAAGTTTAACAGTATACTCAAAGTTAAACATATTGTAGGAATGGAAAATAACATCACAGATGCCCTATCTCGTTTTCAGTGGGAGAGATTCCGTAGTTTGGCGCCCAGAGCAGATATATGGAAGACTCAGATACCCAGCGAGATATGGGATTTGGCGATATGAATGCTCATCAACTCATCGAAAACTCATTAGCAAAGAGTACCAAGCTGGCATACAGAAGAGCTTGGCTGGAGTTCTTAGACTCAGATGCAACGTATAGATTTTATGATAGCGTTGGGTTACAACAGCGCAGAGAGGATATAGTTAGGCTCATTATGCTTAATGTTGATAAGAACATTTCTTCTACTACAATAGCTGGTATGCTAGCTGGAATATCATTTTATGGAAAGTTCTTTTGGGGATATGAGCCATCGGCAGGGGAAATGGGCAGGAGAATACTGCAAGGCTGGGCAAAGACTAAAAAGAGAGAGCTATACAAAAGAGAGCCAATATCTCTAAAACAGTTTTTTTTTATTTCATTTGTTTAAATTGTGAATGATTTGGCTCTTTTTGGTGCTTTCAGGATATCTGAATTGTTAGGAACTCCCATCAATGATGACATAAAAACACAAAATATATCCTTGGTGCATTCAAATATAGACATTTTTCTTGAGCACTCGAAAACCGACCAAACAGGCAAAGGTTCAAAAGTAATTTTGCAAGCTATAGGTGGTCCTTTATGCCCTAAACAAGCATGATTAGATTTTCTAACTGTAGGAGGTGCAACCTCAACCTTTATTTCTCAGCACTTGGATGGATCTCAACTTAAAGCCACACAATTACTATCAATCTTACGAAAGTCATTAAAGAGTTTTGGGAAGAATCCAACCAATTTCGGTACACACTCATTCCGCATTGGGGCAGCCTCAGATGTGGATTTTCCGTTAACAATGTTAAAAAACTGGGGCGCTGGTCCTCAGATTGTTGTTTACGTTATATTAGGGATTTAGAACATCACAGTTAAAAGGGGGGATACTAATCGTTTTCTCTTTTCAGGTTTGGTGGCAGATTTGGCATTGTCACTGCATCAAGTTTGAATTATTGGACACTCATTCATCAAGTGGGCAACAAAACAAGCGGAAAAACAGCATTTTGGGAAGAATTTAGGTTTTTCTTCTGATGAAGTTTTGTTGTCTTGGTGGGGAAAATGCGGCATGAAGTTGGGGCAGCTTATGCCAATAATGAGTGAGTTACCCGTTAAGAACAAACCAGAAGTGGTCATGTTACATCTGAGGGAAAATGATTTAGTGCCGTTGTCAGGGCTTGGGCTACTGATAGAGATGAAAACAGATTTGGAACTTCTTTCAAAGATTTACCCCAACACACAACTCATCCTAACCGCACTGATGCCTCGCAGAATTTGGAGGGGGCAGACAGATTTACTGCCAGTGAAAGAGCAAGAAGGAAAGTGAACAGAGAACTGCAACGTTTTTGTTCCATTAATGGTATATATTGGTTAGTTCATGATGAGATTACTAAGGAAGATTACCAGTTTTTTAGGCATGATGGCGTTCACTTGTCCTTTATTGGAAATTAAATTTATATTTTAAACATTAAAGAAATGATTTCTAAGATTTGGGATGTACACACATGGTGTTGAACTCATGCTGTTGAAGGGACAGCACTACTGTGGACGTTTTACAGTAACATAACTGTTTTTCTAAATTTTTTGATTGAGAAACATCTTTTAACCCACTTCCCCCCTTTTTCTCCACGTTCCACTCTTACCATATTTGCACCCTCCCCTCCACCCCTTTTCCTCACCCCCCTCCTACAAATTTTTGTTTTGTTTTATATCAGTTCATGGTGGTAGTTTTTCTGGATACATGTTTATTGTGGATAAGTTATCAACTGTTTGGCGACAGGATAGTTTGTGTGCCTTCAGGTAACACTTTTTTATAATCGAATAAAGTTTTTCACCTGTTTGTCGACAATGGTGCTCTTTTGTAAATATAACTGATGACAAGCGTCCAGTTCTCTTGAATTTCTGGTAAAATGAAGGGGGGGGGGGCAGGAAAAATGCCTGAGTTAGGGTTTTTCCTGGTGGCAGAGTTGGAGGAGATCAAGACAGGCAGGAAGGGTTGGGGGAATTAGGAATAGCTTCGGACAGAGGGAAGCAAGGGAGAGAAGCTGGAGGCAAGAGGTAGGCAGGAGATGGAGATAGGGGGTTGGGAAGAAGGATTAGGCTGAACAAGGTTGGGTAATAGTTGCTATGGGGATATTGCTTAGGGGCGGGGGTGTTAGTTTGGACTATGTTTGAATTATGATCTGTATATAAATATGTATTGTATTGCCTACCTGTCCAATAAAGCAGCATTTTACGCCAAATTTGGGACTTGGACGTGTTTATTGACCGATAAATCTACTTGAATACGTACACTGCTTCAGTGCCCGTTTACTTACCACAGGGATCTCTTACCGCACAGGAGCGGACTGGCTCCACAGGTAATAGTTGGGCACTTCTTCAGCTCCCGGCGGGGAGCGCTCTACTGGGCCATAGTGCAGCAGTGTATAGCTGGCTTCAAACAACGCAGGGGAAGTCGAACCGCTGGTAAGGTGATGACGCACAGCACACGTGGAGGACAGTCCGGCCTCGTCGCCAGTGTAAGGTTTGTGTCCCCGCTATAGCACAATTTGCTATGATGGTCGCTGAGTGAACCACAACTGTTCACTCCACTTTTATTTATACATTTGAGCTGCTCCTGGTTCTCCAGTTGTATTTGTGCAACATTTTATGGTTGAGGCCGGGTGGCACTCTATAGAGCTCACCTAACGTGCCACAAGCTCAGTGATACGGCTCCCACTGGGTATGAGTAGTGACACTGAGCCACCGTGAGACCCTGTGAGCCTAGAAGTGCTCTGCCCCTGTGGCTGAACCACTGCCTCTGCCACACACTATTTCAATATCAGGCCTGTGACCAGAGGACCCAGTAACCACAATTCCAATTACTCACACCCCAGTGTATTGCGCATTGCTCCTCTAACTTTTATGAGTTTCTGAATTTTCAGTTTCGTCTGCAGCCGTCAGCCTACCAGGACCAGAAGAAAATGTGCGGGCACGAGCAGACAGCGGTTAGCGTTACAAGTCAGTGTCTAACAGAAGGGACCGAGAAGTGTCCTTGCTTTCCAGCCTCATAAAATTTGCAGGATGGGTGACCCTGAAAACTCATAGTCTGACATCATTCTCTACACTGCCAGTCCATCACTGCTACTTTTAACAATACTGTCATGTATTCCTATAGGTTCTGAATCGATCCCCCTATTCCTGACCCTATTCTGGTTAAACTAACTATCAAGTTAACTAACAGTCAGCCCATGAGGCAAGAACAGCCCCCATGATGCAGATACCGTTATCTGACGCAGTCACACTACGGCACAGGAACGTGTTATCTGATTAGGTCATAACGCTTGAGATCTAATTAGACAAGCGACATTCCTCCAGCCCCTGATAAGGCATACGACGTTCTCATAACAAATCAAACCTATGACAACCTGGAAAATCCGTGCGGCCATTGTTTTGATTTCACAGAGAACTTTAGTAAAGAATGTGCTAACGAGCAAGTCGTATGACATCTTTATTGACGTATCTATGTCCATCCTTACGTCAATCTCGGCACCTTTAAGGTATAAATATTGCCGATCTTGCCCTATGCAAACACACGCGTGGTGACGAGACGGAGCAGCCATACTTGCCGAAGCCGAGAGCAGAAGCAGACCCCGCTGGCGCAGCCCCGCCTTCCTGACGCGCTGAGAGACGCGCTGCTATCTCAAGCCGAGAGACCCAGCACCGGCGTTTCCGGGTAGCCCTCGCAGGCAGCCTGGAATATCGAGACCAGAGAAAGAGATACCATTCCTCATTCATCCTAACTTCCAGGTACAGAACTGAATAACCCCTCACAGAGAATTCTTTAGTTATTCACTTGGCAAAAACAAACTTAACTTAAACTGTAACTTTCTATTCCCGCCCACGCATTAGACTTAGGTCAGGTACACGGGGTAGGCGTATTTAGAAACACCAGTTGAGTACGTTTAGTCAAATGTATATGTGTATGTAAATATATTTTAATCATTTTAAACATCATATGGCTCAGAAACCATATCAATGTTTTTACAGTATTATTTTATACTATTGCTTTTAATGTATGCACTTTACTTAACTATAAGTATTGCAATAATATCGATCCATTTCTCATGTATGAGAAAAGAGACTGATCAATAAATAACACCTTTTTATTGAACACGCCCGTCTCTTCCTTTTCTCTACATTCTGATGAGACTAAGAATGCACGTACTGACTGAGTAAAATAATTGCCTTGTGCTCACACGACTCTCGAGATTGACTCTTGATTAGGGGAGAGCAAAGTTGTCATGTTCTATGGTTGTCAGAAACTAAATCCCTTCTTGTCTAATCAGGGAAGTTAATTCCTCCTTGAACATTCGAGAAAGTTTCTAGCGAACTCTGAGCTACGCTGGCAAACCCAAAAATTAAGTCTAGTATCGACAGTAGTAGACCTAGTTAACGTCTGGTCTAGGCCTTTACTGCTGTAGGTATTATTCCAATGCGCAGAGCCTATTGGGAAAATAGGAGCTACACTACATGGCGCCCAACGTGTTTGGAAAGGGCGATAAAACTAACGTAAGACATTTAGAGTAACTCAGTCGTGCTTTCTCACTCAGACCCCTTTTTCCATTATACTCCAAAGACGTCTGGAGTGGGTGAAAGGTAATATCCTCCAAAACCTCGCAGGAGGGAACTCCTATGTATGGTTCTTGGTATAGTCAACGTTGAAGGATACACTGTTCCAAAATATTGTGCATCTAATCTCTGTTTCCATAAAGAAACCTGATCTGCAAACAAACATAATACCATCCTGTCTGTAAAATGGCAGAGAGTGATGATGAAAGAGAGGCAGTTGGATTAGCAACTGAACTCGCAGATGCTGATGCTACCATGCAAGCAGCAGACCCGAATATAACACTCATTCCGGTCATTAAAAGGAGATCTATAACCTTAAAACTTATAGAAAATGGACTGACACCTAGAGGTGGCACAGTCATATTCGTAATCGAGGCACACGAATATCGGCAGACAGAGGTATACTATTCATGGATACATTTTCCAGCAGCAAATGCTGTAACAAAGTACTTCCACTATTACAAAGTAGAGGAACCTCCTGAAACGTACACTCCTTTCGAGGAGGTGGAAGTACCACTCAAATTCCAAGAGCATTTGCTCTTATTTGATGGCGCCCTGATACATAACAATCACATTACAAGGCTCGGTCCTTTAGGAAGACCAGGAGCAACGTGGCCGGTCTTAGCTGGATACACACCACATCCAGACATCGAAAGAATGCCTGCAGCAGAGCTGTTAATACAGCTAAAACAACTACTAAAAATTCATAGACAATTAGTTCAGTATGTAATGCGGACTTCAACAATTCAGCCAGCGATTAAACTTCCACAGCTGACCCCTCACCAGGGGAACACAAATAAAATTACACCACAGAACATCCAATCCTGCCTAGGTAAAGTTCCAGCTAAACGGGAACAGATACCATTCTGGTTGGCACAGAAAATTACCCAAATAGAGGCGGTGTTTCCTGACACCACCCCATTAGAAAAACACAGGATTCTGACTATATGTCTCCCAATGGGAATCGCACCACACATTGAGGACTGTGACACTTGGGGTACAGTCTTTGCTTCCATCTACACAAAAACGCACGGTGTTCCATCCATTTCGGTAATACCAGATGTGCTAAAACAAATTCAAGATGAATACGGTCCAGAACCTGCTTTAACTCTTGGTATGAAATTACTAAAAGACTTCAAGCAGGTCTCGGCTATATTATTAGCCAACATAAAAGGTGAGGCAGCAAACGTGGCGATCCGCCAGAGGTTAAAAGAGACAGATATAGCAGACCAACCAGCTGAAATTGCCAGAATCATAGAAAAATCCTATGAAGAACTAGGCAGAGATAGTCTAGGTGGAATACCAGTAAAACCGCAACTGACTACAAGTCCAGAAAAAATATTTTTTAATAATAATTCACCAAAAAAGAACTGGGATGGAAACAAACAATCCAATCCTAAAGAAAAGAAATTCCAGTCCCGAGGGAGGTCTCCCAGGCGAAGAGAGAAATCTCCAAACCAAAGACAGAGGTCACCGCAGAGTGACCCCTCTGGGAATAGATATAACCTTAGAAATAGGGATAATATTAAAAAACCTGATAGATATCAAGACATTGATACACGTCCCTCTCAATCTTTTCAGACTTCCTCGCAGAAATCGGAAAGAAGAGGACGATCAGAAGAGCACGCCAAGTCCAAAGACAAGGAACCTGCTCAGCTAAAAAAGAAATTACAATTTCCAAAAAAGAAGGTAGCCAGTATCAAGGTAGTTAAAAATGCCGAGAATACTGAGGACACAACTGAAAAACGGAGAATGGGCTCAGACAATGCTAGACAGCGCAGCAGAGGTGAGCATAGCTCGCAAAGTCCTTATGAATCATCTGGAGACAGTGGACACGAATGAATACCTTCAAGTGGAAACTGCAGACACCAGAGTTAGCAAGCCCCACAAGATATACGAGATAACATTACGTATAGAGGGAGATAAGACTAGGAAAATAAGGGGACTATTTTGGGATAACCTCTCAAAGGGTTATGACATCCTTCTAGCTGAAAAAGACTGGCCACCAGAGTTTGTCAGGGAGTGCCCTCATGGCGAAGAAGTAATTATGCCTGCCTTCTCGAATCAAATCCCGATTCATAAAAAATACACACTTGCTAGAAAGTGGGCAGTGGCCTTAGCACCTGCTTTATATAAAAATCATGTAGGATGGGATGAGGACTCCCCTCCTCACAAAATCCAGTTAAAATCACAACCTACTGCACAAAGGCAGTACCCAGTTAAGCAAGAAGCTAAAAAACAGGTAAATGAAATACTAGATCAGCTAGAATACCAGGGGGTGATTGAAACTTGCACCTCACAAATGAACAATCCCTTGTTTCCGGTCTCCAAACCAGACAATTCATATCGTCTAGTTTTGGATTACCGACACCTTAACACATGTTGCAAAACCTTTGCAGTGCAAAACTCACACAGTGCTGCACTAATGAATAACATAGTGCGCAAAAAATACAAAACAACCTTGGACATCTCCAATGGATTCTTTTGTCAAAACATAGCACCAGAGAGCAGATCTTTAACTGCATTCTCAGTAAATGGCACTCAAAAGCAATTCTGTCGGTTAGCCCAGGGGTACAAGAACAGCCCGGGGGTATTCTCAGCGAGAGTAACAGAATTACTACAACTATATGATGATGAAGCATTATCTTATGTCGATGACATTTACTTAACAGATGATGACTTGGAGACTCACTTGAAAAGGGTGAACACCATAATACTTGGGTTCGCTGCAGAGGGTTACAAATTCAACTTTAAAAAATCCAGAATTGCCCATCTGACGGTCCTATTCTTAGGATATGAGTTATCAAGTGAAGGCAAAAGCCTGGCAGACAATTTCCTAGAGAAATGTGCCGTAATCCAAGCTCCTAAAACACTAAAAAACCTACAGTCAATTCTAGGTTTCCTAAATTTCGGAAGAACATACATTGCAAATTACGCAGAAAGGGTCAAACCCCTTTATGATCTAATTAAACCAGACTTTAAAAGATCCAATTGGACTCAAACACACACAGAAATTTTGAGATCCTTACAAACAGACATGCTAATTAAAACAAAATTAGAAACACGTGATAACACACGCAAACTTGTGATTCGAGTCATCCCAGGGAGATGCGGATTCACATACCTGACTTCTAATGAAGGAGAAAAGGTACCAATTGCATTCAAATCACACTTGTACACTAAGGCTGAAATGAAATTTAGCCCAACGGAAAAAATTCTTACAGCAACACAGACAGCTATAGCAAAAGAACGAGCCCTGGCACAAGGTAAACGAATAATAATCGTGACACCAATACCAGCCTTAGAGGCGGTAACAAAGGCAAGCATTCCAAATGCTAAAGCACTCCATCCAAGATGGATACAATGGGCTAACTCTCTTGCTGCAACAGACGTGGTGTACGAATTTGATCCTTATTTAAAAACACAAGAATTTCTCCAATATGAATTTGAATGTCCTCCGCCAACCGAAATTCTGCCTCTAGATCACTACGGCTGTATAATATATACAGACGGATCAGCACAACCCGCAGTAGGGGGTAAACAAGCTTACAGTGCTGCGTGCGCGATTGTTAAAGGTCGTTGGCACGAAGGGAAATTTAAACCAACCCTCACTAAAACACAATCCCTAGGAGATTGAACAGCTCAGCGAGCTGAACTACTAGCATTCAAGATGGCGCTTGAAAATACCGATCGAGAATTCCCCACACTCATAGTGTGCGATTCGTATTATTGCGTTCAATCTTATAATGAATACTTGCAGATCTGGCTTCAGAACGGTTTCAAGGATGCGAAAGGTGGCACAATCAAGCATAAAATGCTCTGGGAACAAGTAGCTCTTTTACAAAAAGAACTACCAAAGACTCACGTGATACATACACTGAGTCATCAACGTGATGGCGTTCACGTTGCAGGGAATTCATTGGCTGATGAGGCCGCGAAGGCAGCTGTGCAAACGGCTTCCGTAGCTGCCGTCACCAGGTCAAAAACAAAAATAGACAGCGAAATATTACAAGCTGTCAGCGCTTCAGAAAAGGATTCGATAGAACCACTCCCTAAAGGCTTTCCAGTAAAATACTCATACATAACTGATGCAAACAATGTTCCTTTTGCTCAAATCCCTGGAGTGGGGGATAGGGCAATTCCAAACATGGAACATAGGTTAGGACTAATAATAGCGGCACACGAAGGGCTTGCTTCTATCCATGCTGGCGTCTCAGCCACAGTATCATTATTAAAACAGAGATACTGGTGGCCACAAATGAGAAGACAAACGAGGAACTATGTTCTGGCATGTGAAATATGTCAAAAAATGAAAGTATCAACGGTGAGACGTCCAGCGCAGACGCCCCTTCTAATCTCGGATAAACCATTAGCCTGTGTTTATCTAGACCACTGCGGTCCCTTACAAAGGGATGGTAACTATAAATATATCTTGGTCGCAGTGGACTCATGCACGAGATTCATATGGATGTGGCCCCAGCGAACGGCTGACGCCAGAACTGTTATTAAAGATTTGCGAGTCTTTATCGGCACATACGCAATTGGCATGCTGCATTCGGACAATGGTCCTGCTTTTAGCTCTCGGGCTTATAAGGAGGCCATGGTCAGCATGGGCGTGCAATTGCGGTACTCTTGTCCATTTCACCCTGAGGGGAACGGAATCGTTGGAAGAAAAAACCGTGACATAAAGCAATCTATAACGGCAAAGGTATTAGGTTCGGGAGCTGGGTGGGTCAAACATCTAATAAGTGTCCAACGTAGTCTAAATAACTTGCCAAGAAATTCTCTGAAGGGATTCAGTCCGTACGAATTATTATTTGGAACTAGGATGTTGATCTCTGACCTTGATAGTCAGACTTCAGTGGTTAAAGAAAAAAGCTTTGATGTCAAAGACCGTTTGGCTATTTTGCAGGACTTAAACAAAACAAGAAAAGACCTGAGCAACATACAGTTGAAACAACAGCCAACGACCACTGAAGAATCACCACCTGTCCCAGCAAGACCTGTCTGGATTCCAAAAGTCGGGGATCTAGTCAGGGAAAAGATCGCGGTAAAGAAGGAATTTGGGCCTTCCTACAGAAAAGCAGTTCCTGTCTTGTCTGTCAACGGGACAAGATCAGTTGTACTACCGCCACTTGCTGAAAAAAAGGAGAACCGAGTTGTATCCATCGACCTGGTAAAACCACAACATGTGGCCGATAACAAACAGTAGGCCAAGTGGACTCCCAATAAGTAGCAGAACACCAAGGTTTGCTACCAGCACAGAGGTCCTAACAAAAAGGCTCATCACACTCGAAACGCCTAAAGAAGAACAAGAAGGACTATGCAACAATGCAATAGAACTCAGACCTCTGAAAACCCAAATAAAGACATTTAGCAGAGACACACCAATCTATACTGAAGTACCAAGTGAAAATGCAAAAAACAGAAATCCTGAACCAATTGGAACAATTGACAGAACTGCATCCGGTTACTTCATCAACTTCGATGATTCCTCTGACGGCTTCAGTGAATCAAAGACACAGCCATCATCAAAATCCTTTAAAGACAAAGCTAAGGAACTTTTGAAACATCTGAAAGAAACATATCTCATTTCTCCATGGATTGAATTTTGGGTGGGTTTTGGTGCATTTATCCTCATACTTTGGCTCATCATGGTATTTACTTTGGGACGCTTCATTGAGGGAAAATATGCTAAAATGGACACAGCAAGTCAGAACATCAACTTGGTCCTCAAACCACACACATCTTCACACGTCGAGAAAAGAGAACTTTCTTCAGCCAACTTCACAGCCAATCCTATACCTGGTGGGGTAGCCTGGGACAACACTGACTATGAAATTTATGGTCCGGTCGAGATCCTGAAATATCCACACCAAATCAAGATCTCCTTGAGTGACTTTGCAAAACCAAACTCATTTGCTGATGATTGGGACTTCGAAAGTATTAACAACATGATGTCTGACTTAGTAATGTCTGCTAAATTTACAAAACATGATTATTTGCAAGGTTCTACAAATTATGATAGTATGTATTGCTATAACCATTATGGTAACCATTTTTTACATAAATCTGCACAACCTAGAAATGTTTTAAGTTATAATCAATGGGAACATTGTGCTACACCTCCAAAAGGAAGCTCTAGAACCGTATATGACAAATATTCATATTTTTCAGGTTTTAACATAAGTAATGCTGAAACATTTTATTTTAAATTGTCAAACAAGACAGGGATGAAAACCATGATAACCAACACAAAATTGATATATTCAGATTCATTCTTTGAAAAAATGAATTCATTTGGATTTGATTATTGGGACAAAAATGTTGATTTGAAAAGTGTTTGGGGTACAAAAGAATGGCAAGTACAGGGTATAGAAGCTTTGTTTAGAGCCTGCATGATCCCAGAACAAATGATATTTTTAAATGACACTGTTCAACAAACCACCTGTCTTGGCTTAGCCAAAATCAAAGATTTAATTAAACCGTCTATTCCAAAGCCAACAATGTTTAGCAATAGCTCTGATACAGATGAAGAGATAGACGTAAACCATATACTAAACCAAAACAGAACACATCCTGATTGGAAACAATGGTTGATCTGGCCCACAGATACAAATAACTGTCAAGATAGATTCCTGAATAAAACACAAGGTTTCAAAATGACCAGGCCAGACCCTAGATATCCTCAAAGACATCACCCAGGGATAATAACAACCTACAGTGTGGGCAAATTATGCCTTCAGTGGCTACAAACTTCCACACTGCCTGAAATTAAGCAACACCTAACTTTACTTACTGATGGTGCTGACTTGCGTGATTTCATTCTGGGACCACGCAAACAGCGTCAAAAGCGTTTCATAGCAGCCTCTGTATATGCAGCATACAATGAGGCCTGGAAGGTTACTCAAATTGAAACAGCAGAAAGAATACGGGAAATTGACAGTATTAATTACTGTAGTGGACAATGGGTTAATGACTCTGTCCTCCAGAATTTTTTCATTGGACAGCATTGTGTCTTCAGCAATCGATATATTATCACAAGACTTACTGTTATTACAACATGGTCAGTCACAATTGCGTTCTATTGTACAGCTTGGCTGGACGTTACAAAATCTGCGTTCAGGCTATGTGCCTTGGCGTTTAATCAACACAACGTCACTATTCCAAATCTTTAACCTTACTGATAGACAAATCGGTATGGCGCAAAAGGGTGCTGATTATACAATCTTGAGCATTGAAAAACTAGAAAGATTACCAATGACAATGTCAGAACGACCCGTCAGTGAATGGATAATACACGGAATCATAAATATTCCAATCTCAACCTTCAGGTTTCAATACTGCCAACAATATATACAGGCTCGCATGTACGAGAAATTGGGAAAGGGGTACCTTAAAACAACTTGGAACCTGCCCTATTCACATGCATGTGTCAGTAATAAAGGACAGAAGGTGTTTCTTAGTGGCAACAATTGTGCTATGTCACTAAGCGGCACGCTTCTGTGTAACGGTATTAGTTTGCACGGAGCCTGTGAAGGGAATTCATACAACCTTTCATGTCACCAGCAAGGCGCACCTGCAACTGAAATAGAACCATTCTTTCAAAGACTCTATAATGGGAGTTACATTCTTATTGTAGACCGCAGATGTTGTAGTCTTATGCCCGGGACTCCTTATCTAGTCACTACGACGGCGAAGGTCAAGTGCTGTGGACGCTCTTTATTCCCCAGCTCCTTTCCAGACAGGGAGGCAAGGGCATGGCCCAGTTTGAAAATTACTTCTATTCGAATAGATACTTTAAGCAGAATGAAAACAGTGCCTCTTCAGACGCCTACAAGGCTCACGTCATCAAAAGAAACGTATGATCTACAAGTCGCAAGGACGACTGCAGAAATACATACATTATTATCAACTAATTCCCCCGTACATTTCGCGGAAATCCTGAGCGAAATCTTAAATATTTCTGATACCAATGGGATCTCAGGGGTATTTAAGACAGTATTTTCGATGGCATTAACACCATTCAAAGCCATACTGGGTATTTTTCCAGATTTCGTCCATTCGATTTTTGGCGGACTTCCCCTGATCCTGGGACTAATTGCAGGAATCCTATTCTTAGTCCTTATTTTTCGTTATGGCAACCCATGTCACAGATCAAACTCTCGCGACAATGGAAGATACGATCCTAGCCATTGGATACCGGGACCGGATATCAAAAATCCTGGGACTCTCCCGGCTTAGAGACCTAAACATGACTTGGTTTCTATCATTTCGACCAATGTGGCAAAGGTGTGTTTTACCTGTACTAAGGTGTCTGCTATGCGGAGAAGAATGCGTGTTAGACACCTGTCTGACGCTACAATCGGATGCGCCAGTGGATGCAGATACACTGTTGGTTCCTACCAAGGTTCACGCTTTGTGCTGCCCTCAAAGGCTGCCAATCCTGATGACGGCATTCCTGGAATCTTCACCACTGCGATTGAAGAGTAGTGAAGTTCAAGATGAAAGCAGCATCGAACAGGTACGACCTTCTGTCAGCAATGCGAATCAGAATGTCAATGCAGACAATCATGCGCACGAATGCATGGTTACCCCTATTTCCGACTTAGTGGAACTTTCCCATGAAGCTGTTGACAGTTTTTTCGAAAGCCTGAATGATATGATGTTCTCTCCAGAACAGAAATAGAGACTTTTGAGCAAGCTCGCACACGGCGTTCCCTGAATTCGGCCTTCAACTTTAAAAATAAAGTCACATGAACAATTCTTCCCACCAGTTCACGGACAACAATTTTTTAGCAGCCCCAAATTATTTTTCACAAATTTTTCGGGACACTTATCTTCTGCTTAAAGTAAGAAACTATTCCTAGAGAACTAAGATTTCTATTTTTAGATACTTTATAAACTTTAGTTGCCCGCTGGGATGTTCACAAATATTTTATTATGTGATGAGATGGTCTCGAACTTCCTTTCTATATAGTTATATTAAGAGCCATTTCATGTGTATTTTTCAAATACCAAATTAGCAATAATGCATACAAATGCGTGTTTACTTTTGCATTTAATTCATAGCTTAAGTGCATACAATATATATGACTGCAATTTTTCAGTATATTTGAAAATTTCAAAATGCATTTATGTATTTTGGGGTGGTAAGGTATACACTATACTCTATAGTATGTTGTACTATGTTATACTATGCATAGATTAGTAAATATGTCCATAGTTAGCGTGGAGTGGGTGTCATGTATTCCTATAGGTTCTGAATCGATCCCCCTATTCCTGACCCTATTCTGGTTAAACTAACTATCAAGTTAACTAACAGTCAGCCCATGAGGCAAGAACAGCCCCCATGATGCAGATACCGTTATCTGACGCAGTCACACTACGGCACAGGAACGTGTTATCTGATTAGGTCATAACGCTTGAGATCTAATTAGACAAGCGACATTCCTCCAGCCCCTGATAAGGCATACGACGTTCTCATAACAAATCAAACCTATGACAACCTGGAAAATCCGTGCGGCCATTGTTTTGATTTCACAGAGAACTTTAGTAAAGAATGTGCTAACGAGCAAGTCGTATGACATCTTTATTGACGTATCTATGTCCATCCTTACGTCAATCTCGGCACCTTTAAGGTATAAATATTGCCGATCTTGCCCTATGCAAACACATGCGTGGTGACGAGACGGAGCAGCCATACTTGCCGAAGCCGAGAGCAGAAGCAGACCCCGCTGGCGCAGCCCCGCCTTCCTGACGCGCTGAGAGACGCGCTGCTATCTCAAGCCGAGAGACCCAGCACCGGCGTTTCCGGGTAGCCCTCGCAGGCAGCCTGGAATATCGAGACCAGAGAAAGAGATACCATTCCTCATTCATCCTAACTTCCAGGTACAGAACTGAATAACCCCTCACAGAGAATTCTTTAGTTATTCACTTGGCAAAAACAAACTTAACTTAAACTGTAACTTTCTATTCCCGCCCACGCATTAGACTTAGGTCAGGTACACGGGGTAGGCGTATTTAGAAACACCAGTTGAGTACGTTTAGTCAAATGTATATGTGTATGTAAATATATTTTAATCATTTTAAACATCATATGGCTCAGAAACCATATCAATGTTTTTACAGTATTATTTTATACTATTGCTTTTAATGTATGCACTTTACTTAACTATAAGTATTGCAATAATATCGATCCATTTCTCATGTATGAGAAAAGAGACTGATCAATAAATAACACCTTTTTATTGAACACGCCCGTCTCTTCCTTTTCTCTACATTCTGATGAGACTAAGAATGCACGTACTGACTGAGTAAAATAATTGCCTTGTGCTCACACGACTCTCGAGATTGACTCTTGATTAGGGGAGAGCAAAGTTGTCATGTTCTATGGTTGTCAGAAACTAAATCCCTTCTTGTCTAATCAGGGAAGTTAATTCCTCCTTGAACATTCGAGAAAGTTTCTAGCGAACTCTGAGCTACGCTGGCAAACCCAAAAATTAAGTCTAGTATCGACTGTAGTAGACCTAGTTAACGTCTGGTCTAGGCCTTTACTGCTGTAGGTATTATTCCAATGCGCAGAGCCTATTGGGAAAATAGGAGCTACACTACAATACAGGGAAGTATTTACAAGGGACTCTGCCTCAGGTCCCTAGCAGTCCCATCTAATAGAAAAGTATGATTGGTGCCACTTGAAGCTGCTAACAGTGAGAGCTCCAAATAAAACATAGCCTAGTGTGAAAGAGGAAACTAGATTAATGCGCCCTCTTTGAAGGTTGTCTGTCACAGAACAATCACAGTGCTCTCCCAGTTGGCCACTAAATCATGTCTGTACAGACAGACTAACAGAGGAGCACACTGGACAAGACAATATTCCTCAGGAGTCAATGGTAGTAGGAGAAGATCCAATTGTTTTTTTAATCACGCCAGCCCTCACACAAACTTGATTGATATCATGTTTGATATCATGATTCATCATATGGCCTGATCCTCATCCCACTGCAGATTATCAATTGTAGTGCGTGGGCTAATTCCTGCTGAGGAGCTCTTTAGCAAGTGGAGCATTATTGTAGCACATCTCCAGCCTTATTGTGCACTCAAATTGACAACTTGTGTTATTTGCTTCAATGATACTTTGCCGTCCAAATATAAAATTGCCCAAGGTAGACTTAATGTTTGAATGATATTTCTGCTCAACATCAATTTTTAAAAACAAAGATAAAAGGGCAAGTTAAAACTTCTTGTAGCAGTTTGTAGACACCTGTCAGGGGATTAAATGATAATATCCTGTGGCAACTAATAGGTTGAGTGATTTACATACTGCTTCTTCTATCATACAAATGTAAGCACTGGCACAGATCAGCACATTGCGACAATTCACACTCTAGGTGCCCTTAGGGATGTATGTTTGAACATTCCATTCAGCTGAAACTCCAGGAAAAACAGCCATAACAGAGTCCTTGACCTATAGAAACCATCCGTGATCAGTATACTTTCACTGACTGCACAAGTATAGCGAATTTCACGATATCTGATCTCAAACAAAAACCGTCACAGTTAGTCGTACTCAAATACAAAGGGGCGACAAACTTGTTAAGTACAATCAAGCCATTAGAAGGTCTACCGCTTTAAATCGTGTAACCAGTTTGCGATACAGGGAAAGTACCTACAACAAGCATGACAAAATAGCAACTCTATAATCTGTGGGGCATATTTAACAGATAATTAGGTTTGTGCAGCACAGCAAGTCGCCTTCCTGTGTGGCACTGCGTGATAGAGAAAGGGCAGAAATGCACTGTTCCAAACTATATACAGTGCATTCCTGTCATTTCCCATCTTCGGTGCACAATGTACGTCTAGTACCAACGCGGACACCATTGTTGGTAAATCTGGGAATGTACCAAAATCCATGGGTAGATGTCTGGGAACAATCACGCTCCATCCATGGAAGGCCTCCCTGGGGCAGGCATTTATCAAGCCATTAAGGGCAACACAGGGTGGGCTTGTTTGTCTCGATAAATCTGACCGAAGTTTTGTATCACCCTTTCACCCCCTTACGTGTAGCAATGGGAACACAAAACCTTCATAAATATGCCCCTAGCCTAACATACAACTGTGGACACAAGCTTAACACAGGATGGCAGCGGGAATGTAGATAAAGGGGTATATTTATCAAAGAGTTGTTTCACCTTTGCGCCACGCAAGGGGATGGAAGAGCAACGCAACTACTAAGCCAGATTTATCAAGCCACACAAGGCCCCAGGAAGGCGTTCCATGGGTGGAGCAAGTGTGGGTGTTCAAACGCATCTACCCATGGATTTTGGCACATTCCCAGGTTTACCAATACTAGTAGACCTATCAATCATCGTATCAATCATCGTATTTATATAGCGCACTACACACCCAGAGGGTCTCAAGGCGCTGGGAGAGGGGGGGGGAATCTGCTACTGCTCGAACAACCAGGTCTTGAGTTGCTTCCTGAAGGCGAGGTGGTCCTGGGTCAGGCGGAGGTGGGTGGGGAGGGAGTTCCAAGTCTTGGCGGCGAGGTAGGAGAAGGATCGTCCCCCTGTGGTGGCTCTGCGGATGCGGGGGATAGCGGCGAGGGCGTGGCTGGTCGAACGGAGCTGGCGTTTGGGAGCGTAGAAGTTGAGGCGGCTGTTGAGGTATCCTGGTCCTTGGCTGTGTAGGGCTTTGTGAGCGTGGGTGAGGAGACGGAAGGTGATTCTCTTGTTGACCGGGAGCCAATGTAGATCTCTCAGGTGTCCGGAGATGTGGCTGCGACGGGGGATGTCCAGGATGAGTCGTGCTGAGGCGTTCTGGATCCGCTGGAGTCTCTTCTGGAGTTTGGCGGTGGTTCCGGCGTAGAGGGTGTTGCCGTAGTCCAGACGGCTGGTGACGAGGGCCTGGGTGACCGTCTTCCTGGTCTCGGTGGGGATCCACCGGAAGATCTTACGTAGCATGCGCAGGATATTGAAGCATGACGAGGAGACGGCGTTGACTTGTCTCGTCATGGAGAGGGAGGAGTCCAGGATGAAGCCCAGGTTGCGTGCGTGGTCTGTTGGTTTGGGTGCGCTGCCTAGGGCGGGGGGCCACCAGGAGTCGTCCCAGGCGGAGGGTGAGGATCCCAGGATGAGGACTTCCGTCTTGTCCGAGTTCAGTTTCAGGCAGCTGTTCTTCATCCAATCGGCTACCTCTTTCATCCCTTCGTGAAGGTTGGCTCTGACGGTGGCGGGGTCGTTGGTAAGGGAGAGGATCAGCTGGGTGTTGTCGGCGTAGGAGATGATGTTGAGGTTGTGCTGGCGTGCGATGTCTGCGAGGGGGCTCATGTAGATGTTGAAGAGGGTCGGACTGAGCGAGGAGCCTTGAGGGACGCCGCAGATGACTTCGGTGGCTTCAGATCTGAACGGGGGGAGGCGGACTCTCTGTGTTCTTCCAGCGAGGAAGGAGATGATCCACTCCAGTGCCTTCTCCTGGACTCCGACGTTGCTGAGGCGTTGTACTAGGGTACGATGGCAGACAGTGTCAAAGGCCGCGGAGAGGTCAAGGAGGATGAGGGCCGCTGTTTCTCCATTGTCGAGCAGCGCTCGGATGTCATCGGTGGCTGCGATCAGGGCGGTCTCGGTGCTGTGGTTGGCCCGGAAGCCGGACTGCGAGGGGTCGAGGGATCCGTTCGTCTCGAGGAAGGCGGCCAGTTGCTTGTTGACGGTCTTCTCGATGACTTTTGCAGGAAACGGGAGCAGCGAGATGGGGCGGTAGTTCTTGAGGTCGGTGGGGTCAGCCGATGGCTTCTTGAGTAGAGCGCTGAGTTCGGCGTGCTTCCAGCTCTCCGGGAAGGTGGCGGTGTCGAAGGAGGTGTTGATGATGTCCCGTAGGTGGGGTGCGATGATAGCGTCGGCCTTGTTGAAGACGTGGTGAGGGCAGGGGTCGGTCGGAGATCCGGAGTGGATGGAGTTCATCGTGCGGATGGTGTCTTCGGTGCTGATCGGAGTCCAGGCACGGAGGGTGGTGGTGGGGGGCGGTGGTTCGGTCGTGGTGCTCGTCGGTTGAGTGCTGAAGCTGTTGTGTATGTCCGCGATCTTGTTGTGGAAGTAGGAGGCGAGGGAGTTGCAGAGGTCTTGCGAAGGGGTGATGTCGTTGTTTCCGGCGTTGGGGTTGGAGAGCTCTTTGACGATGTTGAAGAGTTCTTTGCTGTTGTGTGCGTTGTTGTCCAGTCGTTCCTTGAAAGCAGTTTTCTTGGTGGCGCGGATGAGTTGGTGGTGTTTCCGGGTGGCAAACTTGAGGGCAGTCATGTTGTCCGGTGTTGGGTCTCTGCGCCACGTTCTCTCGAGGGCTCGGCAGTTCTTCTTGGAGCTCTTGAGTTCGTCGGTGAACCATGGGGCTTTCTTGCTGCCGGGTCTGCTGGGCTGGGTCCTCAGGGGGGCGAGCTCGTCTGCGCAGTCGCTGATCCACGTCGTGAGGTTGGTGGCCGCCTGGCTAGGGTTTGTTGTGCTGGTGGGGGGGTTCGTGCTCAGGGAGGACGCGAGCTGGTCGGCTGTGATCTTGTTCCAGCTTCTGCGTGCAGCCTGTTGCTGGTGGATCGTGGTCCTTGCGAAGCTGAAGTGGACACAACTGTGGTCCATCCAGTGGAGTCCGGTGGCGTGGCTGAAGGCGATGTCCTTGCTGGATGAGAAGACGGGGTCGAGTGTGTGTCCGGCGTAGTGGGTGGGGGTGGTCACCAGTTGCTTGAGTCCGAGGTTGGCGAGGTTGTCCAGCAGGGTGGTGGTGTTGCGGTCGTTGTTGTTCTCCAGGTGGAAGTTGAGGTCCCCGAGGAGGATGTAGTCAGCGGAGCAGAGGGCGTGCGGGCTGATGAAGTCGGCGATGTCTTCGCTGAATTGTGTGCGTAGTCCAGGGGGTCTGTAGATGAGGGTGCCTCTGAGGGTGGTCTTGGGGTTGATGTGGACTTGGAAGTGCAGGTGCTCGGCGGTAGCGAGGGTGTCATCGGTGTTGGTCGTGATGCGGATGGTGTTCCTGTGGACGATGGCGATGCCTCCTCCGGTGTTGTTGATGCGGTCCCTTCGGATGATCTTGTAGCCGTCTGGGATGGCGATGTCGGGCGCTGAAGAGGCGTTCATCCAGGTTTCCGTGAGGAAGGCGACGTCTGGGGCTGTGGTGTCGAGCAGGTTCCAGAGCTCGACGGCGTGCCTGTGGACGGAGCGGGTGTTGAGCAGGATGCATCTCAGGTGGCTGCTGCTGTTGTTCGTAGAGGTCTTGGGCACTGCTGGAGTGGTGCGGGTCGGGGTGCAGGTGACCTTGCAGGCGTTGCAGCAGAAGGGTCCGTGGGTGCGTCTCGGGGTGGCTCGGTAGCAGCCCGGGGCTCGGCCGGCGTTGAGTGCGTTGAGGGCGGCGGCATCGTACGTCCGGCGGGTGGGCTGGGGTCTGCGGGGGCCAGGGGTCCTGGCACTGGGCACGGTCCAGGCGCAGACGGGCTTACCTTTGGCGCACCTTCGGCGCTCATTCGGTGCTCCCGCTGCCCGCGTCCGCTGCGCGGTCGCTGAGGGGGCGTCATAAGTCCGTAGCCGGGAGGGCGGGTCAGCTGGGAGGCGGGTAGCGGGTTGTCCAATGGGCTGGAGGTGGGCGGGGCCGCAGGGAGGCAGCGGCGGGAATCGGCGGAGGCGACGTGCGGCTCAGCGGCGGCTGGGTCGCGTAGGTAGGCTGGCAGACAGGAAGGAAGGCGCTTGGCAGCAGGAGGGGTGACCCGGCCTTGATTCCGGTCCAAGAAAGACATGGCTTGGCAGTTCGGGATGGACTGTTCCCATGAGGCACAGGGTCAAGGCAGATTTGTCATAATGCCACACCTCCCCAGGTGAGGTGTAACAAGCAGAAATATCTTTATTTCTCCTTGTTTATTCCTCTTTCTATATGTGCTGCATTCTGTAGCACACATTGAAAGAAGAACATACCTCAGTGGATTGTTTTCTGTGCAGGAAATTGTCTCTTCCTGCACAAAAAATAATCCTCCTTACAACGCAGGCATTCTTGCACCATGGTGGAAGGGTGCCTGCATTGATGCCACTCATTACATTAATAGACAGGAATGCACTGTATAATGGTAAATACCGTACATTTCCCTATAATGCAGCGCAGCAAGGCAGCTTGCTGCGCTTCGTGATTTCTTGGTAAATGTGCCCTAAAGTAACTATAAGGAACTATCACAATTAAGACAAAATGGAGACCTCTTGCCAATTACAGGATGTAGGTCCAGGCATACTCCAAAGATGAACAGTTTTCAGATGTAACCCACTGCAACATGACAGCCGCATATTCCCAGCTTCCCTCTGAAAAGGGCAGTGTGTGACAACTTCACCACATTGATCACATGTCTGCTACGGGCCACTAATAAATTCTGAAGTTGCACTCCTTGTCACGACAAGCAGCAGAGAGGTGCGCTGGAGTGGTAGGCCACACCCGCAACTCGCAACTGTCCTGTAAATAATGTCTGAACATAAAACAGGTATGCCCTTAGTGCAAAGGAGGAATAGATTTGAGCTGAGAGGCTGCCCTCCTGCACTGCAGGAGCTCTATCTTTAACTATACTAGGACACGTCAACACTGCAAGAATTGCATTGCAGAAGTATCACAGTTTTAGTTTTAAACTGCTTGATGAGTAATGTTAGATGCATTCGGGCCAGCTTTATCATTATTTCACACAATGCAGCAAAAGCAACTTGCTGCGCTGCGTGAATGGGAGAGGGCAGGAATGTGGTATATATTCTAATATATGGCACATTCCTGATGTTTCTATCAAATAAAGGTGACGGAATGCACACCTTTCTCATCATGAATTGTCCAGTCTTTATCCATGATAATGAACCAAAACTTTGCGCGCTCACTGAGCGTATTCCTTGCCCATGGCACACTGAATGATAATCCAGGTTATGTGGCGTGTCACTATGCCCTAATTCCAGTTGCACAGCACAACAATCGGTATACAATGATTCTCTAATGTTATTCGAGCTTCTATTTTTATTGCATTTAATCAACACTGATTTCAAGCTTTTTCACACTCTTTCAATCTTAATCCGCATGCAAGGTGCCATGCCTTTTCAAAAGCTTCAAATGCCCAAGATGTGCCCATCCGGACCTCTTTCAAGAACACGGTAGAAACACATGATACTTCTTAAGCAGTATGCTTTTATTCTGACCCAATGCATTTCGGGCTTGATAAACCCTTCTTCATGGGTAACTGCAAATGTCGATATAAAAAAAACCACCATTACTACATAATCCTACGTATAACATAACCCAGATTCCCCTTATAACATCAATTCCATGATAGTGCCATATATGTTCAAACACTTTACCTTTTATTATCCATTTATTCTCAACCCTCATGTGAACCTCAAAATAAATCCACTCAGTGTCATTCTGTTTAATCAACAACCTCATCCTATCCCATAAGTTATTATCTATCCTATCTCACCATCTTCACCGCCGCGTACACATACCACAAAACTCATTAATCGCACCCTTCTTACCTCCAAACTCTCCAATCTCTTCCCGCAATCACACTACATCCACCTATAATCACCCGTGCTTAGCACTGCCTATTCAGTCACCCTTCGCACTCTGATTGCGGACTCAAAACCTCTCCTACTTTCACACTTCACACAGACCCCATCCCCTACGTTCAATCCCCTTCTAATTTAAAACATTTGCGGCATATGCCAGCCATCCCAAATCGCATCCCTCTCTCTTCCAAACTCCCAGATCTTTCCCAGTAATCCTGCCTCCTGCACCTGAAAACAACCATATCCATAACAAACTAATCTTTCTTCCTTCTCACACTCCCCAATTCTAACCTCACCAGTCTCCCCCTCTGCCCGCATTCAATCGCCTTCTAGTCAAACAGGCTCACTAATATACTCCAACCATCCCAACCACCGTTCATCACATACCTTAAGAAACTGCATCCCGCTCTTAACTCCTCACTCTACATGATAAGAATGTTTGCTTCCACACGTGACCCCCTCTTTAAACCACAAATCATCTACCAAACCCCTCCCCCGAATTCATATGCTAATTGAGCACCTGACACTCCCTCTACTCAGTGATAAATATTTAGGATAGATGCACAGCTGGTTTTGTTGTGATACAGGTATATAAATAGGGTTCAAGTATTCGCTCGTATCAATGAGTAATAACCATAGTCTACTGACTATGTCCATGGTCACATGACCGGAACTTTTTTCAAAATAAGGAAACGCGGCCAGAGCTCGTCTCTGCGTCGCCATCACAGAAGACCGTCAGCAGATTTGAGTATGCCGAACAGACACCACAGGTTAGTTTGATAGAACCGCCAGACCAAAAAGGCAGCGAGCGTTTTATCTAAACGCTCGTTTTACACGTGCTGACATTCTGCTCTTTTCACAGATGTTACGTAGAATAACTAAGCATGGGCGGATTTTGCGGATCCACGATTCACGAATTTGCGGATTCACGGATCGTGGATCCGCAAAATCCGCGGATTATGCGGATCGCCGGATTTGGGGGCGGGGCTTCCTTGAGTGTGTGGGCGGGGCCAAACGGACGGGGCTTCCATGCGAGCGCACATGCCGCTTGTGTGTATAAAAGGTCAGAGACCGATCAGAGCAGCAGATTAAGAGACAGAAGCCCCTGGTCACAGGAACAGCACGGGGATTCCGCTCGTCAAAGTCAAAGATGCAAATGCCTCTGGCCAGCATCACAGCGGATTTTCGATGGTATATTTGGGAAGAAGGCACATCTATCTGCCCAGCCTCCCAACGCTCACGATTTTTTTTGGGCTGATGAATGAGTCACTGCATTTGCGCTTCAACTAGTTCCAGCGACCAAGTGTGTGTTACTATGCAATCGCGCCGAAGTGCGCAGGGGTCCCTTGAGTGAAATGTCCATCATAGTGGGTAAATGGCGGGAAGACGGTGCACACCTCGAGTGTGTGGGCGGGGCCAAACGGACGGGGCTTCCATGCGAGCGCACATGCCTCTTGTGTGTATAAAAGGTCAGAGACCGATCAGAGCAGCAGATTAAGAGACAGAAACTCCTGGTCACAGGAACAGCACGGGGATTGCGCTCGTGAAAGTCAAAGATGCAAATGCCTCTGGCGAGCATCACAGCGGATTTTCGATGGTATATTTGGGAAGAAGGCACACCTGCCCAGCCCCCACAACGCTCACGATTGAAGTGTTTCCTGTTGAGGTTTATTTTTTGTGCCAGGACCGTCGTGCCCGAATGAACCCTGCCCTTCATATTTATTCAAGAAGACACCACCGTTTAAATAATTTACGATGGCGCCGGCAAGCTGCCAGCGCCATCCTGCAAAAGTTACTTAATTAGCTTCAACAGGAAGCTCCAACTGATAAAATAAAGCAGGCGCTCGAGCCCCTGCTTTATCTTATCTGTTAGAGCTTCCTGTCGAAGCTAATTAAGTAACCATTTGAGGATGGCGCTGGCAGCTTGCCGGCGCCATCGTAAATTATGTTAGGCTTAAACTTTTGACCGCAAAATCCGCTCCGATCGCGGATTGCGGATTCTCGGTAAATTCGCGAGAGTTCGCGGATCGCGGATTTACCGAAAATCCGCAAAATCCGCGATCGGAGCGGATTTTGCGCTCATGCTTAAGAATAACACACAAGGAAAGGCTTGTAAGTGATACATCGATTTTTCACGTTTTTTTTCACAATTTGTTTTTTCACAATCTGTTCTAAAATGTAATTTGAACTACACGGATATGTTTGTGTAGGATCACAAGTTAGGCACTTAGAACCCGATACCATAGAATCCATTACGTTTTAACATGAATAGATAATGTTTTTCATGATTTACTGTGATTGCCATGCAAAATCGTAATGATTACCATATTATGATTACAGTGTCGATTCCCTGATGAAGGGCATGTAACGCCTGCCCGAAATGCATTGGAAATTTTGAAATCACATGGCCTGAAGTTAATTTGATTATTACTACATGAAAAGGAAAATATGATGAAATGCAGAAACGAAATGCAAAATAATTAAAAGGTCACCTATGAACTAAGAAACCAAAGAGTGGAAGTCTTCCTTCTATAAGAAAGACAATATCTGTGTGCCCTAAAGGGATGGAACTAGAGGTCCTCTAGTTCCACTTTCATTCACTCCCTCTACTCACCCATCAACCACAACTATGTAAACTACAACTCCCATGACCCATTGAACTTACAAAAACAAAATGTTACATATGACTCATATTGTTATGCAAACATATTACGCGAGCATATTGCAAATACAGATAATTGATCACATATAAAAAATAGTGACAACAGAAACAGGGCTGGGACTGGGAACTAAAAACAACCCTGGCAGGGGGGCATGGTCGAGCAGCTCCTGCGAGGATCTGCCTGAGGCTCCTGACATCCGTCCTCTATCCTGAAGCCTCACTGTCCCTGAGCGCGGCTCTGGACGTGGCGTGGGCTCCGGTTCCGGGAGACTGTTTCCCGGGCCCTCTAGGCGGTGTAAAAGTCCCGCGCTGCCCGCCGACAGTTTTGACACCTGTGGCGGCCTCGGCGGCGGGAGAGGCCCTGCCAGACCCCGGCCTCGAATAATCCTGAGGCCAGCCGCGGGCGTGTGGAACCGGCGGGAGACGCCAGGGGAGTGGCGGGCCCAGCCGGGCATAAGGGGCGCCCGGGGCGGCGCGAACGGCGTAGGAAGGAGTGTGTTCCCCCCCTCCCGCAGGGTCTGGAGTGAGAAGAGGGAGCTCCCTGGGCGCTGGGGGTGATGGCGATCTGAGTCTATCGGGGCAGCCCCTTGGCAGTGCGAGGAGAGGGGCCCCCTTCCATGGTCCTCCTGGCTTGGGCTCCGGAGTGCTGAGAGGGCCCTCAGTGTGGCGAGTGCCTGGTGGTCAAAAACGGCGTCGGGCAAGTGGCGTGGACTGCATTGGAGGGCGGGGAGGTGCCCGGACGGAGTGAGGGCCTCCCTGATGCTGCATGGGCCACGTGGACCTTGCATGGTGGCATACTGTTGGCGATCGAGAGGGCGTAGAGGTAGCGCCGCGCTTCCATTGAGCAGAGGAGTTCGAACCCGGAGCTACAGAGCTAGGGGAGAGGCGCCCTTGTGGTACTGAGGCCGGCGCTGACGCTGCTGAGGGGCGAACGGAGTGAGACCAGGGTGAAGACCCGAGAAGGACCTGCCGGGATCCGCAGTATCCCTGGGTGGGATCCAGGCGACGAGGCAAAACAGAGAACTGGGGGGAGTCCCCTCCCAGGTGCCCACGGAGGCCCAGGTGTTCGCAAGTGCCGTCATGAAACCCAAAAAATCCACGACGACCCAGACAATCACGATGGACAACTACACTGCCACGGCGGGTGGCGGGGGCGAGACGCAGGCCGGCGCCCTGACGAGCACTCCAGAGCCATCTTTGGCATCGATTATGCAGGCCATACAGACAATGGGAACCACGCTGGAGTCAAAGATAGACAAGGTGGCTATAGAAATGACGCTGCTGAGGGCAGACCTGAACAAAACATCGGGAAAAGCCACCCAAAATGCTGTGGACATTGCGGAACTCCAGAGCACTACTAAACAATTACAGCAACAGGTTCAACGACTCTCGCAACAGCAGAAGGTGGTGGCGGCACGGCTGAAGGACCAGGAGGGGCGGGCCTGCCGCAATAATATACGTGTGGTGGGGGTTCCGGAGAAGATGGAAGGGCCGAGCATGGATCTATTCTTAGAAGACCTCGTCCTCAAGAACCTGCAGCCCAGACGTCTCTCGAAATTCTTCGCTATTGAACGAGCTCACAGGGCGCCGATCCCCTCGCTGCGCTTGGGGGCCCCGCCGCGGACGATAATTGCAAGGATTCTCAATTATAGAGATCGTGATGCCATTCTGCAGGCAGCCCACCAACGTGGAGATCTACGTCTGGACAATGCCGTCATCAGGTACTTTCCCGACTTCACGTTGAAGGTGCAACAGGAGCGGCGGTCCTTTGACGAGGTTAAAAAAGCACTTCGAGAAAAGGGCATCAAATATATGATGTTTTTTCCTGCAAAACTAAAGATCCTAATCGACGGGAAATCCTTGTTCTTCACCACTCCAGAAGACGTGCACTCTAGGTTGGAGGAGCATGGGGGCATGACAGACTCAGGATCTCGAGGCAACTGGAGAAACACGATGCCCCCGTCTCCGGCGTCCTCTGCTGGGTCTGCGGGGAGTGGCCGTTGATAGAGGAAGACTTCTTTGCCCTCCCACCGGAATCGGGCTCGAAGCCTGTCGGCCTCGCCGGAGATGGGCTGATGAGGCCAGGACTGGATTGCAGTGCAGCAGTCTTCTGAAATGCACGTGATGTATATTGGCTCCCCATGTTTTGATTTGCTTTGAGCCGGAGGTGGTACTAGATAATGCCGGGGTACAAAGGGCCGTTGAGGGGGGGCTCCTCGGAGGTGGGGTACCAACATTGACTCGCCTAACTCTACGTTACAAAGGATGGGGGTGTTCTGGGAAATGGGGGGGGGGGCTTGGGAGTGAACTGCTCGCATTTGTATTCCTTAGGACCCAGCAGGGCAGGTTGAGGCACTTTACAGACCACAAGATGGGGCCGAAGGTAGTCCTCAGGTCACAGGGTTGGGTATCGGTGCTCACCCCCCTTGGTTTTTGTTTGTGGGGCTACAGGCGCTCTGCTTGTTGGGGAATGCCTGCCCAGGTTGGCGGGCATAGCAGGGTAGCAGGGAGGGGGGTTGGTTCTGAGGGTCGGTGGGGATGGGGGGTTTTCTACTGTTTTGTTTTGTTTCCAATGTCTTTGGTTTGGCTCCTGTGGCACTATTGGTCAGCAAGCGGAGAGAGACGGGTGGGGAGGGTAGGCTCTTACCTTCTCGGATATCAGTAGTACTCATCCACAATGCATACATCACACGCCAGACACATTAGCATATTGTCCTGGAACGTTAAGGGCCTCCAGAACAAAATTAAGCGCATCATGGTGCTCCAGTATCTACATAGACATGCACCAGACATTGTCCTCCTCAGGAGACACATCTAATGGGCAACCACTGTAAGGCCCTTCATAGATTCGGCTACACAATGCGGGCACACGCTGGCTTTACCATGGGCTCGAGGGGAGTGGGAATCCTCATCCGGAACACCTTACCTATAGTGCTTGGGAAGCAATGGTTAGACCCCTTAGGCCGATATGCGTCACTCACAGCTCAATGGGAGGGTAGGTCTATTACTCTCTGCTCCCTATATATCCCACCTAAGCTACATAGTACCACCCTCCCTGACATCGGGAAGTTGCTACTGGACATGACGCCGGGGATCCGGATTCTAGGGGGTGACATGAATGCCGTCATGGATAGGGAGCTAGATAGATCGCAGGTACTCCCTGCCAGGGGAAGGTCTTGTCAATTCCGGGACTTTCTGCGGGCCATGGGTTTGGTCGATCTTTGGAGGGCACATAACCCCATGACTCGACAATACACTCACATCTCGGCGGCGCATGGCTCTGGCTCCAGGATTGACTATATACTAACGCAGGCGTGGGAGCATGGACTTGTTCCTGGGAGGGTGTCATAGAGCGAGGGGGATTTCTGACCACTCGCCGGTGGAAGTGCGCCTGCGCGGTCCGGATCGGATCCAGATGGGTCCCCCCCAGCTGGACACCTTTTTATTTAAAGATCAGGAGTTTCAGGAGGTTTTCAGGGAGCGGGTCGACCAATACTTCTTGGACAATGTAGGGTCTGTCAGTTCACCGGGTATAGTATGGGAGGCGTACAAGACGGTTGCTAGGGACTTTGTGCAGGCGGAGGTGGGGAAACGCCGTTAAGAGAAATCCGCACTACTGGACTCCCTAGAACGAGACCTTCAGGACCTGGATGAGGCACAGGCTGAATCCCCGGAGCAGGACCGAGATAGGAGGCATAGGCAGCGGCTCCTAGAAAAGGAGATTAGGGACGTGCTCACTGAGCAGGCGAGATCCCATGCCCTGGCAGTACAGAGGCGGGTGTATGACTTGGGAGACAAGGCCAACAAAATGATAGCCTGGCTGGAGAGACAAGACCGGGAACGTAACTGGGTCCCGAGAATTGAACAGGCGGATGGGTCTGTACACGTTACAGGCGAGGAAATTGCAGCCGCATTTGCACGATACTACGAGATACTTTACAAGTCACACACCGCACGTCAGGAACAGGACTGCAGAGACTTCCTTGCTCCCTTGCAATTGCCTACCTTGGACCAGGCTGATAGAGAGAGCCTAGAAGCGCCCATAACAGTGCAGATAATTGAGAAATGCCATGGGAGACATGCAGGCAGGTAAGGCGCCCGGGCCCAATGGGTTCCCGGCAGAAGCATTCGGGTGTGTGTCGGGCCGACTGGCGCCGCACATGCTGAGTATGTTTAACGAAGCTAAGCAGGAGGGGGTACTTCCCAAAGATTTGCGGTTGGCAACAATCGTGGTCATACACAAGGCCGGCAAACTGCAAGACTTGTGTAGCTCCCATAGGCCCATCTCCTTACTTAACTTCGAGACCAAGGTCCTCGGTAAAATTTTGTCCACCAGGTTAGGGGCGGTAATACAATTGTTGATCCACCCAGACCAGTACACAGGAGCACTCGTCTCAATTTACGGCGCCTATTTGGGGTCCTGCAGGAGGTCTCTGCGAGGCCCGGAGTGCCGCCGGCCTTGCTATCACTAGACGCTCATATGGCCTTTGATAGTATAGAATGGCACTACCTCTACGCAGTTCTGGAAAAACTGGGCTTTGGGGAGCACTTCCGAGCATGGGTGCGGCTGTTGTATACTGCACCACTGGCAAGAGTCCGGGTTAATGGAGTGCTGTCAAGAGAATTTTGTCTCAGCCGGGGCACGCGTCAGTGCTGCCCCTCTCACCCACATTGTTCGTACTAGCGCTGGAACCACTGGCGCACTGGGTCCGGACCAATCCCTTGGTGTGGGGTATCGACCTGGGAGGGGTCTGGGAGGAGCGTATCTCCCTGTACGCTGATGACATCCTCCTGTATGTCCAGAGGCCGGTTGCCTCCATCCAGAGGCTGATGGAAATAATAGGAGAGTTTTGCACTTACTCTGGATACCACATAAACTGGAGCAAGTCCCTGGGACATGTCCTAGTGGGGCCGCAACCACGGCTGCCGGTGGAGTGCGGTGATATCCCCTGGAGGGAGGTTTTTAAATATCTGGCAATCTGGATTACACATTCAGATGCGGAGTTCCTGCGTCTGAACGTTTCGGCGCAGCTAGACAGGCTGCGCGGAGACGTGGAGCACTGGAGGTGTCTACTATTCTCATTGATGGGGCGCGCAGTTTTATTCAAAATGATGGCCCTCCCCCTCCTGCTCTATGCCCTACAGTGTGCCCCCTTCCTGGTCCCGGACCAGATTTTTAGGACGATTGAATCAGCACAGCGCTCCTTGCTGTGGAGTGGTGGGTGTCCGAGAATTGCCCTTAAGAAACTACAGAGGGACCCATATGAGGGCGGGTTGGCTGTACCGGACGTCTGCCTATATTATTGGCGACGCAATTAGTCACTGTAAATGGATGGGTGTTCTCCCCGCTGGCAGAACCTGCATACAGGGTAAACAGACTAGCTTTCGGCAACAACACCTACCTAGAAGCCCTATATACTAATGGTAGGCATGGCCGACCTCTCTCCCCCCAAACGGCAGAGGTGGTTGCAGTTTGGAAACGAGCAACAAAAGTGCTCGGCTGAGAAGCGCAGCTCACGGAGCAGACCCCTTTGTGGGCTGGGTCCTTTCTGCCAGCAGTGGCAAAATTGCAGGATCTGCGTAGATGGAGCCTAATAGGCATCGAGCTGCTGGGGGACATTTGGAAACGGGGAGAGATGATGAAATTCACAGATCTACAGGCAGAATATCAGATGGAGAGTGGCGAATTCTTCCACTACCACCAGCTTAGGTGTGCTCTGCACCGACACCTGGCCCCAGGAGAGAAGTTATCTGAATATGCTCCGCTGGAGGACAGACTACTATTGGACCCCATGATCGACAAAGCGATCTCACTCACCTATAGAAACTCATTAATAACATCCCGGACATGCTGGGGCCCCTTCGGGAAAAGTGGGAGACGGATGTGGGGCTGCTGGAGGACGATGACTGGGGGAGGCCCTGCAGTGCCCCCGGGAGGTGGTGATTCGCACTAGGTTCCGGCTGGTCCAGCTCCGCATCCTGCACAGGTCATGCACTCCGAGAACCACACAGTACCACATGGGATATGTAGACTCCCGCTTCAGCATACGGGGGTGCGGGGAGGAAGGGACCTTCTTCCATATCCTGTGGGACTGTGCGAAGACCAGGGTTTTTTGGTCCAGCTTGACTGGCATGTCGGAGGTGGTGGGAGCAGAGGTCCCGCTGGAGGCCAGATGGCATGTGTTGGGGGTTACTAATATTATCACAGCATGTTTTTATTTATCTTTGTATCTTTTATCATTTATCATTATGATAATCTCTTAACTGTGTAAAGTATACCCAACATTAGTTATGAAGCACCACAATGACCATGGTAGTAAACATCACATAAAGCTCAAACACCATCTTCCTGACAACACTCATCTTTCGTTTTATTTTGACCACTCTAATATGGCCGCCATTGGCAACCGAATGTAGTCATTTGTTCATCCCGTTACGTTTGTAGACGCCCCTTAGTATCACGTGGTTACATTATCTTTATCGAGACCGCAACCACGGACACGGCAAAGCTATTACGAAGAACAGCATGAAACGCGACTGATGTACACCGTATTTCAAAAGTAAGTTTACTCGTACCGCAATAATCGCGAACAGACTCACGTCCCTTTGGAGCATAATATTAGAATGCTCATTGACATTGGTTTCGTTATTGTTTTACAGTAATCAAGATGCTACGGCCATTTAAACACGTGAGTGAACATCCTTTCTGCTACCACTTCACCCACACGGGTAATTACAAGCATGGACACACGGGGTTATAGAAAGTTATACTTAAAACACAACCAAAGACTCACATTGTTTGTACCTTGTGTAAAGATTTATGTTGCTTGCATTTTTTAAACATTGGTTTGGTTAAGACTCATAAGAGGCTAAGACACTAACCCCCAGATTCATGAAACCCATTTTCTGCGAATTCTAAATTGCGAGAAATACGAATCGCAATTTAGAATTTGCATAATGGGATTCATGAAATTCTGCGAAAAAAATAGCGATTCGCATTCGGCCGCAAAAGCCGATTGCGATTTTCCCTAAATCGCAGAATAATCGCTAAATCGGACAATTTCCGCGTTGAAATTGCGATCTCGCTATTAGCGAAATCGCAAATTGCGATCTCGCTAATAGCGAGGTCGCAAAGACGGGAAGTCGCATTTCGAGCACAGTGATGACATCACAACCAGGAAGCAGGCAGTTCCCTCCCTCATTCTGAATACTGAGGCTGATTTGGAAGCAGCACTGCCCAGATCTCTACTCTAAACCGCCTCCAGCTTTGAATCAGGATACACCCCACTGCAGCAATGTCACAGGAAGCAGCAGGGACCAGTTCCACAGGGAGAAAGAGAAAAATGTAATTCTCCGAACAGGAGCTTGAACATCTGATTGAGGGAGTCAGTAGAGATCATGACAGACTGTTCGGGAAGTACTCCAGGAGGGTGCCAGAGGCCGACAAACGGCGAATTTTGCTGCGCATCCGCGCAAAAGTCAATTCAGTTGGAGTCACCCAGCGATCAATCGACAAACTCAAGAAGAGGTGGTACGACCTCCGAGGTCGTGCCAAGGAGAGGTCGTGCCAAGGAGAGGATCGCCGAGAGGCTGGGTGAGCCTGTTACAACAGGAGGGGGAGAGCCAACAGTCCCTCCCAACAACCCATTGGAGGACCTCGTTGAGGACACCTTGCAACCTGAGGCATGCGTGGGGGTAACCTGGCTGGACTCCTCCCGACCTAGCCAAGAAAGCCAAGGCAAGTGCCATGCGACTGCGACCCTGTCCCCTAACAATGGCCATGACCCTAGAGCTACCCATTAGAAACCCCAGTCATGCAGCCCATGCACACCAGAAAATCCCTATTGCATTGTGGGACATGTAGTCTGACCACAATTTACATTCAGTCCCATACAGCCAGATATGTCCTAATAGAGTCAATCCAACAGCCAGTCAGGGAATGCTAGCCTGCATGCATGTAGCAACCTTCCATGTGCAAGATACATGCTATTAATCAACGTCCACTTTACATCACAGGTGGCGCTGAAGATACCAGCAGCGACAGTGAGGGGCTGCAAATTGACGAGAATCCTGAGGATTCTGAGGGTGACGCACATCCATCCACACAACCAGGTCCATCAGGGTGAGCACCAGCGCCAGCAGCCTTACCACCACCTGCAACGCCAGCAACAACAGGCGCACCACAACCGCCAACTGTGACACCCATGCCAGTGGCATCGGCAACACCAGCAGCCGCCAGGCCACCAACACAACGCACACCTACTGTGCCCACCCAGTCCAGCGGACAGGTCAGGGAGCGGCGCCAAACTACACCACGCGCCGGCAGGAGTGGGATGACTGTGCGTGTGCCGGGTCTTTCAATAGAGCGCTGCATGCTGCACGTCCACCAACAACAGGCAGGACACCTTGCAGCAATACATCTGCAGCTGCACAATACAGCCAGGAATGTTGGCCAGCTGTCCGCCCGGGTGGAGCGAATGACCACAGCAGTGGAGGCAAACACTGAGGCCATGCTGACCCAGCGGGACCTCACCCGGCGCCGCCACCGCCAGCTCCTAACACGCCTCTCGGCGTACATGCGCTCCAATTATATACTTGGCAACGCAACATCCCAGCTGTCCCGAAGATCATTGGCCATGCAAATCCAGATGGTCCAATGCTGCCAGGACGTGGCACGGGCACTTGAGCAGGCAACCACTGCAGTTCAGGCTCTGCAGGCAACTGGCCACGGCCAGGCGGAAGGGGATGACGCTAGTGAGGGAATATCTAGCAACAGCAGCCTGTCTTTGCCACCGGTTAGAGTTCCCCGCGGCAGCAGCAGGCCCATTGCGGCATCACGGGCGAATCCGGAGGAAGATGTGGAGAGGCGAATCGGAGCCTCGGGCCGGAGGCACCATTGACATTTTTGCTCATCATGCAGGGACATGCTGATGAGAAAAGCATGCCCTCTAACAAATCAGGAGATGTATGACGCAATACACCTCAAATGTATCTTTTGAAAATAATGCAATATTATTGTGAAAACAACAATAATATTTATTCAATAACAGTACATCAGACTCATGTCATTATTTCAATTGTCATGCATGAGTGAAGTGTTGGGTGACGGGAGTGGGTGCACTAGAAACAGTTAATTGTGATTTGGTTGCGGCGTCTGTGTCCTTCAGCTGGATTTTCCTCGCGTGCACGACGCGCATGTGCAGGTGGGCGGTTGTCCCCTTCCGACTCACTGCCAGATATCTCTACAGGTATCCTGCGCTTGGTAGCAATGTTGTGGAGTATTGCACACACGGCCACGATGCGGCAGCAGACCTCAGGCTCGTATTTGAGGGCCCCACCAGTCTTGTGCAGTATGCGGAAGCGGCTCTTCAAAAGGCCAAATGTCCTCTCAATACAATTTCTAGTGCAGATGTGTGCAGCATTGTAACGCCATTGCTGTGGTGTGGCAGGGTTGAGGTATGGGGTGAGGAGGTACTCACGGAGACCGTAGGTGCTGTCACCTGAATGAAAGGAGCAGAGGGTGAGTGCCTGTTATGCGCAGCAACATGGTGACAATGTATCATTTAGTGGTACAAAAGGGGGTGGTAATGAACGGAGCATCTGAACCAATCAAACACTCACACCCAGTCAAAAGATCTGGGTTTAATCTATGACTGTTCTTTAGCCCACTCTGCCACCCCAGTTCAGACATGGCTATATGCAAATCAGTTTGACCCTGTGCCTCATGGGAACAGTCCAGCCCGAACTGCCAAGCCATGCCTTCCCTGGACCGGAAACAAGCTTCCGAGGACCAGTTTCTGGCATTACAGCCGTCTTCAGCCCGGCTTGCTTGAATCCAGTGGCAAAGTGAGCAAGGGACTCACGTCTGAGCATACCCTGCCACACTTAAGGCGGCCAAAAGCGGTACAAAAAGGGGTGGTAATGGACGGAGCATCTGAACCAATCAAACACTCACACCCAGTCAAAAGATCTGGGTTTAATCCATCACCGTTCTCTAGCCCACTCTGCCACCCCAGTTCAGACATGGCTATATGCAAATCAGTTTGACCCCGTGCCTCATGGGAACAGTCCAGCCCGAACTACCAAGCCATGCCTTCCCTGGACCGGAAACAAGCTTCCGAGGACCGGTTTCTGGCATTACAGCCATTTTCAGCCCGGCTTGCTTGAATCCAGTGGCAAAGTGAGCAAGGGACTCGCGCCTGAGCATATCCTGCCACACTTATGGCGGCAAAAAGCGGTATAAAAGGGGGTGGTAATGGATGGAGCATCTGAACCAATCAAACACTCACACCCAGTCAAAAGATCTGGATTTAATCCATCACCGTTCTTGGCAGTTCGGGCTGGACTGTTCCCATGAGGCACAGGGTCAGACTGATTTGCATATAGCCATGTCTGAACTGGGGTGGCAGAGTGGGCTAAAGAACGGTGATGGATTAAACCCAGATCTTTTGACTGGGTGTGAGTGTTTGATTGGTTCAGATGCTCCATCCATCACCACCCCCTTTTGTACCGCTTTTGGCCGCCATAAGTGTGGCAGGGTATGCGCAGACGTGAGTCCCTTGCTCACTTTGCCACTGGATTCAAGCAAGCCGGGCTGAAGACGGCTGTAATGCCAGAAACCGGTCCTCGGAAGCTTGTTTCCGGTCCAGGGAAGGCATGGCTTGGCAGTTCGGGCTGGACTGTTCCCATGAGGCACAGGGTCAGACTGATTTGCATATAGCCATGTCTGAACTGGGGTGGCAGAGTGGGCTAAAGAACGGTGATGGATTAAACCCAGATCTTTAGACTGGGTGTGAGTGTTTGATTGGTTCAGATGCTCCGTCCATCACTACCCCCTTTTGTACCGCTTTTGGCCGCCATAAGTGTGGCAGGGTATGCTCAGATGTGAGTCCCTTGCTCACTTTGCCACTGGATTCAAGCAAGCCGGGCTGAAGACGGCTGCAATGCCAGAAACCGGTCCTCGGAAGCTTGTTTCCGGTCCAGGGAAGGCATGGCTTGGCAGTTCGGGCTGGACTGTTCCCATGAGGCACAGGGTCAGACTGATTTGCATATAGCCATGTCTGAACTGGGGTGGCAGAGTGGGCTAAAGAACGGTGATGGATTAAACCCAGATCTTTAGACTGGGTGTGAGTGTTTGATTGGTTCAGATGCTCCGTCCATCACTAGCCCCTTTTGTACCGCTTTTGGCCGCCATAAGTGTGGCAGGGTATGCTCAGACGTGAGTCCCTTGCTCACTTTGCCACTGGATTCAAGCAAGCCTGGCTGAAGACGGCTGTAATGCCAGCAACCGGTACTCGGAAGCTTGTTCCCGGTCCAGGTAAGGCATGGCTTGGCAGTTCGGGCTGGACTGTTCCCATGAGGCACAGGGTCAGACTGATTTGCATATAGCCATGTCTGAACTGGGGTAGCAGAGTGGGCTAAAGAACGGTGATGGATTAAACCCAGATCTTTTGACTGGGTGTGAGTGTTTGAATGGTTCAGATGCTCCGTCCATCACCACCCCCTTTTGTACCGCTTTTGGCCGCCATAAGTGTGGCAGGGTATGCTCAGACGCGAGTCCCTTGCTCACTTTGCCACTGGATTCAAGCAAGCCGGGCTGAAGAGGACTGTAATGCCAGAAACCAGTCCTCGGAAGCTTGTTTCCGGTCCAGGGAAGGCATGGCTTGGCAGTTCGGGCTGGACTGTTCCCATGAGGCACAGGGTCAGACTGATTTGCATATAGCCATGTCTGAACTGGGGTGGCAGAGTGGGCTAAAGAACGGTGATGGATTAAACCCAGATCTTTTGACTGGGTGTGAGTGTTTGATTGGTTCAGATGCTCCGTCCATCACCACCCCCTTTTGTACCACTTTTGGCCGCCATAAGTGTGGCAGGGTATGCTCAGACGTGAGTCCCTTGCTCACTTTGCCACTGGATTCAAGCAAGCCGGCTGAAGACGGCTGTAATGCCAGAAACCGGTCTTCGGAAGCTCGTTTCCGCTCCAAGGAAGGCATGGCTTGGCAGTTTGGGCTGGACTGTTCCCATGAGGTACAGGGTCAGACTGATTTGCATATAGCCATGTCTGAACTGGGGTGGCAGAGTGGGCTAAAGAACGGTGATGGATTAAACCCAGATCTTTTGACTGGGTGTGAGTGTTTGAATGGTTCAGATGCTCTGTCCATCACCACCCCCTTTTGTACCGCTTTTGGCTGCCATAAGTGTGGCAGGGTATGCTCAGACGTGAGTCCCTTGCTCACTTTGCCACTCAATTCAAGCAAGCCGGGCTGAAGACGGCTGTAATGCCAGAAACCGGTCCTCGGAAGCTTGTTTCCGGTCTAGGGAAGGCATGGCTTGGCAGTTCGGGCTGGACTGTTCCCATGAGGCACAGGGTCAGACTGATTTGCATATAGCCATGTCTGAACTGGGGTGGCAGAGTGGGCTAAAGAACGGTGATGGATTAAACCCAGATCTTTTGACTGGGTGTGAGTGTTTGATTGGTTCAGATGTTCCGTCCATCACCACCCCCTTTTGTACCGAATGTACCATTTAGTGGCATGTGTACTTACCTAGAAGGTGTCCTTCGCCAAAGTCTGCCCTGGCCAGTCGTGTGTGCATGCCGCTGTGCCGGAATATGAATGAGTCATGTGTGCTCCCCGGGTATTGTGCCACTATGTCCGTGATGATTGTCTTAGCATTGCACACCATCTGGATATTCAGGGAGTGGTAGGACTTGCGGTTCCGGTACATGTATTCTGTTTGTGCAGGTGGGCAGATGTGGATGTGGGTACAGTCTATGCATCCAATTACATGGGGGAATTGTGCAATGTTGTAGAAATCCAGCTTGGTTTGATTCAAGTCCTGTTGGGTGGTTAAGAATGTGATGTAATGGTTTAGCCGGGTCAGCATTGCCTCCAGGAAACTCCTTAGGCAGCGGGGCATGGTGCTCTGGGAGATCCCCCCTGCGACGGCAACCACCCCCTGGAAGCTTCCGGAAGCCAGGAGGTGCAGGCTGCACAAGACCTGTACATGGGTGGGCACGGCATTGGTCCTCCTTGTTGGGTGCTGCATTAGGGGGTCTAGGTCCCGGATCAGCTTAGTGATCATTGGCCCATTCAGGCGGTACTTGGAGTAGATTTGCTCCGCAGTTTGGCCCAGTAGGGTGATCCGCTGGTGAAATATTTGCTCCTGTAACCTGCGTCTGTTCTGTGCTGCTCGCTGAAGCCTTCGCCGCCTGACCACCATGTAGAGTCCTGGCATTGTGAGAGTCCTCATGCTCCAGCTGCGTATCCTTAAGTGTGTTTGGTTAGGCCTGCACCTGTGGGTAGTTTGTTGAAGATATATTTTTTTTTCCTTAATGGTTACCACCTGGTTTGGGTTCTCCTTAAATTGCGCGTCGCTAATAGCGATTTTCGGGTTTTTCGCTTTTTGCGACTTTTCTTGAATAGTGATTCCGATTGTTTAGCGATTTCGCAAATTAATTTGCAGAATCCATGGTTTGTCGCAATTTCCGATTCGCTAAAGGGCTTCTTCCAGGATTCTGCGAATTACTTTGCGAACTCGCAATTTTTCTTTAGCGAATTCGCTATTTTAAACTTTTCACTATCATGAATTCCTTTTCTTCATATTGCGATTGCAATTGCTGATTCGCAGCTATTGCGGTCGCAATTTTGCTGCATGAATCTGGCCCTAAATCCTTTCATTGACAGGAAAGCTCCCGGAAGAAGGCCACTATGGCCGAAATGCATCGGAGCATTGTGTAAAGATTCAATGTACGATTACAAACAGACAAACGTGAAAATGAAATGAAAAAGAATTCTAAACTTCACAAATGAATGAAATGAATAAAATAAATGATGCTTATGTTTGAAAACAAATAACTGAAGGAGTCTTGTTTTCTAAGAACCAAAGGCGTGCCTCAACAAGGGATGCTTCCAACGTTTGGAAGCACATTTTCAGTTTTGGGGGTTACTAGTGACATCACCTGGCCGAAGGGGGACAAGATCAGGTTAGCCCTGGCGAGTATGATAGCTAAAAGGAACATTGCAATGCTGTGGGGTAGCGATCTGTTACCAACGGTGGAGGAGTGGGAGCAAGACCTGGATTGGTGCCAGTGAGCGGAGAAGGTGATTTCCAAAATTAGAGGTTGCCCAAAGAAATGGGAAAAGGTATGGGAGGCCTGGAGGCGCTATAGAGGGGAATGGCTGGATTCGCAGTCGACTGTGGAACCAACGTGAGGAGGGCACAGGGTGGAGCCTCTTGCTGTTAGGTATGCACCAACAACAACAGGGTCTGGGGGCGCCCGTCCTGTGCGAGCTCCCCAGGGACATAGCTGTATTATGGTAGGGTGCTAAGGTCTGCATAGGGAGTGGGGGGTTTGGAAGGGGGATGTTCTATCCTTTCATATCCTTTCGGAAGCAGAGTTCGGCCCGGGACCAGGGTTCGATTCCCAACGTGGCAGGGTCTTGGGCCATGGTCAGCGGACTCGATAATTCTCGCCTCGGTGCCTACTCAAACCATGGGTCCCACTCAGCAACTCTGGGCAATAGCTTGCTTAATCTCTACTAACGGCCCATCAGCGCCGGGGATGCTTGTCTTCACCTTGGAGATGCCCAGGAGGGACCATCTCACAGTGAAAGCCAGGATGGGTTCCCCAGCGGTATACAGCGCCGGGACACCCCTTTGCTGGGGCAGCTGTGCGCTTTACAAGTATACGACATTTAACATTTAACATTTAACATGTATGTATTGGGGGATCAAAATTGGTTTGTTTTATGGGTGGGTCGATGCTGGGTGGGAGGGATGGCCGTAGCGGGTAGGATTGATTTTCTTGATATGACTATGGTTGATTGTGTCAATGCTTGCCAATGAATTGCTGCTGCTACCTGATGTGCAATGTTGAGGAGCTGGGTTGTTCAATAAAAAGACTTTAAAAAAAACAAAAAGAAAAAAAACAACCCTGGCAAATTTTTCAAGACCGGCTCCCATACGGGCCGCAACGAGCTAGCGCAGCGAGTGAGCCCGACTGCTACTAGGGGGGTTTCGGGGGGGTTCTCCCCCCAAGAAAATTTTGGAAAAAGACAGACCAAAATGGTGAATTTTACAGCACATTTTTCATTACATATTCAATTGTATCAACTTTCAAAGCACAGTAAATAGTAGATGATGACCTTAAAGATCACCAGGTTACCCACCAAGGCATATGTACCCATAGATCTTCTTTCAGAGAGCACCAAAAATAGACACAAGTAGTGAATCAGAAAGAACAAAGTAAAAGTGACACCAGCCCCCACATGGTGTGTAGCGAGCAAGCACAGTGAGCAACCACTACTACGGGGAGTTTGGGGGGTTCTCTCCCCAAGAAAATTTGAGACAGAAAGTACAAAACAAAGCATTTTTCAACACATTTTTCATTTCATATTAGATTGTATTAACTTTTATAGCATAGTAAATGATTACCTTATGGAGCACCAGGATATCCAGTCATAAATCACAGACATTCCTACAGAGAACACTAAAAAAGAAATGTCAAGCACGAAACATGAATTTAAATATAACCAATTTATTCTTCATATAAAATAGCATAAAGTCATTTAAAAATGCAGTTAACCTCGAACAATTGTGAAAAGGTTTATAGTAAAAAGTGTACAAGACAATGTGTACTTCAACCCTTGTGTTACCAACACTTTTACAAAGAGCTGCTACTCTTTAGTGCGACCGGAAGTAACACTTCTAAAGAGGACTGATTTCCTTTCTTGGCTCAGCACGTCACTGCCAGGGTGTAAGAACTGTGACAGGTCAGTGACTGCACTTCTGAGGTGAATGCAGCAATATAGGGCAGTGAGAACCCACTTTATTTTAAACATTTGCTAACCAGTTTGCAGCAAAGCCGTGTGTGGGCTGATGCATTTTTTGTTTGCTTTTTATTCAGAATGACTGATCTTTGTAGTGGTCTGGTGCAACTGCAAGATTTGGGTGCCCTTTGCGGTGAGATGTTCTGCCGTAAGGGTGCACTCACTGAATAGTTCTTCAAAAGGGAAGTGTCTGAATTTCTCAGTTCATTGAGGAAAAAAGGCCCATAATAATAATATATATTTTTTTAAAGTAACAGAAGACCAGTTAGGTTTCCCCTGAGTGAGGCAGTGTACGTTTTGCCAATTCATTTTCCTGTGTATGTATTCTCTAATGAGTTCTGGAAAAAGCCTGAGTGATGCTTTAGCCGAAATATAGCGAAGGCTCTCTGCCTTCTCCTGCTCCCTGCTCACCACATACCCTCGAGGTCCTCCTGGATTCCAGGTTGATGCATGTAGCATGTTTCGATCACTGAGGGGTGGTGATTGCTCATGGCTGGCTAAGTTACATGGAGGATCGGGGTCTAGGATAGCCGCTCCCCGAGTCATCAATCAGAGCCTGCCTGGCCTAGAGCCTGAGGCCAGCCACCACCTCGCTCCGCCCCTGCTCACAACAAACAAAACCACTACTTTTAATTAATTTCTCTGGCCTGGTCGCGACACCTTCGTACAGTGCAGCCCAGTGCCCACCACCCAGTGGTTGAAGTGAGAGAAAAAAAGTAGGGCTTCTAAGGTCTTGTGGGGCCTTCTAAGGTCTAGCATGGGAATGTGCTTCCTCAGGGGAGTGGTCTGGTGGACTGGTCATAAGGCTGAACCTGGCTCTCCAGTTTCACATTCAAAAGCTCTGACCATAGTGCCCCCTCCTCTCCCCACTGAACACCTTACTGCCCCACTGAGAGAAACTTGCACTGCACTGACCCGCTATAAACACCTGGATGTGACTCCATTCAAATCACGCACTAGACAAGAGCAGTGTGCTGCCTAAAATAGAAATTAACAACATTCTAGAAAAAGCAAACACTCATAGAGAATATAAGATTAAGTAAAGCATGTGAAATGTAAGCAGGAAACAACATGGTTACCTTTTTCTTTTTACACTCATTATTCAGAAATTAGTGAGTGCTTTTGCCTGAAAAGTTAAGGCCATGATTACAGGGCTTAGAAGGGACCCTTTTAAATGCCCATTGCTTATATCCTTAAGCAGTATGGTTTAAAAAGACCACGTTTGTGAACACAAAGCCGCTGTACATATTTTGCTTTCCAATTCACCCATCAAGCAGGTATTTCAGTACCTCCAGAAATAGTGCACTTTCCCACCCAGGGTAAGTAATGTTGAGAGATGAGAAAATAAAAGTAGTGCTTCACTGGCATACACTGTAAAGTGGCACTTATGGGTTTAGGTGTGAATAAATCAATTTGGCTACCTTGCAACCACTCCTGTCTTGCTTTAGTTTGTTAGTTAGTTAGTTATTTTTCATGTTCTGAATATTTTATTTCTCTCCACCCCGAGGCTGAACACTTAGAAATTGAATACCTGAAGAATGCTTGGAGCTACACACTGAGCCATCAGCTGGGTGTTACATGATTCGGACTCCTTGCCTGCCTACTGGCCATGGGATTGGCTGGGCGAATAAGGTTGTGCCGGATTGATGCCTTTGCCTTTTTCCTCTGGGTCCTGGTGACAGGGCTGCACCTGACTGAGCACTACCTGAAAGCCAATACTCTTGCCTGGATGGACAGCTTCAAATTGGGTGCCATGTCTGTTCGCTGTTTGGTCAGTTTTGCCACAGCTGTTGCCACCCAGAAGCCCACAGGACAGCGAAGGTGCCGGCCACGAAGGTTTCTCTCTGGTGATTCCTTGACCCCATTTCAAAATACAGGTCCAGTGGATTCCTCTGCTCCATTGCAGTTTCTGCTGACTCCTCCTAGCATGCTCCAGATGATGAACCAGAACGTTTACCGCACCTCACTACGATCCTTCCCTTCCTCTCTTCGTGGACGCCTGAATAGGGCGCTTTCCCTTGGCACCATCCCATCTCTGTTCAGTGGGACTCGACATTCATCCCAAATCTTGCAGTCTAGGGAGTCTCCTGGATCTGATTATTTCTCGCTCCTGTCCGGCAGCTGCCCCTCATCTCCTATTCCCTCGCCATTTCCTTCCATTGCAGAATGAGTCACTTCCAGCTCTGGTTCCTTTCTCTTCCGTCTCCCCCTAATCAGTCCAGCACGCCTCAACCTGAAGGGGCAGAAATTACGTTAGTTTCCTTCCCATTACGAAGCACCACAGACTCCGACTGGCTCGGACGAGACTTTCCTCCCCGACAGCAGCGGATTTTCTTCTGAGCTCCTCTCATTCCCTATTCAGCGTGGTGGGCATGTAAAAACATTTGTCATTGGGCAGAGCGTATACAGTGAGATATCCAGAAGAAAAGAAGACAGTTCTTCTCATTCGTCCAACTGCCAGGTGGACACCACGATCAAGGGATACCTTGAAGAGTCTGGAGGGGATTTTTTGGGAACACCTTCATTTGTGTGATGCTTGCAGTGAGCCTGGCTGTAAATGCCACATTCACGTCTGCCTACCTCTACCAGGCCCTGCGCTGAGGGACTCCAGCCAGCTGGCCTTCTTGGACTATCTGCCATAACTTGCTGTCCTGCAGCATATACATGCACTGCCTCAGTTCTGGCCTGGAGCCACATCACCACTAGGACCTGCTGCTGTGTGAAGGGAACGCTGCTGTTTGCAGGGTGTTAAGAAAACATTAGGAGAGAGTCACTGGGGCACCGTTTTCTTGAACTTTGCAGATTTGGCATACTGGACCTCTCATTGCTCCCTTCCATGTGTCTCTTCTGTATAGATAGGGTATGGAAAAGTGAAATAAATCTTTTCGTTGGGTATCTAAAAAAACCCCAAAAGAAGACGTTTCCAGCAAACGTGTTTTTGTTTTTTGAATCCATTTCACAGGGAAGCAAATAAATGAAAGGAGGAAAAAAAGGTAATGCCTGGCTGTTCTTAATGTAATGCCTGTCTCTGACTCACGCAGGGGTCGGTTTCACAAGGTCAATTCGGCCCCAGTAACAGAACCGGCCCCCTGTCACAAAACCAGTCCCCACCCCCTCCAGCCTACCGGGGGATTGCCCTGTGCCCGGACTTACCAGTCCGGCCCTGAACAGAAATGAGATGTTAAACACTGTGACGATTTTCATTGTCAAGATGTTTGCCTGAGCTGGTTTCACATCCTGCTGCTTAGCACCAACATAGGTAACCTTGCACCACGGTGCAACGGTGACTGTGTTGCAGACACAATTGTTTTTGTGCTCTGAAGGGGCACCTTCCTGCATAAAAACAATCCTTAGAGGCGTTTTTATCTTTCTAAGTGTGCTGCATAATGCATAACATGGAGTACAAGAGATATTTCTTCTTGTTGTAAATTTTCTGGAATGGCGTCGCATTTTGATGCATTTTCAGGTTTAGCAATTTTAGTAAATCTGGGAATGTGCCCAAATCCATGGGTGGGTGCGTAAGAACACCCATGCTCCACACATTGAATGCCTTCTCAGGGCAGAGTAACACAAGGCAGCAAATTGTGCTGACTTGCGTTACTCCAGATTTGCCAAGCAGTACAGGGCTACACAAGGTGGCCTTGCATTGCTTGGTAAATCTGACTTAAGTATTGTGTTACCATTGTGATCCCCGTGCTGCAAGGCAATGCAATTCAATTATAAATTTGCCTCCAGGTGTCTTTCTTGGACACAGAAGGTTGAGCACATCTAAGGCTTCATTTATGGCATTTTGGCGCTCGGTAGCGCTGCAAGACAGCTTGCTAAGCTACTCTATGCCAAAGTGAAAGGGCAGGAATGCACCATATTTAAGCGATACAGTGCATTCCTGTCCTTTCTGCCTGCGCTGGTACTGTTTCTGCAGCCTAGCACTTATGTAGGCAGTCTTGCACCATATTGCAGGGATGTCTCAGTTGCAGGCAGGATTGTTTTGTGCAGGAAGGGGCACACTCCTGCACAAAAGCAATCCTAAGAGGCTTTTTCCTCTCTCTTTGTGAGTTGCAGAATGGAATGGAAAAAATGAGGAGAAATTAAGTTATTTCTCCTCATTATGCCTCGCCTAAGGAAGCGTACAGATTTGGCTCTTCCCCCGGTTTATATGTTTAGTAAGTCTGGGGCAGCGTCAAATTCCATGGGTGTCGCATTAGAAAACTCACCACAATGTTCATGAAATGCCTCGCGGGTACGAGTAAGGCGACGAAGCAATTTGCGCAACTTTGCCTGACTCATGATTTCTTAGGCCATTCAAAGCCACCCAAGGTGTCTTTGCATGGCTTCATAAATGTTTAGGAGAGCCCTGCGTCACGCATATACCACTTTACATTGTGCAAATGTGACACAGGAGACTCTAAAAAGTAAGCTCCATATTGTGCATTGATAAGCATGTTCATCATCGGGCAATAGAACATGAAGGATGTTTTTAACACAACACCTTTTAGGCATTGTGAAATGCAATAATTTTCTGAGGGTAACAACCTTAAATTTATGCCATACTGGTTGTATATTGGGTTGCAGAGAAGCGAAACCCATATTTTTGATCTCACTCATGGAAGGTCTAGGTAAGTAGAGCACCACCTAAATTAATTATACCATAGATACATACGCTTAATCAGACACTATACTAGGATAATGGTCTAGGTTGATGTAATGTCATGCTGAAATACTACAGAGCTTATGAGATATTCAAAGTATGAATTATAATGCCAAGCTGATACAACAAGTATTGGCAAAGTTAAGAGGTCTCAACTACCTACCTACAATGTCTTTCAGCCCATGTTGTACAGCAGCATAGCTGCTGGACAGCATAGCTAAAAGTTCATGACATGGCAGAGGAGAGTGGCATAAAGGAGAATGGAGTAGATTAACGTAGAGCGGAGTGGCGTAGGGTAGACTGCTGTAGATTAGAAGAGTGGCACAGTGAGGAGTGGTGTGCCGTACAGTAGATTCATATAGTATGGAGTGGCGTAAAGGGTAATGGCATAATTTGGCATAGAGTAGAGTAGCATACAGTGGGGTGGAGTAGATTGGCGTAGAGTAGAATAGCGTAGAGTAGAGTGGCACAGAGGGGCTTTGAATGGTGCGGTGTGGAGTGGCTGTGGAGTGGCCTATAGAAGAGTGCGATAGAGTCCGATGTGTGAGTGGGGTGCAGAAGAATGGTGTGGAGTGGCAGAGTGTTGAGTGGAGAGGCGTGGGGTGGTGTAAAGTGGGGTGGCGTATAGTGGCATTGTATGAAGTGGACTGACAGAGAAGAGTGGCGTAGAATAGAGTTGTGTGGCGTGGAGTAGAGTGGTATTGTGTGGAGTGGCATATATTAGCATAAAGTAGAGTGTCATGGAGTGGCGTACAGTAGTGTGGAGTGTAATGTACTGGCGTAGAGTGGCATGGAGTAGCACACACAAACATGAACTAACCTGATATGTCCTAGCCCAGCGGGTACCACAGTGTAAAGACACTCCGACCACTCCCTTTAGTGATCTAAAAGGAAAACAGAGTACACTGACCACCTACGAGTGCACCCAAGGGAATGTGGTCTGGACAAAATAACAAAAGACACCCTAATGGTGCTCTGCGGTCTGAAGGGATTTCCTTTCAGTGTGCCAGCTGGCTTCATCTCTAGTAGTGTCTTATGATAGGAGCCAGTCAAGTCGTACTTGTGGTTGTCTGTAAGGAAATAGTAGACAAGGTATGAGTAACAGGAAAATTCACCTGTTGCCACTCACGCATACTCTCTACTCATATATATCCAATCACTCACATGTATGGTATGGCTGTTTAGCGGGATCTTAGAGTTATAATGAGTTTTGGATTCACTCCAAGAGTGTGCCCAAGGTTTCACACTCTTTCTCTTGGAGTTTGTGATAGGCTCTCACACCGCCCGGATGTGCATGTTTGTTTTTAATTGACGATGCATTCTTCATTATTCCGAGTGCCAAGCCTGTGAATACACACAAAACCATTCAAAGTTCAATTGTCTGATTCTCACCACTCACTCGAGTGCAAGTCTTTATGTTATTCACTATGATTAGTAATCACAATCCTTTGTTCGCATAATGTAAATTCTGAATGCCAAATCCCCAAAAGAGCCGCTCACTGAAGTACAGATCCGCTAAACTGGTTAGTGGTTAAGTCCTGTTATCATCATGCAAGCATGTATATGCCGCATTGTCACTTAGCTGACTGGAGGAGAACAGGATGCAGCGCACAGGGAGGAAGTGCAGAGATGCGTGTTAAGTTGAGATGCTTCCAACAATGCTTCAGGATTGGCAAGCCGCTTGGAAGAAGGTCTGTCTTCTGTTGATGAGCCGCTCGGAGGAAGGACCGTCTTCTGTTGAGGCAAGATTGTCTGGCAGGATACAGTCCTGGCTTATAAGCCCTCATATTTAAGATTGTCACAGAACCTTGAAAATCTTGCGCTGTAAGCCCCAAACATGGGGTTACCTGGGAAATTGAATTCATTGCATGTGTGCTAGTGCTTGGCAGCGATATACAATCTTGCATTATTTCTTAAATATCACATACAGCCTTGTATTACTCTATGTGTTTGAATTTGGGATTTTGGCAGTTGCAGTGTTAGAGCTGGTCAATTATAGGTGGTAGTCATCCTAATGTGTCACTGGTAGAAATGATGAAACATTATGTAAACAGCACCAAACTCAGGCACAGGTGTGCTTAAGTGTGTGTTGTGTGTACTTCCCCATGATACCCGCTCGGCCCAGGAGGATCCCAGTCCTACTAGGAAATTCTCTGAGCCACCCCAGGCTGGCCCTGTGGACAAGCTCCATTTCTCCTCCGAGCCGTTGGTTCCGCTAGTGTATTCCCCAGTTTCCAATCCACAGATCAATCTCGTTACATAATCTTCTCCGAGGGTATTGGGGTGACCCTTGGGGGTGGGTTTGTGTTAACCGTCTGTGTCACAATCCAAATTCTCCTCCGATGATCTGCCCTGCTCCATCCTCTGGACTTCCCACCAATTGACAGTCTTCAGAGAAGTCTGGCATTAAAGAACCACCACCACTCTTGCCCTGTCCATTTGTGCATGCTACTTTGTTCGAGCGGTCCGAGGTCTCCTCTGTTGCAACTTTCGTTTGCACTTCTGCTCTTGCCATCTCGGCACTTGAAACTGTTCTCCCTCCTCCTGGGGCTGATACCCCAGCATCTCTGGGCAGTCCCAGATGACCTCCGTCGCCATAAAGAACTGAGGCTCATCCTGATCCACAACCTGTAATTTCACCAGGAATAGGAGTGCATACTAGATATCTAGCTAGCGTAGGTGTTGCTTAACCACCCAAAAAGATTCAAGCTGGCGTTGGACTACAGTGGTGTAATCAAGGAAGATGTTCGCTTGCGCCCCATCTACAGTCCATGTGCCCTTGTTGTCTGTAGTATGGCGTCCCAATCCCAACACCACTGATGAGAGCAATTCCTCGCAGTAAAGTTCAATACTAGGGCCCTCCACACTCTCCAGGACCCCCACTACTCAGACATTGTTCCGGCGGAAGCAGCCCTCATAATCATTCAATTTGTCTGAGAGAGTAGCCACCTGCTTCTCCAGTCCTCAGCCGGGTGCTGTTCTCCATCAATGTCAGTTGGACCTGAGCTACAGTGCTTTCGACTTCCGCCACTCAGTCCACTACTTATTATGGCTGTCCCTAAGGAAGTTCACCTTCTGAGCAACTGAGTGTATTTGAGCCTCCAGGGTCATCTTGGTATCCTTTATAGCCACCTAAATGTTAAGGGTATGCGCCCCAAGACCCAGGTCCTCTGGGGGCATCAGTGGGTCACATACCCAAGCTTCTCGCTTGCACCACCATCCACTGCCATCTTGATGACCTGAGGACGAACAATGTTGTACCAGTCTAAGAGCAGCCATCGACAGGTGCTGAGTGGTCACCCCTTATCCTCTGACCAAGGGTGACAGGGCCCCATACAGTGCACAGCATGCATGGTAGAATGTCCCTTCAAGGGGTAAGCAAGCACTCCCCAGCTTCTCAGGCACAAGCCCTCCCTACGCCCCTCTGTACTGTTGCTGGGTCCACCCCCAAATCTTGGTCTCCAGCACCACCCCTCAGCACTCTACCATGGTGAGCCTCTAGGGTGTGTGGGGGGGCATAAAAAAATGCCAACCACCGTCGGCCACCAAAGCACTCTTCCAGAGGGCCCCTGCCACTATAGCCCTACTGCAGCAGTCACCGTCGGAGCTCTCACTGTCCTTGTGGAGGCCTAGCTGCTAATGCCATCTTCTAGGCCACTCAGCCTGCCAAATGTCCACCAGAACCCGCATCCAGCACAGCTTGTCCCAGCTCCTCATGCAGTGCATTTACCCATGCTGGCACCCTCTTCTTTGGGCGTTGGTCTCTGATCCAGGTACCCACAACTACTACTCCTGCTGTGAGGAAAAAAGTGGTGCCCCTGCTCAGGCCCACTTTGCGGCCCACCAACAACAGGCACGACCAGCCAAGTGACTGTAGCAACATGGTGGATGGGCCACCTTCCTGTTAGCTGCAGCCGCTCTCTACAGCACAGGTCCCCTGAAGTTCAGCCGGCAGCCATTATTGTTCCCAAGTGCTCTGGCACCTCTTCCACCTCAATTTGTCTGTCAGCTTCCCCCCGGAGTGATTAGGATGCATTTCCCATGCAGTCCTGGGCGGGACTTGATCTTCTGGAACCCAGCACCATTGAGCATCAAGCCATGAATGCCCCAGCTCATCATTTATTGACATCATGCAAATCAGTGATTGATCATTCAGATGTATTTGTTGTTTGCACCTTTTGGCACTCCCTCTAGCAAAAAAGCTTTTTTTACTTCAATTTTCTAACATATTTAAACAAATGCATTGTTAACTCTGTGAAGCAACAATGTTCCATTGGACAAAAGCTCAATCCTTCCTGTAACATCCCCAACTGTATATAATTTAGTTGTCTATCCCAGAGGTTAGTAATCTGGAGCGTATTTAGGCATGTTAATTCCACTCTCATAGCCACTTCTACATTGTTGTATTTCATATCTTGTTCCTATTTTGATTGCATGTCTGCACTCTCACCTTTTCAGCTCCTCCTCCCACCTTCTCCTTTTCCAGTGGCCTTCTGGGTATCTCTCCTTATCCTATGCACTTATTCAGAAAAAGAAGAGCTATGTGGAGGGCATCTGAGGTTCCTCAATTAATGAAAACTCAAAGCTACCGTAGAATACTAATTCTGTCTCAACAGCATTTCTATTTTGTTGAAAAGTGTTCCTTGGAGTCAGATGCAGGAGCTTTTCTTCTATCAGAGGTAGTTATTAATGGAGAATGTTTAAATTGGTTGAAAACAGTGGCGGCTATTCCCGGGAAGCAGTAGTGAGGCGGGGAGTGTTAATAAAATAAAAAATCACTTACCTAACGGCCGGCCGCAGGCGCTTCTCTGATAAATTTGTTCCCCTCTACTGTTAACTTCTGGGTATCCACATTACTCAAGACTTGGTCACCAAAAAGGGAAGCACTCAGTGCTTTGGCTCGATATACCTCCAAAACTGGGGATAGGGCTCTAGGCCGGGTCTGTTTGTGCTATCTGAGTATAGCCTTGGATCTTTGTGTCAAAAACAAGGTGCTTTTTCTAAGCTAGGGGTTCCCAGCTAAACTTGTCGGTCAACTTGACACCTAGATAATTGAAGCAATAAACTCGTTCGAGAGGTTCATCAGCAACTCACAATACTATTTTGAGTTAACAGGACCTTTCCCAAAAATCTGGTACTTTTCAGTCCCCTAGAAACACAAAAGTTCAAAAACATATTACTTCACATTTCAAAGGTCGGTACAGGTTTCCGATATGAGCAAGCAAAAAGCAATAGAGGAATCTTCCTGACATTCAATACTGGAGAGTTGTTACTGCAATCCTTAAGTTTTTAAACAGCATAATTTATGTATAACGTAAACAGAGTTGGAGCCAAAACTCACCCTTAGCGTACCCCACGAAGACTTGGAATCTGCTCTGTTATAATTCCCCTTGGTTTCCCCATCGTACCTGGGCATCATTATTTTCGTGCAACTTTGCAATTAAATTGATCAGGTTAGCGGAGGCCCCCAACTCAATTAACACCTTCCACAGAAGCCTTCGAGGAACTAAGTCAAAGGCTGCACTAGATAGATCAATCGTCGGGGTCCGGTTCGAGGGTGTCGCAGGTTTCCAGAGGGTGCCTGGCGTTGAGGGCGGTGTGCCAATTACGCTACCACCCCCCTCCCGTGACCCATGGTACAGATCGATTTTATCTAACAAGTGTAGTAACTTTAAATCGGGTAGCCTCCTACAACAGGAGTAACAAGGAAGGAGCAAGATCCTCCCCGATGCACTTGTTTCACTTTTTTCACTTTTGTATTTTAACTTTCACGTCCCTAGGTCAGGGTGAGCCTTAGAGTGCTCATACCGCCAGGGTTTATCACACTAGTTTGGTCCTGAAGAATGCCTGGTAAACTCACACCGTTTGTAGGCAGAAACATGTTGACTGATATTTAAATCATTTGGAAATAACCAATCAATTAATTTTGGACCAGTTTCCAACACTTAATTTTTATTCATGTCCTAGTGATCAAACAATAAAATTAATCATTTTTTGATACACCTAAGACATTTTTATTATAATTCCCTCACCACCACTAAAATAGTTTCACTGCACGCCTGAACTCACAGATAACCTTCTCTGCAGTAGACCTGGCGTTGTAGCACACTGGAGAGGCATTCGGCCTCTTCAGTGGGGCCCGATGATGAAGCATGTCACCAACCAGGTTGGTGAGTGAGGGCTTTCCTAACTGACCCAAGTGAGGCCGGTTTCTATTTTTTGCTCCTATCGTGGTTCTTTGTGTACTACGGGGCACTCTTCTTTTGCTTTAAAAAACCGAACCGGGGACTAAGAGTGGCACTTGACGCTCCCTATCTCTCTTTTTGTTGTTTCCTAGATATATAAAAACCACATAGAGTTTGTGGTTAATAATCAGAGTATACTTTCAATACAATAATGTGAACCTAAAAACTTGGTCTGAAGTTCTAGTTTTGGTGCGGGATCCTGTTTGGAAGGGCGACAAGATTTGATTAGTATCCATCTATTCTTGCAACTTGTCAAGCAGTTGCCTAGCAAATCATTACGGAAGATTATCAATAAGGCTGATTGGCCTATATTTGGATGGACTAGAAGAGTCCCCTTTTTTAAAGGCCAGAATTATCTTTGCACTGCTCCATGTGTTCAGGATCCTACCCCCAGCCTAAATTGCGTTAGATAGAAGAGAAACATGAAATTCCCAAATTAAGGGTGGAGATTTGTATAAATGGCCTGGTATGTTGTCGGGCCTTAGCGGTTTTTAGGCACCTAATGATATAGGATGTATCAGCCATACTGAATACTAGATCAGCATCATTAGTGATATTTGGATCGTCAGTAGGACCACATTTCTGATTTTGAAAGTATAGCAAAGATGGAGCAGCTTCTTCTGCATATAATGTTGTGAAATGATGGATCCATTTCTCTGGTTCAATATAATAGGGATTTTCCTTGACTACATCTAAACTCCTATGGGATATTATTTGCCAAAACGCACTGCTGTCATTGGTTCTAATAGCCTGCAGCTTGGTATTCCAATTCATGTCCACCCATTCCCTCTTAGCCTCATCTTGTGCAAATTTGTATCTGTGGTGCACCACACTATTATTAGCACTATTACATTAATTAACTGCTGCTACTAACTACATTTTTGCAGTTCTGCACTCTGCATTATACCAATGGTTATCCTTCCTACATGGAGGCCTTTGTTGTTTAAAATCTTAGTGAATAACATGAGATAATTCTCTGTAGAAATGTCTATGAATGTCTAAAATTGAGATTGAACTTGCCAGGTTTCCTTCAAAAGGAGAGAAAAAGTGCATGAACCATTTGCAGATTTCGCAGTGCAGTTTATCATTAGTCAGTACCCAAGGTCAAGAAACACTTCTTGAGTTATTGGCTAAAATCGGTACGGCATTACAGAAAAACACCCAATCAGTTCTCTATCGAGAGCTTCTTTGTAAAAGTTCAAAATAATGGATTATGGTCACTTTCAAATCGGTGTACTATTACCATATCACTCAGCGATGGCCAATTCCTTAAATCAATTTATATGTAATCTATAAAACTTGAATAAAAGCCACTTTTAAATGTAGGTGATCTATAAGGATGTGTTGTCGGGTTCGCCCATTACAAGCCTTGAGGCTGAGCCCAACCAACATCGATGCTACCTGCAATGCAGCACTGGAAAAAGAGCGTGGGGTCTACTAGTCAAGCCCAGAATATTACATATCCTCCACAGGCAGTGGTATGTTTCACCAAGATCATTAATCCTCCAATCACTCACCTAGTATTATTTGGAGGCATCGCTTCCACACTATAAGTAGTGTAAACACTTATAAATATTCTGTCTATGGCTCAAGTTTTGTGAAAAATACAGACATTGTTTCCCTCCACAAATAGAAGCCAATCAGTATCTATGTATTTAGATCTAATCCCTCACAGGTTCCATGAGATCAGTGACAAATCTTTTTTGTACACCAGTATTTATGAAATACTAGATATCCCTGTTCCTAGAAGGATCAGGGTCAAGGATGTACTAACAGAAGTGGCATCAGGCACACCTGAGACCAGCCCAGCATGGTCTGGGCCACCAAGATTAAGAATAGAAGCTTCAATTATTCCTGCCAATGATCTTTCTTTATGGGGTTTAGGTGTAAAAATATTGTGGTAAGAATCGTGGCCTGATCAAATTCTCCCTGTTAAGGGCCTATCTGGGCAGGAGCACGAAACAGTCTTTGCATTGCCAATATCTTAGCATGCTCCCCTGAAGTTATCCGGCTAGAGGTATGCCCCTGCACTAATTGCCCCCTGAATGTCTAGAGTCGATGCATGCCCCAAACGCTTGTCGTTTGCCATGGGGAGTGGAATTGTTAAGTTCTCTGGAACATGCTCCATGCACTTTGCCCCAAAGCTCAAGCTTCCCAAATTCTCTTCATCACAAGCCCCAAAGCTATCCATAGGTCTGATTACCTGGTTGGTCGGAGTACATATTCACAAAAAGAGGGACAAAGGGCTTTTATTTTAAGGTCCAGCATGATTGCCCAAATGGAATATGAAAATTAAAGTTGTGCTGTTCCTGAATGATCGAGAATTTAGCAATATACAAGGGACAGTAGGCTACAGAGTCAAAGAGATGGGAATTCATTTCTTTGAAATGTAATGCCCTCACAAACCCAGTTGGGTGTCATGCTTCATCATCGGGCTGCTCCTCGTCTGGCCGGAGCTGCAATGCCTGACGGGCTCCCGATGAGTGGCACAATAAACATCTATTATTCAGCGCCAAGCTGCCCTGACAGGGGTGAACGTGCTCTTAACAAATACACGTTATGTTATGTTACTTTGGCGGAGATCTTTTTCCAAATAGCCGTTTGGTGCTGTGAGGGTGAGAGATTTAGTGAGTGTAGATGAATAAGTGGTGTCTGATGTTTATGTGAGTTAAAACAGGGTTGGGAGTACCAGCAAAAATAACTTTCATTGTGGGGTCTCCTACCCTGATTAAAATAAAGAGGAAAGGCGCAATGCAAATTCATCAATGGTTTCACCATCTTTGTGGTATTTGTGGTTGAAGATGTATCTCTCGTAATCAACATTTCGCATCAACACTTCTTTAATCTAACAATATGTGACTTCTTCATCAATTTGATACATTTTCTTTATGACTTCTTTTATACCATCACCATTCATTCAGGAGAGCCTTAAAAACCTGGCTTTTTGATGTGTAACCCTGGACTCACTTGTATGCTTCATCTGGAGGACTTTAAGTGATATTAACATTAACATCACCAGAAAGATTATTGATATTTTTTTTGTTATTAGTCTCTTCAAGTGCATCTAAAAAAATAATCAAATGTCTCTTTCCAAGCAGTCCATTGACCCACCAGTATTTTGGATTATGGTGGTACCGAGCGGTGGTAGTGGTTTCAGGAAAGCGTCAGCGTTGCATCCATTTCCAGGAGTGATTAAATTAGAGAGGATCTGTTCCAGGTTTCTTTGGGAGTATCGAAGACCGAAAAGGGCATATCAGAAGATGGTTCTACCTAGACATCGGGGAGGTTGGGGTATCCCATATTTTAAGATGTACTATTGGGCCGCTATGATGCAATATATGGGTGCCCTTGTAGTCGGGGCTAAAGCTGAGATCCCCCTTTTCCACAGACCATCAATTTATGAATTTAGGTTGGGAAATGAGACCAACCACTGCCTAGTTAGGGTAATAGAGCCTAGCTATTAAAAAAAAAACCAAAGTTTAAGATTCTTAAGACCTCATACGTAGTCTGGAAGCAAATTAAACGTAAGATTCATGCTTTAAATTTAAATGCCTATACTCCTTTTTCTTCTTCTGGATTGCTCCCTATCATCTTCCGGGATCCAGTAACATTTAGATGGGGTCAAAAAGAATTGTGGTGCTTAGGGAATTTATTTGACAAAGGCCAACTTTTGTCATTTATAGTTTTACAGGAGAAATATGGTCTAGGCAGACAAGATTTTTTTAAATACCTTCAAATTCAGAGTTTTCTGACTCAGATAGGGTCAGGAATAGGACAACAGTTTGCAAAAATTCCCATAATTGAGAAAATGAGAAAAAAAAAAACAATAGGTCAGATATATCAACATTTACTAGAAATATTCCCAGATCTTTTTCTTTTTTTTTGAAAAACCTTTATTCGGAGAAACAAAGAGATACATGCGCAGGCCCACAACCATCATGGCCGGCCACAAAACATTCAATTAAAAACAGGAGAAATGCATACCAATCGGCAACAGGATATGTTAAGATACACCAGACACGGTTGTGGGGACTGTAACAAAGGATATGAGGTTTTCATTTTGTAATTTTGAAGAAGAGTAGGGGCTGCCACCACAGGAATATAGCACCTCACGTAAAAACCATAAGAGACAAGGGGAACATACCCCAGTGGCAAATTGAGGCAGTCAATGACTGTAGCGACTAAATAATCAAGGCAACCGAGATGGTAATACCGAACAACAGGTCATAATACAATAAACAACATTCCCAAAATCACCCCAGGAATCCCACCCCAGAGAAGGGAGAGACAGGGGCCGAAGAAGATGCCCGAAAAAGAAATAAGGTGTAAGACCAAGGGACAGCCAGCCCTACGAAAGAGGAAAGAACCCTCCCAAAGCTAGAAAAGAGCAAAAGGGACCATAGAACCAAATAAACTAAAATAACAAACCCCCCCCACACCCGCCACCCTGCACCCCTGTAATGGCTACGGCCTAGCCCATAAACAGCGTGCCTGTCGCCCCGACACTGCCCCAAAGAAGGGAAAAAGTACTAAAAGTACAAGAATGGAGGAGAGAAATAAACAACGAAGGTGATAAGGATCAGCGAAGGAGGAAAACAATCCACAGATATATTCCCGGCCGCCCGCTCCCGGTCCCCGCACCCGACATGATACCAACGGTCGATGCAATCAATGTCCCGCTCACCCAACACAGTCCCAGCAATATAAGGAATAGCGACCCAAATAAACTGCCTTAACCTTGCCCCCTGCGATCAGGTTGGTCGATGGAGTCCAACAATCCGGCCTGCGCCGTGGATGAGAGAGGCCCCCGGGATGGCCAACACAGAATGGGGGGTCGCCCACAAAAGTCCACGCAAACCACCGTTGCATGTCCGAGAATGATACAAACATGAGCAAGGCAGCACATCAGTCCGTCGGAAATAGCCGGCCAGAGCGACAACAACAGTCCCATGAAGAGTTGAAAAGTCACGCCACCAGTACACAAAGGAGATGGCAAACATGGCGCCCGGGGACGATATACCAGCCAGTGTAAGGAACCACGAACTCCAGACCTCTTCCGAACCATCGCGGTCAGCACTTCAGCAGAATCAGAACCGTGAACCGCCAACATCTCTATAGGCACCTCGGCAAGGAGATCAATGTGGACCGGTGCAGAGTGTGGCGCAGTGTGCAGCACTTGGGGGCAACCACGGCCCACAGGAGAAATAGCATCAAGCCGGCACTCCAGATCTCGGGTGTTGACAAGAAAAGCAACTCTAACTGCCTCCAGAGCACACAGGACGGCACCGGTCCCCAGCGGTGTCTCAGGAAGAAAGAGTACAGCAGTGTCCTCTACCCCAGGCTCACGGACGTGTGGCAGCTCAGGGAGCCGGTCACCATTGTCACTCGCCATCCACAGATCACTCCGCCGACATTCCGCTAATGACCACTGGGCCGGAGACATGGGGGCGACTGATGACATCGCAGTACAGGCTCATTCGCTGTCAACCAGCATCCGGACCCCCAATTGAGCTCCGAGGATTCCACTGCCGGGCGCTGAAGTGCAATGCATAAAATGGCGTCCGTGACGGGCCGGAGTAACAAAGAAACTGTTCCGTCCACTTCCAAGCCGGGCAAAGATACAAAGTGTTTCCAGCAGGCACAAAGTATCCAGGCGTGCAGAATCACAGAGCGGAATGAGGCGCTGCGGCGACGAGCACAGCGCGGCAGCCTCTCACCAGCCGATCAACTCCTCCTCCTCCATGATGGCCGCTGCCTCTGTGGCCGCGTCCGGCTGACTCCACAGACAAAGACCCGGTCTCACTGCCGCGCAGGGCCGGGAAAGGAGCGGGGACGGTTTACCACCGATACTGCATAGAATGTGCAGGGAGACACGCCGTCATATTCAGGATCGTGTCCCCATTCCAGTCGCCGGGTGGAAAGACAGGATAAAGAACAGGATGATAGGGGAAAGCGCAAGGATCGGCGGAGCCGAGAGTCTAGGCGGCCATCTCGGTTGCAGGCTAAGCTCCTCCCCCCTTCCCAGATGATCTTGGTTCGTGGAACACAAAATGGGCGGAACAAATTGGGAGTCGAAGATGTAAATATAGAAAAATCTCTTGATCTTGCAAATCAGGTCTTAATGACTGGAAGTTCACGAAGTCAGCATTATATGGCCCTTTTTGATCGTTATTATACTCCTGGGAAAATTGCAAAATGGGGGGCAACGATGGGGGATAAGTGGAATAGGTGCGGACTATTGGCCGCGGATTCAATTCATATGTTCTTTTCTTGTCCAAAATTGTGGCTGTTTTTTCACGAGATAGAAAAGTTTTTGGACACAATATTTGGAGCCCTGATCACTATTACCGGAGAATTAGTAATTACTAGTGTAGGGTCCGATAGGGAGGCTAATTTAAGATCAAGATCCACAACTGCATTAGTATTTATTTCTATGGCGGTGGTACGTGCCTGTGTTACCAATGAGTGGATCAGTCCTGATCCACCTACTTTTATTAACTGGCGGTCAAGATTATTAGCTATGTATAATCTAGAGCTATCAATTTATAAGACTAAAGGGAAAAGAAAAAGCCATGGGATGCAAAATTTGGTCTCCAATATCAGATTGGATTCAAGGAATTTAGGACAGATATTTGATTAAATAAAATGAACTTTCTGTTTGTTATTATTATCCAGTCTGCATAAACCAGCCCTATTTTCTGGGCCTGGTGGCCCTGATGGACTGTTTTTTTTATTGTTAACTTAGATGTAAAAAATGCTTATGAAATGTACCATAATCCTGCTATGTTTATTGTGTACTAAATGCCTCAATTAAAAGGGTGTAAAAATCAATAAAATAAAAAAATTATAGGTAATTATGGTAATTGTGTAATTAATTTTAGGTGTGTGCTGTGTTGTTTATAAGTGTAAAGGGTGGGGAGTGATTTATTTGTAATTGATGAATTAATAAATGGTTAATTTTAATAAATTAATTGGTACTTAATTATGTTAATTGTGTAATTAATTTTAGGTGTGTTGTGGTTTTTATAAGAGTAAAGGGTGGTAAGTAATTTGTGTTTATTTATTTATATATAGTTGTTAATTAATGTTAACTATTTTATATTTATTTTGGGTAATTGTTTATTTTTTGTGTGTTGTTATTACTTTTAAAGGGGTAAAAGGTGGGTATTAAATACATTTTAATTATTTAATTATTAGTTGTTAATAGTAATTGTTTTTATTTAAAAATAAGTTTTAATTGTGTTTTATTATTGTATAGTTTAATTTAGGTGTGTGTTGAGGATATTATAGTGTTAAAGTGTGTGTAGTCTATTAATGTTTATTAGTTTTTTAAATTACTATTTGTATTTTCATTATTGATTATGTTAATTATGCAAATATATGTAATTAACAATGTTGAAGTGTTTAGTTATTGGTGTGGTGGTAAAGGGTAGGAATTCAAATAAGGAAAATGCTACTTACCAGTATGCATCTGTTCTCGGCATGTAGAGCTGTAGATTTGTATACTTGTGCATAGATCGCCATCTGGTGTTGGGCTCGGATGTTTTCACTTTGTTTTTGTCTTGGAGAAGTCTTTAGTAGTCGCGAGGTAGGTGACTAATCCTTAGGACGTTAGTGCAAATGGGCATCGAGTCCAACACCAGATTGTTTTGCCATGGATGGTTATGATGGAGTTAGTAAGAAATAGAACAGGATGTCCATGTGTAATGTAGCTAAGTAGGATAGTTCTGGAACAGATAGAGGTATCCGGGGAGGTGGGTAGGCATATACGAATCTACAGCTCTACATGCCAAGAACAGATGCATACTGGTAAGTAGCATTTTTCGTTTTGAGCCATATGAGCTGTAGATCGTATACTTGTGCATAGACTATGCAGCAGTTACTTCCTTAGCCGTGGCTACCTGTATCTGTTGCAGTGGTTTGAAAAAGTGTTCTTAATACAGCCTGGCCCACACTAGCTTGTTGTTTTGCTTGCACGTCTACACAATAGTGTTTTGTGAATGTGTGTGGTGTAGACCAAGTTGCTGCTTTGCAGATGTCATCTAGGGGAATGTTCCCTAAAAATGCCATGGATGCCCCTAGCTTACATGTGGAGTGAGCTCTAGGGGGAATGGTTAAGGTGCGTTTGGCTTTAGCATAGCATATTTGGATGCATTTAACAACCCACCTTGCAATCCCTGTTTTAGAGATAGGATTGCCTTTATGAGGTGGGGAGAAAGCCACAAAAAGTTGTTTAGTCTTTCTAAAGGATTTTGTTCTTTCAATGTAGTAAAGTATTGCTCTTTTTACGTCCAGCGTGTGAAGAGCCAGTTCTGCTACTGAGTCTGGTAGAGGTAAAACACTGGAAGTTCTACAGACTGCTTAAGGTGGAAATCAGAGACGACTTTAGGTAGAAATGTTTAATTAGTCCGAAGAACCACTTTGTTATGATGGATTTGGAGAAATGGTCCTTGTATGGCTAATACCTAGAGTTTACTTACTCTTCTGAGAGAGGTGATGGCAACCAGGAAAGCTACTTTCCAGGTGAGAAATTGTAATTCACATTCATGCATAGATTCAAATGGGGGACTCATGAGCCTGGTAAGTACCACATTTAGGTTCCATACTGGAGAGGGTGGAACTGTAGGTGGAATTATTCTTTTAAGTCCTTCCATAAATGACTTGATAGCTGGTACCCTAAATAAAGACAAATGTTGTCTGTTTTGGAGATAGGCTGCTAGAGCCGCAAGATGTAGTCTAATGGATGTATACGCTAGGCTACATTGTTGTAGATGCAAAAGGTAACAGATGATGTTTTGAATGGAAGCATCTAGTGGGTTAATTTTGTTATTTGTACAATAAATTACAAATCTTTTCCACTTTGCGGCATAGCAAGCTCTAGTGGTGGGACGTCTAGCTTCTTTAATGATGTTCATGCAGTCTGGCGGCAGATTAAGGTAGCCAAACTCTAAGACTTCAGGTGCCAGATCGCAGTTGAGTTGATAGGGATCTGGATGCCTTATCTCTCCATGGTTCTGAGTGAGAAGCTTGGGTGAGAGGCATAGCTTTTGATGAGGAACTACTGATAGTTCCAAGACAGTTGTGCACCATGGTTGTCAGGCCCATGTTGGAGCAATTAGGATCATTGAGAGGGAATGCTGTTTGAATTTCCGAACCACTAGCGGAATGAGTGGGAGAGGCGGAAAAGCGTAAGCAAATTTGCCTGACCAGTTCATCCATAAGCTTGGTCATTTTGCGTTTTGGTGTGTGTGGAACTGGTCTATTTCTGGGTGGCCTCAGATTTGGAAGAATGGAAGCAGGACTTGAGGATGAATTTCGCATTCGTGGATCTGATGTTTTTGGCGACTGAACAGATCTGCAATTTGATTGTGTACTCCTGGGAGGTGTTCTGCAAAGGAGATATATGTTTTGAGGAATGGCCCATCTCCATATTCTTTGAGCTAGGTGTGAAAGCTAGAGAGAGTGAGTCCCCCCTGTTTTTGTATATAACACATTGCTGTCATGTTGTCTGTAAGGACTAGGAGAAGTGTGGCTCAATGGTTAGAGCGGCAGACCCTGATGCAGAGGTCTGGCCCGGGACCAGGGTTCAATACCCGCCTCGGCAGGTCTTTGGCTCAATTTCCTCGAACCTGATAATTCTTGCCTCGGTGCCTATTCTAATCATGGGTCCCACTCTGCAACTCTGGGCAATAGCTTGCTTAATCTCCACAAAGGCCCCAACAGCGCTGGATGCCTGGCTTCACCTTGGGGGTGCCCAGGAGTGGACATTTCACAGGGAAAAGCCAGGAAGGGTTCCATAGCGGTATACGGACAGCGCCGGGACACCTCCGTTGGAGGTAGCTGTGCGCTTTACAAATGCTGGCATTTACATTTACATTTAGGACACCTTTGTTTTGGAGGTGGAGTTGAAAAGATTTTAACGCTAGGAAGATTGCCAACAACTCTAGGTAATTTATGTGGAATTGTTTTTGTTGAGGGGTCCATTTACCCTGAATAGTATGTGTTTGAAGATGAGCTTCCCAGCCGGTGAGCGATGCGTCTGTCGTTAGCACTATCTGTGGAACCGGAACGAGGAACGGCCGCCCTTTGGAAAGGGTTTGTGTGTTCCACCACTGCAGAGAGCGAATGGTGTGGCTGTCCACCAACACCAGATCTGTAAGTTGACCTTGAGCCTGGTTCCACTGTGGTGCTAAACATTCCTGTAATGGACGCATTTGGAGTCTTGCATAAGGTACGATTAAAATGCAAGAGGCCCTCATCCCTATTAGTTGCATGAACACTCGAGCTGGTAGTGAGTGTTGAGGTTGAAATTTTGTAATGAGATCTTGCATGCTAGCTATACTTGCTGGATTGGGGAAGCAAGGGCTTTTGAAGTATCTATTGTGGCGCCTAGATACTGTTGGGTGGGGGACAGTTGAAGATGTGACTTGGTGAGGTTTATTGAGAATCCTAAGTCGTGCAGCAGCTGGATTGTTTTGTGTGTGTGGTGTACACAATTGCTGCGTGACTTGGCTTTTGTGAGCTGCTACTACTGCGAAACATTTTGTGAAGACTCTGGGTGCTGTAGTCACTCCCGATGGAGCTGGGGAGAAACAACATTTCTTTTTACCCCCTACAAAGTTGTCCCCTCATAACTATAATAATATAAATTATGTGAAACATGTAAACTAATCAACAAAGTAAACATGTAAACTAATCAACAAAGTATACAATATATTAGTCACTACACGGGAAAACTAACTGCTATTTGCGAAACCCTTATTAACTAATAACAATGAGTCTAACTAATATAGAACTATAATGATGAGAATAATATGAGTGCTTGTGATAGTAATTTTATTGTGGCAAAACAATGAAGATGGTAAATAAAAACGTGTATATTTTGCTTCGCTAGGTGACACCTAATAGGGGAAAATGTAAAAGGTGGGAGGTAAACAGAAGGGTTTGTTTGCTATATCTAATTTCTGTTGGGTTTGTTTTCAAAATAGTTCCCATTTTGACCCAAGAGGCCTAGTCTGAAAAGTGGTTGCTGAAACACAAATGGTAGAAGATGGAAAAAATGAAAGATGGCCCCCACGCATGCGCAAAAGAAAGAATGTAGTCACGTGGGAATGGCCTATGCCCAGAGCAAAGAGATGTCAAGGCCAGCTTGGCCTATAGACGAGAGTTGTGCCAAATTTGTCCGGATTTAAAAGCCTGGAAAAGTATGAACATTGAAAACTGAATGCATGGAACTGATACAATTTGAATTATTTTTTTATTAGCTGTACAATTAATTAAAATCTTTACAGTAAGAGAAGAGAATACAGAAAACTGTGTTTGTAAGCTTCTTTGCTTAATAAAAGATGCACTACTGTGCCAATTAAAAAAGAAAAAGCGAGTTAAAAAAGAAAGCAGAGTAAAGTGAAGGGGTGCGAAGGCCCCTGAGTCCCATATTGATGGCCTTTGTCCAACCATGTGTGCCTTGGTGTTAGTCTTGACGGCGGACGTTTCTTTCATGGGAGGGCAATGTCAATGCTACGACGTAGCAAAGTTACTTCAGCTATCGTTCGCTGCTTTCGGGCGTTGAATTCCCAGATGTTAAAATGTTTTCATTATTGGCTTTTAGGGCTAGCCTAATTTGGTGGACAAATTTCGCCAATCTTGCTAAGGTCATTGTGTTGGTAGTTGAGAAACACAAGGCTGATGCTTCGGAGCAACATTTTATGCTCTTAGTGAGGCAAATCGGGCTCAACAGTCGCCGGCGATCGTTGTAAAAAAAAAAAAAAGGAGAGCAGCAGAGGAGGTGCAACCAAGATTCCCTCGTGTAAGTGCATAACCTACAAGATGTGGGTTCCCCTCTTTGAGCCCATGCGGGGTTGAAGTCTGCTATCCCAAGCGTGGTCAGCCTCATGTATAGAATTTTGCTTCGGACATGAGTTGTTAGAGCCTCACTTAGGTATGATTGAGCTTTTCCTACCATGTATGTAACTGATACAAAAAGAATATACAAGTACACGTGAAAATATTTTGTTAGCTCATGGGAAACTGTGGAATGATTTTGCACTTTTACAAACTGGTTTGAACAAGAAGGATATGAGGTGATTATCGCCACCCCTCCAATAGACCAATGAGAGATAAGTGAAGCCCCTAAAAGTTTTAATTTTGAAATTAGTTAGTTAGTGAAGAGGTATAAAATGTATTGTGTAAATGATCTTGGTGTGGCCTTTTTCAATTGCACCACAACATACTGTTGGTTGGAACGATTTTTCTTTATTTGGTGCAAGAGACTTTGAAAATTTCTGGACTTTAACTTTTGATGGGGTAGAGAAACGAGATTTGTTGCGGAGATTCTAAGTTGGGAGGGAGACATCGAGGAGGTTAGAAAAGACTGTCAGCTTGGGAACCTGTTCCATGTTCTATTGCTCTATGATTGCCCTATGGCCAAGGGGTAATGAGTTCTTTTTATTTTACTTTGCTTAAAATGTATTACTAAATGCTTAGAATGTACTTGTATTATAAAACCTTTAAAATATAAAAAAAAATCTTAATGATTTAGATAAAATTATATAAAATATAAACTCGAGTCTGTGATTATTAAAATTGAGTCATTCTGATTAATATGTTAAAGTTATGAGAATAAAGTGATTGAGCTGGACTTAATCACCATCAACTGATTCCTACTAGTTGGTCCATCGACCAAATAGCGGAGTACCTTGATGCTATTCTCTATGACTTTTGAGCGTCTAGAAACTCTATTGTATATAATTTATAAAGTCACTGTATAAAATAATAAGGTACCCGGTATGTCTTGCAGCCTTGTCTACTTATCACTGATTCAGGGACAGTTGTAATCTGAAGGGTGGGTGTATGTGTATGACTTGCAGTGTTATGGGCCCCACCGATGAGTAAGAATAAGATGTTCCTGAATTGGTGATGTAATTGGAGAGTTTTAGGATATAACCGCTGCATCAGTTTTCCTGGTAGCAGAGATATGGTTTCTATAGGTCAGTTTGGAGATTATTGATGTTTTATGTTTAACACTACATGTTGAGTTTGGATTATGCTGCTTGGAAGTAGGAAGTGGATGTATGTGACAAGAGAATATTGTGATAACACAGAAAGGTGTTATGTTAGGGAATTCTTGTATGCATTGAGTCGAGTGAAATAGCAATAGGTATTCTAGTGAAACTCTGGCCTTAATTCTCAGGAGCAGTATAGTCTCCACATGTGTCTTATCCCTAGAGAAATGGGTTTGCCTCTTGCTTGTTAGAAGGGTAAGGTAGAGAGGGAAGTGCTACTTTATAGGCGAAACGAAATTCTGTGGTAGGGTAGAGGTAAGTGCTGCCTACTGGAAATACAGAATTCTTGTATGTTTGAACAGATTATATCTTTGGTATAGAGAAACAGACAATGGAAATGTTTTTGTGTAGTAACTAAGGGGCCGATTAGGATCGCGGTGAATCCGCATCCTACGGGCCGGCGGATGGCTGGTGGGCCAGGAAAACCCTCTGCCGCTTGTCCGCCGCGGTCGGAATGCGACCGCGGCGGAAAAGCTCTGATATGGTGGCATGTGGTCTTTTGTTTTAGGGGGCTCGTTGCGAGCCCCAGGGTGTTGGAGGGTGGGGGGTGCACATGGGGGGTACCTATGGTACCCCCTGCATATGCATGCACAAAGCGGCAGGCCCCGCGCGGTGCCTGCCGCTTTCTGCATGCATATGTAAAGCATGCACTTTTAACCTTGCGGCGGGTGCTGCTTCAAGCAGCACCAGCCGCAATGTTAAACATAGGGTATGTGACCGCCACCCCATCCTAATCTGCATGGAGGGAACGCCGCAGCCGTTCCCTCCACCTCGGGGGTGGCGAACGGACGCAGGTCCGTCCGCCATCCTAATAGGCCCCTAAGTTTTGTTAAAGAAAAGGTTGTAAATACAGTGCCGATAAATTTTGTAAAGGAGTGGCTACAAGAAGCAGGAGTAGAACTGACATCAGTGAGAGCCGCGCTGGGATTGGTCAGTTGCGGAAGGTGTGAAGCTATTCTGATTGGTGTGTTAGTGTAATTCGTGCTGGGATATGTCCGCGTGAGTGTGACGTGAGCCATTCTAATTGGTGCGTTAGTGTGTTTCGCGCTAGGATAGGACGAAATATCCGAATAGGTTGAAAGGTGTGCGACTTAGCTTTGGGTGAAAATTCTGAGGAAAATGGATTAATATTACGAGCAAGAAAAGTAGAAACCTTCATGGTTTAAGAAAATCAAGAATCTTTTTAAGAAAGACAAAGAAATAGTCACTAGAGAGGGAAAAGTGCTTCCTCCGCCTAAAACGCCTGCATTATATATGATGACGAAATATGGCTACCATACTTGCATTTTGTTAGAAAATTGGGTGAAATATACTAAAGACGATGGAGTATTGGCATTTCCAGAAATAGGTTCATTTAGCGCAGCAGTGATATGAAATTTAAGAGAGAAAATGATGAAACTTGAACCGAGACCTAGACCAACACAATTTGAGGCTCTAATAGAATGGGAAGATGAGATGTATGAGAGAGAGAGAGAAAGATTCAGAGATTCCCGAGAAAACCGATATAACACAAGAGGATTATGGGGATCCACTCATGAGAGTAGAATGAAAAGTTGGAGGTGTGCTGATATGTGGGATGGTATATATCATGTCAGAGCAGTGGACAAGACTGTAGGAAGAAAATGTACATAAAAGAGAAAACATTGAATACCAGAACAGAGAGGATGTGGAATCAGTGATACAGAAAATGAAGTGTTGCAGGATATTTTAAATAAGAGACCCCCTCCATATCAACAGACTTCTGTAGTGGTGACACCCAATGCACCACCAATGGAGACTGAAATGAATAAAACCCCAATCCGATATATTGAATTAAAGAAGCAATTTGAACAGCAAGAAATAACACAAACTATAAAACATAGTACTTCCGAATTAGAAAAATCAACCAATGAATTAGCTGAGAAAATAAAAGAATTAACGAGAAATGTAGAAGCTGTAACTGTACCCGTAACTTTAGGTCATGGAATACCAGTATTTGAGAATCAGAATATAGAGGAGCATTCGTTAACAAGCGTTTTTAGAAAAGAGAGGGGCCCCTTTGAACTCCCAGTGGGACTGGGGCACTTTAACAGTGTAAGGAGAAAAATCCCAAAGGGTAGGTTTCTATTCAATAAGGAACATGCACTCAATTTATGCCTAGTAGTTTACACATCATTCACTCTTTTTCAACATACCACAGTAGCTAGGGCCATATATACCTGGAGGACCACTGAATTGAATTCACATGTCGTTTATTAGTTTCAAGTTTCTTAAAATCACATGGTTAAAAACTAAAGTACAGCAGTAAATAATGGCAGTTACATAAAATCAACACAAAATAATCATCATCACAAGTTGACAAATAAACACAGCGGATGTGTAGTCTATCAAGACTAATTGTATTGGTCGGTTGGTAAAACTCTCTATATGAATTTTTAAATGTGTTTATTTGTCAACTTGTGATGATGTTTTTTTTATATTGATTTTATTTAACTGCCATTATTTACAGCTGTATCCAGTAGGGCCAATGGCAGAAGAACTAAATGATTGGGTCAAAACTTTACAAAAGAAAGATACAAAACCAAAGCTTTTGGATGTTGTAAGACTAAAAATAGATATGGAAGAGCTGATTATCGGAACAATTGGTACTGAGAGATTAAAATCATATCAAGATGACGAGGTAATGTTTATGTGCAAAAGTATAACTTGAGGAGCCAAGAATTTGCATGATAAATTAGAAGAAACAACAGACTAATTAGGAGTAGAATTTGCAAAAATTAAAATATTGCAGAAACCTTACAGAATAGATTTCATGGAAAAAGATAGAGAATTTGAAGACATCTGGATGATTGACCCAGATGTATTGTTAAGAAAATGGGGAAATTTAGATCGATGGAGAAGTAGTTGGATAAAGAAGAAGGAAGAAACACTTGATAAAGCATCACTAGCTTTTGCTGTCAAAGAAAAAGAACCAGTGATAGCAGAATATCCAATGAGAGAAATACTAGGTGGAGGTTACATACATGTGCCATGGAGTAGACAAGACATATTGTCATTCACAAATGATTTTCCAAGATTACGAGAAAAACCTGTAGAATGGTATAGGCAAGCAGATAGGTTTGTGAAAGTTTCAAAGGTTTAGTGGGAAGATTTAGATGGATTGTTTGACATAGTTGTACCTGCAGATTTGTGGACAGAGTGTAAAATTACTATTGACTGGCTGAAGGAGGAATATCCAAAAAGATGCAAAAACAGGAGCTCCAGGTCCGGAAGTAATGAGAAAATATGAGCAGGTTATAACCTTTTTTGAAAAATAAAATTCCTCCAAAAGAGACAGATTGGGTAAAAAAAGATAGGACTATTCAAGAAGCTAAAGAGTCTGTACATGCTTATTATGAAAGATTACTTCTAGTTTTCAAACAATATAGCGTATATGAGACATTAAGTGAGAAAGATATGAGTCTTTTGTCTATCAATTTGTGTTTGGATTGAGACCTGAAATAGGTGACATGATAAAGCAGCATATGATGTGTGGGCAGTCTAGTACAGTTGATGAGGTGTTGAGGTATGCAAAATATTGTAGTGATGACATTGAAGCAAGACAGCGTAAGCTTAAAGAAAAAGCTATGTGGGCACAAGTGAAAGTTGCTGAACAACAAGAAGCACAATTGATTAACCAAGCAAAAGAAAATAGGTCAGACTAAATCGAAATGTAATATTAATAAAGGAAAAGGTCAAATGAATATAGATGAGGCTAAAAAGAAATGGCCATGTCATAATTGCGGCAGGATAGGGCATTGGAAGAACGAGTGTAAGTTACCTCCATACGTTAATACCGAAAATAAATCATGAAATCCACAGGTGCAGAATGAGGTGAATCAGCAATCACCGCCACAACAACAGGTAGTTACTCAGCAGAGTCAAGTGCCACAACCACCTCTTCCACAGAGTGTAAATCCTCAGAGATACAGTGCAGAGAAAGGATTCTACGGAGGAGAGCAGGTAAAAAGATTGCCGTGTGCAGCTGTTTCCCACTATTGGTTGCGACCGGATGGAAATTAATCAGATGAGAGTTACTGACAGTGCCTAGCAGAGGAAGTGGAGTGCATGCTTGGCGCAACTCTAGAGGTAGATCAGTCTGGCCGTTTTATAGACGGAAAGGTGAATGGCATAAGTGTAACCTTTTTAGTGGATACTGGTGCTACCCGTTCAACAGTTAGATCAGTTGAAATTCCAAACCTTCCTTTCTCAGGAGAATACATCCAAGTTGTAAGTGTAACGAATAGGCAGATTCAAACCCCTCTCACACAACCAGTGGAGGTGGAAATAGGTTCTTTTAAAGAAAGGCATAGTTTTGTGGTATGCGATAGCAGTCCTGTAAATTTGATAGGACGCGACATACTCTGTAAAATGAATTGTGCCATTTACTGTACCCCAGATGGCATTGTTTTCCAAACAGCAGATAATGATCTTTTGTATAAAGTGACAATGTCAATAATCGATTCAGAAAAGAGTGAAAGGTTCCCTGTATTTGACAAAGAAAAGATTCCCATTCAATTGAAAGGAACAGGTAAAAGTGAGGTATGGGATTTTACAGGAGAAGATATAGGTTTAATGAAAGGAATAAATCCTGTAAAGATTAGTGTGAAAGAAGAAGCAGTCTACCCAAATTCTCCACAGTATAAATTGACACCAGAAATTATTGAAGGAATAACTCTAGTGATTAATAAAATGATTGAGCAAGGGATTTTAAAAGAAATAATGAGTAGTCCATAAAATTCACCTACAATGGGACTGAAAAAGCTAAATGGAACTTTTAGAATAGTGCAGGACTTGAGAAAGGTAAACAAAATTGTTGTTCCATGTTGTCCAATTGTGCCAAATCCAGCTGTGATCGTAAACCAAATTCCACATGATGCAGAATGGTACACAGTCATTGACGTGTGTAATGCATTCTTTACAAATCCATTACACCCTGATAGCCAGCCAATTTTTGCTTTCAGGTTTGGCGAGCGTATTTTGACATGGTGCCGAATTCCTCAAGGGTATACAGAAAGTCCTTTCGGTTCAGTATATTGATGACGTACTAGTGGTATGAAGGACCAAAGAGGCTTGCATTTCTGATAAATTGCATTGTTGAACCACTTGACAGAGGGAGGACATAAGGTGTCTCCGTCAAAATTACAGTTTTGTCATCAAGAAGTACAGTATCTAGGTCATAAGATTGAAAAGGGAATGGGAAAAGTGACCACTGAAAGAATAAGAATTATAAAAGGAATGAGTCTCCCAAAGACACAGAAACAGGTGAGGATGTTGCTTGGAATTGTGGGTTACTGCCAACAGTGGATAAGTGGGTTCTCATTGATTGCAAAACCTTTACAGCGACTGACTAAAGGAGATGTGAAAGGTCCTATAGTACTGAATGAAAAGGAGATGGAAGCTTTTGAACAATTAAAAAACAGCTTATGCGAAGCGCCAGCGCTAGGTATGCCTGATTACGAAAAAGAATTTGAACTGTACTGCAGTGAAAGAGATGGGTGTGCACTTTCAGTTCTAATACAGAGGCATGGAAGAATGAGAACACCAATTGCATATTTTTTGGCTGTTTTAGACCCAGTAGCAAAGGCATTACCTGGATGTTTGAAAGCTGTAGCTGCTACGAGTGGGAGTCTGGAGCAGAGTGAAGGCATTGTGATGGGATATCCTCTCAAGGTTTATGTCCCACATTCAGTTGAAATACTTTTGACCCACACCAGAACTCACTTTTTGAATATAGTCGTTTGACTAGATATGAGAAAGTGATTTTAGGTGCAGACAATGTGACAATTGCCAGATGTGTAAATGTGAATCCTTCAACCTTATTGCCTGTTGCATTGGATGTTGAAGTCAAAGATGACGTTGATCATAAATGCCTAGATGTACTGGAGTATTGCACAAAACCACGACCTGACATTAAAGATGAACATCTGGAAGAATCAATTTATGTGATGTCTGTGGATGGATCATGTTTGAGAACAGATGAGGGAATTTTGAGTGCTGCACATGCTGAATGCACACTGGCAGCTATAATGGAAGCGTCCTATTTGAAAGGAATTCGTTCAGCACAAGTTGCTGAGCTGATTGCTTTGATTGAAGCTTGTAAACTGGGAAAGGGGGTCCGAATTACCGTAGTTACTGATAGTCAGTACGGGCTTGGAGTTGTGCATGATTTCAGGCAAATATGGTCCCAGAGAGGATATCTGACCTCTTCGGGATCTCCAATAAGGAATGGTGAGTTTGTGAAAATGTTGCTTGAGGCCATACAGCTGCATAAAATGATTGCGGTTGTAAAATGTGCTGCTCATCAGAAATGAGATGATTACATCACTGAAGGAAACAAGTTTGCACATGCAATAGCTCAATATTGTGCTAGGCACATGACTTCCATTAACCGGGAAAGAGAAAAAGAATATGTTTCTTGTCCTTTAATGCTTACTAACATAGTGGAAACTTGGCAGGAAGTGAAGCAATTACAGTGAGTGATGAGGAAAAAGACAAATGGATAAAAGCAGGTTGTAGACAAAGAGAGGAAGATGAAGTTTGGGTTTACAGAGATGAAAGACAAGTCATGCCTGATAGCATTATCTCTAACATGGCACGGATGTACCATGGACAGGCACACGTTGGCAGAGATGCAATGATTAGACTCTTTAAACAAATGTGGTATAACCCAAAGTTTCGCACAATTGCTGAAAGTCTTTGTCAGAGATGTCTTATATGTCTTGTATGCCAATAGTTGAATCCAGGAAGAAAAACAGCTGTGAGTCCGGGATCCAGAGGACAGGAGGGAGGTTCTTTTACCAGAATGCAACTTGACTTTGTTGAAATGCCACAATGTAACAGGTTACGTTATGTTCTAGTGATGGTTTATTCTCTCGTTGGGTGGAGGCTTACCCAACTAGGAGAAATGATGGAGTGACAGTAGCATAACTATTGCTGAGGGAATTTATTCCTAGATATGGTTTTCCAGTGACAAATGAAACAGACAGAGGAAGTCACTTTCAGAACGAAATCATTCAATTAATATGTGAGGCATTGGACATTCAAGAGTCAAGTCAAGTCAGAGACTCTTGTATAGTGCACAAATCACCGCTAGGTCTCATGGTGCTTGGATTGTGCCTGTAGACCAGAGACTTCTGGGGTGGTTGAACAAGAGAATGGAACAATCAAAAACAGACTTGGGAAAATGTGTTTAGCCACAGGACTCAAATGGCTGGATGCTTTACCACTTGTCCTAATGACCCTCAGGAGCATACCTAACAGGAAGATGTGGTCAATTCTGTGTTTCACCAGGTTGGAACTGATGCAAGTACTCTCGAAAGACATCCAGCTCATGAGCTGAGCCCTGAAGATTGGGTACATATCAAAATCCACCAAAGGAAAAACTGTCTGGTTCCATGTTGGGACAAACCACGTCAAGTGATCCTGGTTACCACCACAGCAGTAAAGTATGCAGGTGTGAAAAAGTGGATTCATGCCAGCCATACAATCAAAGTCCCAGAACCTGAAGATCGACGTGAGTCGACATCTGGAAGAAAATACTAGTTCAGATTCTGATGGAGAAAGTGAACCAACCAGAATTCCAGATTCGGAAGCTCGACCTATAAGTCGACTTCTGGAAATATCAGATACAAGTTCAGCATCTGAAGCAGACACTGAAATAATTGAAATCCCAGATCTTGAAGGTCGACCTGTAAGTCGACATCTGGAGAAATTGGACAACAGTTTGGAATCTGAAAAAGAACAGAGCAAAACAGGAGAAATAAAGAATCCTATGAATAAAACAGAGAGCTCTGAGAGACAAAACATTGATAAAGAGACTGGTGAAACAGAAATAGTTTCTGATGAGAATGAGACTCCAAGCACCAGTTATGGAAAAGTTCCTCTAAAAGAAACTGAATCAAACAAAAATAATCAACCAGGCAGCAATCTGCAGGCAGCGGGCGACACTTGCGAAATAGAGAAACGCCGGTTGGAGGCTGAGGTGAGGTGAGGCGGAGAGAGCTGAGCACGAACGTCCATCGACAGCAGGGGCATGCTCTAGCTCGGTCCGGCAGCGATTTACGAGTCAGCCTTACCCCCCACCCGGTTCCAGAATCACCGCTGTACCACCCAGTCACCGCCGCTCCTCGGACTTCGGTGGACCTTGGTGGTATTTCCAGCACTGACGGCGGACTGCGAGAGGACTGCAGGAAGGTACGCCACGTCTCCATAACCTCCCTCGGCAACTGCCTGTAACTGTCTGGCAGTAGCGCGGAGTTGGGGGAGAGTTGGGGGTGTCGGGGAGTTGGGGGAGAGTTGGGGGAGAACAGAAGCAGGAGGACGCGAGTGGGAGAACACCGAACAACTGACGGCTCCGGTCCCCGCTCCCCTGCTCTCTAGCTGTTTCCCCGGTGGACGTCCTCCCTCCCTACCCACAGTCTAAGCACAGGCAGGAACAGGAGCAGGAACAGGAGCCTAACACTCCTGGTTGGTGAATGCGGTTTTGTCAAAAAAGGAGGGCGAATCGACAGAAAAATAAAAATAAACAAACAAACAAAAAGAAAACAAACAAAACCGAGAACACAACTTTTATTAATCTGCAAAAAAATTAATAACAACAACTACCCTCTTAAAAAAAAAAAAAATCCACAGCCTAGCCTTAAGCAATAAAAAAAAAAAAAAAAGCAAAAAATACATCTACGCCACAGCACCAAGTCGCAAGGTGGGCGGGCAACAACCCACTCATGAGGTCCGGAAGAACAAGGGGGGATGAGTTAAAAGAGAAAAAATCACCATCTAACCCCAAAAAACCTAAAAAAGAAAGGGAGATGGAATCGGAAATAGAAACGGAGGTCACCAAGGCGTTGGTCATGGAGAACAACAGCACAGCATTAGGAACCGCGCTGGAAGGAATGTCACTTACGGAGCCGAGGCAAACAAACAGCGACAAGCAGTATGCGACGGAACTCGTAACACAGGGCATCGCAGTTATCTCCGGATTCGCAAGCGCAAAATCAACCGTCAGCAAAAAAGTGGCTAAGACAGCCCCGTCTGTCACTAATGAAGGCGGCAAGAAGGGCATACCATCGGCACCCACAAGGCATTACTCATGCCCAAACAGCAGCAAACGGGCATTGATCACAGACTTCCTAAAAGTGGCCACAAAAACAAAAACAGCTAAAAACAACCAGGAATGCGACGACCCTAAACAATTTAAATATTCTCAAGATACCAGTCTCAGCATCGACACCATTGACGGCCTAAGTGAAGCCGATACAAATATCCCCCACGATAAGTGCATCAAGAGCTGCATTAACGAAAAAGCAGAACTTTGGGCAACAGGGCCAGATCTGGATCACGCATTAAAAGGCGAAGCCCATGGGCCCCAAATTCCAAAAATCATACCCCTCCCAGAAGGTGGTCACGCCCACAAAGTCAATGCCATAGAAGCAGAAATACACCATCAGCCGCTTATCTTAGAACCACAGTCGAAGGAGCAACAACAACTGTCACCGAGCCACAATGGTCCTTACAGTAACAAAGAAGCCATCTCAATACATCAGATAAGCACGGGCATTCTAAGCCCTTTCGGAACTATACACATGCTGTCGCCGGCCCTACTCACAGACGACCCCGTCATAGCAAAAACCAACAAGCATTATCCACTGGATTCCGTCCATCGAAGTAGTAGAAAATCACTGCCCTCAAGGCAACATGATGACTCATTTCTTAGTTTAAAAAATCTCGAAAACTCTCCCACAGTGCCGCAGTCGCAAAATAGGGAGAAAGAACACGAAATTCCAGCCTCTCTGGACTTCTTGCCTCTAGAGCATACACCTTCATCGGTACAGGCAGCCAGCTCACCACCCTCAGCAGTCTGGCCCCATTTGTTAAACACTTTTGACACCATCGGTAAAGCCATGACTTATCACGCAGATAAGTTAGATACCCAAGTTGGCCTGTTAAACATCCTAGCTACCTACGTTCAGGGGGTGGAACAAAAGCTGCAAAACCGTAATGAAATGATAGAGCGGGTGCAGCAAGATCGAGAAACAAGCTACCTAACAAGCCACTGCCATTGCACGCAAATAATAGATCAACTAGCCGTAGTCCCAAACTTAATGTCCGAACTACTGGGGGTCGCCAGAGACACCTCAGCACAGATTAATCCACCAACTAAGAAATTCAAAGAAACCCAGCAGGAAATGGATCAGGTTTATCCAAGTCCCCCAAAAGAGCACAATGTAAAAGCAGGGGAGCTTAACAGTGCTCCAACACCGGAAAGCACAGAAACATTACAATTAAAAACCGTTTCGGACAATATAGTTGTCTCGATCAGTCCATCAGTTGATCATCGAAACGAGCCACTTGCAAAAGAAGCAAATATTAAAGCTCCACTATCGAAGCGGGAGAGGAAACGACTAAGAAAGGCTAGAAAGGGAAAACAAACAAGACATGCACCAAGCGTAACTGGTACCATAACGGAGCTAAATGTTACTCAAAGTGAAGACGACACATCAATAACAAACACCGAGAAAGCAAGCCTTGTGGTCGACACAACCCCACCCACCAATAAGCTTACCACCTCAACAATTCAAAAGCAACCAAAAACGGAACATTTGCAGCCAGCAAACGTATACAGCATATTCAAACCCGCAGAAAGGGAAGTGAATCGGCATATAACACCTCAGCTCACTCAAACCCTAAAAAAACTACCAGACGCAACACGATAGAATCTGTTAAAACCAGCTTAAATGACGCAATATGGCCCAATGAGGGAGACAGCAAGGACGGGAGCACCGCCGACAAAACATACAGGATCCACAGGGAAAGCAGTGTCCCAACCATTGCAATGAACAATGATATACCTCCTCTAAACACTGCATGCAACACTCAGAATCTTCGCCCAACCACCGTGGGACAACCCTCAGAGGGAAAAGAACTTAAAAAAAGCCATCACATCGAGCTGGTCTCCTCCGACAGCAATAACTTCTACAACAACAAGCTGCATTTCATCCCTCACTTCGAATCGAGGGGAACCCATGATATTCTTAACAGAAGCGTAATATTAAAACTGCTCAAAGCACTCCCGTCCCTGCATCACATCGAGTCGGGCAATCTTGAAAGCGTTGAATTTAGTCCAAATCCCGACCCATCTGGTCGAGAAATCACTATAGTAAGCTTTACTGATAATTCCATCACAGAGCAAATCTGGCAGCAGCAGGTCTCATTTGCTAAATGGGGTATAGAATTAAAAAAAACAACCCCCACCCACTATCCAACCCCACTTCAACAACTAAAGTCATCAGAGAGCTTGTTGAGAGGCGCGAAAGGCCCAGAACACCAAAGCCCAAGTATTGGCAAAGATCAAGAGGGGTGGAAAATGACCATAACCTTCGTTCATCCGGAAGCAGGAAAACACACAGGGCAAAGGAAACAGAACCCAGCCGGAACCCGCCAATGTACGGCATGAACAAACTCATCCAAAGCTAAAACAACAGACCACGGATGTAATATTTGCTCTTGGAACGTAAACGGCCTGAGCTCAAAACTAGAAGATCCGGACTTCATGGAATTCCTCAATCAACACGATTTAATCCTCTTTCAAGAGACATGGCAAACAAATCCTTCACCAATAGTAGGATACAAAGAATATCTTAACCCGGCCCAGAAAGACTCGAAATATGGAAGAGCTAAAGGAGGGCTTTCAATCTATGTCTCGACCCACATCTCTTGGCAGGCCACGGAAGTAGATTTAGATACAACATGGATGCTATGCATCAAATTAACAGCTCCTACCTTCTACAGTTTATTAATACTGAATATATACATCCACCCATCATCCAAACAAAAGAGATTGAATATCGATACCCTAGCAGCAACATTGGATACATTAAAACTGGCTCACCCACACTCCAACATTATTTTATCAGGAGATTTTAACATGAAATTACTAAATCTCAGGAAAGATAGTCCAACAGGCCACGTTCCATCTAGCAAACAACGTGATACACATGGTAACAGATGCGCTTCCCTGTTGGAAGGACGATTATTGGGAGTGTTAAACGGACAAGTGACATCAGAGAGCCACCCAGCATATACCCGGGTAACGCAGAAAACATGCTCCATCATTGATTATACATTAACAGACCTAGACCTTCTCCCACACATCACTAACTTTGAAATAAAAGATAGGTCAGAAAGAGACCACCATCCTCAAACCTTCACTTTACTCCTAAATATGGCCGACCCAGCAAAAGAAAAAGTGATGTCCCAACTCACAAAATGTTACAATCTGAGACGTTAAATTTGGAAAAAGGAAAATATTGGTGACATCATGGCCACATGTATAACCCTTTCGGAGAGATTTAAAGTCAATCCATCATGCATAAAGGCTTGGGAAATCCTTGCTCAAGACCTAAACAAAGAATTCTCAAAAAATGGCCGCAAACCAGGCAGACCAGAAGGGGTAGGATGGTTCACCAAAAGTTTAAGGAAACAAAAAAATCAATTGAATATACATCTAAGGCATTTGCGAACTCGAGGCCCAGAATCCAGGACATTCTCTCACTAATATCAAAATCAAGAAAATACCTCAAAAGAGACTCCAAGGTAGCCAAGAAAGCCTTCAGAGAAGAACTCTGGGCAAAACTCCTCCATGCCAGCAACCAAAAAGACTCTCAGCTCTCCTGGGATTTAATTAACCAGCTATCGAATGGCAAGAACAGGCATTTCAACTCTGACGTAATGGAGGACACCTGGAAAGCACACATCGAGCAAACATATAATGACATCCTACCCTCAGGAGCCACAAATCAGGAAATCCCTATTGCAGTAATAGCTTATGATACACCTAAGATTGAACTGCCAGAACCACTTCTGCAGATCTCCCAAGATCGGGTCCTTAAAACTATAAAAAACGTAAGGCCTGAGGGAGCTCCAGGACCTAACGGATTGCCTAATGCATTATTCCAGTATATCACGGGGATTTATTTGGATAAATGAAACACAATTACTAGAAAAACAATAGTTTAGATCCACACGGTTTTATTCACAGTGGGATGTAGTATAATGTACAACTAATATAATGCAATAAACTGTATTAAACGTCATACAGTGCCCCACGAGGGAGAGGAACGTGATGGTGAGGGAGTCGTGAAGTGAAGGGATCATGTGACAATAAAATCAGTTGTCATGTGACAGTAAAATCAGTTGTTTAGGCATTTACTTATGCCACCAATGGGGTAGCAACAACTTGTATATCACATAGTAAATCATTCACATAGAGGCATACGACACCAAGTACAGCAAATATACAATTGTTGGTGTGAGGTTGCCACAATACAGAACAAACAGTCGACGTTTCGACCCTCTTGTAGCTGCAGGATAATTTAACCTTGCTGTAGGGTCTTCATCAGGACCATGGTGGGGGAGTGGGGGCAAAGGACCTAATAGGGGTATAATGAATTCCAATTAGAGGGTTGGAATTAACCTCTATGTTGAACACACAGGTAGAAAAAGCCAAAATGACTGAAACATCGTGCAGATAAGCACATTACATTGTTTACAAGCTACTTCATGCTTACGCAGTTAATGGTGGGTTAATTACTAACGCTGGGGAAAGGGCAGATGCGTGTCGCTTACACCAGTACATGCAAACAAAGATACCCGAATGGGCTGGAGGGTAGGTCATCACCGCACGGACTTAATTGTGCGTCCCTCCAACGAGAGATCAAGAGATGACTGATTAGCTGCCATTCAAGGGTCAACACGGGGATTTAACTCATAATGGCAAAACGGGATTATCCGTATACAGCTTACCAACAGTCCGCGTGCAGTAGGATCTTGGGCGGAAACTCAGGTAATTAAAAAGTTGAAGAATAATAATACCGCATCTGAAAGAGGGAGCGAGTCATAATGTAATATCAAGCATATAATTATGGCGAGGCAGGAGCGGGCACCATAGAAAAACGGCTAAGTGGCTTACCGATTGCTCGCGCTATGTAACTTGGGCGCGGTCGGGCACACAGTCGTGGTTGTCAGACTCCAAAGAATTGAAGGATGGGTCTGAGGGAGGTAAAATAGGGGATAGCGATTCAGGCTACGTGGCAGCTCAAAAATACAGACTAATTTACTCATTATGCGAGCCGTGTAGCTTACCGATATCCTGGCGGCATGGGGATTGTCCGCGATCGGTCGTTTCAAGAGTCGATTATTTAAAGACTTCCTGACTCGGGATTGATCTGAGGGAATTAAGAATGAGGGATAATGAGTAATACTGGTCTTAACAACGAGCAGGGAGCGGCTCTCAGAGACAGAATAACTTACTTGATAAAGTATGACAGCTCTGTGCGCGAGTTGCGGTGGGAATGCCGCGCTTCCTATTTTGCTATGGGAGTCATAGCGACAGGTCACGTGGTGGCCACAGGGAGGAATGAAGCTAGTAAAAAGACCACTGGGTCAGGCATGGTCGTTGTGACCGCAGAATGGTCGAGTAATACAGTAGCAATTCACATAAGAAATACATTGTAAAATGGAGAAAACAATAATGATAATTGAGTGGAAGACTGACTATGAAAACCTACGGGTGAGACCCCACTATTTACAGATACTCTCGCATTATTGTGTGATTGGCCCTGATTGCCATTAATGTGGTTATTGGAGCGTACCTCTCAAACATGAGGGTAAAAGCTCGGCATATCATTGAGTCACAGGTATTGCAATAGCGTGGCTACGTATGTCAATGGTGAGGCTACATTTCTAAACAAAAGCGAAATGGCCAGGACATCAAACAATACGATTATTAGAGCGTACCTCTCACACATGAGGGTAAAGGCTCTACATACAGTGAAACCACAAGTTTTGCAATTGCTCGACAGTGCATGGCAGATGATGGGGGCACAGTGTAGACCAGAGTAGAGGGTAGAATAATAAAAATTATTTTATGGTAAAATGGCCAGTTGGGAGAATGAGCTATCGGATTCATTCAGACCAGTTTCAATGGAGTTGAAAAAGTGCATCCATTTTAATTCTCGTGTGTTGAGAATGTCCGAGATATTGCCACCACGTGGTCCAAGTGTTATTTTTTCTATGATCAACCATCGTAAGCTCTCTGGTGGGTGTTTATTCAACTTGAAATGTTCCGCGAGTGGAGCACCTTCAACCTCGCAGCGAATACGACTCATGTGTTGCAGTATACGTGCTTTGATTTTTTGCTGGGTCTGCCCAATGTAGATCTTCTGGCATGGGCATAAAATAGCATAGATGACATTGCTAGTGTTGCAATTGCTGAAGCATTTCAATTTGACAGTTAGATGAAGGTAGGTAAAGTCTTTGGTCTGTATCGTTGAGTCACAGGCCTTACAATGCCCACATTTGGAGTGACCCAATACCGGTGGTAGATTCCATAGAGTGTTGATCGTTGGGTGGCATTCTGGCGGTAGAAAAGAATTCACGACATGGTCCCTGATGCATTTAGCTTTCTTGAAAGCATGGAGTGGTGTCATTGGTTGGCTGATCTCGTCCGAGACCAGGTGCCAATGTTTATTGAGAATTTTTTTGATGGTGTTGCTTCTCGTGTTGAAAGTCGTGACGCACACAATGCAATCTCGCATGCTTACCATTATTATAAACTACTCACGGTGCCCGTCACACACCTCCCACGTTGTAGACGCGCTCACAATGTTAGTCAATGCCATCGCTCGCTCTACCATAGGCCATAATTCCTCTATCTCACCTCCGGTTTGAGTGTTAATGGTTCCCGCTCGTATCAGTCATCTCTTGATCTCTCGTTGGAGGGACGCACAATTAAGTCCGTGCGGTGATGACCTACCCTCCAGCCCATTCGGGTATCTTTGTTTGCATGTACTGGTGTAAGCGACACGCATCTGCCCTTTCCCCAGCGTTAGTAATTAACCCACCATTAACTGCGTAAGCATGAAGTAGCTTGTAAACAATGTAATGTGCTTATCTGCACGATGTTTCAGTCATTTTGGCTTTTTCTACCTGTGTGTTCAACATAGAGGTTAATTCCAACCCTCTAATTGGAATTCATTATACCCCTATTAGGTCCTTTGCCCCCACTCCCCCACCATGGTCCTGATGAAGACCCTACAGCAAGGTTAAATTATCCTGCAGCTACAAGAGGGTCGAAACGTCGACTGTTTGTTCTGTATTGTGGCAACCTCACACCAACAATTGTATATTTGCTGTACTTGGTGTCGTATGCCTCTATGTGAATGATTTACTATGTGATATACAAGTTGTTGCTACCCCATTGGTGGCATAAGTAAATGCCTAAACAACTGATTTTACTGTCACATGACAACTGATTTTATTGTCACATGATCCCTTCACTTCACGACTCCCTCACCATCACGTTCCTCTCCCTCGTGGGGCACTGTATGACGTTTAATACAGTTTATTGCATTATATTAGTTGTACATTATACTACATCCCACTGTGAATAAAACCGTGTGGATCTAAACTATTGTTTTTCTAGTAATTGTGTTTCATTTATCCAAATAAATCCCCGTGATATACTGGGACCCCTTCCTCTTATTATCTAGTTCAACCCAGGTCCCAGTGACTACCAATGGGTATACCCCCCCGTGCATAAACTAATGCATTATTCCGGCATGACCCCTCATTCTGGTCTGACATCCTCACTCCATTATTCACACATGCACTATCATCAGGTACGGTTCCAGACTCCTGGAGAGGAAGCATCCTAAATCCCATACATAAATCTGGTCCTCGTTCAGACCCCGCCAACTACAGATTGATCGCACTCATCGATGTTGAAGCCAAGATTTATGCCTCAAACCTGCTGACAGATCTAGAAGACTGGGTGAGCCATACAAACTTGATGCCGAAGACACAAACAGGATTCCGGCCTGAAATGGGCACCCTTACCAACATCTCTGTGGTCACACTCCTAGCCAATCAAGCCCTGGCCAAATCCCGCTCCCTCTACGCCTGCTTTATTGACCTTAAAGCAGCATTTGATAAAGTACAGAGGGCAAAGCTATGGGCCAAAATGCAAAGCTTGGGGGCACCAACAAAACTTTTGGAGGCAATTATCAACCTTTACTCGGATACATGGGTCCAAATAAAAAAAGGAGACGGGCGCAGCATAACAAGTAAGATCCAAACTAAAAATGGGCTGAAACAGGGGTGCGTGCTGGCCCCTTGCCTCTTCAACATCTACACCGCTAACCTCGAGAACTACCTTCAACAAGTCCAAACTGACTCCCCAAAACTGGGCAAAACACTAATCACTAGCCTTCAATACACAGATGATATCGTCCTTCTATCACAAACACCGATAGGTCTTCAACGATCAATGACTCAATTAGGAGCCTACACCATTGTATCCCAATTAACAATTAATCTCAAGAAAACTAAGGTGCTGTGCTTCTCAAAACAACATAAAAAAGGGTCAAAAGGCAAATTCATCTGGAACCTGGGTGACAAACCAATAACCCAGGTGGAATCTTACAAATATCTAGGGTTTCAACTTGATCAAAATCTTAACTTCAAACATCAGATGAATCAAGTAAGAACGAAAGCAAAACAACTTCTCTACGCCTTCAAAATTTTACACAGGAAATTAAAAGGCTGCTCAACAGGGCACGTGCTGAAGGTAATCGCAGCGAAATTCATACCAACCATATCATACGGTTCAGAAATAATGCATACAATAGATGCAGCCGCCCTTAACCAAGCCCAATCAAGCTTTTTCAAGAGGTTGTTCTCAATTCCCCAGCACATTGCTCAAGCCCAGATTCGACTGGAATACGGGCTAAAAAACCAGAAACCAACCAGACAAGGGGCGGTTGTCAAATACTATTGGCGGATAAGGCAAGCAGAAGATAACACATTAGCCCACTCCTGCTGGGAAGAAATCGAAAAGCAAGCGAGGCTAAATAATTCCATCGCCACGGTCCTAAAAGGTTCACTTAAGGGGCATGGCACACAAATACTTCTTTCTCTGGTTTCAAAAAGGCAGTAAACAGCGCAACCAAACAAATCTCACAGCTAATGGACAAAACTGCATTCTCAAAAAAAAAACGCGCTTGGGCAGTTGCTTAAACCACAACCATACTTGTTAGAACATTTTTCACAACACAAAAAGCATTATCTGACTATGTTACGGTTGGGGTCATTCCCCACGAAGGACCTAACCCCAAAATGGAAACAAGTATGGTTAACAAAAGAACGCCGGCTGTGTGAACAAGGAGAAGAGAGCCTCTTACATCTCCTATGCATCTGTCCCACACTTCTAGAAATTCGGAAAAGGGTCCACCGCAAGTTGCTGATAAAAAATCAGCTACGGACATGCAGAGCTGCAGTCATACAATGTCTCAGAGGGCACTCCATAGAACTTTCTTGCAAAGCCATTATGCTTTGGAAAATGGCAGCCAAAGAATTAGACAACAAACAAGAATGAACTGGAGCGGTTCCGAAAAGACTGCTTGGACCCTTGTTCTTCTCCTGCACCAACATTATTTCTGGGCCCCTTGTGTACAGTACCGCCTCTCACTGTTCAAAATTTCCTTTCAATATGAAAGTTTTATCTAATGTATTATCTATGGATGATTATCCAGGTCATGACAGCATTGTGTTTTCATTGTCTTAGCACCTTTTTAGCCTTCAATTATTTATCTAATCATGCATTTTTGCTTTTTTTAACATGTTTGTATCATTGAACTTCTTCCACTCTTTTATGATTTTTAACGAGATCAAATAAAAGTATTTCTGACTGACTGACTAATCAACCTTCAGTTGTAGAACCTGAGATCATAAGGTTCAAGATAAGGGGAAATGAAATACGATCTGAAACAGAATCTGATGAAAGTGAAGGTGAAATAAGCCTAAGGAGAAGTCCAAGAAAAAGAGCTTGGAAAATTGAATGAGAGATAACAGAGACTGAAAATAAAAGACCAAGGAAAGGAGACAATTGGCCTAAAGAAATAAAAGGACTAAAATGTAAATTAATAAATGTGAATAAAAGTCAAGAGGAACAAGTGAATGAGATATCATGCCAAGAAGATCAAAATAAAGAGATTAAAGAATGACTGCAAAATCCTAAAAGAATAAAGAGACCTAATCTGAAATACAAATTACCTGAATGGACTTATGTTGCACTGCTTGATATAGAAGAAGTGGAAATCAGTCAAGAGAACAAAGGTGAAACCTGTGAGTAAAAGGGACAATAATAAACTGTTCATACTGGAAGATTAATACAAATAAAAAGACAAAGTGTGAGAACTGGAAGAGAATCATGCAAAAGAACAGTTGACTCAAAGGACCTACTTTAAAGTATGAAAAATGCCTAGAAACGATACTAGAAGATCTAAATGTGGCTTACGTAAATGGTGTAAAACGTGGTTCTATTGTACACGTTTATTAATGCTTATATGGATCATTTTAGCAATAGTTATTCCTTTTAGACCAAATTCAGGACATGTTTCTGAGATGAATAATAATACTAATAATGTAAAGAAACATAATATAAAGAATAATGTAACATTGGTGGATAATACTGAGTTTCATAGAGATAGGTCAATTAATGATTTTTCAAAGAATATTTTTTCAAATGTATTATATGAATATGTAGAGACAATGGACGTCCAGGACTGTTACATGTGTCTGCAGTTACCTGCGTCTGTAGCAGAGGGTGTCACATATCATCACCTTCCTTTGACTTATGGGATGTCTTCTAGTGTAGTAGCTAGTTTATTTTATAAAACAGGCAAATTAGAATATTATTACTCTGATGTAGATGATATTTTTGCTAAAGTTTCTGTAGTACATGGACTGAACAAAGTGAAACCTGCTAAAGTTTTGGGTGAATTTTTTCTTGAAACAAAAGAATGGACCATAGAATATGCTTTTAGAAACAATTTAACATATAAGTTAATAAAAGAAGAAAAAGTATTTTTAGAAATGGCTGAAGATAGAAGAATTAAGTACCAAAGAAAAGCAACTGTAAGTAAAACGAAAACACCCCCATGGAACTTTGATGAAGGGAATTATGTTAAAAGTGACACAAATGTAGCATTGGGATTAGATGTCCCACAGCAAGGGAAATTGTATATTCATAGAGATAATACTGTGTATGACAACATTTTTGCGGGAGCAAGTGATTGTAAAGACACATGCCGAATTATAGGGGGATGGGGATTCAAAGGAGAAAATGATCCAGTATTTCCAGGGATTTATTTTATATATGGAAACAAAACTTAATATAGGTTGCCGGACCACTGGTACGGAACATGTTATGTGGGTCTGGTCTTTCCAAAGATTTTTCATGTAGATAGGGGAACTAATGGAGTTCATGAGATAGGTAAGCCACTAAAAAGTAGAAGAAGAGAAAGTTTTGCAGAGATAATAGGTAAATTTTTTGGAGCACTGATACCAGCAGTGGGAATATCATTTAATGCAAATAGAATTTGGAAACTGTCAACGATAGTAGATCGTTTGTCAACAAATATGGCTGGCGGATTTTTGATGCTCAATACCGAAATCGTTGCCGTGAGAGCTATGATGATGCAAAATCGACTTGCTCTTGATATCTTATTAGCGAAAGAAGGAGGAGTTTGTGTAGTATTGAAAGTGCACCATTGTTGTACCTATATTCTACATAAAAGTCAGAACATTCAAAGATGCATTAAAATTTTTACTGAATTACATAAAGAAATTGTCACACTGGAGGTTGATGGTGTTCTAGAGAAACTAGGTAAAAGTTTCTCTGTTGTAAAGAAATGGTTTTCAGAAATAGGTAGTTCATTGATAGGGAAAATATTAATACCAGTAACAATAGTAATTCTAGTGGCATTAATGTTAAGATTGGTATGTATACGCATTAGAAAAAGAAAAGCTGAAAAACAAGTAAAGATAAAAATCAACCCCTCTGGCGGGGCACGTGCCTCCAACCGGTCGCGGCTTTGCCTGGGTTCCGTCGGGACTCAATAGGGATCTCGACACTGGGTGATGTGATGCATGGACCCACACTTAATCCTTCCAAAAGCTGCAGGAGGAGGTTTACCTACACAAATCCCAATTCCATAAATATCTCCAGCTTCGCCACGCTCTGTCTCTCCTGATTAAAAACCTTACAACGCTGCCAGAATTTCATCCTCTGAAGGGTAGACTGTTGATGGGTGATCTGGGGGGAGATAAAATCTGCCAGCTCTATCAGACATTGACCACACATACTAAGACGAACCTGCACCGGACGCGGGCAGCGTAGGAGGCAGATGTACCGACCCTCTCTGATGACGACTGGACCGAGGTTCTTGCCAGCCCTAGGGGTTCAGCAGTGTCCTCTAGATATTGACTGATCCAGTTTAAATACCTGCATTGGGTGTACTACACCTGCCTCCGTATCTGGAAGATGGGGGCTATTCCATCCCCTACATGCCTCAGATGCCAGTCGGATGACGGATCCTTTTTATACACGGTCTGGAGCTGCACGGCGTTACATTTTTGGTCGGGAGTACTGTCCTGCCTGGGGCGGGTACTGGAGTGGGACCTCCCAGCAGATCCTCGCCTAAGCCTCCTCCACAGTACTGATGACATAGGGGGGAACATATACAAAAGACACCTACTTTTTCTAGGACTCACACTGGCCAAGCGCAACATAGCCCAACAATGGAAGACCTCTTCTCCCCTAGGGGTGGCGGCCTGGAAATCCCCATTGGATAAATGTATGTCTGCCGAAGTGGCGGTGTTTCAGGCTCGGGGTTGCCCGCAGAAGCACGGGAAGATCTGGACTGCATGGGCCAAGTACCAGGGCATTGACCTTTCTATCTTTTCCACGTCCACGAATCAGGATCTCATAGACAGACTCACCATTGCATGACTTTCCATTCTAATTCGTGGATTAGCCGGCGCGGAGATATGATCATGTGTATATGCCTGTATAGTGTTTCAAGCGGGTAGGGCGGTGCAAGGGTGGGGGTAGTGGGAGGCGGGCGGCAGCGACCTGCATACCTATGATCATAGCTCTGTTTGAATATTGCTTGTTGGGGGCACACCCCATTGGATGTAAAAATTCAATAAAATCTATTGTAAAAAAAAAAAGATAAAAATCAAGGAAAATAAGCTGAGAGAACTAGAAATGGGAGAAATTGAATTAGAAGAATATAAAGAAAAGATGTACAACAACTCTAAAACAGAGCATAAAATATACTAGTGTTTGAGCTAACTAAAAGGTGAAAGAACTAGAAACATGTTCTTGAAAATTAGGTATGGATGGGTTTGTGGTGATAAATCACCAAAGGGGGGAGTTGATGGAGCAGGGGGGAAACAAACATATTTTGTACCCCCTGCAAAGTTGTCCCCTCATAACTATAATAATATTAATTGTGTGAAGCATGTAAACTAATCAAAAATATATAAAATATATTAGTCACCACACGCGGGAAAACTAACTGCTATTTGTGAAAACCTTATTTACTAGTAAAAATGAGTCTAACTAATATAGAACTATAATGATGAGAATAAAACACATGTATTTGTGCTTGTGATAGAAATTTTATTGTGGCAAAACAATGAATATAGTAAGTAAAAATGTGTATATGTCGCTTTGCTAGGTAACACCTAACAGGGGAAAAATTGGAAGGTGGGAGGTAAACAGAAGGGTTTGTTTGCTATATATAATTTCTGTTGTGTTTGTTTTCAAAATAGTTCCCATTTTGGCCTGAGAGGCCTAGTCTGAAAAGTGGTTGCTGAAACGCAAATGGTGGAAGATGGGAAAAATGAAAGATGGACCCTACGCATGCGCAAAAGAGAGAATGTAGTCACGCATGAATGGCCTATGCCCGGAGCAAAGAGAAGTCAAGGCCAGTTTGGCCTACAGACCAGAGTTGTGCCAAAGTTGTACGGATTTAAAAGCCTGGGAAAGTATGAACATTGAAAACTGAATGCGTGGAACTGATACAAAAAGAATATAAAGGTACACGTGAAAATATTTTGTTAGCTCATGGGAAACTGTGGAATGATTTTGCACTTTTACAAACTGATTTGAACAAGGAGGGTATGAGGTGATCATCGCCACCCCTCCAATGGACCAATGAGCGAAGCCTCTAAAAGTTTCAATTTTGAAATTAGTTAGTTAGTGAAAGGCTAAAAAATGTCTTGTGAAAATGATCTTGATGTGTCCTTTTTCAATTGCACCACAACATGCTGTCAGTTGGGACAATTTTTCTTTATTTGGTGCAAGAGACTTTGAAAATATTTGGACTTTAACTTTTGATGGGGAAGAGAAACGAGATTTGTTGCGAGGATTCTAAGTCGGGAGGGAGACATCGAGGAGGTTAGGAAAGACAGTCAGCTTGGGAACCTGTTCCATGTTCTATTGCTCTATCATCCCCTATGGCCAACGGGTAAGGAGTTCTTTTTATTTTACTTTGCTTAAAATGTATTACTAAATGCTTAGAATGTACTTGTTTAATAAAACCTTTAAAATATAAAAATGTTCCTAATGATTTAGATAAAATTATGTAAAATATAAACTCCAGTCTGTGATTATTAAAATTGAGTCATTCTGATTAATATGTTAAAGTTATGAGAATAATGTGATTGAGCTGGACTTAATCGCAATCAACTGATTCCTACTAGTTGGTCCATCGACCAAATAGCGGAGTACCTTGATGCTATAGTGTATGGCTTTTGAGTGTCTAGAAACTCTAATGTATATAATGTATAAAGTCACTGTATAGAATAATAAAGTACCCCGTATACCTTGCAGCCTTGTCTACCTATCACTGATTCAGGGCAGGTGTAATCTGAAGGGTGTTTATGTGTGTGTGTGTGACTCGCGGTGTTATGGGCCCCACCGATGAGTAAGAATAAGATGTTCCTGAATTGGTGATGTAAGTAGAGAGTTTTAGGATAGAACCGCTGCATCATTCCGAATGGGAGCACTTTGAACTGGTAGTGCTGATCGTCTAGTACAAACCGTAGATATTTCCTGTGAGCTAGGTGAATAGGAATGGGAAAGTAGGCGTCCTTGAGAACTAGAGTGGCAAGGAAATCAACTTGTTGGAGTAATGGGAGAACCTGTTGGAGAGTGACCATGTGAAAGTGGTCGGATTGTATGTACAGGTTTAATGGTCTCAGGTCTAATATTGGCCTGAGAGTACCGTCCTTCTTTGGGATGTAAACCCCCATACCTTGATGGTATATAGGAACCGGTTCTATTGCATGCTTTTGCAAGAGAGAGAGAATCTCATGTTTTAGAAGTGTGAGATGTTCTGTGGACATTGGACGTTGTTTAGGAGGTATGTGTGGAGGGGTAGAGGTGAGTTCCAGGCAGTAACCATATTGGATAATTTGTCTCACCTACCTGTCCGTGGTAATGGCATTCCAGACCGGTAGGAACTGTGATAATCTTCTCCCGACCAGTGTGGAATGGTCTGGAGGAGTGGAGGGAAGTCACTGTTTTGTGGTAGGGGAGGTGCAGGTGTTATTACCGCACTCTCTTCCTTTGTTGTTATTCCCTCTGTAACCCCCTCTAAAATATCCTGTGTTAGAGGAAGTTTGAGAGGGGATTTTGTAGGAAGAAGTATTGTCAGTCCGAATGGTTTTGGAGCGACGAAAGGAACCTCTAGTTGTTGGTAACTATAAGGTCCCCATGGACTTGGCTGTGTCAGTGTCTTTTTTCATCTTCTCTAAAGATGTGTCTACAGTAGGCCCTCACAAGTGTTCTTAATCAAAGGGCTGATTAAGAATTTGAGACTGCACCTCCTGTTTGAAACCAGATATGCGTAGCCATGCGTGCCTGCGCAGTAAAATGCTTGTATTAATAGCACGAGATGCTGTGTCCGCTGCATCAGGAGCATATTTGATAGAGGTGTTTGTAATTAGCTTTCCCTCTTGTATGAGGTTGTTAGCTTTAGACCCAACCTGTTCTGGAAGATGTTACATGAGTGTCTCCAGCTCATCGTAATGCGCTCTATCATACCTGGCCAGCAAAGCTTGGGCGTTGGCGATGCACCAGTAATTTGCTGCCTGTGACGCAACCCATTTACCAGTTGTGTCCAATAATTTAGATTCTTTATCCGGAGAGGCGTCACCTGTTGTTTGGGAATTTGCCCGTTTACAGGTATTTGAAACTATTAGAGAATCTAGAGGAAGCTGCCCCTTGATATAAGCTGGATGATTTGGAGCTAGTTTATATTTTTTATCAACCGTGGTTGACAATTCTAGCCCTGACAGGGTCTTTAAACACATCAGAGGCATGTTTAATCATACCTTTTAACATAGGTAAAGTATATGTTGACTTTTGTGACTGTGTAAAAGTCTCTAATAAAAAATCTTACTCCAAAGGGTCTGAATGTAATTCTACCCTATGATATTTGGCTGCTCTATTTATGAGTTGAGCAAACCCTATGTTGTCATGTGGAGGGGATGGTTTAGATGGATATGAGTCTGGTTCAGGTATATCTGGGATATTAGTATAATCCTCCCAAGGATCAGGTAGAGGGAGACTGTGGATATAATCAGCATCATCCCATTGTGGATCGCCATCGCCATCCCCACCCCAAAAGTCCTCTTCATCCTCTTGTGGTGCAGGTGAAGAAGGAAGCTGTGGAGAGTGTGCTGGAAGAATTGGTATCGTTGGAAGATTTGGAGGGAGAGAGAAGGGTCTGAAAGGTGAAGTTGCTATGTCTTTCTTCTTTAAAGATATCCCAGGTGCCTCTGGGGTGTCCAATTTCCTCTTTTTAGGTGGTATTGTGATGACATGGCCTGTAACAGGGTCAATGTGTAGAATTTTTTGTTTCGGATCCGAGGGGTCTGGTTCAAACAGTTCCTTAGAGATATTGTCTTTTTTTGGCACCAATGATTTTGGTTCCAAGAGGTGATTTGGTTTAGGCTCTGTAGTTTTAGGAGGGGCCTTGGTCTCCTTATGCTTTGGTGGAGTATGAGTCCAAAATCTTTTCGGCTCCGAAGATTTATGGACTTTTTTCAGTTCCGAGGGCTTGTCCTCTGTGTGTTTTGGTGCCGAAGGGGTCGGCGTCCAAGCCGTCTTTGGTGTAGATAGAACCGGGCACTGTCTCTGGTTTTGACTTTTGTTTCGGTCCTGTTGATGGTTTGTCGGTACCGCTATGTGACTGGCTTGATCCCAAGCTGCCTGAATCCATTCGGAGCCGGGTCAGAGTAAGGGGCATCTGAAGTATTATCACGGTGTCGACCTGAGCCCGAAGGTGTCACCGGAGCCTTATATTTTGTTTTAGATGGGGCAGGGGTCTGGATCTGGGTACTCACGGTCCGTAGACCTGGAGTAATCGTCTGATCCTCTGCATCTGATTCGTCGGCCTCGGAGACGCTGATGTCTTCATCCTCCGGTTGTTCTTCTGGAACATCGGGCCTGCATCGAAGATGTTGTCCGGCGCCGAGGTAGTTGATCGAGAATTACGTGACGTTGAGGCCGGCAATCGCGTATGGTTTTCTTCGATCTGAAGGAAGCACAGGCCTCGCAGTCTTTGTCCTCGTTTTCTGCAGAGAGGCAAAGGTTACAGACCTTGTGGAGATCAGTGTTTGGGCATGTAGAACCACACAGGGGGCATTTTTTAAATGGAGTTCTTTCCATTGACTACAGGGCCTGATGGCACAGATAGGTCCAACAGCCCGCGTCGACGACCGGAATCAAAGGTCTTGCTGAATTTTTCTGGATGCGCGTCGAAAGGGAAAGTGATCGAAACAGTTCCGTCGAACAGTGAGGGATTGCGCGTCAAAAGGGGATCGAGTATGACACTGACCCGGAGCGCAGAAATTTACATCCGAACCCGATGGCGGAAAAAAACAATTTGGAGATGGAGTTAATGCCCATGCGCACTATCGTCCTAAGGAGTCGTCACCTACCTTGTGACTACAAAAGACTTCTCCAAGACAAAAACAAAGTGCAAACATCCAAGCCCAACACCAGTTGGCGATCTATGCACAAGTATACGCTCTACAGCTCATATGCCTCGAACATACCTTTATGTTTTAATACATTTTTTGTTTGTAAATATTTTCTAGCTTAAACTAAATATTTTTTTGTGAATTTATTATTTTATATAATTTTTCTAGGTCTTTGTTAAATGTAATTAGTATTATAATATATGTTCTTTTTATGTTTAATTTTTTACAATAATTTTATTAATGGTTTTATTTTAAATATATTTGTTTTTTTACTAAGTGTTTGAGTGTCAATAGTATTTTATTTCCCCGCTATCCAACACTTTTCCTACTGTTGCATTCACTGGAGTGGGAATAGTAATTTTTACCCCTACGCTATCCAGCACTTTCCCTACTGTTGCACTCACTGGAGTGGGAATAGTAATTTCCATCTCTCTGCTATCCTGCACTTTTCCTACTGTTGCACTCACTGGAGTTGGAATAGTAATGTTTACCTCTCTGCTATCCAACACTTTCTCTACTGTTGCACTCACTGGAGTGAGAATACATTTTCTACCCCTCCTTTATCCAACACATATCCTACTGTTGCATTCAGAGGAGTGGGAATACAAATTTTTACCCCTCCGCTATCCAACATTTTCCCTACTGTTACACTCACTGGAGGAGGAATAGTAATTTTTACCCCTTCGCTATCCAACACTTTCCCTGCTGTTGCACTCGCTGGAGTTGGAATAGTAAATTTAATTATTTTGCTATCCAACACTTTTCTTACTGTTGCACTGATTGCATTGGGCAATTTAAGTTTTTTCGTTGTTTAATGTTTTCATTTATTCTAGAATTTTTGTTTTTTATATTTTAAATTATTTATATATATATATATATATATATATATATATATATTTATATAATTTTAAAGTTTTAAAATATATTAAAAATAGTTATTAATTATTTTAAAGTAAATATATATGTATACATTATGTATGTGGGTTTATATTTTTAAATTAGGTTACTTTGTAATATTTTGTAAAAATGTATATTAAATGTAATTTATTTTGGTAAAACTAATATTAATATTTAATATATATTATTTTATTGTGTTTATATATATCATCCTGTCCCGCCTCGATTATGGGAACTCCCTGTACTTAGGCGCCCCGGCAAGTACCATCAAAAAACTGCAAGTCACTCAGAATTCTGCAGCTCGCCTACTGCTCGGACTTTCTCGTAGACATTCAGGGTCAGCCGCCCTGAAAACACTCCATTGGCTGCCAATACAGGCTCGGATCGAAATTAAAGCCATGTGCTTAGCCCACAAAGCCATGTGGCGCACTGGTCCAGCATTAGTCTGTTCCGTAGTCTCCCCCTACCATCCGCCAAGAACCTTACGATCTGGAGGTACCTGCTTGGCAGTAACTCGCAAAATCAATTTAGCAAGGTGGGGGGGGTGCTTGTTTTCTTGGAATGCCGCCTCCCGCTGGAACTCCTTGCCCCTCACCCTACGCAGTGAACCAGATCTACTTAAGTTTTGCAAACGGCTGAAGACCCTTCTCTTCCATTAATGTGCATACTCTAACAGTGGTTCACCCACCCGTCCTAAGCACTACGAGGCCTCAGGGCAGAAGTGCGCTCTATAAAACCCCATTACAGTACATTACATTACATATATTTTTTAAATCAATATTTTTTACATCTATATATTTTTAAATCAACATTTTTTGACTCGATATTTTTGTACTTACCTGTGTAGGTATGGGAGTCGATATTTTTGTAGTGTCATTTTTTTTTGTTCGATATTTTGAACATAGATATTTTTTAAATCAATATTTTATCAGTGAACCGGCTAGACCTTGCACTGAAACCTATTGCAGAGCTTATTAAATTGAGGCACATAATGTACTGGATTTTTATTTGGACCATGGGCGAAGGGAGCCCATTTAGAGATTCTCTTCTCGATACTATGGGGGTCATTAGGATGGCGGGCGGACTTTGTCCGCCCGCCACCCTAACGGAGAACGGGACCGCCCGCCATAAGTGCGGGTGTCCCGTAGGGGGAATTAGGATGTGCCCGCCACAGGAGGCAGGCACATCCTACATGTTTATCATTGTGGCGGGCGGTACACTCTGCACCGCCCGCCACAATGATAAACATTTGTGAACGCATTTGCATATGCAAAGCGGCAGGCACCACGCGGTGTCTGCCGCTTTGCATATGCAAATGTGGAGGGGGGTACCATAGGTACCCCCCCTGTCCTCCCCCAACACTGGCATCAACAGGGTGTCCCGCAGGGGGCCCCCACAGCAATCACTGCCTGCCTTTCTGAGGCAGCATTGCCGCCGCGGAAAGGCCCATCCATGCACACATCGTAATATGGCTAACGGTGTCCATTGGACACCGCCACCATATTTTTCTATTACCGCCGCGGTCGCAAGCTGACCGCAGCGGTAAAGCGGCGGACGGTCTTTCTCTCCTCTGCCTCCCCCCCTGCCATCCTAATCTGGCGGGGGGGAATCCATGCAGCGATGTCGGGCGGATTGCCTCCGCCAGGCCGGCGGTGGCCAACGCCAGCCTGGCGGAGGCAATCCGCCCGACATCATAATGGGCCCCTATGTACTAGCCAGGGATCATAAGGGTTCCCCAGGTGAGGCTACATTAAGAAGACCTTGGCAAAACTCCGCTTAGGAGAATTCTGGCACAATCCATCTTCCATTTGTCAGAATGCTGCTGCTAGATCAAGGACTAATAGTAGTTATTTACGGGAAAGAGAACATTTACTATTGCACTAGGCACTTTATCATATCTGCAAAACAAAACTGCTTTTAAGCTCAAAGAATTCTTGGAGTACAGTAACCTACCACCTATCCTATCATCATACATAACTTTAGACACTGTGTTTTTCCTTTAGCTAATTTTAAATATAATTGGTCTCCAGGCATTGATAGGTCTAAACAATGTCCTTTATATCTTGCATCAGGAGAATCTGCTGTTGTTGCGTATTACTTATTCGAGACCCAGAGCTAAGTCAATTGTCCTGCTATGCTGGATCAGGGGTCTGTCGGACAGGATAAATGCTTTGAGAATATGCAAAACTGATTTACAAATGTCCATTGTTTTCCTCTGTTTCCAAATTTCTTTTATGCATCCGGCTAATAGGATCTAAAACTTCAACAAGCTTGTAAATCTCTGACTAATAACAAATTACTTGCTGTTTAAATGTATTCCTTGTATCGTATTGTATTATTTCAACTGACTTCATATTTTAACTACATTTTAAAGCCTTTTTAAATGTTTTTGCACAAGTTCATATTGGTGGTAAATTATTTATTTTGTGTTGGATGTTTTTATCCGGTCTAACAATAAAAGAAAAAAAATGATATTTCCTTTGCAAACAGAGAAAACAAACTTAGGTAAAGAATCTAATGGTTGAAGTAGTTCTGATCTGGGCTGAGTGGTATCCTTTGGTTGTACACCTGCTCTACAAGATCTTATGTATTTTTTCACATCTTTTTTAATAGAAGACAACGAAATTCTTCTAGTGACAAGATCAACAGTTGTTCTTTGACCAGGATGGCCATTCTTCTTGGAATCATGATGGATCTGTAAAATTATTTTTTGAACAGTTTTCAGGTGGAATAAATAGTCGATGTTTCTCACAACCAGACCATTTCACATTCTTTGCTCAAGAATTCTATTGTAATTCTTGTGTTTTAGCTCTACTTTAATAATAAAATGTTGTTGGAATTCTAACTTTCCTTCCTTTATTTGACTTTAATATCTTCTCTCCGGAAAACAAAGCATCTTTCTTTCTTCTTCTTTTTACATTCTAAATATACTGTCAGTCACAATATTATATGCTCCAGCAATACAGGTTTTGATAAAGTGATATTATTGAAAATAAAAATCTAAACGAGCTGGGTTGTGATATTCAGCGTGCAATTTTTTGTTTGCTATAAAAGCAGGCAAATTAAGATTACTAGTATGAAGAATAACAGGATGGTGAGCTCCCAGAACTAAATGCCTCCATTCCTTAAACACCACGGGCCTCCTTTATGAAAAGTGTTGCATCGCTCAGTAAAACTGCGATGCAACACTTTTCAGTGTTCCCTCCCTGCGACACCATGGATGTGCCCTATTTACTGTACGGCGCTCCATGTCACAAGGATTGACGGATACGTCAGGAATCCTTATGCATCTGTCAGGACAAAAATGGTGCATTGCTGGAGTGTGTCTGGAAACAGACGTAACTCCAGCAATGTGTCATTTCACATGGGGTAAGCCCCATGTGAAAAGGTCTGAGTCACGCCTTCCGCCTGCTTGACAGTGACGCGTAGAAGGGGCGCAGTGAAATCTCACAGAGCAATTTATGCGCCGGAACGCCCACCCTCCATACATTATACCTGATGCAGGTATAATGTAGGGCGGGGGTTTACAAAGTGATGCATCTGCCTAGATGTGTCACTTTGTAAATATGGCGGTTTGGCGCATTTTTTACACTGCTGCGTCACAAAAAGTCAAGCAACGGCAGCGTAAAAGGCTCATAGATAAGGCCCCACATTTATGGCTAATAGCCTTTCTCCATTTTTTAATTGTTTGCAGACTGATTTAATCTGTGGGAATATAAATCAGTTGGGTGTTCCCCTTACGATTTTCCTGAAGAATTGCTCTGATTGCACAACCTAATGCACTCAATTCCATTATAATTGGTTTAGTGGTGTCTGGGGACCAAAGTATTGGAGCTTCTCTTAACTTTGAAAATGTTTGTGAAGCTAGATGATTCCACTGAAATGTTTTGCCCTTCCTTAATGAAACTGTTATGGGATATACGTACATCCCCTCCAGACCCTTTCTCATTCTCATCCTTGAAGGGAAGTTACGCCAGCCCTCACCCTTTTCCATGGTGAAAAAGGAATGGAAAGGAGATTGGGAATGCCCACAAACGTATCTGCTGTGGTTATCCCAAAAATTCAGAGGCAAACATATCTTGTAAAGCCAACCTCCCACTCCTTGAGTGATCTTGGCCCTTATGGCAGACATCTCAATCCCAAAGAATGGGTTTATGCCTGCCAGTAATGTATTTGTGAATATCTGTCAGATTTAAGTACATTTGGGTGTAGAGGTTTGTTGTTTACAATCAAATGTACCTTGTTCAACAGGCCCCCATAGTGCTCTGATTTCTTATATAAAACTCTTGACATTGAGTATAATAAAACCCCATTCAGAGTCATGTAACATGCAGGGGCTTTTTGGCCTCAATTATGTGAGTCAATCTTGTTTGCAAAGTGGGCCAAGTACAACCTCTTCAGAAGTTGATTCTAAGGAGTACGATGGCAAGCGGTCATAGAATTTCAGGGAGGTAATGTGGGCGTGCTCGATCTCAGAACGTATCTTTTTCAAGAAAGAGAAGAAATGTAATGCACACTAGAACTGAATAATATTATACACCATAATAAGATGCATTTAAGGAGCCTTGACACTGTCCTCTTGTCCTTCAAACCTTCACATTAATCCAGGCCCTTGCTCTCCTTCACTTATTTTTTTTTTTAAATTCTTTTTATTGAGTAGTGAAACAAACACGGTCAGTAAGTTACAATAATCTCGATTCCGTTTCAGCACCAGTAATATATCTGTACTTTATATATTTCTCACGTTTATAGCCCCAAGAAAAACAGTTTAGTCTATGTCTTCTGAGCCAGTCTGTGGGACACGAGGAGGCTCGCATATGTTTCCCCTAAAGTCATTCCAGCTTGACCATACTTCCCCCCCATTTGCGGGGGCACCCTCTTGCTGTATATACAGTCTTTTCTTGCAGCATGCATCAATCCATGTCGCTTTGCCAGTCTATCAGTTTCGGTGGATTGGGGGCTCCCCACAATCTAGCAATGTTCCTCTTTGCCACCATCTGCCCGAGTGTCACCCAGATTTTCCCTTTTGGAGATAGGTCCGTGGGCTCCCAGATATTCAGGAGACATCTCTTAGCCTCCAGGCGGATCTCTACTTCCCACACCTCCCGCATACACTGCACCACTCGTCTCCAGTATCTTTGCACCTTCGGACAGTCCCACAGTATATGAAAGAAGGTGCCTGTCCCTCCACATCCCCTTCTGCAGAGCCCCTCTCCTCCCCTCCCCATCGCTTGTAGCCTAGTACATGAGATATACACTTTGTGAAGAATTTTCAGTTGGATTAATCGCAATCGGGCCGATATCGCCACCTCCCTAGGGGAGGCAAGAGCATTTATCCATTCTTCCTCATCAATCTCTAACCCGTCAGCGACCCATTTCTCTTTTAGTGGAAGGAGCGTGTCGGGGGGATTGTTGATTAACTTTTTATATGTGAGAGAGATGACGTGTTCTGTAATGTGTCCGTCTAATAATCTGTCTTCGAGTGGGGAGGTCTGAGGCAGTGTCGTCTCTGGTGGAATGTTAGCCTGCAGGGAATGTCGCACTTGCATGTACCTGAAGTGTTCGGTGTGAGCTAGGTCATATGTTTCTTGCAGATGGGCAAACGTGTGAATTCCCTTAGGGCCCCAGACGTCTCTGATTTGTGATATTCCTATCAGGTCCCAGTTACAGAACCCCTTGGTGTGCCTCAAGTTGCCAAGTTTTTCGGAGGTCCAGAGTGGAGTTGACATAGTAAGGACATCTGACCACCCTAGTTTCTGCTGAGCGATATGCCATATCTGTACTGAGTGTTGAGTTGGTCCCGTGAGTTGGTGTTTACCCGGCTTGGAATAGAGTGCGACCTCGTAGTTCCCCCCAGGAAGTAGCCATCAGTCCATCCCGTACCAGGGGTCGTTCCCGTCACTGTATGTCCCTTGGTTGATCGCTGAGAGGTGGGCGGCCCAGTAATATTTGCGAATGTCAGGGAGGGCGATTCCACCGTCGTACCACCCCAATGTGAGTTTACGCAATGCGATTCTAGGCGCCCCTGCCCAAAGGAGGTCACGCTGCGCCGTTTCAACTGCTGCAAAATACGATTTGGGTACCAGGTCTGGGTAGTTCTGCAGAGCATAGAGAAATCTTGGCAGTGCCATCATCTTAAACAGGGCCGCTCGGCCCAGCAATGACAATGGGAGTTGCTGCCAGGACTTAGCGTTGCGCTGGAGCCGTCGTAGAGGTGGCAATAGATTGCTTTCGTACCGCAGAGTCTTGTCTGTGGAGACAAAGACACCTAGATATTTGATGCCGTCCTCCGCCACTGTTATGGGACAAGTGGCCGGGAGCCTCGGGGGGTCCCCGTGGAGTACGTAAAGATGGGATTTGCTCCAGTTTATCCGGAATTTCGAAGCTCGTGAAGATATTCAGCGCCGCAATGATAGATCTACGCGGTTTGGAGAGGTACAGAAGGATATCGTCGGCGTATAGGGAGATTTTGTCCTCCCATCCTTCCGTCTAGGCTATTCTCCTTCACTTATTAAGCTACGTTTATGGCAGTACCATGATTATGGCTCTGGTGCACTTGTATCATTCCTGAAACCTGTGCGTTCATATTTTTTCGTAATGATTGTTTATTCATGTTCTTCTGAAAAGGATGCAAATTCCACAAAGACAATCATACAGAGAAAACCATAATCCACTCAAGAATGCTATTGCTCTATTACTGTTGCTAATCGTGTTTACATCACGTACCAGAAACATGAACCCCCATCCAGTCTATCCCCCAACTCTCCTACCTCTTAGTCCCTGAACAGCATCAACACCAAACTATCCAGATCCCCTCCTTTTTAGGCAAAAGTGTTCAAGCTCACTCCCATGCCCCTGCACAACATACTGTTTGAGGAAAATAGGCCAGTTGCATCCATTGAGGGGGAATTGCGAATACAAGAGAACCCTCCATCAAGTGCTGTACCCCATTGTAATTCAAATATGAGGTACCCTACAAGTTGCTAATTAACTTTTCAGTGTTCAGTATCGCCCATAGTCTTTGAGGCCATTCTGTGATCGTTGGTGGGTCACTTCTATTCCTGTAAAATGCAACTGTTAAATTTGCCAACTCCAGCTGTTGCAATTCAACATACCTTTTCGATTTAGCCATTTGAGTGTAGTTTTCTTATCTGATCTCCAGGAGGAAGGCTACTGGATTGAATGGGAAAAGAAAACCAAGAACATCCCTCTACACCTCAGCTATTTCCTTCCAGAAAGAACGAAGCTTGGGACAACCACACCATATATAGAGGGGCATATTTACAATAACTGGCGCATCCCTGCAAATCAGCAGAGTCTGCAGTCCTACCTATCTTTCCTACCATCTACCAAATGGCTGTTTTCATGAATACTAATCAGAAGCTCCTTGCCTAATACCTAATTGAAGTTCTGTGGATCCTTGTCTCGACTTCTCTCATTTCAATGTATAGGTATCCTCTTCCAGCTTCCGGAATGTCAGAAATAATCTTCCATTGTCTTGGAAAACAAACTCACCTCCATCTTGTGCGATGGTTAAGCCAAGGATATCCAAAATGGATCCCACAGGCCTGCATTACTGTGGCTCACTCACACATGCCTTGCACTTATCACATAGTCTACATAGACAAACATACACGATGCACTCAGGATAACAGTGATAGGAACTAGGAAAGCACATAGAAATTGAACTTTACATCAGTGGGCCAGTAGGCCTCCACTGCAGTGACATAGACTTAAAGGTCTGGTCACAACAATGGATTCATAAAACACTATACACTACCACCACCGCTTTATGTACTAAATGCTCAACAGGGGCCGTAGTCCTCTGTCAGTCAATTAGAGCACCCCTGCAGGTCTCAGGACAAGTCCAAGAGCTACTGATGTGAAGGGACAGGCCTCAGCCTCTGAGCACACATGATGCCAGGTTCAAAATCCAATGCTACTAGGACAGGGCAGAGAAAAAGGACTGTACACCATACAGAGGACATTTCTGTGCCAACAGACTCCATCCCCCTTTCCAGATCAGCCTACCCACAACCTTACACCTCTGTTCCTGCAATCTGGTCTTGAGATCAGCAAAACCAGCGTGAAAGTCCATCTGCATCCCTATAATTTATATTGTGCTGTGCTCTACCACAAAATCTGGGAAAGAATGGCAATGTCAGCAACTTGTGATTTCTCATTCTTCATTCTTGTCAACCAACTGTGTGGTTTGTGTTCTGTTTGAACCATTAACTTTAAATACATCAGGAACTTTCTCAAAGCTCACACTTAAGGCCTCATTAGGATGGCGGGCGGACTTTGCCCGCCCGCCATCCTTGCGGTAGTAGGGACTGCCCGCCATAAGGGCGGGGATCCTGTCGGCAGCATTAGGATGCGCCCGCCTCAGTGGCGGGGGCATCTCGTATTTCTACGCCACAATGGCAGGAAAGCATGCTGTGCACTTCCATGCACAGCATGGCAGGCACCGCACGGTGCCTGCCATGCTGTGCATGGAACTGCTGGGGGTTACTATAGGTACCCCCCATGTGCACCCCCCACCCCAGCCCCCGCAGGGATTCTCCGCATGCCTTTCCGTGGCGGCATTGCCGCTACGGAAAGGCATCCACAATTGCCCATCATAATATGGCTGGCGGTGTCTGATATACACCGCCACCATATTATTCCTGTTCCGCCCCGGCCGCAAGGCAACCGGGGCGGAAAAGCGGTGGACTGTCTTTCCGTCCGCCAAGGTCCCCCCGCCATACTAATATGGCAGGGAGGGAAAACAAATGCGGATGTCGGGCGGATTGCCCCCGCCAGGCTGGCGGTGTCTACCGCCAGCCTGGTGGGGGCAATCCGCCCGACATCATAATGGGCCCCTAAGTCTCACAGTGATATTCTCATGGAAGTAACAAAGTTAAAGATTGCCTGGTGACCTATGTTAGTCATAGGTCACAAGGCAATCTTTAACTTTGTCATCAAGTTTGCATAGTGCTGTTTTCAGGCCCCCAAAAGCTTTCTGGCATTTCCTAGCCATATCAGTTTCTTGGATTTCAAAATAATAAATGAAGCAACTAAAGCCCCATAGTTACCCTCAGAGTTCCAGTATAACCAGTGAGCCCTAAAAAAGTGTCACTTGTATCTGGGTAGTGAGCACCTCCCACTCCAAAACAGACTGAATCTCTGTGTTAAATTTGCAATTCTTCCTGTACCCACCTTATGCTTCCGGTAGTCTACAGGGGACGTCCCCAACTGAAACTTGGTTGCCTTGATCGTCAGTTGTGTCTACCATATCCTGAACACCTCTTTTAGGTGCTCCAGGTGATCTTCTCATGAACTGCTAAACGCTGCAATGTCATTCAGGTATGCAACTCAAATTCATCTAGTCTTAATTAATATGGTTCACCAGGTGCTGGAATGTGTCAGGAGTATTCTTCAACCAAAAGGGCATAATTCTACAATTGGAATAATTATTCCAGGATTGAAAATACGGTCTCTACCTTGGCACCCGGCTCTAAAGCAAATTGCCAGTAGACACTAGTCAAATCAAAGTTGTTTAAGTATGTTGCAGTACCCAGCCAGTCTATAAGCTCAAACTCTGGGGATAGCATGTGCATCTGTGTTAGTGACTTTGTTGAGGCCCTGTACTTCACCCAAAAGCACAAGTCTGTGGCACCTTGCATGGGCACCAACACCAAAGGGCTGGCCCAAAGATTAAAAGATCCCTCAGTCATCCTCCAATTCTAATACCTTAGTTACTTTCATGTCATACATTTCTGGACTCAGTTAGATATCCGATAAGACTTGCTTTTTCCTATCTCCTGTGTCTGTTTCATGAACACAGAGAGGTGTAAACTCTGGAGTTGGAGAGAAAGTAAGGGCAGATTATCCAAGTACCTCTCTACACTCTTTCTGCTGCTCAGGAGTCAAATGATAGGTGATGTAAGTGGTGTGTCTGGGATTCTGCATTATGTTGAGGATGTATAATGTGTAAGGCTGCCTAACCAGCACAGATGACTGCCACAGTATAAGAGCAAACCAAACTATTAAGAAGCCATGTCTTTATTTATTTTTGGAACACTGTTTCACTTGGCGGGTCAGGTCTAAGTGAGTGTTCCAGATTTCGGAGGCAAGAAATTGGAAAAAACGCCCTCTTCTGAATGTACACTAATCTATTCTGAGTCACTAGTCTGTGGCTGGAGGAGCTCAGAGCCCTAGCAGGAATGTATGGCTGGATCAGTTGATGGAGAAATACATGGCCAGTTTTGAAGAGAGACACCAACACTGTTGAGTTCGTAGGAGTTGGTTTATTTGTACAAATGCAGGGACCTCTGGGACACAGCTTCACCTTCCCACACAGGCTTTGAAACCGTTCTTCCAACCCTCCAGCTCCAGTATCCTAGTAACCACCAAGATTCCACATGCTTTGCACAATCATAAGAAAACATAAAAGCATATGAATATAACACATCTCCCTTCTCAAAATAAATAAAGTAAATGAAAATCATACAAATCACACAGGAGAAAGAAAAAATATATACAATTAAGAAAACATCTCTATGCACACACATAGTCATCAAATCTTTTAGGTCTTACATGACAACGTTCTGAAGGTCTTCTAATCAAAGCATTAGAAACATCACGAGCATGAACCGATGAATCATGTTTATCAGGCGATCCATCAACATTGGAACACTCTCTTCGACAAGAACCTGTAAATACCTTTAATTCAGTATCAGAACACAATTAAACTTTTCTTGTATTCCACCAATTTCCATCATCTAACATTACACTATTTCCCTTAACACAAACCACTTTTTTTGGAGATGACCATTTAGACCAACCTTTCTTGGATTTGTCACCAACATATACCCTGACAAACATGCCTTGAGTAAAGACACGCTTGGGCATGACAATATTCCTGTTGTAACGATCACAATAACTCTTTTGATACTTCAGTACTCTCTCTTGTAATATTCCTAAATCTATCTCATGTTTACCAGCTCTGTTCATCCATGTTGGCACAGCTTGAGAACATGGAACCCTTCCCTTTAGAAGAGAAAAAGGTGTTTCATTAGTTACAGAATGTGGTGTTGTACGATACGACCACAACATGTTCTTAACATGCTCCCTCCACGGTTTCCCAAGCTAACTGAATACATTCCACCAACACTCTATTAAAGCGTTCAACAAGGCCATTACCCCTTGGGTGATAAAGAGGAGTGGTGCTGTGTTTTATAGCCCAACTATCCAAGAAGGACTTAAACTCGTCTGAAATAAATTGTGGCCCATTATCCGTGATAATCTCTGCTGGACACCCTTCTCTTCTAAAAATGTCCTCACAAAAAGAAATCACATTACCAGACTTAATTTCCTTTACAAAGGCAACCTCAGGCCACTTAGAAAAATAGTCAATCATGACAATTGCAAATCTCTCTGAAACACCAAGAATATCAAAAGGACCACAAATGTCTATAGCTAACCTTTCCCAATGACCCTTGGGAAATGAGGATGACACAATTTCAGTCTCCCTAGAACAATGAGTCTTGTCACTACATGCGCACGCAATGCAATCACGGACAAAATGCTCCATTTGAATATCCATACCGGCCCACCAGAAATTCTCCCTACACTTCCTTTTCAAAGCAGACATACCTCCATGTCCTTCATGCAAAATTTTTAACAGTCTCTCTCTAATACTAACAGGTACTACCAACCTATTCCCTCTTCTGAGTAAATCATCAATAACATTCAATTCAGACCATATTAACTTAAATGGCAACAAATCTTTATGTGCTCTCCAACCTTGTTCATCAGACAAAACATCCCGTACTTTACCTAAAACTTCATCTTCATCTAAAGCCTTTTTCCAATCCGCTAGACTAATGGCACAGCATACGTCCTCCACCTTAGCAACAATCCAGTCATCTTCTTTGATATCTTGTCCAATATCCAATGGTAACCTAGATACATAATCAGCATTAACATTCTTTGCTCCAGGAATATACTTGATATCAAACACATACTCTTGAAGACGATACAGCCATTTAGCTATCCTTGGAGTAGCCTTGCTTGCCCCCTTAGTAGAAAAAAGATCAATCAAAGGTTTATGATCTGTATGCAATTGAAAGTGATTCCCCCACACAAACATTCTGAAATATTGCACACCCCACCAACAGGCTAGAGCTTCCTTCTCAATTGAATACGTGAGTTCTGCACCCTTCAACGTGCGAGACGCAAAAGCTACAACTCTTTCCACACCATCATGTATTTGAATAAGTACAGCACCTAAACCATAGTTGCTGGCATCTGTGGAGACAACAATCTGATCAGCAGGATCAAAAGGTTTCAGAGAAACAGCATTTGCAATACACTTTTTAATGGAGTCAAAGCTTTGTTGACATATGTCTGACCATTCAAATTTGACTCCCTTCTTCATCAATGTTCTAAGCTCATGCACTCTGTCTGAAAAATGATCTACAAATTTAGAATAATATTCGGCAAGACCAAGAAATGACCTTAACTGGTCCTTGTCCTTGGGAGCCGGTGCTTTTTCAATTGCTTCTACCAGATTTTGTTTAGGTTTAACACCCTCATTGGATAAAGTGTGACCTATGTACTCAACCTCCTTCATGCCAAATTTGTATTTTTCTCTAGCCACTGTCAAACCAGCATCCACTAGTTTCTTGAGGACTTTTTCTAAATTACAATCATGATCAGATTCATTTCCTCCCCAAACTAAAACATCGTCCTGAAATACTACCACCTTATCTAAACCAGATAGAACTGATTTCATCACCCTTTGAAACACAGCCAAAACTGACGCTAAACGATAAGGCATGCGCACAAATTGAAACGCACCTTCAGGAGTAATAAAAGATGTAATATGTTTGGAGTCTTCATGCAATAAGATTTGGTGGTAGGCATTAGATAAATCCAAAGTTGTAAAATGTGTCCCCCCTTTCACAGTGGCTAATAACTCATTTATTCGGGGAAGAGGATGGCGGTCAACCCAAATTTTATCATTCACATCTCTCAAATCTATGCACATCCTAATCTTGCCATTAGGTTTCTTAGCTAAAACGATCGGACTTAACCAGTCCGACGCCTCGATAGGCACAATCACACCAGCATTACAAAGTCTAGTAGTTCTTCTTTCAATTTACCTCTTAAAACAAAAGGTACATTTCTAACTTTATGAACTTTTGGAACAGCACCCTCCTTAAGAATTATTTTGTGCTTGAATTTTTTAAGACAACCCAACTGTTCACTGAATAACTCAGGAAATTTAGTATACCATTTGGAGGTATCATCCGCAGACACTGTTAGTACTTGTAAAGGATGATTAGGATTTAAAATAATTCCAAGGGCTCTTTGATCTTTCCAGCCCAACAGAGATTTGCCTTAATGAACAATATACAATTTTACTATAGTTCTCCTATCATTAAATAGCAATTCAGTTTCAATAAAACCAATAACAGGCAATTTTACCCCACAATAGCCTTTTGGAAGAGCATCTGTTAACTGTAAATCTTCCAACTTTCCTCCTATACTTTCCCACGTGGACTTGTCAATTATGGTAAATGGAGAACAAGAATCCGCCCATACCTGTACATCTTTTCCTTTTAACTTGATGTTACATTTAGGAGGACGATAACCATCAAGTTTATCTATGTTGCACTCCAAAACCTGCTCATGTTCAATCATCATGACTTCAAAATCATCATCCTCAGCCATGTTATTATCATCATCTATATGCAGACTATGATCAACCTCATCAACTAAATTGACAGTAGATTGAGATGATTTACACCATCTCGCAAAATGTCCTATTTTTTTACATTTATGACACCTAGTTTTTATGGCAGGACAAAAAATTGCATCAGCAGTATGTTTTGGACTACCACATCTAAAACAATATTTAGTTTTAGGTTTAAAAACATCTTGTTTACCATCTGTAAAAGTTTTCTGGAAACTCTTTTTCTGAGTTTTACTCACAACATTAACAGACTCATTATCTTGCGGAACCTTCTTTGAAGTGCCATTTAGTTCTTTCATGTACCTGGAAGTGTTTTCCATCCTTTTGGCCACAGATAAGGTTTTTTCTAAAGTGGGATCTTTCAAATCAAGAAGTTTTTCCTGAATCCTGAGATCAGACATTCTATTCATTAATTGATCTCTTATAATATCATCCCTCATAGTATTAAATTTGCATGTGACCGCTAACATTCTTAAACTTGCTACGTACTGTTCAATGGTTTCACTAGAAGATTGTGCACGTGAGAAAAATTTGTGTCTTTCAACAACAACACTGACTTTTTTACCAAAATTATCTTCTAAAGCTTTTATAGCTAGCTCATTCACATCCACATTACTATCAACGGAAGACTCACTATCAATAATAGTGTCAACACGTACTGTTTCCATTAATGGTAATGTTTTTAAAACATTTCTTCCTTCCAGACCCAAAAATTGTTTTAAAATGGCCAGTTTTCTTTTAGAAACAAATACATCACCCCCAATAGCTTCCAAATAAGTCTCAAATGTTTCCTTCCAATGCTCCCATAACATGCACGGTTGACCAGGATTCTGTAAGAAAAATGGTGGTGCAGGAATAATCTGAGAAGACATCATTATCAGATAACTAATGAATATTAATTACCACTTGTTAGAAGGAGACATTTTTTTTTAAAACATGTAGTATAAAAGTTATAGTTATATAAACAATGGTGTGTGTATCACCGCTGATGAGAAACAATGAAGAGAAAATAATAAATGTTGATAAATCCACAAGGTGGCGCTGTGGCGAAGATACACGAATTGAAGAGTAGAGGACACTCTTTATATGCTGCAGATTGTTGTTAGAAACGCCGAAGACTGGAGTTGTGGAGATTAATCAAATTCAGACAACAATAACAAGATAAGTAGCTGAATTAATGCTTTCCTCCTTGTGAAATCGTAGTGAAAATTACCATAGTTGAAAGTCTGAATGCTTTGTGAATCCTTAAAGGAAACGCTGAAGAATGTAGCTTTAATCCTTCACACACGGGTTAAATGTAATGAAACACTAGATGAGAAGTGAGTCTGCTGCTGCGCTGTGCAAGAGTCAGGCTGAACGCATCATTAAACACACGAAGAATGTGAAATGACAATTGCCGAGTGATCTGTGAGCCACTTAGCTGATGAAATGCCCGGCTGCATGCGTCATGAGTTTGAGTTTGAGTTTAAAAGTTCTTGTAAAGCGCAACGTATACCAGCGGTTTCTTGGCGCTATAGCTAACGGGGACTGAGGTTAAAGGGAAGGAAGGAGAAGGGAGCAGTTATTCAAAGGATTTGGTGAATAAATGGGTTTTAAGGCATTTACGGAATTGTGAATAGAGGGGGATGGAGCGAAGGTCAAGGGGAAGAGAGTTCCAGAGGGTGGGGGCAAGGAAAGCAAATTTGGAACCGCCCCACTTCTTTCTCCGGAAACGTGGGATAGAAAGGAGGGACTGGGAGGAGGAACGTAGGGCCCTGGTGGGGGCATAAGAGACAATCTCAGAGGAGATGAAGGCCGGCGCCAGACCTGATCGGGCCAGGAAGGTGATGGATGCGAGCTTGAATTGAATTCTAGCTCGCACGGGGAGCCAATGAAGAGATTTCAGGAGTGGGGTAGAGTGGTGGAACTTGGGGAGATTGAAGGCCAGGCGGGCCGCTTGGTTTTGTATTTGCTGTAGGCGGCGCAGGCTGTAGGCAGGGATACCAGCATATAGGGCGTTCCCGTAGTCCAGGCGGGACACCACCATGGCCAGGATAATAAGTTTGAGGGCAGAAAAAGTGAAGAAGCGGGACACCCTACGTATAGTACGCAGTGAGAGGAAAGAGGAAGACACCACAGAACTAACCTGGGAGTGTAGGGTGAGTTGAGAATTAAGTTTTATACCCAAGGTTTTAACTGAGGAAGAGGGAACAGGAGAAGAACCAAGAGAAGGGGGCCAAAAAAGAGGGGACCAGGGACTGGACGAGCCACCCGTCAACACCAACTCTGTTTTATCAGGGTTGAGTTTAAGGTGGTTGTGGTTCATCCAGTCCCTGATGTGAAGCATGACAGTTTGAAAGTTGAGGACAGCCGAAGGAGAGGAAAGATTGAAGACCAGCTGGAGGTCATCCGCATAATTAAATACGGCGACCTCCATCTGTTGAAGAGAGAAAATCAGGGGGGCAATGTACAGATTAAACAGGAGGGGAGAGAGAGAGGAACCTTGGGGGACCCCGCACTGAACTTTCTGGGTGTCCGCTTTGAAGTCACCCAGGCGAACAGCCTGGGTGCGGTCGCTCGGAAGGAGGATAACCAGACCAGGGCACTCCCCCCGATCCCCGCCGCCCCGACACGGGAGAGTAAGATGTTGTGATCTACCGTATCAAAGGCGGCTGAGAGATCGAGGAGCACGAGGGCCTGGTGCTGATCGGTGTCCATACCCTCCCTGAGGGTGTCTAAGACCGACATGACAACGGACTCCGTAGAGTGTGCGGGGCGGAAACCGGCTTGGCGGGGGGCAAGAGCTCCGTGCTTCTCCACAAAGGAGCTCAGAGCGCAGATTACATGGCGCTCGAGCACCTTAGCCAGAAATGGCAGAAGGGAGATGGGGCGGAAATTGGCCGGGACAGAGGGATCTGCCCCAGGTTTCTTTAAGATAGGGACAATGACCGCGGATTTCAAGGAGTTCGGAACTATGCCTTGTGAGAGGGAGCTGTTGAGAAGGTGGAGGGGAGGATCTGGACAAGAAATAAAGACATGACGGAGGATGTGGGCAGGGCAGGGGTCGAGTGGGGAACCAGATTTGATCAAAGGCACCAAAGAAGTCAGACTTTCCCTAGTAAAAGGGGGAAAGGTGGTCAGTGTGCCCTTGGCGGGAGGACATTGAGGATCAACAAAAGATGGGGACGGTGGGGGGATGTTAGCCTTGATAGTGGCAATTTTTTGAATGAAATAGTTATTAAGAGAGGAGCAGAGATCTTCGGACGGGGCTGGTTTTAGAGTAGTTCTGTCCGAGAAAGCCAAGTTATGGACGATGGTAAAGATCTCTTTGGACTGGTTCTCTGCTGCTAAGATTTTGGAGGAGAAGTAAGATGTTTTAGCCTCCAAGATGGCTTTTTTGTACTGGCTCAGGATGTTGATGTATTCCAGTTTCAGAGTGGGGCAGTAATTTCTCCTCCAGGCCCGCCCCGCGCGGCGGACTATTAATTTGGTGGTTTTAAGCTCATTGTTAAACCACCGATTAGCGTCTTTGTCGCGTTTGGAGGTAATGCGCTTGAGCGGGGCAACGGAGTCGCAGCTATGAGAAAGCCACTGATTTACGGCATAAACCTGGGAGGTAGTGGTGAGGCCCTGAAGAGAAGGAAGAGAGCCAGTAAGGAGAGAGGAGAGATGCTCGAGGTTGACACGGCTCCATGATCGGACCCAGGTATTCTTGGGCCGGAGGGGCTTAGCTGGGGGAAGAATGGGAAGATGAAAAGAAATCAGGTGGTGGTCAGACCACGAGCAGGGAGAAATAGAGAGTGATTCCACAGGGCAGTTCAGAGACAAGATCTGGTCGAGCTGATGACCTTTAATGTGGGTGGGGGAGTGAACATGAGAGGTAAAGTTGAGGGAGTGAAGGGTATCGGAGAATTCCTTAGATGATGAGCATTCGGCGGGATCAGAGGGCCAGAAATTAAAATCGCCAAGAAGCAAGATGGAAGAATTGTTGACTGTAATGGTGGCCAGGACCTCCAAAAAGTCGGGGAGAAACTGTGAAGGGGACTGAGGGGGACGGTAAGTGAGGAAGCAGGTAAGAGGGGGAGAGGTGGAAACTGTGCGAATCACCAGGAATTCCGTAGTAGCGATGGTCGGTAGGGGTAAAATTTGAAAGGGGAGAGTGGTACGTGCGATGACCGCCACGCCACCACCGGCTCTGCCTGAAGAACGATCCGCCCTGAGGGCATAGTAGGAGGCCGGTAAGGTGGACAGGAGAGCAGGGAGGGAGTCGTCGCAGAACCAAGTCTCAGTTAAAAAGAGAAGATCGGGAGCATGGAGGTCCAGCAGGACCGAAAGTTCGTGCGCATGGGCAACAGCAGATCTAGTGTTAAGGTAAAAGGCAGTAAGATTATTAGGAATTGGCGGAGAAACAGACCCACACCTCGTGCGGGAAATACCAACTGTGGGAGTAAGAAGGGAAGGGGGAGTGAGGGGAGCTATGCCAAGAGCAGCGATGCGAGAGCTTGTTGTAGCCGAGATGGGCCAGGGGCCCTGGTAGGTGCGTAGTAGGTCCGGGGTGAAGGTGATAAGTGGGGTAGAGTGAGGCGCCCCTAGTCCCGGCCAGTCGTGGACGGGCGCAGACGGGCTTGCCTTAGGCGCGCCTTCGGTGCGCAATCGACGCGCCCGCTGCGCTCGTCCGCTGCGCTTCCTACCAAGACACATGATTTATAGCGGCTGGACGGGAAGTAGGGGGGGCGTGGCCAACCGAGGGGGCGTGTTTCAATCAGGCGCCACGCCCTCGAGAATGGCTACCCAGGAAGAGAGTCGTTGCAGCGTGAAGCGCTGTTCAAAAAGTCACAAAGTGCAAGTAGGTGGGGGGGTGATCAGAGCATAGTATCACAACAATTTTAAAAAGGTTTTTTAAAAAAACAGCGTTTTTCTCACTCCCGGCTTTCCGCCTCAGGAGTCCTATCGTTAGTGCGACGCCTAGCGTTGACGCGCTCTATTTATATGATCAGCGGGGGGCGTGGCCAACCGAGGGGGCGTGTTTCAATCAGGCGCCGCGCCCTCGAGAATGGCTACCCAGGAAGAGAGTCGTTGCAGCGTGAAGCGCTGTTCAAAAAGTCACAAAGTGCAAGTAGGTGGGGGGGTGATCAGAGCATAGTATCACAACAATTTTAAAAAGGTTTTTTAAAAAAACAGCGTTTTTCTCACTCCCGGCTTTCCGCCTCAGGAGTCCTATCGTTAGTGCGACGCCTAGCGTTGACGCGCTCTATTTATATGATCAGCGGGGGGCGTGGCCAACCGAGGGGGCGTGTTTCAATCAGGCGCCGCGCCCTCGAGAATGGCTACCCAGGAAGAGAGTCGTTGCAGCGTGAAGCGCTGTTCAAAAAGTCACAAAGTGCAAGTAGGTGGGGGGGTGATCAGAGCATAGTATCACAACAATTTTAAAAAGGTTTTTTAAAAAAACAGCGTTTTTCTCACTCCCGGCTTTCCGCCTCAGGAGTCCTATCGTTAGTGCGACGCCTAGCGTTGACGCGCTCTATTTATATGATCAGCGGGGGGCGTGGCCAACCGAGGGGGCGTGTTTCAATCAGGCGCCGCGCCCTCGAGAATGGCTACCCAGGAAGAGAGTCGTTGCAGCGTGAAGCGCTGTTCAAAAAGTCACAAAGTGCAAGTAGGTGGGGGGGTGATCAGAGCATAGTATCACAACAATTTTAAAAAGGTTTTTTAAAAAAACAGCGTTTTTCTCACTCCCGGCTTTCCGCCTCAGGAGTCCTATCGATGCGTCATCAAATACATGCTCGAGCGCCTTCAAGCTGAGTGTTTAAATTCAATTGTAAACTCAGCTGGCCTCGTGCTCGATTTAATCACGGAGCTTTGAGCACTGTTTATAAAGTCAAAAGAAATTGTCTCCTCTTCGACACTGAAAACCATAAATAACATACAGTTTGCCTTGACACTCGAACACAGAGGATTAGATTCCAAGAAGGCTCCCAGAAAAAAAACGTTGTAAAGCCTGCTTTGAAAATGAAGTTAATTCTCGAGACAGGAAGCACTCAGTTGCAGGAAAAAAAACAACAGATAAGAGTCATAAAACTTCTCTTGACAAGTAGCAGAAGTCAAGAAATTCAAAGCGCATAGAAATCCAATTTTAAATGAAACTCGAAGAAAAATGAGTGGTTCTTAACAGTAAGGTGTAGCAGGGAAGCGCAGATGTTTAAACGGAGTGTTTAAACTGAGCTCCTGAGCCCTTGAATAAATAAATAAAGAAGCCAGTGTCATAAATACCTTATCCAGAGGTCACTTTAAAGTAGAAATGTTGAAATTTCGAAAGTGGAGTTGTAAAAATAATTTTTCAATCTTCTTCAGTGAAGGAGTTCTTCATAACAAATGAACAATCCCATCCTCTGTCGCCAATTTTGAAGAGAGACACCAACACTGTTGAGTTCGTAGGAGTTGGTTTATTTGTACAAATGCAGGGACCTCTGGGACACAGCTTCACCTTCCCACACAGGCTTTGAAACCGTCCTTCTAACCCTCCAGCTCCAGTATCCTAGTAACCCCCAAGATTCCACATGCTTTGCACAATCATAAGAAAACATAAAAGCATATGAATATAACAGCCAGAACTGGTAAAAGGCCCAAAAGACGATACAGAGGACTTTTAAACTTGACATGCTTTACAACTGGGAGCCAGTGAAAAGAAGCTAGATGGACAGAGAATGACTGAAGTTTAGGGATATGAAGAAGCAGTTGGACAGCTGCATTCTGCACCATCTGCAGATTTTGATTGAGGACAGTGAAATGCTCAGGTTAGGGTTGCCACCTCGGCTGCTTTTTACCAGCCTGGCTAGTGTTTTTCTACTGAGGCCAGCACAAAAAGTGTCATGATGTGTAATACACAAGGTCAGTTGAATTGTATAAGTAATTTATTAAGATATAAAGACCCGCAAGTGCAGGACCGGTAAGGCAAACAGCTGGGGCTCGAATGACGCCCGACAACAACGAAGCCTAATGAATAATCTGACGTAGGCAACCATTGACCAATGAGGAGGGAGTAGAGGGAGAACATAAGGAAAAGCTGGAACGCCAACCCTCAAACATATAATGCAAGTTACATGTTACAACACTGTCAACCCTAGCCCAGGTACATGACATTCCATAGGCCCAGATGAGAAGTAAAAAAATCTAGGACAACGTTTTTATTGAGTGTGATGAGGAAGTGTGCAGAGTTTATTTCTGAGGGTTCTCAGGAGGCCAATAACAGCAGCCAGTCAACATTTTGATCTGGAAACCTGAAGTAAGTTTGTCTGGACTGGACAATGGTAAAGGCTCAAGTTAGTCAGGCCACCGGGCTGGGGTCCAAAGGGGAGGCTGATTCCCCACCCCTAGCACCTCAGTCATACATGCAGTTCAGACATGTCTATCTTACACAGCTAAAAGACAGATCCTTAAATGTCATGAGTGCCCTGTCCCAATAAAGAACATATCAGCTGGGTGTCGTCAACATATTGCAGACGTCTTCAATCTGTGGGGCATGACCCCCCGGTGGGCCGTGGAGTCACGGGACGGGGGGCACGTGTTCCTCAGCCTCTTCAGCTGGATTTTATTCATGGACTCTCCTGTGCTGTAAAACTGAAGTCGGGCAGAGAGCTAAATACCTCTTTCTGCAAATGTGCAGCTTGCCTGAAAAAAAATGCAAATGTACACAACAACTTAATCTGCAATTGTGAAGGAAAATCTGCAAATGTAAAGGATGCTTGAGAGCCAGTACTGGCTTGATCAACTCATTTGAAACTTTGTGATGAAAAAGATTTATTATTTTTGAGTGGTGGTTAACAACTGAGCCGTGAAGTACATGCGCTTTTAATTGTCGTTATATTTACATAGTGTTTACTATCCTTGAGAAGATGTTGAAGGGACAGTTAGGTAAAAAAAAATAGCATTACGTATGGTCTTGATATTATTAAAATCTAGATTTTGGATGCATCATTTTATCGTAAAATGTTTTGTGCATTTTGTAGCAGTCTATCTTATACTGTGTGTAATACAGGTATAACATAATGACGTAGGCGCTCATCTGGCGTTCTTGTTCTTGTTATTCCAGACCCTCTGACACTTCTTGTCTTATAGTATTGTTGGGGCCGTATCAGAGTGTGGTCTTTAAATCCCCTTTGACCCTCCTTAATTGTTTGTTGTTGTTATTATGTTAATAACATAATGACTTACATATTTACAGTGCTTTCTATCACAGGCTGTGACCTCGTAGCACTAACAATACACAAGTCACTATTTTCCACAGCACCAACCAAAATTTAATTCTGTGGCTCTCTGGTTACACACAGACCTCATATGGTTCAAAAGTTACTAAAATACAGTGACTCATTTTGCCCTGCAGTAGAAGTCCCTTTGCAAAGCTGGACTGGTCACCTTTGCATTACTTATTACTATATTTGGGTGTTAAACTGGTACTAATGAGGTGCAACCACAGATTGACAGTTTATCTTGAGAAAAACAGGCCCACCTATCACATTAGTTCAGTAAGGTGTTATCATTTGAAAAGGTTTGGTCAAATTAAGCTTTATTTGTGAAAATTAAAGTATCATTGTGCCTTTTTAGGTAATTCTTCTGGAGACTTTTTGTGGTAAGCCTCTGACACCGAATCACGGTCACCCACAGACCTTTGTTTTGCTATTTAATATTATTTCCCCACCGTAAAAATGATTTGTCGTGGGAATTGGGGGTATTTATGGTTGTCGATGATGAGGAGTACCAGGTTCTAGACATTTTTGTCAAGAGGGGATCCTCATGCATAAACAATGTTGATAGGGGGTCTCGGTATCAAAAAAAAGTTGAAGACCTCTGGCATAGGGATACAGGGTAAAGCCAAAGGATTCCACCTCATTACGAACAAAGACACTCAAAAGGGTCGGGCTCAGTGAGGAGCCTTGGGGCACCCCGCAAGCACTGGCAGTGCGGTGGTGAAAAATAGCTTATCATATACCTGAAAACTCCGATCCTATTTTAAATACCACAGGGTAGAAGATGCCCAAGTAACATGTTATGGGATACTGTATCGAATGCTACACTAAGATCAAATAGAATAACAGTTGCAGAGCCACTGCAATCCATCAAAGCTTTTACGAAACAGCCAGGACAGCTGACTCTGTGCTAGAGTGAGGGCGAAAGGCTGACAGAGCAGAGGAGCAAATTATTCATTTCTAGATAAGCAGAAAGCTGTTTGTTGATATGTTTTTTCCACTACCTTTGCAGAATAAGGCAGAAGCAAAATGGGCAAATAGTTCCATGGTTTGCAAGCACCAGTGTAGGTTTTTTACAACATGGTTTGCAAGCATCAGTTTAGGTTTTTTACAACAACTGGACAACTACGGCATGCAAGCATGCATGCTAGAGAGAACTGGGAAAGTTAAATGACTAACATGAAAATAATTAATCTAATACTTTAACATGCAATGCACTGATTTACAACAGGGAATCAGTCAACTGTGTAGGCCATAGAAAAGCTATGAAGTATTTTTCCTTTAGCTAGAAGCAAAACTGAATATTGCTGAAATCTGCACAACAAGCTTGACCTTAAACTGACATGCTTAGAAATGTTGTCATAACTGCAGAATGATCCGGGTTAACAAATGTATTATCTTATAAGCAACAATTTAATAATTAAATGTCATGAACTTCCTTCTTTCTCATGTTTTATATAATGTTTGAATAAAATAATTTGCACATTTTAAACAATGATGCTTGATTCATAGTGAAAAGAATGTATCACTCAATAGTGATTTTGCTTTATGGCTAATAGTTCATTGTTCTCACAGTGAAACAAACCTAGATGTAGAGCGCCTATGGGAATAGAGTCCAATGCTTCCAGAATTTAACTACACAAAGACTGACTGATAACTCTTTTGTGGGTGTGTTGTAGTATTTACTTATTTCTCCTTGTGACCCTCCTTAATTTCAGCTTTGCAACACACTTGCCAGTACATAGTCCCAATTTGTTCAAGCCACTCACAGTTCCTCTCCCACATTTACATCAAAATCATAGCTTGCTTCATAGTGAAAAGAATGTATCACTCAATAGTGATTTTGCTTGATGGCTAATAGTTCATTGTTCTCACAGTGAAACTAACTTGGATGTAGAGCGCCTATGGGAACAGAGTCCAATGCTTCCAGAACCTAACTACACAAAGACTGACTGTAGCTAACCTTCCGATAAAGTGTGCAAGCTGCCTGTATTCTTGTGGGAACTGAGGAGCTGATCCTGCTTACCAATGAGGCCTGCCATTCTACTGGCCAATGGAAAGGGAAGTCGGATACAATGTTTGACATGTTTTTTTGAATTTTATGTAAGTGTACGTTCCTAGGTAGATGCTGAACTCTAAAGAGGATTGTCCAAGACCCCTGACTGTTGTGGCTACTGGTGCATCTGTTTCCCTTTGCCTCTTTGCCATTTGATTTTCAACAGATTGCTACTGCAACTGTATTCTAATTTGTTTGTAATTAATAAGACTTGGCTGAATCTTATGAACAACTCTTTGAGGGAAGGCCTGCTACTCTAATTTGGCTTGGAAGCCTTATGCTCCTCTGATCTCACTCTTCCTCGAAATTCGAACTGTTGATAGCTTCTTGAACTCTAAAACTCTGATCTTTAGAATAGGGAGTCAATTTCTTCATGGAACATGTTTAATGCATTATAATTTTTAATACTGCTTCTAACCATTTTTTTTTAATAAGACTTCCATAAAATTATTTGGTTTATGTTTTTTTTTTTATAATCAACGTTATTTGGAATTTGAAACAATAGACAAAATTCATTGGGTGTAGCTCAATCAAATCACACAGCAGAATATTACAGGAAAATCGTGGAAGGCTGGTCTGCACATGCCAGTCCATGCCCGGGGTTACAGGGTTAAGATAAGGGCATCGGACAGACATTAGAGCTTTAGTCATGGTGGTATGAGATTAAACCATTTCCCCCAAATCTTGTGGAACAGGTCCGATGCCCCCTAAGCTTCAAACAGAACCTCCTCCTGGGTGCTGCACCAATCGACCCCTCTCCTCCACCTCCCCACTGTAGGCTCAGGCCGCGACCAATGGCTTGCTATATCTCTTTTGGCCACTGCCAGCGCTGCCCCAAGGAGGCGCTTATCTGCCCCTGTAACGTCCTGAATGTGAACGTGCGGCCTTCGGTTTGCACGACAGATGCAGTGCCACTTGAGTGAGGAATACCTGCACTGTGTTGGGGTCCCCATTGTATCTTTCTGGTGTTGCCAAGGGTATGGCGACCGGCATTTCCACTACTACCGCAGGGTTTTGGTTCGTGCGGGAGGAGCTGGGCGTGAGCGGGTCCAACTGTATAGCATCCAGTCTGGCCTTAACATCGGCTGTTTCTTGTCTAGATGCAGCCAATTCAACCTGCACGGCCGCCAATGCAGCCAGCACATCATCAAGGGTTGCCATGTTTGTTATCGACCAGGAGACAGTTAGTGTATAGAAAGGTCGGATATTTTGTAACGTCCTGAACGTCTCAGGATCGTTAAACAAACACGATAATGAGGACGCAACCACTTGTGTATGCTTAGATGTTTTAATGAAGGCTCAAATAATACAAAGAGTAAACAAAAGTTATAGTCACTGGAGGTCTCCAGTCCATCTACGTTACCAGCCCACAGCACGGATGATGGTCCTCACCGTCCTCTGCAAATACACCGATTCCGGCGTATGCCAACAGAGGACAGGAAACGTAATGGCCGGCAATGCCACTCGGTATGCTGTGCGGGGCTCGAAGGGTGATGGGGGAAAACGAGGAGACAGGGAAACACCCAGCCGGGGTCTCTACCTGAAGGGAGCAGCCGCTCAACCTCTTCCTCGTACTGCACCGGGACGCGGATTCACCTCCGGGTGATGCGTCACCGATACCCAAATCACAACAAGGGGACAGAACCGAGAGCAGCCGCTCGATCGATCCTATGGACGTCCAAGCCTGTAACGCGGCAAACACCTCCTGGTGTGCGTTACAGCTGGTAGTCCTTGTATCTCGGGTCAGGCTGGGAGCTACGGCTTCTACCAGCTCAAACACCAATGCGCCTTGACTCAGCCGAGTCAGCGCGGAGCTCAATGGTTGTCCGGAAGAGCTTCCGGGTCAGTAACAGGTTGCCGTTGGACAAGACACGGCCCAGGGAGTAACGACTCAACCTACCTCCGTTCTTGTCTGTTTGGAGCACCACTCCGGAACGCTGCCCTTTCACGAAGCAGGTACGTCTGTGAAAACACAATATCCGACAGCGTTGTGCCTCCAGGTTCCTCCCTTTATAGGGCGTGTTTTCCTTGAGTTATGTAACGTGTTTCCCGATTACATAAGGGCGTGGTTTCCTTGAGTTATGTAACGTGTTTCCCGATTACATAAGGGCGTGGTTTCCTTGAGTTATGTAACGGCTCTCCCGTTTACATAACCTCTCAACCGCTAAGCATCCTGGGAGATGTAGTTCGTTTCCGCTGGTTACCGTTTTCCTCCTCTCGCATGTCAGGAATTCTTGACAGTACATCCTCCCTCTCAGCGGCTCCCCACGGGGCCAGCGCTGGCAGGAAAACGTTGATGGAACAAGGAAACCAAGCGCGGAGCATGAACCCCTTCAGCCGGTTCCCATGATTGCTCCTCCGGGCCATAGCCTTTCCACGCAACCAGGTACCACAGCTTCCCCTTGCGCCATTTGGACGCCAGTATGCCCGACACTTCATACTCCACCTCCGACTCCACGCATACCGGCCTAGGTGTCCCAGACGGCTTGGAGGGTGCTGGTTTGAGCAGTGATACATGAAAGACAGGGTGTATCCGCAACGACTGGGGCAAGCACACCTTTACGTTCACCGGACCCATACACTTGGTAATTCGATAGGGGCCCATGTACTTGGGATGGAACACACTGTTCTTTCGAAACCTCATGTTCCTTGTGGATATCCAGACGTAGTCTCCAGTGCGGTACAGAGGCCCGGGCCTTCTCTTCCTGTCTGCCGCAGCCTTGTATCTTCTCTTGGCCTCAATCAGGACAGCCCATGAGCGCATCAACGTGTCTTTAATGTGTGCCACCCTGTCCGCTGTGGCGGGAATCCTGTCCTCTCTGAACGGATGTAGAAACGGCAAGAACCTGGGATGGTGGCCAAAGTTGCTATAGAACGGAGATGACTGTGTGGAGCTGTGAGTGGCGTTGTTGTAGGCTATCTCTGCAACCCATAGCAAGTCGACCCATTCTACCCTGCCCTGGTCCACAAAACAACGCAGATACTGTTTGAGCGTTTGGTTCAGGCGCTCGGTTTGGCCGTCCGTTTGAGGGTGGTAGCTGGTGGACAGGGCGGTCTTAACGTGCAGCGCAGTGCACCATGTCTTCCAGAATTGAGCAGTAAACTGCGACCCCCGGTCCGACACGATCACCCCAGGTAATCCATGCAGTCCTACCACATTCTTTAGGAGTAGTGACGCCAATTCCCCGGCCGTAGGGACTCTCTTGCAGGGAATGAAGTGCCCCATTTTCGTCAAGTAGTCCACCACCACCAGTATCGCCGTCATCCCCTGGTCTACCGGTAGGCCCACCACGAAGTCCAGTGATATGCTATCCCATGGTCTATCCGGGGTCGGAAGTGGATGTAAGAGCCCTTGGGTTCGGCCATGATCGGCCTTCATGGTAGCACACGTAGAACACTCCTGTCCCCACCTCCTGACATCCACTCTCATGGTTGGCCACCAGAAATGCCGTCCCATGCTAGCCACCGTCTTTTCAAAGCCCAAATGACCTGCGCATGGAGAGTCATGGCACCAGATGAATGCTTGTTTCCTTAGCCGAGGCGTGGGTATCAACAGGCACCGGCCCTTCAGGGGTATCCCGTCCTTCAGCTGCCATTCTCTGTGACTGAGGAGCCACCTCCGCCATGCAAATGACCTGATCCCTCTCCTTATTCCCCTTAGGAACGTGTCCGGCTGGATCACCCCCAATACCATTCTCGGGGGAAATGATGGAATGCTCGTTCGCAGGCAATGGTTCCTTAACTGCCGATTGACGTGACAGGGCGTCCGCCTTCCTGTTTTCCGTCCCAGGCCGATATGTGATGCGGAAGTTGAACCCTGCAAAGAAGATCATCCACCTCAACTGCCTGGGAGACAGGTGTCTTGCGGCCGTCATGAACTGTAGGTTCCTATGGTCCGTATACACCGAAACCACATGTCGTGCCCCCATCAACCAATGCCTCCATTCGGTGAAGGCGTCCTTGATTGCGAGAAGCTCCTTCTCTGCAATGTGGTAATTGCGTTCGGCGTTGTTGAGCTTGCGGGACATGTATGCAACGGGATGAAGCACCCCGGTGTCGTGGGTGCGTTGGGACAGAATAGCCCCCAGTGCCACATCCGAAGCGTCCGCTTCCACCACGTAGGGAAGATCCGGATCGGGGTGAGCCAACACCGGTGCTTTACCAAAGGCGCTTTTCAGGGCCTCAAAGGCTGTGTTCGCTTCAGGGGACCAGACAAACTCCTTAGACTTCCTCAGTAGCTGTGTGATTGGGGCCACCAATCCCGAAAATCCATCAATAAACCGCCTGTAAAAGTTGGCGAACCCAATGAAACTTTGGACGTCTTTCACGCTTTGAGGCACCGGCCACTCTTTCACCGCCTTGATCTTGCGTTCCGCCATCTCCTGACCCTCCGGACTCAGCATCACTCCGAGGAACTCCACCGATGTGACGTGGAAGTCACACTTGCTGAGTTTACAAAACAGCATATTCTCCCTGAGTTTTTGGAGCACTGCCTTGACGTGGTGTACGTGCTCTTCCACACTGGACGAATAGATGAGGATGTCGTCGATATATACGACCACGTATATATCCAACACCTCTCTGAATACCTCATTCAGGAAGTACTGAAAGGCAGCCGGGGCGTTGCACAGGCCGAACGGCATGACGAGGTACTCAAATAGGCCGAACCTGGTCTTAAAGGCGGTCTTCCACTCGTCTCCGTCTCTCATGCGCACCAGATGGTATGCCCCTTTCAAATCCAACTTGGTGTAGATACGTGCTTTCTTGACTTGTTCGAGAAGTACACTGATGAGAGGTAAGGGGTACCTGTTTTTTATTGTTATCGCATTTAACGCCCTAAAGTCCACACAGGCCCTCAGCTCCCCATTGGCTTTCGGGATGAAGAAGAGCGGCGAGGCGGCCGGAGATTTGGACGGACGGATGAATCCTAGTTTGAGGAGTTTATCCAGATACCCCCGGAGATGCACGTTTTCAGGCTCTGTCAGGGCATACAGCCTGCCACTGGGAACGCTGGCCCCCGGCACCAGGTCGATCTGGCAGTCAAACGGTCTATGTGGCGGTAGCACTTCGTCCTTCACCTCATCAAACACGTCCTCAAAACTGTGATAAGCCTGGGGGAGAGTCACATCTTTCTCTGCCGCTGTAGCCACCGTCTGACTCCCGCTACTTCCTGCGTCAATGGGTTCCGGTCGTATGCCACAATGCAGGGTGCAATATGGTGACGTCATTTCTATGCGATGCGTTGGCCAATCCACAGAGGGGTTGTGTTTCTGTAGCCACGGCAATCCCAATATGACCCCGTATTGGGGTGCTCGGATGATGTTAAAGTCAATGTTTTCCAAATGGTTCCTCCCATATTTCACCGGGATGGCCCCCGTGTGCTGCCCGATGGGCCCTGTCACCAATCGCCTTCCGTCTACTGCATAGACGTCTTCGGGTACTGCTTTGGGAACAAGCACTAGACCTAGCCTGCATGCCTCGTTGTAGTCCATAAACATGCCCGTGGCCCCTGAATCCACCATGGCCACAACGGGTATCCACTGGTCGTGCACTCCCACGTGCACTGTGAGAAACAGGTGTCGTTGCCCTTTGGTGACCGAGTTGGAAAGAGAAGGGATGGATGAGTGACTCCGAGATGCCCCTTCATTGGTCTGGGAGTCCTCTAGTTTTCCGCCGGTACGTCCACTACGGCTGTTACCGACCGGTTGGTCCGATAACGTGACGTCTTCGGCTTGGCAGGGCATTCACGTACGTAGTGGCCTTTTTTGCCACAATATAGGCACAATCCTTGTTTACGGCGTGATTCTTTCTCTGTGGCTGTGAGACTCGCTCGTATAGCGCCAATGTCCATGGGTTCCCCTTTGGCTGTGGTGGAAGTTTCAGGACTTCCCACTGTCACATACGATGGAAGGGCTTTTCCTTTTCTCCCATGATCCCCCTTTCTTTCGCTTAGCCTATGGTCCAACCGTAAGACCAGGTTGATAAGGCCTTCACATGTCTTGGGTTGAGGGTCAATATGAGCCACGGCGTCCTTGAGCTCATCGCACAGCCCTTGATGGAAGAGCGCCGTTTGTTTAGCAACAGGCCACTTGGTTTCCGCAACCAACCTACGGAACGCGTTGAGATACTGAACCAGGTCGTTGGATCCCTGTCTTAACTCATGCATTTCCCGGTCCGCCGTGTACGAGTCAGCCCTCCGGTCAAAAACCTTCAGGAATTCTTCGCGGAAAGCACCCCAATCACACAAGATGGGGTCGTCCCTGCTCACCAGAGGTACGGCCCACTGTGCCGCGTTTCCAGCCAAGTAAGAAATAAGGAAAGCCACCCGAGACTGACTCGTGGGGAAGGCCTTCGGTTTGCACGACAGATGCAGTGCCACTTGAGTGAGGAATACCTGCACTGTGTTGGGGTCCCCATTGTATCTTTCTGGTGTTGCCAAGGGTATGGCGACCGGCATTTCCACTACTACCGCAGGGTTTTGGTTCGTGCGGGAGGAGCTGGGCGTGAGCGGGTCCAACTGTATAGCATCCAGTCTGGCCTTAACATCGGCTGTTTCTTGTCTAGATGCAGCCAATTCAACCTGCACGGCCGCCAATGCAGCCAGCACATCATCAAGGGTTGCCATGTTTGTTATCGACCAGGAGACAGTTAGTGTATAGAAAGGTCGGATATTTTGTAACGTCCTGAACGTCTCAGGATCGTTAAACAAACACGATAATGAGGACGCAACCACTTGTGTATGCTTAGATGTTTTAATGAAGGCTCAAATAATACAAAGAGTAAACAAAAGTTATAGTCACTGGAGGTCTCCAGTCCATCTACGTTACCAGCCCACAGCACGGATGATGGTCCTCACCGTCCTCTGCAAATACACCGATCCCGGCGTATGCCAACAGAGGACAGGAAACGTAATGGCCGGCAATGCCACTCGGTATGCTGTGCGGGGCTGGAAGGGTGATGGGGGAAAACGAGGAGACAGGGAAACACCCAGCCGGGGTCTCTACCTGAAGGGAGCAGCCGCTCAACCTCTTCCTCGTACTGCACCGGGACGCGGATTCACCTCCGGGTGATGCGTCACCGATACCCAAATCACAACAAGGGGACAAAACCGAGAGCAGCCGCTCGATCGATCCTATGGACGTCCAAGCCTGTAACGCGGCAAACACCTCCTGGTGTGCGTTACAGCTGGTAGTCCTTGTATCTCGGGTCGGGCTGGGAGCTACGGCTTCTACCAGCTCAAACACCAATGCGCCTTGACTCAGCCGAGTCAGCGCGGAGCTCAATGGTTGTCCGGTAGAGCTTCCGGGTCAGTAACAGGTTGCCGTTGGACAAGACACGGCCCAGGGAGTAACGACTCAACCTACCTCCGTTCTTGTCTGTTTGGAGCACCACTCCGGAACGCTGCCCTTTCACGAAGCAGGTACGTCAGTGAAAACACAATATCCGACAGCGTTGTGCCTCCAGGTTCCTCCCTTTATAGGGCGTGTTTTCCTTGAGTTATGTAACGTGTTTCCCGATTACATAAGGGCGTGGTTTCCTTGAGTTATGTAACGGCTCTCCCGTTTACATAACCTCTCAACCGCTAAGCATCCTGGGAGATGTAGTTCGTTTCCGCTGGTTACCGTTTTCCTCCTCTCGCATGTCAGGAATTCTTGACAGCCCCTGAGCCATCCAGACCATCAAAGACCCCCAAGAGAAGTCAAATCGGCTCGTGAGGGACCTCCCACCCCAAGGCGCGCGTTAGTTCCCGTTCCACCCCGCACCAAAACTGCCCCAGTCTAGGGCAGAGCCATACCACATGGTAAAAGTCTGCTGGTGCAAAGCCACACCTTGCGCAGTCTGGAGTGGGTCGCAGGCGGGCTCGGTAGAGGCGGTCAGGGGAGAGGTAGGCCGCATGGAGATAATAAGTCTGGACCAACCGGAGTTGGTTTATGGTTTTAAGTGAAATAATGAGTATAACGGTGTTGGAAAAATCTATCCTATCTCTCACCATTGACTGAACTTAAAACTGGTAATACTATTATGGTTGCATTGTCCGATTATGCTCCTTAACTCCTAATACAACATTCCAAAGTCCATCAAGCGAAAGAGAGAAAGAAGGTGATTTTTAAAATTCTATGGCCCAGTCTGCACTTACAGAACCGAAGCAGTGGAAACCGGTTCGGTAATTCGGATACAACTGAAAAAATGTGGTAGAGACGGTTTTTAAAATATAAGACTGATGTGGAGAAAACGTCCGCGACAGGGATGCCATCCTGGGGGCGGCCAGAGAGCTGGGGCCGCTGCATCACCAAGAATCTAAGATAATGGTGTTCCCGGACTACTCTAGGGAGGTTCAGTCACAGCACCGCTCATACGACTAAGTTAAGCAAAAACTTAGGACGCAGGCCCTTCGCTACGGGCTCCTCGGCCCGGCACGGCTTAGCGTGATCTTTCAAAACAAGACCTTCTTCTTTGATTCTCCCCAAGCCGCATGGACCTGGCTCACGGCGGAGTCGCCCCTCAGGCCGAAGGTGACTCTTTCTTCTTCCCAGAGAGCTCCGGAGCGAGGGAACCAGACCCCGCCGAAGCCCAGGCGACGTAGGACCGGATCTCGAGGAGGGCCGGTCACCGGGGTGGTGGCTCCCAGTCGCTGGAGGCACGGACCCAACAATCTTCAGACCAGACCCAGAAGCGGGGCCCCGCTCCTCCACTTTCATCCTCCTCCTTGATCCACCTGAGCAACGTCCCCGGACCCAGTGAAACTCTGAGACGGGCCAGGTCAGACTCCGACTTGTCCGGGAGACCTGTGATCCGTGGCTCTGATGTGGACACCGAGTCATGATTGATGCTGCCACCTGCGCCTGAGGCTCCAACTGGGGGCTCATAATCAACGAGCATGCCTTTGACTCTGTGAACCAGCTCGTACGGAGCTCGCCAGTCTGGTCTGTTGGGGTACTCACATTGATGTAATCCTGAGTTCGAACTCTTTAGCCCATAGATGCATGTTTATTCTCTTTTTATTTAACTTGCTGTTAGTATTTCATCCGAACACATGGAGCGGGGACCGACTCAGCCATGTCCCATTCTTGTGGTTGCTAACCATTTTAGTTTAGCTGTTTGCCTCTCTGTGAGGTGTTAGTGACTTGTTAGGGCGACAGATGCTTCCCGTTCTAAAGTATAGGGTTGAGGGGAGAGGGATGGGGGAGAGACCGTTGTCTCCTGGGAGTTTGTTATTTTTGGCCGCCCACGGGCCTCCGTGTTCCGTTCCCATTGGTAGTCACATGTCCTACTATCAGCTGTCACACCCCTGTCTCCATCAACTGCGCCTGGTGCCCCAGATCCGGCCGCAGTATTCCCCCTAACTGTAAGGGGTCCTTCTTGTCCACTTGCTTCACCCCAGACCTCACCTTCACACATGACCCACACTAATAACAAGCCCCTCCACATCCTCTACTGGAATGTGAATGGCCTCCTGGACTGCATTAAACGTACTGCAGTGCTCCGAGCGGCCCACCGACGCATGCCTGATGCCCTGCTCCTCCAGGAGACACACCTTCTGGGCTCCCAGTGCCAATTCCTGGCCCGCTACGGGTTTGACTGGGTCTGACACTCCGGCTTTGCCAGAGGTTCCCGGGGGGTGGCTATCCTTCTGAGAAGGGGGCTCCCCTTCACCGTAGTCGACATTGCCACTGACACACAAGGGACGTTTGTGGCCGTGTCGGGGATGGTGGAGGGTAATCCCGTGAACCTCCTATGCACCTATGTTCCCCCGGGCGCTCTTGTCATCCACCCTTCGACGCCTCACGCAGGTGGTCTCTTCCCTGCCCCAAGGCCTTACTGTCATCGGGGGGGGGGGACTTTAATGCTGTCCTACAGCCCTCTAGGGACGTGACGGGCCCTCCTTCGCCAGACTGGTTGACTTCCGCGAAGGGCCTCGTCGGATGGTCCTCAGCAGTGGGTCTTTGCGATGTTTGGAGTGTGTGAAATTCCCGAAAGGAACAATATACACACACGTCAGCCGCCCACCATACCCATTCCCGCATAGACCTAATTCTGATGCCTGCCTTGGACTGCCAGCTGGTGTCGGGGGTAGAGATCCTTCCCAGGGGAATCTCCGACCACTCTCCCATTTCCCTCCACACTGGGTCTCCCTCCACAGCCCTAAGACAACCTGGCTATTAAACGCATGGTTTTTGCAAGTCGCCGCATTGGTGGAGTCCCTTGGCCAGGAGCTCCACCATTACTACTCCGCTAATACAGGATCGGTCCCTTCGCAGGGAACCCTCTGGGAAGCGGGCAAGGCGGTGGTTCGGGGGGTGGCCAGGGGGTTAGTGCATGCCAAGCACGAGGCCCAAGTCACCCAACTGGTGCAGCTGGAATCCCGAGCTGTTCGCCTGGAACAGGCTCAACTGGTCAATGATAACGCCGACTCCTCTAGGCAGCTGGCGCTTGTCCGCTACGAGATTCGTCGGCTCTCCCTGGAGTTGGCCAAAATGTTATGGCATTCCTCCGTGGCCCGTATTTACGGCTGGGGTGACAAGAATGGCAAATTGCTCCACAACCTGATATCCTACCCTAGGGCCCATCGCATCATTCCAGAGATCAGAACGATCAGTGGGACTCACCAGGTGACATCGCTGGCTATTGCGCAAACCTTTGCTAATTATTATGCGGCTCTATACGCGGCACGTCCCCCCAGAGCCTCCCTCGCTGAATTGATGGAGGGATCTGGAACTTGCCTTCCCAGTCTCCCCCGAGAAACCGCAGACATCCTAGACGGCCCTCTCACCACGGAAGAAATTCATGGGGCTATCACCCTGCTGCACTCCGGCAAAACGCCCAGACCCGATGGATTCCCCCAGGAATACTACTCTGTGTTCCGTGATGACCTGGTCACCCACTTGACGGTGCTTTTTCGCCAGGTGGTTGAATACGGGTCCTTCCCATCTGAATCGGACGTGGCGACCATTGTGGTCATCCCGAAGACACAACCACCTTCCCTAGACTGCTCTGATTACCGCCCAATCTCGCTGATAAACACCAAAATTAAAATCTTTGCTACTGCAATAGCCCAACGTCTCCGGCCCCTCCTACAAGACCTGATCCACCCTGACCAATGCGGGTTCATGCCGGCCAGGGGCACACGCCATTGCATCCGTCGCCTCTACCTGGCGTTGGCCCACCGACACCGGCTGTCCCCGTACTTGGCGCTTCTCCTCGTTGACTTTGAAAAGGCCTTTGACAAAGCCTTTGACACGGTGGACTGGGGCTATTTAAGGGATGTTCTGGAACAAATGGGTTTCGGCCTTCCCTTCCTCCGCCTGGTCCAGGCTCTTTACAACAGCCCTAGAGCCCGTGTACTCGTCAACGGTGCGATTTCCGAACCATTCCCGATCCGGAGGGGCACCTGCCAGGGCTGCCCTCTCTCACCCCTCCTATTCATGCTGGCGATGGAACCCCTAGCGGCGCTAATTCGACAAGACTCCCTTATCCAGGGTTGGGTATGGGATCAGAGCCAAGTGGATAAAATTGCACTATAAGCGGACGACGTTCTGCTCTACTTGGCCGACCCGGAATATTCCGGCCCTAGATCTCTAGCAGCCTTGTCAGAGTTTGAACAGATCTCGGGTCTTCGTCTCAACCCGACGAAGTCTACCTTGGTCCCTCTTCACCCCAACCGGGCGTGCTTCGACTGGCAGGCGGTGATCTCCCTCCGGAGGCAATCATTCAAGTATCTGGGAGTGTGGGTGACCCTCCTGCCGGAGCTGGAATGGGCCCTCAATGTTGCCCCCTGGTCTCTCGGATGAAAACAGATCTTAGGAACTGGCAGTGCCTTCCCCTTAACCGGCTGGGCAGGAGTGCCCTTTTCAAAATGATGATCCTTCCCCGCTTTCTCTACATTCTGCAGAACACCTCGGACCACCTCTCGAGCAGCTAATTCAGGGAACTGGACGGCACACTTACCTGGTTTTTGTGGGGTGGCGGGCGCTCGCGGATGTCCCTGTCCCATTGCCGGATTCCCCCCTTTGACGGCGGTATGGGAGTCACCAACCTCCATTTTTATTACTTAGCTACGAGACTCATTGTGATCCATGATTTGTTTGCGGGCGGCTGGTCTGACCCAGCTTACCGGGTAGAGCTTACTGTCCTAGACTTTGCACAGCCTCAGGGCTACCTATACGGCTCCCCGGTGCCATAAACCCTGCCCCCAATCACCAGGTCGGTGCTCATGGCCTGGCGCGCTGCTCTTCGCCTGGTGACCTGGGCCCGGAAGCCGACTAGGCAGACGCCCCTTTGGCATGGCACCTGGTTGAGAGACGTCTCATCCCTGGAGGGTTTCCGCCGTTGGGACTTGGTGGGGGTATCACAAATTGGGGACGTGTGGGTAGGGGACCACATGCGCTCCTTTTCTGACCTACAACACAGGCACGCTCTCCTACACTCACAGTTCTACAAATATTTGCAACTCCGTCACACCCTCCATATACACCTCCCAGCACCCACCTCCCTCCCGGAGTTTAGTCCTCTAGAAGCCCAAGTCATGATGGGTAACCTGGGGAGAGGGGAGGTGTCCCTTATATACCGAACTCTGATAAATAACTGTCCCACATCCCTGGAGCGGCTTAGGGAGCGGTGGGAGGGCCCCTTGGACGAGGCAGACTGGCGCGATGCCCTTATGGCGCCCAAGACCCTCAACACATCTTTAAAGCTACGCCTGGTCCAGCTTTACTATCTCCACACGGCATACCTCACCCCAGCGCGTCTCTTTCGAGCCGGCTTGAGAGCATCCCGACCTGTGCGCGCTGTGCTGATGCCCCAGCCGACTTCTATCACATGGTATGGCTGTGTCCGGCCTTAGATCCGTTCGGGGGGTGGAACGTGAGCTCACACGGGTCTCGGGATGGGTGGTTCCCCATGACCCGAGGCACTTACTACTGGGAGTGTTTGATGGCCTGGATGGCTCCCGGGCCGACAAGCATTTCCTGGGAACAGCGTTGGCAGTGGCGAAGCGAGATATTGCAGCTAGGTGGTCCCAAGCTGAGGCGCCAGTACTGCAGAAGTGGTGGAGGGGTGTGGACTGATGCGGGGTACAGGAGGAATCCCTCTTTGAGGCCCGGGGATGCCCAGAGATGTTCAGCAAAGTGTGGGGCAAATGGTTTGGCCTGCTTCCATCTTGATGGGTCCTTGCCCGATATGCCAGTCTGATGCGAGTGGACTATTTCCTTACTCAGAAAAGACTAAAATGAATTGTGACATCATCAGGGAGGGGCGGGGTTTTTTAACAGTGATGTGGGACTTGTTACCAATGAAATTTCTTGTACCAAAAACTTCAATAAAATTTGATTATCAAAAAAAAAAAGACTGATGTGGAGAGCCAGATTTGACCATATTTACAAGGGCTAGTAGACTATCCAGCAAGATGAGGCTAAAAGATGGCAAGTTCGGGGCACCGAAGGCAATGCTCTGGTGCTATAAGGGGTAGCTATGTTCTGGGCATCTTTAGGAAAAGCACAGTAATTGGCCCCAATTTTGATGGAAAAGAAACAGGCCAAATCATTGCATTGGTCAAGAATAGGTGAGTCTGAGTTTTGGGGCAAGAGTCAAAAAGGATTTAATAATTGAGAAATTCTTCTTGACCGAGTTGGGGGCTGCTTCTATTTTATCAGCTATGAAAGAAGAACGCGCAGTCTGGATTGCTTTGTGATAGACGTTTATGGAGTCCTTGCAAACAGACTTGTGAGAAGAGTTATAGTTCTTCCACAATGCCTGTTTTAGCCTTTTACAAGTTTTCTTTAATATCAGTAGGTGAAAGCTAAACTAAGGTGCAGGATGCTTGGAAGTAGACCTTCCAGAAACAGACAATGGCATAAGCTTAACCCGAACTTCCTGAACCCACATTTTAACAGCTATATTGGCATCCTCTTCAGAGGAACTAAAATGTAGTCTGGAGGAGTCAAGGAGGCTACTGAACTACACTGGTCTAGGTTTAGACCGAGGCCTAGTAGTGATGGGCGCAACGAAGTCTGAGACTAGACCAGCTCAGTGCAGTACTAAATGTCAGTAGTCAGCGGGATAGCAAAATGATCAGTCTAGTCGAGGGGAAAATGGGGGCTCAACTATTGGGGACCGGAAAATGGGGTCTCAGCTATTGGGATAGGATATTAGAAAAGGCAGGATCCAAAACTGACCTGCTGTATGAGTGGGCAACTTCATCAGTTGGACTAGCTATAAAGCTTATGAATCATGGACTAAAGTGGTTATAGCCTGGGAGTAGGCATTGTCGAAATGAAGATTAAGTTTGCCAGCTAAGAGTTTGTGTGTTTCAGAACGAATGGAGCAAGAGCCTTACACAATGCCTGAGAGAAACACATATTGGGGATGGAACAGTATATCGGAGACAGAAAGCATGACATTGAGCAAGACTTTGAGAGAAGATAAGCATTTCATAATCTGGGACTAGAAGGTCCAGTGTGTCACAAGTGAAAGAAGCTTTAAAAACAATTGTGATAGTTCTGCCAGATTTATTAATGCAATTGCGCCTGATAACACAGTAGTCTTCAGGTAGTGCCAAAGCTACATCAGTTGAGGCACGGTTGGTAAGCTTGGAAACAGTAAGAAATATAATGCCCGGACTGAGGTCCTCTAAACGCAAAACATTTTTTTAAACAATTCTTTTTTAAGTGTTGGTAGCATTATTCCTTGCCTTCGTGGATTTCTATGTCTCTTCCTTACAAATTTAGCCGTTTTACCTGCAGCACCCCTGGAGAAGATTTGGGTGGAACTTAGGGGAAATGCAACTGATAACTCTTTTGTGGGTGTGTTGTAGTATTTACTTATTTCTCCTTGTGACCCTCCTTAATTTCAGCTTTGCAACACACTTGCCAGTACATAGTCCCAATTTTCAAGCCACTCACAGTTCATCTCCCACACAAAGACTGACTGTAGCTAACCTTCCGATAAAGTGTGCAAGCTGCCTGTATTCTTGTGGGAATGGAGGAGCTGATCCTGCTTACCAATGAGGCCTGCCATCCTACTGGCTAATGGAAAGGGAAGTCTGATACAATGTTTTCGACGTTTTCTTGAATTTTATGTAAGTGTACGTTCCTAGGTAGATGCTGAACTATAAAGAGAATTGTCCAAGACCCCTGACTGTTGTGGCTACTGGTGCATCTGTTTCCCTTTGCCTCTTTGCCATTTGCTTTTCAACAGATTGCTGCTGCAACTGTATTCTAATTTGTTTGTAATTAATAAGACTTGGCTGAATCTTATGAACAACTCTTTGAGGGAAGGCCTGCTACTCTAATTTGGCTTGGAAGCCTTATGCTCCTCTGATCTCACTCTTCCTTGAAATTCGAACTGTTGATAGCTTCTTGAACTCTAAAACTCTGATCTTTAGAATAGGGATTCAATTTCTTCATGGAACATATTTAATGCATTATAATGTTTAATACTGCTTCTAACCATTTTTTTTAATAAGACTTCCATTAAATTATTTGGTTTATGTTTTTTTTTTCTAATCAACGTTATTTGGAATTTGAAACAATAGACAAAATTCATTGGGTGTAGCTCAATCAAATCACACAGCAGAATATTACAGGAAAATCGTGGAAGGCTGGTCTGCACATGCCAGTCCATGCCCGGGGTTACAGGGTTAAGATAAGGGCAACGAACAGACATTAGAGCTTTAGTCATGGTGGTATGAGATTAAACCATTTCCCCCAAATCTTGTGGAACAGGTCCGATGCCCCCTTAGCTTCAAACAGAACCTCCTCCTGGGTGCCGCACCAATCGACCCCTCTCCTCCACCTCCCCACTGTAGGCTCAGGCCGCGACCAATGGCTTGTTATATCTCTTTTGGCCACTGCCAGCGTTGCCCCAAGGAGGCGCTTATCTGCCCCTGAGCTATCCAGACCATTAAAGACCCCCAAGAGAAGTCAAATCGGCTCGTGAGGGACCTCCCACCCCAAGGCGCGCGTTAGCTCCCGTTCCACCCCGCTCCAAAACTGCCCCAGTCTAGGGCAGAGCCACACCACATGGTAAAAGTCTGCTGGTGCAAAGCCACACCTTGCGCAGTCTGGAGTGGGTCGCAGGCGGGCTCGGTAGAGGCGGTTAGGGGAGAGGTAGGCCGCATGGAGATAATAAGTCTGGACCAACCGGAGTTGGTTTATGGTTTTAAGTGAAATAATGAGTATAACGGTGTTGGAAAAATCTATCCTATCTCTCACCTCTCAAGGACTCCAAGAAGACCTGCCGCACCCTCGAGAAAGCCTGGCTCCTCGACCGGACCACCGACAACATGACCGCCCTCAAACACGCTACCCGCAAGCACCACCAGCTCATCCGCACCACCAAGAAGAAATCCCTGAAGGAACGACTGGACAACAGCGCCCACGACAGCAAAGAGCTCTTCACTATCGTCAAGGAGTTCTCCAACCCCAGCACCGGCACCAACGACATCACTCCGTCACAAGACCTCTGCGACTCCCTCGCCTCGTTCTTCCACCGCAAGATCGCCGACATCCACAACAGCTTCGGCGCCCCACCCACGCACCCAACCGTCGAACCAACGCCCCCCACCGCCACCCTTCGCACCTGGACCACGGTGACCACCGAAGACACAGCCCGCACGATGAACACCATCCACTCCGGATCACCGACCGGCCCCTGCCCACACCACGTCTTCAACAAGGCCGACTCCACCATCGCACCCCAACTCCGGTACATCATCAACGCCTCCTTCAACACCGCCACCTTCCCGGAGAGCTGGAAGCATGCCGAGATCAGCGCCCTCCTGAAGAAACCTACAGCGGACCCCACCGATCTCAAAAACTTCCGCCCCATCTTGCTCCTCCCTTTTCCTTCTAAAGTCATCGAGAAGATCGTCAACAGACAGCTGACCGCCTTCCTCGAGACGAACGGATCCCTCGACCCCTCGCAGTCCGGCTTCAGAGCCAACCACAGCACCAAGACCGCCCTCATCGCAGACATCGACGACATCCGGACCCTTCTCGACAAGGGGGAACCAGTGGCCCTCATCCTCCTGGACCTCTCCGCTGCGTTCGACACGGTCTGCCACCGCACCCTAGTCCAGCGCCTCAGCAACATCGGTATCCAAGAGAAGGCACAGGAGTGGATCATCTCGTTCCTCGCCGGAAGAACACAAAGAGTCCGCCTCCCCCCGTTTCGCTCCGAGGCCACCGAAGTCATCTGCGGCGTCCCGCAAGAATCTTCACTCAGCCCCACCCTCTTCAACATCTACATGAAACCTCTTGCAGCCATCGCACGCCAGCACAACCTCAACATCATCTCTTACGCCGACGACACCCAGCTGATCCTCTCCCTCACCAGAGACCCCGACACCGCCAGAACCTGCCTACACGAAGGGATGAAAGACGTCGCCGAGTGGATGAAGGCCAGCCGCCTGAAACTGAACTCGGACAAGACGGAAGTCCTCATCCTGGGATCTTCGCCCTCCGCCTGGGACGACTCCTGGTGGCCCCCAGCCCTGGGCACCGCACCCAAGCCAACCGACCACGCACGCAACCTGGGCTTCATCCTGGACCCCTCCCTCTCGATGACCAGACAAGTCAACGCCGTCTCCTCATCGTGCTTCAACACCCTGCGTATGCTTCGCAAGATCTTCCGCTGGATCCCGACCGAGACCAGGAAGACTGTCACCCAGGCACTCGTCACCAGCCGACTGGACTACGGAAACGCCCTTTACGCCGGAACCACAGCCAAGCTACAGAAAAGACTCCAGCGCATCCAGAACGCCTCCGCCCGACTCATCCTGGATGTCCCCCGACGCAGCCACATCTCCAGCCACCTGAGGAACCTGCACTGGCTCCCCGTCGACAAGAGGATCACGTTCCGGCTCCTCACCCACGCACACAAGTCTCTCCACGACCTGGGCCCCAAGTACCTCAACGACCGCCTGACCTTCTACACGCCCACCCGCCAGCTACGGTCCACCAACCTCGCCCTCGCAGCCGTACCACACATCCGAAGAGCCACCGCCGGAGGAAGATCCTTCTCTTACCTGGCTGCCAAGACTTGGAACTCCCTCCCCATCCACCTTTGGCTGACCCAGGACCATCTCGCCTTCAGGAAACAACTCAAGACCTGGCTGTTCGAGCAGTAGCATACCCCTGCCCCCAAGCGCCTTGAGACCCTCCCGGGTGAGTAGTGCGCTATACAAATGGCATGATTGATTGATTGATTATTGACTGAACTTAAAACTGTTGATACTATTTATGGTTGCATTGTCCAATTATGCTCCTTAACTCCTAATACAACATTCCAAAGTCCATCAAGCGAAAGCGAGAAAGAAGGTGATTTTTAAAATTCTATGGCCCAGTCTGCACTTACAGAACCGAAGCAGTGGAAACCGGTTCGGTAATTCGGATACAACTGAAAAAATGTGGTAGAGACGGTTTTTAAAATATCAGACTGATGTGGAGAAAACGTCCGCGACAGGGATGCCATCCTGGGGGCGGCCAGAGAGCTGGGGCCGCTGCATCAACAAGAATCTAAGATAATGGTGTTCCCGGACTACTCTAGGGAGGTTCAGTCACAGCACCGCTCATACGACGAAGTTAAGCAAAAACTTAGGACGCAGGCCCTTCGCTACGGGCTCCTCTTCCCGGCCCGGCTTAAAGTGATCTTTCAAAACAAGACCTTCTTCTTTGATTCTCCCCAAGCCGCATGGACCTGGCTCACGGCGGAGCGGCCCCTCAGGCCGAAGGTGACTCTTTCTTCTTCCCAGAGAGCCCCGGAGCGAGGGAACCAGACCCCGCCGAAGCCCAGGCGACGTAGGACCGGATCTCGAGGAGGGCCGGTCACCGGGGTGGTGGCTCCCAGTCGCTGGAGGCACGGACCCAACAATCTTCTAACCAGACCCAGAAGCGGGGCCCCGCTCCTCCACTTTCATCCTCCTCCTTGATCGACCTGAGCAACGTCCCCGGACCCAGTGAAACTCTGAGACGGGCCAGGTCAGACTCCGACTTGTCCGGGAGACCTGTGATCCGTGGCTCTGATGTGGACACCGAGTCATGATTGATGCTGCCACCTGCACCTGAGGCTCCAACTGGGGGCTCATAATCAACGAGCATGCCTTTGACTCTGTGAACCAGCTCGTACGGAGCTCGCCAGTCTGGTCTGTTGGGGTACTCACATTGATGTAATCCTGAGTTCGAACACTTTAGCCCATAGATGCATGTTTATTCTCTTTTTATTTAACTTGCTGTTAGTATTTCATCCGAACACATGGAGCGGGGACCGACTCAGCCATGTCCCATTCTTGTGGTTGCTAACCGTTTTAGTTTAGCTGTTTGCCTCTCTGTGAGGTGTTAGTGACTTGTTAGGGCGACAGATGCTTCCCGTTCTGAAGTATAGGGTTGAGGGGAGAGGGAAGGGGGAGAGACCGTTGTCTCCTGGGAGTTTGTTATTTTTGGCCACCCACGGGCCTCCGTGTTCCGTTCCCATTGGTAGTCACATGTCCTATCTTCTTCAGCTGTCACACTCACCCCTGTCTCCATCAACTGCGCCTGGTGCCCCAGATCCGGCCGCAGTATTCCCCCTGACTGTAAGGGGTCCTTCTTGTCCACTTGCTTCACCCCAGACCTCACCTTCCCACATGACCCACACTAATAACAAGCCCCTCCACATCCTCTACTGGAATGTGAATGGCCTCCTGGACTGCATTAAACGTACTGCAGTGCTCCGAGCGGCCCGCCGACGCATGCCTGATGCCCTGCTCCTCCAGGAGACACACCTTCTGGGCTCCCAGTGCCAATTCCTGGCCCGCTACGGGTTTGACCGGGTCTGACACTCCGGCTTTGCCAGAGGTTCTCGGGGGGGTGGCTATCCTTCTGGGAAGGGGGCTCCCCTTCACCGTAGTCAACGTTGCCACTGACACACAAGGGACGTTTGTGGCCGTGTCGGGGATGGTGGAGGGTAATCCCGTGAACCTCCTTTGCACCTATGTTCCCCCGGGCGCTCTTGTCATCCACCCTTCGATGCCTCACGCAGGTGGTCTCTTCCCTGCCCCAAGGCCTTACTGTCATCGGGGGGGACTTTAATGCTGTCCTACAGCCCTCTAGGGACGTGACGGGCCCTCATTCGCCAGACTGGTTGACTTCCGCGAAGGGCCTAGTCGGATGGTCCTCAGCAGTGGGTTTTTGCGATGTATGGAGTGTGTGGAATTCCCGAAAGGAACAATATACACACACGTCAGCCGCCCACCATACCCATTCCCGCATAGACCTAATTCTGATGCCTGCCTTGGACTGCCAGCTTGTGGAAAAGTAAATTTTGCCATGTTATATGTGCCTACGTGTTCCCCATGTTATGTCAGATGTGCATGATCGATATGCATGTATTCCCCTCTGATCAATTACGGACGCAATTATAGTTGTGTCCATCTCTAGTATGCCAGTTTCCAGTCTTCGTGAATACAACGAATATCAGGCCTATGTAAAGCTATGTTGCCACGTTTTACAGTGTGCACGTTAATTCATTGAATTATACCCGTTTCTAGGCCTCAAAAGGGCCCGGACTCAGATTCAGCTCCTGTTGCCTGAACCCTCGCTGAGGAGCGATACAGCCCCCACCTGTATCCCTGACCCTTCACTTACTTCCTGCCTCACAGTGCCCGGCTCGGCCTGGCTCTGCCTGCCAGTCTGCCAAGAGTATGTTATGATTCTAGTTATCAGTCCAGCCCTCCTTCTCTGCATTCCTAAGCTACTGAATCGCATCAATAGTTTCAGTCATGGTCTAGCCTTTACGTCTCCATGTAAGAGAAATACTGTATTAATGGTCATTTAATATTCCTCACACACACACTACATGTAGAATAATGCATGCACCAGTCTTAGTGTCTGTTAGCCTTTGCCCTGATAACTTCTGGATTCTATCAACATGTTCTCTAAACACAAGATACTAGATAGGCTTTAGGTACATGTCGCTCTGACACTCCAGACTTTCGTCTCCTCTTCTAGTGCAGAAGTCCTAGCCCCCCAGTTCTCCCTGGTAACACGTCATTGTCAGTTTGCGCGCACCACTAGGTTAGAGGTCCCAGCTGCTCAGGTAGCCCCCTCCATGTTTCCGCCCCATTTATGACATATTCTGTTACGTTTGCATCACATGTCTATGTATACGCCCTGTACACACCTCTTGTTACACCCACTTTATGCCTTATCTTTCGCGACTGCTACAAACTCCGCCTACTGCTACGCCCCCTGTATTGAATATAATGTGTTTTGTTTAACTATAAATGTTGTGCACTGTTATTAAAGTTTGCTAGCCATTCTCAGATCCTGCCCCGGCAGCTGCCGGGCCCTGCCATCCCATCCCCGTACAGGCTGTCCTGTTCCAGTCCTTTACGCTTAATTAAAGCCTGTCAACTCTAGCTACCTCGTATCTTGACTCTTATTTATTGAGCTATCTATTTGTATGAGTATCCTGAAAAATAGTACCGGTAATTAATTATTTATTTACCACATAATGGCGCCCGAACAGGGACTTGCCCTTTCCCCACGCGCCGGAGAAGCCACGCAGGCCCCCTGATCCTCTGCAGCCGTGACGGAACCATACCGTGCACGTGCAGATATTTCTGCTTCAAGTATCCCTCAGGTCCACGGAGGAGACGGAGGTTGCGGTCCAGCATCCAGACGAGGCGGTGGAGGAACGCGGCGAGTCCCGACCAGAGCCCAAGCCGAGAGTCCAAGGTCCGAGGTATCCGGAGGCCCACCTGTAACTGAAGTTCGAAGTTCGTCGTCCGTCGTCGTAGCAGTCCAGTCCAGTCCGAGGCCTTCCGTTCTTGCTGCCCGGTGAGTACCGTTGCTGGGGTAGTATCTAGACAGGGTCAATTAATTTGTCTCTGGTCCGTGGGTTTGGGTACACAGATCCAACACGAAGTGTCCATCTAGGTGGATACGGGTCCTGACGTGTCTCTTTATGAGACCGGTAAGTTTCGTACTGTTTTAGCAGTGCATCTAGTCATTCCAGTAAGTTCTGTTCTGTTCTCGAGAAATTCATGTGTTTCTGTTCTCAGTATTCCAGGTAGTATTCTGTCCGAATTGTTATTTTAAATGTTAGTTCATGTGTTTTCAATGTCGTGGTATGAATGAATTGTTCTTTCAAGTAATTATTGTGTTTATTGTGTATTGTATTGTTTCTAGACTCCAGTCTAGTCATGCCTCTGTTCTCTAAGTTACGTCAGTTAAAAACTAGAACAGGTCTGCTCGAGGAAGCAGTTCCTGTCCCGCCTAGGGACAGTCCAGGTCATTTTATGTATCATAAGCATGGCATAAGTGCCATATTATATCTAGACTTATGGGTGGAGTACACCAAGGAATTAGAGGAAAAGTATAGATGGCCTGTATCAGGTACATGGGATGCCGAGTGCATCATGCGAGTAGAAGAAGTATTATGGAAAAAGAAAGCCAGACAGTCACAGAAAGATGCCATCGAGTTATGGCGCAAAGAATCTCATAAAAGAACCGAAAAAGAAATCAGAAAGTCAGAATTAAGTAAAGAATCCTCTGAAAGAGCCCAAGAAAGGGAATTAATCGAAATAGGTGAACGAGTTAAAGCCGAACAGTCAGACAGACAGAGAAATGCCCTCATTAAGGGTATGTATCCTCTTCTTGCCGAGGGCTTGCCGAAAGCAACCCCGGAAGCACCATGTAATTTTCCGCCGCCATTAGTTCCGATTAAGCTACGTCACAAACCGACCGCAGCTGATATTTTTCTCTCGTCCTATTTGGACGACACAGTTCCAGAATATGCAAATCCCGCTCCGCCAGCTCCTGTAAATAACGTAATTCCTGTTCCTCCAGCCACCGGGGCACCTGTTACAGCACCTGTTACGGTACCCCCGGTCCAGCCCGTAGTACAAGTACCCGCTACATCGGTCACTCTGCCAGCACGAAGAGTATCAGTCGACGATTCCGTACAGGAGATGATCCAGAAAGTATTGGTGAAATCATGTCTCTAAGGAAAGCTGAGACCCAGCTCATGCTATTAAAGTTTCTAATCAATTGTTTAATAAGGGAACAAGATTGTCCGACTAAAGATCCGACCGAAATGAAAGTTCTGACAAGGTGGAGTGATAATATAGCCGAGGGAAGACACAGGACACTCAGTAGTATAGAAAGTATGTACAAGAAAATTCGTAAGGAAATAATAAGGTTACACGACAATCGTAAAGCAGCACAAGTAAGTGAGAAAGAAGACAACTCTTCTACTGAAGAGGTAGACGACGAGAATCCCACCAGAATAGCGTATGTAGGTAAATCTAGATTTCCAGACCGACATTCACGCCTAGAACACAAGCAAGTTTTTCATCCTCCAGCACCAGAACAAGGTTCTCTGGAACAAGTATTTCAAGCTACCGATCACATTCTGAAATCACGTATCGGTTATAGTGAACTTAGTACTATGCATGAACAAGAACTAGCCCGATCAGCAGTTCGATGGATTACTGATTCTACCACTTTTCCAGATGAAATAGTGGCACAAATGTTTCTGAAACTGCCCCCAGCCGAGCAGCGACTGGTGGGTATGTATATGATCCAGCACCTCATTACACTGTATGAGGGTCAGCATTCTGATCCAGGTCCGTTACATGATGTTCTGAACGAGTTACTCCAGTATAAATGGAAAGGTTTAGGTACTGATTTAATTAGTGTCATTCTAGAACAGCGCCACAAATATAGAACGTTTCTGAACCCGCATTTTGTTCACGTCTCACCTCCAGAAAGTAAACCATTTTACATAGATAGACAGCATCCGTTACGAGAAGTACACCCAGTTAGGACACCGGATGGTGAAATGCAACGAGTATTTGTTTACACCCCAGTTACCAAGATGGAACTCTTAGAGATGAAGAAATTAATCCCCTGTCATGACAAAGATCCAGCAGGGTTCCACCGTGAATTAAAAGACATGCTCCGTATGGGAGAATATACGTATCCAGATATTATTAAAATGCTAAAAGTCCTGTTGCCCGCAGGGGTATATGAGAAACTCAAGGAAAAGGAATGGGAGGTGGGAGAGAAAAAGATAGATTGGACAGCTCTAGAAGCTGAAGATAATGCACGTGTACCAGGTACCGGTCTTGGAGATAAATGTAAAGAATTACCAGAGTTATTGATTCAGGTTTTGCCTAGGTTATTAGCCACGAAAAAGGAAGACTGGGATGCCATCTCAGCTTGTAAACAGAAACCAGACGAAGATACTAGTGATTTTTATTCTAGATTCGAGAAATGGTTTATCATTAACAGTGGTTTGAGGACAGGTAGCGAGTCATACCCTCATCTTTTTGTTACTAAACTAGTCGAGAATTCAAGCCCACAAGTTAAAAATCGAGTTTTGAAAGTCGAAAGTACTTGGCAAGCTAATACCCCGTCCCAAATGCTCCAGATGCTCCAGTATCACCAGAATAGAATCAGGGAAGAGCAAGAACACGAAAGGAAACGTATGAAAGATACGAAAATGAAAGTACTAGTTGCACAATCTGTTCCACAAGACAGTCAGAAAAGGGGTCCGAATCAAGCCAGTCATCCAGCAGCTCCCGTTAAAGGGACATGCAATTATTGTAAACAGCCAGGTCATTTTATAAACGAGTGTGCAGTTCTGAAACACAACATAGCCACTGGTAAGACTAAAGAAAGACCACGTCCGCCTAGACAAGAACAAGTTTCACAGACTTCTCAGTCACCACAGAATGCACCACAGCCAGTTCCAGCATCACAGCCTATAGCTGCAACACAGCATGTTACACAGCAAATGTACCAGTATGCTCAGTCAGAGTATCCAGAGTATCAACAGTATTCATGAAACAGCCTAGAGAGGGAAGTAGGCTTGCCTCTCATCGAGATACCTGTAGATCAAGAAGGTCCCTATGTACACAGTCAAGTATTAGGGAAAGACAGAAAGTTTTTGATTGATACAGGGGCAAGTAGGACTACTATCAGTCATGACGAGGTTCCAGGGGCTCCGCTCTCAGGCTCAAGAAATGTTTCCCTTGGATTTTCAGGAAAGCCTATTGTAAACGAGATTTCAAAGCCAGTTACTCTAGAAGTTGGTCCATTGTCCCGAACTACTGATTTGTTACTTACGAAATCATGTCCAGAAAATGTGTTAGGTATTAAAACATTGAAAGAATTAGGTGCAGTAATTTGTTGTTCTCCAGAAGGAATACGATTGTTTTTAAGGGACTATAAAGGTCACTATGTATTACGTGATTTTGATCCAAGATTGTCTAACGTTCCGCAGCATTTATGGGCGCAAGGTCCAACAGATGTAGGTTTTATGCAAATCACACCCCATCGTGTGACCCTCAAACAAGGTGTAGTCTTGCCACGAATCAGACAGTACAGATTGCCACCTGAGGCTGTAACAGCCTTATCCAAAATTATTGACGAGCTCATTGCTCAAGGAGTGGTTGTAGAAACTGACTCCAATGTATGTAATTCTCCTATCATTCCAGTCATGAAACGTACTGATCCAAATGCACCTCCAGTATATCGATTAGTGATTGACCTTCGAGAACTTAATAAATGTATCATACCTCAGTATCCAGTAGTCCCAGATATTTCATCCCTATTGACAGCCATTGATTCTGAAGCCATATTTTTTACGGTAATAGACCTCAAGAATGCATTTTTCAGTGTCCCCATTCATCCAGACAGCCAGTACCTTTTTGGTTTTTGTTTAAATGGAAGGAGCTATAAATTCACACGAGCTCCTCAAGGTTTCACAGAAAGTCCTAGTATTTACAGTCAAGCACTTAAAAGACAACTAGACAATATTCACATGCCAACAGACACTGCCCTGCTCCAGTATGTCGATGATCTACTGATCACAGCCCGTTCTGAGCGTGACTGCGAGCGAGCATCACTTACCGTTCTGTATTTCCTAGCCGAGATGGGGCACAAGGTGTCCCCTTCAAAGCTCCAGTTCTGTGTCCAGCAAGTGATCTACTTAGGCCACTTGCTGTCCAAGTGGGGTAGGCAGTTGACGCCAGACCGTATCCAGTTAATAGCGAGTCTTCCACAGCCCAAGACACAGAAGGAGGTACGTGCTTTTATTGGCCTTACTTCTTATTGCAGACAATGGATTCCTCAGTATGCATTTCTAGCAAAGCCACTGATACAGTTAACGACACAGGAGGCAGCCGTATCGACTGTCCTCCCTTGGACATCTGAACATACACTTAGTTTTAATGAATTAAAGAAAGCCTTATGCCAAGCACCTGTTCTAGCAACACCGAACTACAGTAAGCCTTTTACACTTTTTGTCACAGAACGTGATGGTACTGCATTATCTGTTCTCACACAAGATCAAGCAGGACAGTACAAGCCTTGTGCTTATTTTTCGAGCACATTAGATCCAGTAGCCCAGGCTTTGCCTGCGTGCCTCAAGTCAGTTGCAGCCACAGCTCTAGCTATCAGACAAAGTGATTCCATAGTATTAGGACACTCCCTGACAGTACAAGTTCCACATTCCGTGGAAGTTCTTTTAAACCGAACACAGACCCAGCACTTGACCATTGCACGTTTAACAGGTTATGAACTGACACTGTTCCAGCCACACATAGAAATCAGACGCTGCAACATTCTAAATCCTGCTACACTGTTACCGTCAGTTACTTCGAATCCTGCCACACATGACTGTGTGGAAGTTGTTAACATTATGACTAAGCCAAGACAAGACCTGACAGACATTGCACTACCTAATTCCGACCTGACACTTTATGTGGATGGTTCATGTATGAGAACCAGTACAGGAGAACTAGTAGCCGCGTATGCAGTGACTACTGAAACTGAAGTTATTGAAACACATCGTATTGACACCCTGTCTGCTCAAGCAGCAGAGCTAGTCGCTCTGACCCAAGCCTGCATACGTGCCAAGAACCTGAAAGTGAACATATATACAGATTCACGTTACGCATTCGGAGTCGTACACGACTTCGGAGTGCTCTGGCAGGAGAGAGGTTTCATGACTTCTCATGGAACCAAGATTCAGCATGGTCTCCTCATTCAAGCTCTGTTAGATGCAATACATTTACCGACAGCTATCGCTATCATGAAGTGCAAGGCACACACGAAAGTTGCTGATATTATTTCCCAAGGTAATGATCTAGCAGATCGAACAGCCAAGCTTACAGCTCAGACACCAGACATTCCAGTTAGCAAGACACCAACATTCATTCCAGAACAGACTACATGTATGACAGTTAAGGACCCTACACAAGATGTCATAGACATACAGTTACATGCTACTCCTGAGGAAATCAAGAAATGGTCCGAACAAGGAGGGGTCCAGACAGATCAGGGATGGGTGACGAAGGGAAAAGCCACATGGTTTCTCCCCGACTCTATGGTTCAAGTCATTATCAATACCGCACATATTCCAGCACATTTAGGAGAAAAAGCTATGTTAGACAGTATACAGAACCTTTGGTTCAACAAGCACTTACGAGCTGCAGCCAAGCAAAAAGTCCGTACCTGTATGATATGTTGCCAGTTCAATCCAGGTAAAAGTGTCCCGGTGGAACAAGGTGGATTCCAACCCCCTGACCACCCTTTTGAAGTCCTCCAGATGGATTATATTCAGATGGAGCGATGTCGAGGTTTCAAGTATGTTCTTGTAGTTGTATGCGCTTTGTCCAGGTGGACAGAAGCATATCCAGTTCCAGATTACACAGCAGCGACCACTGCCAAGCAGTTGGTTCGTGAATTCTTCCCCCGTTATGGACTCCCTAGGGTAGTGTATTCTGATAACGGCCAGTCATTCTCATCTGAGCTCATGAAACATGTTTCCCTCTTGTTAGGGTACCAGTGGAAGTTCCATTGTGTGCGCCATCCTGAAGCAGCCGGTCTCGTAGAGAGACATAATCAGACCCTGAAAATCCGTATGGCCAAGACATGTAAAGAGAAAGGTGTAGACTGGCTAGTTGCCCTGCCAGTTGCTTTATTCTTTATGCGCATGGTTGCACATTCCAGATCAGGTCTGTCTCCTTATGAGGTCGTATTCGGCCGCCCCCGAACATGTGGGGTACACCTAGACCCCGAAGTATTACCGATGTTTCCAGTAATATGCTGACAGATTACCTAGCTTCCTTGATGTCTGCCCTACACTCTTGTCGTTCACAGGTTGCCGCCGCATTTCCAGACAATACCGAGGTGAAACCGCATGAAATCGTTCCAGGATGTTTTGTACTTGTGAGGAACTTTGATCGTTCAAGTCCGCTGGAGCCCCGTTGGAAGCAACCTCAACTAGTCCTTCTGACCACCCGCACGGCCGTGAAGTTGGAAGGCCGTAAAGGCTGGGTGCACCTGTCCCACGTCAAGAAATTCCATGGATGTCACATAAAAACATTGGACTGCCAGAATTCTAAAGACTGCCCTATTTTCAAGGACTGTCCCGCTACAAACTTTGAGTCCAAGCCTCCCCTGTTAGAGGAAACTCCGCAGCAGGAGTATAAAAAGAAGCTCCGGTCTAGTAAAATAAGTCAGCCAGTTTAATTGTCTAAGTCCCCCTCGGGTGAAACGGTTAGACAGGTATCTGACATGTATGAGATAGACCCCCATAGTGAGAGAGTTAGTCGAAACTCTATCAGATGTATCGTTTTTCTAAGTTTTCTATTGTTTCTAAGTTTGATGGTTACCTGCACAAGTTATGCATTTCATTTATGTTTTCCAATTTCTCATGTAAATAAGTTTCCTAATGCTACAGTGGAGCACACGTTTAGTGATCTGCCTCCTCACGAGTTATCCTATCGTCTTGCTATGAGAAATAACACATTCCTCAGAATGTTACACTATTCACACCAGACCAGCAATGCCACTAATTGTTGGGTGTGTGGTCGACTCCCCCCTTTCCAGACACCGAAGGGAGTTCTGCCACTCTTTCCTTATCCGTTTTCACATAATGGTTCGTGTGGAGCATGGTCCACGTTAACGTCATCCTCCAATCATATGTCCCTTCTGAATAGAACATGTTTTCCAGACAAGCAAGGTCTCCCCCATAGAACAGGGTTAGATCTAGAAAATGAAGTTTATGATTTAGGTAATTATTCTTCGAATTTTATGGTATTGAATGTTCAGTCTGATACTACTCCAGACTTACCTGCCATTTCAGTACTACCAGTCAAAGGCGAATTATGTGTCCGAAATAATGGTTCCGCACATGTAGGACATAGTGATTGTACTACTACTGTCGAGTATAGTGACAGTGGGAAATCTATTTTCAAAGCCTCACGTCATTCTTATTTTGTTTGTGGTCAGACCGCATATATTCGTCTGCCCCTCGATTGGGATGGAACCTGTTACATTGCCTTCCTACTGCCACCAGTTTTTCTAGCCCCATCTGATTATCATAGAAACACACATCTAGTACACGTTAGACATAGACGAGAGATCGAGTCCCCAATTGTCGATCAAACTGAAACTACTCTAGAACAATATCAAGATTTCAATAAAGGTTTCTTCTTCTTTATAGGACCTATCCAGAATAGTAAGCTAATACGTAGATTAACCAGAACCCTTGAAGCAGTAGTGAATGAGACTACTTCTGCTCTAGGTAACTTAACCGAAGAGCAATCTGCTATGAGATTTGTCGTGCTCCAAAATCGTCTCGTTCTTGACGTCATACTGGCCGATAGAGGAGGAGCATGTAGAGTCATCGGATCTAGTTGCTGCATTTTCATTCCTAATAACGCGCCGTCTGTTTATTCAGCTATAACCAGACTTCATAAAATTGCCCATCAGTTACACCAGAATCCAGGCACCTGGACATGGTCCGGTTGGCTCTGGGATATCCTATCTGCCTGGGGATGGAAAGTATTGTCATTCCTAGGTATTGCAGTAACGATCATATTCAGTTGCTGCCTCTGTATACAATGTGGCCCTGCGATTTGCGGCATTTGTGCTACCTCTTGTATTCCTAGTCCTAAATCCCGTTCCAAGACAATTCGAGACGAGCAAATGATGCTATATGAAATGATAGATGGTATCATGAATATAGATGTTTCCTGATGGAAACGTAGGGCACAAGGAGGGAATGTGGAAAAGTAAATTTTGCCATGTTATATGTGCCTACGTGTTCCCCATGTTATGTCATATGTGCATGATCGATATGCATGTATTCCCCTCTGATCAATTACGGACGCAATTATAGTTGTGTCCATCTCTAGTATGCCAGTTTCCAGTCTTCGTGAATACAACGAATATCAGGCCTATGTAAAGCTATGTTGCCACGTTTTACAGTGTGCACGTTAATTCATTGAATTATACCCGTTTCTAGGCCTCAAAAGGGCCCGGACTCAGATTCAGCTCCTGTTGCCTGAACCCTCGCTGAGGAGCGATACAGCCCCCACCTGTATCCCTGACCCTTCACTTACTTCCTGCCTCACAGTGCCCGGCTCGGCCTGGCTCTGCCTGCCAGTCTGCCAAGAGTATGTTATGATTCTAGTTATCAGTCCAGCCCTCCTTCTCTGCATTCCTAAGCTACTGAATCGCATCAATAGTTTCAGTCATGGTCTAGCCTTTACGTCTCCATGTAAGAGAAATACTGTATTAATGGTCATTTAATATTCCTCACACACACACTACATGTAGAATAATGCATGCACCAGTCTTAGTGTCTGTTAGCCTTTGCCCTGATAACTTCTGGATTCTATCAACATGTTCTCTAAACACGAGATACTAGATAGGCTTTAGGTACATGTCGCTCTGACACTCCAGACTTTCGTCTCCTCTTCTAGTGCAGAAGTCATAGCCCCCCAGTTCTCCCTGGTAACACGTCATTGTCAGTTTGCGCGCACCACTAGGTTAGAGGTCCCAGCTGCTCAGGTAGCCCCCTCCATGTTTCCGCCCCATTTATGACATATTCTGTTACGTTTGCATCACATGTCTATGTATACGCCCTGTACACACCTCTTGTTACACCCACTTTATGCCTTATCTTTCGCGACTGCTACAAACTCCGCCTACTGCTACGCCCCCTGTATTGAATATAATGTGTTTTGTTTAACTATAAATGTTGTGCACTGTTATTAAAGTTTGCTAGCCATTCTCAGATCCTGCCCCAGCAGCTGCCGGGCCCTGCCATCCCATCCCCGTACAGGCTGTCCTGTTCCAGTCCTTTACGCTTAATTAAAGCCTGTCAACTCTAGCTACCTCGTATCTTGACTCTTATTTATTGAGCTATCTATTTGTATGAGTATCCTGAAAAATAGTACCGGTAATTAATTATTTATTTACCACAAGCTGGTGTCGGGGGTAGAGATCCTTCCCAGGGGAATCTCCGACCACTCTCCCATTTCCCTCCACACTGGGTCTCCCTCCACAGGCCCTAAGACAACCTGGCGATTAAACGCATGGTTTTTGCAAGTCGCCGCATTGGTGGAGTCCCTTTGTGGAAAAGTAAATTTTGCCATGTTCTGTGTCCCTACGCCTCATCCATCATATGTTATGTGTGCATGACCAATATGCATATGTTATTCCCCATGTCCGATTAATGACGCAATTATAGTTGTGTCCACCTCTGGTATGTCATTTTCCAGTCCTCGTGAATACTACGAATATCAGGCCTATGTAAAGTTATGTTGCCACGTTTCTCAGTGTGCACGTTATTCCATTATAAAGTCCCCGTTTCCAGGCCTCAAAAGGGCCCGGACATCAGATTCAGCTCCTGTCTCCTGAAGCCTCGCTGAGGAGCGATACAGCCCCCACCTGTATCCTCGACCCTTCACTTACTCCCTGCCTCGCAGTGCCCGGTGCAGCTTGGTTCTGCCTCTGAGTCTGCCAAAAGTATGTTATAGTTCCAGCTATCAGTTCAGTCCTCCTCCTCTTCTGCATTCCTAAGCTACTGAACTGCATCAATAGTTTCCGTCATTGTCTAGCCTATTCGGCTCCACGTTAGAGAAATACTGTATTAATGGTCATTTAATATTCTTCATCACGCACTACATGTAGAATAATGCATGGTCCAGTCTTAGAATCAAGTTAGCTTTTCCCCTCATGACTTCTAGTTTATATCAACATGTTCCCTAAACATCAGATACCAGATAGGGTTTAGGTACATGTCGCTCCGACCCTCCAGACTCAAGTCTCTGCTCCTAGCACAGAGTTCGTAGCCCCCAGCTTCTCCTAGTAATACGTCATTGCCAGTTTTCGCGCACCATTAGGTTAGAGGTCCCGGCTCCTTAGGTAGCCCCCTCCTATGTTTCCGCCCATTCATGACATATTCTGTTACGTTTGCACCACATGTCTATGTACACGCCCAGTTACACCTACCTTTACTGTTATCTCTCGCGACTGCTACGCGTCACGCCTTCTGCTCCACCCACTGTTACGCCTACTGCAATGTAATGCTATGTGTTTGCGCTATGTATATAAGTCAATGTATTGTTATTAAAAGTTAGCGCGCTCATCCCAGACCTAGCCCCGGCAGCTGCCGGGCCCTGTCACTCTCACTCTGTTCCTATGCAGGTTGTCCTGATCCTGTCCTTATGCTGTAATAAACCTGCAGAAACTCCTACTACCTCGAATCTTGACTCTTATTTATTGAGCTATCTGTTATGCTATATGCTTAGTCAAAAATAGGGTATTATTTATTTATTTACCACATAATGGCGCCCGAACAGGGACTTGCCCTTTCCCCACGCGTCGGTGAAGCCACGCCGACCCCCTGACCCTCTGCAGTCGTGACGGAACTCTTCTGCGCAGTGGCAGATATTTCTGCTCAAGTATCCCTCAGGCCCACGGAGGAGACGGAGGAGGCGGTCCAGCATCCGAACGAGACGGTGGAGGAACGCGGCGAGTCCCGACCAGAGCCCAAGCCAAGAGTCCAAGGTCCGAGGTATCCGGAGGCCCACCCGTAACTGAAGTCCTAAGTCCGTCGTCGTCAGTCCAGTCCAGTCCGAGGCTTTCCGTTCTTGCTGCCCGGTGAGTACCATTGCTGGGGTAGTATCTAGACAGGGTCAGTCTAAATTGACTCTGGTCCGTGGGTTGGTGGTACCCAAGCCCACAAACGAAGTGTTCATCTAGGTGGATACGGGTCTTGATGCGTTCCTTTATGGGACCGGTATGTTCCGTACTGTTATAGCAGTGCATCCAGTAACTCTAGTCTGTTCCGTTCTCGAGAAATCCTTGTATTTCTGTTCTCAGTATTCCAGGTAATATTCTGTTCGAACTGTTATTTATAATGTTGTTCAATGTATTTCCAATGTCGTGGTATGCCTGAATTGTTTTCCCAATTGTTATTGTTTTTCGTGTATTGTATTGTGTTCCGATTCAAGTTTACAATGCCGCTCTTTTCAAGATTACGTCAGTTAAAAACTAGAAAGGGTTTATTAGAAGAAGCAGTTCCTGTCCCGCCCAGGGACAGTCCAGGTCATTTTATGTATCAGAAACATGGCATAAGCGCCATATTGTATCTAGATTTATGGGTAGAGTATACCAAACAGTTAGAAGAAAAGTATAGATGGCCCGTATCGGGTACATGGGATGCCGAATGTATCATGCGAGTAGAAGAAGCATTATGGAAAAAGAAAGCCAGACAGTCACAGAAAGATGCCATCGAGTTATGGCGTAAAGAAGCTCATAGAAGAACGGAAAAGGAAGTCAGAAAGTCAGAGTTAAGTAGAGAATCCCAAGAACAAGCCCAAGAAAGAGAATTAATCGAGATAGGTGAACGAGTCAAAGCCGAACAGTCAGACAGACAGAGGCATGCCCTTATTAAGGGTATGTATCCTCTTCTTGCCGAGGGCTTGCCAAAAGCGACCCCAGAGGCATCCAGTAATTTCCCGCCACCATTAGTTCCGACCAAGCTACGTCACAAACCGACCGCAGCTGATATTTTTATTTCGTCCTATTTGGACGACATAGTCCCTGAATATGCAAATCCTGTTCGCACTCCGCCAGTCCCTGTAAACCAGGTAATTCCTGCGCCTCCAGACACCGGGGTGCCCTTAACAGCTCCCCCGGGTCAGCCCGCCATACAAGTCCAGCCCACTTTACAATTACCGACCCTGCCAGGTCGGAAAGCATCAGTTGATGATACTGGTTTAGGGGCCGCGGGAGGAGGTCTTCCTCAAACCCCGCCGCCACACAAGCGTTTAACATTACTCGAATTACATGCTCAAGCGTTACAGCGTACGCCCAAACATCAGTCTGTTACAGAGATCAGGCAAACCCTTACCGAATGTGTCTATGATCCAGTTCCAGGCGAATATAATATGGTTTTATATTCCTTACGTGTAAGGAGAGTGACCGAGTATCTAGTCACCTTGCCGAATATGAAAGAATATCTAGACAGAATATATCGTTTCATCCGTACAGGGGATGATCCAGAAAGTATTAGTGATGCCATGTCTCAAAGGAAAGCCGAGATCCAGCTCATGATATTAAAGTTCCTGATCAATTGCCTAATAAGAGAACAAGATTACCCGTCTAAAGATCCGGCCGAAATGAGAATCCTGACAAGGTGGAGTGATAATATAGCCGAGGGTAAGCACAAGACCGTCAGTGCCATGGAAAGTATGTACAAGAAAATCCGTAAAGAGATAATAAAGATACACGAACAGCGTAAAGCAGCACAAGTAAGCGAGAAAGAAAGTACCTCTGAACCTGAAGAGGAAGACGACGAGAATCCCGCCAGAATAGCGTATGTAGGAAAATCTAGATTTCCAGATCGCCATTTACGTCTAGAACCCAAGTCTATTTTCCATCATCAAGCACCAGAACAAGGTTCCCTAGAACAAGTATTTCAAGCTACCGATCACATTCTGAAATCACGAATCGGTTATAGCGAATTAAGTACTATGCATGAACAAGAACTAGTCCGATCAGCAGTCCGATGGATTACTGATTCTACCACTTTTCCAGACGAAATAGTGGCACAAATGTTTCTGAAATTGCCCCCAGCCGAGCAGCGACTGGTGGGTATGTATATGATCCAGCACCTCATTACTCTGTATGAGGGTCAACATTCTGATCCAGGCCCGTTACACGATGTCCTGAACGAGTTACTTCAGTATAGATGGAGAAGTCTAGGTACCGATTTAATTAGTGTCATCTGAGAACAGCGCCACAAATATAGAACGTTCCTGAACCCGCATTTTGTTCATGTCTCACCCCCAGAAAGTAAATCATTCTATATAGACAGACAGAATCCGTTACGAGAGGTCCACCCAGTCCAAGGGGCGGGTGGCGATATGCAACGAGTGTTTGTATACACTCCGATTTCAAAGATGGAACTTCTTGAAATGAAGAAATTAATTCCCTGTCATGATAAAGATCCAGCGGGGTTCCATAGAGAATTAAAAGACATGCTCCGTATGGGAGAATACACTTACCCAGATATCATTAAAATGTTAAAGGTTCTGTTACCCGCAGGGGTGTATGAAAAGTTAAAGGAAAAGGAATGGGAGGTGGGAGAGAAAAAGATCGATTGGGCAGTTCTAGAAGCTGAAGACAAGGCACGAGTACCAGGTACCGGTCTTGGAGATAAATGTAAAGATTTACCAGAATTATTGATTCAAGTTTTACCCAGATTATTGACAACTAGAAAAGAAGACTGGGATGCAATCTCAGCCTGTAAACAGAAACAAGATGAAGATATTAGTGATTTTTATTCTAGATTTGAAAAATGTTTCAGTATCAACAGTGGTCTCAAGACAAGTAGTGAGTCATACCCTCACCTTTTTGTTACTAAATTAGTCGAGAATTCAAGCCCACAAATTAAAAATCGAGTTTTGAAAGTCGAAAGCACCTGGCAAGCAAATACTCCGTCCCAGATGCTCCAGATGCTCCAATACCACCAGAATAGAATCAGGGAAGAGCAAGAACACGAGAGAAAACGTATGAAAGACACGAAAATGAAAGTACTAGTTGCACAATCTGTTCCTCAAGACAGTCAGAAGAGGGGTCCAAATCAAGCCAATCAAGTCAGTCATCCTGCAGCTCCCGTTAAAGGGAATTGCAATTATTGTAAACAGCCAGGTCATTTTATAAACGAGTGTGCAGTTCTGAAACACAACATAGCTACTGGTAAGACTAAAGAAAGACCACGTCCGCCTAGACAAGAACAAGTTTCACAGATTCCTCAGCCACAGAATGCACAACAGACAGTTACAGCACCGCAGCCTATTGCTGCAACACAGCACGTTACATCGCAGATGTACCAGTATGCTCAGACAGAGTATCCAGAGTACCAGCCATATTCATGAAACAGCCTAGAGAGGGAGGTAGGCTTGCCTCTCATCGAGATACCTGTAGATCAAGAAGGTCCCTATGTTCATAGTCAAGTATTAGGGAAAGACAGAAAGTTTTTGATCGATACAGGGGCAAGTAGGACCACAATTAGTCATGCCGAAGTTCCAGGGGCTCCGCTCTCAGGCTCAAGAAATGTTTCCCTTGGATTTTCAGGAAAACCTATAGTTAACGAGATATCAAAGCCAGTTACTCTAGAAGTAGGTCCATTGTCCCGCACTACTGATCTGTTACTTACTAAGTCATGTCCAGAAAATCTGTTAGGCATTAAGACACTGAAAGAATTAGGTGCAGTCATATGCTGTTCCCCAGAGGGAATACGTCTGTTCCTACGTGACTTTAAGGGTCACTATGTATTACGAGACTTTGATTCCAGATTGTCTAATGTTCCGCAGCATTTATGGGCGCAAGGTCCAACTGATGTAGGTTACATGCAAATCACACCCCATCGTGTGACTCTCAAGCCAGGTGTAGTGCTACCACGAATCAGACAGTACAGATTGCCACCCGAGGCTGTAGCAGCCTTATCCAAAATTATTGACGAGCTCATAGCTCAAGGAGTAGTTGTAGAAACTGACTCCAATGTGTGTAATTCTCCGATCATTCCAGTCATGAAACGTACTGATCCAAAAGCACCCCCAGTATATCGATTAGTGATTGATTTACGAGAGCTTAATAAATGTATTATTCCGCAGTACCCAGTTGTCCCAGACATCTCTTCCCTATTGACAGCCATTGATTCCGAAGCCACGTTTTTCACTGTCATTGACCTCAAGAATGCATTTTTCAGTGTCCCAATTCATCCAGACAGCCAGTTTCTTTTCGGATTTTGTTTAAAGGGAAGGAGCTATATGTTTACACGCGCTCCTCAAGGTTTCACAGAAAGCCCTAGTATTTACAGTCAAGCACTTAAGAGACAACTAGACAATATTCACATGCCAACTGACACTGCCCTGCTCCAGTATGTCGATGATCTCCTGATCACAGCCCGTTCTGAACGTGCTTGCGAGCGAGCATCACTTACAGTCCTGTATTTTCTAGCCGAGATGGGGCACAAGGTGTCACCTTCGAAGCTTCAATTCTGTGTCCAGCAAGTGGTATACTTAGGACACTTACTGTCCAAGAGGGGTAGGCAGTTGACACCAGACCGTATCCAGTTAATAGCGAGTCTTCCCCAGCCCAGAACCCAGAAGGAGGTACGTGCCTTTATCGGCCTTACTTCTTATTGTAGACAATGGATTCCCCAGTATGCATTTCTAGCCAAGCCACTGATACAGTTAACGACACAGGAGGCAGCCGTATCGACTGTCCTCCCTTGGACATCTGAACATACACTTAGTTTCAACGAGTTAAAGAAAGCTTTATGTCAAGCTCCAGTTCTAGCTACACCGAACTACAGTAAGCCTTTTATACTTTTCGTTACTGAACGCGAAGGTACAGCATTATCTGTTCTCACACAAGATCAAGCAGGACAATCCAAGCCCTGTGCTTATTTTTCGAGCACATTAGATCCAGTCGCCCAGGCGTTGCCTGCGTGCCTCAAGTCAGTTGCAGCCACAGCACTAGCTATCAGACAAAGTGATTCCATAGTTTTAGGACATACTCTGACAGTACAAGTCCCACATTCAGTAGAAGTTCTTTTAAACCGAACACAAACTCAGCACTTGACAATTGCACGTTTAACAGGTTATGAATTGACACTGTTCCAGCCACACATAGAAATCAGACGCTGCAACGTCCTGAATCCTGCTACACTGTTACCATCAGTTAATTCAAATCCAGACCCACATGATTGTGTGGAAGTAGTTAACATTACGACAAAGCCAAGACAAGACCTGACAGACAGTCCGTTACCAGATCCTGACCTGACACTTTATGTGGATGGTTCATGTATGAGAACAAGTACAGGAGAACTAGTCGCTGCGTATGCAGTAACTACCGACACCGAAGTTATTGAAACACACCGTATCGATACCCTATCCGCTCAAGCAGCAGAGCTAGTCGCTCTGACACAAGCTTGTATACACGCCAAGAACCTGAAAGTTAATGTTTACACAGACTCACGTTACGCATTTGGAGTTGTACACGACTTCGGAGTGCTCTGGCAGGAGAGAGGTTTCATGACTTCTCATGGAACCAAGATTCAGCATGGTCTCCTTATTCAAGCTCTGTTGGATGCCATACATTTACCGACATCTATCGCTATCATGAAGTGCAAAGCACATACGAAAGTCACTGACATTATTTCCCAAGGTAATGATCTAGCAGATCGCACAGCCAAACTTACAGCACAGACTCCAGACGTTCCAGTTAACATGACACTTACTCCAGATCTGACTACATGCATGACAGTTAAGGACCCTACACAAGATGTCATAGATATCCAGTTACATGCTACTCCCGATGAAATCAAGAAATGGTCTGAACAAGGAGGGGTCCAGACAGATCAAGGCTGGTTAACGAAGGGTAGAGCCACATGGTTTCTCCCCGACTCTATGGTTCAAGTCATTATCAACACCGCACATAGTCCCGCACATTTAGGAGAAAAAGCTATGTTAGACAGTATCCAGAACATATGGTTCAACAAGCATTTACGAGCTGCAGCCAAGCAGAAAGTCCGTACCTGTATGATATGTTGTCAGTTTAATCCAGGTAAAAGTGTCCCGGTGGAACAAGGTGGTTTCCAGCCCCCTGACCACCCTTTTGAAGTCCTCCAGATGGATTATATTCAAATGGAGCGATGTCGAGGTTTCAAGTATGTTCTTGTAGTTGTATGCGCTTTGTCCAGATGGACAGAAGCATATCCAGTCCCAGATTACACAGCCGCGACCACTGCCAAGCAGTTGGTTCGTGAGTTCTTCCCTAGGTATGGACTCCCTAGAGTCGTATATTCTGATAACGGTCAGCCATTTTCCTCAGAGTTAATGAAACACGTTTCCCTGTTATTAGGGTACCAGTGGAAGTTCCATTGTGTACGCCATCCTGAAGCAGCCGGTCTGGTCGAGAGACATAATCAGACTCTGAAAATCCGTATCGCAAAAGTTTGTAAAGACAAAGGTGTAGACTGGCTAGTAGCTCTGCCAGTCGCTTTGTTTTATATGCGCATGGTTGCACATTCCAGATCAGGTCTGTCCCCGTATGAGGTCGTATTCGGCCGCCCCCCTAACATGTGGGGTACTCCTAGACCCCGAAGTATTACCGATGTTTCATGTAATATGCTGACAGATTACCTAGCTTCCTTGATGTCTGCCCTCAACTCATGTCGTTCACAGGTTGCCGCCGCATTTCCAGACAATACCGAGGTGGCACCGCACGAGATCGTTCCAGGCTCCTTGGTGATGATCAGAAATTTTGACAGATCAAGTCCGCTGGAACCACGTTGGAAGGAGCCACGTCAGGTCCTCTTGACCACCCGTACTGCCGTCAAGTTGGAAGGCAGGAAGGGGTGGGTCCATCTTTCTCATGTAAAACTTTTCAATGGATTGAAACCCGTCTCCAAGAACATTTCCCAGGATTCCCAGGATTTTAAAAACTGTCAAGACATTGTTTTAAAGGACTGTCCCGCAAAAGACATTACTACAACCCCTCCCTGGTTAGAGAAAACTCCGCAGCAGGAGTATAAGTTAAAGCTCAGGTCTAGTAAAATAAGTCAGTCAGTTTGATTGTATAAGTCCTCCCCTAGGTGAAACGGTTAGATTGTTTCTGACATGAATAAAATAGACCCCCATAGTGAGAGAGTCAGTCGAAGTTCAATTCAATGTATCGTTTTTCTGAGTTTCATATTATTCATCAGCATTTTGATTTCCTGCACCAGCTATGCGTTCTATTTGTATTTTCCAGTTCCTCATGTAAATATGTCTGCTAATGCTACAGTAGAGCACACGTTTAGTGATCTACCTCCTCACGAATATTCTTACCGCCTCGCTATGCGTAACAACACATTTATCCGTATGTTACATTATTCACACCAGACCAGCAATGCCACTAATTGTTGGGTGTGTGGTCGACTCCCCCCTTTCCAGACACCGAAGGGAGTTCTGCCACTGTTTCCTTATCCATTCTCACATAATGGTTCGTGTGGAGCATGGTCCACGTTAACGTCATCCTCAACAGATATGTCTTTTCTTAACAGTACATGTTTCCCAGACAAGCAAGGTCTCCCCCACAGAACAGGTTTAGATCTAGAAAATGAAGTATATAATTTAGGTAATTATTCGTCGAATTTCATGGTTCTGAATGTTCAGTCTGATACTACTCCAGACTTACCTGCTATTTCAGTACTACCAGTCAAAGGTGAATTATGTGTCCGTAGTTATGGTTCCATACATGTAGGTCATAGTGATTGTACTACTGTTATCCAGTATAGTGACAGTGGGAAATCTAATTTTAAAGCTTCACGTCATTCTTATTTTGTTTGTGGTCAAACCGCATATGTTCGTCTGCCCCTCGATTGGGAGGGAACCTGTTACATTGCCTTCCTACTGCCACCTGTTTTCCTAGCCCCATCTGATTATCACAGAAACACACATCTAGTACACATTAGACATAGAAGGGAGTCCCCAATTGTCGATTATACTGAAACTACTCTAGAACAGTATACAGATTTCAATAAAGGTTTCTTCTTCTTCGTAGGACCTGTCCAGAATAGTAAACTAATTCGTAGGTTAACAAGAACCCTTGAAGCTGTAGTAAATGAGACTGCCTCTGCTCTAGGTAACTTAACCGAAGAACAATCTGCTATGAGATTTGTCGTTTTGCAAAATCGTCTCGTCCTTGACGTCATACTGGCCGATAGGGGCGGGGCCTGTAGAGTCATCGGATCTAGTTGCTGCATTTTCATTCCAAATAACGCGCCGTCTGTTTATTCAGCTATAACCAGACTCCATAAAATTGCCCATCTGTTACACCAAGATCCAGGCACCTGGACATGGTCCGGTTGGTTCTGGAATATAATTTCCGCATGGGGATGGAAAGTCCTGTCCTTTCTAGGTATTGCAGTAGCGATCATATTTAGCTGCTGCCTCTGTATACAATGTGGCCCTGCGATTTGCGGCATTTGTGCTACCTCTTGTATTCCTAGTCCCAAGCCCCGTTCTAAATCCCGTTCCAAGACAATTCGAGACGAGCAAATGGTACTGTATGAAATGATAGATGGTATCATGAAAATTGATGTTTCCTGATGGAAGCGTAGTGACAAGGAGGGAATGTGGAAAAGTAAATTTTGCCATGTTCTGTGTCCCTACGCCTCATCCATCATATGTTATGTGTGCATGACCAATATGCATATGTTATTCCCCATGTCCGATTAATGACGCAATTATAGTTGTGTCCACCTCTGGTATGTCATTTTCCAGTCCTCGTGAATACTACGAATATCAGGCCTATGTAAAGTTATGTTGCCACGTTTCTCAGTGTGCACGTTATTCCATTATAAAGTCCCCGTTTCCAGGCCTCAAAAGGGCCCGGACATCAGATTCAGCTCCTGTCTCCTGAAGCCTCGCTGAGGAGCGATACAGCCCCCACCTGTATCCTCGACCCTTCACTTACTCCCTGCCTCGCAGTGCCCGGTGCAGCTTGGTTCTGCCTCTGAGTCTGCCAAAAGTATGTTATAGTTCCAGCTATCAGTTCAGTCCTCCTCCTCTTCTGCATTCCTAAGCTACTGAACTGCATCAATAGTTTCCGTCATTGTCTAGCCTATTCGGCTCCACGTTAGAGAAATACTGTATTAATGGTCATTTAATATTCTTCATCACGCACTACATGTAGAATAATGCATGGTCCAGTCTTAGAATCAAGTTAGCTTTTCCCCTCATGACTTCTAGTTTATATCAACATGTTCCCTAAACATCAGATACCAGATAGGGTTTAGGTACATGTCGCTCCGACCCTCCAGACTCAAGTCTCTGCTCCTAGCACAGAGTTCGTAGCCCCCAGCTTCTCCTAGTAATACGTCATTGCCAGTTTTCGCGCACCATTAGGTTAGAGGTCCCGGCTCCTTAGGTAGCCCCCTCCTATGTTTCCGCCCATTCATGACATATTCTGTTACGTTTGCACCACATGTCTATGTACACGCTCAGTTACACCTACCTTTACTGTTATCTCTCGCGACTGCTACGCGTCACGCCTTCTGCTCCACCCACTGTTACGCCTACTGCAATGTAATGCTATGTGTTTGCGCTATGTATATAAGTCAATGTATTGTTATTAAAAGTTAGCGCGCTCATCCCAGACCTAGCCCCGGCAGCTGCCGGGCCCTGTCACTCTCACTCTGTTCCTATGCAGGTTGTCCTGATCCTGTCCTTATGCTGTAATAAACCTGCAGAAACTCCTACTACCTCGAATCTTGACTCTTATTTATTGAGCTATCTGTTATGCTATATGCTTAGTCAAAAATAGGGTATTATTTATTTATTTACCACACCTTGGCCAGGAGCTCCACCATTACTTCTCCGCTAATACAGGATCGGTCCCTTCGCAGGGAACCGTCTGGGAAGCGGGCAAGGCGGTGGTTCGGGGGGTGGCCAGGGGGTTAGTGCATGCCAAGCACGAGGCCCAAGTCACCCAACTGGTGCAGCTGGAATCCCGAGCGGTTCGCCTGGAACAGGCTCAACTGGTCAATGATAACGCCGACTCCTCTAGGCAGCTGGCGCTTGTCCGCGACGAGATTCGTCGGCTCTCCCTGGAGTCGGCCAAAATGTTATGGCGTTCCTCCGTGGCCCGTATTTACGGCTGGGGTGACAAGAATGGCAAATTGCTCCACAACCTGATATCCTACCCTAGGGCCCATCGCATCATTCCAGAGATCAGAACGATCAGTGGGACTCACCAGGTGACATCGCTGGCTATTGCGCAAACCTTTGCTAATTATTATGCGGCTCTATACGCGGCACGTCCCCCCAGAGCCTCCCTCGCAGAATTGATGGAGGGATCTGGAACTTGCCTTCCCAGTCTCCCCCGAGAAACCGCAGACATCCTAGACGGCCCTCTCACCACGGAAGAAATTCATGGGGCTATCACCCTGCTGCACTCCGGCAAAACGCCCAGACCCGATGGATTCCCCCAGGAATACTACTCTGTGTTCCGTGATGACCTGGTCACCCACTTGACAGTGCTTTTCCGCCAGGTGGTTGAATACGGGTCCTTCCCATCTGAATCTGATGTGGCGACCATTGTGGTCATCCCGAAGACACAACCACCTTCCCTAGACTGCTCGGATTACCGCCCAATCTCGCTGATAAACACCAAAATTAAAATCTTCGCTACTGCAATAGCCCAACGTCTCCGGCCCCTCCTACAAGACCTGATCCACCCTGACCAATGCGGGTTCATGCCGGCCAGGGGCACACGCCATTGCATCCGTTGCCTCTACCTGGCGTTGGCCCACTGACACCGGCTGTCCCCGTACTTGGCGCTTCTCCTCGTTGACTTTGAAAAGGCATTTGACAAGGCCTTTGACACGGTGGACTGGGGCTATTTAAGGGATGTTCTGGAACAAATGGGTTTCGGCCTTCCCTTCCTCCGCCTGGTCCAGGCTCTTTACAACAGCCCTAGAGCCTGTGTACTCGTCAACGATGCGATTTCCGAACCATTCCCGATCCGGAGGGGCACCTGCCAGGGCTGCCCTCTCTCACCCCTCCTATTCATGCTGGCGATGGAACCCCTACGGCGCTAATTCGACAAGACTCCCTTATCCAGGGTTGGGTATGGGATCAGAGCCAAGTGGATAAAATTGCACTATAAGCGGACGACGTTCTGCTCTACTTGGCCGACCCGGAATATTCCGGCCCTAGATCTCTATCAGCCTTGTCAGAGATTGAACAGATCTTGGGTCTTCGTCTCAACCCGACGAAGTCTACCTTGGTCCCTCTTCACCCCAACTGGGCGTGCTTCGACTGGCAGGCGGTGATCTCCCTCCGGAGGCAATCATTCAAGTATCTGGGAGTGTGGGTGACCCTCCTGCCGGAGCTGGAATGGGCCCTCAATGTTGCCCCCCTGGTCTCTCGGATGAAAACAGATCTTAGGAACTGGCAGTGCCTTCCCCTTAACCGGCTGGCAGGAGTGCCCTTTTCAAAATGATGATCCTTCCCCGCTTTCTCTACATTCTGCAGAATACCTCGGTCCACCTCTCGAGCAGCTGGTTCAGGGAACTGGACGGCACACTTACCTGGTTTTTGTGGGGTGGCGGGCGCTCGCGGATGTCCATGTCCCATTGCCGGATTCCCCCCTTTGACGGCGGTATGGGAGTCACCAACCTCCATTTTTATTACTTAGCTACGAGACTCATTGTGATCCATGATTTGTTTGCGGGCGGCTGGTCTGACCCAGCTTACCGGGTAGAGCTTACTGTCCTAGACTTTGCACAGCTTCAGGGCTACCTATACGGCTCCCCGGTGCCACAAACCCTGCCCCCAATCCCCAGGTCGGTGCTCATGGCCTGGCGCGCTGCCCTTCGCCTGGTGACCTGGGCCCGGAAGCTGACTAGGCAGACGCCCCTTTGGCATGGCACCTGGTTCAGAGAGGTCTCATCCCTGGAGGGTTTCCGCCGTTGGGACTTGGTGGGGGTATCACAAATTGGGGACGTGTGGGTAGGGGACCACATGCGCTCCTTTTCTGACCTACAACACAGGCACGCTCTCCTACACTCACAGTTCTACAAATATTTGCAACTCCGTCACACCCTCCATATACACCTCCCAGCACCTACCTCCCTCCCGGAGTTTAGTCCTCTAGAAGCCCAAGTCATGATGGGTAACCTGGGGAGAGGGGGTTGTCCCTTATATACCGAGCTCTGATAAATAACTGTCCCACATCCCTGGAGCGGCTTAGGGAGCGGTGGGTGGGCCCCTTGGACGAGGCAGACTGGCGCGATGCCCTTATGGCGCCCAAGACCCTCATCACATCTTCAAAGCTACGCCTGATCCAGCTTTACTATCTCCACACGGCATACCTCACCCCAGCGCGTCTCTTTCGAGCCGGCTTGAGAGCATCCCGACCTGTGCACGCTGTGCTGATGCCCCAGCCGACTTCTATCACATGGTATGGCTGTGTCCGGCCTTAGATCCGTTCGGGGGTGGAACGTGAGCTCACACGGGTCTCGGGATGGGTGGTTCCCCATGACCCGAGGCACTTACTACTGGGAGTGTTTGATGGCCTGGATGGCTCCCGGGCCGACAAGCATTTCCTGGGAACAGCGCTGGCAGTGGCGAAGCGAGATATTGCAGCCAGATGGTCCCAAGCTGAGGCGCCAGTACTGCAGAAGTGGTGGAGGGGTGTGGACTGATGCGGTGTACAGGAGGAATCCCTCTTTGAGGCCCGGGGATGCCCAGAGATGTTCAGCAAAGTGTGGGGCAAATGGTTTGGCCTGCTTCCATCTTGATGGGTCCTTGCCCGATATGCCAGTCTGATGCGAGGGGACTATTTCCTTACTCAGAAAAGACTAAAATGAATTGTGTCATCATCAGGGAGGGGCGGGTTTTTTTTAACAGTGATGTGGGACTTGTTACCAATGAAATTTCTTGTACCAAAAACTTCAATAAAATTTGATTATCAAAAAAAAAAAGACTGATGTGGAGAGCCAGATTTGATCATGTTTACAAGGGCTAGTAGACTATCCAGCAAGATGAGGCTAAAAGATGGCAAGTTCGGGGCACCGAAGGCAATGTTCTGGGCATCTTTAGGAAAAGCACAGTAAATGGCCCCAATTTTGATGGAAAAGAAACAGGCCAAATCATTGCATTGGTCAAGAATAGGTGAGTGAGTTTTGGGGCAAGAGTCAAAAAGGATTTAATAATTGAGAAATTCTTCTTGGCCGAGTTGGGGGCTGCTTCTATTTTATCAGCTATGAAAGAAGAACGCGCAGTCTGGATTGCTTTGTGATCGATGTTTATGGAGTCCTTGCAAGCAGACTTGTGAGAAGAGTTATAGTTCTTCCACAATGCATGTCTTAGCCTTTTACAAGTTTTCTTTAATATCAGTAGGTGAAAGCTAAACTAAGGTGCAGGATGCTTGGAAGTAGACCTTCCAGAAACAGACAATGGCATAAGCTTAACCCGAACTTCCTGAACCCACATTTTAACAGCTATATTGGCATCCTCTTCAGAGGAACTAAAATGTAGTCTGGAGGAGTCAAGGAGGCTACTGAACTACACGGGTCTAGGTTTAGACCGAGGCCTAGTAGTGATGGGCGCAACGAAGTCTGAGACTAGACCAGCTCAGTGCAGTACTAAATGTCAGTAGTCAGCGGGATAGCAAAATGATCAGTCTAGTCGAGGGGAAAATGGGGGCTCAACTATTGGGGACCGGAAAATGGGGTCTCAGCTATTGGGATAGGATATTAGAAAAGGCAGGATCCAAAACTGACCTGCAGTATGAGTGGGCAACTTCATCAGTTGGACTAGCTATAAAGCTTATGAATCATGGACCAAAGTGGTTAAAGCCTGGGAGTAGGCATTGTCGAAATGAAGATTAAGTTTGCCAACTAAGAGTTTGTGTGTTTCAGAACGAATGGAGCAAGAGCCTTACACAATGCCTGAGAGAAACACATATTGGGGATGGAACAGTATATCGGAGACAGAAAGCATGACATTGAGCAAGACTTTGAGAGAAGATAAGCATTTCATAATCTGGGACTAGAAGGTCCAGTGTGTCACAAGTGAAAGAAGCTTTAAAAACAATTGTGATGGCTCTGCCAGATTTATTAATGCAATTGTGCCTGATAACACAGTAGTATTCAGGTAGGGCCAAAGCTACATCAGTTGAGGCACGGTTGTTAAGCTTGGAAACAGTAAGAAATATAGGGGCATATTACCAACAACTAGCGATAATTATCGCTATGTTGGCTTAGCGGCAATAATTTTATCGCCGTGTTGCGGTGATTTTTATCGCTTAGGAGCCTTGCTATTTTCAAGGTTTATCTCCTAAGCGATCAAAATCGGCCGAAATGCATGAATATCACTGTAAAGTCAGCGATATTCATGCATTACCGAGCTAATGCTCTTAGCTATGTTATCCACCTCCCATTGGTTAACATGGCTAAGAACTGCTCAGGGCAGGTGTTAGCTTTTGGAGATATTCGCGCTTAGCGCGAATATCTCCAAAAGTTGGTAATAGGAGATAGCGATGTTAGCGACTTTCCATTCGCTAATATCTTGGCACGCCCACTTTGCATGTCATTAGTGATAAATATCTCTGACATGCAAAGCGGGGCCCAAGATGGTAGCTATCTCCTACAAGCTGTCGCTAACTGGTGTTAGCGACAGCTAGGTAATAGGGAGATAATTTTATCTCCGCTTTCTTGGCTTTTAAAGCCAAAAAAACGGAGATAAATCCCTTGATAATATGCCCCATAGTGCCCAGATGGAGGTCCTCTAAACGCAAAACATTTTTTGAAACAATTCTTTTTCAAGTGTTGGTAGCATTATTCCTTGCCTTCGTGGATTTCTATGTCTCTTCCTTACAAATTTAGCCGTTTTACCTGCAGCACCCCTGGAGAAGATTTGGGAGGAACTTAGGGGAAATGCAACTGATAACTCTTTTGTGGGTGTGTTGTAGTATTTACTTATTTCCCCTTGTGCCCCTCCTTAATTTCAGCTTTGCAACACACTTGCCAGTACATAGTCCCAATTTTCAAGCCACTCACAGTTCCTCTCCCACATTTACATCAAAAGCATAGCTACACGTGCTAAGGCAAAGATCTCTGCAAATGCCTTAGCGCACTGCATTTGTGAGTACATGAAGTAGTACTACTTAACATGCTCAAAAAGGATTGTGTGACTAGCTCCTATAATATCATAACCATGAATATATACATACTACAAAAATCTAAAATTACAGGACAAATCTCTTACAGGAAGAAATCAAAGAGGAAACCGAAAGCAGTTTTTTAATGTTTTACTCTTTTTACTTGATAATGGTACAATCAGAACCATATGCGAACAGAAAAGTTACCTGGTATTTTGTAAATTATTTTACACCTGGAAAGACAGATATGAAGTAACACTGCATCATAATGCAGAGCTCGTGAGTGAGGCTGGCAGATCTGACTTTAGATCACCTTACAATTGGGGAGTATTGTTATACTCCATTATAGAGTAAGGTGGGAATGTACAGAGACATTGAAATGAATCATTAAAGTTGCCTGGCACATCCTGTGTTGCTAGATCTGAATCATTAACGTCTCGTGGACCATCCTAAATCTGAGAAAATCTTTTCAATTAACACAAGCTACTTATTTTCAAATCACTTCGGAATGACTTTCACGCATGTGATACAATTCACTTAACATACTTCTCATGTTTTAGTATGTTTTGTTTTCTCTATTATTATGCAATTATACAATAATATATATTATTGAACTAATGTCACCATCTGTCGACAGACCTATGCCACTGATCTCAATATTTGTTAGGGAAAAGTTTCTTTACTGCTGTCTGGAGGGACAATGTCCCAATGATTAGGCTATTATCGACATGAAGTGTTTTTTTTTAAGTTGGAGGAAAAATCTACTAAAACTTGTTTTTAAAAAAACTCACTTGAGAGACATTAAAGCTATGCCAAACGGCACATTTGTGGTATTGATCAAGAACATTTCTACATATAGCCTTTGACACCGAAGGGTGAGCTTATGATCTGCAAACTAACAGCAGACACAAATAAAGCAGCATTGAGAGAGGAAAGAGAAAAGATGCAGCAGAGTGCATTCTTTACCAATAACGGAGAACGGCAAGATCGACATGTAACATGCTTAACAGCCAGCCTTACTCCCTAGCCTCTGGCTCTCGACAAATTGGTATGGGAAGAATATTTATTAAGCACAAACGTCAACAAATGAACTATTTTTTATGACAATATAATCACGTAAATGTTTTCCTTATATTCTTAGATCAATGAATCACCATTTGCAATAATAGATCATATACAGTTAGATAATGCACATCCTGTGGACTGGGATAAACAAAAAGGCTGCTAACAGGCAATCCTGGGTAGGGGGAAAAGGGCGAGTGTGAGTGAAAGCACAGGTCTATGTTCTAAGAGTTTGCACTGTATACAAGTAGAAGAAATGCATGCCTGTAATGCATTGTCATGCACCTAGCACATATTAGACAGCTAGAAAAGATTACTATAGGCACTCACACTTGGACCATGCGATTGAAAGGGTTTTGCCACGATTTTGGACTAGAGAGGCTGTGGGGCCAGAGCTTACAACATCGCTAAAGAGGAAACTTGTCTAGTGATAATTAACTGAGGTATGGCAGGCTAAAGTTCAGAACAAAGTCATTCTTAATTTTTTTTAGGGACATAAGGTCATATAAAGATAAGCTTCAGATGGCTGGGATACTAACATGTATAGAACTCCTGTCAACGTACCCTAAATCACAACAATTAGGAGGTGTTAAAACTGCATAAACTTCACTTACTTTTGACAGGTTATGTAGCTTTCCCATTGTATAAAACCATGCATTTATTTCCAGGCTTTGGGGCATGAGCAATGCAACATAGCCCTACCTTGGTGACGAGGACATATCTCAGCACACTTGGGTGTTAACCATTCATGTAGAGTATAGGTATGATCTCAATGAGCTATAATCCACTCCATGTGCATTCACATGATTGGTATGCCCTGAACAATGTCTTCATTCACACATGGACCACTGAAGATGGATAGATAGAAGGAAGCAAAGCTGTGAATAATATGAAGCTTCAATGCTTAAACATTGCCCTTCGTTGTGTGCTACATAATCACTGTAGAGGGCAGGTATATCCAAATTTGGACCTTGGCTTCCAAAGGCAACTACTGCATATAAGCAAATGAGTGTATATTCTGATTATAGTTCTTGGTATTGCTAGCATGTTCTGATGTGAACTATTCATGCACTGGGTAAGGGGCTCTCATGATGCACTCAGATGAGGCCATATAGTTCTAAATCTGATAGTTTCCACTGGGAGACAAATAGAGAGGGACAGAGCAGATATGTTCTCAGTATGCTGCTACTGATGAGCAGAGACTGCTGAAGGATGCGTTTGCCTGAGGAGCGCTGAAAAGGGTGAAGAGGGGTAGTATTTTGTTCTACCCTGTGTTAATATTCACATGACGCTATAAGCCAGTGGCTGTGAATTAATTACACGTCACCCCTAGAAGTGAATCCCCAAGGACCTACATGTCAAGTGATCTACGTCCAAACCAATGCACTGTCATCAGCCCACACAACACATAAGGGTCAGGTAAGCCTGGGTAAAGCCCTCTTTACAGATGTATGATAAAGCGTACTTTAGCACTTATTTTGTAGAACCATACAAATGAGGAGATAAAGGGGGTTGGGAGAAACCGGACCCAACAATAGATGGCAGGAGTATGCAAAGCATGTGTATCTACAGCATACATGCCTCAAACACATTATTATGTTTGGAGTACAAAGGTGTAGTAATTAAACAGCTGGTAGTCTGTTTTCGTCAACATCCAATTACCTTATGGGCAAAGGTCTTCATTGTATTTTGTAAGCACAAGTCCAGGGCATTTCCTACGTTTTCAACTCTGCAATAATACTTTTGGGGTATTTATCAGCACCTGGGCGCCATTTATTCAGCAGTCTCCATTACATAATTTTCATAATCATCACTGTGAACTTAGACCATTGTTTAATATTTGGACTATAGCTTTCTCAACTTCACTTACCTTTGCTTACTGAACGTTTGTGACCCTTGGATGCACTCCCAATACAAAGTGCGTGCACAATACTCATACATATGTTTATTTTGGAAACACACATATTTGACTTAATCCTTGTCCATGTGGAATGTTTACTAGACAAAACAGTCAGAGTAAGGTCTGATGGGCAATCCAGGAAATGACATGTAGATTTTCATTTTAAAAGCCAAGCCTTACAAATTGGAGAAATTATTTTTAGGGACTAGATAAACTCATACCTTATGGGATACCATCCTGCAAATCCTTAGGACACAGACCTAATATTCAATAAAATATCATGAATATCTTAGAAAGCATGAAAAAACAAAACTATCTGACACATAAAAAAGTAAATTAATATAGATTTCACTTGTCATTGGTGTTTTGTCGTTTTTAGGGACTGTTCAATGTTCAGTGCCAGAGTGACTTCCATTGGTGACATGGAGATGTAAGCAAGCAATTCATTTTTTTGTTTTTTACAGTTTTAATAATAACATTTTATACAAGTTCATTTCAGGAGCATGAGCCAGCTGCTTGGGTTCCCAAAAGGCTGTATCCCCATCTTCTATTTCTCATTCTTCCGTCCCCAATCCTGAGAGTGACGGCAGTTGTGTTCCGTTTGGCTGCTTTCTTTTCCTCCTGAGCGCCTTTGAGTGGTTACAGATTGGCTAATATTTGCTGTTTACTTGATTATCTGGCGGGGATCACTTTGCTTTCACTTACTCCAGCATTTAGATGAAATACTCTTTCTTGTCTTCCGAGCTGCTCTGGCCTCCCTCAGCATTAATGATTGCTGTATCGGCATCAGGGGCATCATCGGAGCCCTTCGCCTCGTGGGTCAGGTAGGTGCCTGAGTAGGGGCAGAAAAATAAAACTTTGGAATCACCATTACCAGCCTTCACTCTTAGAGTCTCACAAAGACACAAACATATTCATGCATAACAAATATTACATAATTTTTGTGTGTGTTTATGTGTATATAACAGAAGCAGTGATTGCGCCTCTGTAGTTATATTTAGGTCAGGTATTCCATTGAAAAGGCATTCTTTATTTTTTTAACAGCTTTGTTGTGTTTGAATCTGCACACATTTTTCCAACTTGTTCCTCTGATTTAGGATCGGCATGGCAAATTTCATCCAGATCTATCATGCAGGGCGAGGACAAAACAAGAGGAGGATAAAAAAAGTGCCATTTGCCATTTTAATTACTCCTGGTCCTTCAGCTAATTGCCTAGACACTAGGTATAATAGATGTATTCTGTAACTATTACCACCAACAGTACAGGTAAGCTGTGCAATGATGGCCAGCACATTCCAACCTAGCGGCAGTGAAAGCGCACCTCTCCACAATTAGTGGAGAAATGTATTTTAATGATTTTCTCTTAGGTCCACATCCTATTAAAAATAAACATTTAATAACCCTATTAATTGATGCTACTTATAAGGAGATACAGACTCACTCAGAAAGGAGCCGCTGAAAGAATTAGAGAACCTGCTAGAGAAATAATGTACACAACTTTAAACGTTATCGACAATGGCTTCCAATCACTCTAAAAACAAGAGCAATAATGTTGTCCGTCCTCCAACATTTTTTTTGCAACATGAACAGGCTTAGCTGCAATTTGTAACACAGCTAAATTGGGCACTACAAACAGCCAGTAAATGAGTGCTCACTGTATGTACAACTTAACCTTCACTTTAATAACAATGGCTAAAAATGAAGATGCCTATACCCTTATTGAGGAAAGCAAAAGTACTCCTTTTTCTGTGGGAGAACACGTCACCGGCTCCCACATGGAGTAATCTCCTGTCAATTACCCCCTTTCACTTCAATGATTTTTTTAAACGCTGGTCCTTTGGACGGATATGAGGAAATGGACTACATTTTCCTTAAATACATTTGGAAATTCCTGTTTAAATTCCACTGTCTCACCCATGACAATCAAGCATAGATATGTACAGCTGAGTGCAATAATCCTCTAGGCCACTCACTCCACTGTGAATCCATATCAGAACTGTAAATGCTATGTGCCTTAAAGAATTCCCCATACAGGATACTGTTCATTAAGCGTATGGGACAGCTACTCTGCGCAAGCAGCAGGGTGTTTCCAGCCATGCTTTATCTGTGTAGTTTAGAGGTTAGCTTGTTGTGCACTACCTCCACTTTGACAACTAAGAATTCCCAGTGAACTTGCTTATTTCACCTAAAACGTTTAAGGACAGATCATTGTTATTCAAGATGTTAATAAATTTACACAAACAGGTCGTCAATGTAACAATCCCAAAATACATGTGAATTGAATTCTTCCATAGCTGCTGCTCCCACCAAACCATCAATAGATTGGCATAGCTGGGAGCAAAGCAAGTGCCCATAGGTGTCCCTTTGTTCTGTCAGTACAATTTGATTTCAAACCAGAAAAAAATGTTTTCCTAACAAAATTGAATCATGCTCAAAATCATTTCTGTGTCAGACAGTAAAGATAGAGACCACGCCCTAAGAAAATATCTAGATGCCTCGATACCGTCTACATGTCTGATGCTAGTATGCAGACTACTAACATCTAAGGTGATAAGGAGGAAGTCATCCTTGCATGGAACATCGTATATCCTTCTTAGAAACTCTCTAATCTCTACTGTCTTGGAAGTAGGAGGGTAAAAAAAAGGTTTTAAAACCTGGCTCTTCACTCAAGCCTACTGCTAGACACAACTTCTGTGGTGATTTTTTAACTTAGTGCCAAGAGACCTTTTGGTGTACGTGCGCTCTATAAATTCCCCATAACAGAACGTAAAAAAGTTGACACAAATGTATGAAAAAAATATATATATACCTCGATGTACTTTCCCACATGCTTCTGATGAGACATTCCAAGCAGAATGCATGACAATAACTATATTAAAATGAAGGGGTTACCAACAAACAGTACTTAATACGGCCCAAGTTAAGGCCCAAAAGGTATGTAGAGAGAATCTGCTGGTCTCTACGTCGGATCAAGCCAGTCAGATGAATTTGGTTAGATTTATCATCACATATAACCAGAAATGCAAGGAGCTTAGGAACATGGAAAAGCTGATGTACCAAAGCTCTCAATCAACAATCACCATATGGTGTTTCCACCCTACACATTATTACATAACGATCATAATCAAAAGTCAGGAGCCAGATGTTTCAATGGAGCTTGTATTGAATAAGGAAAACAGCTGACACATGTTTCGTCACACAAGTGACTACTTCAAGGCTAATAGTTCGGTCAAGTACTCCTGATCTAGTAGAGCAAAAAGAGTAAATCGAGATGTAGAGATAAAATTCAAACACAGTACGGTTGGATATCAGAGTATCAAAAGAAGTGTCCAATTATCTAGCCACTCGATGTCTTCTAATTTACGCAACAGATCTCTAGTGTCTTGTATGTAAGCAGGAAGTTTGTGTAAAAAGGTTGTGAAAAGACATCTATGTATTCTGAGATTCTTCCCTTCGGTGACCCAATGCCTGATATTATAGGTCAACCTGGTGGAAAGGCTTCATTCTTGTGAATTTTGGGTAAAACATATATGCAAGGTGCACCTGGGTATGTGTCGTAAATGTATTTATATTCCAAGTCATTGATAAGACACCAATCACGCCAGTGGGTAAGCCTGGACTCAATCTTGCCCATAATCTCCCTGATGGGGTAGTGGATAATTTTAGATAGGCTCCGGTGTCCAGTTAATCTCTGTCATGTATTCCATTTTGTTCATGACCACCACATTACCACACCCCTTATCCGCTTCCCTAATGATAATTGTTGGTAGTTTCCTGAGTGTCTCTAATGCCTCCCATTCCTGCCTATTTAGATTTTCCTTAGAGAATCCATGTTTTGTGTTTGTCCTATCTTCCATTTTTTATATGTCACTGTTGACTGCTTTATAGAAAGTATCAATGAAATTATCTAATTGTAAGGTTGGCATGAACGCAGAGTTGGGTTTTAACCCACTGTTCATATTAAGGTTCGAGGATATATCAAATTCAGATAGAATATCAAACATCGTATTTGGGGTCTCCTCAGTGTCATCTAGTGATTAAATCAGCTGAACATCCTGTATATCTTTAATAGTTCTGTGAAGCTCCAGCCCATGGGGAATCATCAGAGGAATATAACTCGATTGCTTTTCAAAAAACGTTTTTAATTTCAAACGTCTTACATATTTGTATATATCAACATGCAGTTGTGCAAAATCAATCCGTGAAGTTGGACAAAAATTCAGGCCTTTATACACTAGCTCTGTTTCCCGTTGCGACAAATTATAATCAGACAGATTGATAACTGATACATTGTCAATGTGGACTGAACTGGTTTGTATACTACACTCTGTTGTGGGGTCAGTTCTTTTGGTTGTGGGATCCGAACCAGTGTTGTTAATCTTTCCCTGGTTGTCTGTAGTGCCCACCCCTTCTTGTTTTCTTGTGCCCATGTTTTGCTTGGTAAAGTTCATTCTTGTACCCTCCCTAAATTTCTCTCCAATTCTGCTAATAAAGAAGAGGAAGAGGATGTTGTGTTCATATTAGTGAAGTGGAGTGGAGCCTTTTCACCAGGTAGACCTATAATATCAGGCATTGGGTTACCGACGGAAAGAATCTCAGAATATATAGATATCTTTTTACAACATTTTGTACACAAACTTCCTTCTTACATACGAGACACTGGCGATCTGTTGAGTAAACTAGAAGACATTGAGTAGTTAGATAATTGGACGCTTCTTGTGACACTCAGATATCCAACCTTAGTATGTTTGAATGTTATAAACACATCTCGATTTACACTTATTGCTCTACAAGATCAGGACTACTTGACCAAACAATTAGCCTTGAAGAAGTCCCTTGTGTGATGAAACACGTGTCAGCTGTTTTAAGGATTCAATACAAGCTGCATTGAAACACCTGGCTCCTGACTTTTGATTATGATCGCTATGGAATAATATGTAGGGTGGAAACACCATATATTGATTGTTGATTGAGTGCTTTCGTTCATCAATTTCTCATAGAAGCACGGAGATGTTTAACCAATGTGTTATGTGCATATAGGGTAGTATGATGCATTAGTAACATATAGCATCACACTAAGAATATTTTTTTGAGATTCTCTCTATAAAGATGTTAGCACATGCCAAGTAGAGGTGCGGTCAATCAACCATCACCACCTCCTCTAGTTTTGAGCTTAGGAACATCTTGAGCAAACACTGGGAGGTTCTCGCTATGGAGAATAGTCTGACTGTTCAAATAGAGGACTACCCGAAATTCACCTGTAGAAGAGGGGTGTCCCTGAAAGATTGGCTAAGTAAGAACAAGATAGCAAGAGTGGATACCAAACCCATGGTGAAAGCAAGAGCTTTTCTGAAATGCTACAAGTGCAAAACGTGCAAGAATAAGCACAATGTCAAACAATGTTTCTCTTCTCTATTAGGAGTAGAGAGACAAATTAATCATCGTTTAGGCTGTCACTCAGACTTCAGTATTTATTGTAATAGGACACACCAAACATCCAGTCAATGATTAAGTTACGTGAGGACTACAGAAGTAATGCGCTAGACAACATACTTGTAGTTTTTTACAAACTCCTGTAAAGTACAGAGTAATCACACTAATGCAGCGTTGGTGCAACAATTAAAGACAAGATAACGTGCAAAATAGAGCAAGTTAATATCCATCAAACCTCATTACCTCATTGCTTATTATACATACTTCAGCACAAATCTAAATAAATAACGATATGTGCCGGCATTGATTTGACTGTTCTCATGCCCCCGTGGGCTTACCGTGCTCCATACATTTTCTTTTCCTTGATTTAGCCCCAGTGGGCATACCAATATTTGTCTAGCTGACCACTCACATACTGTAATTTTCACAAAAAGTGCAAAATAAAATAAAAAAGGGCTACACCTACATTGCAACGTAATGACAAATCAAAAACAAAATGTACTCAAAACAGAAATTTCAGGAAAGTTAACTACTGATTATATTACAAATTGCTTTTAGCAGCCCTTTTGTTACAGATGTGTATATAGGTCTTCTTCCATGTTAAGGCCCATCTGTGCTTTGGTATTTAATTTCAATATATAGCGTGATTCTAATTTTCTCAAACATTTCTGTCTATCACCCCCTCTAACACAGGGAGCAATTGCGTCAATGACAAAATACGTGAGGCCAGCCACATCGCTGCCATGATATGCAACGAAGTGTCGGGCCACAGGGTAAGCTCTATCTATATGCTTTATGGCCCTCAAATGCTGAAGCACCGTTCTATGGACAGGAAGAATTGTGCTGCCCAACGACTGAAGATTGCACGGGCAACTCAGTACGTACACAGCAATCTGTTTTGCAGTCAAATTGCCCTCTAATGTTCTTTTCAATCTTCTAGCACCCGTTTAAGAACTTTGTTGTATTCTTACCGTGCTGACATGCCTTGCACTTCATGCACTTGATAAATCAATTTTTCCCTTGCAGCCAAGATGATTTCATTGGCTGACTCATGCATTTTGGTGCCATATTGCTTACAAGCATTTGTTTGTATGATTTGCACTCTACAAAAGGTTACCATAGGTTTTTTACATACAATTTTGCTTAACACCAGGTCAATCCGTATCAGGTGCCAGTGTTTCGTTAAAATGCTTCTTACTTGACCATGTTGTTTATTGTATGTGGTTACCATTCTGCATTCATTCAAACCTGATGATTGACTCTACACTCTTTTAGTCGTTTCTGATTGTTGGAATACAATTTCTTCTCTTGTTTTCGGTTTAACCATATAAATTGCACTCTGAATACATTCCTCCCCATATCCTCTTGTTTTAAAACAAGAGCGTAAGGTCTGTAACTCTGTCTCACTAATGGCGGGTTCACTGCAATCACGTACCATTCTTAAGCATTCCACGTATGGGGTGCTTCTAATTAGGTTACTAAGGTGGAAGCTTGTTGCATGAAGCAACGTATTCCCTTCTGTTGGTTTATGAAAGATCTTAGTTGCAATTTCCCATTTTTGACATAAACTGTGAGGACAAGAAAGTTCACTTCACTGTCACTGATAGTACTCGTAAATTTCACATTCAGATCGTTTGTTTGGAGTTTTTTAATGAATTGAGTGGCTGCCGCCTCGGTTCCTCTCCACACGATGAACAAATCATCAATAAACCTACTCCAATGGAGGATGTTGTTTTGCCATTCTTCCTGGTACTGCTTCCGGATCACCTGCTCCTCCCACCAGCCCATATGCACATTTGCATAGCTGGGAGCGAAGCAGGTGCCCATTGCAGTACCACGTAGCTGAGGGAACAGTTCCCCATTAAGGAGAAAAAAGTTGTTTTTTAGGCAGCTTTCCACCATGGTGGACAACATTTGTGTATGAGACCATAAGAGATCGATCTTGTTCCCAGGTAATGTTTGATAGCATTCAGACCATCCTCATGCCTAATGCTCGTGTAGAGCGTTGTTACATCAATGGTCAGTAAGAGCATATCATCTTCCCATGGTAAATCATAAAAGCCTTTCCAAAAAATCACCCGTGTCCTGAATAAATAAGGGTAATAACTTCACCATCTGACACAAAAGTTAATCAATAAACCTAGAAGTGTTTTCCAAAGCACTCCTAATGGCTGAAATAATTGGCCTACCTGGCGGATTACTAAAATCTTTATGAACTTTCGGTATTAGATAAAAAGCTGGAACAACTGGATTGCTGATCTCTAAATACCGACATTCATCATGGGTTAGCAAACCTTGGTTATGCCATTGTTGTAATTGTGTATGGAACAGATGGTGGCTTGCTGTCATTACCTCTGAGGGGACCCTAGCATAGTTATTTTTGTTGTTAAGCTGCTTATAGGCTTCATTTAGATATTTCTGTCTGCCCCATAAAACTATATTCCCTTCTAGGTTTATTGATTCATTTTTGTGTCCGATGGTGAAGTTATTACTCTCGTTTATTCAGGACACAGGTGATTTTTTGAAAGGCATTTATGATTTACCATGGGAAGATGATATGCTGTAGTGAGGCCTGAGCCTCGTTTATGTTTGCTGTTATGTTAGCATGAGCTTATTAGAAGTTTAAACGCCATATAACTGTTGTTGTAAGTTAGGCTACGTGAAATGCTTTACATGAGAAAAGCTTGTTTTCGACATCCCTAGACTTACATCGTGGCCTTAGTCTGCACAATGAGTGCTGAAGCCGTCTTGGTTATCAAAACATAAAAACTGTTGTTCGTACTGATCGGTTAACGGTCTTAGACACAACAAATGGCAGCTGCGGGCCAGCCGAGACCCTGGCGCCTTTATTATCACACTGCAGTCATGATTTTAGAAACTTGGAAGATTTTTGGTTTCCAGTGATGCAGAGAGCCTTGGCTGATCCTGATTTGATACACACATGCTGAGCTGAGAGGTAATGGGGTCCCCCAAGCAAGCCTAAGAGACCTTCTTTAGTTTATAAAACATAGTTCTTAGCTAGGGAGGGTGATTCACTAGGCGCTATTGTACCTATTTTCACCATCATTGTAATATGATTTATCCTTTTGTGTTTTATGGAATTGTAACAATGCTGCTCACATTATTTCTAATAATAAGGCTGCTTATGTTAGCGAAGATACTGTATCTAAGGGCACGTCATTAAAATAAATATTTTAACCTTTCCGTGTCTCTTTTTACTCCTGTTTTGTACTGGTATGAGAGAATAACAAAAGTGTTCTTACTTCCCACCAATCCTGAGTTTATCCTAGGTCGCATGTTCTGGGTTGTCTAATCCTTGGTTGTTTTGCTATAGGACGGAGAGCTAATGTGACACTGATGCTAGCTGGTTAGGGTTTTCTAGGCACTAAGGTGAGTTTTTGGATACACCACAATTCACTGAGGTCCTGAGTCTCTGTGCACAGTTCTGTGTATGAGTAGAATCCTTGCTACATGGCGCACCTAACGTTGTGGTCTTTTGTGAGACTCGAGTAGTGCTTGTATCAGTCCACGACCCCCTCACTATTGTTTCCGGTTAACAGTAGTGTCGGGACAAACCTCCCTATAGTTACATAGGTCTTTTCAAGCTTGATACATTATAAACGGTTTTTGTTTGAATTACTACCCAGTTGTGCAATATTACATTGCAATGTTCTTTACACTTTGTGTCGTAATGACAGTTGATATCCTTGTGCACATTCATTTGGCTGTACGCAATCATTTGCAAGGTTTCAACGTTGCCTTGGAATGCATGTTTTTTTTTTGTTGTAGAGGCAACGCAGCACACCTATTTGAGCTTTTTTACTCTTGGGTTACATTTCCTGCGGTTAATGCTGACACTAATGTGTTTCATTCATACACTCCCACTGACCTGCCTGCAGAGTACACTCCTTATAGGACACAGGAGGTTCCGATTTCTGCTTGGCAGCACCGCGTTTGGTTTGATGGCGCCCTTCCCCATCCTCTTACACCATTTCGGTTAGGTCCTTTGTCCATTCCATGCGCTTCTTGGCCTGTTTTGGCTGAATTTACCCCGTACCCACGTGCAGGGGAGTGTCCCTAACTTCAATTAAGGCCCCTTTATGCCTCTGTAGTAGAGGTTATTAGAGCTTTGGTTCATTAAATTTCCCGCAACATTCCGGGTAGGAGTCCTGGTGTTGCAGCGCATCCAGTTGGGCCGAACAGGCTGAAGCTCAGTCCCGTTATGGTTAATGCATTTATGGGCAAGCGTCCCCAGGATAAGGATGAAATGCCTTTCTGCTACCTGAGAAATTTGACCAACTGGAGGCAGTATTTCCCAATACGACTCCTGTGGAGAAACAGAGGATTCTAACAATTAGTTTGCAGAAAGACTTAGTGCCGGAAGTGACTGACTGTACTACATGGGGTATGATTTTTGCGGCAGTCTATAAGAGATGCTTCGGCACCCCGTCAATGTCTGTCCTACCCACCATCATTAAACGTGTTCAGGATGAGCAGGGGTCGGAGGCAGCTGTTGAATTGAGAATGAGACTCGTGGGAGTGTTTGACGTAGTTTCCGAACTTGTCCTTGCTAACGTTAAGGGTGATGCAGTAAGCTTTCAGGTGTCGAATGCTTTGCGCGCTGTCCCCGGTGCAGAGAAACCCCGTCAGTTACTGAGAATTATCGCGGCGGCTTATAAGATCGTTGGCCGTAATAATCTAAGTGTTAAGCCTTTTGCCAAGACAGCGCAAAAACAAACGCAGGCGGCAAAGTCTGACAAAGATGATCGCCCCCAAGGTCCTAAACAGACTTGGACCAAAAAATAATAAACAGGGGAAAAAGCAACAGAAACAGGGGTCTCGTTCCTCGTCGCCAGTACCTGTGACTACTGAGAGCACTTATGAATTGCGCGACCGCGCTACAATTAAGTCACCTGATCGCTTTCAGTTCCTAATCAACGTTCTCCTCGCTCTTTAAAGGAAACATCGGTCTCAACAACCGGTGGAGGAGGCAGCGGCAGAGGCCAGGGTACCCAGCAGAGCCGTGAGCAGCCTCGCAAAGCTGACGGTAAAGGCAAGCAGGATGACTCTTCAGTCCAAAACCCCTGTTTCAGAAGAAGAAAATTGCTGCTGTAACAGCGAGATATGCCACGGATAGTGAGAACGCAGCTTCGGAATCTGACATGGGCGCTGACTCTGTTGGACAACGCGGCGGAGATTACCATTATACGAGAGGCCCTGCGTCCACTACTGAAGGTGACAGCGACTGACAAATTTGTTGTAGTTGAGACTGCTGACACTAGAGCAGCTCCCCCTGAGAGACTATTTGAAATAGTTCTTTTAATTGAAGGTGACATACAACGTACAATAAAAGTAGTATTTTGGGAAAATCTAACTACTAAATAGGACATTTCGTTGGCGGAGGTCGACTTGCCCCCACCATTTGTTTTGGCAGCTCTGCAAGGGGAGGAGGTAATCCTCCCTGCTTTCGCGCACACAGTGCCAAAGGAACAGGCTATGTATTTTGCAGAAGATTGGGCTAAGGCGCTAGCACCGGCTTTGTACCATACTCATTGTGGATGGGACAAACTTTCCCCCAGTCATGAGATTCCCTTACGGTCAATGCCGCAGCCTCAAACCCAATACCCCATGCGACGTGAAGCGAACACTCCCGTGGCTGAGATCCTTGAGCAATTGGAATATCAAGGTGTGATTGAAACATGTGTGTCTCTGATGAATAACCCTCTTTTTACTGTGACCAATCCAGATGGCTTGGTCACAGATGGCTTGGTTAACATGGGACTGAGACAGCCCTGTTGGCAGTGACAGAGGAAGCTAGGAGTCTACTGGACCGAGGAGAGAAGGCAGCCATTATTCTATTAGATCTCAGTGCTGCGTTCGACACGGTTAAACATGTCATTTTACTACACCGACTTAGTGGCATGGGAGTGTCGGGCGCAGCACTGACATGGCTTACCTCCTTCCTTGATGAGCGTTTCTTTCAGGTCTTTGAGGGAGACGCTATTTCTACCAAGCAGCCACTCAGCTGTGGGGTTCCTCAGGGCTCTGCCCTGAACCCCACACTTTTTAATGTTTACATGAGGCCCCTGGCGGAGTTAGTCCATCCATTTGGCATTACAATTGTCACCTATGCAGACACCCAGCTAGTGGTCTCATTAAACCAAGCTGAGGGGTCATCTAGCACTTTGATCCCCTGTCTAGAGGCAGTAGCCAGATGGATGGAACTCTCCTGCCTTAGGCTAAATGGGGAAAAAACAGAAATTATGTTGCTCGGCAATCCATCGCCCAACATTCTCGTCCCCCTATGGCCAACCTGTCTGGGACCTACTCCTCCCCCAAGACACAGATAAAAAGCCTAGGAATTTGGTTGGACAGTTCCCTCGATTTTTCTTTTCAGGCCACTAAAACTTCATCCACCTGTTATAGTCTGCTGAGAATGGTCCGGAAGATTCTCCCTCTGCTGCCGTTTCAGGCGAGGAGAATCATGGTCCAGGCGTTGATACTTTCTTGCCTGGACTACGGTAATGCCCTCTATCTGGGAGCCCCCCAGGCTGCAATTAATAAGCTTCAGGTCGACCCAGAACTGCGCAGCCCGATTACTTTATCAAATACTTCGCTGGCGGTCTGCCAAACCCGCCCTGAAGAAACTGCATTGGCTTCCTATTGCAGCCAGGATACAGTTTAAACCTATGTGTCTAACTCAGAAAGCTATATGGGGGACTGGCCCAGCTATACTGCATCCTTTAGTCACTCCCTATCTCCCTCACAGAGCCTTGCGCTCCAGCTCTCTACACCTGGCCACCTCCAATAAGATAAACAAAGCTCGTTGGGGCGGCCGCCTGTTCTCTTTCAATGCTGCAGAAATTTGGAACTCTCTTCCCCTCACCCTTAGAAAGAATAGTAATCTGCTGGCATTTAGAAAGCTTTTAAAAACTCATCTGTTTTGAATCACCTGCTAGCGCCTGCCCTGTTGCTTCTCTGACTCTAGCCATCAGCGCTGCGAGGCCTCAGGGTAGTTTATGCGCTATATAAATATAATTTTTCATTTTCATTTTTTTTTTTTCAGATGGCTTGTACCGTTCGGTATTGGATTACCGCCACCTAAATTCACATTGTCGTACGTGTGCGGTGCAGAATACTCACAGTTCTGCTCTCGTTGATAGTCTTGTGCGCAAAACGTTTAAAACCACACTTGACATATCCAATGGCTTCTTTGCCCACAATCTGTCCTCTATTAGTAGTCAATGGACAGCTTTTACCAGTGGTGGCAAACAACGCCACTTCTGTCGTTTGGCTATGGGCTATAAAAATAGTCCAGGCGTATTTGCCGCCGGCATAGTCTCTTTTGGAGAGGCTTGACGCAGATGCATGTTCATATGTGGATGGCATTTATCGCACAGATGATGAATTATGGCCGTATCTGTGTCGTTTTGACCGCATAATTTGCAATTTTGCGGATTTTGACTATAAATACACCTTTGTGAAATCTCACACTGCAGAGTACACAGTGTTGTTCCTGGGCTATGAGCTCAACAATTAAGGTCGAGGTTTTGCTCCACACTGCTTGGAGAAATGCGCACAGCTGTGCGCTCCCACAACACCGAAAAAACTACAATCTTTACTGGGCTTTTTGAATTTTGGGCGTACTTATATTCCCGATTATGCCCATAGAATCAAGCCTCTTTACGCTTTGGTACAACCTACTTTCTCCAAATCGTGTTGGCTGCCTGAACATTCAGCCATCTTGCAATCTTTGCAGGCTGATCTTCTAGAATCTAAATTCTTGCTGACCCGTGATAACCACACCAACCTGGTGATAAGAATCGTAACAGGGGCGGTGGGTTTCACGTACCTCACTTTTAATGAGGGTGACACAGTCCCTATCGCTTACAAGTCACACTTGCACACTTTGGCTGAGTTGCGGTTTTCCACTGTGGAAAAAGTTTTGACAGCAGTGCAAATCGCGATTTTTAAGGAACGTGCACTGTCGCAGGGAAAATGCATTTTGGTAGTTACTCCGTATCCTGTCTTGGAGGCAGTGACGAAAGCCAGTGTACCAAATTCGAAGGCTTTGCACCTGCAGTGGATACAGTGGGCCATGTCCTTGAAGTCTCCGGATGTCTCGTTCATTTTTGATTCCTCTTTGCAGACGCAAGAGTTTTTGCAGTATGAATATGGGGACTGTACCGCCCAATTAGCTGAGCTGCGTGCTCTGAAGCTTGCATTGGAGTACTCTTATCGTAATTGACTCTTACTACTGTGTTCAATCATACAATGACAATTTATCCTTTTGGACTCAAATTGATTATCGTGACTCCAAAGGTCGCACAATAAAACATAAAATGATCTGGGTTCGAGTGGCTGAACTTAAAGAAAGACTCCCACTTGTGTTTGTAATTCATACACGTGGTCGCCAGCGCTTCGGAGTTCACGCTGTTGGCAATAGTCTTGCGGATGAAGCCGCTAAGACAGCAGTTGCGACATATTCAATAACAACAGTTACACGTTCCAGAAGTAAGATTGATGATGACTTCTTGGCAGCTATTGCCGCAACAGAGAAGGAAGGTAATTACCCAAAAGGTTTCCCTTCTAAATACTCTTATCATTTAAGTCCTGATAAAGTTCCTTATGTGAGAAATAACGACGTTGGTGACAGATTGATTCCCAACGCGGATCGTAGGCAGTCTTTGATTACAGCAGCCCATGAGGGTATGGCGTCAGCGCATACCGGCGGGTCGGCTACTGTATCTCTTCTACAACAGCGTTATTGGTGGCGGGGATTGTACAAACAAAAGCTTGATTATGTGCTTCATTGTGACATTTGCCAGCAGATTAAACCTTCTTCTCCTACACGCCCGCCCCAAACACAGTTGTACATGTCTAATAAACCACTTGCGTGTGCTTATTTAGATCACTGCGGTCCTTTCTCTTCTGATACTGCGTATAAGTACATCTTAGTTGCAGTAAATTCGTGCACACGCTTTGTGTGGCTAAGGCCACAAAGGAGTGCTGATTCTCGAACTGTCGTAAGGGATTTGCGTGTCTTTGTGGGAATTTTTGCATGTGGTACCTTCCACTCGGACCAGGGTCCAGCGTTTGCCTCTAGGGCATACAAGGATGCGTTCATTGGGGGTCCAGGTCAAATTTTCATAGTTTTAGGTACAGGCCGGAACTGGCTAGCCCACCTCAATGGCGTACAGCGTGCACTTAATAATCTCCCAAGAAGGTCTCTGGGTGAGCGGACCAGATACAAAATGCTCTTTGGTATCAAAATGTTCGTTCCGGACCTTGATAGTCTAGACACAGCGGCGTCGGCAGCATCCTTTGACGTAGATGAACACTCTACTGTTTTACAAAATCTACAAAAGACCAGAGAAAGTCTTGCAAAGGAATATTTGCCCTCCACATCTGATGCTGCGTTGCAGATTCCAGTAGTTGGCTAGCTACCCCAAGTTAGTGAACTGGTGCGAGAGAAGATTGAGAACAAGAAGGAATTCGGACCCTCATATCGTGCTCCAGTTGCTGTGCTTGGCGTGAAGGGTACAAGAACAGCCATTTTACCTCCACTTCCTGGTCGAAAGGAAAACAGGTACATCTCCATTGACAATGTCAAACTACACAGAGTGGGAGATTCTTCTTAGTATGTCAACTGCGGTTTCTTGTCCAGCTATGCTACGAAACTCTGTTTTGGCTCCAACACCTGCTGCCGGACATGATATTGCCATCGAGATTCCTACAGTTGCAGATCCTTTATTGAATCGTCCAGCTGATTAATGAAAATGAGTACACATATCCCGCAGATTTGTCCATGCCTGATTTAGAGACCTGTGTCGCTAATCAATAACGTTTTTCATTTGACACTTCCTCTACCTCATCAAAGTCTCCTTCTAAAGTTTCGATTCTTGCTGTATGGTTTAAAAACATTTTTAATTCCTCCCTGGACTTACATTTGGCTGGTACTTTTTTCACTTTTTTTATTCATGTCCATTGGATTTGTGGTGTATTTTTTCCGATTTGTGAACGGACACTATGTTAAAGAAAGATCTTCAATTAGACTGGTTGATGGAACTTTGGCACCCCACTCCTCATCACACAGAATGAAAAGGGACCAGACATTTGTGAACATCACTGCTTGGCCTGTCTTAGATGGGATTGTATGGGATGCTGTAAAATTCCAGATATATGGGCACATAGCGGTTATTAATGTCCCTAATGTACTTCGTGTTTCTATGGGGGATGTGGTTAAACAAAATATTCATTCTGATGATTGGGACGTTCAAGCCGTAGAGGCTCTATTTTCTGATTTTAAATATTATGCTGCATTTGATGCTGAAAATTTGTACCTAGATTCTGCTAAGTATGCCGATTTAAACTGTTACCAGTACTATGGAAATCCCTTTCTGCATAAAGCTAACACTTTTAAAAACATGGTTAATTACACTCAATGGGAACACTGTCAATGTGGAAAAGTAAATTTTGCCATGTTCTGTGTCCCTACGCGTCCTCCATCATATGTTATGTGTGCATGATTAATATGCATATGTATTCCCCATGTTCGATTAAAGACGCTATTGTAGTTGTGTCCATCTCTAGTATGCCAGTTTCCAGTTCTCGTGAATACTACGAATATCAGGCCTATGTAAAGTTACGTTGCCACGTTTCTCAGTGTGCACGTTATTCCATTGTAAAGTCCCCGTTTCTAGGCCTCAAAAGGGCCCGGACACCAGATTCAGCTCCTGTCTCCTGAGCCTCGCTGAGGAGCGATACAGCCCCCACCTGTATCCCTGACCCTTCACTCACTTCCTGCCTTGCAGTGCCCGGTTCAGCCTGGCTCTGCCTCTGAGTCTGCCAAGAGTATGTTATGATTCTAGTTATCAGTCCAGCCCTCCTTCTCTACATTCCTAAGCTACTGAACCGCATCAATAGTTTCCGTCATCGTCTAGCCTTTACGTCTCCATGTAAGAGAAATACTGTATTTAATGGTCATTTAATATTCTTCATCACGCACTACATGTAGAATAATGCATGCTCCAGTCTTAGAGTCTGTTCGCCTTTACCCCGATAACTTTTGGATTCTATCAACATGTTCTCTAAACATCAGATACTAGATACTGTTTAGGTACATGTCGCCCTGACTCTCCAGACTTCAGTCTCTGCTCCTAGCACAGAGTTCGTAGCCCCCAGCTTCTCCTAGTAACACGTCATTGCCAGTTTGCGCGCACCATCAGGTCAGAGGTCCCCGCTCCTTAGGTAGCCCCCTCCATGTTTCCGCCCCATTCATGACATATTCTGTTACGTTTGCATCACATGTCTATGTATACGCCCTGTTACACCTACTTTCACCCTTATCTTTCGCGACTGCTACGCGTCACACCCTTTGCTCCACCCACTGCTCCGCCTATCGTATGTATTGTAATGCAACTGTTTTAGTATATATGATCGTGCACTGTTATTAAATGTTACGCCGATTCCGATCCTGCCCCCGGCAGCGCTGCCATCCTATTCCTGTGCAGGTTGTCCTGTTCCTGTCCTTTATGCTGTAATAAACCTGCAAACTCCTACTACCTCGAATCTTGACTCTTATTTATTGAGCTATCTGTTATTCATTTATTCATTCAAAAATAGAGGTATTATTTATTTATTTACCACATAATGGCGCCCGAATAGGGACTTGCCCTTTCCCCACGCGTCGGTGAAGCCACGCCGACCCCCTGACCCTCTGCAGTCGTGACGGAACTCTTCTGCGCACCGGCAGATATTTCTGCTTTAAGTATCCCTCAGGCCCACGGAGGAGACGGAGGAGGCGGTCCAGCATCCAGACGAGACGGTGGAGGAACGCGGCGAGTCCCGACCAGAGCCCAAGCCGAGAGTCCAAGGTCCGAGGTATCCGGAGGCCCACCCGTAACAGAAGTCCGAAGTTCGTCCGTCCGGCGTCGAAGCAGTCCCGTCCAGTCTGAGGCCTCCCGTTCTTACTGCCCGGTGAGTACCATTACTGGGGTAGTATCTAGACAGGGTCAATCTAATTGACTCTGGTCCGTGGGTTGGTGGTACACAGACCCACAAAACGAAGTGTCCACTTCGGTGGATGCGGGTCCTGACGTGTCTCTTTATGAGACCGGTGAGTTTCGTACTGTTTCAGCAGTGCATCTAGTTTCTGTTCTAGTCAGTTCTGTTCTCGAGAAAATTCATGTATTCTGTGTTCCGTATTCCAGGTAGTATTCTGTTCGAACTGTTATTTTAAATGTTCTTCATGTAATTTAATGTCGTGGTATGAGTGTGAAGTAATTATCGTGTTTATTGTGTATTGTATTGTGTCCAGATTATAGTTCAGTCATGCCGCTATTTTCAAAACTGCGTCAGTTAAAAACTAGAAAAGGTCTGCTAGAAGCAGCAGTTCCTGTTCCGCCTAGGGACAGTCCAGGTCATTTTATGTATCAGAAGCATGGCATAAGCGCCATATTGTATCTAGATTTATGGGTAGAGTATACCAAACAGTTAGAGGAAAAGTATAGATGGCCTGTATCAGGCACATGGGATGCCGAGTGCATCATGCGAGTAGAGGAAGCATTATGGAAAAAGAAAGCCAGACAGTCACAGAAAGATGCCATCGAGTTATGGCGCAAAGAATCTCATAAAAGAACCGAAAAAGAAATCAGAAAGTCTGAATTAAGTAGAGAATCCTTAGAGCGAGCACAAGAAAAAGAATTAATCGAGATAGGTGAACGAGTTAAAACCGAACAGTCAGACAGACAGAGGCATGCCCTTATTAAGGGTATGTATCCTCTTCTTGCCGAGGGCTTGCCAAAAGCGACCCCGGAGGCATCCAGTAACTTTCCGCCACCACTAGTTCCGACCAAGCTACGTCACAAACCGACCGCAGCTGATATTTTCATTTCGTCCTATTTGGACGACACAGTCCCAGAATATGCAAATCCCGCTCCGCCAGTCCCTGTAAATCAGGCACTTCCCGCTCCTCCAGACACCGGAGTACCTGTTACGGTACCCCCGGTCCAGCCCGCCATACAAGTCCAGCCTGCATTTCCATTTCCCACTCTGCCAGGACGAAGAGCATCAGTAGACGACTCTAGTTTAGGGGCCGCAGGAGGAGGTCCTCCTCAGACCCCGCCGCCACACAAGCGTTTAACGTTAGCCGAATTACATGTACAAGCGTCACAGCGTATGCCCAGATATCAGTCTGTTGCAGAAATAAGAAAAGCCCTTAACGAATGTGGCTATGATCCAGTCCCAGGCGAGGATAATATGGTATTATATTCATTACGCGTGAGAAAGGTGACCGAGTATCTCGTCACCCTACCAGATATGAAAGAAGATCTAGACAGAATATATCGTTTCATCCGTACAGGGAATGATCCAGAAAGTATTAGTGACGTCATGTGCCAAAGAAAAGTTGAAGTCCAGCTCATGCTATTAAAGTTTCTGATTAATTGTTTAATACGAGAACAAGATTATCCGACCAAAGATCGAGCCGAAATGAAAGTCCTGACAAAGTGGAGTGATAATATAGCCGAGGGTAAGCACAAGACTATCGGTAGTATAGAGAGTATGTACAAGAAAATTCGTAAAGAAATAATAAGGTTACACGATCAACGTAAAGCAGCACAAGTAAGCGAGAAAGAAAATGACTCTTCTACAGAAGAGGTAGAGGACGAGAATCCCGCCAGAATAGCGTATGTAGGAAAATCTAGATTTCCAGATCGCCATTTACGTCTAGAACACAAGCCAGTTTTCCATCATCCAGCACCAGAACAAGGTTCTCTAGAACAAGTATTTCAAGCTACCGATCACATTCTGAAATCACGAATCGGTTACAGTGAATTAAGTACCATGCATGAACAAGAACTAGTCCGATCAGCAGTCCGATGGACTACTGATTCTACCACTTTTCCAGACGAAATAGTGGCACAAATGTTTCTGAAATTGCCCCCAGCCGAGCAACGACTGGTGGGTATGTATATGATCCAGCACCTCATTACACTGTATGAGGGTCAACATTCTGATCCAGGTCCGTTACACGATGTCCTGAACGAGTTACTCCAGTATAAATGGAAAGGTTTAGGTACCGATTTAATTAGTGTCATTCTAGAACAGCGCCACAAATATAGTATGTTTTTGAACCCGCATTTTGTTCATGTCTCACCCCCAGAAAGTAAACCCTTTTACATAGACAGACAGAATCCGTTACGAGAAGTGCATCCAGTTAAGACAGAGGGTGGTGAAATGCAACGAGTGTTTGTTTACACCCCTATCACAAAGATGGAACTCTTAGAGATGAAAAAGTTAATTCCCTGTCATGATAAAGATCCAGCAGGGTTCCACCGAGAATTAAAAGACATGCTCCGTATGGGAGAATACACGTATCCAGATATCATTAAAATGTTAAAGGTCCTATTGCCCGCAGGGGTATATGAGAAACTCAAAGAAAAAGAATGGGAGGTAGGAGAGAAAAAGATCGATTGGGCAGTTCTAGAAGCTGAAGATAAGATACGAGTACCAGGTACCGGTCTTGGAGATAAATGTAAAGAATTACCTGAACTATTAATACAAGTTTTGCCCAGACTATTAGCAACTAAAAAGGAAGACTGGGATGCAATCTCAGCCTGTAAACAGAAACAAGACGAAGACACTAGTGATTTCTATTCTAGATTTGAGAAATGTTTTATTATAAACAGTGGCCTCAAGACAAGTAGCGAGTCATACCCTCATCTTTTTGTTACTAAATTAGTCGAGAATTCAAGTCCACAAGTTAAGAATCGAGTTTTGAAAGTCGAAAGTACCTGGCAAGCTAATACCCCGTCCCAGATGTTACAGATGCTTCAATATCACCAGAATAGAATCAGAGAAGAGCAAGAACATGAAAGGAAACGTATGAAAGACACGAAAATGAAAGTACTAGTTGCACAATCTGTTCCACAAGACAGTCAGAAGAGGGGTCCGAATCAAGCCAGTCATCCTGCAGCTCCCGTTAAAGGGAACTGCAATTATTGTAAACAGCCAGGTCATTTTATAAACGAGTGTGCAGTTCTGAAACACAACATAGCTACCGGTAAGACAAAAGAAAGACCACGTCCGCCTAGACAAGAACAAGTTACACAGACTCCTCAGTCACAGAATGCACCACAGACAGTTACTGTACCGCAGCCTATCGCTGCAACACAGCATGTTACACAGCAGATGTATCAGTATGCACAGTCCGAGTATCCAGAGTATCAGCCATATTCATGAAACAGCCTAGAGAGGGAGGTAGGCTTGCCTCTCATCGAGATACCTGTAGATCAAGAAGGTCCCTATGTTCATAGTCAAGTACTAGGGAAAGACAGAAAGTTTCTGATTGATACAGGGGCAAGTAGGACCACTATAAGTCACGCCGAAGTTCCAGGGGCTCCGCTCTCAGGCTCTAGAAATGTTTCCCTTGGATTTTCAGGAAAGCCTATCGTAAATGAAATATCAAAGCCAGTTACTCTAGAAGTAGGTCCATTGTCCCGCACTACTGATCTGTTACTTACTAAGTCATGTCCAGAAAATCTATTAGGCATTAAAACACTGAAAGAGTTAGGTGCAGTTATATGCTGTTCCCCAGAGGGAATACGATTGTTCCTACGTGACTTCAAGGGTCACTATGTATTACGAGATTTTGATCCAAGATTGTCTAATGTTCCGCAGCATCTATGGGCGCAAGGCCCAACTGATGTTGGCTTTATGCAAATCACACCCCATCGTGTGACTCTCAAGCCAGGTGTAGTCTTGCCACGAATCAGACAGTACAGATTGCCACCTGAGGCTGTAGCAGCCTTATCCAAAATTATTGACGAGCTCATGGCTCAGGGAGTAGTGGTAGAAACTGACTCCAATGTATGTAATTCTCCGATCATTCCTGTCATGAAACGTACTGATCCAAATGCACCTCCAGTATATCGATTAGTGATTGATCTCCGAGAACTTAATAAATGTATTATTCCCCAGTACCCAGTTGTCCCAGATATTTCTTCCCTATTGACAGCCATTGATTCCGAAGCCACATTTTTCACTGTCATAGACCTCAAGAACGCATTTTTCAGTGTCCCCATTCATCCAGACAGCCAGTTTCTTTTCGGATTTTGTTTAAATGGAAGGAGCTATATGTTCACACGCGCTCCTCAAGGTTTCACAGAAAGTCCTAGTATTTACAGTCAAGCACTTAAGAGACAACTAGACAACATTCACATGCCAACTGACACTGCCCTGCTCCAGTATGTCGATGATCTACTGATCACAGCCCGTTCTGAACATGCTTGCGAGCGAGCCTCACTTACAGTCTTGTATTTCCTAGCCGAGATGGGGCACAAGGTGTCCCCTTCTAAGCTTCAATTCTGTGTCCAGCAAGTGGTCTACTTAGGACACTTACTGTCCAAGAGGGGTAGGCAGTTGACACCTGACCGTATCCAGTTAATAGCGAGTCTTCCTCAGCCCAAGACCCAGAAGGAGGTACGTGCTTTTATCGGCCTTACTTCTTATTGCAGACAATGGATTCCTCAGTATGCATTTCTAGCTAAACCACTGATACAGTTAACGACACAGGAGGCAGCCGTATCGACTGTCCTCCCTTGGACATCTGAACATACACTTAGTTTTAATGAGTTAAAGAAAGCCCTATGCCAAGCTCCAGTCCTAGCTACACCGAACTACAGTAAGCCTTTTACACTTTTCGTCACTGAACGTGAAGGTACAGCATTATCTGTTCTCACACAAGATCAAGCAGGACAATACAAGCCTTGTGCTTATTTTTCGAGCACATTAGATCCTGTAGCCCAGGCTCTGCCTGCGTGCCTCAAGTCAGTTGCAGCCACAGCACTAGCTATCAGACAAAGTGATTCCATAGTCCTAGGACACTCCCTGACAGTACAAGTCCCACACTCCGTGGAAGTTCTTTTAAACCGAACACAAACTCAGCACTTGACAATTGCACGTTTAACAGGTTATGAATTGACACTGTTTCAGCCACACATAGAAATCAGACGCTGCAACGTTTTAAATCCTGCTACACTGTTACCGTCAGTTACTTCGAATTCTGCCACACACGATTGTGTGGAAGTAGTTAACATCATGACCAAGCCAAGACAAGATCTGACAGATATTCCATTACCAGATCCCGACCTGACACTTTATGTGGATGGTTCATGCATGAGAACTAGTACAGGAGAACTAGTCGCCGCGTATGCAGTGACTACTGACACTGAAGTTATTGAAACACACCGTATTGACACCCTGTCTGCTCAAGCAGCAGAGCTAGTTGCTCTGACGCAAGCCTGCATACACGCCAAGAACCTGAAAGTTAATGTTTACACAGATTCACGCTACGCATTTGGAGTTGTACACGACTTTGGAGTGCTCTGGCAGGAGAGAGGTTTCATGACTTCTCATGGAACCAAGATTCAGCATGGTCTCCTTATTCAAGCTCTGTTAGATGCAATACACTTACCGACATCCATTGCTATCATGAAGTGCAAAGCACATACGAAAGTTACTGACACTATTTCCCAAGGTAATGATCTAGCAGATCGCACAGCCAAGCTTACAGCTCAGACTCCAGACATTTCAGTTAATCCGACACAGACATACACTCCAGATCTGACTACCTGTATGACAGTTAAGGACCCTACTCAAGATGTCATAGATATCCAGTTACATGCTACTCCCGATGAAATCAAGAAATGGTCCGAACAAGGAGGGGTCCAGACAGATCAGGGATGGGTAACGAAGGGTAGAGCCACATGGTTTCTCCCCGACTCTATGGTTCAAGTCATTATTAATACCGCACATAGTCCAGCACATCTAGGAGAGAAAGCTATGTTAGACAGTATCCAGAACATTTGGTTCAACAAGCATTTACGAGCTGCAGCCAAGCAGAAAGTCCGTACCTGTATGATACGTTGTCAGTTTAATCCAGGTAAAAGTGTCCCGGTGGAACAAGGTGGATTCCAGCCCCCTGACCACCCTTTTGAAGTCCTCCAGATGGATTACATTCAGATGGAGCGATGTCGAGGTTTCAAGTATGTCCTTGTAGTTGTATGCGCTTTGTCCAGGTGGACAGAAGCATATCCAGTTCCAGATTACACAGCCGCGACCACTGCCAAGCAGTTGGTTCGTGAGTTCTTCCCCCGTTACGGACTCCCTAGAGTCGTGTATTCTGACAACGGCCAGCCATTCTCATCTGAACTCATGAAGCATGTTTCCCTGTTGTTAGGGTACCAGTGGAAGTTCCATTGTGTACGCCATCCTGAAGCAGCTGGTCTCGTAGAGAGACATAATCAGACCCTGAAAATTCACATTGCCAAAGTATGTCAAGAGAAAGGTGTGGACTGGCTAGTAGCTCTGCCAGTTGCTCTGTTTTATATGCGCATGGTCGCACATTCCAGATCAGGTCTGTCCCCGTATGAGGTCGTTTTCGGCCGCCCCCCTAACATGTGGGGTACACCTAGACCTCGAAGTATTACCGATGTTTCAAGTAATATGCTGACAGATTACCTAGCTTCCTTGATGTCTGCCCTACACTCTTGTCGTTCACAGGTTGCCGCCGCATTTCCAGACAATACCGAGGTGGCACCGCATGAAATCGTTCCCGGATCCATGGTCCTAGTGCGAAATTTCGATAGCTCAAGTCCGCTGGAGCCTCGCTGGAAGGAGCCCCGACAGGTCCTCCTCGCCACCCGTACAGCCGTGAAGTTGGAGGGACGCAAAGGCTGGGTGCATCTTTCGCACATCAAGAAGTTTTATGGATTGAAACCAGTCTCAAAGAACATTTCCGAGGATTTAAAGGACTGCCAAAGTACCATTCTTAAGGACTGTCCCGCAACAGACAATGTTACTGAACCCTCCCTGTTAGAGACAACTCCGCAACAGGAGTATAAGCTCAAATTAAGGTCTAGTAAAATAAGTCAGCCAGTTTGATTGTCTAAGTCCTCCCCTAGGTGAAACGGTTAGACCGGTTTCTGACATGTATAAAATAGACCCCCATAGTGAGAGAGTTAGTCAAAACTCAATCCGATGTATCGTTTTTCTAAGTTTCATATTATTTCTCAGCATTATGATTTCCTGCACCAGTTATGCATTTTACCTGTATTTTCCAGTTTCTCATGTAAATAAGTCTTCTAATGTTACAGTAGAGCACACGTTTAGTGATCTGCCGCCTCATGAACTCTCTTACCGCCTCGCTATGCGTAATAACTCTTTTATCCGCATGTTACATTATTCACACCAGACCAGCAATGCCACTAATTGTTGGGTGTGTGGTCGACTCCCTCCTTTCCAGACACCGAAGGGAGTTCTGCCACTCTTTCCTTATCCATTTTCACATAATGGTTCGTGTGGAGCATGGTCCACGTTAACGTCATCCTCAACAGATATGTCTTTTCTTAACAGTACATGTTTCCCAGACAAGCAAGGTCTTCCCCACAGAACAGGGTTAGATCTAGAGAATTAAGTTTATAATTTAGGTAATTATTCTTCGAATTTCATGGTCCTGAATGTTCAGTCTGATACTACTCCAGACTTACCTGCTATTTCAGTACTACCAGTCAAAGGTGAATTATGTGTCCGAAATAATGGTTCCGTACATGTAGGACATAGTGATTGTACTACTATTGTCAAATATAGTGACAGTGGGAAATCTATTTTCAAAGCTTCACGTCATTCTTATTTTATTTGTGGCCAAACCGCATATGTTCGTCTGCCCCTCGATTGGGAGGGAACCTGTTACATTGCCTTCCTACTGCCACCAGTTTTCCTAGCCCCATCTGATTATCATAGAAATACACATCTAGTACACATTAGACATAGAAGAGAGATCGAGTCCCCAATTGTCGATTATACTGAAACTGCTCTAGAACAGTATACAGATTTCAATAGAGGTTTCTTCTTCTTTATAGGACCCATCCAGAATAGTAAGCTAATTCGTAGGTTAACAAGAACCCTTGAAGCAGTAGTTAATGAGACTGCCTCTGCTCTAGGTAACTTAACTGAAGAGCAATCTGCTATGAGATTTGTCGTTTTGCAAAATCGTCTCGTCCTTGACGTCATACTGGCCGATAGGGGCGGGGCATGTAGAGTCATCGGATCTAGTTGCTGCATTTTCATTCCAAATAACGCGCCGTCTGTTTATTCAGCTATAACCAGACTCCATAAAATTGCCCATCTGTTACACCAAGATCCAGGCACCTGGACATGGTCCGCTTGGTTCTGGAATATAATTTCCGCCTGGGGATGGAAAGTCTTGTCCTTTCTAGGTATTGCAGTAGCGATCATATTCAGCTGCTGCCTCTGTATACAATGTGGCCCTGCGATTTGCGGCATTTGTGCTACCTCTTGTATTCCTAGTCCCAAGCCCCGTTCTAAAACCCGTTCCCAGAAAATTCGAGACGAGCAAATGATACTGTATGAAATGATAGATGGTATCATGAATATTGATGTTTCCTGATGGAAACGTAGTGACAAGGAGGGAATGTGGAAAAGTAAATTTTGCCATGTTCTGTGTCCCTACGCGTCCTCCATCATATGTTATGTGTGCATGATTAATATGCATATGTATTCCCCATGTTCGATTAAAGACGCTATTGTAGTTGTGTCCATCTCTAGTATGCCAGTTTCCAGTTCTCGTGAATACTACGAATATCAGGCCTATGTAAAGTTACGTTGCCACGTTTCTCAGTGTGCACGTTATTCCATTGTAAAGTCCCCGTTTCTAGGCCTCAAAAGGGCCCGGACACCAGATTCAGCTCCTGTCTCCTGAGCCTCGCTGAGGAGCGATACAGCCCCCACCTGTATCCCTGACCCTTCACTCACTTCCTGCCTTGCAGTGCCCGGTTCAGCCTGGCTCTGCCTCTGAGTCTGCCAAGAGTATGTTATGATTCTAGTTATCAGTCCAGCCCTCCTTCTCTACATTCCTAAGCTACTGAACCGCATCAATAGTTTCCGTCATCGTCTAGCCTTTACGTCTCCATGTAAGAGAAATACTGTATTTAATGGTCATTTAATATTCTTCATCACGCACTACATGTAGAATAATGCATGCTCCAGTCTTAGAGTCTGTTCGCCTTTACCCCGATAACTTTTGGATTCTATCAACATGTTCTCTAAACATCAGATACTAGATACTGTTTAGGTACATGTCGCCCTGACTCTCCAGACTTCAGTCTCTGCTCCTAGCACAGAGTTCGTAGCCCCCAGCTTCTCCTAGTAACACGTCATTGCCAGTTTGCGCGCACCATCAGGTCAGAGGTCCCCGCTCCTTAGGTAGCCCCCTCCATGTTTCCGCCCCATTCATGACATATTCTGTTACGTTTGCATCACATGTCTATGTATACGCCCTGTTACACCTACGATCACCCTTATCTTTCGCGACTGCTACGCGTCACACCCTTTGCTCCACCCACTGCTCCGCCTATCGTATGTATTGTAATGCAACTGTTTTAGTATATATGATCGTGCACTGTTATTAAATGTTACGCCGATTCCGATCCTGCCCCCGGCAGCGCTGCCATCCTATTCCTGTGCAGGTTGTCCTGTTCCTGTCCTTTATGCTGTAATAAACCTGCAAACTCCTACTACCTCGAATCTTGACTCTTATTTATTGAGCTATCTGTTATTCATTTATTCATTCAAAAATAGAGGTATTATTTATTTATTTACCACATCCTGCTCCTGTTGAAGGCAGCTCCAAAACACTTTAAAAAAAGTTTTCCTACTTTACTGATTTTGATCAAACAAACCCTGAGGCATTTTATTTTAAGTTGACGGAGAAGTCCTCTTCCAAAGTTAGACTTACCCACACAAAATTGCTGTATTCAAAGTCCTTTATTGACCAATTGGCTATTGGGGGCTATGAACTTTGGAAAGTTACCATTGATCTTAAATCTTTTTGGGATTCTAAAGGTTGGTAAGTGCAAGGCACTGAGGCTTTGCATCGTGTATGTCTCATCCTGAACCATATGTTGTTTCTGAACGCTACTGTTTCACAAACATGCTTTGTATTGGCTACGTCTAAAAAATTAAATGCTCCTTTTTTTCCTGATTTGGGTGAAAACCCCCGTTGGAATCATTACACCAGTACTTCCCTTAGTGATGTACAGACCCTGTTGCGTACCCTCACCCTTTAATATCAATGGTTTGAATCCCGAGGGTTGGCTGCTGTGGCAAAAAAGTGCAGACTCCTGCCAGCATCGTTTTCTAAATTTGACCCGAGGTTATACTGCGGTTAGAATAGATCCCCGTTGAGTGACCATTCAGACACCACCTATTCTGTTGGCAAGCTGTGCCAAAGTTGGCTCTTGCACTCCACCTTAGCTTCAGTGAAATTACATTTGTCCAAACTGACACGGTTGACCTGAATGACTTTGTGAAAGGTCCTGCACATGACAGGTCCAAAAGATGGATTCATGCTATTTATAATGACGTTTGGAAATTATCCCAAATTGAGGCTGCTTCTAGCCTGAGAGCTAATAATCAGGCTAATTTAGAAAAGGTGCTTGCAGTGGTAGACAATAGCATTAACACACTTTCATCCCAAATTTACACATTAGGTAATATTGTTTCTTCTGTTGTGGATATTGTGCAAAAAGATGTCGCAGTTCTGTACCATGGTCAAAGCCAATTGCGTTATACTATGCAGTTTGCGTGGACTCTTCAAACGTTAAAATCTGGGAGGGTGCCTTGGGATTACATGAACACAACCTCATTATTTATGCCTTTTAATTTGACTGTTAAACAACAATTTATGTTAATGAAAGATGCCACATTTTCACTGGTAAATATTGAAAAGTTAGAACCATTACTAACTGACCATCGATGTAACAACGCTCTATACGAGCATTAGGCATGAGGATGGTCTGAATGCCATCAAACATTACCTGGGAACAAGATTGATCTCTTAATGGTCTCATACACAAATGCTGTCCACCATGGTGAAAAGCTGCCTAAAAACAACTTTTTTCTCTTTAATGGGGAACAGTTCCATCAGCTATGTGGTACTGCGATGGGCACCTGTTCCGCCCCCAGCTGTGCGAATTTGCATATGGGCTGGTGGGAGGAGCAGGTGATCCGGAAACAGTACCAGGAAGAATGGCAAAACAACATCCTGCATTGGAGTCGGTTTATTGACAATTTGTTCGTGGTGTGGAGAGGAACTGAGGCGGCAGCCAGTGAATTGGTTAAAAAACTCCAAACAAATGAACTGAATTTGAAATTTACGAGTACTATCAGTGACAGTGACGTGAACTTTCTTGACCTCACAGTTTATGTCAAAATTGGGAAATTGCATACTAAGATCTTTCGTAAACCAACAGCAGGGAATACATTGCTTCATGCAACAAGCTTCCACCCTAGTAACCTAATTAGAAGCATCCCGTACGGGGAATGCTTAAGAATGGGACGTAATTGCAGTAAACCCGCCATTAGTGAGACAGAGTTACAGACCTTACGCTCTCATTTTAAAACAAGAAGATATGGGGAGGAATGTATTCAGAGTGCAATCCAAAAGGTTAAACAGAAAACAAGAGAATATATTTTATTCCAACAATCAGAAACAAGTAAAAGAGTGCAGAGTCAATCATCAGGTTTGAATGAATGCAGAATGGTAACCAAATACAATAAACAACATGATCAAGTAAGAAGCATTTTAACGAAACACTGGCACCTGATACGGATTGACCTGGTGTTAAGCAAAAATGTATCTAAAAAACCTATGGTAACCTTTCGTATAGCGAAATCATTCAAACAAATGCTTGTAAGCAATATGGCATCAAAATCAATGAGTCAGCCAATAAAATCATCTTGGCTGCAAGAGAAAAATTGATTTATCAAGTGCATGAAGTGCAAAGTTCTTAACCAGGTGCTCGAAGACTGAAAAGAACATTCGGGGGCAATATGACTGCAAAACAGAGTTTGCTGTGTACGTACTGAGTTGCCCGTACAATCTTCAGTAAGGGGGCAGCACAATTCTTCCTGTCCATAGAAGGATGCTTCAGCATTTGAGGGCCATAAAGCATGTACATAGAGCTTACTTTGTGGCCCGCCACTTCGCTGCATGCCATGGCAGCGATGTGGCTGGCCTCACGTATTTTGTCATTGATGCAATTGCTCCCAGTGTTAGAGGGGGTGATAGACAGAAAAGTTTGAAAAAATTAGAATCAGGCTATATAGTGGAATTAAATACCAAAGCACAGATGGGCCTTAACATGGAAGAAGACCTATATACACATCTGTAACAAACAAAAGCAATTTGTAATATAATTAGTAGTGAACTTTCCTGAAATTTCAGTTTTAAGTATATTTTGTTTTTGTGTTGTCATTACGTTGCAATGTAGGTGTAGCACATTTTTATTTAATTTTTTACTTTTTGTAAAAATTACAGTATGTGAACAGTCAACTAGACAAATATTGATATGCCCACTGGGGCTAAATCAAGGAAAACAAAATGTATGGAGCACGGTAAGCCCACTGGGGGGTGAGAACAGTCAAATCAATGCAGGCGCATATGGTTATTTATTTAGATTTGTGCCGAAGTATGTATAATGAGCAATGAGGTAATGAGGTTTGATGAATGTTAACTTGCTCTATTTTGCACATTATCATGTCTTTAATTGTTGCTCCAAGGCTGCGTTTGTGTGATTACTCTTGTATTTTACAGGAGTTCGTAAAAAACTACAAGTCTGTTGTCTAGCGCATTACTTCTGTAGTTCTCACGTGACTTAATCACGTACACAGCATAAAATGGTGGTTTGTTGGCAAAACAAAGTTGGTGAACAAGCCTGCTGGTTCAGGCGAAACGTGTCCAACACAGCCGATGATTAAACCCGGACTTAAACTGTCAAGACATTGGGTTGTTTCTTTCTTGGGGAGGAGTTCGGTTTTTCAGAAAGATAGATAGATATTTATGAGCGAATGGCAAGATTTTCAATTACAGTTTATTTTTGCCTTTGGCTAGGGTGTATAGTTTTGTTACAGTTTTTATGCCATGTACATATGTTCTAATGATTTTTTTGTGTTATACTATTTGTGTACAGATATTGAGTTCAATATGGCAGGAGAGCTAAGATATGTTTATTCCTAGGTTTGTCCACCGGGGCCTTATTGACTTCACTACCTGTGTTCCCTATTGTATGAGGAGAGACATGTGACACAGAAGAGATAAGATATCTTTTTCTTTCTTTTTGCCTTTTTCATGTTCTCTGCTTGTCCGCTGGGGTTTATTGCCGTTATCTTTTATACACTGTATATATTTGGATTCCCAATATGGATTCCCTATGGTACAAAAAAATGATATTCTGTGCTGCAGATGAAATGAATGTGTGACAAACTATCGAAACTAAAATAATCGACATACAAAATTATCGTGTAGTAAATATCGATGACAAATAAATCGACTCTATATTTATCTAGGAAACAAAATAAATATCGAGTAAACAATATCGTAAAACAAAAACATCGATCACACAAAAATCGTAAGCACACATATCGAAATAAAAAATATCGACAATCTTAAATAAACATAGCACATTTCAAAAATATCGTAAACAAAAATAGACATCAATATTATCGACAATACCTAAATATCGACAGCTCAAAAATACAAATACATTTTTAGTTTACACACTATAATTTAAATATTTAAAATATGCACTCATAAAACATTTAATATACATAACAAACACAACTAAAATGATACATTCTAAATAAAATTAATTAACCATACTAAATAAACCAAAACATTTTAAACAAACACACTTAATATATAAAAAACTTAAAAACAATATTATACCTTTTAGAAAACAATAAACCTTCAAAATACCCTTCATAAAACGAAAAAAACACAGCAAAGGTCGACATATAAATTTCACATAAAGGTAACAATTAACAAACTTAAAAAAATTCAAACTAACCAATAGAAACACATTTAAATATATCTGACCAATAACAAACAAATACTAATTAAATACTCACTATATAAAGAACTAAACTGAAAACTCTCACACCTTGAAAGAAAAATCAGCAACGAGAAACTCTGCCAAATTCACTACAACCTTAAAGACTAATCTGAAAAAAAGACAACTCCAAATAACAACAAGTAAGTAAATAAAACTTTTTAAATAAACTTTCAAATTAAATGTGACCTGCATTTTATCATCAAAACATAAAAACAAATTTATATTTCTATCTCTTTATATAGCCACAACAGATCCAATATAAGAAAAAGAAGAACATTTTCTACCTACAAAAACAACAAACCAAAAAAGTATACTATTCTAATTTTTTTAACGCTAAGTAACAGACAACAAAACTGCTAAAATGTTCTAACCATCAAACAAACTCCATTCTGACTTTTAATATTTTCTAAAATTGTTAACACATTTTTAAAACACAGATAATATAAACCTAGTCTTAAAAAAAAGCCAACTTCACATATAAATAAAATTCATAGCATAAAATATACTTTACTTTCTTTCCACAGACAACTTAAAAAAGAAAAGCAGCAAAATATTGAAAGAACATCAACCTTGAACTGCAAGTAAACAACACTTGGTAAGTATATAATCCAAAAACACATGTAATATTATTAATGCTTACTATTTAAAAATGTCAAAAGCTAACTTCATTAAATAACTTTTCTAGTTTTTTAAATACTTTTATAAAATGCATATTAAATAAATGTAATATATTAATCATAATACATTGTATCCTACAAAATGCTAACACCAAATATACATTTAAACATGCACTAAAATTGTATTAACTTTATTTCCACAGACCACAAAAATACAAAACAGCATCGACCAAACAAGGCCAAAACTACATCCGAAATCTATTAAATTATAATTGGTAAGTATATATTAAAAATGCATATATTATTACTCATGCCTAAAATATAAAAATATTTTCTTATAATGTTTTATAAATTTTTTCTAGAATTAAGAAATCCACAATGACTGAGGATGCAAAATTTATTACATCTCAAAAAGGGAAATTTCTGTTGTGCTATATGGGGTATATTTATACTCAAGAGAAACAAAGAGACCTTAAAGTAAACTGGAAATGTTCAAAGTATTACTCTAACAAATGTTATGGGCGTGCAACAACCAGGGAAACAAGTGTAATAAATACAACTGAACACAACCATCCACCTAATCTCTCAGAAATAGAGGTTAAATCTACTCTAGAAAATATTAATTCACTACCTGAACATTGCGCACAAACGCTAGGTCGGCCTTCTCTATCACCACAGCGGGGACACGCGTGGTGCGGAGCGAACAGCATTAAAGACATTGAAAGGCCTCCACATCTGGGCTGCGCATCTCACTGCTTCACACTGCTTACTGAACTGCTAGGACTCATACAGGTCACTACCTGAACACTGTGTACAAACGCCAGGTCGGGCCTTCTCCATTACCGCAGCGGGGACACACGTGGAGGTCACGCCGACATACGGAGGCTGGAGCGTTCAAGGGAACCACTTTAGTGTGCCACATACAGATAGTTATACTATACGCGGAGCTGAGAGAGGATAAGTGGACAGGGCACTGTGAGACTAGCGCTATCAGGCTCGGAACAAAGAGGACTGCTGCGCTTAAACAGGAGCTGGAGAGGATAGAATTGCTATCGTCACAGGGCGTGGAGATACTGCCTCGCGGGAGCACAATGGGCAAACCGGACAAGTCACAGCCCAAACTGACCTTTGAGCTTCGCAAGGGCAGCAAACAGACCAACTCTGACGCATCTGATGCAGACCAAGAAACCGCATCGCAGGGACCCTCCATGTTGGAAACAACTCTGGCAGCAATACAGGCAAGTCTCCAGGCAATAGATGGGAAAATAGAGGCCCTGAATGGTCGCATGGACCAATTCTCGGCCAAACTAGATAAGCAGGCTACAAGATTAGGTGAAGCGGAGCAGAGGATCACGGACACGGAAGATGGACTACAGCAGGTTGCAGACAAGACATCAGAGATAGCTAAGCTCTTGGAAGTTATCCAGGCCAAGAATGAAGACATCGAAGCGAGGTCGAGGCGCAATAATATCCACGTACTGGGACTGCCGGAGTCAACCAATGTGGGGCGACTGGAGGAGTACGTAGAGACCATGTTGCGGGAGATCTGCGGCACAGATGACCTGTTCCCCATGTTCGCGGTTGAACGGGCCCACCGCTCGCTGGCAGCTCACCCACCTTCAGGTACCCCGCCACGGCCTATAATCATAAGACTCTTGAATTACAGGGACCGGGATACGGTGCTGCGCATCACAAGGCAGAAGGGCAAGATCATTTATCACAACAACCAGCAATCTTTCTACCCTGACTTCACTGCACAAGTACAGGCAGCAAGGAAAGAATTTCAGACTGTGAAGCGTTTACTTCAGCGAGAGGAGATACCCTACGCCATGCTATATCCAGTGAGACTTCGTATTGGAGAATTAGAGGGAGGGAAAATCTTTGCAACTCCTAAGCAAGCGATGGCATATGCCAAGACACTGCAAAAACGTTGCAAGTCTCCTGAAGTCACCTCGGACGCTGAAGACTGAATATGGTTGTGAGCGTGTTCTCAATGTGTTTGTTGCAATTGTTGGCCTTGATAGCGATGATACGATTGAAGTAAGCTGATGCAGACAGATTTCCCGCTTTATTAATGTTATATGTCTCTGAGGATGGTCTCCTCCGCACTGGTTCCTCCTTGTATTTATATGGGAGGGTGGGCTGCCTACCGGATTTTCATTGTATACAAAGTAGTTTGACAGTTGATAGGCCCACCAGATGCATACGCTTGTTTAAAATAGGCTGGCGCGTTGGTAGGGCGCCAAATACTATCTGCGGGGGCCCACTTCCGCCTTGTGTCGGGAGTGTACATTGCCTCTACTGCCCCCAATGGGTATGACCCGAATGTCGAAATGTTTCTTGTTTTGTGATGGGTGGGCTGGGGGACGGGATATCGTGGGCCTTTGGCGGGTTGGGGTTGCCAAAGTGGGTGGGGGGCGGGGGGCCTGGTCTTTCTTTCTGCTTAAGAGAATGCACTGCAATTATTATTCACCTAACTGCAATAATTACGCAAATTTTGGTATGCGGTTGGTTACACAGCGACGCTGGTTTGACATATACTGGGAGCCTCATTGTTGACGGGTGAACGGTATACATGTGTCACCTGAAATGTGCGGGCCTGAACACGCCTAAGAAGACTAGACAGGTGCTTGCCCACCTAGACAGGCACGGGGTACAAATTGCTTTATTACAAGAGATGCATTTAACTAAACAAAACGAGGGCTCCATAGCATGTAGATGGGCTGGATATCGACTTGCCTCCTCTTACTCTAGCTATGCCCGGGGGGTTCTCATCCTCATCAAAAAAGGTACACACTTTCAGCCAATAGACTCCTGCACGGATTGGGCGGGCCGCTGGGCAGTTGTACGAGGCAAATTGGGTAAGATGATTGTGACTATAGCTAACATTTATGGCCCTGTGATTGACGAACCAGCGTCGCTATCCTCTTTGTTTCAGGTGCTACGCACATGGCCGGAGTCGGCACTAGTGATTGGCGGAGACTTGAATACACATCTAGACCCTCGGGTAGACAAATCCCCTTTGGCGGGCAGCCGTATGTTAAAAACCGCTACCTGTATCCAACAGTTTATGGATGAGATGGGGTTGGTTGACGCCTGGCGCCTGAGACATGTGGGAGTTAGGGAAGGCACACACATCATGCTGTCGCACAACACGTGGTCCCGTCTGGACTACTGTCTATTAGATGGATTGGCCAACGGCTGGGTGACTGAGGCCCGCACACTCCCTAGGACTTTATCGGACCACAATCCGGTCCTGCTTAAATTTCAGGTCCCACACAATGTACGCCCTCCCTTCACATGGCGGTTCCGGGCGGATGTCCTGCTAGATCCCGTATTTGATGACACTATCAATAAGGCTATAGTCCAGTACTTCGACCTGAATGTGGGAACGGTTGATAGTGCCGCTACCTTGTGGGAAGCGTTTACGGTCACTATCAGAGGAGTGTGTATAGGCACATCAGCAGGCATCCTTCGTGACCTGAGAGAGCAAATACGCCGCACAGAATCCAAACTGCGTGACCTGGAAGCCTCATGTGATGAACTTCCTTCGCTGGACATGCTGGCACATATTAGGGAATACACTGAGTAACACAAATCCCTGGCAGAGTCGGAAATGAAGTACATATCAAAGCGTTTCGTTGCGAGAGCTTATGGGGAGGGTGGCAGACCAGGTAGGGTGCTGGCCAACCGGTTGCGGGAGCGCGCGAGTCCCCCTCCTATAGAGCACATAGTGGATGACGATGGCGCTGACCATTTCACCCCTGACGCTACACTGGGCCAATTCCATACATTCTACGAACATCTCTATTCCTCTTGAGGCGGTATGTCTGACTCGGCGCTTGCCGACTACTTACAAGACACGGCCTGTGCCTGGTTGTCAGATGTCCACAGAAAATATCTCGCCTCCCTATTGATGAGGCAGATATCAAGGAGAGCCATTCTTGCCCTGCCAAACAAGAAAGCTCCCGGGCCGGATGGGCTGACGGCGGAATTTTATAAGCGATATGCTGATCTTCTGGCGCCCCACATCTTAGCCATGTATGCAGAGGCACACAAGGTAGGACATCTCCCTCCGTCTCTACGGCAGGCGCTAATCATCACCCTACTGAAAAAGGATAAGCCCCCCACCAGGTGAGAATCTTATCGTCCCCTATCCTTGATCAATATCGACGCCAAGATTCTCGCGAAAATCCTCGCCACCAAGCTTCACCCGCTGATGCCAATGCTCGTCTTGCCCTACCAGTCTGGCTTCATCCCCGACCGTTCCACGTCCTGGAACCTCCGGACGATCTTCGCCATGTTCCATGTACTAAACCCTGATTTACAAGCAGTGACCGTGTTACTGGATGCGGCCAAGGCCTTTGATTCGATCGAGTGGAAGTACATGTTCTTCATGCTTCATAGGATTGGGTTCCCCCCTGTCTTTATCCGCTGGATACAGATCCTGTACACTGATGCCTCGGCAAGGGTGAGGGTAGGGGGGTTCACCTCTGAACCACTGGCTATAAAGCGCGGCACTAGACAGGGATGCCCCCTTTCCCCATTCAATAACAGGCCGGTGGGTATCTCTGCCTATGCAGATGATATGGTTGTATACGTACGAGAGCCACACACCTATCTGTCGCGTGTAATTAGAGAGTATGTCCGCTTTGGCTTCTCTGGATTAAGTGTAAACTGGGAGAAGTCGGTTATAGTTCCCCTCACGCCGGCCACTACCATTCCCACGTTGGAATACTCCCTGGTGTGGACGGTTGATCCGGTGAAATATCTTGCCATTTGGATCCATTGAGACCCCGCTATCGTCATACGCAAGAACTATGGGAGGGCCTACACTGACTTAGTGCAGCAGGTGGATCGATGGGTGTATCTGCCTCTGTCATTGGCAGACCGCATTGCAGTCATCAAGATGGTGGTACTTTCCAAGTTCCTGTACTTATTCTGTAATGTCCCTATTCGCCTGAATAAACACTTCTTCGCGACAATACAAACACATCTACTCCGCCTGGTGTGGGGTGCAAAACCTCCGCGCATTAGCTGGAACACACTAACATTACCATTTGAAAAAGGGGGTTTCTGTGCTCCAGATTTCTATGTTTATTATCTATGCGGACTGGCCCACTTTGCATTCTTCTGGTTCCGACCGCATGGCTTTATCCCGCATGTAGCAGTCAAAGAGGGGGATGCAGGTGATATTCCTCTACAGGGCATTATAACACACGTACACAGACACATGCCTCGGTCGGAGATTAATACGATTGATGCCACGATCTCGGCGTGGCAGGAGATTGGTAGGCGGACAGATCGGCTTCCTCTATACGCGCAGAACATGTGTATCACGGGACACAGCGCTCTTTCGGTGGCACAAGAACGTGGCCCAATGCGGTCGCTCATAGAAGCTGGCATCTCTGTTCTGGGAGACCTATATAGAGATGGGAACTATGCGTCCGGGGATGATCTGAGCTATATCTCTAATTCCTCACCCCTGTTCATATACACATGCTATCGATTACGTAGAGCTGTGAGGGATCACTATCCCAGTTTTCCACAGGAACCTGCCGTCCCCAACTCACTGCAGCTGGTGATTACGGCCGCCACTAGGAAACATCTACTTACCAGACTATACAAGACGGTGTTCACAGAACTGGTTCTCCTGGGGGACCGCAGTCTAGCTCGCTGGAACAGGGATCTGGGTATACAGATCACGGAGGACATGTGGGTCCAGATTTGCTCGATCACTGGCAGACTATCATCTAACAGCAATTTACGTATTATACACCTGAAGTTCATTCATCAGACATATCACAACCCCACAAAGCTACACAGAATAGGCTACAGAGACAACGACTGTTGCAGGCGGTGTGGGCGGGCTGAGGCCGACTTCGTACACTTGTCATGGCAATGCCCAGCTGTACACTCCTACTGGGTAGATGTTCTGAAAATGTTAGACGTTATGACGGGCCACACTTTGGACTGTACACCGCTTTTGTGTCTACTGGGACATGTGCCTGCGGCCAAAGGGGTCTTGGGCCGGTTTGTTAGAGTGGCTCTGTTGCTGGCAAAGAGGAGGGTATTGTTGACATGGGACGGGAAGCGTTGTCCTAAGGCATCCCAGTGGCTTAAAGACATGGTCTACTGCCAGGAGCAGCTGAATCTACACTCAGAGGAACTTCCCAAGAGCTCTAGACCTAAAGATATATGGTCCCCGCTGAGAGACTACCTGCTGGCGTGCGGTGAACAAGGGGGAGACACCGAGGATGCTGTACAGACTAATATGATTTTGGTTCTTGACTCGCTGTTACTGCACTGACCGACTCTTGTGTATTTGGATATGGTTGCATTACTGTACTACTTCAACAATTTGCATGGGTGACTGAAACGTTGGTGATATTGCATGTTTCAAATTGCAGAATGTAGGGACCGGGGAGAGAGGGTTGACTGTTCTATTTGCAGTTCTTTTTATTTACAAAAATGACTGTATCTTGTAATATCCTTGCATTCCACCTGCTATTAATAAATATATTTTAAAAAAAAAGAAAATATTAAAGAATTAAGCAGCACCTCAGAACTACCAACAAGTGTAATACTTAAAGAAATACTACCTAAAGTACCTAGAGAAGCTAGAGGTCAATTACCAACAATAGCTTCTATAAAAAGAACTATAACAAGAACTACAAAATAAACAAGACCAACAATACCAACACCTAAAACTTTTGAAGAGGTAATAATTCCCCCTGACCTTACCATGACCCATAATGATGAACCGTTTAACTTCTATTATAACAACAATAAAGATAAAAGAATAATTATGTTTTCTCCAGCAAACAATATAAAAAAATTAAAAGAAAGCCAAACATGGATGATGGATGGCACTTTTAGTATATGTCCTAAACCATTCTACCAATTATATACTATACATGGACACTACCATAACACTTTCACTCCATTTATCTATTGTTTGTTAACAAATAAACTTCAACATACACAGAAATGTTGAACAAAATAAAAGAAGAAACAACAGACTTCTCTCCCCTAAAAATAGTTATTGACTTTGAACAAGCCATGATAAATACCATCCTTATAATATACCCTCACACATCCATACAGGGATGTTACTTCCACTTCAACCAATCTCTATGGAGACATTTACAAAAATCAACACTAAGGGGCCCATTACAATGTCGGGTGAATTGCCCCCGCCAGGCTGGCGGTAGCCACTGCCAGCCTGGTGGGGGCAATCTGCCCGACATCGTTGCACTAAAGACCCCCCGGCCATATTAGGATGGCAGGGGGACCTCGGCGGACGGAAAGACCGTCCGCCGCTTTTCCTCTCCGGTCGCCTTGCGGCTGGGGCGGAAAAGGAATAATATGGTGGGGGTGTCTATCAGACACAGCCAGCCATATTAGGATGCCCTTCCTGACATGCTTTTCCGTTTCGGCATTGAAGGCATGCGGAGACTCCCTGCGGGGGCCCGTTGCAGGCCCCCTGGGAGTCCGGGGGGTGCACATGGGGGGTACCCGCATTTCAAAGTGCAACATGGCAGGCACCGCGCGGTGCCTGTCATGTTGTGCTTTGAAATGCACAACATGCATTTTTACCATTGCGGTGGGCGGCGCTTTCTGCAACGCCCGCCGCAATGGTAAAAATACAGGATACGCCCCCCTGTGGCGTGCGCATCCTAATGCTCAAGGCGGGACCGCCGCTCCTATGGCGGGCGGTGCCATTTTGCACGAGGATGGCGGGCGGGCGAAGTCCGCCCGCCATCCTAGTGAACCCCTAAGTGTTGATTATGCAACCAACATCACCTTTGCATACCAAATAAAACACCTAATAGCCCTAGCATACATACCAGTCACAGACGTAGCTGAGCACTACAACATTTTAATAGAAAGTCCATTCTACACCAAAAATGAACAAAAACTGGCTCCCCTTTTAGATTGTTTCGAGGACACCTGGGTGGGGAGACTACACAGATCAGGCCATAGACGACAACCAAAATTCCAAATCCCTTAGTGGAATGTTTATCTATCAACCCTAAACCAAGAAGCCAAAACAAACAACACAGTTGAGAGTTAGAATAATGCCTTCCTATCTTCAACTGGATGAACAACTCCTACCCTACACAAACTCCTAATAGCAATCCAAAAAGAACAAAGTTTTCAAGAATTAAGAATGGACCAATCTGTCTTACAATTAAAACCTAAACTATCACGACAAACTGCCCAAATGTACCAATATTTACAACAAGTACAACTTTATCCAACAACAAAAGGACTAGAATACTTAAAAATGATTGCCAAAACCCTAATCTAAAAATAAAAACTATATAAACTAAAAACAAGCCAAAATATCTCTAAAATATAAACATACCCTTTTCCTTTTAAAAAATAATTAATTATTTTGTCTAATATATATAACATTTTTTTTAAATATATAGACAAAATAATTATATAACTAAACAACAACAATCTAAAAATAACACATTTCCCCACCCACAAAATAAATATATTTAAAATCACTTACCTTTTGCAGTGATGTAAATCGACAATCCAATTTCTCCAAAATAATCCAGGTAGTTATAAATCCATACTAAATAAAAATAAACCCCAACAAAATGCAAAAATACAACTGTGCCAAATCCATCGAACATCCCAAAAAATTGATAATCCACAATCCATCAAAAATCCGAAAACGTAAAAAATAAATAAAAACCGCTCCAGGAATCCCAAATAATAAAGGAAGTGTAAAAAAAACATTAGCTGAAACAACTAAAATACACTTGCTTTTAGAAAAAAAACGCAAAACTTCCGGAAAGGAAAATGCTTCCTCCAAAAACCTAGAATAGAAAAACAAACATGCCCACCCACATAAAACTTAAAACGACACATTTTCAAATACATACAAACACAATGATTCTAACTAGGCTGTAAATCCAAAAAACGCAGATAAAAATTGACACCTAAACAAACGACTAGAAACATCACAACTTCTAATACATAACTCCACACACCCTAAATATAAAACTACTACCTTCCGAACACACTTAAAATAGTTAAAATGTAAAGAAAATAACGCTTACCTTATCAGACGCGAAGCAGCTTCCAACCGCGAGCTTGAATCTCCCCAAATGACCCAATAGGACAAAGAGCGGTTACAAAATAAAAGACCCAAATAATATCAACCCAAAAACAGTTAAATAAATGACTAAATAATTTATTTAACATAAAATAATAATTTAAAAATTACAAAAACATTTTTCCAATTTTTTTCAAATTGTATATGATGTATTAAAAAGTTGATTATCTTCATATATTGTAAAATTATAAATTTAAATATTATTACATTATAATATTGAATATTATAATTGTAAAAAAATATGTATGTACAAAAAATGAGAAAAACAAAGTATACATTTGATTTATTTGCAAAAAAATAATTTTGAAAACATTTAAAAAGTATTAATATTAATAAAGCAATATTAATAATAATATTGAAAAATATAATTCAGATTAAAATACTAAAATGTTACTATGTAAAAACTGTATAGTATAATATTAACAGTATATGATGTAATTCATTTTCTTTAAATGTATATTAACATGTATACCACAATTTAAACAAAAAATTAATATGTGAAACATATAAAAAATTATACTTATACAAATTTTGAAAATGAAAAATAAAAATGCATCCAAATATAATGTAAAAAATATATTCAAATGTAAGATGTATTTGCATTGACTATACTGTTTCTATGTTCCTATAATGTACTTGGTTCAACAACTATACAAATGAAAAATAATTTGTATAAAATAAAAAAATACAAATACTTATATTTTTATTAAACATTTATACTATTATTTATAATAAATATTTTCTTTGATTTATGAATCTCTGAATTATATAAAAAAATATTTCCCCCAAAAATGTGTAGTTTATTTTAACTACCTTAAAATAACTATTACTACCATTGTACAAAAATGTGTATCTTTTTACAAATTATATATATAAACATTACAAAATTTCAAATAAAAAAATAAACATTTTTTTAAACATATAAAAAGTATCTTTACAATAATAATTATTTTAACACATAGTATAACATTTTTAAATTATTATATTAAATAGGATTGTGAAAATATTTTAAATTAAACATTAAACACTTTAAACACTTAAATATAACATTTAAAAAAAAAACATAACTAAAACATAACTCCGACTATAATATACATTTATTTTACAGTAAATTCTACACAATAAAAATACTAAATTTAGTATTCCCACTCCAACCTACAATAATTTAAAGTAGGTGCTGGACACTGAACCTAATTAATTTACTATTCCCACTCTAATCTACATTTAATTGGAGTAAGTGCTGGACACTGTACCTAATTAATTTACTATTCCCACTCCAATGTACTTTTAATTAGGGTAGGTGCTGGACACTAAACCTATTTAATTTACTATTCCCAATCCAATCTACATTTAATTGGGGTACGTGCTGGACACTGATCGTAATTAATTTAATTATTCCCGCTCCAATCTACTTTTAATTATGGTAGGTGCTGGACACTGAAACCTAATTAATTTACTATTCCCACTCCAATCTACATTTAATTGGGGTAGGTGCTGGACACAACCTCATTAATTTACTATTCCAACTCCAATCTACTTTTAATCGGAGTAGGTGCTGGACATTAAACCTATTTAATTTACTATTCCCACTCCAATCTACATTTAATTTGGGTAGGTGCTGGACAATGAACCTAATTAATTTACTATTCCAACTCCAGTCTACTTTTAATTAGGGTAGGTGCTGGACACTAAACCTAATTAATTTACTATTCCCACACCAATGTACTTTTAATTGGGGTAGGTGCTGGACACTAAACCTATTTAATTTACTATTCCCAATCCAATCTACATTTAATTGGGGTACGTGCTGGACACTGAACGTAATTAATTTAATTATTCCCGCCCCAATCTACTTTTAATTGGGGTAGGTGCTGGACACTGAAACCTAATTAATTTACTATTCCCACTCCAATTTACATTTAATTGGGGTAGGTGCTGGACACAACCTCATTAATTTACTATTCCAACTCCAATCTACTTTTAATCGGAGTAGGTGCTGGACATTAAACCTATTTAATTTACTATTCCCACTCCAATCTACATTTAATTTGGGTAGGTGCTGGACAATGAACCTAATTAATTTACTATTCCCACTCCAATCTACATTTATTTGGGGTAGGTGCTGGACATTAAACCTATTTAATTTACTATTTCCACTCCAATCTACATTTAATTTGGGTAGGTGCTGGACAATGAACCTAATTAATTTACTATTCCCACTCCAATCTACATTTAATTTGGGTAGTTGCTGGACACTGAACCTAATTAATTTACTATTCCCACTTCAATCTACATTTTATTGGGGTAAGTGCTGGACACTGAACCTAATTGATTTACTATTCCCACTCCAATTTACTTTTAATTGGAGTAGGTGCTGGACACTGAACCCAATTAATTTACTATTCCCACTCCAATCTACATTTATTGGGGTAGGTGCTGGACACTAAACCTAATTAATTTACTATTCCCACTCCAATCTACATTTAATTGGGGTAGGTGCTGGACACAACCTCATTAATTTACTATTCCAACTCCAATCTACTTTTAATCGGAGTAGGTGCTGGACACTAAACCTAATTAATTTACTATTCCCACTCCAATCTACATTTAATTGGGGTAGGTGCTGGACATTACACCTATTTAATTTACTATTCCCACTCCAATCTACATTTAATTTGGGTAGGTGCTGGACAATGAACCTAATTAATTTACTATTCCAACTCCAGTCTACTTTTAATTGGGGTAGGTGCTGGACACTAAACCTAATTAATTTACTATTCCCACACCAATGTACTTTTAATTGGGGTAGGTGCTGGACACTAAACCTATTTAATTTACTATTCCCAATCCAATCTACATTTAATTGGGGTACGTGCTGGACACTGAACGTAATTAATTTAATTATTCCCGCCCCAATCTACTTTTAATTGGGGTAGGTGCTGGACACTGAAACCTAATTAATTTACTATTCCCACTCCAATCTACATTTAATTGGGGTAGGTGCTGGACACAACCTCATTAATTTACTATTCCAACTCCAATCTACTTTTAATTGGAGTAGGTGCTGGACACTAAACCTAATTAATTTACTATTCCCACTCCAATCTACATTTAATTGGGGTAGGTGCTGGACATTAAACCTATTTAATTTACTATTCCCACTCCAATCTACATTTAATTTGGGTAGGTGCTGGACAATGAACCTAATTAATTTACTATTCCAACTCCAATCTACTTTTAATTGGGGTAGGTGCTGGACACTAAACCTAATTAATTTACTATTCCCACTCCAATCTACATTTAATTTGGGTAGTTGCTGGACACTGAACCTAATTAATTTACTATTCCCACTTCAATCTACATTTTATTGGGGTAGGTGCTGGACACTGAACCTAATTGATTTACTATTCCCACTCCAATTTACTTTTAATTGGAGTAGGTGCTGGACACTGAACCCAATTAATTTACTATTCCCACTCCAATCTACATTTATTGGGGTAGGTGCTGGACACTAAACCTAATTAATTTACTATTCCCACTCCAATCTACATTTAATTGGGGTAGGTGCTGGACATTAAACCTATTCCATTTACTATTCCCGCTCCAATCTACATTTAATTTGGGTAGGTGCTGGACAATTAACCTAATTAATTTACTATTCCAACTCCAATCTACTTTTAATTCGGGTAGGTGCTGGACACTAAACCTAATTAATGTACTATTCCCACTCCAATCTACATTTAATTTGGGTAGTTGCTGGATACTGAACCTAATTAATTTACTATTTCCACTCCAGTCAACATTTATTGGGGTAGGTGCTGGACACTGAACCTAATTAAGTTACTACTCCCACTCCAATCTATATTTTATTGGGGTAGGTGCTGTACATTGAACTTAATTAATTTACTATTCACACTCAAATCTAAAATATATAATTAATTTATAAATTTTAAAAATATAATTTCATATTTCAAAAATAAATCTGTAATATTTAAATTATTATTTTTTCAAAAATCCCAATCCTTATCCACTATAAACTCAACATCCCAATTCTAAAATGTATAAATAATTTTTAAATTCTAAATTTTAATTTGCTATTTATTATTCATTTGAATAATAATTAAATAAAAAAATGTAAAACAGTCCCCACCCTCATCACCTATAAACACAACATCCCGCACCGAAAAATTTAAATTAATTTTAAAATTCTAAATTTTATTTTCCTATTTCAATTACAATTTTATAAAAAAATAAACAAAATTTTAAAAACACTCCCCACCCTTATCCTCTATAAACCCAACATCCCACTCCTAAAATTTAAATTTAATTTCAAAATTCTAAAATGTAATTTCCTATTTCAATTAATTTTTTTTTTTTACAAAATTGTATTTTTTAAAACACTCCCCACCCTTATCCCATATAAATCCAGCATCCCGCTCCTAAATTTTAATTTCCTATTTCAAATAAAATTTAATATGAAATTAATATTATTGTTATAACACTCCCCACCCTTATCCCCTATAAACCCAACATCCCGCTCCTAAAATTTAAAATTAATTTCGAAATTCTAAATTTTAATTTCCTATTTCATTTAAAATTTATTATAAAATAAATACTATTTTTTAAAACACTCCCAACATCCCACTCCTAAAATTTAAAATTAATTTCGAAATTCTAATTTTCATTTCCTATTTCTAATAATTTTTTATAAACAGAATATAATTTTTTAAAACACTCCCCATCCTTATCCCCGATAAACCCAACATCCCGCTCCTAAAACATTTATAAAATATACAATTTCTTAAATACTTCTTAAAAAAATACCATACATAAAAATTGAAATATTACAACTTATAAAACATAATACAGCGATATTTTTACATTTTGATATTTTTAATCTCGACATTACTTACATCGATATTAAACACAATAATCAAAAATTATATTTAATACTTCGATATACAAAACATCGATATTTCTTACCTTCGATATTTATGTGTCGATATTACTGCATGTCGACATTATTGACTCGATATTTTGACTTTGCACCATATGAAATGCCTATGGGTATATTATCATGAGACTATACACAAATATATCCGTAGTTATGAGCTATATTTATTTTATATATGCTTTTTTGATTGTATCTCTGTTTTTCTTATGTATTTGGCAACTTTTTACTTCGTACTTTGGGATTTACCAATACACATTTACAGAGAACTAAGATGGCTGCCATTTGTGCTTTGAAGCAAAATGATGGCCCCTTTTCCTATGTTTATGTCTTGCTTCACATTTATTGGTGTTTGTAATCACACATGAATAACCTGTGAGCAAGGCGTTGTGAATGACGAAACATGTCGGGTGATTTTTGGTGCACAGTGAGATTGCAATAGAAATAAATTATTGAAAGTTTATGAGGTGGATTTATTTTGTGTCTACAATACAGTATACATCTCCAGTCTTGTGGGAGTGTGGAGCTTTATATATATACATGTCATAATGTAGTAATATTTGTAGTGGCACAGTGACTAAATCTTTGTGTGTGGCAGGGTGTTAGAAATCCAACTCATTCAGCTCTGACAGGGAGAAGAATGATACATCCTAGAGAACATATAAGATGGGGATCTGCCAAGTGTTGCCTTATTGTAGGATAGTAAGTCTTCCATCACAGCAGTTTGTGCTTAATTTACGGGGAAAACAACAACAGAACGTCTTAATCTACACAATCCAGAGCCCACTGTGATGCCGAACATTTCTGCAGACAAAGCATAATATGGATATAAATATAGGGGCTATGACCCCATGATGGGGTGCTGTTCCGGGACTTGTTGGGGGATTGCTGCTGCTGGGGGCCCAGGAGGAGCCGCCACAGGGGCTTGCCTCCCTGCTGGAGTGCCCGGTTAGCTGGCCTCCCTGGGCCCAGCTATTCACCATGGACCCTGAAGGACCCTTGTGCCCTGTGAGCGCTTTTCTTTTTTATTTCCTAGGAGAGAGGAGCATTTTAGCTTGGCTTCGCAGCGCAGAGCTGCCGCCCATATTGAGGGAATCCTGACATGGGGATCCCCCCACATTCTGGCCAAACCGAGCGGGGGTTTACCCGCTTTATGGATATTTTAAGAGCGGGTGCCCACCCTGCTTTATGCTCTTGTGGACTGGCGGGTGCCACCCCGCAATTGTGTGTTTTCAATTGTTGTATTCAACGCGAGGGCCCACCCCACACTATGCGCTGCTGAGAATCACTACTGCGGCCCGATCGAGATCCGGCACATCCACCTGACTGAGAACATGGCCTGCCGTGCATGACAGGAAGTGAGGCGGAGGTGTGCTGGCCCGAGCAGGGCTCCCATGAGCTGGTGGGAGCCCCGGTGTACAAGGTAGAGGCTGAAGCCAGGCGGGAGCCCACCCTGCCTTCCTAGGTGCTGCGGAGCGGCCGGAACAGGCAGCGCCTGTGCCAGATTCCAGGCGTGGCTTTCATGAGCAGAGAAAGCCCTGCATGTTGCTGCACCGGCCAACGGAGACCGGAGGAGACCCAAGAGGGCCCAGTGAGTGGGGCTGACTGGGGAGTGAGACCGAGGCACATTGCAAGAGCCTAGGTCCTGAGCGGACCTGCAAGAGAGCGGGCCGCTCCAAAGACGGGGGCAGTTTTGTTCAGCAGGACCTCTTTGTTTATTCACAGCTGCACCGACGTAGCGGGCAGCTGAAATGTTGGGCACTATTATTTTATAGTCCTAGTGTAGGCTCCAGGGGCACGGTAGGATCAGTGTCTGTTTTTCCCTCAGTTGCGCAGCCATAGCGGGCAAGTGCAACATGGGGCACATTTGTTTACAGAGTCCCAGTGGGGACCCGCCCAGAGGGCACAGGGAGTGCCAATGCCCACATTTTGCTTCACAGGTGCACCACAATTAGCGGCAGCTGCAACCTTTAGGCCAGCGCAATTGCGCGCTTAGGATTCTGCTGCATTGGCAGCACGTCCTGACATTTGGGACATAGAACATTTGAGCCCTCTGAAAAGGCCAGGGGGTCAGTTGTAGGTTGGAAGGACTCCAGGCCCTAATGTGATTTATGCGGTGCTAGGATAAATGTGACTTAAGCACCCAGATTTATTCCTCTGGGGTTTATGTTTAGGAGGTTATTTCCTAATCTGAGGATATGTTTATGAGGTTATTGCATAATGTGGTTTATGCTTGTGAAGTTATTCTCTACTGTGATTTATGCCTCTAATGTGATTTCTACTGAGGTTATTGCATAATGTATTTATGCTTATGAGGTTGGCGCATAATGTGTTTACGCCTAATGTGATGCTGATTGCATAACATGATTTATGTTGCAGGATATGATGCAGAGTACAGTGTTTAGCCAGTAATTACTGGTTGTGTTATACATTTACTATTTGTGCTTGTGATGGAACTGACAGTGGCTCAATTGGTCCTGTAATGTGTATATAATCCCCTGTAAATATTGCCTAGTGTTGTGGATAATACAAAGGCTATTTTTATATAAAACCTTGTGTTGTGTGCCTAGTATGCTGCTGCTGTGTGTGTGTTGCGCAAACGCTTTACACATTGCCTCTGGGATAAGCCTGACTGCTCGTGCCAAGCTACCAAGGGGGCAAGCAGGGGTTATCTTCAGCGTTTAACTCCCTTGCTCTAACTAGAGTGGTGGTTTCTGCCTGGCTTAGGCGCAAGCCCTAGCCAAGCAGAAATCCCATTTTTAACAGTGACAATGGTGGAATGTTTGGAGGATTGTTGGTAAGCTCCAGGCAATAACCATGTTGGATAATTCCGACCACTCATTTGTCTGTGGTGATAGATTGTCAAATAGGGAGAAATTGTAGTAGATATCCCCGCCAGGTGTTAAATGATTGGGGGGGGGGAGTTTAAGCAAGTCACTGCTTGTTGGGGAGGGGGAATAACATGGAATGTAACTTCTGACTCGACCTTTGTTGTTGCCTCTGTATTCTCTTCTAAGGAATCCCCCTGTAGAGGAAGATTGATTATTGCCATTGTAGGAGGCGGCTGTATCGTCTGAGTACATGGTTTTCGACCCTCCATGGTAGAAGGAGCGCCGAAAGGAGCCCCGATTAGAGGGAGACTGCAGAGTTCCCATAGACTTGGCTAACTCTGTGTCTTTTTCAATTTTTTCTAATGACTTATCTACTTCGGGCTCGAAGAGATGTTTTTAAAATAGACTGTTTTACTTCGGGTTTGAAACCAGAAATCCTCAACCATGCAGGTCTCCTTAACACACTAGTGTTGATCTCTGGAGCTACGGTGTCTGCAGCATCTAAAGTGCATCTAATTGAGGAATTAGATACGAGTTTCCCTTCCTGGACTAAATCCTGGGGTTTTGCTTTGTGCTCATCTGGGAGGTGTTGTAGCAATTGCATCATTTCGTCCCAGTGTGCCCTATAATATCTGGCTAGCAGGGCCTGAGTTTTGGCAATACGCCAATGATTTGCTGCTTGGGCGGCTACTTGTTTGCCAAAGGCATCTAATAGTTTTGACTCTGTCTGGAGGGGAGCATTCCCTGTAGTTTGTGAATTGGCCGGTTTACGGGCATTAGAAATCACCAAGGAGTCTAGTGGTAACTGTCCCTTAATAAAGACTAGATCTGAGGGAGCAGGCTTATATCGTTTATGATTCTGGGGGTGAGAATACGAGAACGCACTGGATCCTTAAAGATATCATCGGCATGTCTCATCATACCTTTAAGCATAGGTAGAGTGTGGCTAGCCCTTTGTGTTCTACTGAGCGTTTCAAATAGGAAATCTTCTTCTAGAGATTCCTAGTGTAACTGTATCCCATGATATTCTGCAGATCTAGCAAGTAATTCTAGATATCCTAGGAGGAGAAGGCTTTGTAGGGTAAAGATCTGGGTTGTTATCTGTAGGTGAATCTGTGTTATAATCCTTCCAGGGGTATATTGGTAGAATATTGTCCCCCCTGTCTCCATCATCATCATCATCAACATCATCATCATCGTCAGGTGATAGTGGTGGAGAGTTAGTTGGGGTAATCAGTAAATGCTGCAAAGGTGGAGAAGTTGGTGTAAGGGAACGTGGTAGAGGAGGAGCAAGGGAGGGGTTAGTACCTACATTCTTCCTCTTCAAAAGGAATATGGTAAAGAGTGTCCTCTGACTCAGGTTTGCGTTTCTGAGGTGATTTAGTATGAAACCGTCCTGCATCTGGATTTATTTAGAGTTCCTTTTGTTTCGAGTCCTATTTGGGTGTTGGGGTGTAAAAAATAGGATCCTGCAGCTTCAGAGGAACAGTTTTAGGCTTGGGCACCAAGGATTTGGGCGCCCGGGTAGAATGACTTTTCGGCACAGAAGGTTTCGGTGTAGAAGGAGGCTTTGTTTTTGGTGTCAATGATTTTGGCTCCAAAGCGGTTTTCGGCTTCGAGCCTGAAGGTATCGGCTCGGTGTCTGACTTTGGCCGACTCGATCCCGAGCCGGGAGGCTTAGTGACGTGTTTTGGTGCCGAGCCGGAGTGAGCGGCCTTCAGAAACCTCTCGTTGATGCCGACCGTGGCCCGAAGGCAGGGGTAGGACTGGAGGCTTTTGTTTTGGCTGAGTTGGAGTTTGGGTCAAGGGCGTTTGGCACTCACAGGACGTTGACCTTGTGGAAAGTCTTCTTCCATCTGGAATGGAGACAAGTTCTTCTTGTTCTTCCTAGGCCCCTTGTGTGTTGAATTTGTGCTTGGATTTTTCACCATTAATGTCCGGCGTGAATTTGACGTTTTGACTCTGCATTTCGCGAAGTCAAGCCCGACAATCATGAAGCGTTTTCTTCGATCGGAACGATCTGCATGCATCGCAGTCCTGTTCGTTGTGCTCCAGAGACGAGCACAAGTTGCACACTTCGTGCGAGTCGGTGCATGGATACTTGGCGTGGCACCGAGAGTAGAATTTGAATGGAGTCCGTTCCATCGACTGTGAAGTGAACCAACGCGGTTAGGCGGATGGCCTTCCCGAAGATGGTTGATCGAAATAGAGAATATCTTTGATGGATACGATACGCGGAGAAGTGGGATATGCATTCAAAACAATACCGACGCTGGTGGAGTGGATTTGTGCACCAAGGGGAACCCAAAGAAACGGGTTTGAAGCAGAGCGCAGCAAACACGTCCGAACCAGATGGCGGAAAAAAACAATCTAATAATGGAGTCGATGCCCATGCGCGCTATCACAAAAAGGAGGAGCCACCGACCTCGTGCCTGGAAAGACTTCTTCGAAGAAAAACAAATTGCAAACATACAGACACAACATTAGATGGCAGAAGTATGCAAAGCACGTGAACTTCAGCTCACATGCCTCGACTGGGAGGTTACTGATGGTTCTATGTGAGACAGCCATTGCTGAGCTATACTCCCTTTTCTCAGCCAATCTTGCACATAAGTATACAAATTAACTCCTGATCATCAAAGGTGAGCTACTACAATGGAAGGCATTTTGGTGGGGCAGATTTTATGCTGAAAGGTAAAACTCTGAATTGATGTATACCAAAAATGTCAAACTAACTTGATAATGCTTTGCGCCTACAGTAAAGTGAAGATACTTGTGATTAGTTGGAAGAATCAAGATATGAAAATAGGCAGTGTTGAGGACAAGTGTAGCTACGTGTTGCCATATTGTATATGTGGGATCAGTTGTGCAATATTTTTATTCACCAGCAGAATACACATGGTCGTTTTTACGGAGGTATATAGTTAGGGGTAGGTGCATTAATTCAGAGGTGCACGCTGCACTGTTGACAATACACATTTGTCTGTTATTGTGCGCCAAATCTGATGGTAATCCCTTAACTGTCCTCTGACAGGTGTCTTGAGAAAAGGAGGGCTGCCCCTAAAGTCATTATTTGAATGAAACTGCAGCTTATTGTGATTCGGAGCATCTGCTCCGGCTTTTGCTTCCTCCAAACCATCCTCTCTAAAAGGAATGATTTTGTAGTGTTTGCTGGTGTTGACCTTGTTTTTGAAATGAAGATGTGACTTCCTGAAATTGTTGATTGGGAGCCACTTCTCATTGTACTTGTTGGCAAGACTGGAACGACAGTGGTTGCATATGGGTGCTTATAGCCTTATCAGGATTGGTGTCCTAATTCTTTTCAAGGGCTTAATCAAAACATGGGCCAAATAAAGATATGCATGGAACTCACAAATACCTATGCAAGTGTGGCAAAATAAAAGTAAGCAGGAGTTAATCCGGCGATGTTCTGTATCTGCTTCATCCAGAGACAAGTTTAGGCCAAAGTTGTGAATTTATTTTTTCATCAGTGACAATTTCCTACACTTTCCTCCTAAGGGTTTCTGAAAGATGTTGGAGGCACTCTTCCATTTCTTCCCACTGGACATGGTGATAACGGATCAGGATTGCCTGGGAGATTGCAATGCACCACGAGGCTGCACTGCCAACTGCTACCCTTTTGAACTCATTGCATCAAGTAGTCTGCTTTTTGTCTGGGTGTAACCCTTCAGTGTCATCCTAGTTAATGAATCTTTTTCAAGCAGTGTTGCATACCATAAAATTAGGAGAAACATAACCTCAATGGTAAAGCAGATCATGTGGTCTAGCATTATATTTACGTTCTACTCAATGCGTTCACTGGGTTTTTGAAGTTCCCAGCGAAGTTCTTAATGACTGTCTTTTACTTAGTTAAATATTGGACTACTCTCTCTGTCCTAGACAATGTTTAAACGAGGAAATCAGACTCTTGCTCTACAGCTATTGTGATGCATGTTGTTAAGCAGCCCGCTGGATTACTGCGTGATAGATGTTTGTTTTTGCCACGGTACCTGAATAAGGTAATAGAATATTGTCCCCAGAATATCGGTGGGATACAATATGGATGTCAAAATATTGGGACAAAGTATTGAAAGAGAAGTCTAACTATAAATTTGTGTACCTACGTGGGACAAATATCTTCAAATTACATAGATGTGAAGTTAGGATTTGCACAGCTATATTGCCCAATATGCACGTAACTTTTGATATAGTGTTCCTCGATAACTTATCCTCAGTATTCTTGTACCAAAGTGCAGAATTCTCACAAGGCTCTTCTTTAACGCACACTATTTAGGGCCTGACTATGTGCACGTCATTTTTTCCCACCGATGTGTAAACTTCTGTTTAAGCAGGGGTCAGAATTACGAGTTGAGTGTTATTTAACACATTTGATGATTATCAGATGCGTTAAATACCAGCATTTGTAGAGCGCACAGCTAACTCCAGAGAGGCGACCCGGCGCTGGGGCCCTCTGGAAAATTAAGCTAGCTATTGTCCAGAGTCACAAAGTGCTGGGCTAACCTGCTGCAGGGACCGGGGATCAAACCGTGAGTCTGCGTGTTCCGGAGTCAGCCGCCCTGGCCGCTGCTCCACACCTCTTCCCCTTTGTTAAATTTCGGCATGTCAAACTTGACGAAATTTAAAAGGAGACAACCATACGATAATTACCACATCAATGCATATTTTATTTAGGGCGTTAAACACCAAAATCCACGTTATTCACCATAAACTAATAATTGGTGCTATTTCCCGTACTCGATATATAACAAACCCTGCGGTATTGTTATTTACCAGGTGCGATAAATAGCACCTATACTTGTTATCAGGCCCCAAGTATTTCTTCTATGCATTTTTAGAATGTGGGAAAACCTCTTCACATGGTTGCACTGATCTTACTCTTCATCTGTGTCTGTATGTGGTTGTGCAATATTCTGAGATGTGTCCTGTGGGTTTTGCAGGACTGAAGGCTGTGTCCGTCTGGTTTAATAGTCTTGGAACATTTAGGAATGTGATAAGTGTCTTTGCTGATTTAGCCCCTTCCAATGTAATTTTGCATATAATGTTATTCTTGCATGAAGATGGTACAAGCTGGTTGATTGCGCCATGTTGTGGGCTAGCCACATTCTTCGAACATTTTGCTACAATATGCCCTATGTTGTAAATGTGGTTTTGTATTGAACCTTAACTATTAGCTGTATCTTTAAATGATTCAGTGAAGGAATGGTCTTGTTTCCTCAAACTCATTTCAGTGTCAAGTGAGCATGTTTTCAGTGAGAGGACTTTCTTTCAGGTGTAACCTTTCAAAGTCTCTTTTTCTTTGCAATCATATTTTTCGGGGGTGACAACACTTCAGTGTAAAGGCATGCTTTCAGTTACCGATTAGAATCCACTCAGAACGTGGTTGTGATCCCTAAAGTGATGGGGAGCACACAGTGTTGTTTAAATGCCCCTCACACACCAACAGGCCCCTTGGTGTCATGCTTCATCATCGGGGCCTTCGCACCCCTCTACGGGATGCGGCGTGCTACGACTCACGACTACGTAGGAGCACTTGATAGTGAACTATGTGTAGGTGTGTGATTGGGGAAGAAGTGTGAGTGGTGAGGTGAGGTGAAAAAAGTGAAGTCTTTAAAAAATACCTGGCTCCTAGGAAAAAATTATTTATTATGTCCATGGCTGGTATTATTAAAAAGTGCAAAGTGAGGTTGACAATATACGTATTAGGGTATATCAACCATTAAGAGCGTCCCGATGATGAAGCATGACACCAAGGGGCCTGTTGGTGTGTGAGGGGCATTTAAACAACACTGTGTGCTCCCCATCACTTTAGGGATCACAACCACGTTCTGAGTGGATTCTAATCTGTTTAAACATATTACTAAGGGAGAACGAATCCACTTGTCTCTCTCTCTCTCTCCCCCCCCTTTTGTTATATGTAAATGCTTTCAGTTACCCTCAGTAATCTGATGCGGTGAATCTGCGTGGTCCTTTTTGTTTGTAGCATATTTTCGGAGCGCCCCTATATTGATGACACTGGCCATCTAGCCCGAGAAGGCAGTCTGACTACTTCTGCAGTTTTGTTTCGGTTTTGATACAAGATCATGTTTAGGCTCTTCATCTTGAAATAAAAGTGCTTCTTCCTCCAAGTTCATAACCTCTGAAGGGCTGTATCAGAATGCTCAAGGCTACGTGTGATCACATAGTTCCAGGCAGTCTGTTTACTCTTGAAATGATGACACGCCAAACTGCTTTCTCTGTTGTGATCTCAGAAGGCACAGATTACAAACATGATGCCGATCGGATTTTAACATGTTTGTTTGGCAATGAGGACATGAACAAAAAAGAGTCATTCATATGTGAACTGGAATATGAGTATTCAGGATTCAACAGTTGTTGATTTATCATATGTCTTTATGTGTCTGATTTGTTGTAGAAGCAGATGTTGTTTGGTGTTCTCCATTTATTGTCGCATGCAAAATCGAGTTGTATAACACTGTTCCAAAGACAATGGGCCCTACTTTAGCGCCGAACCAGATGGTGGGAAAAAACACCCCTGCATAGGGTGGAGCCCGCTTGCGGATGCCCTTTGGTCTTCAGCTACATGACCCTGATCCCTTTTCGAAACCAACATTTAAAACATGAATTAAACCTCTTTAGGGGAGAGGGGTTGGCCTAATGGCTAAGGCGCTCGACCTCGGACCTGGGGAACTCGGTTCGAGTCTCAGTAACGACGCCAAAACCCCTTGTGATTCTGGGCAAATCACTTAATCTCCCCGTGCCTAAAAAAAAAAAAAGAAAGTGTGTCCTCATGTAACGTAACTGGTGCTATGTAAAGCGCTCTGATAACTGATTCGGTTCGGTTCTAGTTCGCGCTATATAACAACTCTGCAAAAATCTTGCAATTTCAAAAACCCAGCACTAAAACAACATGCGATACACATCCTTTTTTGCCACACCTTTACAATCTGGCACCAATCCTATACAGATAAGCCAAGAAGACCAAAACAAGGCCGTAGCAAATCTAGGGTTGTGTGCATTCCTGTTAAATTGGTATGTGGCCTACTGATTTGGAATGGATGGCTTCCTTTGAAGCTGGATCAAGGCTGATTTGAATGCACTTCGTGCCACACCCCATCCAGCCACATTGGGCAGACAATGCGCTCCAAACTCAACAGGTATGATCAGGATGCAGCAGTCTCACCATGCGTGTTTGCTCCATAGTGGGTGCTTATCAAAGCCCACTTCAGAGTTACTCCAAGCAGTGTTGTCAGTTTGGTGTTCTCACCTTCGGTATGTAGTTAGCGATTCATGTTTTCACAAAGCCTCTTATTCCACTTGTAGGAAAGCTGTACAACATTAGATTTCTAGTCTATTGCCAGCAGGACCACTAAGCTGTGTACAATCACACTTTTCAGAGAACCACGTGAGACAAGAGTATCTTGGTGGATTTTTTCCCAAGGCCATGAGTTGCTTTTAACTGAAACAATTTGCATTTGACCCACTTCAAGAAATGACATATATAGAAGCTCAAGTCAGAACCATTAAGGCATTACTGATTTACTGGCCCTGAAAGATGACAAACTGCATAGGTGCATAGAGGCGTTACGTAAGTAGCAAGAGGCACCAGACTAGACTTAATCAAATCAAAAATGATATGCAAGCCAACCTATTGCACAAGTTACTACTTGTGTAACGATATATCTGTAAGAGACATTAGTTAGTATTAGATTCCTTACCTTAGAATATCCCCAGGCGTCAGACTGGATCCGGAAATTTTTGCGTAGCAGTACCCTTGCGCGTCGGTAGGCGTCGTCTGCGGCTCCGCGTCCGTCGTCGGCGTCGTGGGCGCCGTGATGACGTCGTCGGAGTACTTAGACGCCGCCTCCGCGTGCTGACGTAAGTTCTTAGACACAGCTTTTCCGCGCCAGAAACACAGAGCCATGTTAAAAGCCAACACTGGTGCCATTGAAACTAGGGCCCTGAAAGGGGACAACCCTAACCCTAGATATTGGTTCGCAGAACGGGGAGGATGGGTCGGTCGGTAAGGAATCTAATACTAACTAATGTCTCTTACAGATATATCGTTACACAAGTAGTAACTTGTGCATCTGAAAGAGACACGTTAGTATTAGATTCCTTACCTTAGAATAGATACCCCAGCAATACCAACCCCGGTGGTGGGTCTGCGAACCAAAATCACACCAGAAAGTCCCGGAGGACGGGACGGCCAAAGAAGCCATCCCTCTGGACTTGGCTGTCCAGCCAGTAGTGTCTTGCGAACGTGTGCAGCGATGCCCACGTAGCTGCCTGACAGATGTCTTGTAAGGGCACTCCCCTGCCCAGGGCAGTGGTAGTCGCCGTGGCTCGGGTAGAATGAGCCCGCAATCCAGCAGGAGGCTCCTTCCTAGCCAAGGAGTAGCATGCCTGGATACACAGGATGATCCACCGGGAGATGGTCCTCTTGTGCACCGCTTTGCCCTTCTTCGCGCCCACGTAACCAACAAAGAGTTGGTCATCCATCCGGAACTGGCGTGTGAGATCCAAGTAGAATGAGAGCGCACGTTTTGGGTCCAGACGGTGGAGCCGCTCTTCCTCTTTAGAGGGATGCTGTGGCGGGAAGAAGGTTGGCAAGGTGATAGACTGCCCGATGTGGAAGGCCGTGACAACCTTGGGCAGGAAAGAAGGTTTGGTACGCAGCACCACTTTGTCCGGATGGACAGAAAGGAAAGGCGGAGTACAAGAAAGGGCCTGGAGCTCACTCACTCTCCTGGCAGAGGTGATGGCAACCAGGAAAGCAGTCTTCAAAGTCAGAAGGCGAAGAGGACAGTTGTGAAGTGGCTCAAAGGGAGCGCACATCAGAAATGTAAGAACCAGGTTCAAGTCCCACTGAGGCATCACAAACGGAACAGGAGGAAACGTGTGTGTGTGAGGCCCTTAAGAAATCTATTAACAATAGGGGACTTGAACAAAGAAGGTTGATCAGGCAGCCTGAGAAAGGCTGAAAGGGCAGAAAGGTAGCCCTTGATAGTGCCCAGAGCAGAGCCCTGCTGGGCAAGAGAAAGAAGGAAGAGAAGGACTTCAGAAAGAGGGGCATTGAGGGGAACCACAGCCTTTGCTGTGCACCATGCCACAAATCTGTTCCACCTGCAGGCGTATACCGACTTAGTGGAGGGACGCCTGGCTGCCAGAATGATGTTACAAACTTCAGGAGGCAAGTCAAATGGCCTCAACTGTCGCCGCTCAATCTCCAAGCATGGAGGTGGAGACTGGACAGGTGCGGGTGGAGGACCGTCCCCTGCTGCTGCGACAAAAGGTCCTCCTGAAGAGGCAGACAAACCGGGGGATCGACTGACAGACGGAGTAGCTCTGGATACCAGTACCTTCTCGCCCAGTCCGGAGCCACAAGGATGACTTGGGCCCGGTCGCGCTTGATCTTTTTCAGCACTCTGGGCAGAAGTGGTATAGGCGGAAAGGCGTACAACAGACCGCAACTCCACTCGCGACGAAAAGCGTCTCCGAGCGAGTGCCGCCTTGGAAATTCCAACGCGCAGAACTGATGACATTGCGCGTTCTCTTCGGTGGCGAATAGATCTAACCAAGGCTCTCCCCATCGCAGAAAGAGGCCTTGCGCCACGTCCGAGTTCAGACGCCATTCGTGATCCATCATGCACCGACGACTGAGCTCGTCCGCCCTGACGTTCAGAGAACCTGCCAGGTGTTGAGCCACCAGGGTCACGCCCTGGCGTTCCAGCCATTGCCAAAGGCGAAGAGCCTCTTGACAAAGGATCCACGACCCCATCCACGCCTTGTTTGTTGCAGTACCACATGGCGGTGGTGTTGTCCGTGAATACCTGCACTACACTCCCCCGGACAGAGGGGAGGAATGCCTTCAGTGCCAGACGAATCGCCCGGAGCTCCAACAGGTTGATGTGGAGCCGGGTCTCCGCCGGAGACCAGAGGCCTCTGATCTCCGCCTCTCCCAAGTGGCCTCCCCAGCCCTGGAGGGACGCGTCCGTCACAACTACGTGCTCCGGTTGGGGAAGGGAGAGGGATCTGCCGCTGACCCAATCGCGGACCGTAAGCCACCACTGCAGCTGTCTCGCAGTGCCCTCCGAGATCAGGACGTGGTCGGATAGGTTGCCCTGATGCTGGGCCCACTGAAACTTCAGGTCCCACTGCAGAGCCCGCATCCGCCACCTGGCGTGATGCACCAGTAGGATGCAGGAGGCCATCAGCCCCTGAAGCCGCAGCGTCAACCTGACCGAAACCCGGGATAATGGCTGAAAGATGGGAATCAGAGCCTGAATATCCCGGACCCGCTGTTCGGGCGGATAAACCCGAAACCGCGCCGAGTCCAGAACCGCTCCGATGAAGAGGAGCTTCTGAGAGGGGCACAGGTGTGACTTCGGCACATTGATGGAGAACCCCAGCTGGTGCAGGAGGTCCGCCGTCGTCTGGAGGTGGCTGACGACTGTCTGGGGCGAGCCCGCCTTCAACAGCCAGTCGTCGAGGTAGGGGAAGACTGAAACCCCTAACCTGCGCAGATGAGCTGCGACCACCGCCATCACCTTTGTGAACACCCCTGGGGCGCTGGTAAGGCCGAAGGGGAGCACGGTAAATTGAAAGTGCTCGTGGCCCACCATGAACCGCAGGTAGCGCCGGTGGGCAGGCAGGACGGGGATATGAAAGTAAGCGTCCTGCAAGTCCAACGCTACCATCCAGTCTCCTGGGTCCAGGGCAGCCAGAACCTGAGCCAGTGTCAGCATCTTGAACTTCTCCTTCCGGAGGAAGCCGTTGACGTTCCTTAAGTCCAAGATAGGGCGTAGGCCCCCTTTGCCCTTCTTGGGTACCAGAAAGTAGTAGGAGTAGCAACCACACCCTACTTCTGGCCCAGGAACGCGCTAGATGGCCCCCTTGGCCAAGAGGGCCGTAACTTCCTCCTGCAGAAGTCGCAAATGATCCCCCGATACACGGTGGTTCTGCGGTGGCATGGCTGGAGGAGTCGCCTCAAAGGGGAGGGAGTAGCCCCTTCGGACGATTTGCAGCACCCACCTGTCCGATGTGACAGTGCGCCAGTGGAGGTGGTGATGGCGAACCCTGCCCCCCACTGGCGTCACATGGGCCTGAAAGCACGGACTAGGAGGGTTTTGAGGCGGATGCTGCGGGGGAAGGTGTGGACTGACCTCGCCGCTGCCCCCGACCGCCCAGACGGCGGTTCCCACGGCCGCCACCGCGTTGGGTATTGCCCTGCGGTGTGTGGCTGGCGGCACGTGTGGGCGCACCCCTTCCGTGGCCACGAAAGGAGTGAAAGGCAGCCGATTGCTGGCGCTGGCCCGAGAGGCCCAAGGACTTGGCCGTAGCCCTGGAGTCCTTAAAGCGCTCAAGCGCATGGTCTGCCTTGTCGCCAAAGAGGCGACGGCCATCGAACGGCATGTCCATGAGCGTGCTCTGGACATCTGCCGAGAAGTTGGCGGACCTCAGCCAGGCGTGGCGTCTGACCGCCACCGTCGTTGCCATCGCTCTACCTAGCGAGTCGGTGGTATCCAGCCCACACCTGATGGAATACTTGGCTGCATCCCGGCCCTCCACAAGGGCTTGGCCGAGTTTGGCCCGTACCTCCAACGGACACTCTGGCAGCACTTCCGCGACCTTATCCCACACAGAGTGGGTGTAACGTCCCAAGAGGCAGGCGGTGTTGGAAGACTGCAGGCCTAGGCTGAGGGATGAGAAGATCTTCTTCCCATACTGGTCATACCTCTTGGATTCCCTGTACGGCGGGGCCGACGGGAATGCGGTCTGGGAATTGGAGGCCTGGATGACCAGGCTCTCAGGGGTAGGGTGGGAGGACAGGAAACCTGGGTCGCCCGGGGCTGGGCGGTGGCGTCTGGACTCGTTCCTATCTACGGGCGAACCCGTAGCGGGCTTGGACCAAGTGCCCAGAAGAACATCGGTTAAGGCCTCATTAAAGGGCAGCAGAGGCTCGGCTGAGCTTGACTGCGGTTTAAGGACCTCAGTGAGGAGGTTAGTCCTCACGGCCGCGACGGGGAGCTCAAGGCCCAAGGCCTTGGCAGCCCTCATCAGCACCACACTATATGTTGCCCCCTCCTCCGAAGCCACGGTAGGAGGGGAGACAAAACCAGTGTCTGGAGAGGTGTCCAGGCCACTGGCCTCCCCAAGGTCTCCTGTCCAGTCCTCATGAGACTGACACTGCCTGGTCAGAGGGTCCTCAGACCCCTCCCAGTCCTCTTCATCACCCATCTCCTGAAACTCAGGGTTCTCAGCTAATGGGGCCTGTTCATAGAAGTGAAACTCCCCAAACGACGTCTGGAGCGGCGCCCATCAGGGCCGTCCCAGCGCCGGAACAGGAACGAAGGTGGAACCGGGGACGGCGCCGGAGGCGACACCTGAGGGTCCGACGCCGGGGAGGTCGTAAGGTCCACCGGCGACGAACCAGATCCCGAAGGAGGTCCAGCGGCGTCCTGCAGCGCCGGGCCCGAAGGCGCCGGCAGCGCTGGAACAACTGAACCCCTCGGCGCCGGGCCCGAAGGCGCCGGCGTCGTCGGGATAACGGGAACCTGTGGCGCCGTGCCCGAAGGCATCGGCGACGCCGGGGCCGAAGCACCCGACGGCGTCGGGGCAGATCCCCCCGACCCGCTAGGGGTCCCAGACGGGTCCGCTGGGCCCGAAGGCGCCGCGGAGCCCGTCTGAGGAGAGAGTTTCCTCATGGCCATGAGGAAGCGCTAGATCTCCTCCGGCGTCGCGTTGAGCCCATGGACCGTAGGGTATGGGGCTGGACGCGGCGCCCACGACTCAAGCGGAGCCGCGTGGGCGGTGTCACCCGAACCCCCGGCCGCATCGAGCGAGCGTCGGGGGGAGTCCGAGGAGCGATGACGCCGCTTGGACTTCTTGTGCCGCTTACCTGACGACGACTTCGACCCGGAGGAGTGCGGCCTACCCTCGGAACTGTGGTGGCTCCGAGCCCGCGACCTGTCCCTCGACCTCCCATGGGATCGGGACCTCTCGCGGCGCGGGACCGACTGCCGGAGTTCGAGCCGCCTGCGGGACCGCTCCCGTCTGGCCTTCGAAGAGAGGGCCCGGCAGTCGGAGCAGGCCTTGTCGTCGTGGTCGACGCCGAGACAAGATAAACACACGCGGTGAGGATCCGTGACCGACATCAGGCGGTCGCAATCATCGCAGTGCTTAAATCCGGGCATCCCTACGGCACCGTCGGAGTCGATAGACTTCAAGAACAATCAAAAGTGATCAAAAAGTTAGTCAAAAAATGACTAGGGTTACTGCTTTTTCCAGATCTGCGCTTGCTGGCGCGGAAAAAAGAAGAACTGACGTCAGCACGCGGAGGCGGCGTCTAAGTACTCCGACGACGTCATCACGGCGCCCACGACGCCGACGACGGACGCGGAGCCGCAGACGCCTACCGACGCGCAAGGGTACTGCTACGCAAAAATTTGCGGAACCAGTCTGAGGGTTGGGGATATTCTAAGGTAAGGAATCTAATCCTAACGTGTCTCTTTCAGATATAGTCCTCTAGGCCATGATACCACTGTCAGTCACACACCAAATTCCCATTTTGGGTTGCCCTGTATCTCTTATTTAAGAGGTAATATTTTAAACCTCTAAAGAGCAATGGGTTGGGGTTGCTACACTGAACAACTGCCAGTGGTTAGACTTATTGCAAGTAGCCTCCCATCACCTTTTGTGTGCTTGATATAAAGTTGTAAATGGGTAAGAGTATGCTTAGGCGTGGGCCCCTTTGCTCACTGTGCCACTGGAACCAGCTGCACCCAACTGAAGAGCCCTAATCAGGGTGAAACCAGTCTTAGAGGTTGCCTGGGTTCCAGGGTCAAGACTGATTTGGATATAGCTGGGTACAAACTGAGGTGGTATTGCGGACTAAAAACCAATGGGTTGGAGTGCTACCCCGAGCGATGGCCGGTGGTTAGATTTAATGCAAGCAGCCTCCCATCACCTTTTGTGTATTTGATATGTTTTAACACTCCCCTGACTGATCATCCATGATCCTGTCCACAGATGACAGTCAATGATGGCATAGCATAATGTGTATTTGTAAAGCGCATGTTCACCTTTGGGTCTCTTATCACTCAAATAACAGATATTTGTTGTAACTCAACACACTGTAACTCAACTTATCAACCTTGAAAGGCTTAGCGAACGACAGCGACAAAGGCTTACGGTTGAGGTTGTGCAAGAGGCCTGGACTGTTAGAGAAAGCAGAAAATTGTCAAAATGACGAAAGTGAGATATATTTTTTAAATGCAAGTAGTTTGCTCAATCATTTAGAAAATGTGCACCATGGTATTGAAGGATAATGCACCAACCAAAGCACAGATCAATCACTAGAGTGGATAGCATGCTGATGCCTTTTCTGATGGTGTAATGGAGAACTTCTAGTTGGGTGAAGGTACACCCGTCATCATGGTTGGCAGCAGATACCCAAGGGGTGGGCAGTGGATTACTGTATTTTCAAAGCAGTTTTTAAGTGGATATACCACAGATCTGAATCTCTCAGCATGCCATAAATGCATTAAACCAGTATCATCAACCCCTCTCTGTTCTCAGTCCCTCTTGATCTGACTCTTCAGTATGGAGGTTGAGAGTGTAGGCCTCCAGCTTCTAAGACTTCCCACATTACCTGGCTGTAGCAGTGAGGTCTCCAAGAGAACACTTAACACCCATAAGGCTTTTTCAGATTACTATGCATACTTTCAGGGTATATGCCCGCAACAATGTAAAGGGGTAAGTCATCTGCAGTTCCTCCTTGATTTTTATTTAACTTGGGTTTAGTGGATTCAACCCTTTGGTTCCAGTCAATGGAGTTCCAATAAGGCTTTCAGGGATCTGGGATGGGGACCACATTTGACATTTTTTCAGCATTACAGGCTGCAGCAAGAGACAATAAATGCAGACGGCGTTGTGGTAAGTGGTCTATCAATTTTACTTTCTGTCTCAGCATATTTAAAGGACTTCTCAGCATACTAATAGATTGATTCTTGTGCTGGTAGAGTTTTCGTTTTTGAGAATTCAGCAGATCATATGGGGTGGTTAGGTGTGCCTCGATCCACTAACAGCTGAAACAATAGAGATTGACGAGGAAATGTTCAAATTATTTATCATTAATCCTGATTGCTCCAAGTCTTATTTTCTAATGAAGGAGACTGATGAGGAGTTTAGATTACTCATAGATAATCTTCATTAACTCTTAATCTAAAACATCCCTCTCTGATGTAATCTCTATTACACCTGACTGGACTTGGCTGAGGCAGAACCCAGTATTTCTACCAGGAAGGTGGCCATTTCGTTATGGAAAGGTCCATGGAGTGAAATTTTTTCAAAGATAAAGAAAAGTATATTAGCACAACTGTTGATCCTGGCTACAGATGCTTCCAACAACAACGTTCCTAAGTCCAGTAATGACTTAAACGGGGAGGATACGACTGGGAAATGAAACAGTGGATCAACTAGGTAGGTGGGTAATCTGAGCATCTGAAAAGCTAAACATAGCACAGACAATATTAAAACACGTCTTCTAAAGCTTTGAAAAACATTTAAGCTGTGCTGTCAGTCCATGTTAAAGTACCCTGTGTAGAAAAAAGGCAATATGGCAGGGAGCTAATAATTAGAGAGGTCAAAGTTGAACAAACCTTGTGAGTAGGTACAGTATGGTTGTCCTGCCTCTCGGTCAACAGGTGATGTTTAATATAGTCACTGATAAAATAATGAGTCCAGCTAGGATAAGTTAACCACTTGGGTCATACCTTTATGTCTGATCAAGTAGCGCCCCAAGACGATGAGCAGGCACAAAAGGAGGAAGACGATGACAGCAACAACTCCACCAATCACTGCATGGTCAATGCTAGAAGTTGAGGGAATTGGACTGGGATCTATGTGGGGAGGGTGAGAAGGAAAGAAAAGTTTGAAAGAGAGAGCGGGAGAGAAGTAGAAGAGAAGCCCAGTTTGAAAGTGAGAGAAGGTCAGTATAAGAGATCGAGAAAAAGAATATAGCGAGAAAGAAAGGGATTGAAAGAGAATGAAAGAGGTTAAGGGAGATGAAGGGATCAAAAAGAGGAGAAATAATTAATGCTTACTGATACACAGTTACCTGAAAACATACAATCATTTGACCTGGTCCGGACCCCTCTGATGATCTGTACCAGAGTTGGGAATAGTAGACAGGAGATCCTGCGTGCTGAATTTACCAGAAATATATTACTATACTCATTTTAGATGGTAATTCAAATACCCCACAGACCGCCTCTGGCCATGCTGAAAGCTTTGCCACTGTCATTCAAACAACGTAGATCAATGTCCATTACAGGCACTCATAACGACACATGATCAGTTAGGACTTTGTAAACACATCAGCACTCCATGAACACGTCTGTATACTGTGCAACATTGGAAAAGCTTTAAATGTTGGAATGCATTACAGCGAAGGAACCATACAGAGCAAAGACACTTGAACGAATGGAATAGTAAATACTTGGAATTTCTACACATTGAGTGCTCATTCAGGTATCAACAAAAGAAATACAGGCCTGATTTAGAATTTGACCAATGGTACTGCGTCTATCAGGATGATGGAGGACCACTGCGCTACCTGTCAATTCTAATCACTGAAAGGAACTGCCGTAACAATGATTCCTGTTCTATGTACACAATGTTTGGCAGTCAGGTGCTGTCGCTTTTGATGGCCGTCCACCGACTCTATTACATTTTTTGTTTCTCATAAACTAACTCCCAGAGCTGATCGTTGTTTCTAAAAAACAAAAAAACGAATGGCACTTTGCCAAATAAGGAATTTTACTGAAGGAGATGGAAATAAGCGAAGCAGCGGATCTTACATGTAATACTCGCTGAGCCTGTGCCATGCCTCGAGAATGGACGAGGTGTGAGTGAACTTTGATATGGAAGACAGAATTCTGGCCTTTGAAAGGAAGACTGCTTTGACTGTGCAAGTAAAGATTAAGGGGTGGAGGAACCCCCACTCCACTTGTATGGACAGCATTACCAAAATCTAAGCACGAGAGAACTAGCACATTGTCAGCAATTATCAAATGGGTAGGAGTAAGAAAGTGTTTGATCTTTTAAAGGGGGCACAGATGAAAATGATGGGCCAGATACACTAAGTGGTTGCATTGCCCATGCGTCATGCAAGGTGACGTAAGCCCTTAACTGGGATTTACTAAGCTACGCAGTCTACCTTGCATGACTCTGAATGGTTTAGTAAATCCTAAGTAATGCAAGCCAGTGCATTTTGCTGCTTTGCGGCAGGGAGGTGTTCCATGGGTGGTGTATGGGCATCCCCAAATTTGCAGAGAGTTGTAAACCTGTGAATTCATCAAAATGGTATGCCTCTCAGATCCAGACGTAACTAGGTGAACTATGTTTATTTCTCCTCCTTCCTTTTTTTATGTGTAATGCATTCTGCATCACATACAGAAAAAGGAAAATGTCTTAAGAATTTTTTTGTGCAGGAAGGTGTCCCGAAACAATTATGCTCGTAACGAAGGCACCCTTGCATAATGTTGGAAGTGCAGGTGTGAACAAAGGCTCCTATTGAAATCAATGGCACTGACCCCAGCAGAGCACCATCTAATAACACATTAATGGGAGAAATCCTCTAACACCTAGGAATTGACTGTACATTACCTTTAGGTCTATGGACAACATACATCAACGTAACTGTGTTGGGAGGGTTGAATATGATGCCAATGAATGTCACGATATGTGCAGGCCCCAGAACAGTAATATCAGTAAATGCAGTGTGAGCGTATGCCACCGCTTGTACCCACACAATGCCCGTCAATGCAATGTCAATGTATACTGTAACTTGTGCCTGTCCAGCAGTGCCATCAGCAACAATGACACCAATGTATTCAGTGATCCATGCTCATATGATAATATTGTTTTCTTTTTTTTAAATTTATTTATGGTATTTCAAACACATAATACATCATGACAATGAAAAAAATGCAGATGCGGTCTAAATAGCACTGGATGGAGATCCTGGATTGGAATATAATTTGCCATCAGGTTCATCAACACAAGTTCATGAATTACTTATACAAAAAAGACACAGGGTTAAACAAGCACTTCCTTAGTAAAATTCTCACTTATTGTTCTTGTATACTGCATCTGCAGTTACAAGGTCAACATATCATCTCGCGCAGACAACCCCACAAGTAACCTAACTCTGGGAATCAAATTTTCCAGAGGGGAGCGACATAGGTATGTTCAACTGACTTCACCTATCATTTCTGCAGCAGTATCTCTCGTTGTTACGTTATCACCCAGTCCAGCCAAGAATGTCTGGTAAGGGTGCCATATTTCCTTAGGGTGGCTCTGTGGCGGGAGGAGTTTTCAGTAGGTATCTGATTGTGTATTGCAGTAAGCCATATCAGCATGCCATTCCTTTAGCACTGGTAATGGACCTCAGGCTCAGAGCATTGCGACTCTTCCTTGCGCTAATAGCAAACCAATGGTCACTAGGCGCCTCACATTTCAGTGTATCTCCTTGTCATACCCTAACAATGCCACAAGCGAGGTCAATTCTAATGTTATCCCAGTGATGGACTTAAATTCTTTAAATACGACCAGCCAGATGTGGCAATTCCTTAGGGCCATGGATCCTATAGCGTGCGTGTGCAGAGTGGGCTGTCCTATAATACATTTCTAGGTCTGGGGCATTTAGTCCCCTTAAAGACTATGGTAAAATAATTGTCTCGCAACTTACCCATGGCTGTTTGCCGGCCCAAGCTAGGCGATTTAGAAGCATTTGGAGTTGTTGAAACAGCATTCCGGGCAAAAGTATTGGTATATTTTTAAATAGAAACACAAACCGGGTTAAAATTACCATTTTCATTATGGCTATACGTCTGGCAAAAGACAACTGCAATCCGATTCATCTTTTTAAGTCCTCTGGTAATTTTTTTTGTAGCTTTGCTGTAATTCTCAAGTACAACGTCTGTGTGCACTTGTATCCCTATATAGCGGACAGAGTCCCCTGACCATCGGACCAGGAACACCAATGGCACCGGCCTCATGGCCTTGCTATGCGGAAAAATTGTGGACTTACTCCAGTTGATCTGCAACTCGGAATAATCTCCGAACTGGGCCACTTAATTCAGCAGCACTTTGAGAGTACGCTCCGGTTTTCATGTATACAGTTAGGGTATCATCGACATAATGAGTTTGTAGCCCGGGAATCTCAGACCTCTGTGAGCATGATATTCGCATAGTGCACATGCCAACGGCTCTGCGACCAAGGCATATAGCAAGGGGGACAAGGGCCAACCTATCTTGTGCCTCTCTCAATTACAATGGAGTTGAGATCATATAATTAATTCTCAGTCTCACTGTCAGTAGTATATAAAGTACCATCACCAGTTGAACAAATACTTCCCCGACTCTTGTATGCTGCAATACTTTTATCATGAAGCGCCATTCCAGAGTCAAATGCTTTCTCAGCATCGAGAAAAATTGCAGCTTCACGTACCTCGGGGTCAGTCTCTGAATTGCGCCAAATAACTTTAGGAGATTTGATGATAGACTACGCCCCGGGATAAAACCAGCTTGCACTGCGCCTATTAGTCCAGTGAGCAATGGTGTCAGACATTTAGACACTCTTTTGGCATATATTTTAATATCCACCATCAGCAGGGACAGTAGTGGATAGGAGGAACATTCTTCTGCAGGTTTACCTGGTTTAAGAATCCTGACGAGTAGGGCCTCTTGCATAGTAGGGGGAATGCAGCAATCTGTGCCCATTTCCTTAAATAGGGAAATCAGGTGTGGGATGAAAAGTTTGTGATATGCTTTGTAAAAAGCTACAGTAAGCCCGTCCGTACAAGGCACATTCTCTGAAGGCATATTTTTTAGTGCAGCATAGATTTCTCCGGGACTAAGAGGGGCCATAAGGAGCTCCCCAAGCTCGTTTGTAAGCTGCTACATAGTGATAGGTGCAAGGTAATACGACGCAGTCCAATCCTCAGAGATGGTTCGCAATCAGAGTAATATGTGACAAATAGGTCTAATACTTGCTGAGCTATTCAGGCTTCTGCCCATTCTCGTCCTGTACGTCAGTGATAGCATTCTCATCTTGGCAGAGCGTAATAAAGTTGCAAGCATGGCACAGGTCTTTCACCCTCTCCATATGCCCTGGCAACAGCTTATTTACCTAAATGGTTAACTTCATGTAGTGCAGTTTCATGACAGTCATCTAACTTACAAAAGAACAACTAGAGAGTAAGGAAAAATAGAAAGGCTACTTGTCCTTTTCCCTGGGTAATATGCAAACAAACAACGTGAACAAGTCCTTAGTAGATTTTAGGTCGTAGTTCCTGACCTGTACCTTCGACGGGAAGCGCAAACAACAAATGATTGTTTTAGGAAGCCCAGCTGGATTACCGAGTGCAATAAAGCTGTGCTTCAACGCCTGAATTACAGCGGAGCGGGTTGTTGTGTGAGAAGTGAAAAGTGCTATGTGAAGTGAAATTACGTGATAAAAATATCTCTAGAAGATGCCCTTGTAAAAGTTTTAATAGAAAGGTCCTGGGACATAGGTAAAAACATCGTCGAGATATGCATGAGGTTTAAAATGTACCTCTATATCCCTGAGAAAGTGTAGGTCTACTAGTTTCAGCCTTCAGGTGTGCTCAAGAGGCTTTCTTCAGGACCAAGTTTAAGTGTGTGGCCACTCACATGGTACCACAGTCTGCTTAAGATCAGCGCTCTAGTTCACGGGGGAAGTGTGGGCTTCGCTCTCCTGATCACGTGAGGACGTGACCACTCCCTCCGTCCTCCTACTAGTAACAGTAAGACCCTCCACACACCGCACAACGGCGGGATCCGGTCCACAACGTAGGTTACAATGATATCTAGCCCCAGACACAAACGTGAGTACATTCGCCCGTTAACAATAAGCAGGAGCCACGATGCGAGTAAGTTCATTATCACAACTGTTGTCTCTGCTTTTCACTCCTTTGTAGGTTCCGAATTGGGTGTAGCATTGTATAAATGGATCATGTGGCGTATTTCGAACAGAGTCAAAGTGAGGTTGCTTTCATGTCGTCAGTCAGTACGTCCCGTTCGTCTTTCTGTGTTTAATGTGCTCTCTTGAACAAAATTATGCGCAACCACTAGATACTTCATTTAATCCTCACCAAATGTGCCATAACGCGAAACATTTGAACCTTACAAATATTTCACCATTGAGTAGCACGCATAATCTAATAACAGACTTGATGTGCCTTTATCTCTGATTTGCATTTAAATATGCACCACCCGGGCACATTGCAGCCACGCTTGGTTATTTTTCAGATAGCCATCATGCATGCATTCACTATGTCACATGAATGATGCCATCTTTGCTGTCTTCCTAGCAATGTGCCCACTACTCTTCACATGGAGGTGCGCTATTAAGTAAGACACGCATGATATGTTTGAATATAAATGGAAATGTCGCAGTGTTCTTTTCTTTTACAGGTACTCCCCGTACAGGATTTTTAAGTAACAACATCCCACCACACTCACAGTGCACTTTAGGGCGTGTGCTGATATTTACACCACAGTGGCTTTATATACCCTTTTGTGCCACAGACTTAGACTTGGTCCTGAAGAAAGCCTCTTGAGCACACCTGAAGGCTGAAACTAGTAGACCTTCACTTTATCAGGGATATAGAGGTACATTTCAAAGCTCATGCATATCCCAACAATGTTTTTACCTATGTCCTAGGACCTTTCCAATAAAACTTTTACATGGGCATCTCCTAGAGACATTTTTATCACGTAATTTCACTTCACATAGCACTTTTCACTTCTCACACAACAACCCGCTCCGCTGTAATTCAGGCATTGAAGCACAGCTGGATTGCCCTCGGTAATCCAGCTGGGCCCAGATGATGAAGCATGCCACCTACTAGGTAGGTGGGTGAGGGGTTTCCTAAAACAACCATTTGTTATTTGCGCTCCCCTTCGAAGGTACAGGTCAGGAACTACGAACTAAAACTTACGAAGGACTTGTCCACGTAGTCATCTAACTTAGCCTTAATCTTGCCCGTATCCTTGTGTTGTTTATCAAGAGCTGCAATTTCATTTTCAATGCTAGCTAGGTGGTTACTTACTGATCTAAGAACACTTGCATGTTTGGATGGAGTGATACAGCGTATATAAATTTTAAACGTTTCCCACCCTGTTGAGACCTTGTCCACTGAGCCTATATTGACTGCAAGGAACTTTGTAATAGTTTGTGCTAGCTCGTCACGGAATACCGAGTCTAGAAGGTAGTACGTGGGAAAAGCCAAGAGAATGCAGTGGGGCGTGGGGTACACAATTCCAGATTCAGAACGACCGGGGAATGGTCCAAATATGTACGTGGTAGTGGCCTACACCACCATACCCATGAGTCCAGTTTTCGTGATACCAACCAATAATCAATTTGAGTATGCGTGTTGTGCACACAGGAATAATAGTGTGTGAGCCCCCCTTCCATAGGTGATCTGTGGCGCCAAATATCCACAAGGCCCTCCTGCTGCATTAGACCTACTAGCACTCGGGAAGCAGCTGAAGGTCGCCCAGCAGCACCGCTAGATCTATCGAACTCTGGGTTTAATATGCAATTAAACCCTTGCCCCCATAACTGAGGTAAGTCTCCAAGGGTAAGTAGGCGATCATTAAGGGTATGATAGAAGTGAGGATCATCAAAGTTCGGGCCATAAACCTCAACTAACAGGATCTCTAGATCACCTTTGTGACACTAAGCCTCCACGTACCTGCCAGCTGGATCTACACAGATCTCTTGAATTTTGATAGCTCATGCCCCTACGCACCTAGATCACGGCCTCTGTCATGCGTAGGGAAGCCTGCCGCAATGCATTGGCCCTGCACTCTGTGCTGCGTCAAACCCCGTTCCCCGGGCTCAAGTGCATATCTTGTAATACTGCCACATCTACCTGGTGTCTCTGCAGGTAAGCAACAACCTTATGGACACTATCGCCTCCCTTTGCAGGTCACCCACGATTCAAAGCCAGTTTCAACTAATTTACAATGTTTAGTCAGCCATCCCCGTTTAGCTGTGGCAAAATTGAACTTTGTAAAGACATGAACATAATAACCTCCACACCTGTGTGCACCCCCAAACACAGCAAAGCAGTCTCTCACCCAGTCCCTCACCATCTCCCTAAACAATTTCCAGAAACATAACTGTGTGGTACACACCTGAGTGCAGATGCTGCCTGACCCATTGAGCTAACCAGCATACCCTTTCTGAGAGCCATCTGTTCAACATAGTATGCATATATATAAGAGCTTGGTTTAGCAACCTTAAAATATGTGCTTCATCCCCAATGTATAACATAAGCATGTTGAGTGGTCAAGTAAGACCAAGTCTACAATAACCTTATACAGGGCAGTTCCCCCCGGATCCCTCTAATCATGCAGAGTGGAGCCTTCTGCAATTAGAATCAGTACCCAAACAGAGAAGAGGGAAGGAGGGGACCCCCCCAGAATCTGTCAGAGGGTTTCCCCGGCATGGAGATGCCCCTCCCCACCCTTATATATTGCCCAGGGGGCACAGCCAAATAACCTGCATTAGGAGGCAAAATTCTAGTCTTCTATGTCTTGGGTATTTAAGGCTTCCACACTTTCCAATTTAGGGGAATGCCAGCGTGTCCCTCCGTCCTCCCTACTCCTGAGGAACTGCATTATTTATTTCGGCTCACTGAATATGGTTGCTTTACCATCTATCATTACACGTAGACTAGCAGGATATAGCATATTATAATCAATTTGGAGTTCCTGTAGTCTTTTTTTAGCCTGAGTGAATAGTGTCCCTTGAAGATGTTGCGTTAAATCTGGGTACAGTGATATCTGGGAGACCTCGTACCCGAGTACCACCAATTCACATGCTTTCAGTGCAACATACCTGTCTTTATAATTCAAGAGCCATGATATAATCTGGCGTTGTTGGGCGGCAGGAATCTGCCACAGGGTACGAGACCTGTGGGATCACTCCACTATAAAATTGTCAGAGGTCTCTCGCCCAGCATTTCAGTAAGGAGCTGTTCCACAAAATGTTCCATGTTGGTGATGTCTCCACAATACTTACTATGATCAAGTTATTTCACCTCAAGTGATCCTCTAAATTCTCAGTCTTGGACTGCAAAGCAGACACCAGCTTGTCAACTTTATTTTGAGTGGCGGACATCAATGTTTGCTCACCTTCAGACTCGAAAACGCGCTGTACCACTGTGTCCAGCTGCTCTGTATTCCCATTGTCGCTATTGTTTTCAAATATGGAAGCTATAGAGGTATTGTTGATGCCACAATTACACAGCAGGGAATCTCAGACCACCCGTAAAGTGAGGCCTGCTCAAGTGTACAGCTCCAGGTGCAACGTGCATCTCAAAAGGCAACCCAAAACTTGCAGTGTGCAGTTGGTGACTGCCTCCCAGGGCTAAGTTTGTGTCAATGTTTTAGGCCTTGTAGCTTTTACCGGAGTGTCCTCAAACTTAGCTGCAGGTATTGCGTCAATCACAGGAGAGGGGCAGCAAGGTCTTAAGCCAGCGCCGCAGTAAAGGACTCCACCAGCAGCGCGATCCGCCATGTGCACAAGGAGCCGGGGATAGGAGCTGAGCAGTGTCTGTACGGGAAGGGGAGCAAAATTTCATATCACAGCACTGTATTCATCTAGTGCAGTCGCCAACACAATCTCACTCCTGATGTTTGCACCGGTAGCCGTGTGGCTCAGCAGCACATACTCAGAGGTTAGTTGGGCTCCAACAGTGGCCACTGCAGTCAGGACCACAGTCGTCAGCACCCTTCAATGCAGGCCGCAGCATATGTGGGAGTAGGTACCACAGGCCCCACTGGACGCAACAGCTCGCTAGTCACTTGGTTCTTCTCCTTTCTACTGAGACTGATCTCGGTCTCTCCCCTCACTACCTTCCACCAGGCCAGCAGCTCCAGCACTTCGCCACAGCATCTTCACCAATCTCCAGCACTTTGACTCCAGCCAGGGGCCCTTGGCAATGCATCAGGTGCGCTGCTGCTCCTGGAGGCACAGTGGTGCCGGCGATGAGGCCCATGCAGCAGCCTGCCCCCGGGCGAACCCTGGCCCAATGCCCTCCGTCTCAGGCCTCTATAGTGCTGTAGGCTTCAGGTCTGATCTTTGGAGCAGAGTGTCACCAAGCCTCAGTTTAGCCGCACCATGAGGTCCGATGGGCTCAAGGAGACTCAGGCATTCATTCAAGCTAGGAGTCTTGTATGATAAACACCAGGATCATGAAAGCTAGTTAATCAACTGTTGGAGCCTGCTTACAATGTGGCCATCTTGGAGCTAGGCAAGCTCTGTCACCATCATACGATAATATCTTGACACACACACACACACACACACATTGGGCCACGCTAGCTCTCCCAGAGGGCAAGAGCAGTCTGTGTCATTATTAAATGACCGCTTGTGTTGATCCACAAATGTAATATTTTTTTGGAATGTAGCAAAGTGTTTTATTGTACCTCATGAACTGTATGACTGCCCACACTTGGTTCATCAAGAGATTTTGAGTAGATACATTCTGAACAGGCCCTCCCAGCCACATAACTGAACCAACTTGTCCCTGTTCTGCCACATGATTGTTGCTATAATCTAGTGAATAGTGTTGTATTCTGAGATTTACATTGCCATGTAAGTCAGCCTAGGTCTTCCTAGCTGCTCAGCCAGAGTGAGAGATGGTGACGGAATGTTGGTGTGCCTGTGATGAATGGAATGCCTGGGTGCCTGTGTGTGTGAGTGGGTGACAGTTGGAGATGGGCTGAGCAGCTAGGCAGGCTGCTCCTGGTGGGGCTGACAGGAACTGGCATAGGAGAACTAGAACTGGATATAGAGTTGTACCAGATTGATCTCTGTTTATCCTACTTGAGGTGGATCAATAAAGAAGACTTCATGAAACCTACAACCAGACTACAGGTGTCTTCTTATGCAAACCACAACATTATTTTTGGCGACGAGGAGGACAACAAATAGTCCCGCCCATGTGCGTGACCCCGGAGCAATAAAAAATAATCTCTTAAGCTGTCTTCTTTGGAGTCCTGCATTGACACTTAAGAGAAAATCAAGACAAATAATGCAGCCTAACACTTCTACGGCTACAAAGGCCACCACTTCATCTAAACAGTGAAAAGAACAGCCAACAATGTCAGATTTTACACATTTTTACCAGGTTTCCTTCATAGAGAAAACTCCCCTTCACCAAAATCCTTGAAATGATAGAGAGGAAGGGTTGGACAGACAAGCCCCCATAGGCTGCCATTATGTGTCTGGAAAAGGGATACCGTGCCTTTAAGGAACTCTCCAGAGACCCTCGGTATCCCAGGATGCACAGCCAAAGTCCTTTTACTTTCAGTCCTATTTTCCGTCTCCTGCTAGCAGGACCCTGGAGCATTGAGCTCTCCCTTTTGGGGTATTTCTTCAATTGTTGACACTTTTCAAGTGTTTTGAGTGTTTCACTCAATGTCTGGGGTCTTCCTATTCCTTTTACTGTGTTTTTTAGCCAGTTTTGCCCACTCTTTGTCGAAGATGCCTGCCTTATTCGACAAGTGCCCTGAGTGTGCCAGGAAGAAGGCTAAATCTGACCCCCACAGAGTATGCATTCTCTGTCTCCCTTCCTTCCATGTCCCTGAAGCCTGTGAGATTTGTCAATCTTTCTCCAGGAGGACCTTGCGTGACAGGGAGAAGATTCGACTCCAAGGCCGGGAGCAGAGGAGACATCAGTAACCAGGTGGGTCTGGGCATGGAGGGACTCAGTCATCGTCGTCTGCCGCACGTTCCGTCACCGCCTACGAGGCCTCCACTGCCTAGGACTCCGCTTCTGCCTCCGCAGCTCCCGCCTCCTGTAAGGCCAGCGGATCGTCCGAGGCCTAGGAGGTCTAGATCACGGTCCAGAGGGAGACATAGATCACGGAGTGACCGTCGGTCTTCGACACGGTCCCGCCATCGTCAACGGAGGGATAGGTCACGGTCCCGTCATACAGACTCTTCAAGTGGCCGGAGATATTCTCCCACCTTGTCTGATTCCCCCCATATGAGGGTGTCACCGGTGGATGACATCGTAACATTTCAGGAGGTGCTATTGAGAGGGGCAGCGAAGTTGGGGATCACTTTGACGGTACCAACACCTTCTACGTCGGTGATATTTGAAACCTTACGCAAGTAGCATTTGTCGCGCCCCTTGTTGCCCTTGGTGCCAGGACTGAAGGAACCGACTATGGAGCTTTTTCTGACTCCGGCCTCAGTGAAAACAGCTCCGTCCTGGCTGCAGAAAAAGTACAGGCCCCCAGATTCCCATCCGGGGATCCTCAGATCAGATCCGGTACCGGATTCTGTTATCGTAACTGCGGCCAAGAAGCAGCATGCTACTGCCCCGTCTTCTACGGTGCCGCCGGATAAGGAAAGCCGTCAGATGGACTCAGCTGGACAGAAAGTCTGCGGGACGGCGGCCACCTCCATGAAAGCGGCGAGTGCCTCGGCGCTCTTGAGTCGCTACGACCACTCTTTGTGGGAGTCCCTGGAGCTACTCCGGAGGGATAGGAGAGAAGACTTCCAGGAGATTTTGAATGAGGGTATGATGGTCTCCAATCAGGTCATCAGCTCTGCGACTGACTCCTCTCTCCTGACGGCTCATGGTTACTGCCATGGCATCAATTTACGTGACATTCCTGGTTGCCCCTTACATCTCTCAAACCAGAGGCGCAACAGTGAGTCGCTAATTTACCATTCTCTGGCTCGACTCTCTTTGGGTCACATGCGGATGAGGAGATGGCCCGCATGAAGGCAGAGGTAGAGACACTTAAAGCTGTTGGTTTGGAGAAACCAAAAGAGAAGAAGAAGTCCTTCTGTCCGTTCCAGAGGCGGTATGGTTCTCAAAGACGAGGGCAGGGTCGTCAAGCTGGTCAACAGCAACAACAGCAGCAGTACCAGCGGCAGCCATTCCAGAAGCGCAAGAGGGGCAGAGGCGGACAGCAGTCCTCCTCGGCGAACAAGGGCCCGGCTGGGTCTAAGCCCTGAGGTGTTACTTCCCCCTCTTCCGTTACCCGCTCCGGTAGGGGGAAGCATACAGAATTACTTGGCAGAGTGGAGAAAAATTACTCGGGACAAGTGGGTGCTGAATATTGTTTGCAATAGATACAGTCTTCATTTTGTCAGCCCTCCTCCAGCAATTCCACCGGTTTGCTCGCAGTTCCACCTGCGCGAGCTCCAAGCAGAGGCCGATACCCTGTTAAGAAAAAGGGCGATAGAAGATGTCCCTTTGTCTCAAAGGTGAAAGGGTCTTTACTCTCGGTTCTTCCTGGTGCGCAAGAAGGACAAGAACAAGTTCAGGCCCATACTGGATTTATGACAAGCAAACAAATGGATTCGCAGGGAGAAGTTTGCATGCTGTCTCTGCACCAGATTTATCCTCAGCTGCAAAGAGGAGACTGGCTTTGCGCAATAGATCTGCAAGATGCGTACTTCCATGTGCCCATTGCACGGAACCATCGGAAGTTCCTGCGATTTCTGGTCGGCACAAATCACTATCAGTACACCGTACTACCATTTGGACTGAAGTCTGCGCCCAGGATCTTTTCAAAGTGCATGGCAGTGGTGGTGGCTCACCTGAGAAAGAACAAGGTGTTTGTCTACCCGTACCTGGACGACTGGTTGATCAAAGCCTCTACCTTCCGGGAAGCGCAATTGCACTTCAACCGGACAGCCGTTCTGTTGAACCAGCTGGGGTTGCACATAAACATGTCCAAGTCTGTTCCGACTCCGGTCCAGTGCCTACAGTACTTGGGAGCCTCCATCGATACTCTTTCAGCAAGCATGTCTCCTTTGGAGGAGCGACGCTTATCGATCCTTCAGAAGGCTCAGGCTCTCATAGCTGTTCCATCTACGACAGTGAGGACGGTGTCTTCTCTACTGGGGTCGATGGCCTTTTGCATCTTCCTCACGCCACACGCACGCCTCCACATGAGGCCGCTGCAGGAATGTCTGGAGGATCAGTGGGACCAGAAGCGGGGGAGCTGGGACGACAGGATCCGGCTGTCCCTTCACGCTCAACAGTCCCTGAGATGGTTGTGCTCAGCAGAGAACCTCCTCAAAGGGGTTCCATTCCACAAGGACATTCCCATTCAGACTATCGTCACGGATGCTTCTCTCCGCGGCTGGGGAGCGCATTCAGGTCATATACAGATCCAGGGAACGTGGTCCCCGGCGGAATCCACGTATCACATCAATTTCCTGGAACTCAGAGCTGTTCACTTGGCATTGAAGGCCTTTCATCCGTCCTTCCAGACCAACTTCTTGCTTGTACAGACGGACAAAACGACCACAGGTATTACCTCAACAAGCAGGGGGGCTCGAGATTGCGCACACTGTCACAAGAAGCGCAGGCGATCTAGCACTGGCTGCTAGCCAGAGGACTGACGATAACGGCTACCCATCTGCCAGGTGTGCAGAATGCTCAGGCGGACGCACTCAGCAGGCTGGTGCAAGAAAACCACGAGTGGGTTCTAACCGACGAAGTGCTAGGAAACATCTTCGACAGTTGAGGCACTCCGGATGTAGATCTGTTCGCCACCGCCGAAAACAGAAAATGTCGAGACTTCGCCTCCAGGTATTACCAACCGGGGACTCTGGGAACGCGCTATGGATCAGCTGGTCAAACGCTTTTCCACCCATTCCCCTGATTCCGGCGGTACTCATCAAGCTGTCTCAGTCCAGAGCACGGATGATCCTCAGTCAGTCAGTCAAAATATCTTTATTCGATTTAGTTAAAAATCATACAAAGAGATAAAAACATTTCATACAATTTAAAATATATACAGTACACACTATTTACAAAATATTTACAATGACAAGCCAAACAGAGCATACGTAAGCTTAATGGAAGAAGGAAGACACATTTTTAGTTCATTCAATGTTACACTAGGATCTCACATCTTAATTAACACAGTTTTAAGTGGGGCCATTGGTCTGGTATATATGTTTTTTAGTTCTAGCTGCCGCCACCAGGAAGTTAGCCATACAAAAAGTGGTACGTATGTTGGTCAATGATTGCAGATAGAGCAAGGCTGGTCTCACTTGTGTGAAACCAGCCTCCTTTAAAACCGGTAACAAGTGTTTTTTCCTTGACTCTAAATAAAACCCACAAAACATAACAAAGTGCATGGTATCTTGGGTGGAAAAATGATCACAACTACAAGGGGGGGCTAGTTCAGGTTTTTCCCAGACTTTAAAATTGCCCAAATAAAAATGTAACAAATTAAACCTGAACTTAATTAAAAGGAACCTCTGATATGGGGTCGTGACAAAACCAAGATAAGGTGCTAGTGCAAATGAATGTAAGTAAATAGTGTCTCCTCACTGCGGGTTTTGTTATTTCCTTTTCCTCACGACATGCTCTTGCCCTCCCTAAAAATTGTTTTTTAACAGTGTCAATATCCTGAATCTTGATATCCTGAGGGGAAGTAAAGAGCTCTTGGCGTCCCAGATCTGAAAACGCCTTCATCAAGTAGGCCAACCATGGGATCCTTTTAAAGTGATCTAAAGACAGTACATCAGCCATGATCTTGTGGTTGAGTGGCAGATCTTCAGTGAGCCAAGTCTTCAACCAAAAGATCAATGGTGCCATGTTCAGCCCGTCAGTGAGGAAGTCCAGGCCCACCTCCATGTGTATGGAGTAAGTCGGTGTGGACTGAGGGACAGACAGGAGAGTACGTATAAATCTGTTCTCCGCTTTCTGAATTGGATCGAGATTTACATAACCCCAAAGGGGTGAACCATATGAGGCCAGGGCGACTGATTTACTCTTATAAATTTTCAGGAGCGCTTCCATGGGCCTAGTGCCTAATCTGCCCCCAAAACCCATGATGGCTGCCGATGATCTGATCACCGCCAACCTCTTTGCCCTCACCTGAGGCCCCCAGGATCCTTTCTGGTCGAAGAGGACCCCCAGGTAGGGGAAAGTGGCAACTCTGGAGATGACCTCGCCCTTACACACGAATGTTTTGGTTTTCCTCTTACTGCTTTGTCGCCCCACAACCATAGAATGGGATTTATTTGAGTTTATTTTTAGGTCTAGCTGGTCCATAAATGTGCCAAAAGCATCCAGTAGGCGTTGAAGGGAGACGCCGGTGCGAGCGATCGGCACGGCGTCGTCCGCATACAGGAGCGCGGGGATCTTAACTCCTCCTGCACGCGGAACATCGCCCTCAACCTCCTCCAGATAGGCGCCCAGTCCGTTGATATAGATGGTAAAAAGCAAGGGGGCTAATATACAACCCTGCCTCACCCCCCGCTTGGACTTAAATTGGGACGTACACCTTCCTTCGTTGGTAACCCGTACCGCAGCAAAGAGCTCTTTGTGGAAAAGTAAATTTTGCCATGTTCTGTGTCCCTACGTGTTCCCCATCTTATGCTATATGTGCATGATTAATATGCATATGTATTCCCCATGATCGATTAAAGACGCAATTACAGTTGTGTCCAACTCTAGTATGCCAGTTTCCAGTTCTCGTGAAAGCTACGAGTATTAGGCCTATGTAAAGCTACATTGCCACGTTTCTCAGTGTGCACGTTATTTCATTGAAAGTCCCCGTTTCTAGGCCTCAAAAGGGCCCGGACTCAGATTCAGCTTCTGTCTCCTGAACCCTCTCCGAGGAGCGATACAGCCCCCACCTGTATCCCTGACCCTTCACTTACTTCCTGCCTCACAGTGCCCGGCTCGGCCTGGCTCTGCCTGCCAGTCTGCCAAGAGTATGTTATGATTCTAGTTATCAGTCCAGCTCTCCTTCTCTGCATTCCTAAGCTACTGAATCGCATCAATAGTTTCAGTCATCGTCTAGCCTTTACGTCTCCATGTAAGAGAAATACTGTATTTATGGTCATTTAATATTCCTCAACACACACTACATGTAGAATAATGCATGCACCAGTCTTAGTGTCTGTTAGCCTTTGCCCTGATAACTTTTGGATTCTATCAACATGTTCTCTAAACATCAGATACTAGATAGTGTTTAGGTACATGTCGCTCTGACTCTCCAGACTTTCGTCTCTCCTTCTAGCTCAGAAGTCATAGCCCCCAGCTTCTCCCTAGTAACGCGTCATTGCCAGCTTGCGCGCACCACTAGGTTAGAGGTCCCGGCTCCTTCGGTAGCCCCCTCCATGTTTCCGCCCCATTTGTGACATATTCCGTTACGTTTACATCACATGTCTATGTATACGCCCTGTTCACGCCTCTTGTTACACCTCCTTTCTGCCTTATCTCTCGCGACTGTTACAGGCCCCACCCACTGTCACGCCTACTGTATGTACTGTAATGTATTTTGTTTAACTATATATGCTTGTGCACTGTTATTAAAAGTTGCTAGCCATCCCAGATCTTGCCCGTGCAGGTTGTCTTGTTCCTGTCCTTTATGCTGTATTAAACCTGCAAACTCCTACTACCTCGAATCTTGACTCTTATTTATTGAGCTATCTGTTATTGTTATGTCCAGTCAAAAATAGAGGTATTATTTATTTATTTACCACATAATGGCGCCCGAACAGGGACTTGCCCTTTCCCCACGCGCCGGAGAAGCCACGCAAGCCCCCTGATCCTCTGCAGCCGTGACGGAACCATACCGTGCACGTGCAGATATTTCTGCTTCAAGTATCCCTCAGGCCCACGGAGGAGACGGAGGTTGCGGTCCAGCATCCAGACGAGGCGGTGGAGGAACGCGGCGAGTCCCGACCAGAGCCCAAGCCGAGAGTCCAAGGTCCGAGGTATCCGGAGGCCCACCTGTAACAGAAGTCCGAAGTTCGTCCGTCCGGCGTCGAAGCAGTCCAGTCCAGTCCGAGGCCTTCCGTTCTTGCTGCCCGGTGAGTACCGTTGCTGGGGTAGTATCTAGACAGGGTCAATTGCATTGTCTCTGGTCCGTGGGTTTGGGTACGCAGATCCAACACGAAGTGTCCACTTAGGTGGATGCGGGTCCTGACGTGTCTCTTTATGAGACCGGTAAGTTTCATACTGTTTTAGCAGTGCATCTAGTTTCTGTTCTAGTCCGTTCTGTTCTCGAGAAATTCATGTATTCTGTTTTCAGTATTCCAGGTAGTGTTTTGTCCGAACTGTTATCCTAAATGTCATTCATGTATTTCAATGTCGTGGTATGAATGTGTTGTTTAGTAATCATCGTGTTCATTGTGTATTGTATTGTGTCTAGACTCCAGCCCAGTCATGCCATTGTTTTCCAAACTACGTCAGTTAAAAACTAGAAAAGGTCTGTTAGAAGAAGCAGTTCCTGTCCCGCCTAGGGACAGTCCAGGTCATTTTATGTATCAAAAGCATGGCATAAGTGCCATATTATATCTAGATTTATGGGTGGAGTACACCAAACAGTTAGAAGAAAAGTACAGATGGCCCGTATCGGGTACATGGGATGCCGAGTGCATCATGCGAGTAGAAGAAGTATTATGGAAAAAGAAAGCCAGACAGTCACAGAAAGATGCCATCGAGTTATGGCGCAAAGAATCTCATAAAAGAACCGAAAAAGAAATCAGAAAGTCAGAATTAAGTAGAGAATCCTTAGAAAGAGCCCAAGAAAGGGAATTAATCGAAATAGGTGAACGAGTTAAAACCGAACAGTCAGACAGACAGAGAAATGCCCTTATTAAGGGTATGTACCCTCTTCTTGCCGAGGGCTTGCCAAAAGCAACCCCGGAAGCATCCAGTAATTTTCCGCCACCTTTAGTTCCGACCAAGCTACGTCACAAACCGACCGCAGCTGATATTTTTCTCTCGTCCTATTTGGACGACACAGTCCCAGAATATGCAAATCCTGTTCCACCAGCTCCTGTGAATAATGTAATTCATGGTCTTCCAGCCACCGGGGCACCTGTTGCAGTACCTGTTACGGTACCCCCGGTCCAGCCCGTAGTACAAATTCCCGCCACATCAGTCACTCTGCCAGCTCGAAGAGTATCAGTCGACGATTCCAGTTTAGGGGCCGTGGGAGGAGGTCCTCCTGGTACCCCGCCGCCAAGTAGACGTCTAGGAGCAGTCGAGTTACATGAACGTGGGTTACAGCGTACGCCTAAATATAAGTCCATTGCAGAAATCAGGCGACTTCTTACTGAATGCTGTTATGATCCAGTCCCAGGCGAGGATAGTATGGTTATATATTCCGTACGTATAAGACAGGTGTCCGAGTATTTGGTCACCCTACCGAATATGAAAGAAGATCTAGACAGAATGTATCGTTTCATTCGTACAGGAGACGATCCAGAAAGTATTGGTGAAGTCATGTCTCTAAGGAAAGCTGAGATCCAGTTCATGTTATTAAAGTTTCTGATCAATTGTTTAATACGGGAACAAGATTCCCCGACTAAAGATCCGACCGAAATGAGAATTCTGACAAAGTGGAGTGATAATATAGCCGAGGGTAAGCACAAGACACTCAATAGTATAGAGAGTATGTACAAGAAAATACGTAAAGAAATAATAAGGTTACACGAACAACGCAAAGAAGCACAAGTAAGCGAGAAAGAAAATGACTCTTCTACTGAAGAGGTAGACGACGAGAATACCGCCAGAATAGCGTATGTAGGTAAATCTAGAATTCTAGACCGACATTTACGCCTAGAACACAAGAAAACTGTTCATCTTCCAGCACCAGAACAAGGTTCTCTAGAACAAGTATTTCAAGCTACCGATCAAATTTTGAAATCACGAATCGGTTATAGTGAATTAAGTACTATGCATGAACAAGAACTAGCCCGATCAGCAGTCCGATGGATTACTGATTCTACCACTTTTCCAGACGAAATAGTGGCACAAATGTTTCTGAAATTGCCCCCAGCCGAGCAGCGACTGGTGGGTATGTATATGATCCAGCACCTCATTACGTTGTATGAGGGTCAACATTCTGATCCAGGTCCGTTACATGATATCCTCAACGAGTTACTCCAGTATAGGTGGAAAGGTTTAGGCACCGATTTAATTAGTGTCATTCTAGAACAGCGCCACAAATACAGAACGTTTTTAAACCCGCATTTTGTTCATGTCTCACCTCCAGAAAGTAAACCGTTTTACATAGACAGGCAGCATCCGTTACGAGAAGTACACCCAGTTAGGACAACAGATGGTGAAATGCAACGAGTATTTGTTTACACCCCAGTTACCAAGATGGAACTCTTAGAGATGAAGAAATTAATTCCCTGTCACGACAAAGATCCAACAAGATACCAACGAGAATTAAAAGACATGCTCCGTATGGGAGAATACACGTATCCAGATATTATTAAAATGTTAAAAGTCCTGTTGCCTGCAGGCATATATGAAAAACTCAAGGAAAAGGATTGGGAGGTGGGAGAGAAAAAGATCGATTGGACAGCTCTAGAAGCTGAAGATAAGATACGAGTACCAGGTACCGGTCTTGGAGACAAATGTAAAGAATTACCAGAATTATTAATACAAGTTTTGCCTAGATTATTAGCCACTAAAAAGGAAGACTGGGATGCAATCTCAGCCTGTAAACAGAAACAAGACGAAAACACTAGTGATTTTTATTCTAGATTTGAGAAATGTTTTATAATAAACAGTGGTTTGAAGACGAGTAGCGAGTCATACCCTCATCTTTTTGTTACTAAATTAGTCGAGAATTCAAGTCCACAAGTTAAGAATAGAGTTTTGAAAGTCGAAAGTACATGGCAAGCTAGTACTCCGTCCTAGATGTTACAGATGCTCCAGTATCACCAGAATAGAATCAGAGAAGAGCAAGAACACGAGAGAAGACGTATGAAAGACACGAAAATGAAAGTACTAGTTGCACAATCTGTTCCACAAGACAGTCAGAAGAGGGGTCCGAATCAAGCCAGTCATCCTGCAGTTCCCGTTAAAGGGACATGCAATTATTGTAAACAGCCAGGTCATTTTATAAACGAATGTGCAGTTCTGAAACACAATATAGCCACTGGTAAAACTAAAGAAAGACCACGTCCGCCTAGACAAGAACAAGTTTCACAGACTTCTCAGCCACAGAATGCACAACAGACAGCTACAGCACCGCAGCCTATAGCTGCAACACAGCATGTTACACAGCAGATGTACCAGTATGCACAATCCGAGTATCCAGAGTATCAAGCGTATTCATGAAACAGCCTAGAGAGGGAGGTAGGCTTGCCTCTCATCGAGATTCCTGTAGATCAAGAAGGTCCCTATGTTCACAGTCAAGTATTAGGGAAAGACAGAAAGTTTCTGATTGATACAGGGGCAAGTAGGACTACCATTAGTCACGACGAGGTTCCAGGGGCTCCGCTCTCAGGCTCTAGAAATGTTTCCCTTGGATTTTCAGGAAAGCCAATTGTTAACGAGATTTCCAAACCAGTTACTCTAGAAGTAGGTCCATTGTCCCGAACTACTGATCTATTGCTTACGAAGTCATGTCCAGAAAATTTGTTAGACATTAAGACACTGAAAAAATTAGGTGCAGTTATTTGCTGTTCCCCAGAGGGGATACGTTTGTTTTTACGTGACTTTAAGGGTCACTATGTTCTACGAGATTTTGATCCAAGATTGTCTAATGTCCCGCAGCATCTATGGGCGCAAGGTCCAACTGATGTTGGTTTCATGCAAATTACACCCCATCGTGTGACTCTCAAGCAAGGTGTAGTGTTACCACGAATCAGACAGTACAGATTGCCACCTGAGGCTGTAGCAGCCTTATCCAAAATTATTGACGAGCTTATGGCTCAAGGAGTAGTTGTAGAAACTGACTCCAATGTATGTAATTCTCCTATCATTCCAGTCATGAAACGTACTGATCCAAATGCACCCCCAGTATATCGATTAGTGATTGACCTTCGAGAACTCAATAAATGTATCATTCCTCAGTACCCAGTTGTTCCAGATATCTCATCTCTATTGACAGCCATTGATTCTGAGGCAGTATTCTTTACCGTAATCGACCTCAAAAATGCATTTTTCAGTGTTCCAATTCATCCAGACAGCCAGTACCTTTTCGGTTTTTGTTTAAATGGAAGGAGCTATAAATTCACACGAGCTCCTCAAGGTTTCACAGAAAGTCCTAGTATTTACAGTCAAGCACTTAAGAGACAACTAGACAATATTCACATGCCAACTGACACTGCCCTGCTCCAATATGTCGATGATCTACTGATCACAGCCCGTTCTGAACGTGCTTGCGAGCGAGCATCGCTTACAGTCCTGTATTTCCTAGCCGAGATGGGGCACAAGGTGTCTCCTTCAAAGCTTCAATTCTGTGTCCAGCAAGTGATCTACTTAGGCCACTTACTGTCCAAGTGGGGTAGGCAGTTGACACCTGACCGTATCCAGTTAATAGCGAGTCTCCCTCAGCCCAAGACACAGAAGGAGGTACGTGCTTTTATCGGCCTTACTTCTTATTGCAGACAATGGATTCCTCAGTATGCATTTCTAGCCAAGCCACTGATACAGTTAACGACACAGGAGGCAGCCGTATCGACTGTCCTCCCTTGGACATCTGAACATACACTTAGTTTCAATGAGTTAAAGAAAGCTTTATGCCAAGCTCCCGTTCTAGCTACACCGAACTACAGTAAGCCTTTTACACTTTTGTCACAGAACGCGATGGTACAGCATTATCTGTTCTCACACAAGATCAAGCCGGACAATACAAGCCCTGTGCTTATTTTTCGAGCACATTAGATCCAGTAGCCCAGGCGCTGCCTGCGTGCCTCAAGTCAGTTGCAGCCACAGCACTAGCTATCAGACAAAGTGATTCCATAGTATTAGGACATTCCTTGACAGTACAAGTTCCACACTCCGTGGAAGTTCTTTTAAACCGAACACAGACTCAGCACATAACAATTACAAATTTGACAGGTTATGAACTGACACTGTTCCAGCCACACATAGAAATCAGACGCTGCAACGTTCTAAATCCTGCTACACTGTTACCGTCAGTTACTTCAAATCCTGCCACACATGACTGTGTGGAAGTAGTTAACACTATGACTAAGCCGAGACAAGACCTGACAGATATTCCATTACCAGACCCCGACCTGACACTTTATGTGGATGGTTCATGTATGAGAACGAGTACAGGAGAACTAGTAGCCGCGTATGCAGTGACTACTGACACTGAAGTTATTGAAACACACCGTATTGACACCCTGTCTGCTCAAGCAGCAGAGCTAGTCGCTCTGACACAAGCCTGCATACGTGCCAAGAACCTAAAAGTTAATATTTACACAGATTCACGCTACGCATTCGGAGTTGTACACGACTTCGGAGTGCTCTGGCAGGAGAGAGGTTTCATGACTTCTCATGGAACCAAGATTCAGCATGGGTTTCTTATTCAAGCTCTGTTAGATGCAATACATTTACCGACATCTATCGCTATCATGAAGTGCAAGGCACATACGAAAGTTACAGACATTATTTCTCAAGGTAATGATCTAGCAGATCGAACAGCCAAGCTTACAGCACAGACACCAGACATACCAGTTAACAAGACACCGACATCCACTCTAGAACAGACTACTTGTATGACAGTTAAGGACCCTACTCAAGATGTCATAGATATCCAGTTACATGCTACTCCCGAAGAAATCAAGAAATGGTCCGAACAAGGAGGGGTCCAGACAGACCAGGGATGGGTGACGAAGGGAAAAGCCACATGGTTTCTCCCCGACTCAATGGTTCAAGTCATTATTAATACCGCACATAGTCCTGCACATTTAGGAGAAAAAGCCATGATAGACAGTATCCAGAACATCTGGTTTAACAAGCATTTACGAGCTGCAGCCAAGCAGAAAGTCCGTACCTGTATGATATGTTGCCAGTTCAATCCAGGTAAAAGTGTCCCGGTGGAACAAGGTGGATTCCAACCTCCTGACCACCCTTTTGAAGTCCTCCAGATGGATTATATTCAGATGGAGCGATGTCGAGGTTTCAAGTATGTCCTTGTAGTTGTATGCGCTTTGTCCAGGTGGACAGAAGCATATCCAGTCCCAGATTACACAGCCGCGACCACTGCCAAGCAGTTGGTTCGTGAATTCTTCCCCCGTTATGGACTCCCTAGGGTCGTGTATTCTGATAACGGCCAGCCATTCTCATCTGAACTAATGAAGCACGTTTCCCTTTTGTTAGGGTACCAGTGGAAGTTCCATTGTGTACGCCATCCAGAAGCAGCCGGTCTCGTAGAGAGACATAATCAAACCTTGAAAATCCGCATTGCCAAAATCTGTCAAGAAAAAGGTGTAGACTGGTTAGTTGCCCTGCCAGTCGCTCTGTTCTATATGCGCATGGTCGCACATTCCAGATCAGGTCTGTCCCCTTATGAGGTCGTATTCGGCCGTCCCCCGAATATGTGGGGTACACCTAGACCCCGAAGTATTACAGATGTTTCCAGTAATATGCTGACAGATTACCTAGCTTCCTTGATGTCTGCCCTACACTCTTGTCGTTCACAGGTTGCCGCCGCATTTCCAGACAATACCGAGGTGAAACCGCATGAAATCGTTCCAGGAAGTCTAGTGCTTGTCCGCAATTTTGATCGTTCAAGTCCGCTGGAGCCTCGCTGGAAGGAGCCGAAGTTAGTCCTTCTAACCACCCGTACTGCCGTCAAGTTGGAAGGCAGGAAGGGGTGGGTGCACCTGTCACACGTCAAGAAATTTCACGGACTAAAAGCTGTTTCCAAGAACATTCCCAAGGATTGTCAAGATTTTAAAGACTGCCAAGATACTATTCTTAAGGACTGTCCCGCAAATGACATTGATATCAAGCCCTCCCTGTTAGAGAAAACTCCGCAGCAGGAGTATAAAAGTAAGCTACGGTCTAGTAAAATAAGTCAGCCAGTTTAATTGTCTAAGTCCTCCCCTAGGTGAAACGGTTAGACAGGTACCTGACATGTATGAAATAGACCCCCATAGTGAGAGAGTTAGTCAAAACTCAATCCGATGTATCGTTTTTCTAAGTTTTATATTGTTTTTAAGCTTGATGGTTACCTGCACGAGTTATGCCTTTCATTTATGTTTTCCAATTTCTCATGTGAATATGTTTTCTAATGCTACAGTAGAGCACACGTTTAGTGATCTGCCTCCTCACGAACTATCCTATCGTCTTGCTATGCGCAACAATTCATTTATCCGTATGTTACATTATTCACACCAGACCAGCAATGCCACTAATTGTTGGGTGTGTGGTCGACTCCCCCCTTTCCAGACACTGAAGGGAGTTCTGCCACTCTTTCCTTATCCGTTTTCACATAATGGTTCGTGTGGAGCATGGTCCACGTTAACGTCATCCTCAACTGATATGTCCCTTCTGAACAGTACATGTTTTCCAGACAAGCAAGGTCTTCCCCACAGAACAGGGTTAGATCTAGAAAATGAAGTTTATAATTTAGGTAATTATTCTTCGAATTTCATGGTCCTGAATGTTCAGTCTGATCCTACTCCAGACTTACCTGCTATTTCAGTATTACCAGTCAAAGGCGAATTATGTGTCCGAAATAACGGTTCCGTACATGTAGGACATAGTGATTGTACTACTATTGTTAAGTATAGTGACAGTGGGAAATCTATTTTCAAAGCTTCACGTCATTCATATTTTGTGTGTGGTCAGACCGCATATGTTCGTCTGCCCCTCGATTCGGATGGAACCTGTTACATTGCCTTCCTACTGCCACCAGTTTTCCTAGCCCCGTCCGATTATCACAGAAACACACATCTAGTACACATTAGACATAGAAGGGAGATCGAGTCCCCGATTGTCGATCAAACTGAAACTGCTCTAGAACAGTATACAGATTTCAATAGAGGATTCTTCTTTTTTATAGGACCTATCCAGAATAGTAAGTTAATACGTAGATTAACCAGAACCCTTGAAGCAGTAGTGAATGAGACTGCCTCTGCTCTAGGTAACTTAACCGAAGAGCAATCTGCTATGAGATTTGTCGTGCTCCAAAATCGTCTCGTTCTTGACGTCATACTGGCCGATAGAGGAGGAGCATGTAGAGTCATCGGATCTAGTTGCTGCATTTTCATTCCTAATAACGCGCCGTCTGTTTATTCAGCTATAACCAGACTTCATAAAATTGCCCATCAGTTACACCAGAATCCAGGCACCTGGACATGGTCCGGTTGGTTCTGGAATATAATTTCTGCCTGGGGATGGAAAGTATTGTCCTTTCTAGGTATTGCAGTAGCGATCATATTCAGTTGCTGCCTCTGTATACAATGTGGCCCTGCGATTTGCGGCATTTGTGCTACCTCTTGTATTCCTAGTCCCAAGTCCCGTCCTAGATCCCGTTCCAAGAAATTTCGAGACGAGCAAATGATACTGTATGAAATGATAGATGGTATCATGAATATTGATGTTTCCTGATGGAAACGTAGTGACAAGGAGGGAATGTGGAAAAGTAAATTTTGCCATGTTCTGTGTCCCTACGTGTTCCCCATCTTATGCTATATGTGCATGATTAATATGCATATGTATTCCCCATGATCGATTAAAGACGCAATTACAGTTGTGTCCAACTCTAGTATGCCAGTTTCCAGTTCTCGTGAAAGCTACGAGTATTAGGCCTATGTAAAGCTACATTGCCACGTTTCTCAGTGTGCACGTTATTTCATTGAAAGTCCCCGTTTCTAGGCCTCAAAAGGGCCCGGACTCAGATTCAGCTTCTGTCTCCTGAACCCTCTCCGAGGAGCGATACAGCCCCCACCTGTATCCCTGACCCTTCACTTACTTCCTGCCTCACAGTGCCCGGCTCGGCCTGACTCTGCCTGCCAGTCTGCCAAGAGTATGTTATGATTCTAGTTATCAGTCCAGCTCTCCTTCTCTGCATTCCTAAGCTACTGAATCGCATCAATAGTTTCAGTCATCGTCTAGCCTTTACGTCTCCATGTAAGAGAAATACTGTATTTATGGTCATTTAATATTCCTCAACACACACTACATGTAGAATAATGCATGCACCAGTCTTAGTGTCTGTTAGCCTTTGCCCTGATAACTTTTGGATTCTATCAACATGTTCTCTAAACATCAGATACTAGATAGTGTTTAGGTACATGTCGCTCTGACTCTCCAGACTTTCGTCTCTCCTTCTAGCTCAGAAGTCATAGCCCCCAGCTTCTCCCTAGTAACGCGTCATTGCCAGCTTCCGCGCACCACTAGGTTAGAGGTCCCGGCTCCTTCGGTAGCCCCCTCCATGTTTCCGCCCCATTTGTGACATATTCCGTTACGTTTACATCACATGTCTATGTATACGCCCTGTTCACGCCTCTTGTTACACCTCCTTTCTGCCTTATCTCTCGCGACTGTTACAGGCCCCACCCACTGTCACGCCTACTGTATGTACTGTAATGTATTTTGTTTAACTATATATGCTTGTGCACTGTTATTAAAAGTTGCTAGCCATCCCAGATCTTGCCCGTGCAGGTTGTCTTGTTCCTGTCCTTTATGCTGTATTAAACCTGCAAACTCCTACTACCTCGAATCTTGACTCTTATTTATTGAGCTATCTGTTATTGTTATGTCCAGTCAAAAATAGAGGTATTATTTATTTATTTACCACATCTTGGTGTAGGGACGCCATGAATTTAACTAGTGCCTCATCAATCCCCATCTTTAACAGGATCATCCATAACTTAGACCTGTTCACCAAGTCGAAGGCCGAGGAGAGGTCCATGAATGCTAGAAACAAGGACCCCTCCTTGGCCACCGTGTATTTTGAGAACAACAGGTGTAAGTTAGAACACTGCTCGATCGTCCCTTTCTTCTCTCTAAACCCGTACTGGATCTCAGCCAGCCCACCACAGCTCTCTACATTATCCCTCAATTTGGTCAAGAGGACTCTGCCTAAGATCTTAACTGCAGAGTCCAAGAGGGATATGGGCCTATAACACCCAGGGTCATCCCGCTGGCCCTTTTTAAAGATAGGGACGATGGTAGAAATGGCCCAAGAGGAGGGTGTGGGGTTGCCGTTAACGGCAGAGAAGACATTGGCCAAGACCCCCGCCCATAGCTTAGGAGAGTGTATACAAAAATCAGCCGGCACCCCATCGGGGCCCGGTGCCTTATGTTTGGTTGTGGCCAGAATAGCTTTCTCCACCTCCGCGCTAAGAAAGTAGATGGGGGTGGCGTCCGAAGTCACTAAAGGACCAACTTGACCTACCAGATCATTATCCCCATACACCTTTTTGAAATGTTCCAGCCATTTATCGTCTGGGATGACACAATCCATAGCCTCGTTAATTTGGTCAGAGAAGAATGGCTGTTTAATTATTTGCCACGGAAAGGAGACTCTCCCACGCTTCCCGTTTGATGTTATCTTGTCTGGTTTTTATAGCTAATTTATAATTTTTCCTCAATCTGACAATATCGTCCCTTATCCTAGGTGTTTTTTTCAAGGCTAACATCAGGGACCTGTGTGCAGTTGAGCAGGAGGCGTCAAACCAACGCTGTTTATTTGGCACTCCCTTCTTAGGTTTAGCCAGAAGCTCCAGCGAGACCTGCCCACATAGCGACTCAAAGGCCCCTATGATTTCGCAATCCTGGGCATGTGGATTTTGACACACTGCCACCTGAGCCTCAATTTTCGGAAAAACGTCCGCATAAAAGTTCTCCGGTACCACCATAGCCCATTTGACTCTTCTACCCTGGTCGGAGATGCGCAGAGTGCCCTCCAACCTGACTGGCCCCGGGATTGGCCCCATGTAATCTCCCCAGGCTACCTCGAGTAAAACGGGGTTGTGGTCGCTATAGTGAGAGGGCACTGTGCGGTAGGTGATGGCCCTATTTAGGATGCCAGGTGTAACAAAAATATAGTCAATTATAGATCCGGGGTTGGTACCCGTGAAGGTAACTATTCTTTGGCCCCCTCTGGTTCATATAAGTTAAAGTTTGCCAAAAAGTCCTCTAACTCCTCCCCTCGGGTGGTGTGCTCAAAGTGGGGACCTTCGGGGCCTTCGCCCCCCTCCTTGTTACTTGTACCGCACACTAGCTTGCAGGGGTGGATATTAAAATCACCTAACAGTATGTACTCTGCATCGAAATGTGTATTATGACTGACTAACGTTAAAACGGTATCTAAACTAGCAACATTGCTATCGCTGTTGTCCATATTCCCTGAATTATAAAAATTGATATATAGGGTCCTCCTAGTGGGACTGATTTCCCTTTCAACGATAAGAATGTTGGGCGAGGCAGTGCTAATCTGCCTTAGGGAACCCTTCAGTTCTAGGGAAAATAAAGTTAAAAGGCCCCCCTGGCTCTGCCGGCACTGCTTGGGGTAGCCGCTTTGGCGAAGCTGGTGAACCCATCCAACCAGAAATTAGCTGACGCTTCCCAAGTTTCCTGGAGGGCGATGACATTATGCCCCGAAACGAAACTCCTCCACCCCTTGTCATTGCGTTTGGAGTTAAGACCCGCCACATTCCAGCTTAAAAGCTTACATGCATTAATCGTTCTGCCCCCTGCCTCTTCGATCACACAAGTAGAGTCACCAGATAGTCAGTCTATATCCTCCAGACCTGTACAAAAGGAGGTGGTGATGGAGGGAGCATCTGAACCAATCAAACACTCACACCCAGTCAAAAGATCTGGGTTTGATCCATCACCGTTCTTTAGCCCACTCTGCCACCCCAGTTCAGACATGGCTATATGCAAATCAGTCTGACCCTGTGCCTCATGGGAACAGTCCAGCCCGAACTGCCAAGCCATGCCTTCCCTGGACCGGAAACAAGCTTCCGAGGACCGGTTTCTGGCATTACAGCCGTCTTCAGCCCGGCTTGCTTGAATCCAGTGGCAAAGTGAGCAAGGGACTCACGTCTGAGCATACCCTGCCACACTTATGGCGGCCAAAGCGGTACAAAAGGAGGTGGTGATGGACGGAGCATCTGAACCAATCAAACACTCACACCCAGTCAAAAGATCTGGGTTTGATCCATCACCGTTCTTTAGCCCACTCTGCCACCCCAGTTCAGACATGGCTATATGCAAATCAGTCTGACCCTGTGCCTCATGGGAACAGTCCAGCCCGAACTGCCAAGCCATGCCTTCCCTGGACCGGAAACAAGCTTCCGAGGACCGAGTGGGCTGGGTATGCTCAGACGTGAGTCCCAGGCTCTCCACACCACTGGAGTCAAGCTATCCAGGCTGAATGAAGGCTGATAGCCAGAAACCGGTCCTTGGATGCTTGATTCCGGTCTGGGAAAGACATGGCTTGGTAGTTCGGACTGGACTGTTCCCGTGAGGCACAGGGTCAGAGCTGATTTGCATATAGCCAGTGTCTAACCCAGGGTGGTGTGGAGTGCAAAAAAACGATGGATTTAGGCCCAGATCCTTGTACTGGGGTGAATGTATGACATTGTTCTACATTCTGTCCATCAACTGTGTTTTTTGCAATTTTCACCCCGAGTGGGCTGGGTATGCTCAGACGTGAGTCCCAGGCTCTCCACACCACTGGAGTCAAGCTATCCAGGCTGAATGAAGGCTGATAGCCAGAAACCGGTCCTTGGATGCTTGATTCCGGTCTGGGAAAGAGATGGCTTGGTAGTTCGGACTGGACTGTTCCCATGAGGCACAGGGTCAGAGCTGATTTGCATATAGCCAGTGTCTAACCCAGGGTGGAGTGGAGTGCAAAAAAACGATGGATTTAGGCCCAGATCCTTGTACTGGGGTGAATGTATGACATTGTTCTACATTCTGTCCATCAACTGTGTTTTTTGCAATTTTCACCCTGAGTGGGCTGGGTATGCTCAGACGTGAGTCCCAGGCTCTCCACACCACTGGAGTCAAGCTATCCAGGCTGAATGAAGGCTGATAGCCAGAAACCGGTCCTTGGATGCTTGATTCCGGTCTGGGAAAGACATGGCTTGGTAGTTCGGACTGGACTGTTCCCATGAGGCACAGGGTCAGAGCTGATTTGCATATAGCCAGTGTCTAACCCAGGGTGGTGTGGAGTGCAAAAAAACGATGGATTTAGGCCCAGATCCTTGTACTAGGGTGAATGTATGACATTGTTCTACATTCTGTCCATCAACTGTGTTTTTTGCAATTTTCACCCCGAGTGGGCTGGGTATGCTCAGACGTGAGTCCCAGGCTCTCCACACCACTGGAGTCAAGCTATCCAGGCTGAACGAAGGCTGATAGCCAGAAACCGGTCCTTGGATGCTTGATTCCGGTCTGGGAAAGACATGGCTTGGTAGTTCGGACTGGACTGTTCCCATGAGGCACAGGGTCAGAGCTGATTTGCATATAGCCAGTGTCTAACCCAGGGTGGTGTGGAGTGCAAAAAAACGATGGATTTAGGCCCAGATCCTTGTACTGGGGTGAATGTATGACATTGTTCTACATTCTGTCCATCAACTGTGTTTTTTGCAATTTTCACCCCGAGTGGGCTGGGTATGCTCAGACGTGAGTCCCAGGCTCTCCACACCACTGGAGTCAAGCTATCCAGGCTGAATGAAGGCTGATAGCCAGAAACCGGTCCTTGGATGCTTGATTCCGGTCTGGGAAAGAGATGGCTTGGTAGTTCGGACTGGACTGTTCCCATGAGGCACAGGGTCAGAGCTGATTTGCATATAGCCAGTGTCTAACCCAGGGTGGTGTGGAGTGCAAAAAAACGATGGATTTAGGCCCAGATCCTTGTACTGGGGTGAATGTATGACATTGTTCTACATTCTGTCCATCAACTGTGTTTTTTGCAATTTTCACCCTGAGTGGGCTGGGTATGCTCAGACGTGAGTCCCAGGCTCTCCACACCACTGGAGTCAAGCTATCCAGGCTGAATGAAGGCTGATAGCCAGAAACCGGTCCTTGGATGCTTGATTCCGGTCTGGGAAAGACATGGCTTGGTAGTTCGGACTGGACTGTTCCCATGAGGCACAGGATAAGAGCTGATTTGCATATAGCCAGTGTCTAACCCAGGGTGGTTTGGAGTGCAAAAAAACGATGGATTTAGGCCCAGATCCTTGTACTGGGGTGAATGTATGACATTGTTCTACATTCTGTCCATCAACTGTGTTTTTTGCAATTTTCACCCCGAGTGGGCTGGGTATGCTCAGACGTGAGTCCCAGGCTCTCCACACCACTGGAGTCAAGCTATCCAGGCTGAATGAAGGCTGATAGCCAGAAACCGGTCCTTGGATGCTTGATTCCGGTCTGGGAAAGACATGGCTTGGTAGTTTGGACTGGACTGTTCCCATGAGGCACAGGGTAAGAGCTGATTTGCATATAGCCAGTGTCTAACCCAGGGTGGTGCGGAGTGCAAAAAAATGATGGATTTAGGCCCAGATCCTTGTACTGGGGTGAATGTATGACATTGTTCTACATTCTGTCCATCAACTGTGTTTTTTGCAATTTTCACCCCGAGTGGGCTGGGTATGCTCAGACGTGAGTCCCAGGCTCTCCACACCACTGGAGTCAAGCTATCCAGGCTGAATGAAGGCTGATAGCCAGAAACCGGTCCTTGGATGCTTGATTCCGGTCTGGGAAAGACATGGCTTGGTAGTTCGGACTGGACCCATGAGGCACAGGGTCAGAGCTGATTTGCATATAGCCAGTGTCTAACCCAGGGTGGTGTGGAGTGCAAAAAAACGATGTATTTAGGCCCAGATCCTTGTGCTGGGGTGAATGTATGACATTGTTCTACATTCTGTCCATCAACTGTGTTTTTTTGCAATTTTCACCCCGAGTGGGCTGGGTATGCTCAGACGTGAGTCCCAGGCTCTCCACACCACTGGAGTCAAGCTATCCAGGCTGAATGAAGGCTGATAGCCAGAAACCGGTCCTTGGATGCTTGATTCCGGTCTGGGAAAGACATGGCTTGGTAGTTCGGACTGGACTGTTCCCATGAGGCACAGGGTCAGAGCTGATTTGCATATAGCCAGTGTCTAACCCAGGGTGGTGTGGAGTGCAAAAAAACGATGGATCATCCACACAGTCTCCTTGTGTGGATTTCTGATGTTTACCAATCCAACCTACCCTTCTTGTGAATATGATCTCATCTGCGATATTATTGTTACCACAACATTTATCCGCACACCATTTTTTAGATTTGGCCATTAGGTCCATAGAAGATTCAACCTCCCCTTCCCTTAGAGGAGGCACCCCAATAAAAACAGCTACCAGAGGGGATGCTTCAGGTGGCAAGTTAAGTTTGTATTTACTATGACAGGGTCTCAGTTGGTCGGTAGCGCGTGGTGGGAGCTGCGTGCATGGTAACCCCTCCATGATCGAGGGCAGTGCTTCCAAGGCTAAGGGTGATGTGTTTGTAACCCCACCACTATTATCAAGTTGTGGAACCGCGCATAGTACCTGTACCAACTCCACCCTCCCAACCTCCATCCTCTGAACCTCACCCTCGGGGCGCTTCATGTTTACTTGAGGGACCATATTGGGTGGGGGATGATTGATAAGTCTGTCGATTAGTGCGCATTTCTTAAGCAAACCCTCTAGGCATGTGTTCAGAGAGTCCACAATGTCTTTTGCTATCCCAACAAGTAGTGGTTCGATCCTGGAAACAAAAAGGTCCTCCAGTTTATTACCCAACAGGTCATTTGGTGTAATTAGAGTGCATGCGCTTGCAGCGTTGTTAGCCAGTGGTCCCATGCTCAAAGGCGTAGTGGTCTGCTGACTCAAATCAGGCTGGCTAGCTGGAGGGGTTGGGGTAGATACCTCAGTTACAGAGCATGTGGGTGGGAGAGTGGAAATAGACACGGTGGGGTAGAGTGGTGCCGGGGGGATGCAAATCGCGGGTGAATTACCCAGAGCTGGAGGGGATGGGGCAACGGTAGGTGATGGGGGGGTAGCTGTTAGGCCCAGTTCAAATTCAGCATTAGCAATTTCCTTAGTTAGTTCTCCCACCACTGATGTTAAGTATGTCATTATGGAGTTGGATTGTCTTGGAACCTTGGCTTTATTCCCACCCTCCTCCATAGTTGTAGCCTTCTTTCGCTTACCCATTTTCAATGACGGATGTTAGTAGGGTAGCCCAGCCCGGCCTCCTTCGGCCCCGGACGGCCACAAACGGCCCGCCCTCTGCCCGGGCTCAGCCCGGCGCCGTCCGCGCGCGTCCCGCGACGCGGAGGGAGCGACCTACTGATGTAGCGCCTCCGGGCGCGCAGCGTCTCCAAACCGGAAGTTGTCGCTAGGCTCCCTGGGAGCTGTAGTCTCCAGCCGCGGGCCGCGAGATGGAGCAGAGCGGCGCGGCGAGACTACAGCGTTTAGGCCCCAGGAGTCGGTGTGTGCCGGGTAAGGAGTCCCCTGGTCACTGGTGTTGCCCCCCGCTCCACCGAGGGAGCAACCTGCTGATGTAGCGCCTCCGGGCGCGCAGCGTCTCCAAACCAGAAGTTGTCGCTAGGCTCCCTGGGAGCTGTAGTCTCCAGCCGCGGGCCGCGAGATGGAGCAGAGCGGCGCGGCGAGACTACAGCGTTTGGGCCCCAGGAGTCGGTGTGTGTCGGGTAAGGAGTCCTCTGGCCACTGGTGTTGCCCCCCGCTCCACCGAGGGAGCGACCTGCTGATGTAGCGCCTCCGGGCGCGCAGCGTCTCCAAACCGGAAGTTGTCGCTAGGCTCCCTGGGAGCTGTAGCCTCCAGCCGCGGGCCGCGAGATGGAGCAGAGCGGCGCGGCGAGACTACAGCGTTTGGGCCCCAGGAGTCGGTGTGTGCCGGGTAAGGAGTCCTCTGGCCACTGGTGTTGCTCCTCATTGCTCCGGAGTGGCCCGACAGTGGTGTGTCACGGACCTGCTTCACAGATCTCTCCTACCCCACATGCGGCTGCTGTGTCGGCCGGACCTTCTCACGAAGTTCGGGGGGCAGATGGTGCACCCCAACCTCTCATCGTTGAGTTTGGTGGCATGGCTCCTGAGATAGTGCAATATGGACACCTGAATATTCCTGACAATTGCATCACTATACTTAGGGAGGCTAAGAGACCTTTCACTAGGACTTCCTATGCCTACAAGTGGAAGAGGTTCTGCATCTGTTGCACTTCCAAGAACTATGATCAGACAACCTGCAAGAAAGATGTAATTCTTCCGTACCTTTTGCATTTGGCTCAGTCTGGCCTTAATATTCATTCTATTAAGGTTCACCTCGCAGCATTAACTGCGTATATGAAATGCCCTTCACAGACATCCTTCTTCCAGATCCCTGTGATTAAAGATTTTTTGGAAGGATTGAAGAAAGCGTTTGCTCCTGTTCGGCATCCTTTGCCATCATGGGAGCTGAATGTCGTGCTGTCCAGGTTGATGAAGGAGCCTTTTGAACATACCCATAAGACTTCTCTGCAGCACTTGTCGTGGAAGGCGGCCTTCCTTGGGGCCATTACATCGGCCCGCAGGGTGAGTGAAATTCAGGCATTGTGTTGCCAAGAACCTTAAATTGTATTTCATGCTGCTAAGGTTGTGATGCGTACTCACCCTAAGTTCCTTCCAAAGGTGATTTCTGATTTCCATGTCAATCAGACTATAACTTTACCTACGTTTTTCCAAAATCCTTCCACTCCAGCGGAAAGGTCTCTTCATTCCCTGGATGTCAGAAGGGTGTTGAAATTCTACTTGGATAAGACCAAGGGCATTTGTAGGTCAAACCAATTGTTTGTCAATTATGGATCGGTTAGGACTGGTCTTGCCACCTCGAAACAGTCTATTTCTAGATGGATTGTGTCCTGTATCCAGTTATGTTATCAGAAGACCAACAAGACTTTACGGGGTAAGCCTAAGGCTCATTTTACCAGAGGCAAAGCAGCTACAACAGCTTTGCTTCATAATGTTCCCATTGCAGAGATCTGCAGGGCTGCCACTTGGAAGTCGGTCCATACCTTTGCTAAGCATTACTGTCTGGACTCTGATGCCAGAGCAGATGCTCAGGTTGGGCAGGTTTCATTGAGAAATGTGTTTGCACAATAGAGGTGTTGTCTGTTTTTTCTCCACCGCCGGGTTGGTTTTTTGGGATGGGCTTGCCATTCTATTCACTAGATTATGACTATACACAGAGATCTCCTACTACAGAAGGAGTAGTTTCTTACCTGTAACTCCAGTTCTGTAGTAGAGGTATCTCTGTTATAGTCATAAGCGCCCACCCACCTCCCCGGTGGAGAAAATTGTACTGTAATGTATGCTACAGGCCTTGCTTTATACACCTTCAAAAAGAACTGAAAGTAAAAGGACTTTGGCTGTGCATCCTGGGATACCGAGGGTCTCTGGAGAGTTCCTTAAAGGCACGGTATCCCTTTTCCAGACACATAATTGTCTGTCCAACCCTTCCTCTCTATCATTTCGAGGATTTTGGTGAAGGGGAGTTTTCTCTATGAAGGAAACTTGGTAAAAATGTGTAAACTCTGACATTGTTGGCTATCCTTTTCACTGTTTAGATGAAGTGGTGGCCTTTGTAGCCATAGAAGTGTTAGTCTGCATTATTTGTTATGTTATGTTATGTTATAGTGGCTTTTGTTGAGCGCACGGCTACTCAAAAAGAGTGTCCCGGCGCTTTTAATTAACGAGGCTGCAGTAAAACTAACATAACACATTAAAAAAAGAGAATTACAGATACAAAATAACGAAACAAAACACAGGGGGCCTACTGGGAGAATAACCACGTTTTAAGGTCCTTTCTGAAGGCTAATAAACTAGAGGCTCCCCGAAGTGACAGGGGCAAAGAGTTCCACAGTTGGGGCGCCAGCAAACCAAAGGAGCGGCCTCCCAGGCGTGCTCGCTTCACTCGTGGAACGGACGCCAAAAGTAAGGATTCTGACCTCAGGGAGCGCGCCGGTTGGTAAAAGGTGATTCTCCTCTGGAGATACTTAGCCCCCGTCACATGAAGCGCTTTGTAAGTCAGAGTCAAGGTCTTAAAGGCGATCCGCTTACGGATTGGCAGCCAGTGCAAGGTCTGAAGCAGAGCTTGTCTTGATTTTCTCTTAAGTGTCTATGCAGGACTGCAAAGAAGACAGCTTAAGAGATTATTTTTGATTGCTCCGGGGTCACGCACATGGGCGGGACTATTCACTGGATTATGGCTATAACCGAGATACCCCTACTACAGAACTGGAGTTACAGGTAAGAAACTACTCCTTATTTAAGGTAAATTCATATCCTAGCAACATTTTGGTGAGCCAGAAAGGAGGGATTGATTCATCGAGCCCAAGTGCTGTCAAAGGAAGGACCTCAGTCAGAATGGATTCATCTGTGCAAAAAGATCGGTGAGCTGTAATTGATTAGAAGTTCTGCTGAATCCACTGGGCGGAGGTCCGTCCAGAGGCAGCCGTCACAGGGTAAGAGAGCTTCATCTGATTCTTAGCCCCAGTAGTTATTTGTGTCATACTAGGCAAGTGCGTAGATCACTTTTCTGTTTTTTCTCTTGGTCAGCACACTAGAAAGCGGCAAAGGTAGCTATAATTTTGGGGTATTTTAGGCATTAAGGGATTGCCTGTACCTCTGGGCGAGGTTCAGAGGATACGCTTAGTCCCCGGGTGTCAGTAGGGGATAACTTAGGCCGCTGGGCATGGGGGTAAGTCGGTTAGCATAGCCTCTTGGTGTGATATAGAGCCAACATATCAAACTTGATTTTTTTTTAAAAAGCACTTAGGACTATTGATTCAAACATTGACGGCACCTGACAGAAGTGAGAGGTGTTGTCTTTTTTTCCCTCCGCTTGGATCACTGGGCTTTAGGCAGTGAGACGTACAACCTTGGGGTGTAATATAGTGTGTTATTTGGCAGGAGGGGAAAATTTGGGATGTGGGTGAGTCGGGTGTAGCTTGTCTCTGTCCGCGGTAGGCCGATAGTTATCAGTATTCCTGTTCCTTTGTTTAAATTGTTGCTAATTTTTGTCTGCCAAGACGGTTGTTACAGACTATCAGGCTCACCCAGTTCCGCGTACTGCGTAGAGCACGGGTACTCATAGTACGGCCCGCGGGCCGCCAGCGTCCCGGCAAGCTTTCCTTGGCGGCCCGCGGACCTTGCAGACATGGTACCGGTGGCTTTCTTTTTTTAAGAGTGTCAAACACCGCCGGTTGCAGCAGCGCGGACTCTGCTCTATGGGGGCCAGGCCGGGGTATTTCACCACTTCTTAGCGCCCCTGCATCTCCACTCTGACTGAGTGAAGATGCAGGGGCACTAAGAAGAGGTGAAATACAACAAAGCCTCATTAACATGTAAATGGACTTTTAAAGACATGTGAAGTGCTCAGGTGCAGCGGTGTGCGTGCCCGGAAAGCCGTCTCAGCCCGGGCTGACATACACCCGGGGTGAGGTGACAGAGGGTGACGGAGGGCAGCAGGGAGTGAGAGCTGGGACAGGGACAGCCAGATGAGGCAGAGTCAGGGAGAAAGAGTCAGGGAGACAGAGAGACAGGGAGACAGAGAGACAGAGAGACAGAGAGACAGAGAGACAGAGAGACAGAGAGACAGAGAGACAGAGAGACAGAGAGACAGAGAGACAGAGAGACAGAGAGACAGAGAGACAGAGAGACAGAGCGACAGAGAGACAGAGCGACAGAGAGACAGAGCGACAGAGAGACAGAGAGACAGAGAGACAGAGAGACAGAGAGACAGAGAGACAGAGAGACAGAGACAGAAACACAGAGACAGAAACACAGAGACAGAAACACAGAGACAGAAACACAGAGACAGAAACACAGAGACAGAAACACAGAGACAGAGGCAGGGGGACAGAGGCAGGGGGAGAGAGGCAGGGGGACAGAGACAGGGGGGACAGAGACAGGGGGACAGACAGGGAGACAGAGACAGAAACAGAGAGACGGAACAGAGAGACAAAAACACAGAGACAGGGAGACACAGAGACAGGGAGACACAGAGACAGGGGGACACAGATACAGGGGGACACAGATACAGGGGGACACAGATACAGGGGGACACAGATACAGGGGGACAGAGACAGGGGGACACACAGACGGGGGGACACAGATACAGGGGGACAGAGACAGGGGGACACACAGACGGGGGGACACACAGACGGGGGGACACACAGACGGGGGGACACACAGACGGGGGGACACACAGACGGGGGGACACACAGACGGGGGGACACAGAGACGGGGGGACACAGAGACGGGGGGGACACAGAGACGGGGGGGACACCGAGACGGGGGGGACACAGAGACGGGGGGACACAGAGACGGGGGGGACACAGAGACGGGGGGACACAGAGACGGGGGGACACAGAGACGGGGGGGACAGAGACGGGGGGGACAGAGACAGGGGGGACAGAGACAGGGGGGACAGAGACAGGGGGGACAGAGACAGGGGGGACAGAGACAGGGGGGACAGAGACAGGGGGGACAGAGACAGGGGGGACAGACAGGGGGGACAGAGCCAGGGGAGACAGGGAGGACAGGGAGACGGAGACAGAGAGACAGGGAGACAGAGAGAGAGAGACAGAGACAGGGAGACAGAGAGACAGAAACACAGAGACAGAAACACAGAGACAAAAACACAGAGACAGAAGCAGGGAGACACAGAGGCAGGGAGACACAGAGGCAGGGAGACACAGAGGCAGGGAGACACAGAGGCAGGGGGACAGAGACAGGGGGACAGAGACAGGGGGACAGAGACAGGGGGGCAGAGACAGGGGGGCAGAGACGGGGGGGGCAGAGACAGGAGGACAGAGACAGGGGGGGCAGAGACAGGGGGGGGCAGAGACAGGGGGGCAGAGACAGGGGGGCAGAGACAGGGGGGGCAGAGACAGGAGGACAGGGAGACAGAGACAGGGAGACAGAGACAGGGAGACAGAGACAGGGAGACAGAGACAGGGAGACAGAGACAGGGAGACAGAGACAGGGAGACAGAGACAGGGAGACAGAGACAGGGAGACAGAGACAGGGAGACAGAGAGACAGAGAGACAGGGAGACAGAGAGACAGAAACACAGAGACAGAAACAGGGAAACAGAGACAGAGAGACACAGAGACAGGGGGACACAGAGACAGGGGGACACAGAGACAGGGGGACACAGAGACAGGGAGACACAGAGACAGGGAGACACAGAGACAGGGAGACACAGAGACAGGGAGACACAGAGACAGGGAGACACAGAGACAGGGAGACACAGAGACAGGGGGACACAGATACAGGGGGACACAGATACAGGGGGACACAGATACAGGGGGACACAGATACAGGGGGACACAGATACAGGGGGACACAGATACAGGGGGACACAGACGGGGGGACACAGAGACGGGGGACACAGAGACGGGGGGACACAGAGACGGGGGGACACAGAGACGGGGGGACACAGAGACGGGGGGACACAGACGGGGGGACACAGAGACGGGGGGAGACAGAGACAGGGGGGACAGAGACAGGGGGGACAGAGACAGGGGGGACAGAGCCAGGGGAGACAGGGAGGACAGGGAGACAGAGACAGAGAGACAGGGAGACAGAGAGAGAGAGACAGACAGAGACAGGGAGACAGGGAGACAGAGAGACAGAAACACAGAGACAGAAACACAGACAAAAACACAGACAGAAGCAGGGAGACAGAGGCAGGGAGACACAGAGGCAGGGAGACACAGAGGCAGGGAGACACAGAGGCAGGGAGACACAGAGACGGGGGACAGAGACAGGGGGGGCAGAGACAGGGGGGGCAGAGACAGGGGGGGCAGAGACAGGGGGGGCAGAGACAGGGGGGGCAGAGACAGGGGGGGCAGAGACAGGGGGGGCAGAGACAGGGGGGGCAGAGACAGGGGGGGCAGAGACAGGGGGGGCAGAGACAGGGGGGGCAGAGACAGGGGGGGCAGAGACAGGGGGGGCAGAGACAGGGGGGGCAGAGACAGGGGGGGCAGAGACAGGGGGCAGAGACAGGGGGGACAGAGACAGGGAGACAGAGAGACAGGGAGACAGAGAGACAGAGAGACAGAGAGACAGAGAGACAGAGAGACAGGGAGACAGAGAGACAGAAACACAGAGACAGAAACAGGGAAACAGAGACAGAGAGACACAGAGACAGGGGGCAGAGACAGGGGGGCAGAGACAGGGGGCAGAGACAGGGGGCAGAGACGGGGCAGAGACAGGGGGGACAGAGAGACAGGGGGGACAGAGAGACAGGGGGGACAGAGAGACAGGGGGGACAGAGAGACAGGGGGGACAGAGAGACAGGGGGGACAGAGAGACAGGGGGGACAGAGAGACAGGGGGGACAGAGAGACAGGGGGGACAGAGAGACAGGGGGGACAGAGACAGGGGGACAGAGACAGGGGGACAGAGACAGGGGGACAGAGACGGGGGGCAGAGAGACAAAGAGACAGAGAGACAGGGAGACAGAGAGACAGGGAGACAGAGAGACAGAGAGACAGGTAGACAGGGAGACAGGGAGACAGAGACAGAAACACAGAGACAGAAACAGGGAAACAGAGACAGAGAGACACAGAGACAGGGGGACAGAGACAGGGGGGCAGAGACAGGGGGGCAGAGACAGGGGGGCAGAGACAGGGGGGCAGAGACAGGGGGCAGAGACAGGGGGGCAGAGACAGGGGGGCAGAGACAGGGGGGACAGAGAGACAGGGGGGACAGAGAGACAGGGGGGACAGAGAGGACAGAGAGACAGGGGGGACAGAGAGACAGGGGGGACAGAGAGACAGGGGGGACAGAGAGACAGGGGGGACAGAGAGACAGGGGGGACAGAGAGACAGGGGGGACAGAGAGACAGGGGGGACAGAGAGACAGGGGGGACAGAGAGACAGGGGGGACAGAGAGACAGGGGGGACAGAGACAGGGGGACAGAGACAGGGGGACAGAGACAGGGGGACAGAGACGGGGGGCAGAGAGACAAAGAGACAGAGACAGGGAGACAGAGAGACAGAAACACAGAGTCAGAAACACAGACAGAGACAGGGAGACACAGAGACAGAAACACAGAGTCAGAAACACAGACAGAAACAGGGAGACACAGAGACAGGGAGACACAGAGACAGGGAGACACAGAGACAGGGAGACACAGAGACAGGGAGACAGAAACACAGAGACAGGGGACACAGAGACAGGGAGACACAGAGACAGGGAGACAGAAACACAGAGACAGAGGGACAGAGCCAGGGGGGGCAGAGCCAGGGGGGGCAGAGCCAGGGGGGGCAGAGCCAGGGGGGGCAGAGCCAGGGGGGGCAGAGACAGGGGGGGCAGAGACAGGGGGGACAGAGACAGGAGGACAGAGACAGGGGGGGACAGAGACAGGGAGACAGACAGGGAGACAGAGACAGGGAGACAGAGAGACAGAGAGACAGGTAGACAGAGAGACAGGGAGACAGAGAGACAGAAACACAGAGACAGAAACAGGGAAACAGAGACAGAGAGACACAGAGACAGGGGGACACAGAGACAGGGGGACACAGAGACAGGGAGACACAGAGACAGGGAGACACAGAGACAGGGAGACACAGAGACAGGGAGACACAGAGACAGGGAGACACAGAGACAGGGAGACACAGAGACAGGGAGACACAGAGACAGGGGGACACAGAGACAGGGGGACACAGAGACAGGGGGACACAGATACAGGGGGACACAGATACAGGGGGACACAGATACAGGGGGACACAGATACAGGGGGACACAGATACAGGGGGACACAGATACAGGGGGACACAGATACGGGGGGACACAGAGACGGGGGGACACAGAGACGGGGGGACACAGAGACGGGGGGACACAGAGACGGGGGGACACAGAGACAGGGGGGACACAGAGACAGGGGGGACACAGAGACGGGGGGAGACAGAGACAGGGGGGGACAGAGACAGGGGGGACAGAGACAGGGGGGACAGAGACAGGGGGGACAGAGACAGGGGGGGCAGAGACAGGGGGGGCAGAGACAGGGGGGGCAGAGACAGGGGGGCAGAGACAGGGGGGCAGAGACAGGGGGGCAGAGACAGGGGGGCAGAGACAGGGGGGCAGAGACAGGGGGGCAGAGACAGGGGGGCAGAGACAGGGGGGCAGAGACAGGGGGGCAGAGACAGGGGGGCAGAGACAGGGGGCAGAGACAGGGGGCAGAGACAGGGGGCAGAGACAGGGGGGACAGAGAGACAGGGGGGACAGAGAGACAGGGGGGACAGAGAGACAGGGGGGACAGAGAGACAGGGGGGACAGAGAGACAGGGAGACAGAGAGACAGGGAGACAGAGAGACAGGGAGACAGAGAGACAGGGAGACAGAGAGACAGGGAGACAGGGAGACAGAGACAGGGGGACAGAGACAGGGGGGCAGAGACAGGGGGGACAGGGGGACAGACAGGGAGACAGAGACAGAAACAGAGAGACGGAACAGAGAGACAAAAACACAGAGACAGGGGGACACAGAGACAGGGGGACACAGAGACAGGGGGACACAGAGACAGGGGGACACAGATACAGGGGGACACAGATACAGGGGGACACAGATACAGGGGGACACAGATACAGGGGGACACAGATACAGGGGGACACAGAGACAGGGGGACACAGAGACAGGGGGACAGAGAGACAGGGGGGACAGAGAGACAGGGGGGACAGAGAGACAGGGGGGACAGAGAGACAGGGGGGACAGAGAGACAGGGGGGACAGAGAGACAGGGGGGACAGAGAGACAGGGGGGACAGAGAGACAGGGGGGACAGAGAGACAGGGGGGACAGAGAGACAGGGGGGACAGAGAGACAGGGGGGACAGAGAGACAGGGGGGACAGAGAGACAGGGGGGACAGAGACAGGGGGGACAGAGACAGGGGGGCAGAGACAGGGGGGCAGAGACAGGGGGGCAGAGACAGGGGGGCAGAGACAGGGGGGCAGAGACAGGGGGGCAGAGACAGGGGGGCAGAGACAGGGGGCAGAGACAGGGGGGCAGAGACAGGGGGGCAGAGACAGGGGGGACAGAGAGACAGGGGGGACAGAGAGACAGGGGGGACAGAGAGACAGGGGGGACAGAGAGACAGGGAGACAGAGAGACAGGGAGACAGAGAGACAGGGAGACAGAGAGACAGGGAGACAGAGAGACAGGGAGACAGGGAGACAGGGGGACAGAGACAGGGGGACAGAGACAGGGGGGCAGAGACAGGGGGCAGAGACAGGGGGGACAGGGGGACAGACAGGGAGACAGAGACAGAAACAGAGAGACGGAACAGAGAGACAAAAACACAGAGACAGGGGGACACAGAGACAGGGGGACACAGAGACAGGGGGACACAGAGACAGGGGGACACAGAGACAGGGGGACACAGATACAGGGGGACACAGAGACAGGGGGGACAGAGAGACAGGGGGGACAGAGAGACAGGGGGGACAGAGAGACAGGGGGGACAGAGAGACAGGGGGGACAGAGAGACAGGGGGGACAGAGAGACAGGGGGGACAGAGAGCCAGGGGGGGGAGGGAGTCAGGGGGAGGGAGTCAGGGGGAGGGAGTCAGGGGGAGGGAGTCAGGGGGAGGGCGTCAGGGGGAGGGCGTCAGGGGGAGGGCGTCAGGGGGAGGGCGTCAGGGGGAGGGCGTCAGGGGGAGGGCGTCAGGGGGAGGGCGTCAGGGGGAGGGCGTCAGGGGGAGGGCGTCAGGGGGAGGGCGTCAGGGGGAGGGCGTCAGGGGGAGGGCGTCAGGGGGAGGGCGTCAGGGGGAGGGCGTCAGGGGGAGGGCGTCAGGGGGAGGGCGTCAGGGGGAGGGCGTCAGGGGGAGGGCGTCAGGGGGAAGGAGTCAGGGGGAAGGAGTCAGGGGGAAGGAGTCAGGGGGAAGGAGTCAGGGGGAAGGAGTCAGGGGGAAGGAGTCAGGGGGAAGGAGTCAGGGGGAAGGAGTCAGGGGGAAGGAGTCAGGGGGAAGGAGTCAGGGGGAAGGAGTCAGGGGGAAGGAGTCAGGGGGAAGGAGTCAGGGGGACACAGAGGGAGGGAGTGGGAGACAGACAGAGGGAGACAGACAGAGGGAGACAGAGGGAGGGAGACAGAGGAAGACAGAGAGAAAGGGAGACAGAGGGGAGGGCAACAGACAGAGGGAGACTGTGGGAGGGAGACAGAGGGAAAGAGAGGGAGGCAGACAGAGATAGGGAGAGAGAGAGGGAGACAGAGAGAGAGACAGACAGAGAGATATATATATATATATATACATACACACACACTCACACACACATACACATACACACACACACATATATACATGCCAGGTCTGGTGGCTCAGTGGACGAAGGCATCCGCTGCATGGGCCTGTGTTCAAACTCATGGTCACAGTTTTCTTTTTTGCTATAGCTCCGCCCCTCCCCCATTGGTGCGGCCCTCGGCCACAAACCACACTGTAAATTTGGCCCCCGTGAGAAAGTATGTGAGTACCCATGGCGTAGAGCATTCCCTGTCTTTCGTCTATAAGCACTAGGAGGGGGCTCAGGTTTTTTGGGACAATATAACTTTTTTCTGTCAACCATTTTAGTCTCCATTAGATTCTTTTCTACTTTTTACATTTATTAATGTTGTGGTGCTGTTGAAATCTTGCAAATCAAATACAATATGTTTTGCCCTGGACTAACAATTGCACTTTTGTTATAGGTTGTTATCGCTTCTTTGCATTATTGTCTCTGTTTTTATGTTAACCAATTTTTTGATGCATCAGGTTGTTTCTTGAGCTCATAACCAGTAGTTTGAGGTTTTTTTTTTAGTATCACCCATGTACATCTTTCCCCAAACAACAGTAGAATTGAAAATTAATTTTGAAACCAATTTTGAGACAGGCAAAAGTTATCAAACCTTTAAACAGACATTTCCCAATCCTTGGAGACTTCATTGGACCACATATGTGCTATGTTCCCCAACCAGGGTTTGAGACTAGAAAGAAACTGCTGTGAGGGGCACACATATAATAAAACACACATTTCCCTCGCCTAAGGGGGCAAGTTCGGCACCAATACGATAGAATGTACCAAGACCTTCATTCAGACCAAATATAAGAGTCAAGAGAGAGAACAGCAAATGACTGTTATGGATGTGGGCCGAAAGAGGGATGGCCCCAACATGCACCATACACGACTACAGACCTGGCAGCAGTGAAGAGGAAGGCTCCAACTTCTCCAAGTCCGACAGCGAGGACGAAAGCCTAGGAGCTCTCACCGAAGAACACCAAGGCACATAAGAACATGCCCAACCTCCATTCAGCCCCGGATAGCCTTGAGGTGAGCCTTTGGTCACAATGCTCATAAGCAAAGCACTGTACCATTTTCTGGTGGGCGGCTAGGTCTTGCCTACGGGCAGGAGCAGTCCCTCTATCAAAGGCCACAGCCACAATACAGGGGAATTTGGGATCCATGGACAAAGTCCCTCTCACAGAAAACCTCAAGCTGGAAACAGAAGGGTGTAAGATCAGGAAACAGTTGTTGTAGTATCTCTCCTTCCTGATCAATACATTCGGTTGGAAGTATTGTCCAAATTGAGAACGTCCACCCAGTACACTGAGAATGGAACTATAGCCTGCTCTTCCCCTGGAGTGTCCCTTCTAGAATGCAGAGTAACAACATCCGCGTGCTCTTCGGGGATACTACCCAGAACAACCCGGACCGTCGAATGCTTCTCAGAGTTGCAGTCCAGGGTTATATGGAATATTTCTTAAAATTGTGTGGCCTAGCAAGACAGTGAACCGGCCAGACACACCATTGCTTTGTATAAACGGCCAAACAGTAGCATGTAGGCACTGAGGGAATAGGGAATCCCAGATCACGACACGCAGAGGACCATCACATCCAGGGAGGCTAGTGGGGACGCTGGCTCAGGGCTACCCAACTCGGCCTCCGCCACCACCCTGGTGCCTCCTCAACTGAGAAGCAGCACAGATGAGGTGGCACCCAGCCAAGGGGTGCGTTTACCACACTAGGAGCTCCCTCCTTGTTACTCAATACTGGGCGAGAAAAATACCCATGGCAAGGAAGGCAACATGTCAGATTATCAGAACACCTGCTCAGAGAATTGTCCCTGCCTGTCACATGGGAAAAAATCCCTGGGCCGGAAGGGGGCAGGCTATCTCCTACACCCGTGGTCTGCTGGTGCGACTAAGAAACTGGTGAAAGCACCCCCAAAGAGGTCAGGGCAACCACGAATGTACAGGTGGTGCCTGATGGGGAAGGAACTAAGCCACGGCACCCCAGAGAAATCCAACTGAATGCTCGCATCAGAAATCCTAAAGGCAGGCAGCCTCAAACCATCGTAGAGTGCCACTACTGCCTCCGAAGAAACCACAAGGCCATCCACTGTCACCTCAAGGTATACTACAAAAGGAATACACTGTCATCAGGGGTATCCTTGCAGAATCCCTACACACAGAGCAAACAATGTAATGAGGATTTGAGAAGCAACAAATCTCCCCAAATGAGACAGGTACAACAAAATGTCACAGAGTTATGGGGCCCAAGTGGGGCTAAAGTTCAGGCTCTTAGGCTGCTAAAGGACCTCCTTACTTTTAGGAAATCTCTGAAAACCTGGTTATTCCAGCAATAACTTCCTTTTTAGTCTATCAGGAGTTCACAGGTTGCCTGCTCAGGACGCTTAGCACAGGACACTCAATCTAGTAGCGTGCGCTTTATAAATCCCAAGTAAAATACCATAACAGTATCGAAGTGCCACAGCAGACACGACCCGTAATATCTGATCAGGTGGCTAACTCCAGATGAATTGGGCACAAAACTGAGTATGGAGGAGAGCAGTAATGCTGCTGGGGAAAAAATGATTGTTGCACAATATAAGAGTCTGCAGGGAAGTCAGCAGGCTATACCCAGTGAACCAGACTCAAGCAGTCAGCAATAAAGCACCTTTGAGGAAAATGTCAAAACCATTAAGACAAATGATGGTTGTCTGCAAATGCGGAGTAAGGGGGGCAATCAATTCAGCTCACGGGCTAGTGTGGATGTAGGAAAGCTCTTCCTTTCTCTCTCTGATCCATCAAGATGGTCCAGAGGAAGAGCTGGCCTCAATTGGAGATTCCTTGGGTAGGAGCTATTCTCAAGATGGCGTTACTAGTGATAAAAGTTCCCTTCTAGATAAAGAGGAAGCCCTGTGTCCCTCAGGAGCTCAACATTGTGAACAGTGAAGAAAAAGACACCCTGTGATTTACAATGGGACTATACAGGAACACCAAGCTTAGGAATAAAAAGCCGGCCTGGGGAAGACGCAGAGAGATTGGAGGGGGTCAACGTTTCCAGCTACTCCGACGCTGGAAATAATCTATCAGAGTATCATGGCTCCATAGGGAGGAGATGTACTTGGAAAGCTCGGACATCAAATAGGAAGATACAAGCAGCTAAACGGAGGGTGGCAAAAACGTGCTCAGAATTTACGGAGTGAACAGCGGAGATGGAAAACAGGGTCTTGACCCTGGAGATTGAAGCAGCAGGCAGTAAAAAAGCAAAATAATCCTTGGAATTCCAGATGACGGACACTCAGTGGAAACTCGAAAATCTAGAAAACCGGCTGAGGAGAAACAATCTAAGAGTGCTGGGTGTCCCTAAAGGGGCAAAAGGGAAATATATAATTGACCTTTTTAAGGTGGCTTTTTTGGAATTGGCCACTTGGACTTGGGGGAATTAATTTCAAAGCTTGCGAACCTTCTCCTTTCTCAAGCAATATCTGAAGCTGCACAGATCAGAAACGAACCTTCAATAACTGCTCTTTTCTTGTAAGACCTGATTTTTGGCACACTACGTTGGAAAGAAGATGGAGATTGAGACAAATGATTCACTCCTTCTAGAACAAGGAGGACAGGCATTTTTACTGAACCCTGCTAAATTGAAGGTCATAATCCAGGATAAAACCCACTATTTTTAATCAGAAATCAAAGCGAATGCATTCCTTGAGACTCTCAAATGATTGGGATAATAGCAGGCCTGTGACCAAAGAAATGGATCAGGGAGATGGTTAATGCGATTAGTTTGAGTGGGTCCTCTGCCCCTATAGGGGCAGGTATCCATACAGGATTACGAATATGACAGATGGAATACTATTATGCTGGGTTTGCTTTGTTGTATGATTTTGATGTTGTGATTAATCGGTGTTGGGCGAGGTTTGGGGGGCAGCACTGATCATCTTTAGTGGATCACGTTAGTCTGTCAGCCTCGACTGGGTGGTGGGGTGGTGAAATGGGTGATGGATAGAGAGGGAGTGGCTGGGTTAGGGGGAAGGAGAAGGGAAGGAGCCCCAACCCAGAAGGGAATGGGTTAAAGGTTTTTCACATTAGTGCATTAATCAGCTGTTTTGAAGATGCCCTATTTCAGGGTTTAGTGAAGAAAGTGACTGTGGGCGAACAATTAAGATTAAGATGGAAAATATAGAATACAGATATGGGGATGGTAGAGGGTGCAGAGCAGAAAGTTTTGTACAAATCTCTCGGTAACATTTTGAAGTGTATGGATTTACTAGGGTGATGTGGGGATAGTAGGATACATTTAGCTACACTTAATATCTGTGGTTTAAATGACAGAGCCAAAAGATGTAGGGTGGCTTCAGTTCTCTGTGGAAATCTGGTATCATTTGTCTCCAAGAGACTCCTATCCCCTTGTGTAAAAGGAGTGTTTTTTCTGACATTAGATTGGACTTCCTGGGTTGCACACAACAGGGGTTAATATCTAGAGGAGTTGCTATTTTAGCAAAAAATCCTTTTGTACAGTACTCCGGAAATTATCGGATAAGATGAGTAGGTGAACCCCCTGATAATCTGTGGATATTTTAAAACTCATCTAGGGTGTAGCAACCACGAAGCATTTCCCGAGACCAGGGGGATTAAGGCTACGCCTCCCCCCCCCAGGAAGAATATGTGGCATCAACGGGCATGCAGTTTCCAGCCCTCGAGCACCACCAGAGGGAGCATGGCGCGCTAGGGACTACATGTCCCAGAAGTCTTGTGAGCTCTGACCCGGAAATGCACCTGTAGCCCTTCCTACAAAGCCCGTCTGAATTTACAGAGCGGGGCTTGTCAATTTACGTCCTGAAGGCGAGTCGAGGGAGAGTCCTAGCACAATGAGAAGCAAAGACGCCAGTGTCCTCGGATGTTAGCCTCTCCCCTCTGTATCCAGGTAATTGCAGCGCGAGACGGGAGAGAAGTGCTGGCAGCGCAGTCAGCTCTCTGTCTTGGCGCTTGTATTCTTAGAAGCTGGTTTTGAAACTGCTCAGGAGGTTAATGACTTCCAATTAACCCCTTCTCCCAGCCCATGACTATTTTACTCAAAATATTATAGCTGTTCAGGGGAATCTCATTAGAATTCAATGGCAAGTAGCTAGGGAAATTCGAGAGTGTGCGCTATGGCTTTCTGTGGGGATTAAAAAAAAATAAGGACCTCTAAATATATGACTCTTCCCATGGATCGTGGAGGATAGGGTGTACCGAATATAGCCCTGCATTATTGGGCATGTATGCTGCAAAATATGGGAATATTAATCACTGGAAGTATGTACACGCTTAGACCAGACAAGCCCCCATCAATATATGAGCTGATAATGAGAGAAGAGGCAAAAGGCTATCTGCTAAAAAACATTGAACCCAGCTATCACAAGAAAACAAAATTGAAAATATTGCTTTATAGAAAGAAAATGAAAATTCCCAAATGTAATGAATATACACCTCTTTGGGGGACTCCGTCATTACCACGGCTATTTCAAGATCTGACGGTTAGGAATTGGAGACAGAGAGGGATTTTAAAATTAGGGGATTTGTTTGATGGAGAACAACTATGCCCATTCAGGGATCATGAGGAGAAATTTGGGCTTACTATATATATATATTTTTTTAATATCTCCTGATCCGAGACTACATTAGTAAATTGAATAGGGTCGATGACTAAGATCCCTATCGTAGAGGCAATAGATAAGAGGGTTCAGATCAGTGCCCTCTATGATTTATTGGTACAAGAATTGTCGGATGATTTGGAATTTCAAAATGGAAAATGGGAGAAGAGGCTGGGAGTGGAGGGGCTGTTACTGCAAGAATCACTAGATATACGTATCAAAGTACTCTTAACACCCAGATTAAAGAGCCAACACTTTCAAACGATTTTTGATATAAATTATAACCCAGAAAAACTATTCAAGTTGGGTAGGAGAGACCCAGGTTGTCGTCATCAATGTGGCACTGGACCAGCCGAAATAGTCCAAATGTTTTATTCATGCCCAGTATTTGCCCTTTATCAAGAGATTGATACATTTTTAGAACAGGTTTCTGGGGCCAGATCGAAACCAATGCTACATTGGGCGTATTAGGGGTGGTAGTGTTGTAATTTGACAGCGATTAGATTGAGCATTAGCAAAAGACATCTTAGTTCTAACCGTTATGTTGACATTTAGCGGACTCCATTTTGTATTCATGGCAGCCATTTTGTTTGCTACATGCTGCCTCGTGTCAACCATGTGCTTTGTCCTATCTTCCTGTTCATGGTGCTTGAATCTGCCCAGCAACAAGCTATATTTAGCATCCCCTACTTTGCCACTGACCGTTAGGGTTCACATCTGGTAGTGATTAGTTCCAGATAGGAATGTGTTTGTCAAGCCCCCAAGACTCTTAGCTCCTCCCACTGATCGACTGTGCCTCTCGATATTACCTTATATGTACATAAAATGTGCTCTTGTGTTTTGTACCGCCTTCTTTTGAGCCCCTGTGCGGGTATAAATAAACCATGCTTTCTTAGCTCGTGGTGCTACTTCTTGCAATACCGAAGGGTACTGTTTGAACCGTAGCACCACCTCATGAGGTGTAATAAATGTTACGTTTTCTATTTCCAGTTTCTGTGCCAACTTCTTTCAATTGGTTTGAGGACTTCGTGCAGAGAAGGGCGAACCCCTTGCACTAGCGGGTCTGGCTGAGGCCTGATACGACAAATTGGCGCCCGATAGGTGGGGCTCATCGATGACTCGGATGCCCGAAGGATTGGTCGTGACGAAGGTTTGGAACCTCGCTGAGGACGCGATCGCTGCCAGAAGAGACCCGAGTCTTGGCACCCAAGGCATTTCTTCCCTTCTTTCCGATCTGACCATCCAGGCGGCTGAGATCTCTTCTGTTGGTTCGCCGTGCAGTGGCCGTTTGGTCGAATTTAGAACTTGGCAGTTGGAATCTGGACACCCTATGATTGGTAAGAGCCGTTTTGCGGCACCTACTACGGGTTTTGGATGCCCTTGTATGGTAAGGTCGTTTTAGGAACACTTACTGTGGCATATTTGTATTTGGAAAAGACTAGTCTAATTTGTTTTTGGAAATTGGTATATATATGTGTTGCAACCCATATAGGCAGGCAATGTGAATATTTTTCTTCAATTATTTGAATTTGAACGGCGCAACGTACTAAAGGTACTTTAAGTGCTACTTTGTGTATAATACTGCATATTTTGCATTATTCTGACATGCCTGTTTTTAGCGCACTTCGAAAGTTGTGTTGCTTTTGTAATGGTACCAGTCTACGACTTGAGGAATCGCAGCCGGCTCCCCCAGAGGGGACGCCTAATAGAGATATGTATGTTAAGTTTGGTCTTTCTGCCATAATGTACAGCACATTGTGGCATAAATATACCAAAAAGGATCCTGAATTACGTTGGCTAATGCATGGGTCATTTGATGCACGGACGATTGAGTATGTGGAGCAATGTATGTTTGAGCGGAGGTCTAGACGTGATATGTTTGAATGCGTGCGTATGTGGGAGAAAGAAGTGTGACAACAAGAGAAGCGTGAGAAAGCGTTGATTGAGAAAGAGCAGCGAAAGAATGTGTATGAAAAAGTGTTGGAGTTGAGAAAGAAAGAAGTGAAAGAGTTGAAAGAGAGAGAGGAGAAAGAACACAGGTTGCAGGTATCTGGCCAATATCCTGTCCGACAGCCTCTCTATCCTGTCCTTAATAAACCGCAAGATGATTTTTTGTTATTAGATCGACCTCCACCTCCGTATGCCGTTCCGTCCGCTCCAGCCGAAGGCGATGAGGATTCTGACACAGAGCAACAAAAAGCGCGGGACACTCGATCAATGTTGTCTGCTCAGTACGCGGCCGATATCAGACAAGCTGCTCGTAAAGCATTACGTAGTACTGATTCTGCTCCCGATCTTTTAGCTAGTATACAGGGATAGTCGGAAAAGGAGCAGTTATGTTTTACTGAGACATTTGCTACGGAAGTTGTAGAATTCTTTCAAAAATTCTCTCCAACATTAGAACCTAATGATGTAGCAGCTGATTGTAAATCTATGCGTGATGGTCTTTTTCTTTTCTCTCAGGTGGATGACACGATTAGACGGTTGGTTAAATTACGAACTGAGGTGTTTCACTTGAAGGAGAAGAAAAAGTTGGAAGACGCAGCTGCGCAGTCCAATCGTTCCGGAGTGTCGAAGTCTTCTATCTTCGGAACAGATAAGATAATACCAGTCGATATGAGGCCTATGCGGGAAGCCGCTCCCTTGTGTGTTCCTCCTAAAGGAACGGGTGACAATGATGATAAAAATTCTGCTGATGCTAAAGGATATTTTGTTTACAATTGGGTGTACACTCCTTGGAATAGAGCAGATGTAATGGCGATAAAAGCAGCATTACCTGATCCGCGTAAAACTCCAGCCGCTTTCTATGAGGAAGTTGAAGGCGCTATAAATTCTTGTACTATGACCCTATGCTATATAGATTTATTTTTCGGCTTAATCTTACCGCCAGATATGTGGCGACCTGTTCGCAAAATTGATGACCAAGTTACTCTTGGTGCCGATTGGAAGGTTTTAGAACGATTGGATGTAGAAAGGGAGCCCGGCCAAAAGCCATATCGGTTAATATCAGATCTCCCCGCAGCAATATTAACTAAGCTTAAAACAGTTATTCCCCCTAAAAAGATAGATTGGACTGTTTTAGCATCGTGTAAACAAAAGGTAGATGAATCGGTTTCTGATTTCTCACACGCTTTGATGAAGCTTTTCACGATTTTAGCGGTCAGTCTTTGAAGGATGATACAGGCAGACATCGGTTTGTCGATAAATATGTTACGAATCTGTTGCCAGGGATAGCTAGCCGCTTAAAAGTGAAAGTTCCTGGACTACATCTTCTCCAGCATCTGTTTTGACGATGGCTCAATATTATGAGCATCAAGAATTAGAAGCAAAAGGTAGCGAAGAAAAGAAATCTAAAGATTTGAAAAATAAAGTTATGTTAGCCCAAGTTTATGGTCCGCCCTCAAGAGGTTATGATACCCTTATATAGGTATAAAACACTCTATCCTTATATAGGCATAGAAATCCTAACCTTATTTAGACATAGCTCATGCAGTCCAAATACAGCATAGCTACTTCCACTAGTTTCGAAAATCCACAACGATTTCTTGGAAAACTCGCCTTCAGCAGTCAGAGACTTCCCCCTTGCTTGAATAATGATTTGTCCAAGAACTCATGGAGTTTTCAAAGAACTGAGACTCTTTGAGGACGTTATTATGTCCAACCTTACGTCAAACTCGGCACCTTCAAGATATAAATATTCCCACACTTGCCTTAGCAAACATACGGTGGTTTGGAGCAGTTCGACTATCTACTTGCCTGACGCAACTCGCTACAGCAAGTGCCGAAGGAAGCCGACCCTCCAGCAGACGCACTGAGAGAGACGCTGTCTTTTCTCTGGCCGAGAAATCCAGCTCCAGTGTTTCCAAGCTCTCCTTGCGGGGTGTTGGGAAATCGAGTCCTGAGACAGAGAGATACCAGACCTCCTTCATTCTAAACCAAGGTACAGAGCTGATTAGACCCTAAGAGAAATCTTGGATAGATTCTTGGCAAAAGAATACTAAACCTATGCTAAATGTAAAATGTAAATCTAAATGTGTTTGTATTTATATAGCGCACTTCTACCCAGAGGTCTCGTAGCGCTGTATTCATACCGCTGTGGAACCCATCCTGGCTTTCCTGTGAAATGTCCACTCCTGGGCACCCCCAAGGTGAAGCCAGGCATTCAAGCGCTGCTGGGGCCGTTGTGGAGATTAAGCAAGCTATTGCCCAGAGTCACAGAGTGGGACCCATGATTAGACTAGGCACTGAGGCGAGAATTATCAGTTCCGGGGAAATTGAGTCCAAGAACCACCGAGGCGGGAATTGAACCCTGGTCCTGGGCCAGACCTCTGCATCAGGGTCGGCCGCTCTAACCATTGAGCCACGCTTCTCCACTCCACTTCTCCACTTCTATGCTACAAATCACTTACTTCTTCCTTCGTACTAGACCTAGGTTAGGTACACTGGGGTAGGCGTATTTTAGAAACACCAGTTGAGTACTTTTAGTATTTATTTATTTATGTATGTATTTTATGGCTTAGAAACCATACCATGCTTTTACAGTATAATTTTATAATACTCTTCGTACTGTACGCGTTATACTTTGCAACCAGTATTACGATTGTAGCAGTTCATTTCTTCTGCATGAGAAAGAAGACTGTTCAATAAATACTTTTATTGAAAACGCCTGTTTCTCTATTTCTCTGCACCTCTGGTGAAACGAAGCATGCACGATTGAGTGAAATATTTATCTATTGTTTCCGCGACTCTAGAGATACATTTCTTATTCTTGGGAAACAAAGTTGTCATGTTTATGCGGTTGTCAGAAACAAATCCCTTCTTGTTTATTCGAGAAAGTTTCTAGTGACCTCTGAGCTAGCTGGCACTCCCAATTAAGTCTAATATATTTGATAGAGACCTAGTAGACACAAGATTTACGTCAAGTCTATAGTATATATTATTCCAATGTGCAGAGTCTATTGGGAATATAGGAACTACACTACAGTTCTACTTGCTTCACTATTGGCTTTAGAAGATGTTGCAACCAAGCTTTAACTCCAGTGACTGGTACCTATGTAGACACTATGTAATCCTGAACTGGCATCACAATTAAATTAACCATTTTTAGCTTGTGTAAAAGAATTACATTCACAGTGCTGTATTTCTCTTGATTCCATCTGAATGGAGAAATATTGTACAAGCTGTACATGTGCACCACACCTTCAATGGACAGCCTTCTCAGTTCTACTTTTGCTTGGTCTTATGTCTGCAGAGTATCAATTAGATTTGCTTTTGTCGCGTTTCCCATGCTACATGACCCTGATAACTGGTCTTTGTGCACACAAAAACCTATTACCATCATCACTCACAGGTTTATACATGTGTTTTTGACTGTTACATTCTTGAGTTCCTGCTACACTGCCATTAGTGATTTTGGAACAGTGAAACCTTTTAGTAACTTTTGTAGTCGGTCCTTGTCAGTCCCTATTCAAGGGGCCATGGGGCAGACACAGGGAACCTTGCCCCAACCGGGGTAGTTGAGGTCATTTGCCACTGGTGTCCTTGGGTCCGTCCTACTGTGAATCTGAAAACTGGGCTAGTAGTTTTCTGCACTTGACTCTTAGGGTAGTGAGGGCAAACACTCAAAAGTTTATCAGGCAGGTAGTGCGGTGGGAGGCAAGAGCTCAGCTGTCAAAATGACACACATCCAATGTCAAGCCATGCGCTTATCTTCTTAAAAAGAAAGTATTTTATTATAACAGTAAAACTTAATATGATTGTAAATCCAACTATGATGCATATCTAAACAACCCAACTGCTCTAGTGCCCTCTTGCCGTTCTTGAAATAGCTATTGTGCTGATTGGTATTCTACTCTAAAGTTGTCACAGGCCGAAATTCAGTATTCTACTGACAGAGCAGCTTGCTTATTTTTCAATAGTAGCATCCAAATGAATTGGACCGCCTAGGTAACAGTCCTGCGCCAGTTGAAGAACACAGTCGATGTGTCTAGCTCAGTCTTTCATGTAAGGCCCCGGTAACTGCTGTGGGCGAACCATTGGCTGGTGTGCTCAGCGGCATCTATGCTGACATGTGGCCACAGAAACAATTTCACTTGGTACTGGAATTGCGGGGAGAAGCAGCAACGCAGGCCCGCTTGGCTTGCACCCACACTGGCATGTATGCCCACCAGGCCAAGATCTGATAGGTGCTTATCTCAGGCAGGTGTGACCTCTGGTCCGGGTTCACATAGGGGTGCTTCTTTGAGCAACTACAGACTCTTGGAAGGGATCAGCTTCTGCCCTGGGACAGCCCCATCTCGCTCGATATTCGCTGGGGGGGTTCGGCAGCTGCAGCCCCAAGCCTTTGGGCATCACAATAGTGCTGAGCAGCTTGTGATAGTTTTTGGCTGAATTTCTGAATGTCATCCAATACTCGGGCACTATGGGAGACCAGGAAAACCCTCACAACACAAGTCAACTTCCAGCTTTACAAGGCTGTTGGCAACTTCTGGCAGTTCCTCATTCTGGAAACACAGCTGGCTATTACTACAGACAGTCTCCCCTCCTACAGGGCCAGGCGCTCGCCTCCCTTCTCAGAGCAGGTTGGCATGCTTCTAGGTACCAGGCGGTTCTTCACTTTTTCAATGAAGTTGTGGTGCTCTGGTTATACATAAACCCTTTGAGTGCCCTGAGGAGCACTATCTTACTTGTTGAACTTTTAACTGGAACAGAGTTGGTGGTTTGTATCCAGCTTCAATAGACATTGTCCAGACAGGGGATGTGAATCCACTGGCTAAAGATTCAGAACCAGTTTAGATTAGTTCCCTTTCCATTTTCTACCTTCTACTGAGACACAGTTCTACTTTGCATGGTGGTGCCTCTGAAGGAGCAGGGATACTGCAAAAAATGCTTGTACCCCCTTCGAAATTATTGACCTCATAACTTTAATAATATTAATTGTGTGAAGCATGTAAACTACTCAACAAATGCACTTTTATGGTTAGACACTACACATGGGAAACTAACTGCTATTTGCGAAAATCTAATTTATTAATGAAATGTGAGTCAAACTAATATAGGTTTGTGATTACGTAGAAATAAAGAGTAATTGCATGTATTTGTATATGTGGTAGAATTATATTGTGGCATAGAATGCAGATGGTAAGTAAAATAGCTTTAAATGTCACTTTTGCTAGGTAATACCTAACAAGGGTAATTAGAATGGTGGGCGTTAAACAGAAGGGCTCATTTTCTACATCTAATTTCTGTTATGTTTACTTTCGTATTAGTTCCCATTTGGGCCTGATCTGAAAAGTGGCTGATGTTAAACACAATGGTGCACAGAAATTAAAGATGGGCCCCGCACATGAACAGAAATGGATGTTCAGTCACAAGTGTATGGCCTATGCCCGGAGTGAGAGATGTCAAGGCCAGTCTAGCCTGCAACGGGAGTTGTGTCAAAGAGACTATTCTAAAAGCATGAGAACGGATGAAGGAACTGAGTTCCAGAAGGATGAACATTTCATGATTGCAAGAGAATTATACAAATTGTATAAAAAGTATAAACATGAACACTTGATGAAGTCATGTGAACCCCTTGTATGAGTAAGGACTCTAGCAAACTGGTTCAAGCCAGGAGGACATGAGGTCATCATCACCACCCCTCTAATGGACCATTCAGAAATGGATGTAGCCCCTAAATATTTCAATTTTGGGTATAGAAAGTTAGTGAAAGGTTATAAAGAGTGCTTGTGCTTATGATGAGTATCGCGCTTCTTTTCACACCTTTGCTCAGCACGACATGCTGTCAGTTGAGATGATTTTTCTTCTTTATGGTGCAAGAGACTTTGAAAGATTTTGGACTTTGAACTCTGACGGGGAAAACAAACAAGATTGTCGCTGAAATTCTATCTCGGGAGGGATACAACCAAGTAGGTTAGAGGGACAGACAGTCAGCTTGGGAACCTATTCTGTGTCCTGCAGTTCATGTTCTGGTGAACTATTTTCCTCATCGCCATATGGCCAATGGGTAATGAGTATTTTCTGTTTCATAATTTCCTATGCTTAAACGTATTGAAAAAATGCTTACAATGTATTTGTTTAATAAAATGTATGCAATTTAAAATTCTCTTTAAATGAATCTAGATAAAATCTTATGAAATATAAACTCGAGTCTGTGGTTATGAGAATAAAGGTCATGACAAATAATTGTTAAAAGTTATAAACTGAACGGGACTTAATCGCCATCAACTGATTCCTACTAGTTGGTCCATTGACCAAATAGCGAAGTACCTTCATGTTTTTAGAACTGCCAGACATTGAAGTTTAATGTAGATAATGTATATAGTTATTGTATAGGTTAATAAGGTACCCCGCATGTCTTGCAGCTTGTCTACTTATCACTAATTCAGGAGCAAAGTGAGTGTGTTTGTGTCTCTCGGTGTTATGGGCCCCACCACTGAGTAAAGAAAAGAAGGTATTCCTGGATTGGTGATATAAAGGAAGGGTTTTATGTTAGTCGTGCAGCATCACCTCTCACAGCGAGAGGCAACGGTGCTAGCTCCAAGCTGGAGTATCCAAAACAAAGACACAATGAAGTGTGAGATTTGTACACCTGGTTGTCATCAACCTTCCTTAAGCAGTAAATCAGAGACAGACAGAGGCATACCTTCCCTAAACACTTCATTGCCTTGAACAACAGAAGCGACAGTCCCATCCCTCTCCCCTACCATCTACCAAATGGCACAGCTCAGGAATAAAAAATCAGCAACTCTTTGTGAACAGTCTTCATTGAATTTCTAAGGGGAGTTCTGTCTCCATCTTATCTCACCTCAGTGTCTGGTTTCCCACTCTCTCAGCCACAGGAATGAAAACACTTCCACTGTTTTTCATAGCCATCCTCATTCGCCATCTTCAGCCATGCTAACCCAGGGGCAGCAAAAATAGATCCCACTGGTTTCAGTATTTGGACTCATACTAGTCCTACTACCATATATGTGCTAAACACATACTACACAATATATACTCGACATGCACACAGAATGTCAGTGTATGGTTCTAGGCTCATAACAGAGCTGAGTTTTCCACGAAAGGGGTCAGTAGACCCCTCTCTTTCTCACACAGAGAAAAATATATGGTGACGCTAAACAGTAACAAAACATGGAATGCTCCCACCACCTCTTTATGTGGATGCTCCAGGAAAGGGACTTTAGTCCAATACCCGCTGTGAGGAAACGCATTGCGCTCTCCTCCGGGTCACAGAACAGGTTTAAAACCTCAAATTTCCAGGGAAAGGCTAAGGCCACTATGCACATACTAGATTAGTGTGGCGCCAGAGCAAAAACAAAACAAAGGCTGGATACTAGTTTCACAAGCAACTGGTACTCAGGGTAGGTATATATACGTATTTACCATGTAGAAGTAATTCTCGTCCCAACAGGCAGCGTGTTATCATGAATGGTTCCCCATCTCTCACGCTGGAAGCTCGTTACATCGATTTCTCAACCTTTCTTTCAAGAATTCAAGAAGACCACTCTTAATTAATCCTGGGCGTATTTCGCGAAGTATCGCTACGCGTAGCAACGCGAAGTGCACTTCTCGAGCTACGCGTAGCACTACGCGAACTGTGTAGTACCCTGTTCGCACTGTGCAAGATGCAGTTTTCAATGATTGCACAGTGTGGACAAGCATCCGGCACTGTGCAATCATTGAAAACGGCATACTGCACAGTGCGAGCTGTAGTTTCTGCTGCTCGAGTAGATTTTTACTCGAGCTGCAGCCTTCTCAACATGGACTGGTAGTTTCTCATCGCGAGCCGTCGTGAGTATACGTGACCACTCGCAATGAGAAACCTGGACTCCCCGCGTTGAGAATCTCGTCGGGAGGTTTCTTTTCCACGCTCGCGATTGGCAACTTGATGTTGCTGATCGCGAACGAGGAAAAAGTCTCGCCGGGATGTCATTTTGCTTGCTTGCGGTTGCCAACTTGACGTTGAGGACTGCAAGCAAGCAAAAAACGACTGCTGCGCTACGCTACGCGTGTTTGCACTGTGCTACGTGCAATTCGTGTAGTGCAAAGTAGTGGAAACTACGCGAGTGTAGCGTAGTGCTTTGCCCAGAGTTACTCTTAATCCCCTACCTCCTTTCTTGTATTCATACCCCACAATCTGTGATGCAAGATGTTTGTCTTGGCATTGCTTTGATTAAAGACCCATATCAAAACACTGCCCCAATAAAGTCTAAACTGCAGACAAAATATGAACATGCAGTGAAGGCAGTTGGAACATTTGGTGAAGGATGCTAAATGCGGAAACAAATACCTGGTTGAGGCGGCGGAGGCAAAACTGCTGATTGGTGGAGTAGATGAGCACAGTTGGCATCACACGGTGGGACAAGGTAGATGGAGACAGTGGACGGGTGGGTAGACAGACGGCACGAAGCAGGACAGCATGGGAAGGAAAATGAAACATGGTGATCATATGAACATGGATATAAAAGCAAAGGCACTGTTGCCAGTAGGGAATGTTCAAGGCATTTGCTCTCTACTGAAAGGTGCACACAGCTCGCCTGTGGAGTTTCGGGGGCAGGGTAGAGATATTTCCATCTACAGGTTACGCGGAAGAAGGATAGCCACACTTCACCATCCATAGGGGACAGTTGAGGGCACTGCTCAAGCCTTTCCCTGGACTCTCCTTCACATGTAGGTCTGACTGTTTCTGAAAATATTTGATTATTACAAATGTCTTGTGAGCAAGCATCAGTCATGATCTCAATTTTTGATAGCCAGGGTTGATGCGACAGCTAAAGCAAATTCAAGCTTGTACTTCATGTTGAAAAGTGAGAAGAGGGAGGCCAATAGAAGTACTGATATCTTCTTAAAAACCTTAGCTGAGGTCAGGTGCAGAGTGGTGAAGAAAAATATAAAAAATACAAAGTACATATAGAGTGAAAAATTAGAAAGCACAAGGAACAGATTCGTAATAATACAGGAGGAGAACTGCATTTAATGGGGGGGGGATATAGCGATAGAAACAGAGCCAGAATACAGTGCAGTAAGAGAAGCAACATAAGTGGGCAGTGAGATAAGAGAAAGGCAATTAGACATTATGGTAAGGTGAGCGTAAAGATAAACACAAGAAACTGAAGAGAAACAGCAAGTGAGCAATAGGAGAGTAACAGAAAACAAGTGGTTACAAAAAGAAACAGACAAAGAAGCATGGGAAATGGAAGAAATGGGAAGAGACACAAGAGAAAGGAAATAATGTCGAGCTTAATAGATGATAATTGGGAAGGGTGAAAGAAGCTAGAGGAAAGGAACAGTATAAGAAACATAGCTAGAAGGCACACTGATACGGCGAGAACCAGGACAGAGAGGAAAAAAACATGAAGAAAACAGGCATTGGTAAAGCCAATAGGTCTGGCTTTAACGTGATAACGCAAGCGAAAATAGGCCCGCACAAACTGCATCCCCATTCATAAAAACGAAATAGAAACATTTATTTTCCAAAAAAGCATAATGTTAAAGTTATCTGAATGAACTAGGTGTGGGCACATGGTAGGTTTTGGACATTTCCGAAACAGAGTAAAACTTTTCAGAGCGGTACTTTTAATGAAACAAATGTCATAGAATATCAATATTTAATGGATGCATCATATTTGGATCTAAGTTTCAGAAAAGGTAGTCTACTCAATAGTTGACTGCTCAGAGCTGAAAAAAACGCCATGCTTAGAATGTTAGAATGCTGCCCTTACCAAATTGTCTTTTCATTTTGTTTCACATTCTTGCAACCCTCTTGATTCATAAGTGCTTTTGAGGTGCTAACACCCATTAATGCTCAATTTATTTCTTAATTTAAGACGATATCATGGGTCTGTAGTCTTCGGTGAAACAAATACAAATACATATTATGATGCATGTCTGCACAAATTTTACTGCCATGCTTTTTCTCTTTCCCTTTAATTAGTTTGGAATTACTGATTCTGTTTAGTTAGGTACAAAATAATACCTCACACATTTGTTTCATTTTTAAATTCAAACTCAATGCACAGTGAAGTATCCAGTACATGTTTTGCACCTCTGCACTGAAATAAAGCACTGTCGTATACAACATAAACGGTATGTTCAGGGGGTGAGTATAGCTTACAATTAGTCGGATGCCCAGTCCACCATGATCGACGCTCATTGTGTCTTCAGACTTCTTCGGCTGCCATTCCCATTTTGTAAAGGCCAGAGCTCCACTCGGTGCCTGTCGGTGGGAGGGCCGATTTGCCATCTATGGATACTCGCCTCTTGGCCAGCATCATTGCTCACTGATCCTTCCCCACACCTTAGGGTCAAATGAACACTGTGCTGGATGATACCTGTTCGTCTCAAGATTACTCTTAAGGTTGTTTAATGTTGTTGAGGGAGATGCCATGGAAAACCTCCCACATCAGTAGTTTCTGACACCTGGCCTGATGCATCACCATATGACAAATTCGTTGTAAAACTGGTCGAAAATTACACACAGTGGTTTCTGTACCTCCCTCTCCAGCTATCACAACCAAAACAACTACATAAAAACATGATTATCCCTGCATTCAGGACCAAATTTACAAGGACCTTGAGTACTAATAGCTAACCCTGACCTCATGTAACCAATTTAATAACGCCACGATCTGCTTTTGTCTTGCTTTACAATCCCTGTACTTTCACGTCAACAGCACCTTACCCTCAGCCAGTGATTAATGCCACTACCTACCAAATGAAAAGCTATAAGAGGACACTACTTTGGATGTAGTCTAAAAATGTGCCTCGAGCACATTGAAGGACATCATGCTGTTTGAACAGCCAAATCCTCCTACTTCCAAGACCAGATCTCTTTCACACTCAATCCTCAATGACTTTCAATCCTCCATTACCACCAACTTCTATGTGAATCTCACATTCTTCCCTCTTGCAATGGATGTTGCCTCCTAACTTTAATTTAATATTTCTGTTATAAGCACCACTGCAGCCTCACATACCACCTGTAATCCCAACGCATTATGCTCACCTCTATGCCTCCCTTCATTTCTTTATTAAAGATGCAATCCATCGTGTGCATGTTTGACTCCCTCAGCTTTGTTGTAGTGTAAGAAAGAAAATTGTGGTTGTCAACAATGCTTTGTATTTAGTAATGGCGGCTCCTCCGTTAAGGCGGTGGAGCATCACCCAACTGCCTTTAGCAGTGGAAAAAAAGGAAAAATATAAAATGTTTTCCGTTCCTGCTGAGGCATCTTGGTGGGGCAGGGCATATCTGCTCTGCTCTCAGAGCAGGGGGAGAAGTGGTGGGCACTATGTAAGTGCGCATGAATGTTTCCCCGGCCCTCTCCGGTCATGCGCACATTACAGCCTGCGTAGAGAACATGCCTCGGCTCCTATTCCCTGGCATAGGCCGGACCACGGTGCTTGGACCAATCACAATGCTGCATTGTTGTGATCGGTTATGGGGTGCCTGGGACCCGGGGTGCTTCTTCTTTCCACAGAAGAAGCCAGGAAGAGGATGGAGGAGATGCCTGGCCGGTAGGTAAGTGATTTTTTATTTTCATTTTTTAACCCTCCCCCCTCTCTTCCCCCTCCCCACCCTACTGCTGATTCCCGGGAGCAGCTGCCACTGGTATTGCGTTCTACTTTACTTCTTTGTCTATTTTTATGCTTCAAAATGTGTCGTGTTTCTCTGTTATCTGTAGCACAAATGCCAATCAATAACTGTTGCCCAAAAGAGATGCAGGCAGCAGGTAATTGGATTCAATACTTCCCTCTTGTGCATGTACAAGATGGATGAACATAGATTTCAATGGATAACTATCTTAACGCCAGTGGTGTCCATGTGGTGGTCAGGAACCTTCGGACGAATGTATGACGTTACAACGAATTCCGTTGCAACGCATGCCTTTACCACGCATGCGTTACAACGGAATTTGTTTACCACGCATAACCTTTACCTCGACTACTTGCGTGGTGACGTCATACGTCGTTAAGAGAAAACAGATTTTTTTTTCCGATTTCTCTTAAACGACGCTGATTATGTGCAGATCCCGACGTGACTTCTGGTGAGTTTTTTTATTTGGGGGTGAGACCCCCCCAAGCCCCCCTTTTTTTTACTTTTTACCTTTACCACATATACCTTTACTACAAAACTCGTAGTAAAGGTATGCGTGGTAAAGGCTTTAGTGGTAACCACGCATGCGTTGTACTGCATGCGTGGTTAAAGATTTCGTGGAAACGGCTTCGTTGTAAAGGCCGATTCCCCCTTCGGACCTTGTGTCCCCGATAACCTTTATGTTTGTAATCAGATTAGAGTTCATTGGTCGCTGGAGGCTCCGTGCTATGGCTTTTCACTTAACTCTTTGGTTAGTCAGTATACCGCCTATCCTCTCACCTTAATGTCTTCCTGATGTGCAGTCTCATTTCACCTCATGATCTGTGACTCTGCACCCCTCCAGTGCCCCTGTTTAGAAATATTTAGTGCCCCTTGCACTTGTGACCCTCATTACTTTAGTGCCCTAAACTCTGGGTCAATGCAAGCCCCTCTGGGCCTTCGACACAGGCATCAACCCTTCCCTCGGGCCTTAGAGTCAAGACGACTTTGTGATGCTGATTAGATCAGGCTGGTGTCTGAGTCTAATCGCCATTTGGTCTACCCAAGGATTGTGTGGTGTTTCTGCTTTACTACTTTCGCCTCTTTCAGTAAGCTGTTCACCTCACTTTCCAGGTGGCCTTCTTCTGGCATCCCCATCCAGCCAGCAGTTGGTGTGTACCCTTGGTCAGCAGTTGGCATCATCCTCCAGTCGGCAGCTGGCTTCCTCCTATGCCTGCATCTCTCCCTGGTTCAGCTTGTTCTGCCCCTCCGTCCTGGAATGGTGCCTGGCACTCGTTCCATAAACTGGACAAACTTTGGAGTGTAGTCCTTCTCACATAAGCTGAATTAGGGCCTGATTTATATTTTGAAGGTTGGAGCTGTCATCCGCCAAGACAACAAAGTAAATTGCTCCGTCACCCTGGCAGAGGTCCCAGCGACCAAATGTATACATTTCAGTTAGACTGGTGGATAGTTACTACATTGATAGGAATCGCCGCAAGCAGTTCCTATCAATACATTGTAACTTTTTTTTTTTAGTTTTCAAAAACCTTTATCGAGGAAAATAATCATGGCAGTCACAATACACCAAGCAATTCCGCAGCTTACATCAGCAAAATACAATTCAAGTCAGTCATTTAGTAACAGGCAGATTACATTGACAGCACTTAGTAGGCCAGGAATGTTGAGATCACAGCTCCACTGTATCAAGGACACATCCCCCCAAGGAGAGCACACATGAGTAAGCAACATCCGTGAGGATTCTAAAAGAAAGAAAAAAACAAAAAAGCGGGGGTGCTAATGGAAGGGGAGAGGGCAGTCACTGACCAGCGCCGGTGGCCGCCGTGGACCCAGGGCCGGTGGGGAGCGCGGGAGAGGCAGCGCCGCCGGGGCAGAATCGGGAGAGGAGATAGGGGACCAGGGGGCCCCAAATGTCAACAGGTCTAGATCTGGCAGGCATTAAGTCCCAACACTCTGATAGGAGAGTCTGGCACCGAGAGGCATCCTCCAACCAACTCTCGACTATAGGAGCAGGCCGCTGACCCAAACACATGGCCACCCAGCGTCTAGCAAGGACCAGCAGCATCGAGATCAGACGTCGAGAAGCATCAGACCAAAATTTAACAAAAAAAACAAGAAGGCACAGGGGTGAGTCGGGGCGCACTGCAGCGCCGATGATGTCAGAAATGGTGGAACACACCGCCCACACTTCACAAGGAGCACAGGGGGGAAAAAACAGGAGGAGACTGCCCCCCACTCAAAGCCTATCTATACCACAAAAGTATCCTCCCGCTGGACATCACAACTCTGGCAATGACTAGCTGGGAACATCAACTTTTCATGTTTCCCATTTCTAAACCATTATATTAGTTCAGAAATGTCACTATGTCCAATTTCTATAAAACATATACTGTCACCAAGTTACCACCATCAGACCCCACATTCCATACACATAAGAAAATGTGAGGAACGAGAGAGAGTGCCTCACGGAAGAACCGCCACAAGGGGTTGCTGGCTGATGATTTACCAGCTTACCCACTTATCATGGGTAACTCTCTCTCGCTCAGGAAATGAAGAAGAAAGGAAAGAAACAGAGCGTGTGGTAAACACATCAATTCACTCCACAGGAACAAAAATCATAATTCCCATTTGTGCACAAATCTACAGCCACACCCCTCGTGAGAAAACAAAAACGTGATTCTCAACAATAAAATTGAGAAGCTCACTGTGCCACTCTGACCTTTATTCTGGGCTGTGAGCCTGTCAAACTAAAATTGGTTTATGATGTAATCAACCTCCTTTTCAATTGCCAACATGTTTCGTTGCTATTAAATGGCGCAACTTCATCAGGGCTTGTAGGGGTGTATCCTTTCGTTCATTTCCTGGTGTCATTCAGTACGACACCTGTAGTGGTAAAAAATGGTGAACAGACAAACTGTAAAAACAAACAAAGCGGCAGATGCTGTGCAGGACAGCCACGATCATGATGTGTTGCATATATTTACACATTCGTCACTAGAAAGACAATTACCTCGAGGTGGCCTTGTGCCAACATACCAGCACACCTCGAATCCGGGTCACCGTGTCACTCGATCACGTTGCCCTGCGAACACCCACTGCACTGTCGGGGTTCTACACATGTATGTAAGGGAACAAAAACAGACAAGATTTCACATGTCAATGCGTTAAAATCCAATTACACATTCACTGGTATTCGCTTTGTAAGAAAGCAGGTGAATACAGTGGTCTTATCATAACAACGTAGACTCACTCCGCAATTCTTTTTCAAGTTAAGGGTCCCTTTCTTATGGTGTCCAAGTGTAAAGTTAAACGAGGTGTGCGTAACACGCCACCCTCAAAACTCTCACATCATCAGATTCTCTGTCATATGATCTATGCGTGTGATACACATAACAACCACGCGATGTGCCAGACAACCGGGGGCAGCCCACGCAAACCATCCCTCGCGTCAGTAAATTAAGTACGCCGCCCACCGAGGTGCAAGACGTGAGTTACAGGAAGCTACCCTTCGAGATGCTGCATCACCTTACCGTAGCCGCGTCCCTCCGGCGTTAGAGGAGCTCCGACTACCGAGGTGACATGTTCCCGATCATTTAAACAGACAAGAACAAGAAGGCACAGGGGTGGGTCGGGGCGCACTGCAGCGCCGATGATGTCAGAAATGGTGGAACACACCGCCCGCCAAAACTCAGAGACCTTAGGGCAAAGCCACGCAAAATGGGCAAAGTCCGCGGCAGGAGCAGCACAATGCACACAATTATCCCCAGGGATTAGCCCGAGCAGGTGGAGTTGCACTGGGGTGCGGTACAACCTGTGCAAGTGGATTAGGCGGAGCCGGTAATTCGGTGATAGCTTTTTCGTTTGATTGCAGCAATAAAGCCAGTCAGCCTCCGAAATATCAATACCGAAGTCCACACTCCATGCCTCCCGCGCACGAGCCAAGGAAATGGGGGCAGACACCAGAGAAAGAGCATACAGTTTGGTGATTAACTTGTGCAGCGATGGGGAAGTATATATGAAGTCCAGAGCCGGAATGGTGGGCGGGGTCTGAGGGAATGTGGGGTGCAGCTTCCGGCAAGTGGCACGCAGCTGATAGAATAAAATCGTGTCCTGCAACGCCGAGGAGTCTGGGAGAGAGTAAAAGGAGTTCTCTGGGTATAGATTCGCCACCGTCCTCAAACCCAGTCGCGTTGCGTGTCGGGACATGCTGGAAAACTGAAGTGAGGGGAAATCTGGGTGATTTACAATTGGCATGGAGTTGGCAGAAAGCAGAGGAAAGCCAGAAAGCTGATGCAGGCCAGACCAGGCCCCTTGTAGCACCTCAACCGTGTCAACCTCCGCCCGAGGGTGCACCGCGGGTGCGAACAGAGCAGTGGACAGGGGCCAAGGAGAAGCCACATCGGTCTCAACTGCGACGTGGGGCTGATAGGGGGTAGGGTGAATCCAAAAGTGCAGGAAACTCGCCTGGGCACACAGGGCACAGATCCTGAAGTCAGGCGCGCCCATCCCAGCTGCAGACATGTTCGTAAGCCACTCTAGGTCGTTTACCCACCCAAACGAGCGAGATGACTAGAGAGCGCTTTTTGCGAAAAAAATGAGAAGTGATGGGGATGTTTAAGAAGAGATAAAGGAATTTAGGAAGGACCACCATTTTGGATCAATACATTGTAACTTTGCTGTATGACTTTGTCAAACATGACAGAGCCTGATGACAAAGTTAATTTTTATTATTCTCAAAAACCACAAAGCAGAATGTTGTTTTTGAAAGAAATAAACACAGCCTCCCTTGCCATGGGAGATATCTCCCATGGTAAGTGGGGGGCATTTTTCAGTTTTCACTGCCCCTCACCGCCAAGGTTTTCCTGGCAGTCACGGGTATTGAAAACTGACATGCATTTCCGACATCATTTAGGTGGGCGGACATTACAGGTAAACCAGTGACGGCCCTTATTCCGTAGTGCTGTCGGAATGTTACCATTGTGGAGACAGAGTAGTCTCCTCCGTTGTTACACTGAAGGTCCGTCAATTTAAAAAAAATCAGGAGGGAATTCCAATATGCCAGCAGAAAATGTACTCTGTCTTATGTCCTACTCTTCAGAGTACCATTTACTTACCTCAAGACCTGAACATGCTCAACCTGCTGGCTTACTCCAGAGGGCAGACACTAACCATTCCTCTTGGAGTTTGCAGAATGGGTTAAAAACCATTTGGAAAAAAACTTGGCATTTGTCTGCAAATGTTCAGCTCTATGCACTGTATGAAACCAAAACATTTGTACTACCATAAACCATTGCAGGATGTGTTGCTTTGCATTGCTGTTATAGGGCATGCACGGTCTGCCACAAAAAAGTAGGACAACCAGAAACAATAGTAAAATGTATTACTGGTTTTTATGGCACAGCTATATGAATGGGGCATGGACTAAACAATAATAATTGGCATTCAAAAAGGTAAATAAAGGGCCTTCACAGCCCATGTATGGCCAGCCATTCTCATCCATTTACAGGATTAAGGTGTTACAGAGAATTTAAACATCATTTTATTTAAACCATGCTCATCATACAGTACTTACAATCAAGACATAACATACATGACAGATTAAGAACAAGCAACATTCAAAAGCATGACTGGTTGTAATTCAAAAAGGCGCTTTTACGGCCCATTACTCTAATGGCAGTTGTTAATCTCCCTTCAAGCACAAGTAATCATCAAACCCTTAAAGCAAGTTTCCCACCCATCAGTACCCTCTATATCGCAGCCAAGCTCCCCATACCTTTTCCCACTTCTTAGGGCATCCCCTAATCAGATGGAATACCTTTTCCGCTTTCTGGCACCAATTTAGGTCAGACTTCCATTCCGTGAGCCCTGACGGATTATCACTTTCCCACTCCATCGCAATAGTTCGACTGGCCACCAGTGTAGTCAGATTTTCTGGTATTTGGGATAAGACTCATGCCTCAACAGCGCCAATTGGAGGCCCTTTGTATCTAAGGGGCTCTCGAGCGACGTCACATGGGGCATGACTCCAGCAACCCCTCTCCAGAATTTCTGTATTACCGGGCAGCTCCACAGCGTATTAAAGAACGTACCCTCCCGTCCACATCCCTTAAGACATGTCGATGAGGGTGTCCTCCCTATTTTGGCAAATCGTGTTCTTGAGGAGTAGGATCTATCTAGAATTCTAAGTTGGGCCAAATAAATCTTAACTCAAATTGCTATCTCATGTGGTCTCTGGATCCCTTTCATCCAATCATCATCCTCTAAGTCACCAAGGTCCCCCTGCCAAGTTTCCCTTAGTGCCACCAGCAGGTCAAGGGAGTTGTTAACCAATTTCTGGTAAATGATGGAGAGGCGTTGTCAGGAATGGGTTCTGTAAGAAGACGATGCCTCTGGCAGCTGTTCCCGTTCTAGTAAGTTTCGCCGTAGGGCATGTCTCAACCATAGATACTTATATCTTTCTACTTTCTGTTATGAGCCCCAATGTACCCCAATATAGGCATAGGTAGCTGCCGGACCTTTTACCTACATTTGTCCTACCTTGCTCTACATAACGGCTCTGGTGCTGACCTTTTACCTAGTTATGTGCCTAATAAATGTGATGTGGTTTTCTTTGAAAACTAGCCTCATTTATTATGCAGGAGGATTTCTGCTAGAACACAGCAGGATTACCATCTTCTGCATAATAAGTCACTGCTGTCGTCATCCTTGAACAACAGGCCCACAGTACCCTTACACATCTAGGTAGACCCCCTGAGGGTACCTTTTGGGTATATAAGCACCACATCTTTGCTAGGAAAACCAGAGGAGAAGCATCCATGCTGACACGAGACACTGGAGTCCCTTCACGCAGAACCTCCAGCACACAGTGGTCTGACATCCCTTGAGGGGAGACCAAACCGGGGTCCTTCGTTCTTTCCCATCAGGTAATGGGGTTGACCCTTTTGTAGGGGGAGTTCTTCGCTTCACAGCTACATACATGTTAGGTCCACTTAGCTAGGGTTCACATCTTAGGAGTATGCTTGATTATTACTGTGTATCTATGTGCCTGCTTATATTCACTGTTTTAGCACCATGGTAGAATTCTACCTTTTATTTACTCTGTCAGTGCTTGCAATAGTATTTATCTGTTTCTGTCTAATGGTTGTCACAGCACACATTTTATAATAGAATGACGCTGGTTCAATAAGCCCCTTTGTTTATTCTGTACATCTCTCTGAGAAGTGAGCACGAGTGACTGAACGAAAAGTACTGTACTGCTTTCACGATCCTTTGAGGATCAAGGGTTGTCATGTTCGATAGTTGCCAGAAACTATTCGCTCCTTGGTAAGGTTAGGAGGAGTATAGTGGCACTGTGAGCTCGCTGGTCTAATGGCTAACATATCATTTGTGGGTGTCTGGAATCAGTCTGGACACCAATACCTTCGTTTATGTTGCCTAAACGCGCTGATGCTATGTATTATTAGGAACTACACAACATTCCCTCACCTCAAATTCTTGGCTCAGGGTTTCAAATGATAAGTAATCGTGTGTTATAATCAAAGTCTGGTAGCCGAGGTGTAGTTTATAGATGATTTATTCATCTTAGTTGCAGATTAGAATATTCATAGTAGGCTCTTGGTTTAGTCCATCGTACAGTCCCTCCAGGAGCAGCTTCCCTGCTGCTCAGCCCACATTCCAACTGACACACCTAACCTCACAGGCACCCAAATATTCCATTGTATCACCACCACACCAACATTCTGCACAACACATTCACATTGGCTGAACAGCAAGGGCCAAAGCAATAAGAAAGATACATAGATAAATACACAAGATATAACAGCCTTGTCCCGCCAGACATTTTCTAGATGTTGTATTCCTATAAGCTTCCACCCCAAAAAGCCTTTCAGGTCTCCCACTTCCTTAAGTAGTTCACTGTCCCAGAGTGGCGTCCTGTTGGTGAGGTTACCACTCTAGCCCAAGTACCTTGTTGCCTTCCTCCAGGCTCTAACTACTGTCTGGGTGTGTGGTGGTAGCCTTCGCTCTTTGTTCCTCTGATAAAGGATTGTCTAAGGTGCTCTGCGATCCATTAATGCTCTGCCAATTCTATATGCGGGTTCTCCTCGGTCCGCAAAAATGCAGTCATTGACCTTTGAAATTTACACAGCGCAATGCCAAAGCAGGGAACATATTTCATTCTCCATGTTACAGAAGAATTCATGTGGGAACTTTTAGGGAGTGTTTTGAAGGACTTATATCAGGCGTGAGAGTGGCATCATTTTGTATAATGTAACCCTACCCATTAGGGATAATGGAAAAATTCTCCAATGTACAGTAGCCCCTCTCAATATTTCCAGCTGTGGGAGGAGATTTTTGCCCCTAAATTCCTGAGGGTCTCGGGTTATGTGTATCCCCAGATATAGGAAACTCCTTTTAACCAGAGGAGACACGCAAGACTGAGGAAGCAGAATGTCCTCACCCTCTAGGTGGAAAACAAGTGACTTTGCCCAGTTGATGCAATCTCCTGAGTAGCTGCCAAAATGATCGAATATATGTAAAATCCTGCCGATGGAGAGGGTCGGACTGGACAAGTAAAGAAGGATATCATCAGCGTAAAAGAAGATACGTTCTTCCCACTTCCTGCAACACTTCATACCCCCTTATCAACAGATCTTGGGGTACACATACCATAAGCGGTTCAAGGGCCAAAGCAAATATCATGGGGGCAAGAGGGCAACCCTGCCTCGTGCCTTTAGCAGGGCATTAACTCTGGAGACCACTCCATTAACCCGTACCCTGGCTAGCAGTGCCTGGTAAAGGAGTCCAACCCAACCACGGAATCTTGGGCCAAAGTCCAGCTGTGACAAAACGGCAAACATATATGCGATCTTGAGGGACACGAATAGGTGAATTCGCCTGAGAGGAGTTTCTCACCACGTTCGAGAATGAACCCTCAGCCCCTCAAAGACCATGAAGCACAGTGTTGCTTTTTAACTAAGACTACGTGATTATTATTAAATTGTATGTATTAACAACGCATGCTTATTAGTTGAAGCGCAATTGAATGAACTCTACCTCACTTTAGGAGTGGTACACACAGGGCTGGACCCTGTGTTTATCCTGAAGAAGAGCATTGGGGAAGCTCGAAACATGTGGACGTCCACTAGGGATCCCTGACTCATTAAAGCTAGGCACCCTAGAGACCCACCCCGTTTTTTAGGTCTCGCTAGGGAACGCAGCGCATGCGCTGCTTCGCTAGCAAGACTCTATTCTTGCCGCTTTGGTGCTGGAAGGGAGACAGGAGATGGCACGAGGGGACAGGAGATGTGCACTCCGTTCGCGTGCACATCTCCTGTCCCTGGAGGCTGGAGTTACACAGCTCGCACTGTCCTCCTCCCCCCCGTCGGCTCCACGGAGACCGCTTGTTTGTACTGTGCCTAGTCTGCTTGTGTTTATAGCTCTGCGTGTCTGAGAGCAGTGTTCACGCAGATGCTGCCTGCTCCTCCTTTGAAGATGGCGGCGCGCTCAGGTGGCAGTGGGTGCACTGCTGTCCAAGGCTCCTGTATCATTGTTATTATTATTGCATTTTGATTGTCCCCAACATACTCGACTCATTACGTTCTATCCAGCCATTACTTGTTGAGCCTGCGCCTTTATACTCTCAGAATGTGCTGTTCTCCAGAAATCGTCTATGGAAGGCAATCCTGAGATTTTTGAACGGGCCATTACCTCACCCTGACATTTGACTGACTGTCCCAAACATATCACCTGTGGAATGAAATCGCTAGTCACATAATTTCAGATGTACCCCGTAGCCCATTCTAGAAAATTGAAGCGCACTTTCTAAAATGTCCAAGTCTGGGGCGCTATATTCAGGGTCAAAGGAATTATGCAATTGTGTAGCCACGGCTACACATATCTAGGAATTTGTCGCATTTGCCATATAATTCACCATCTTCTGCATAATTTGCAGCTTTTAACAGAAAATAAGTTTGCATCTCAAATAGTTTAGACGTTAATAACAAAAGTGTCACGCAATGGCCAGCCCCTTGTCGTGTTGGGGCAGGTCAACTTGCAGTTGCTAATGGCGGGTTAAAGTGTCAAAAAAAATAGTGACATAATAGTGCCACAAAAAAATTGGCACACTATGCTGCATAATGTTCTTTTGTGACACATAATTTAGTCCTCCCCTACCTCATAATTCTAGTGACCCAGGTTATTTTCGAGTCATTTATAAAACTGGACTGGTGCAGGGCCTCGTCAGCATTACTTTCGACACTATAAGGAATGTACTGCCCCAGACACCGTCATCTTGACGTTAAATCCAAAAAGGTTTGAATAGGAATGTGTACCTCTCTGCAAGTAATCGTAAATTGACTTTCAATCCTATGCCGCTTAAATACTGCAGCAACAGCTCGAAACGACATTAAATGTGCCGAACCTCCCAGTACACACGCTGCAAAATACACAACGAGATCCCTTTAAATAATTCTGTGATGAGCAGGCGAACTGAGAGAAGGAAAAAGCTGGAGACCCCGCAGGAAGTTAAATGTGGTTGGACTTTCTGCCCTCAAAGTCTTTATTTCTGTTCCATTTACGTAAGGAGAATATTCTTGTGTGGTTCCTGTGTATATCCTGGGTAAATTTGTGTATGCGTTCAACAGTGTATCCCTGGTGGGCAACATACCCAGCAGTATCAGATTCCCAAAGTCATTAAGAGACATCAAACTGCATTTCAGCGCCCCAGGCCTTTTACCCCTGAAGACACTGTATAATTGGACCTCACAAAATCTTTAAAGTGATGGGCCAGCGTATTTCTTAAACAGTCTGTCTTGCAGCATTTTACCCTTCAGTTTTATTGGTTCGCTTGGCAGAGGTCAGATCTGCATGTATGATACCGGATTTTGTTGAATCCTTCAATTCCTTGTCTTTGAGGTCTTTCATCTGATGACCCCACCCCTTTATCTGTGGGGTTTCCCAGGGCTTCTCACTGGCACGATGCCCTTTAATCTCTCTGCCCACTGCGCAGCTATACTGATCCTGTTGTCTGCCTGCAGTGCTTCACCCATGCAAATGACACCCATCCGTAGGCGCCATTGGACGAGGCTTGTTTGTATGCAGTCCTGTGTGTTTGTCTGTTTCTTGGAAAAAGCATGAGGATTAAAGGCTGCTGTGGCGATAGTGAGGTGCTCCTGCGATTTGCTTTTTAGATCCGGCCTAGGCAGCGCATGCGCTGCAGCATGCTGTATCTGAGTATGGACTAGAAGCCCCGTCCACTCTCCGCCCATATTGTCATTGGCTTGTGTCATTGTCCTTCGTAAATGCAGTCTTCTGATTCATTAATAGGCTTGTTAGTCCCTCCTTAGTACCGCCTTGTCTTCATTTGTAACGTCCCATGAGGACTGGCCCTTTTACTTCGGTTGTTGCACAATATATCTTTTACAGACTTGTAAGCACTATTTTCTTTAATGAGTTTCTCCTACTGCAGGCACGACATGCTTTCCTGCAACATACAGCGCGCCATGCATGCTTTCACTTTCAGAGCAGCCCGGGACTGTGGCAACTGCTTCTTTGAATATGTCTGGCATTTAATTAGCAAAAGAGATAAATAAAAGGCATTGTCATTTACACTGCCAATAGCTTAATCTCACAAATGCGAGACCTATTGCATTGCAAATGCTTGTAATATATCTACTAGGAGCCAGAATAAATTTATTTCGCCCACTAGTTAGATATTTTTAACTCACTCCACTCCATAAACACCACTGCACTACACATAGTTCCTCACTATACAGTGCTCCTACATAACTTCGTAAGTCGTAGCACGCCTCAACCCGCAGTGGGTTGAGATGGCCCCTATGATGAAGCATGTCACTGTGGGGAAACTCTGGTGAGTGAGGGGACTCAAGAAAGGACATTTTTCCTTTCGTATCCGATTTTCCAACTCTGACTGAGCGAAAACCATTTTCTGCTAGGTTCCTTATCCGAGATTTCGGATTTTGTAGGTCTAGCATTCTAAAGAGACATCATATATTAAGGTGTGTGCTTCAATGTGGCATGGAACCAGAATGCTCAGGATGTGTAATTGATGCAATGAATGAGTACAGCCTGATCACCAATATTTTAGCTAATACTTTAGCCTCCACATTGAGCATGGATATTGGCCTATATGAGCCACAGTGTCGCCGGCTTGCCCTTCTTGTGTTATACTACTATGATGGCTGTCTGCTGGTCTGCCGGCAGCCATCCTTCTCGTGCCCCTTGAAACATGGCCAGTATGTGGGAGGTCACCTTGTTCACCATCCCTTATATCGCTCTACAGTCAGACCATTTGGCCCCGCTGCCTTCATCGACTAAAACTCTTGCAACGTCGCAGCAAGTTCCTCCACGGTCAAATCGGCTTCCAATGCCTCCCTCTCATCTGTGAGCGTGTCTAATGTCAAGTCTCTCAGAGTCGGTACAGTCCGCAGCAGTTCTAGACATGTTGGACCAGTAGAGACCCTCACAGTGCATGGCAAATGTAACCGCTATGGATGAGCTGGTTGTTTGGAGCTTGCCCTTCTCATGCATAATTTCTAAGACCCATGACTGGTGTCTGTCCCTTTTTTCAAGCCAGGCGAGTAGTTTGTTTGAATTGTCCCCAATGTCGTACAGTTGACGCTGTGTAGCCAGCACCTGACTCCTAGCCCTATGTTCCGCAAGCTCCCTGAGGTCTAGTTGTTCCCAGAGGCCAGCACTCTAGACTCTAGTGCCACATTATTTCTCTAAATGGTGGAGCAACTAAGTCTGTGTTCTTTCTTGATACCCCAAATTAGTGCCTGTGCCTGGCCTCGCATCACCGTCCTAAATGCTTCTCAAAGAACGCATTTAGAATCCACTGTCCCCACATTTTCAGGAAAGTACGTCTGCTTCCTCCCTAAGCTTATCATTTAAGCCCTTGTTTTTTCAAGTTAAGCAAAATACTCTTTATTTCGGCATTATAATGCTATCCAAGACAATTAAATAAATAATTAAAACACAAAGCAGAAAAAGATCCTAAACAAGAATAAAACAGCTGCCACAGCAAAATAAGATGTAAAGATTTGAATTTGGTAGATCAAATACATCGCTCAACCCTTCTTCCTTATTGCAAACAAAGGGCAAATGACAATCATTCACAGTAATAGAACAGTGACTCGTGGGGGGCATGCTGTGATCGGTTGGAAGGGTTCAGGTGCACTATTTAAGCAATAAATATTTTTTCATTAAAACACAAAATTATTTTTTATTTTGCAACGGTCAGCTGCAATTCTCAGTCCCTCTTCTATCATTGGCCTTGACAAATGAATAACATAACACTGAATTATTATTCAAATGGGATTGGCGTGTATCTAATCAGAGTCTAGCAGCCGCTATTATAACATATACATTTGGACCCCCTCTCCACGAAGTACATAGCACTTGAAAGAATTGCGGTCAGAGATGATCAGACGGGTTTGGGGGGGCAAACAGCTGCGCTTGCAATGGAATGATCTCATCAGGCCGTTTGCATCGGGGGGCTTTGACGTGCCAGACTTCGAATTATACCACACATGCGCACAAGCAAACTATGCCTTTTTTTGGTTCCACCCCCGCATACATGCCACAGGTCGCGGCGGAGCATTGGTTCGCTGGCCCTGTCCCACTAGAAGAAATGATCTATGCTGAGATACAACCCAGAGACCAAACAGCCACAACACTCACGGGTACGATAGCGGCTTGGCACCGCATTCTGGAGTTACACATATGGGCGGTGCTCTATTCACCATTACTCCCCCTGGTGTACCACCCACTCTTACCATTGTTACAGGAGCTGGGATTCCGCAAATTACTCGCACAACTCCATATTACAACATGGGGGGGATCTGTACATTAATGGGACGTCAAAATTGCAGGAGCTGCTGATCCTTGACGCTCAGCCATCTCCTCTGGACATATTTCTTAACTTAAGGCTCAGGCAAGTGGTGAGGCACATTTCCCCAGATTTCCCACGAGAGCCCCACACACTTGCCCCACTGCACATGGTTTTGCAAGCTGCATCACCAGGACATGTGGGCTCCAGACTGTCATACCATCCAGGCTCAGCGTGACACAGCCACTAAACCCTTCCCACCGCCCCCCAAAGAAGTGCCGCGGGACCCAAGGATGAAATTAGGTGCCATATGTGAGTAAAAAAGTCAGTGTCGTCATAGGTTGGGAAAACAGGGAGCCATGCAAAATGACGCTGCGTCCTTCAGGGTCAGTAAGAACATGAGTCGTATTTCATGGGAGCCCTCTCCCTATCAAGATTGACACTCCCCGGGAATAGGAGGAATAAAAAGAGGAGTAACGCGATTGGAGTCTAGTAGAAGTCGCTGGGGGCTGGTGGGTTTCCTGCAATAGGCATATGTCAACTTTGTGCCGGAGTAGGTGAGAGTGAATGAGCCTGGCCTTTCGATGGTCATTAGGACCGCAGATGTTCCAGGTCCAACATATGGTCATACTACGCTAGCCCAGAGTGAAATGGGGCGCAGGGCAGCGAGTTCAGTCCGTGGCCGTTCACTGGTTTGTGTAACGGGGGCAAGCATACCTGGAGGAACAATGGACGGGACAGTTGCAGAAGATGTGCTATGGAGCTAGCCAGTGCCTACGTGTGTGTATGGCCAAGCTATGAGGAAAGTCATTAATAGGGAGAGAAGGGAGAGGCAGTCAGTACCGATCCGAAGAGTGCCAATCCGTGACAGGGTGTGGTGCATTGTGCAAACACAGTAAAGTGATCAAGCACAGCAGTGTAATGATGCATACTGAGGAGATACAGGAAATAAGGACAAGAATACTTAAACTACCCCCGCCCCAACCCATGCTAACCCACCATGCAAGATGCAGTGCAGGAACCCCAGAAGGGGGCAACAATCCCCCAACATACCCCCAAACTCATACGTCCCACCCCCACAACCAAAAAACTTTTCCGTAAGACCCCCTACCCCATACCCACTCCAACCCCCCAATCAGGCTGAGATACCACCCATTCCCACCCCAGAAGCCCGCAACTTGGAAGAGGGGAAACCATGTTGAATAAGGGAATTATCCTGTGATGGCAGGGCTCAGCGAACACCCCCACAAAAAGGCAGGGTGGCCAAGCTACAAGAGCTTCAGACAACGATCAGAAAATAGTAAGCCAATATAACACAACCAGTCAATCATTATCACTGAGGTGGTCGGGTGGAGCGGTTTGAGAACTAGATGGTGAGGCACGATGTGATTTTTCGAGTTTCTTGGTAAAAGCGAGAGCGTCCCTAGGATCTGGAAAGACAAGCGTGTTTGGGCCCTGCGGACTCTCAATTTGCTGGGTACGCCAGTGAATACGTGACTTCGTGTTTCTGAATAATACGTTTTGCTGGAAGGAATTCATGACGAGCTGCTTGGACCGATATAGTGTAGTCTGGGTAAAATGAGAGCAAATTGCCTTGGTGATTTATTTTGCCCGTCTCGTGCTGCGCAGAGGATGGCGTCAGGGTCTCTAAAAATTTAGAATTTTTGCAATTATGGGACGAGTCGAGAGAGCGATGTGCACGCTCAACAATAAAAACAGGGAGAGGATGTCACCAAAGAGTTCCTGACGAGCTGCTCCGCAAAGTGCTCCGCAAAGTTCTCCATGCGGGAAATATTGGTGGATTCAGGTACTCCCGTGATGCGGAGGTTGCCCTGCCAGGAACAGGCCTCCAAATCCTAATTTTTATTCCAAATAATGTATAGTATTTTGCCCATCTGCAGAAGTTTTTGGCGGTCCTGGGTGGCGGCGTCCTCAGCGTCAGAGACCCAGGACTCAACGTGCAGGAGGCGGGTGTTGTGAGAGTCCACACGGGCCTTAACCGAGTCCAGGCGGGCGGACAGTTGGTCCAGTTGGGTCGCGATTCCGGTGACCGTGGACTTGACTTGAAGCATAATCGTCTTCAGGTCATCATCGCGAGCAGGGAGAGCCTCCACGATGGTCGCGGGGTCTCCGCTATCTGAATCCGCACCGTCCTGACGCATAGATCTACGCTGGTCAAAGGTGATTTTGGGCTGCTTAGGGTCAGTCCTCCCCATGGCGGTCGGAATCAGAAGAAAGTATCACCAGAGAACAGGAGAAGGAAGTGGTACCCAATAGGGACAGCGTTGGAGAGCCCAGTAGGTGAGGTGGAGCCACACAACTGTTTCAGACTGAGCAGGAGAGATGGCAGGGTCACCAGCATTGAGAGGTGGCAGCAGTCAATTCCAGCTAGTAGTGGACACAGTATGGTGGCGAGAAGACGTGGCAAACGGCTGAGGAACCGGGGCGGCAGCCCAGCAGGGTAATACTGGGAAAGCACAACACTGTGGGCTAAGAGCAAAGTAGATATCCGGGGGGCCCATTGGTCACCAAGAAGAGAGGTCAATTGTCCAGCGAGGGGCCAGTGCCGCGGAACTGATGACACCAGAGCCCGGCCAGTAGCAGAGCAGGAGGGAAAGGTCGGAGATCACACTGCAGGCCGCGCCGCCACCGTAAGGATGCTTGCCTTGATAAAATATCACCATAGATTGTCGGCACCGAGATAATGCTGCAGCTAATAACTGCTGAGGCAGACTCAAAGGTTCCAGGATGGGGAACCCTGGGCCCTTCAGGGCCGCACACAGACGCCAAGTGGACCTCGAGGCTGATGCAGGCCCGATCCGGGAAGGAGAGGAGCAGGCCCAAGGAGAGGTGTAGCAGCGGCAGGAGCTCAGGGCCAGACGCAACCAAGAGCGGGAGGCTCACCAGGCACTCGAGGCAGAGGCCGTGAAGAAAGGACGTGTGAGGCAGAAGGGATGACTACATGCTCAGAGCCAACTATACAACACAGCGACTCAAAGCAACTCCTAGGTCCGGCGCAGGTCCGGGCCACAGCAGAGGGCAGCAAGCCCGACACAGGAGACAGCCACAGCTGGGAGGCCCAGGGTGAGTAGAAACGGCACCGGTCAGCAGGTACCAGGGGTGGTGTAGCCGGGGCATAGTGGGCCGCAAGAGGAGGTAGCAGCGGTGGGTGCGGATTTAGAGCTCCCAGCACAGCACAGCGGGAATGTTGCAGGGAGTATGCGCCAGGCAGGTGCGGTCACAGCGGGGAGACACGGGGGCACACCGCTCACATCACCGGGCCCGGGCGCTCGGAGCCGATGGCGGAGGCGTCAGTAGGGGCATAAAATGGTGCCAGAATAACACAGGGCCCGGGCAAGGCGGTACAACCCGTGGGCCCCCTACCCCGCCGCAGAAAGCCCCAGCGGACGTGTCACTCACTGGGTGAAGCAGTCCGGGATCCTCCGGAATTACACAGACGGCGTGGAGCACGAGGCAGCTCAGCCAGACAGGAGCGGAAGTGGAGCCGGGTCTCGCCGACCCGCGAAGCTCAGGCCCAGTGCCGTGAACAGGTGGCAGCTCCCACCACTCGCATGACCCCGGGGAGCAGGAGCAGCACCGGATGATGGCTCAGGTGCTAGCGGAGCAGGAAACGCTGGTTGTAGTCAGTAAAATTGGCGTCATCTGCCGGATTCTGCCTGATAATTAGCTTGATCGGCAGAGCCCAGTTAGAGTGCGGCCATCTTGCAGCCGGCCAAGCCACGTCCCCTGGATAACCTCCAATGTTGGTATAATGCTGCCTACTTAGACCCGAATGATATATCACAGGGTTCCTATATGCACTTCATTAGATAGGGTCTTAAATCCTTAAGCATGGCGGCGTCACACTGCATCTGTTGTTTCTCAATAAAAACGTATTGAGGCAGACCTACAGCAAGTTATCTAAAGTGATTAAGGTTATATTATAAATATATTCCAGGGGTTACAAATCGTTGTATGAAACCATCATTTACTTCAGCCATCTGAAAGTAAAGTATCTGTAAATGGGGTTGGCTATTTTTTTTTTTTTTTTTACCCTTTTAGGTTTCCTTTATTGTCTCTAAGTTTTAAAATGGTGTTTTAACATTTGTTTTTTTTAATTTTATGTTCATGTTTTATTTGTAATGTTTTAGGTTCTACAATTTATAGGGCTGTGTGCTCATTGGGCTTTTTGCAGTTATGACACGTACCTGTATTACAGACATCGAGGGAAACTGTTTAGGACACCACGGTAAGGTTGATATCCCGCAAGGCCTCAGTGTTTTTGAAAATGTTAATATATGAAATAGGCTTTCACATGTTTTTAACCTGTTCAGTACTTCATGGTCTTTGACTTATGCTTGACTGCCTTCACTTAACACCAAGGCCCAGGTTTTCGAAGGCTTTAGGCATTCGCGAAGTGACACAAAATAAAGTGACATATTGGCATTATTGTTAACAGTCAAGTCAAATGGTATTTTTTGTTTGAAATGTGTGCTTTTCTCAGTACGAATGCACTTTGTGCTGCTTTGTATCACTTTGTGTCTAGAGGTTTCTAACTTGGCCATTACTGGGACAGATCAGAGCAAACACCCACAGATTTTGATGCAAAGTGGATCTACCAAGATTGCTTCTTTGAAGCAGGCATTACCAAGGTGAAATGTTTTCATTTCCCATGTTTGGGAGTGAAAAGCACACACCCAAGGAGGAAGAGACTTCGGAAGAGGAGGAAGAGGTGGAGGAGTGGGACTCTTCTGCGGCAACGGAGGAGGCATAAGCGACCTTGGCCGAGAAGGTGAGTAGATTTGAGAGTACTCCGAGTCGGAAGATCTAACCACTCTCTGCTTCTTTGCAGGTCTTCGCGATGAAGTCCTAGAAGCAGACCTTCTACTAGACGAATGCCGGCGCCGCCGCGACCGGGGGCTCGTGGAAGCAGAGGACAGGCTGACCACGGGGACGCAGTTCTTGCCCTGGATCACCTCCCGGAGGTTGACTTCTCCTTTCTAGACGTCGACCTCTTCCTCGACGTCGAATGCCTTGACGTCAATACATCCCTCGACGTCGATCTCCTTTTCCTCGACGTCGAGTGCCTGCTCCTCGACGTCGAACGCCGAGTAGACCTCGACGGCGAGCGGCGGTGTCGCCTCGACGGTGAGCGCCGTTGCCTGGACCCATCACGACGTCGATGACTCCTCGACGTTGATGTAGTTCTCGACGTCGACCTCGTCCGAGGTCTCGACGTCAGCTCCCTCAACGTCGAACACCCACGCCGCTTCGACCCAGAGCACTGGGTCAACAGGGAGGACACAGTGGTCAACCCTCTTGATGCCGACGTCGAGGCCATCGACGTCGATGGAGATCTGTGCCGTTTCCTGGCCTTTTCTTGACTGGGGAGCCCCCCAGAGGCCGAAGCACGGGCAGAGGAGTCCGATCCAGCCCTCCCATACCCAGACCCACCTTGATCCTGAAGTTTCCTCAGCTCTAGGCCTTGGAGCCGGATTTTCTCTCTCTCTCTCTCCTGGTTCTCTTGGAAAAGGACTGACAGATCTCACAATCTTCAGAGACATGGGATGAAGGGAGATAGAGGATACACACTCTGTGGACGTCCGATTTGGCCTTCTTCCTGGCACACTCAGGGCATCTGTTGAACAATGCAGGCATTTTCGACAGAAAGATGGCAAAAAACTGGCCAAAAAAACCAGCAAATGGAAGAAGAAGTAGGTAGATGTCGAGTGAAACACTCTAAACACTTTAAAAGTGTCAAAAATTTGAATTATACCCAAAAAGGGAGAGCTCAATACTCCAGGGTCCTGCTAGCAGGAGCTGGAAAAAAGAACTGAAAGTAAAAGGACTTGGCTGTGCATGCTGGGATACCAAGGGTCTCTGGAGAGTTCCTTAAAGGCACTGTATCCCTTTTTTCAGACACATAATGGCAGCCTATGGAGGCTTGTCTGTCCATCCCTTCCTCTCTACCATTCCAAGGATTTTGTGAAGGGGAAGTTTGTCTATGGATGGAACTTGACACATTATGTAAATGTGATGTTGGTAAAATATCCTTGGCATTTGTAGTTGAAGTACTGGACAGTGTAGCCTTGTAGGTACAGGCTGCATTATTGTCTTTAATTTTCTCTTAAGTGTCTATGCAGGACTGCAATGAAGACAGTTTAAGAGATTATTTTTGATTGCTCCGGGGTCCACGCACATGGGCGGGAATATTCCCTATATTATGACTATACACAGAGATCCCCTACTACAGAATTTAACTTTTATTATGAAATACAACACCCAGAGTCATATGATTTACAAGATCTTACTCAAAACCTGGCATCTACTGACATTGAACAAGTCAATTGGGAAACACATTCCCAACAAACCCAAGATTGTACATAGAAGGGGTAAAACCTTGAGAGATTCTGTGCTCTAGCTACTTATCACCTAAGACACAGAGCGCTACTTGACTACCTAGTAAGCCAAAGGGTTTCTATAAATGTACACAATGCAATGTCTGCACCTTTGCATGCAGTAAACTAACGGAATTCCAATACAACACTGCCACCACAAATTCCATACAGCAATTTATCAACTGCAATTGCAGATGTGTTGTTTATTGCATTAGGTACCATTGTGGACTTAAATACATTGGCAGCACAGTATGCCCCTTAAAATAGTGAATTCAGGAACACATGAGGGCCATCCGCAACAACAGTATGGACTATCCTCCTGCTGTCCATTTTAATATGGTATACTCCTCCATGACAATTACTAACATTTAATTTCATGGAATAATGCAAATACAATGTGATCCAAGGGGTGGGGGCTGTCACGACTTGGTCCCTGCTTTCCCGTGTCCACCACCTGGGGGCCGAACTTTGGGACTCTCCAGTGTCATAATATGCTACTGGACCCTCCCGTTCATGCATATGCTGACTTCCATCCATTTGGACACTAACTAGGAAGTGTCATCCATTACCAATCCATGCCGGGTTTTTGTGGAAACCAGCCTGCTCATCCCGGAAACTCCATTACCTAGAATCCCCCCCTCACTGCTTTGTCTCCACCCCTGCAGGCCAAGGATGGGTGGAGGAATTCAGCTCACCGGTGGATAGCTGCTGCTAGCCTGCTCCCTTCAGTCCAGTGTTGGTCATCGCAGCTGTGCACCGGTGAGACCAACCCTTGTTCCAGTGCTTCCAGAGCTTTTGATAGCCTTGTTTCCTGAGCTTTTGTTATTCCTTGTACCTGAGCTGTTGCCGTTTTCCTTGTTCCTGAATTAGCACTGCCTGCAATGCTACCTTGACTCCTGAGCTTTAGTAATTTCCCTGTTCCTGATCTAGCAATGCCTGCAGTGCTACCTTGACCCCTGAAGCTTTAGTAATTCTCTGTTCCTGAACTAGCACTGCCTGCAGTGCTACCTTGACTCCTGAGCCTTATCTCAATTCTTGTTCCTGCCCCAGCACTTCCTTCAATGCTACTTTCTTTTCTTGATTCCTGAACCTGCACTATTCTAGTATCCTTTGTAGCCTCCCCTGCTGTCTTTCTATTACTGCTGTCTTGCGTTTAATTACCTTGTATGTTGGTTACTTATTTTCAGCCAGTTGTGCCCCGTGAATTCCTTCCTTTCCTGTTAAGGACTCCTCCTTGCTAGCTCCTTGCTGTTACTGCCTTGCGAGTTCCTGTTTGATTGCCAGGATCCGTGGGCACAGCGGACTACCTAGGTGGTGTTTCTTGTTCACTGTGAGTACTGTCTTTGAGTTACATTTATAACATCACCATAGGTATCAGCACCACAGACCCTGTCTTTGCATGCATATAACTATATGTGGGTATTTGCAGTCCGTATCTGTAACAGCAATTGTGGGTGAGGACTTACTGAGCTTCAGTCTTACCGTGTGGAGCTCCTGAGTGCTTTACCCTACATTCCCTTTACTGTTAATGTTGTATCATATATATGTCTTGCACGTCTGTCCTGGGTGTATTTAGTCTGAATGCTAAATTGCCTCATGAGTGCTCTTCCTTTTTGAGTCTTAGCCATCTTGTTCACTTGTACAGGCTTCCCCTTTGGATCCCTTTTTCTCCTCTGACCCCATGTGATCCTGGGCAGCGCTGCACTACTCTTTCTGTACACTGTACATTTTCTCCCAGTTCCCAGTCCTTGCCCAAGTCGCTGACTGTGTTCCCGGACAGTACCTGACAGAATGACCAACCCACATTTCCACGGTCACTTGTAAGGTTTCTTTGCATCCAGTTAGCTACCATTTTTGTGTTACATTTGTGTGTGAAAATATTGAAGGTGTGTCATAAAGAGACCTTTAAGAAAGAAACACACCAGTGCATCACTTTTTTGTGCAAGGCAGTTCACCAGTGCCCACCAATGAGAGGTATTTAGTGTCTACTTTGCAATTTAAGAATGTTCACCCTAGTCCTGAAACAATGAATCCTCTTATGAGAAATGGACATTTAGGTTCTGAATATTTTACTCATTGGCTCTCAAACACCTCTTTGGCAGATCATAACTTAATCCTCTGTTCTGATCCAGATTCAATGTCTGTGTCAGCATTGCAAAAGGAGGATGATACCATACTCAGTTTGCTGAACAAGAATTTTGATTCTAGCGTGTCTGCTGTAAGTGGTTGTAAAATACAATAGTCAACCACACAACCAAAGAAAGAGCAGATTAATTTCATAACCTCTGTTCTCAATTCAAATAACGTTACCCAGTCTTATAATCCAGTAAAGATCACAGTCCCAGATCCTAAAGGGACCTTGTTAAATACCACATTCATAGCAAACAATAATCAGTTTAATAAAAGAGAGAGACCTATTAAAACCCAGGCAGCTAGTAGCATGTTTGAACACAATCCAAGGTTTAGTTATGTTGCCTGTTGTGAAGTTTCCAAGCCAACCACTGTCCTTGTAGAAAAAGATCTACAATCTTCACAGGATATATTGAAATCTAAGATTCTTGAATTACAGCAAGAGAATAAAATGTTTCAGACTCTGTTAAATACGTATAACCCAGAGTTCAAGTGGGAATCTAAAACCCCTGTACAAGACTACTTTTCCACCTCTATGTTAGCCTCCTTAGAAATGGAGAGTGAAACCTAGCGCTCGCCTTTGCGTTCCCGTCAGAGCTGGTCCAGCGATTGTGTGAATAATACTATGGCTGATCACTCAGATTCCACTCAGATAGCCATAGAACTTAGTCTCACAGTGTAGTTAATGAAAGTATGTGTTTGAAGTCTGAATTTTCTAACTCCTCTGGTGTTTTGTTTTCTAATGCTAAATTACATCTAGGCAGTACATCTGAAATGTGTTCCTCCAGTTTTCAGGAACCCCCAAATGCCAGGCAAAACACAAAACATCTCCTTGCTTTCTTTTCCGGACAGTGAGTTCAGTTCTATCTCAGAGATAAGCCATGGACAGGCCATTGACATACAGACAAAACCTGAACCAGTGCCCAAAATAATCCCTGATGTGACAACACCCTCTGACTCAGTCTATGCTCTTGGTCTAACTTCTGTGACTGAAGCCAACTTCCTCACTGAGAAGGAACAAAATCCTGACCTCTTGTTTGCTCTCTCACCTTCTAGCACGCCGCATATTGAAAAGTCAGGAAATAATATTACTCTATACATCTGTATCACCTCGTAATGCAGAAGGAATTGTACAAATCTTTCATGATCAAGAAGTCTCTGACTAAGAGAGGTGAAGTGCCAAAAAGTAAAGCAAGTCTGATCAACAGAGACTCTAAGATAATCAGTATTCTTAGCAATCCATTACTGACAAAAGGGAATCTATTGTTCATGGGCTATCGCCATTCCCAGACTTTAAAGTCTGTCATCCTTGTGCCTCTCTGCCACCAGCTTGTCTTCTTTCAGAGTCTCCAGAATCCTCAGCCGGCCTGCTACTTTCAGAGTCTCCAGAATCCTCAGCCGGCCTGCTGCTTTCAGTCTCCAGAGTCCTCAGACGACCTGCTGCTTTCAGAGTCTCCAGAGTCCTCAGTCGGCCTACTGACATCTAAGCCAGAGGCTGCAGCTTGCTTGCCACCGGAGCCTGCCTGCCATCTGCGCCCGAGTCTGCAGCGTGCCTCCATCTGCGCCTGAGTCTGCAGCCTGCCTGCCATTTTCAGTACCGGAGTCTCCAGACTGCCTGCATTCAGAACCCAAGCCCTCAGCTCATCTTCCTACTAAGTCAGAGCTTCCAGATTGCCTGCCCTCACAACCGTAGCTTCCAAGCTGCCTGCCTTCAGCACCAGAGCTTCCAGGCTGCCTGCCTTCAGCACCAGAGCTTCCAGGCTGCCTGCCTTCAGCACCAGAGCTTCCAGGCTGCCTGCCTTCAGCACCAGAGCTTCCAGACTGCCTACCTTCAGCACCAGATCTTCCAGGCTGCCTGCCTTCTGGCCCTGAGCCTCTTACTACCTACTTTTTGACCCTGCGCTTCCAGTTTGCCAGCCTTCAGAGGTCTCAGTACGAATACATTCAGAGAATGAATCTACACCATCAGACAAAACTCTCACATTGTAAGCCTCAATGGCCGGGGTCTCCTGCATACCTGCTTCCAAAGACTCCTGCATGTGAGTATTTTGTATGTTTTCCTCCAGGGCCAGAACTTCAGGTCTGCATCCTGTCACCCACTTTGTTTTCAGCCAGATTGCCTTTGACCTCTGTACCCCCTGCCAATCCGTTATCTTCTTTTGACCCTACAGTCAAACTGCCTTTGTTTTCAGAGTGCTACTCTAGACTGCCATCATCAGGACTTCAAGCACCTTTGATTCAGGCTCCTAAGTTGCCATTGCTAGAGTTGGACTCTTCAAATCTGCATTCTACTCTGCCTCCTGCATCAGAGTGCTTCCACCCTCAAAGTTCTGCTTTGGATGCTGCAGTTAATTTACAGCCTATCATCCTACCCTCTAGAACATCACAGTTTTCCTGCAGGCCTCTAGTAGCTTGCACTACATCTATGATGGAAATGGACTTACTTCTTAAGAGCAAAGTCTTTGAATACAGTTCCAGATTCCAGAGTCTTTGGAGGGGGTGTACTGTCACAACCTGGTTCCTGCGTTCTCGTGTCTACCACCAGGGGGCTGAAGACTCTCCAGTGTCATAATAAGCTACTGGACCCTCCTGTTCATGCATATACTGACTTCCAGCCATTTGGACACTATTTGGGAATTGACATCCATTCCCAAACCATGCCGGGTTTTGTGGAAGCCAGCCTGTTCATACCTGAAACTCTATTACCTAGAATTCCCTGCTCACTAATTTGTCTCCACCCCTGCAGGCCAGGGATGGGTGGAGGAATTCAGCTCACCTGTGGTTGGCTGCTGCTTGCCTGCTCACACCTGATGCATGTGATTACTGTGAGCTCTTTTAAGCCCCAGCTCCCTTCAGTCCAGTGTTGGTCACTGTATCAGTGTATCGGTGAGACCGATCCTTGTTCCAGTGATTCTCGAGCTTTTGATAGCCTTGACTCCTGAGCTTTGGTAATTTCCCTGCTCCTGAACTAGCACTGCCTGGGAGACTACCTTGACTCCTGAAGCTTTAGTAATTCTCTGTTCTTGAACCAGCACTTCTGGCAGTGCTACCTTGACTCCTAGGCTTTAGCAATTCCCTGTTCCTGAACTAGCACTGCCTGCAGTGCTACCTTAACTCCTGAGCCTTAGCTCAATTCTTGTTCCTACCCCAGCACGGCCTTCAATGCTACTTTGTTTTCTTGAATCCTGAACCTGCACTATTCAAGTATACCTTTGTAGACTCCCCTCTGTATGTCCTTTTCCAGTCCCTGCCGTTCTTCCCATTTCATTGGTTCCAATTCCTAGTTTGCTGTCTTTCTATTCCTGCTGTCTTGCTTCTAATTACCTCGTATGTTGGTTACTTGTTTTCAGCCAAGTGTGCTCTGTGAATTCGTTCTGTTGTGTATAGATTTAGATTCTGTATGCATTTCCCGATTCATGCCCTTATATAGGTACAATTCACATTGCCCTTATATAGGCATAGAAATCATGTCCTTATTTAGGTATAGTCCATGCTACCCAAATACAGGCATGGCTACTTACATCCGTTCATCTACGTCACAACGAGTTCCTGGAAAACCAGACTCTTGATTTCTCCAATAACTCATTTATTATGCATGAACATCTATTCCTTAGGGGTTCATTCATGACGTTCATATGCCTGACTTTTACGTCAATACTGGCATTCCAAAACACCTTCAAGGTATAAATATACCTTCACTTGCTATGGCAAGGCACGGTGCAGTTCGACTACCTACTTGCACGACGCGGCTCGCCACAGCAAGTCCCGAAGGAAGTCATCTCCCCAACTGACGCACTGACCAGACGTTCTCATCCTCCCTGCCGAGAATCCAGATCCAGTGTTTCTGACTCCCCTTGCGGGGTGTTAGAGAATCGAGTCCCGGGAAAGAGATACCAACCTCTCATTCTAAGGTATGGAGCTGATTAGAACCTAGAGAAACCTTTGGCAATTCTTGGCAAAACTAAACTAAACTAAGCTCATGCTAAACACCTACTTCTTCCCTCGTACTAGACTTAGGTTAGGTACACTGGTGTAGGATTATTTTAGAAGCACCAGTTGAGTATTTTAACCTGTGTTATTTATGTATGTATTTTAATAAATGTCACAGCTACAGACCATGCTATTACAGTATTATTTTATATTACCGTTTACGCTGTATGCATTATACTTCGCATTCTGTCTTACGATTGTAGCAGGTCATATCTCTTGCATGAAAAACAAGACTGTTCAATAAACCCCTTTTTTTATTTGAAATGCCTGTCTATCTATTTCTCTGCAACTCTGTAGAAACGAAGCATGCATGATTGACTGAGTGAAATAGTTATCTATTGTTTCCACGACTCTGAAGATATTGTTCCGACTCTAAGGGAAACAAAGCTGTCATGTCTATGCGGTTGTCAGAGACTAATCCCTTCTTGTACATTCGAGAAAGTTTCTAGTGACCTCTGAGTGAGTTATCAGGGACACACACAATTAAGTTTAATGTACTCAATAGTGACATACTGACCTCAGTCCTATGTCAAAACTATAGTGTATATTATTCCAATGCGCAGAACCTATTAGGGATATAGGAACTACACTACACTTCCTTTCCTGTTAAGCACTCCTCCTTGCTAGCTCCTTGTCTATCGTGCCTGTATTTAGTTCTACCCCCTTGCTGTTACTGCCTTGTGAGTTCCTCTTTGATCGCCAGGATCCTTGGGCACAGCTGAATACCTAGTTGGTGTTTCTTATTCACTGTCTGTGAGTTACATTTATAACATCACCGTAGGTATCAGCTCCACAGACCCGGCCTTTGCATGCATATCCTTGCATGCATATCCTATATGTGGGTATTTGGAGTCAGTATCTGTAACAGCAATTGTAGGTAAGGAACTTACTGAGCTTCAGTCTTACTGTGTGGAGCTCCAGAGTGCTTTACACCACATTCCCTTTATTGTTAATGTTGTATCATATATATATGTCTTGCACGTATGTTCTGGGTGTAGTTAGTCTGAATGCTAAATTGGCTTGTGAGCGCCCTTCCTTTCTGAGTCTTAGCCATCTTGTTCACTTGTACAGGCTTCCCCTTTGGATCCCTTTTTCTCCTCTGACTCCCTGTGTGATCCTGGGCAGCGCTGTACTACTCTTTCTGTGCACTGTACGTTTTCTACCCAGTTCCTAGTCCTTGCCCAACTCCCTGACTGTGTTCCCGACATAGTCCCAGACAGTCCCTGACAAGGACAGGACACCAGATCTTAGGAAATCTGAAACACAATGGATTCTGAAGTTATGAGCTGTGGAGAAAGGTCTTAACTTGGACAGGGAGCTACATGTCTGTCTGAAAAAATGATACTTCACTCTAAAACCTGTAAAATGTAATGCACTGACATTTCTAATTAATCCGATTGGCTCTAGACAGCTGGTTAATAGAATGTTACCTACCTGTTGACAATGTGCAACAACATGTATGATAATATTGCATTGATCTGTGTATTTATCAGGAATGGAATACAGGGACTTCTACATGTGCTGTCACTGAGATTTGCAAAAGGACTTGTCATATGGACAGGTTATCCCAAAGTATGTGTCAACCTACTACTGTTTGTTCAAATTATTACATCTTCAATTTGCTGGGGTACAATAACTTGACACATCTACTGCATGCAACTTACAGTGTGCCTAATTGTGCTCTATTTTAAGACACTGCTACATACTCTCTTTTATCTGGTTTACTGATACACTGGGTGCCCTGTACCACAACTATCCCAATATACATCCTTTTCTACGGACGCCCAGACCTTACTAGACAACGGGCTGGGGGACCTTCCTACAATTGCCGACGTGTCTTTTACTGTGGCCCATGATTTGCTTATCTATATTTTTATTTAGGACCCTTACTAGGACTACTGAAGTCAGGATCCATTCCAAAATGCCCACCGTGTGCACAACAGTGGGTTATGAGTCCCTTTTCTATTGCCTATTACGATCCCTGCCGGTAATCCTCACATCCTGGGTGAGAGGACTACCCACACTAACCCGCACTCTAGCTTTATTTCTATCCGTAATGCCATGGGTATTTAAACACGATGGGTCGCTCACACTCTGCTCCTTTCACGGACTGGAGTGGAGTGCGGTAGCGGTGTGACAAAGAAAAGGGACAGGTCAGTGGTATATGGCCCTGATGGGATACACTTTCCTCTGGAGTGCTATATTTAGGCCCAAATAGATTGTTTTGGAGGGACAGTATCGGGACAATATTTTCTTACTTTTACTAACAGGTGCATACTACGGCCCAGAGTCCACATACAGTATACCAGGTTTTGGACCTGAAAGTAAGTTGTCTTCAAGTTCAGACCGCATTTTTGCACTCCATAGGACTACCTGTAATTGTTTCAGTCGTCAATTGGGTATCTCTTTGCCATACTATAGCCCACTACTATTTTATTGACTATGCTTGATGGACCTTTTAAATGAATCTTTGTAAACTGTCACTTTTAAAAAACGTATCACAGCACAAAGTCGAATATGTCTATCTGTAACTTGACCTTAGCTATTGGCATGGGTGTTTCTAAATAACCACACCAAAAAACACTATTTTGAGTCTACATCGGCGAGACAAAATGTTTGCCTAGTTACTAACAGTACATCCTTTTATCTAGAGGGATATACGACAGCCCTTCAACAGCACACTATGTGCGCCTCCACTTTGTGGATACTGACTCCTCAGGCTTACAGCTAACAGGACGTAATTCATGCAGTTGCACAGGTGTCATTTCGAGAACCAGGATCACATTTTAACATTATATTTTGCACACATTTCTCATACTTTAACTAGGTACTCCTCTGCACAGAGAGGGATTGTGTAGTACTTGGCGAGCCGAATTCTGGATTCAAATGTTTCGTGCCTATATATCATGTCACCTTTGCCAAGAACTACATACGTAAGTTAGCTATCCATCCAGCCTCTCACTGTTGTGATAATCTAATTAAGACATAGCAACATTTTTGACTAATTTTGTTTATATTCATTTGCTCATTTAATTCACGAGCCTTTACTCTTAGCCAAGAAACCTGGACCATATGACCTACACTTACATCCTCTCCCAGTGGTGGGTCCAGGACGTCTGAAGGCTATTGACAGACTTTCTACAGCACATATAAGGTGTTTATTCATACTTCATCTTCCTCGTGTATATATTTTTGCAGGCTTCAATCGGTTAGTCATGCCGGTGACTTAATGACCTATATTTGTCTCTCAGGACATTTTGTTGTTACCCATTAACGGCACGACAGCAACATGACACTTGTTTCTTTACGATTCTCAAAACTTCATTGAGGATCCATTTCTTCACTTATTAAAGGTGAGAACCTCTTATCTTATGAGACCAGGCTTGGTCTCCAGCACGGACTATGGAGACATGCTCCAACTCATGGGTATCATTTACTTTCTGTTGTTTCTTGCTCTGCATGTTGCCTTCCGAATACCGTTTTTTACTGTTTTCTCTACTTGATACTACAATACGAAGGACTTTACTATTTGACCTACTCTACTCTCTTTATAAAGAATATGCAACGGTTCTTCTATTTTAATGCACGTGCTTCATAATATCATGGTCAATATCTACTTCTTCACATCACCTTGAGATCTTTCCTCTTTGGCCTTTTCCATTCTTTAAAGAACCAGTACTGGGTTGATCCTTATGTACCTAATAGATGATGCTAAAAACATTTACTCATGCATGCTATTACTATTATTGTAGCCTTGAAAAAGTTACGGATGTAACGAAACACGTGTCGGCTGTCGTGTTTCTCCTTTACCAGGCTGTTTTGTTCTCCCATCAACAAGAATTGTACCATCATCAGCAAACTGTACAACATCTTATTGTTTAATGTTACAATAACTGGGGGAGGAGCCAAGCACGCGCCCAAAATGGCCCGTAGGGTTGCAGCTCCGCCGAGACGGAACCCTTGCCCCCGCATCCTGACCCGCTCCTGGTGCGCAGACCCGGGGAGCGGGTATCGGAACTCCTGTATTGCCCTCCGGTCCTGCTCCGGTCACGCTAAGTGATCGGGGGCCGGAGTTAGAAGACTGATGATTTGCAGCCTCCGCCGCGGTAATAAGCCGGGGACTGGAGTTGCGGGCGCGGCCGGCCGCAAAGTAATAAACACCCGCACCGATTTCCAGAAGTTGCCGGCCGGCCTGGAGATTGCGGAGGTGGGCCCGGGATCCCGAAGCGGTCCCTGTGGTGGGGGTTATGAGGGCTTGCCTGACGGAGCCTGCAGGCGGAGAGGCATAGATCGGCCTTGCAGGGGAGTCCCCGCCCCCAACATCCGGTGCAGACTTTGTGGCTCCGGCACTGAAAGTGTGAAGTATTGCCCCTGGAAGTAGCTCCGGCCCCGCTGTGGATCGGGGGCCGGAGCGAGACGCTGGAGGGTTCGAGGCCACCGGGGCCTTAGAAGTCTGGGGCTGGCGTGGAGGATTCGGCTAGCCGCGTGATTGATGCAGCAGCAGCGGAGCCCGGGTGTGCTCAACTGGCCTGGACTGTTTGGTGGTGGGCCCGGATAGCAAGGAGTGAAGCCCCTGGCAGAAGTCCAGACGGTGCCCGCCAGTGGAGAGACGGCGGAGGGACATATGGGCGCAGTGGCGTTGGTGCGCAGCCGAGATCCACTGGAGTTGGCGGTGAGACGGCCCTGAGAATGGGGGAGGGAGCCCTTGGTCTGTGGTGGTCGGTGACTGGAGTGGTGAAAGACTGACTGTGGCATCCTGTGGTGAGGGGCTAGAGCTGAGTCGGTGGCAGCTACCCAGCTCCAAAATAGATTGCGCTCATGGTCGGACCCGTGTGGCGGTGAGTGCACCGCAGCAAAGTTGTTGGGTTACCTTTACTGCCCGAAAGTAGAAGGGGGACGCCAGCTGACGAGTTCTGATAACGACGGTGTCGACCTGACTCCTGGCCCTGCTGCTGTGCGACGGACGATCTTGGAGGAACATCCCCTTCGGAAGTTGGACTTCTTCGTAGCTCGGATCAGCGAGGCCGGGACTGCGGTCACGGGGGGAAGCCCTTTTGTGGTTAAAGATGGCGGCTAAATCCGAAAGCGAGAAGCTGCAGTCTCGGTCTACCAAGGGATCCCGTTCTGTCCAAGCCAATAAAATGGACCGATATACGTTGCCCAGAGGTTCCCCGCCTGAATTAAAGAAGACACAAGATCCAGGAAGAGACTCGACGGACACTCTCCCGGAACCTACGTTGCTGGATGTGATGGCGGCCATAGAGGGGGTGAAGTAGTCTCTGGGACAGAAAATGGAATCACTTGACCAGAAACTGGATGCGGTGACCATTGAGGTCAACCTTATTTGTGCGGATCTCACCAAAACCAGGGAAAAAGTCAAGTCCCTAGACATAAAAACTGTTAGCTTAACGGATGATGTCGCGTTGCTGCAGCAGGAGGTACGAGAGCTTAAGCGGGCCAGGGACCTCACAAGTCGGAAGATGGACTACTACGAGGGAAGGGCCCGGAGAGGTAATGTCCGAATCGTTGGTGTACCGGAAAAGGCGGAGGGCCCAGCTCCGGATTTGTTCGTGGAGGACCTGGTTCTCAAACACCTTCAGACCAAGGGCTTGAGTAATTTTTTTTTACTATTGAACGGGCAAACAGAGTCCCGGGTGGTAGGCCACGACCTGGGGCTCCCCCCCATCCAATGATCGCAAAGGTGCTTAATTTAAGAGATCAGACGCTATCCTGCAGGACTCCAGGATGGGAGGCCCCATGAGGTTTGAAAACACCAGCCTCTCCTTTTTCCCGGATTTCATGCAGGCGGTCCAGAAACAACACCAGGGATTTTTCAGGATCAAGAAAAAACTCAGAGGACTGAAATATGCCATGTTGTTCCCAGCCCGGCTGAGGATTGAGGCCAATGGTAAAACCTGTTTTTTTGACAATGCGGACACAGCCTCAGACTGGCTGGAGACGCAACCCCAGCCGGGGTCTGAGAGACCTGCAAGTGAGGAGAGGAGAGATGAGCAAGATCAGGAAAAGTGAGGACCGCTCAAAGATTGTGAATCGGGCGACATAATGTCTTCTTGGGCAGTGATCTGCATTAGGCGCAGAAAGGGTAGCCACGGGGGCGAGGGAGGGGTCTTTTGGAGCTGCCTTCCTCCTCATTTCTACCTTTAGATAGTTAGTTAGTTAGAGTATGGGGGGACAGGCACACTGCGATTTGGGGATAGGAGGAAGCAGAGTGCAGGGGTGCAGGGTGGGGGAGAGGGGTTAGATAATTGGGGGTTTTCTGATTTGTTGTTGGTTGATTATGTTTTTTTATATCAAAATGTTTTGCGTCAGGTGATGAGAATTCTGTTCTGTGCTCTTCTCATGGGTTAAATGGCACACTATAGTCACGGATCGGGGATGAAAGTACTGAGTTGGAATGTGAATGGTTTGGGTGATCAAATCAAGAGAGGAATGGTTAGTGAGCTTATCAGGAGACACTCCCCAGACGTTGTATTGTTGCAGGAGACTCATCTTGTGGGAAATAGGTGCATGGCCCTCCATAGAGGTGGGTTTAAATTGGTAGCACACGCAGGATTCACTACTGGCTCTAGGGGGTGGGGATTCTGGTTAAAAATTCCTTCCCCATGTCAGTGCAAGCCACGTGGATTGACCAGAGGGGCAGATATGCTGGGGTGTCGGAGCAGCTGGGGGGGTAAGACGGTCACCTTTCTATCAATATATGTGCCGCCAGGCCTCTAGTCTGATACCTTCCGGGATCTGGGCTCAGTCTTCCTTACACTGCCTCTTGGTAGTCTAGTTTTGGGAGGCGACTTTAATGCCGTATTGGATGAGGAGGTTGACCGTAGCCCGCCACGAGTGCTTAGACAGTCGCAGAGATGGCTCCCGGACTTTCTGGAGATGCTGGGGTTGGTAGATAGCTGGCGCATCCGTAATCCAACGCAGACACATTTCACTCACATCTCGGCAGCGCACAATAGTTTGTCGAGACTGGACTACATACTGTTGCCGGCAGCGATGGCTACCATGATTCAAGACGCACGATACCTGGGCAGAGGTATCTCTGATCATTCTCTGTTATGGTTGCAACTCACTCTCGGACGACAGACGGCTGGTAGGGTAGCTCCCATTAGTGCTTGGCAGTTGAAAGATCCGACCATTAAGAAGGAGGTGCTAGAAATGACGGACCGCTACTTCCTGGAAAATGAGGGAACTGTGGAATCAGCGCAGTCCCTCTGGGAAGCTTACAAAACGGTCGCAAGAGGGGAGGTCTTGTCTCTGGTAGCCGGGAAAAAGAAGAAAAGACAAGCGGAGTTGATTCAGAAGGGGACCGAGGTCATAGCTTCGGAGGAGGGAGTTGCTAGGTCGCACCAGACAGCAGACCTCCACCTATTGAAGCTCCGTCAGGAAGAGTATAAAGCGCTAGCGAGAGACAGAGCGATTGCCCAAAGCAATGACGTACAGAGCCGCATATATGAACATGGCGATAAGGCCAGTAAGTTGATAGCGTGGCTCGAGCATGGGGAGTGGGCATCGAGGCTGGTACCAGAGCTGAAGGGACCAAAATCGGGTAAAGTTACTGAACCACAAGCTGTAGCAGACGCATTCTCGGTGTATTATAAAAAGGTCTATACCGCTGAAAGTGAGTTTACTGAGGCTGAAAGCAGCGCCATGATCGGAGATATTGCTCTGCCTGGGTTGTCGGAGGAGGTTAGGTCCTATGTGGACTCTCCATTCTCTAATGATGAAGTAGCCCAGGCTATCAGACAGATAAAGTCTGGTAAGGCGACTGGCCCTAATGGGATACAGATTGAGCTGTATAAATTAAATGCCAACAGGATCGCTCCACATATGCGTGCCATGTTTCTGGAGAGTAAGGAAAAAGGCCAGCTCTCATATGATCAACGACTGGCAAAAATAATTGTCATACATAAAGCAGGTAAACCTAAAACGCAATGCGCCTCTTATAGGCCTATTTTGCTCCTTAATGCTGAGCCCAAAATTCTTGCGAAGCTTCTTGCTATTCTGCTGGTAAAAGTAATCAGGAATTTGATACACCCGTATCAATCTGGTTTTATGCCGCGTCGAAACACGGCACTGAATCTGCGGAGGCTGCATAGCATCCTTGGCGGCTCCTCGAAAATACATGAGCCAATGGTCCTGGTGTCCTTGGATGCCTCGATGGCTTTTGATAGGGTCGAATGGAACTATCTGTTCGCAGTATTAGCAAAATTGGGCTTCGGCAGTGAGTTTATTAGCTGGGCGCGATTGTTGTATGCGAACCCCCTGGCCAGGATGGTCGTTAATAATTGTAGGTCGAATGAATTTGTGTTGAAAAGGGGCACAAAACAGGGTTGTCCGCTGTCCCTGTTGCTTTTTGCCCTTGCCATGGAGCCGTTGGCGGCCTGGGTCAGATGGGATAGATCGTTCGAGGCTTGCGATGGACACCGGAATGGGAAGATAAGATCTCGCTCTATGCGGATGACGTCTTGCTTTATCTTACCAAACCTAGAGAGTCCTTCAGGAATTTTCTAGACGTATTCGCCATTTTTGGTAGATATTCAGGTTTAGCAATTAACTGGTCAAAATCGGTGCTTTTTGTGTTAGTGGGAGAACCCCTGAGGATCCCGCAGGAGTGCCCAATCCAGATTGAAACTGTTGGTTTCAAATATTTAGATATATACATAACGCTTGATCCGCAACTACGGTATGTCAAAAACTTGGCCTCCCGGCTGAATAGATGTAGGAAAGACGTGGAACGGTGGAAGTTCTTTCCACTTTCATTGCTCGGAAGAGCCGCTCTTTTTAAAATTATGGCTCTGCCCCGATTCCTCTATGCTCTGCAAAACTCGATGGACCCAGTGCAGGCCTCCTATTTCAAGCAAATTGAGTTGCTTCAGAGACAGCTTCCGTGGGAGGGTAGGCCCCGAATAGCATTCGTTAAATTGACCCTGCCATGGTATGATGGCGGAATCGGACTCCCAGATTTGAGAAAGTAATATTGGGCTTCACAGCTAGCCGTGGTGAACCACATTGTCTACGGGCCCCCAGGCGTTCCCGGGTATTCCATGGACTGGCCCCGGGTGGAATGTTAGATAGAGCTCTATATGCCAGGCCAGGGAGGTTTGCTTTGTGTGGTCTGACTGCGCATGCGGTACGGGTGTGGCATGCGGCCAATAGAGGTCTGGGTTGGGAGGGCAGGCTGATGTTGGCTACACCCCTGTGGAATTCGGAGAAGTTAGAGAGCCTATGGAGATCAAAGGGGTTTGATAAATGGGACCTCATTGGGATTACTCAGATAAGGGATGTTTGGAAAGGAGACACGATGCACACATTCGAGTCACTTCAGGTGCAGTATAGCCTACATAACGAACACATTCGATATAGGCAGGTGAGACACGCTCTCCTTGCACACATACCTTGGGGCACGGTGCTCCCGGAGGCCTCGCCTCTTGAAGACCGTGTGTTGGATGGTCACATCCCCGAGAAAACTATCTCTCTGATATAAAGGAAGCTGGTGAACAATATGGAGAACCCGCTGGGGCGAATCAGAACACAGTGGTGCGCAGATGGTTTCGAACTAGACAATTAAGATTGGGTGGAGGCGGTTTCCTCCCCGAAAGTAGTGGCGATTCAGATGCGGCTCCGGCTGGTGCAATTGAAGATATTGCATAGGTCATACATAACTGGACCCAGATTGGTGCGAATGGGGCGAGGAGAGAGTGGAACGTTCAGAAGAGAGTGTTGGGAATCTGGCACCTTCATACACATTCTTTGGCACTGTGTGGCGATACAGACGTTCTGGACAAAGATTCATGATGAGTTAAAAGAGGTGCTGGGTGAGGAGATCAACCCAGAAGCCCGTAGATGCCTATTGAATGTATGGGAACCTACAGATTTGAATGAGTAGCGGAGACAATGGGTGATGCTGGTGTATATAGTGGCTAAACGAAATATTGCTCAGCTTTGGGGGGCAAGTCTGTCGCCCCAAGTCTCTAAGTGGGCCGAAGACCTGGACTGGTGTATCTGTATACATAGCCAGGGGTTGCCCGGAGAAGTGGGGGAAGATTTGGGGGGCATGGAATGGTCACCGAGGAGAGATTTGTGAACCACCACTGTTAGATCCGCAATATGATGCGCAGGAATCCCTATGATCCAATTGTGAACCATTGATCTTATGATTCGGACTCTTGCCGTAGAGACCCGTCGGAAGGAAATGTACTGTTTCACCTGATGCTTATGTTTGGTTCATTTGTGTTTTAATTTTGTTTTGTTAATAAAAAGAGTTTACATTTTTTTTTACAATACGAATATTGTACTCTGAGTGTATATTAAGTCCATGTATGCATAAGTGCCGTATGTGCTAAATTCTGTGTATTGACTAGTTAACACACAAACTATTAAATCTGAGACAATCCCTGTACAACGTAATCATTGTTGTTTCCTATGATTTGAGCAACCTATAAAATTTGTGCTTCAAATTGGATCAAAAATGCATAAGTAAATATTATGAGTGCCGGGGTACAATTGTTGTTTTGAGTCAAACTCTTTGGCCCTAACAACGCCTTTTGGAAAACATCTTGGTGGCCTCTATCTTAAGACACCCCTGTCTGTCCAGTCCAAAAAGAAAAAAACTTGGGGTGTGGTTTGATGAACAGCTTTGTTTCTCAGACCAAATAAATAAGGTTATATCCTCCTGGTTCTACCTTCTTAGGATACGGAGGAAGGTTTTTACTTTTTATTTCTGTAGATATGCAGAAGTTGGTTTTTGTTGCATTCGTTATTTTGCGAACTGACTACTGCAATGCCCTATATTTGGGCATACAGAAAAGGTTTCAGCGGAAACTTCAGTCACTTCAAAATGCAGCTGCATCTCTGCTTTTGAAGATTCCCAAGTTCGATCCAATTTCCAACGGCGTTCATGACCTTAACTAGTTGCCAGTGACTGAAAAGGTCACATTTAAGGCCCTTTGTATTATTCAGAAAGCTTCGTACAGAGGAGTGCCCGCATTTTTCAGAAATCTTTCTCTTGTTATGTGCCTAACTGGACTTTAAGATCTGGCACTGCAAAACTAGTACTTGGTCCTAAAATCAGGAAAGCAAGATGGGGAGGGCAAAGCTTCTTGTTTCTGGCCTGCAAGCGGTGCAACTCCTTGCCCTTTGTGCTAAGAACTCAATCTAATATATCCTCCTTTAGAAAACTGCTAAAAACATGGCTTTTTTCCATTAATTTTCAGTAGATTGGGTTTCTGCTCTTTTCTCTCTGGCAGGAGCGCTAATGCAAAAACGCCTCGGCAAACGTGTGCTTTATAAAAATCGTCCTTACTTACACCTACAACAAGCCAGAACTATCGGCTTTGTCAGTGGTTGTTGGTTGCATGTGATGAATAAGTAACTACAGCTTTGTTGTACAGAATATTGAAAATGGGTTCGTTCGTATGGGAGAGGTTGTGCCATAACGGCTAGAGCCGCTGACTTTGGAGCTGGGGGGAAGCAGGTTCGAGTCTCAGCATCTGCTCACCATCCCGTGATTTTGGAATCACTCATCCCTGGGCCTACCAAAAAATAATATAAACAGTGCTTTAAATGGGCCGGTACTCATCGGTACTGAGTACCGGCACTTTTTCCTTTTCTCCCCTTGAGTACTGGCACTTTTCCTAGAAGGAAGAGAGTACTGGTACTGATGGGACCTGACTTCAACCCTGGCAGCGCTTCTTTCATCCCTCCACTACCTCTGCAGCTCCTTTAACAAGCACTGCAGGGAATTAATCACGGGAGCGCTTGTCGACCAGGAACCAGCGTGAGCTGCTTTGGAAGTCTTCAGAGCAGGGAAGGACGGGGGTCTGCAGAGTGGTTATCGGATCCATTGTTCTTTTCACAGCGGGGCTGTAAAATCAAATGGGTGGCGGTGGAACGCACTGTTCATGATTGAATATTCCGTGGACAGAACAGATTTAAAAGTGGGTTTATGGCTGTGGGAGGGATGTATGACGTTATCACGCATCCTTTTACAACGCCTACCTTTACCACGCAATTTTTACAACACAGGATCCATTACAACGAAGTACTATTACAACGCATTTTTTTACATCGCATATACCTTTACAACGCATCCCATTACAACGTAAGTATTGGAAAGTATATAATATATTTTTAAAAATGTAATTAATTAAAATTAATATAATTTATTTTAATTTTAATTTATTTTTACCCTGTACCCCTGTACCCCAAAACCCAAACCTAGCCCTGAATCCTAAAAATACCCCTTTACCCAAAAACCCAAACCTAGCCCTGAACCCTAAAAATACCCTTTTACCCAAAAACCCAAACCTAGCCCTGAACCCTAAAAATACCCCTTTACCCAAAAACACAAACCTAGCCCTGAACCCTAAAAATACCCCTTTACCCAAAAACCCAAACCTAGCCCTGTACCCTAAAAATACCCCTTTACCCAAAAACCCAAACCTAGCCCTGAACCCTAAAAATACCCCTTTACCCAAAAACCCAAACCCCTAAAAATACCCCTTTACCCAAAAACCCAAACCTAGCCCTGAACCCTAAAAATACCCCTTTACCCAAAAACCCAAACCTAGCCCTGAACCCTAAAAATACCCCTTTACCCAAAAACCCAAACCTAGCCCTGAACCCTAAAAATACCCCTTTACCCAAAAACCCAAACCTAGCCCTGAACCCTAAAAATACCCATTTACCCAAAAACCCAAACCTAGCCCAGAACCCTAAAAATACCCTTTACCCAAAAACCCAAACCTAGCCCTGAACCCCAAAAATACCCCTTTACCCAAAAACCCAAACCTAGCCCTGAACCCTAAAAATACCCCTTTACCCAAAAACCCAAACCTAGCCCTGAACCCTAAAAATACCCCTTTACCCAAAAACCCAAACCTAGCCCTGAACCTTTAAAATACCCCTGTACCCAAAAAATGCGTTGTAAAGTACATGCGTTGTAAAAGTACTTGCGTTGTAAAAGTATCCGTTGTAAAAGTATGTGTTGTAAAAGTTTTTGCGTTGTAAAAAATGCGTGGTAAAGGTTACATACCCTGTGGGAGTGATGTCTACTGAGTGTTATCTAACAGCGGCACATTAAGCGCTCCTCCGGACAGGCGCCAGCTGGCCTGCCCGTCTCGACCTCGGACCCCTCCCGGGTACAGACCTTGCTGGCCTGCCCTGGGTGTATGATCGAGGGGGGGAGGAGGCACCGTTCTTCAGCTTTCATTAAGCAAGTGCTTCACTGGCTGCCATTACAACTTGATCTATATTTCCAGAGTCTCTCTTCATTCTGAAAGTCTATCTTGTTGTGAAATGTGTTCTTTCTGTAAAGTATGATAATGCCTCATACGAGTAACAGTAACTCCTTCCAGAATGAGTACACTCACGTAGAGGGACGACGAGGCACGGCTTTTGAAATTACGAAACGTGTTTCTTTATATCGGATAAGGTCCAAGTGTTTATATACCTGGTTGAGAAAACAAGTTGGAGGAAGGCACTGAACTCTGGCTGCTCTTTCAGAATGAGTAACCGGAATGAACACAGCTCATTCAGAAGAACACACTCTTCGGGTATCCTTCAATTTTACTAACATTTAAAAAAAAAAATGTTCATGAAATGCTTGATTTCACTGTTGCACAAATAAAACACACACTCCAGAAATAGACAAGCACCGTAGGCAAACACAGTAGTGACGCACACAACACAGTAACGGATACATGCACACAAACGATAATGCACAGACATAGATGAGTACATACTGCACAGATGTACATGCACCAAAGATTCATGCCCAAGCACACACACGCAAACACTTGCGAAAACCACAGGCACGGACACACAGCACACACATTCCATCGTTAGACACACACATACAACATGCAAACATACAATTAAACACATACAAAATGCATACAAACTCACAAAAGAAACTATGGGGCTTCTACTGGTCACCTTACAGCAGAGGTCTTCAAACTTTAGGATGCTGAGACCCCCCAGTCAACATTTTCAGGCGTAAGCACCCCCTCCTGACAAAAATGTGTAAACCTGTAGGCGGAGCTACTAGAATTATGAGGCAGGTAAGGATCAAATTACGCGACAGGCTTGAACAAATTGTGTGGGAAGAAAATGTAAATAATGTTATGTGATACCGTGTATTTTGGGATAGCATTGCTTCATTATTTTTACACACAGTAACACTGAGAAACGATTTCATCCTATCAGTACCATTTTATAAACAAAATACAGCAATTAACATCAGAAAGATGTCTTTTTAACCTTTGTGATGGGCCTTCTACTCCGCAGGAATACGTGCTGCCACATTAGAAGCTCACCTGGCCCTGGCCGGGACCAGCAGGGGTCCCTCAAAACCCTGGCGGTCTTGTGCAGAATTAAGCAGTTTACCTATGCCGCTTTCCTCTCACCCCCTCTCCTCTCCTAATCCCAAATCCCTCTCTCGCTTTGCAGGCCATTTCTATCTCCCCTTTTTACAACTTCTGAAATCTCCCCATTCAACCTCTCACTTCACCTTTAACCACCTTCTGCCAGTCTGTCTTTTCACTGCCCTCATCTTTAACAGTCTCTCGCATTTATCTCATGGCCTCTCTGTCCCCATCACCTCCCCTGCCCCTCAGCACTTCTCATTCACCTCAAGCCTCTCCATTCAAATGTTTGTCTATTTGTATCTTACACCTGTTCAGCTCCCCATTCATCCTCCACACCTTTGTTCTTCCACACCTTCTTGAACCAACGTCCCTCTCCCCTGTTACCTCAGCACCAGTGCCTAATTTGATCAGGTGGTTTCCGGTGCTCGGCACTGGCACCTAATTGTGCACACTGGCACTATGAGAGTCTGCCTGGTGGCTCTGTGTAATTTAGAGATGAGCAGTACAGATGTTTATTCATTCAATATACAATAAAAATGATTAACTCCTGACACCCATGCCATTCTTATAGCTTTGGAGGCTTGAAATAGTCTGAATAGTCACACTTGTACAAGTGTTATGGTTCGTAGTTGCATAGGTATTGTCATTGGCCGCCCAGGCAAGGCAATAGGTGGGTGGTTAAAGGTGGAGTGGCCTACTGGTGAGGGCCCTGACATGTTTTTTTACAAATTAATCACTGCTCAGCACCCACCCCAGTACTCCCTCTCTTCCCCGCTCACTGCTGTCCCGCACCCAGTCCTATGATTAGGGTTTCCAGCTCATTATTTTGATGTCCCAGATGGTACCAAAATAAGCAGTCACCTAAAGCTGTATTTTCAGCACTTATCTGTGCATACGTAGAACAGCAAATATAAATAGAAAGCACGTTTAATTGTGTTCTAGGGCTGCCTCAATGATCCATGACTGATAATTAAAGGGAAAAAAGACAGAAAAGTCACATAACAAATGAATACATATTTTATTTATAACTCTATTGAGTGTCAAGAGGACGTCTTTGCAGGCTCTTTAAACAACACAGGGCTGGCATTTTTCTTTTGGCAACACTACTTTTAAATTTTTTTAATTTTAATTTCTTGTATCGCGCAGGAATCAATCCCGTAAGGGTATCTCCGCGCTTTGCCCATCAGAACAGTAACAGAGTCAGTGAGAGTGATTAGTGGAACTGGAATGCTTCCCGGAAAAGGAGAGTTTTTAGTGTCTTTCTAAAGGACAGATGATTGGTGGTCATTCTCAAATCTGTAGGAAGCTTATTCCATAGGGCAGGGCCGACTGAGGAGAATGCTCGGTCACCCTGTCTGGATTTTCTTGTTGCAGGGGGTTTCAGAAAAGCTTGGTTACTTGAGCGGAGTGACCGGCTAGGTTGATACAACTCCAGTGATTGAGAAAGATATTTAGGACTATCCCCATATAAGCACTTGTGGACCGTGCAGCAGATCTTAAAACTGATGCGCTGCCGTATAGGGAGCCAATGCAGCTCATCCAACAAGGGTTTAGAGGGAGTCCTAGCCGGTGCACTCATGACCAGTCTAGCCGCAGTATTCTGGACTACCTGCAAACGGCCTACTGCATCTGCGTTTGCTAGTGTCAGCAGGCCGTTGCAGTAGTCCAGGCGGCTAGTGACCAGGGCCTGTACGAGAGTCTTCCTGTAGGTGTCAGGAAGATACGGGAAGACTCGTCTTAGGAGGCCAATGGTATGGAAGCACAATATTGCGATGTGGTTGGTATGTTCCTTAAGGGTCAGTTTTTGATCAATTTTTACCCCTAGATTTTTAACGTGTGGCTTTGATGTTGGAACTGGACCCAAATCCAGTGGTCACCAATCTGGAGACCACATAAGACTTGCTTTGCCGAAGAGCATAACCTCTGTTTTTGCAACGTTGCATTGAAGGCAGTTTGCGGCCATCCAATGTGACACTGCCCTCATACCCTCAGCAAAATTTTCCTTGACTTTAGGGCCAAGGGAGCTGAAAGGGTAGAGGAGCTGGGTGTCATCAGCGTAGGAGACCGGTGTGAACCCGTACTTCCGCACAATCTCAGCAAGGGGGGCCACATATACATTAAATAATGTAGGGCTAAGGCATGAGCCCTGTGGCACCCCCTTCGTGAGCACCCTCGAGGTGGAACAATAGGGGCCCAGGCTAATAGATTGCGACCTCCCGGAAAGGAAGCTCTCCAGCCAGGATAGTGCTAAGCCTCCAATCCCCACTCCCTGCAAACGGCTGAGAAGGATGTTATGGGACACGGTATCAAAGGCCGCCGACAGGACCAGCAGCACTAGAATCATGGAACCCCCTCTATCCTGTGACATTTTGATCTTATCAGTCACCGAGAGGAGGGCCGATTCAGTGCTGTGGTTGGGCCTGAACCCAGATTGTGATTGGTCCAGGCCCCCTGTCGCCTCGATAAAGCTGGAAATGATGGTGTTAACGTGTTTCTCAGCCAGTTTGCTAATAAAAGGGAGGAGGGAAATGGGGCGGAGGTTGGAGAGCTCTGACCAAGGTAGGGTTGTATTTTTGCGTATGGGGTTCCCAACCGCTTCTTTCCAGGGTTGTGGAAGTTGTGCTTCGGCAAAGGAGAGATTCATTCGTTTTTGAATAGTGGGGCCTAGAGATTCCGTCAGGGAGGAAATCATTTTAGCAGGAATCAAGTCATTGGGGGAGCCGGTCTTCATTTTGTTGATAAGTGTGGTCAGTTGTTGTAGAGTTATTTCTGGGATTACATGAAGGGTGTTCCCAAGGGTCACCATTGGGGAGATTCCAGAGACCGCAGTCTCTAAAGGACCTGAGACTTTCATGATTTTTTTATATATCCCCTCAATTTTATCTTCGAAGAACTGGGAGATTTTGTTACAGAGGTCTTGGGTAAAAATATCCGGGCTCTCACACATTACTGGGTTGGTGAAGGCCTGTATAACTTTAAATAGCTCTCGAGTAGAATTGCCTGCCTCTGTTATTTGGGAGGTAAGACTGATTTTCCTCGCTTTTTTGATGCTTTTGTAGTAAGTGGTCATTGCTACCAAGTATCGTTCCTTGTCTTCCCCCTTACGTGTCCGTCTCCAACGCTTCTCTAGTTTCCTACATCCCTGCTTTTCTGCTTTGAGGGCCTCGGTGTACCATATTTCCCTCTTAGCCATGATTGACTGCCTAACAGTTTTCTGAGGAGCCAGTATGTTAATGGCTGTCACCAGAGTGGAGTTAAATTTGGAGAGGGATGTCTCAACGTCATCCGAGTTTAGAAATACTGACTGCTTCCAGGCTTGTGCAAATCTGGCAGGAGTGACTTTGTGCCATGGTCTGCGTTTAATGGGCTGTGTAGTAGGGTGATTAATAGGTTCAGGAAGATGCAGAAAAGAAAAGTCTAGCATTTTATGATCAGACCAGTAGATGTACTTAGGGAGATGACAGTAAACTTTAGGGAGGGAAGTAAACATTAAGTCCAAGGTGTGGCCACCTATGTGGGTGGAACCATTGTTACGAAGATGAAGGCCCAGTAGAGCAAGATCTGTCAAAAGTGCTATTGTATCAGGGTGGTCTGCAGTGTCGATGTGAAAATTGAAGTCTCCAAGTAAAATAAAATTTTCATTGGTTTTAATGTAAGGAGCCAGGAGTTCAGTCAGGGCTAGGGAGAACCCAGCATTAGGTCCAGGTGGGAGGTATACTAGTGCCCCTTTCCAGTATACCTTAGGGCTAGCTTTTAAGTGAAAGATTACTACTTCCATAGTAGGTAGCATTACTTGTTCTAGAACTCTAATATTCAGAGTGTCTTTGTATATAATGGCGATCCCGCCTCCTACTTTTCCAAGTCGATCCTGGCGAAAGATTTTGTATCCCATAGGTATTACTAAGGTGATAGTGGGGGTAGTGTGGGGTTTAAGCCAGGTTTCAGTAATAAAACAAATCTCTGGTTTAATGCTGTGTATGGTATCCCAGAGTTGTATATAATGTCTATTCCTTCTCATGAAATGCATTGTCACAGTACCCCAGTAACTGTAAAATGTAAGGAATAGGCATAGTGGGGGCCCAGGGGGTACTGGAACTAGAAAAAAAACTAAGCCCCTGTAACCAGTTTACAAAAGGTATCTAAATATGCTAATGGTCTTTAATGACCTGTGAAAAACTTGAGTGTGCCCTGGGCAGAAGTGTGACTGGGAATGCGCGACCCCCTTTCTATCACTCCACAGCCCCCCTGGGGGTCGCGCCCCACAGTTTGAATACCCATGCCTTACAGTATCTTGCTGCGCCTTTCTTCACAGCATAACATTTGATGATGTCACATTTCCTTTATTGTTATCTTGATAAATAACTATCACCTATAGTGTGTGTTGTACTAACTGAACAAAACACACACAGTTGATGGACGGAATGCAGAACAAATCAAAACATTACTGTTTTTGTTGCATAGAGCCTTGTGTTACCTGCAGGTCAAAAGTGAAGATCCTTGTAATATATCTTAGTGAGTTATGACCCTGCAGTAAGGACCTGCCTGCAAACAAGAAGGCATATGTTTAGAACCTCGCTGTTATTTCCTCAATCTTTTCTTGTTTTAAAGATCCCAAAAAAGGCAGCTTTGGGTAGTAAGAAACACCTATCAGTAAGTGCCATATATATAGTTATTAGTGAGATAACTAATGGACATATACATCCGACATTCTAACAATGCGTGCAGATTTTGCGCATACAACCATGGCAAAGCCAAAAAGTTAACCCTGCCCCTTGTCCCACCTTAGCACCTCCCTTAACTCCGCCCATTGCTCCTTTTGGTGAGTACCTGCACTTATTTTTTTTCCATTTAAAGCACTGAATATAAACAATGTCTTTGTGTAATGAAACTGTTACCCATGTAAAGTGCTCCAATACCTTCGGATCACGTTCTCGCAGTATAGAACTGCAGAAACATCAAAAGGAGTGAACCGCTCTAGAATTAAGACTTTTTTACACCCTGAGGGGGAGGGCAAAAATGGAGATCCCGATAGGGACCTGTCTCAGCACCTGCTTTTTAGAAATGCCAGTGCTGAGCACCGGCAGGACTCGACCCACTTAAAGCCCTGCAAAGGAGAACCTAATTATTATCACACCTACCAAACCGATTCAGCAGGTCCGAAGTAGGTTTTTAAGTTGCCATCCTTTTGCACATTGGACTTGTAAACGTAAACTTTTAATTGTAACTAGAAGTCTTAGGAGTGGACTCTAGAGGGCGCAGATGCATCTGGAGGAGGGAATATCTCGCATTTCAGTGGTCACTACGAGAGGATCCTTTTTGAAAATGTAGCAGGGCAGAACACGTGCGAGACATACATTCCCTAAAACGTGAGTAGTCACACCAGCACGTGTGTGTAGACTTTTTATTGTGTATTGTATGTGATTGACCCACATTCTGCTGGCCCTAAGCAGGTTCTTTTTTTCTTAAATTGGCATCATTTTGCACATTGGACGTGAAAAGGAAAATTTTCCAATGAATCTACAAGTGCTTAAATGTAACGGGATGTTCGTTTAAGTCAGAACCCTCAGAACGTGTCAGATAAACATAAAATAGAATGCCTTTTACATTTGAAAAGGCAGGAGCACCATCTAAGTACTGGATACATTGGGAATATGCAGTGCGGTCAGTGACGATGGAAAAACGAAGGAAAGGGATGATATAAAACTTAATAAATAAACAAAATAAATAGAAGGCGGACAAAAGGACACAAGAAGGAAGTAAAGAGAAAGTTTCACTCAAAGTGTCACAGATAAGCATTAAAATGTCACACATAAATGCACTGGAAAAATGAAAATACCACAAATTAAGCCCCCTGAAAACTTGGCAACTAGGTTTCCTCGAGTTGTATGTAATCTCATATTTCATTGAGCTGCCGCTCTGACCCTTTGGCATCAATATTTATGCACAGCAACAATATAAGAAACAAGCTTTGTCAAAGCCAGAAGCCCTACCATTGGCAAGCCTGTGTTGTTTGCATTTGTATCTTTTGAAAACATATGCAATAGGCATTAAAAGTTTACAAGCAATAACAAGTCAAAATAAAGCTTTAGAAAAGTGGCGTGCATATATTAGCAAGTAAATAAGTAAAAGGTGATCCATTGCAAAAAATAAATAAACAAGCATTGGTAATGCATCGGTTTCACCTATATGATTAATAAAAAGCTGTTTGTATTAATCATTGTCTGGGACGAAGGAAAGAGCTCCCCGACAAGAAACACAGGAGTGGAGAGAAAGTAGTGCAGTGGCCAGAGCTGCGGACTCGAAGCTCGAGATCCCGGATTAGGTCTCTGAGGCGCAACACCCTGTGATTCTAGGCACATCACTTAATATCTCCCAGTGATAAGTTGCTATGTAAATCTGCTGCAAGATGAAAAAGCAAAAAGTGCCAAAACTTTATGAAGAAACAATTCTACCAAGCTGATGTTAACAGCATTTCGGCTATGGGAAACTGATAAGAGAAGTCATAGAGTAACAAGCATTGGTAAATGAAGGAAAATATGCTACAGTCAAAACAAATGGAAGAAAAGTAAGTGCCACACTCAGGAACCAATAAAAAGCCAGAAAAGAGAGGGGGAGGGATGTAAGGCATTTTAATATTATAAACAATAGATTTCACAAGCACAGCACAACCTAAAAATGAAATGAAAACAGAGGCTGGCTCACCAGCCTTTGTACTGAAGTAGACTACTTTTATATAACTGAGCACCTGTGCACAGTAAAAATGCTCTCACTCGCAGTGAAGAGAGTCGATAACTGAAGTGGATTGATCCATTGCCCCATGCTGTATGCTGTGGTAGGCAGAAGCAAAATGTGAATGATAGTAGAATAGATCTGTGGAAAAAGAGAATGGACCTAAAGTCCCTATATGCATAAATTGTTTTATTTTATTATGTTTTTTTTCATGAAGGATGAAAATGGCGAGACATATAAAGCCATCTCTAGGTCATACCTAAAAACAGCTATTTAACCCCTTCTGTGCTCATGACGAAATGCTTCCGTCATGAGCATAAGTGCAAGGGTGCTCATGACGGAAAAATTCCGTCATAAGTACACTTTCAAAAAACCCGAAACCGGTCCTAGGATGCTTGTTTCCAGTCCAGGGAGGACCTGGCTTGGCAGTTCGGGCTGGACTGTTCCCATGGGGCACAGGGTCAAGACTGATTTGCATATGGCTGGGTTCAAACTGGAATGGCATGGTGGGCAAAAAAACGATGGATTTAGGCTCAGTTCTCTGTACTAGGGTGAATGTAGGACATTGTTCTGCATTCTGTCCATCAACTGTTTTTGCATTTGTCACCTCGGGTGGGACGGGTATGCCCAGACGTGGGTCCCGTGCTCTCCATGCCACTGAAATCCAGCTATCCTGGCTGAAGAGGGGTGAAACCCCGAAACCGGTCTTACGATGCTTGTTTCCAGTCCAGGGAGGACTTGGCTTGGCAGTTCGGGCTAGACTGTTCCCATGAGGCACAGGGTCAAGACTGATTTGCATAGGGCTGGGTTTAAACAGGAATTGCATGGTGAGCAAAAAAAGATGGATTTAGTCCCAGATCTCTGTACTGGGGTGAATGTATGACCTTGTTCTGCATTCTGTCCATCAACTGTTTTTGAATGTTTAAAAAGAAGTCACTTTGAAACATTTCCTATAATTCACATGCCAGTATGGGTATCCACAATTTTGGAAATGTGCAAATAGCAACTGTTTCTAACCTCTATAGTTTGTTCACATTTCTGAAGTACCTAGGTGTCTTTCATACCGATTTTTCACTGTTTGTATTTTCCCAAATGAATTGTTATATACCCGGTAACCAATAAAAACCCATTGCAAGACGCTGCTCAGTTATTGACTCTGGGTGCTTTGGGTTCTTGGTAAACTTAAAAGTCCTATATAGCCGCACAACCAGAAGGGTCCAGCGGATGTAACAGTATATTGCTTTAAAACATCTGGCTTACTTAGAAGTTACAGGTGAAAACGTTGGCACAAATGGCTGTTTTTTTAACTCATTTTCAATTTTTCCTATTTACAAATGTTAATTTCTATTAAAAAAAACCTTGAAGGATCTACAGAAATGACCCCTTGATGAATTCAAAATGTCTACTTTTCTGAAATGTATAGCTTTCCAAGTTACATCTGTGACTATGCATATAACCATATGTTTTGCCGTTAGTAAGACCTGCAACAGCCCCGCACCCCAACCCAAGTTGTGTGTGCAGGCCAACTCCACACCATCCACCGTGTGCGCAATTTGAAGCCTTGCATCGAGCTCACAAGGCTATTTGTCTCTGATTGATAAGGTCTGTCAGTCCTACACCCGAACAAGAGCTGTGTGTTCAAGCCGAGGCGTTTCTCACACACACCCTAGTCACTGTGTGTGTAGTCTGAGCACTTGCCCCAGCTTACATGACCACCAGGCGTCTCTGTAGTTAGTACAGCAAGTTCAAGCAGTTTAGCCCCGCAAGAGCTATGTGCGTAGGCAGAGGCCTGTCACAGCACTGCAACAGTTGCTTTTAAGACATTTGTAAATGGAGAGGAGAAAAAAGATTCGATGATCTAGGCAAAACACAGCCTGGAAGAAAATGGACAGTAATTCGCAGGTATAGAGATGTCCGCACCAGGGGGCATATTACCAAGCAATAGCGATAATTATCGCTATTGCTTGGTTAGAGACAAAATTTTACCGCTGAGCTGCCGCGATTTTTATCGCAGATAAACCTTGGTGTTACCAAGGTTTATCGCAAATGCGATAAAAAACAGCCGCAATGCATGAATATCGCTGAAAAGTCAGCGATATTCATGCATTACCGAGCTAATGCTCTTAGCCATGTTATCCACCTCCCATTGGATAACATGGCTAAGAACTGCTCAGGGCAGGTGTTAGCTTTTGGAGATATTCGCGCTTAGCGCGAATATCTCCAAAAGTTGGTAATAGGAGATAGCGATGTTAGCGACTGTTTCCAGTCACTAACATCTTGGCACGCCCACTTTGCATGTCATTAGTGATAAATATCACTGACATGCAAAGTGGGGCCCAAGATGGTCGCTATCTTCTACTAGCTGTCGCTAACTGGTGTTAGCGACAGCTAGGTCATAGGGAGATAATTTTATCTCCGCTTTCTTGGCTTTTAAAGCCAAAAAAGCGGAGATAAACCCCCTTGATAATATGCCCCCAGGTTTTTTTCAGGAGCCGAGTTATGATAGTTTGTTTTAAAGTTTCAGCATATGTTCTTCGTTGAATAAAGGCATTGAAAACTTGGGAAATGTATTCTGCCAGTGTGGAGATGAACAATTTTGTTACGTGAGAAGGTAATACATCATAAATTGAGCACGAAGTGCAAAGTTTAGAGAGTTCGATCAAATAAGTAAGATGGAGATAGGAAGCTAAAGAAATTGAGAGCAGGCTTTTCAACGAGTTTTGCTGCACACGTGACTAGACCTTAATTCCCATATGCATAAGGTGGTCCAGAGAATGAGAAAGGAGATTACCCGAATATTTTTCCAATTGTTCTTTCTCACATAAGTTCTTTGGTTCCGAGTTTGACCACGGGGGTTTCCCTGCACCCCCTACCCCACCATGGGGCCCTCTTTACTTTAAATTAGGGTAAGGGTAGATATGTCTCAACATGCATGAATGTGGACGGTGTGCTTTCTTGATCACTTGCATGGATTTACAGTGGTTTGCAGTGAGTACTTATAACAAATTACACAAATAGCCTCCAAGAGCATGGGATGGAATCACGTACCCTCTATGTTTGTGTTATGTTTGTCACTTTTCTTTCTTGTTGTGTCTTTATTTACATCTATTGCTCCAGGGTAATTATGATTTGTTTTCTGTTTACATATTTCACTAACTCAAGAAATCGCAGATTCAGCGATCTTCACCCAACAGGACTGTATTCATAAGTAAAGAATAGATCCTTGCTGATTGCTGAATGTGTTTCACCATAGATAGGCGTTAGGAAAGTAAGGATCGAGATCCTGAAGAAAGTCTGGGACCCCTAGTGTGGCTGCTTGGAAAGCTGAAACATGTTGACCCTTTACAATGAAGGAATAAGGGTTTGTCTCATGCATGGCCTTAGTTTTTAACCAACCCTTAGGCTCACCCAGATTTCTGGGTTGAGGGCTAGGAAGATTTTAGGTTTTCTAGGTCCTAGTCTCACTAAAACCCTCAATAAAGCACTCTCCGTAACTCGGGAGCCCATTCATCAGAAGAAATTTCTCTGGTGAATGTGGCACGGCTAATGAAGTATGAAAACAAGGGGTGTGTGAGGCCAAGCTTAACAAGTGTTTGTAAATCCATTTGGTGTTTCACTCACTGTGAGTAACAACACTGTGAACGAAGAGCTCCTGCACAATGGGCAGTACCCTAAGAGTGGGCCCTTCAGAAGGCCACGTTTACTTAGTTTGTTTGTAGTTGGTAAGGATTTTGTCAGTGAGCATGTTAGACTGCTTGACAGCTACTAGAAAGGTCCGGCAGTGCAGCTGTGGAGGTGCCACGTAAAGCTAGGCAGGACCCTAAGTCGCGAAGCAAAGTCGTAGACTCCTTGACAGTAGAATGAATTGAGAGGAAAGTTACAGTGGCTTTTTTCAATGCATTGCCTGATCTTCATTATTTTTTGGGTCTACTGTGTGAAGTAGAAGGATATCTTTGTGCATTTTGAAAAAAAGTTACTTATTGTGCCAATGTGGTCTTTGTGGTAGGTCTTTTCAGCTTACCAAATTTCTTTTGTGCAGCTGTAATTATGGTGTTTGCAGAGTTGTTTATCTGATTTTTACCATCACTATTTAGGGGTATGTCTTTCTTATTTCAGTAGTTGTAATGTATTCATCGAAGAAACAGTAGGTGTCTATGGGTCTGGAAAATCAACTCAGCGTCTTATAGCTAGCATAAAAAACTCCCTGAAAAAATAAACAGAAACTAATTTTATGTGTGACTCAAGCACAACAAGATATTTCCAGGGTATAAAAGTACCCATCAGTTATCGTCCGGTACTGCCCTTGTCATCATCTGGGTCTCCTCACACCAAGGAGAATATTCTTGCAGCCACTTGATGTTTTAAAGTGGATGCACCAGTGTTACTTATGGGGGTTTAGGGTGTATCTGGAGTGACAGTGTTCAGATAATTGATTAGCAGTGCGTGAAAAGAGTGAAAGTGTGAACGTGGTGATATGTATAAAATTGGAGAGTTGAGAGGAAGAGAAATTTAATTAATGCCTCCCAAACTTCCAATATTTAAAAACAGTACGGGAAAATAGTAGGTTTAGCAAATAGCTACTATATGAATTTATAGGTCAACATGTTTCGGCAGTAAGTGGACCTCTAAGTGTCCGCTGTCTTCACCAGGACCAGAACATCGCTACTGCACAGATAGAGAGTGAACAAATTATATTACAACCATGTCACCTGGACGTCCTAGGTGCAACCGGGAATTCCTCCGGGGTACTGGATGGTGTCCAGAGGTTGAAAGTAATTATGCCAGATAAAAGGAAGCAAAGAAAGAAAACACAAAATTGGTGTCAGAATTGCTAGGTACAACCAATTACAGCTACAGATGCTGATAAACCATATGCGTCATTAGTACACATATTCAGCCTGTACTTGAGCCCTGGATTCGCTTACCTAATAGGTAGGAGGATAGTACATCGCCTCACCTGTCTGCGGCTCATGTAAGTAGAGCACCGCTCTGATAAAAAAAGAAACAGAAGAGGAAAAATCAGGGATGTATAGCCTGTTTCCCTGACTCTACTTATCTGATGAAAGAACACGTGCATCAACTAGTATCACTTTTCAGTCTATATACATACAAATGAATGTCACTTAAAGGTATCCCCTCTTTCGCAGAGTATGTACAACGAATTTCCTCTAACCCAGGGGGTCTCTTTTATGTTGTATGCGCTATGCTGGTGTGAAGCGCTTCAAACAAAAAACATCGCTGTTTGGGACACATTTGAGATTAAGTATGTGTCGTGACCACAAAATGCGTGGGTTCATCTCTTTAACCACTTGGCTGCTAAGGGGTTTTCCCCTCCTGTGCTGCATATTTATGAATCCCATTATACATGACGAGTTGACCTTGTCATGAGCACAGATTCAGTGTGCCTCATGACGAGTTCACCTGGTCATTAGCATGCAAGTGGTTAGGAAGAGTTAAGTTCTCATGACATTAGCCAAGTATCGTATCACCTAGAACATACTCTTATCTAGTGTTTAAGGTAAACACGACATGGCTCCATTTGGCATGTGACGGCTAAGTTCTCTCTTTCGCTCGCTTGACTGCACTAAGGAAATGCCAAGAAAACAGAACGCGATAACACACGCCAAGATCGAGTGAGACGGTCGCGTGTGTGCGTTCTAAGGCTAGGCATACATTCAGAAACGCTCTATACCGACAAAGAAACGAGAAGACAAGACCCTCGGCTGCTCACCTGACCGTCGGTACTCCGGGCGCCCCTCCGAGCCGACTCGGGGAGGTACCTAAACAGCCCGTGGCGCCGTTTTTTATTTTGTGAAAAACGTCATCTCGATATCGCCATGCGTGCGCATTACGCGTGTTCTAGCGAAGGACATGGGAGTTGTAGTCCCAACTCTTCAGTATTATTTCTGCCTGCATTGTGTGTTGTCACAATCAGTTGCGCTATGAACAAACGTTTTGTTTAAAAAACATGCATGAAAATATCGGTAAATTGAATAAGGTTGCCCTCATTGTGGTGTTCGCCCTGCCATCTGCATCTCAGTAATGGCTCGTATATCTGAAAGTGGGAAACCGGCTCTATAATACTCCCTCAGTCTACTTCACATACTGCCATCTGTCGCGCTATGAACGAGTTACAGGGATTGCATGTAATTAGTGAGAAATTCAAAACAATCGCACTCAGAGCATATACCTTGATTTCTAATCACAACAGTGGCAAAGGACCATGGGAGATGTAGTCCTTACTCCTGGGTGTTCTTTCTACCTGCTTGTGTGTATTATAAACATGGGGAGTAAGATCAGATGCGAAAAGATGTCGATTGTTTCAGTAGGATTGCGGCCACCGATATTTGCATGTCTCAGGGCAAATAGATCATGGCACTTAGCCTGTTCTGCAAAGAACCACGTTCTAGAGCTTATTACAAATAGGCGCAGACTCATATAGCATGTAGCAGAAAATACGCGGAAATTCCATCATTGAGTATGTTCTAGGTGATACGATACTTGGCTAATGTCGGGAGAACTTAACTCTTCTTAGAGACGAACCCACGCATTTTGTGGTCACGACACATACTTATTCTCAAATGTGTCCCAAACAGCGTTGTTTTTTGTTTGAAGCGTTTTACACCAGCATAGCGCATACAACATAAAAGAGACCCCCTGAGTTAGAGGAAATTCATGTACATACTCTGCGAAAGAGGGGATACCTTTAAGTGACATTCATTTGTATGTACATAGACTGAAAAGTGATACTAGTTGATGCACATGTTCTTTCATCAGATAAGTAGAGTCAGGGAAATAGGCTATACATCCCTGATATTTCCTCTTCTGTTTCTTTTTTATCAGAGCGGTGCTCTACTTACCTGAGCCGCAGCCAGGTGAGGCGATGTACTATCCTCCTACCTATTAGGTAAGCGGACCCAGGGGTCATGTACGGGCTGAATATGTGTACTAATGACGCATATGGTTTATCAGCATCTGTAGCTGTAATTGGTTGTACCTAGCAATTCTGACACCAATTTTGTGTTTTCTTTCCTTGCTTCCTTTTATCTGGCATAATTACTCCCAAACTCTGGACACCATCCAGAACCCCGGTGGAATTCCCGTTTGCACCTAGGACGTCCAGGTGACATGGTTGTAATATAATTTGTTCACTCTCTATCCGTGCAGTAGCGATGTTCTGGTCCTGGTGAAGGCAGCGGACACTTAGAGGTCCACTTACTGCCGAAACATGTTGACCTATAAATTCATATAGTAGCTATTTATTAAACCTACTATTTTACCATACTGTTTTTAAATATTGGAAGTTTGGGAGGCATTCATTAAATTTCTCTTCCTCTCAACTCTCCAATTTTATACATATCACCACGTTCACACTTTCACTCTTTTCACGCACTGCAAATCAGTTATCTGAACACGGTCACTCCAGATACACCCTAAACCCCCATAAGTAACACTGGTGCATCCGCTTTAAAACATCAAGTGGCTTCAAGAATATTCTCCTTGGTGTGAGGAGACCCAGAGGATGACAAGGGCGGTACCGGATGATAACTGATGGGTACTTTCATACCTTGGAAATATCTTGTTGTGCTTGAGTCACACGTAAGATTAGTTTCTGTTTATTTTTTCAGGGAGTTTTTTATGCTTGCTATAGGACGCTGAGTTGATTTTCCAGACCCTCAGACACCTACTGTTTCTTTGATTGATTGTTTTTGGGGGCTGTGTCTGTGTTTTGGTCTATAAATATACCCTAGGACCCTCCGTTCAGCGGTTGTGTTTTTGATGTATTCATGGACCATGGGCTTGGTCAGTTATTACACTAAGCGAGTTACCTTTTTTTCAATGGGGCGAAGATATGAGAAGTGTTTTTACATTTCGAGATTATTGCAGAAAATAATGTTTGGGTTTTCAGAGAGATCTAGGTTAGAAACCTATGAACAGTTTAAGTAGACGTTCTCCTTGTTTCTGTGTTGTAATGTCTGTACAGTAAACAACTGATAGGCCTGGATGATTGTTGATTGTTAGTTTTTTTTTCCAGATGTATGATATGAATGTGATAAAAAGTGGCATGAGCAGAAAATAGTGGAATGTTAAGATTAGAAACTGTGAAATAAAAAGTGAGGATTAGGTCTACCATGTGGCCAGATAAAGTTGAAGGCTGAAGACCTGTTAAGAAAATCCCAATTACTTTTTTGAGGTTGAGCATGTTGTGTGATAAAACCAGAGTTTGCTTCTTTATGGGCATTAAAGTCAGCTAGAATTAGGATTCCGTTACACGTATTTTATAGGTCTTCCCAATCTATCTGGACATCTTTATTAGTTATTGAGTTGAGGTGGCCTGTAGATTTCAGATATGATGTGTGAGCGTTTATTGTCAATAATACGTTTGACAGTTGTGTTCAAAGGAGGAACAGCATTTGCTTTTAATGACTATCAGAGTGGTCGGTGTGCCACCCAGTTGAACAAACAGATATCTAGATAGCAAAACTTTGTTCCCTAAAAGACATACGGACACCAAGGGAGGGCCACCATCTTTACTAGAGCCACTCTTAATGGAAGTAATCAAAGTAGCTTAATCTAGAAGTCAATCAATCTTTTTATACTCTCCTTTACTCTACCCAAGAGTGGGTCTAGGTTGTTGCTTACAGGGCATAGCACCTGAACGCTCAAATATTTTGATCTGCCATGTCACCTTAAAATTATGGCAATTCTCCTTCTCCTCGTATGACACATGCCCTTAAGGGGAAGGAAGTTGACTTGGTCCAGTTTATAGTGCACTGGCGGTGATAAGCCTGTCTAAACAGCCATATCATCGACAAGGACATAAGAAACGTAACCCTAATATACCTTGCGAAAGATTACTCAGACAGGCGGCACCATAACATTAGTCAGGACATCGTCAAACAGGAGATCAAATACTGCAAGATGGAAAAAAAAAAAGAAGACAAATCTCCATACCACCAGCCTTTTCTAGCACTTTAAAACAAATGAAACGTATGTGAGAGACGGGCTATGAAGAGATTTGGGGCACATTTGCCAGGTGCTAGAGAGGGAATCCGAGGAGGAGGTCCTGGAGGAGGGGCAAGTCACCAAAAAAGGTTGTTGCACTAGGTGCCAGCAGCGCTAAAGCCGGCCCTGGTTGACGATTTCCAAGTCCAGGACATCTGTAGACATCTTTAATCAGAATCAGAACAAAGCTTTATTTCGATTGTAACAGAACAATCATAAAAAGCATAGATAAAAAACATTAATAAAATCAATATAAAGTGCATCACATGTTCTTAAGAGACATATTAAGAGTCAATTAATAATACATCTAAAAAGACACATACATCCTAATGCTAGATAACAATACTCTTTCTCTGTTTAAAAATGATTTCTAAAAACATGGCTAGCCTCCAAGCAACTTGTTCATTGTCCAGGAGCTGAAGTTTCATAAAAGCAGGACGACATTGTCTCAGCCCCCATTTCCGTAGAAATGGTAAGATCCAGACCTTTCTTGTTTCCCCATATAAATTGCAAAATAAAACAATGTGTATAGATGATTGGGGTGACCGGTTGTCACATGGGCCAGGTTGTAACTCATTAGCCCAGTCATTCAGTGTGGGAAAGGAGACAAGCCTATGTATTGTGCGCCTAGTCAGAATCTTGTTAGTAGGAACCTATCATAAGCCCCCGGTACAAAAGCTAAGTATGGCTGCAAGTTAAAAGTTGTAAGGACCAACTGATGCTGCATCACACTGGGCTTAGTTATTTCCCTTGATAGTCTTTGGGTCTCCCGGTATGAGAGTACATCTTTTCTAGGCCTTTTCCTGTTAATCAAGGTAATAGTTTCAGGGTTAGTAAAGTATTCTTGTTTACCCATATCTTTCGTGAAATCTTGGATAAACTTAACCCAGGGTATCCTTTGTACACCATCCAGGCTGAGACTATCCTGTAATACCTCTCTATTGAGGGTGGTCTCATCAAACGACCAGATCCTGTGCCCTGAAAATGGGCTCTGCTTTAATGAGGTCTGATATGTGTGGAAGACCCAATTCAGCATGTGAAACATAAGTGGAGGTACTAGAGGAGACCGATAAAACATACTTTCAAAAATTGTAATTGAATCAGGTTGGTGTTCACAAACCCCCAAATACCCGCCTCAGAAGTGGCAGTTGGTACACACTTCGCTATATATATTTTTAAAATCTCAAGAGGTGGTTTACGTCCCAGTTTTTCTGCTAAACTGACTAAAGCGGACGTAATTCTAACTAGTGCCAGCTTCTTTTCTTCATCAGCCTTAGCCCAGGTGTCGTTATTACTAAATAGGATACCTAGATAAGAGAAGCTCTTGGTGGCAGTGATCCGATTTCCCTCCACGAAGATATCCCTACGCTTTTTAATGCCATGACCACATCTCATTATAAAAGTTTTTGAAATATTAATTCTGAGGTCAAGATCCCTCATAAAATTATGGAAATTATTTAACGTCTTCTGCAGGACATTCTGAGTGCGTGACAAGATCACAACATCGTCTGCATATAACAGAGCTGGGATTGGGCGAGTGCCTATCTGTGGAAAGTCATTGGCATCTTTAAGGAGAGCCTGCCCTAACCCGTTAATATAAATATTAAAAAGAAAGGGGGCTAGGGCACAGCCTTGCCTGACCCCCCTACCTATTGGGAAAGCAGCAGTACGTTCTCCTCCCAAACCGAATTACACGCTTGCTTTGGCTCCATTATAGGGGAGACAAATAAAATTAACAATTTTCTATCAGCCCTCAGCTGAGACATGACCTCCCAGAGCTTTGAGTGCCTTACGCAGTCAAAAGCTGCCGAGAGATCTACGAAGGCCAATTATAGATTACCTCCTTTAGCCCTGGTATACTTTCCAATAAATATCACTAAATTTAGGCTCTGTTCCACCATCCCTAGGCCTTCTCGGAAGCCGTATTGAAGATCTGATAAAATTCGGTTTTCCTCAGCCAAGAGCTGCAGGCGCTCTAAGATGATGCGTCTCACGACCTTCGCCATCGAGTTCAATAAAGAAATAGGCCTATAACAGAGTGGGTCCTGTCGATCCCCCTTTTTAGGTCTCGCTACGACGAACGCGCTGAAAGCGCGTTCTCGCTGCGAGAACTATAGTCGGCGTCTCAGCAGTCTGAGGACGACGAAGTGAGACAAGACCTGGCCGCGCGCAGCGTTTCCCCATAGGATAATGTTGTGCGCGCGGCCAGGTCTTGTCTCCACAGCATGGCATGGCAGACCGGATCGCGACGCACGCCTCGTGAACAGTTCACGAGTTTGGAATGCAGGGGGAGTTTGCATACGGGCGCACGGCGCTGATAAACAGGCTGACTGAGACTGACCCGGGGAGGGAAATGAACACATTGTGTGCGTGGTTCCTGCCTTCATTTCTTGCAGCAAATTCCCGTCATACAACTGAGCACTGCGGGCTGTGCTGCACGATCTTTTAAGCAGACGGAATTATTTTGTGGATTTTCCGTTCCAGTTTGATACGAGCCTCGCGCGTGATTAATCCCAGAGGACGCGTCGGCGACATTCATATAGCGCTCCCAACACAATTACGGGGCTGCGAAGCGCACTACCTGGCTGCTTGCGCACCACATTTTGGCCGAGTGTGCAGTTATCAGGAAAACACAACCGCGCGAAGAAGGCTGGCTCTTTTAACTCATGTTTGTGTTAATGTTGAGCAAATGTTAAAATTTTCTGAGCGACGTCTTGCGTAACTAGTTGGAGGCGTATCATTTTATGAAACTCGAAGGATACTGACATTAAACATCTTGTTTTTTAGGGTCATGGCTTAAGTGCCTGCTGAACTGTGAGGTGCTGCCTACACCGTCTCCGAAGGTTCTGGGGAGGCGTGGAGGCCGCGCTGTGTGTGTCTGCACCGAGTGAGCTACCTGCGCCTCTGGGCGCGAGCGTTAGATAACATCCCCTTTATAGAAACATCTCTGCCCCTCCCCCCTCCCCCCACCCCAAGGCCTCACGCATTTTACCACATAACCTGAATTGCAAGGATTCTAGGTTCGGTTAATGTTTCCAATACATGCTCATAACTCACGGGCTCTTCTCAGACCAGTGCTTGAAGCGGAAATCTAAAAGCGCAGGCACTTACTATTGCGAGTATTCGTTTGCTCCTGAAAAGTGCAGGCACAGAGGCAGTCCCCATTCAATGTATTGCAGCAGTGCTGAGAAGTGCAGGTACCCACTATTTACAGTACCTGCCTACTCCTGAAAAGTGACGGTACACTCCCATTAAATATGTTGCAGCAGTGCTGGTACTCACATGAAATATATTGCAGCAGTGCCACTCTCACATTAAATATTGCCGCAGTGCCGAGAAGGGCCTGTACTCATTACTCCCCCATTAAATGTATTGCGCAGTGGCGGTACTGTCAAATGTATTGCAGCAGTGCCGCGAAGTGCCGGAACTCTTACATTAAAATGTATTGCGCAGTGCCGAGAAGTGCCCGTACTCTCACAATAAATGTATTGCAGAGGTGCCGGTACTCTCATATCAACTGTTTTACAGCGGTGCCGAGAAGTGCCGGTACTCTCACATTTAATGTATTACTGCAGTGCCGAAAAGTGCCGGTACTCCAACATTAAGTGTATTGCAGAGGTGCAGAGAAGTGCCGATACTACCCCGTTCAAATGAAAGTGCAGGTAGTCAGTAACGGACAGCACCTGCCCATTTAAAGAACGGCCTCAAGCACATTCTTTCAGAGGTCCATGTGTGTAGCTTCCACGCGCGCTTCTATTTCGCCAAAAAACAAAACACATTTTAAAAATAATTGCCGGACTCAAAAACACCCCAATAGTAGTAAACATCGGCCAAGCTCGTGTGGGGCCGTGGGGAGAGCCCCGGTGTTAAGCAGAGCTTAGCAAACTCACGAATCGTGGCCCCACGCACCTCTGGCGCAAACCCTCCTGGAAATCTGTGCCCACCCCGCCCCACACTCCATCCCTCGCCCACACTCCATCCCTCGCCCACACTCCATGCCTCGCCCTCTTGCCCTGCCTCTATCTCTCGCCCTCCCTCTATCTATCTTTCGCCCTCCATCGATCTATCTTTCGCCCTCCCTCTATCTATCTTTCGCCCTCCCTCTATCTATCGATCGCCCTCCCTCTATCTATCGATCGCCCTCCCTCTATCTATCGATCGCCCTCCCTCTATCTATCGATCACCCTCACTATCCATTGCATCACCACAGCATCTCTCAGGGGCACCACAACATCACTATGTGCTACCACAGCATCACTGAACGCCACAGCATCACTCGTCGCCGCCACAACATCATTCAGAGCCACCACAGCATCAATCTGTGCAACCATTCAACAACTGATTGAAATAAGTTCACTCAATGTTTCAAACTTTATTACAAATGTCACAAAAAAATGTTAATATTTCACTTCTGTTCTTGTATTTTCATCACAATAAAATACACTAAACCTAATCTTCCAAAAATGTATTTGCAAAAGTTTAAGCTATTGCCATTTTAAATTACAATAACTTTTATTTAAGTATAAATTATTGAAAAAAATACAACCCATTGTTATTTTTAATATTAATACATCTAAGTCATGTAAGTACAACACATATTGCATAACAAATGCTATAGGTGTCACGTTTGCAAAAGTTAACACTATTGGCATTGTAAATGACAAAGTTATTAATTTCGCTATTTTCAAAACAAAAACAAATAAAAAATGTGTCATTTACAATACTAATACCTCTAACTTTACTAATGCGAGACCTATTGCATTGCAAATGCTTGTTAAATATGGGGCCAATAGTGAATTCCACCCATGATGGTAGAAAAGCGGCCTTAAAACTGGCGTTGATTATTTGAGTAATTATTGGAACCCAAAAAGTGACATTGGACTTGTACAGGTCCACTGGAATCTATTTTGGCCCAGAGGCCTTCCCACCTGCACTTGCGGAAAGAGCCCTACTCACTTCGTTGATGTTAAAACCTAGATTAGGAAACTGATTAATCGGTCCTGGGTTTTCACTAACTTGACCAATAGCAGTACTTGCACCGTTGTATGTTTTGGAAAAATGATCATTCCATTGACCCTCTGAGATGGCTACTTCGATGGTTGGGCCCCCAACCGGGTTCAGCAACGGTGTTTTAACTGCTTTTCAGAACGCGGCACTATCTTTTAGATGAGCAGCTTCGGAAAGCTCCTCCCATGCCTCTTTTCTAAGGGCATTCTTCCTTTCTTGGAGAGCCAGTCTATAGTTCTTCCTCGCCTGTCTAATATTAATGATGTTCCTTGGTACATTGTGCAGTTCTTGTGTCAGATGGGAATGTGCGCAAGAGCAATTTAAATCAAACCATCGCTGGATGGCAGGTTTTTTACCCCCACGTTTGAACGTTATGTCCCTAACCACAGTTGCCAAGTTTTGAAATGAGGACAGTATGCTCTCGGGAGATGCTGATTCGTTCAGGCAGACGTCAATATCCTTACTACACCTTGTGATTATTGTTTTATTAACTACCTCGGGGTCCATCATGTTCCAACGGAGTGTATAACCATTTATTTTATCTAGTTTTAAATGTACCAGGCATCATCTATCTCCTGGTTCTTTCTTCCCTGGCCAGTCACAACATGTCACAACATGAGTCAAAGTGATCACTCAGGGAAATTGTATTAACTTTAAAAGTAACTAATCTAGGGGCAGAACTGTTTGACAACAAAATATAGTCTATTGTCGAGCAGCGCCCCCCCCATTGCAAGTCTGCAGCATTGGGACAGGTCTTATACAAAGATCATTGGCAAAGCCTAAGTCGAGGTTGAAAACTAATTTTTTTTAAAAGATCACCTGTACCCTGGTGGCAGAAGTGTGTATTATGTGTGCCTTCTAACTCCTTAAGACCACATATCCTTTCATCCTCAAAGGGACACAGGGCACAGTTAAAGTCCCCACATACAATGAGCATGTTTTCAAGGCCTTTACATTACACGTAGTATTTAGCTCTTTACACAGTATATGAACCACCTTGGAGGTACTATCAGGTAAAATATTATTATAAAAATTAACCAGAGTTGTTGAGTTAGAAGCGGATGAATACAAGGTTAAAAAATGGTAATAGGGGGATGCCAATTGAGAGACAGTTCTAACAAAATTTAGTTTGTTGCTTACATATATACAGAGACCACCTTTAGCTCTGCCGTGAGACCCCCCTATTGCTTGAGTATCAAATGTTCTACAACCATTCAGGTGGATTGGTTCCTTTGTCCAAGTTTCTTGTAGGCAAATAATGTCCTGTTTTAGAACATATTCAGACCATAAGGGATTGCTAATCTTGGAGTGCAAGCCGGCTATGTTGCAAGATACAAGGCTACACCCAGCATACGTGTTATCATTGGTAGAGCTGGCTAACCCCAAATCGGTCACATTAATAGCAACATTGCCTCCTAAGTGCCCTATACTGGGGCATAAGTTTGTTGAAGGTTGCGGTAGTGTATGTTCACAAGAAAATAAGCCATTTGAAGTACCCTCGTCCACAATAGTATATATCGATGGAAAACCCAGCGGGACAGTCAGTGCCCCAAATGAAGACACATTATCACGTGACTCAGCTGCTGCACCTTGTTCATGGGGTATAAAGCTTTGGACTTCTGCTGTCGTACAAGGCCTATTTATATGGGTGCTCACCCTGAATCCCGTCTACCTAACATGCCCACCAATAGGGCTGTTATACTTCTTAAGGTGTATTTGTCAATCAATGTCATCCAACGTACGGAAGACATCGAAACGATTACTGGTTGGGACAGAGTATCTAGCGAGGTTATCCTAGATGGATGCCTTCTCCCTAGAAGAAAGCCATGGATTAGCTGATAGAGCCTGCGAGGAAGGAGGGTAAAAGTACCCTAAGGGTAGTATGGCGGGCTTATCCGGTCTAACTGGCCCATGGCCAGACCTGTCCAAAATTGAATGGACAATGTCTGGTGATCTAAATGACACCACAATACAATCCCCTTTAAGATGATTCCTAGATTGACCCACCCAGCCAATTCTACGTGCAAACTTATATTCTGAGTACAATAGGTTTGTAATAATCCCAGTCCTGGCTCTAAGAAAGTGGAGAGACTTATTCTGCAGGGCAGGCGAATGCTCACTATTATTGACTGGCAATGTGGGACTATTTGCCACTACCACAGTGAAAGGTGTTGCCTCAGGGGGTAGATGTAAGTTTGTGGCTGGTATTGGGATTGTATCACAAGCAGGTAACTTACTTCTCACAGAGCTTGGGGGGGGGGGACCACTCCCTGGTAGTGTGGAATTTTACCTGTTTGTGTTACAGAAGTTCCCTGTAGTGGGGCGGCGTGGCTTTGTGCAGCACCACCGCTACAGGTGGGTGTTGAGGACACTAAGCTTCCACTCTCCTTGTTGCTAGGGCATATCTTCTGCCTTGTAGGGGCATCTAGAGTAGGGTTTGATTGCCCTTTATCAGGACGATCCTTGTCGTGCCCACTACATCCAGATTTCTGCCTAACTGGGTTGAACCCTTCAATCCTCCCCTGGTTGACCAGTACTGATTGTGTAGGGGTTAAGAGGATTGTTTCCAGGTTGGCTAGCCTGACCTCGATATGAGAACGTTTTTGTATTATGGGGTTAAGGAGGCATAAGAACATTAATTCCATTTGACAGGGGGAATCCTCAGTCAGTAAGTTTGCCGAGGGTTCCACTATCGCCCCCTTATCCCTCGCCCCCTTATTCATGGTTGTAGTTTTGCCTTGCACGTGGGCAGTGAGAGGCTGGGAGGGTTTCCGACATATATACTTCCGTATGGGTGGATTTGTTTTTTGATTGCCCTGCCCTTTCCTTTTCTTAGCTGGAGGCGCTGAGACATGGGCCTGTGCGTTCTTGGTCTTTTGGCCCCTGGTTGTAACAGTGGGGCCGGGGGTGCTCACACCAGTTGGTGACTGTATCAGAGCTGATGATCTCTAATCATGTGAGAAGAGAATTATAAATCAGGTGTTCTATATTTCCATTCGCAAAAAGTAGACACAAATTGTGCAACGTCTTTTTGCGAATGTAAAATAATTTTGCAAATCGACCTATATACTAATATGTCAGCTCTCAATACTCCAATTCGTGGGGCGTCACAATCCCACATACCTTATCAATATTCTTGAGGTAGGTCGTGAATTGGGAATTGCTACATGTAGAAACCATCACAGGGACAAAGGCCAGCTGGAGATTGCTTTATTTATTTTCAAGGTTATAACTACAAGAAGAATTCACAGAGGTTGAGATTTGTTGGTTTGGTTACACTGGAGCAACACCTAGGAGGAGTATAAGCCTTTCAAGGTGTCCATGTTACAGTGATATTATATTGCGATGGGGAGCTGCATGCAGCAACCTAGAGTCCCAGTTCCTATGTCCAAAGATAGTCAGCTGCGCAATTCGTAAAAATAGACAATTAAGAAAGAAGAACAAAGACATGGAAAGATGAACTGAAATAAAGGGCGGGGGAGGATAGGTCACTGTTTTGCATTAAAGAGAATACTCTCGCAGGTGAGTAATCCAGTAGCCAGAGGTGTAGTTAAGTAGATTTATTCTGTTACAAGTAGAACGGTAAAGAAGGCCCGACCAGGAGCAGCGCCCTGCTGCTCAGCCACTCACTTAAACTGACCACACATTCAAACCATGCACACACGAACATTCTGATGACATCACGCACACAGGCTGAGCAGCAGGGAAGGAGAAGACCAGAATATACCACATCTCCCTCCTTCAAAAAATTGAAAACAAAAGAAAGCGCGAGAGAATAAATACAGTATGCCAAAACGATGACAGGATTAGAATTTCCAAATAAGCAGTTCAACAGGAAATAGATGGATGATTACAAATCTCAACTGCAAACGGAATGAACAAAAAAAGAGAAATCGGAACAACCATGAAACAATGCAGAAGAAAAAGAGATGGAAAATTATAGAATGGCAATACAGCATAAAATAGAAACACAGACAGAGGAGATATAAGTTAAAACGGAATGATGAAAAGGATCACACCACAGATAAGCGAAACATCACAACTCGCACTAAATATGAAAGAATGATCAGATGTCACATCTTGCACAAAACATGAGAAGAGGCACCATATCACCTCGCACAAAACCAATGCAGAAAGATCACATGACAATTCAACCTTACCTAAACCCCAATCCCTCATCACAAACCAAACCCTAACTATCACAAATCAGGTCAGTTGGCCAGACTGGCACGAAAAGCAATAAACAGGGACCCGAAGCTAAAAAAAATGGTGCCCCAAAGAATAACAAAAGTTACAAAAAGAAGGGTAAACCCATAAGAAAGTCACAGGGACCTGGGTATGCAGCATTACAGAAGAGGGGGTCCCAGAACAGAGGGAAAGCGCAATAGAAATGACTAATTATCAAAAATAAACAGAAACATTCATATTCAACTGAGGAGTACATTGTTATTTAATCACAAAGTACTAACACATATTCAAGTACAATGCATAAGTTCACAAGTAGTAGTGCCCAACGGGTAATGGGGAGGGAAGTGAAAGTAGTAGGAGGTAGTGCAAGGTAAGGAACGTGACAAGTCAAGCGTACTTATTAAAAAATAATAAAACTCTTCAGAAATGGCTTACAGCGAGAGCCAAACAAACGTACATTAAATGATCATGTTGTTCTGATAACCAGACTTCTAGAAAAAGCATTATAATTCGTGCTTGGGATAGAAGTTGGCAAGAGAGGCGGTTGTGTATGTTTCAACCCAGATGTGCGTAGGGTAAGTTAGCCCTTACAGATGGGTCTTCCTCAGGACGGGGAGGGTGGTGGGCAAGCTTCCATGCGGGCGTGGTCACACACTGCCATCATTAATCGCTAAATCCAGGCTCCATTCACTACCCACGTTCGGCACTGGATGATTAATAAGACAGTGTTCTCTGATGAGCCAGGGTAAATATCTCACTCACAATTTTGCCAACAATCTAACATCTCCATCCTCTTGGAGATCCATATGGGAGACTGTGATTAGGCTGAGCCAAAGAAGGTACATCTCAAACGACTGTATATCAAACTTGAAATAACGTTATCAATGCACAGGTTCATCGATCTGTACAGATAGCTCTCTACTGGTTCATCTGGCAATCACGTACATCTTTTGGTGGGGATAGAAACTGACCTATAAAAGGGGGATATATTTGGGAAAATAATAGTGTGGGCAACATTGAGCCATTTACAGATCTATTACATTTAATGTACATTGTATGTCCAATCCACATCCAAGACAGGGCCAGATTCAGAGAATTTTTTTTCACTTCTGGTAATAGAAAATTGGCTGCAAATAAAGATGCTAGCTAAAATTAAAAACACTATACAACACTTTCCTTATCAGTGGACACAAGCTAGTCTCCAGATACCCCTACAGTCAGTGCTTCATGTGAGCCAGTGGTTAAAGACTTGGGGCCACCAGCATCCATTTTTGGGCTGCCGTCAATTACTCTTCCTCATCAGATTTTGACTCAGAGAAAGAGAAAAACAGAAAAGAGGAAAGAAGGAGGAAGATAAAGATGGTAAAACTTTGACAAAAGGAGAACGCAGGAGCCTTCAAGTGCGAGAAAATATGGCATGGGGTTTCTGCTGATGGATTAAAAAGACATGAGGTGGAATCAAGAGTATGCAGCCTTTGTTTTCGACACATTCAGTAGCTACAGCAGAGGTGCTCTGAGCAATTCGTTGGGTCCTGGTACTAATTGCTTCACAAGTTAACCCCTTCGACGCTGATGACGAGCTGGGCTCGTCATGAGGTAGCCTCCTGCTACGCTGATGACGAGCCCAGCTCGTCACGTAACATGCGCTTTCGCATATCTCAGCGTGCGAGCGGAATTCCGCCCGCACGCATGCGGTTAAGCAACCGGTGTACTCCAGAAACACAAAAGCCAAGACAGGAAGACTATTAAAAAGCAGGGCTCCAATAGAGAGAATTTCGTTTTGAATCTGGCCGTCAGTCGTCTATATACACACACACAAAATCAACCCCTCAAACAGCCACCACCACCCCGTCCAGGTTTCCTTAGCAATAACATGTTAAGTAAAATGATGCCTGGGGAGGCTGGGTGCTTATGGACATTGCTGGCTAGTGAATACCACCCTGACCTGTGTGCTAAGATCCTGGGAGGCAGTATACTCTTAGCCAACTGATACTGGGACGGATTGTGCACCCTGTGGGTCGACATGGGCAGGCCTGAGAGGAACCAGCCCAAAATTAACTTTGAGGCCAAAAAGACAGCGATGTCCACCTCGCAGACCCCTCCGGACAATGACATGACCGGGGCAGTTGGCGGTACCCCTAACCTGGAGGCCACACTGGTGGCGATGCAAAAGACACTCCAATCCATAGAGGGGACCATGGAAGCGGTCAACCATAGGCTAGACACAGTTTGACCGGCAGAATGAGAGGATGGGCGAAGTGGAACAAAGAGTGTCTGCCACGGAGGACGGGCTAGCTACGGTGACCACTAAGGTATTCAACATGGAGGGTGTTTTGGCGGTCATACAGGCAAAGAACGAGGAATTGGAAGGGAGGTCCAGGCGCAATAACATTCGCGTCACGGGCCTGCCGGAATCTACGAATGTGGGCAAAATGGTGGATTTCATGGAACGCATGTTGGTTGACATCTTTGGAGCTGACCAGCTGTCGCGCGTGTTCATTGTAGAGCGCGCACATCGCTCTTTGGCGAAAAGGCCGGTGCCTGGGGCGCAGCCCCGTCCCATTATTGCACATATTCTTAAATATAAAGATCGCGATGTCATCCTGCGTCTTGCACGGGAGAAGGGCACTGTGGAGTATCAAGGGAATAAACTTGAATTTTATCCGGATTTCACAGTAGCGGTGCAGACTGCGAGAAAAGAATTCGCCATGGTGAAACAGCTCCTTCGCGCCGAAAATATCCCATACGCCATGCTATATCCGGCCAGGCTTCGGATTGGGCCTCCCTCGGATAACAAAATCTTCGCCACGCCCAAGGCAGCCACGGATTATACCAAACAGCAGAAAAAAACGTAAAAGGGCTTCAAATGTAGCGCAGGACGGGGAGGAAGATCTGCAGGATGAGGTGGCTTAAATGTTCGTCTTGCTGTTTTGAACAGACTGTGGTGTCCAAATAGTAAGTAAAATGGTTGTGTTCCACGTGCTGCTGGAAGAGAAATTACTCGGATTCAGGCTGTTTGACTTCCTACTGCCTGCTGATCAAGCACTGTCTCCTAAGGGACCTCTGTTATAACTGACCACGACTTGGTAGACAGCCTCTTCTAACTATGGCATATGGTACACTCACTGGGCTTCTTCTGGTTACTCATTTGTTATGTTGCTCTACCAATTGTTCGAATGTCACTGCATATTCTATGCCGGGGGGTGGCTGCGGTGCGGAGGGCTTCTGCTGTACTGAAATGGTCTTTGATGGGTGTTATACGTAGATGTCAAGGATGACCAGGGGTAACCATATAGTATTACCGTGGAGAGGTTTCTTCTTTCAGGGATATTGGAACCTGTACTGAGGCATTGTTTATTTGACATGTACTGCGAGTGGCACTGTGGAACTACTGGACTTGTGCCTAACCTGTTTCCCGAGCGCTGAGGAGGACGGAATCTTTGCTATTCAGCAGCTGCAGGGTTGGGGTAGGGGGAGTGGGATGTATACATGGCTTTTACGGTCTGCTCTTCGTTAGTTTACTAGCGAGGGCTGAGTGTCACTACGCCCCCGACACATGGGAGTTCCCCACAAATTAATGGTTATATGGTTGGGGATTTGGGGCTTGGGGGACAGGGGACAGCTTTGGCAAGTTTGGGGCGCTGAAGTGGGTGGAGGGGGGGTGTTGGGCTTTTGGAGTTTTTGGGTCAGGGCGAGCTGTGTGGCGCTTTATGGAGGGGGGTTGGACTGGACGGGACGGGATCTGAGTCAATCATGGTCGCAGTGCGGCCTTCCATGTGTGGTATTACCTGCTGATAATTGGTTGGGTACTGACTGTATGCTCTGCATTTTCTGTGGGGCATTAGGACTGTTCTATTGTTTACAGGGTATAATTGAGGTTTGGATAAATGAATAGGGGAGGTAAACTTACTTGTATTACCTGGAATGTGAGGGGACTAAATCGTCCGCAGAAAACAAGACAAATGTTGGCATTTCTGAACAGGCATGGGGCACAGGTGGCTTTCATACAGGAGACACATCTTAGGGGTAGGGCGGCTGAAACTGTGGGTAAACAATGGGCGGGCTTTAGACTAGCTTCGAATTACTCTGCATATGCACGTGGAGTTATGATCCTGATCAAAAAAAATGTTCCGTTTGTGTCACTGCATGAAGAGATTGACGAGGATGGTAGATATATCATAGTACATGGAAAGCTATGTGGTACTTTAGTCACGCTGGTTAATGTCTATGGCCCCAATGCCGATGACCCTGACTTTTATGTTACGCTGTGGAATAGGATCTATCTGTTGACTCCATCGGCTATAATTTGTGGGGGGGATTTGAATGTCACTCTAGATGGAGCACTGGACAGAAAACATGATAGACCTTATGCGCACAAGAGAGCGGCTGATGCAGTGCGAGATGGAATGGGGGGGCTTGGAATGGTGGATGTGTGGCGATTGAATCATCCTGAGAAGAGGGAAGGCACGTGTTACACGTCAGCGCATGACACATGGTCGAGGCTGGACTACTGGTTGGTGACCCGCGATGTCAGTGGATGGGTGATGGATGTCATGCATCTGCCTCGAACGATTTCTGATCACGCGCCAGTATGTATGAAAGTGACGCTACCATCGCATGTACCAGCCCCATTCTCCTGGAGACTTCCGGCAGGTACCATAACTGACTTGGTCTTGCGTGAACGTTTGAGGACGATTATTGAGGAGTTCTTTGTTAAGAATGTTGGGTCTGTTGATAGTATGTGCACGGTGTGGGAAGCCTTCAAAGTGACAATTAGGGGAGCGTGTATTGGCCTGCAATCGAGTGTGCTCACATCGTTGAGGGATGCAATGACTAAGTTGGAGGGAGAATTGTTGTTGCTTGAATGGCGACTGGAGGAAAACTTTGAGGAGTCTGTGCTGGCCAGTATTCGCTTAAAAGTCACTGAATACAATGAACTAGCGGACCAGGAGGTTAAATTCCTGTCTAAACAGACCAGAGCGCGTTATTATGCCGAGGGGGGACGACCGGGGCGAGGATTGGCGGATCGAGTTAAAGACCCTTGGGCTAGACATTGTGCAGTACAGGAAATAGAAGACGGGGACACCACTGTCACTAGTGCGACTGGTATTCTGACCTGTTTTACAAAATATTATGAACAGATGTATGAGCATAAGGAGACGGCAGGGGAGGAGGAAATTGCACAATATTTTGAAGATATTGCGCTGGTCTGGCTCTCGAGAGGTCAACAGGAGTTCCTTATGCATAATATAACCGAGGGGGAATTTAGGGATGCGATAGCATCATTACCGAATGGCAAGGCAGCGGGTACCGATGGCTTGCCGTCCGAATTTTATAAAGAATATGTGTATCTTTTGCTACCACACCTGGCGATGGTCCTACAGGAGGCGGTAGAGCAGGGTCAATTCCCAACCACAATGAGAGAGGCGCTTTTGGTTGCGCTGCCGAAACCAGGTAAACCGCCGAATAAATGCGAATCGTATCGGCCCTTGTCCCTTATGAACACCAATGTCAAAATCATTGCTAAAGTGTTGGCGACTCGGCTGCGCCTGCTCCTCCCGGTCATGGTACTGCCAGATCAGTCTGGCTTTATCCCCCTCCGGTCTACCACTCACAATTTGCGGGCTATATTTGCGGTGTTACATCTTCTCAAACCAGACTTGGCTGCGGTAGCTGTCTTGCTAGACGCCGCGAAAGCCTTCGACTCAGTCGCATGGCGGTATATGATTGCGATCTTACATCGTATGGGAGTGCCATTCTTCTTTACGTCACTGGTGACTCTGCTCTACACTAATCCAATTGCACGTGTACGGGTGAACGGCCATGTGTCAGATTCGTTCCCTGTGCGGCGAAGTACAAGGCAGGGCTGTCCCTTGTCGCCTTTGCTCTTGTGATGGAGCCACTGGCGCGTGTGCTGAGGCAAAGGTATGTGGAAGCTGCCCTGAAGTTTCCTCTTCGATCTCTGGCGATATCCATGTATGCCGATGATATGGTCCTTTATGTGCGAGAACCTGCGCGCTATTTGGAATCCATGCTGCCTGAATTTATTCGGTTTAGCCGTCTCTCTGGTCTCTCCATTAATTGGGAGAAATCTGTTATATTGCCACTCACTGAAGTTGCGGCCCCCTTCCCCTTGGAGTTCCCGTTAGAGTGGGCCACGGAACCGGTCCGTTACCTTGGAATTTGGATGCATAGGGACTGTCAGGAAATCCTTCGGGCTAATTACGGAGTGGCTATCTCTAAACTAGAGGACCAGGTGGCACGTTGGATTCGACTCCCGCTCACCTTCGCCGATCGCGTGTCCCTAATAAAAATGGTGGTTCTTCCGAAATTCTTACATCTTTTTGTTAATATTCCACTCCCGCTTAAATCGCATTTCTTTGCCAGACTGCAGTCTTTGCTGATAGCGTTAACCTGGGCCGGTAAGAAACCAAGAGTGAAATGGAATGTCTTGACTAAGCCGTATGAGCTGGGGGGCTTCGCCGTACCAGATATGAAACTATACTACTTGTGCGCCCAGGCGCAGATTGCTGCCTATTGGCTGTCGGCCCCGCCGTACACGCCACATGTAGCGCTTGAAGCCAGTGCAGTCCTGCCTATTCCACTGAAGGCAATGATAGTCAACACGCACTCTGTGTTTGAGAAGGGAGAGGTAGACACGGTTCGCTCCACTGCTAATGCCTGGCGAGAACTGGGTAAACGAGCGGACCGACTGCCGTTATATGCCCCTAACATGCCACTGCGGTACCACACAGAGATCTCGGTCTCCAGCGAGATCGGGGCCTTGCAGGTCCTGCAGGGTGCGGGGCTCGACACGGTTGGGAAACTTTTTCCAGGTGCCTCTTTCCTCTCATTGCAGGCTATGACGGATCGCTCCCCGAACGTGGTTATGTCCACGTTTATATATGTCCGGCTCCGAGCTGCAATACATGCCTTATATCCTACATGTCCGGAGGAACCCTTGACACTGAGTGCCTTGCAATTACTATACACTGCACCGGATAAGGCCAAGTTGCTCTCCAGGTTATACCGAGCCTCGCAGGAGGATGAGGGGGGAGGCGCAGTGACGGCGAAGGCGAGGTGGGACGCGTGCCTGCCTGACCCACTCACAGATGATGAGTGGTCCGAGTGCTGTTCTATGACCGGGGGGTTCGTGGCCAATGGCAACTTTCGCCTTATTCATTATAAGTTTTTGCACCAGTGGTACTATACGCCATCTCAGTTGGTAAGGTATGGTCTTCGAGAGACGTCTCAATGTGTTCGGTGTGGGATGGATGATGCGGACTATGTACACTTGGCCTGGGGTTGCGCGCGTGTGTATACTTTCTGGATGGCTGTGACCGAGGCACTCTCTAAAATGACGTCGACTGAGGTTGCGATGGACATCCGACTGTGCTTGTTGGGATTGGCCTCCGGTGTGCCTGCGAGTGTAAGGCGGTTGGTAGTATTGGCATTACAGATTGCTAAACGCCGAGTGGCTATGGCTTGGGGAGGGAGGAGAGCGCCTGATGAACAGCTGTGGCTGCTAAATATGGCATTCTGCACGGATCAGCTAGTTTGCTATTACGAGGGGCTTCCTGCGAGGTCACGTCCACGTGATTTCTGGGGCCCATATACGGTGTATATGCTCTCCATGGCTGACGATGATAGTGCTAGCAGTGTCAATGGAGGTGCGTCGGCGGGAGAGGGGGACTCAATGTAATGGGCTGCGAGTGGGGTCGGCGGCACTGGGGTACTGGATGCGTGCTGCCAGTTCTTTCTTCCGCAGTTCTCTGTGTGACCTACCTGCATGGGAGTGTGGTTGAGTTATCGGTGCATCAATGCTGTGTTCTCCCGGGGCGCGGACAGGTGAACGCACGGGTAAGCGCAATTTTGCGGCGCGCCCCGGGGCGCGTACTGATGCGCGTCCCGGAAGCGCTATTGCCGCGAACGAAAACAACATTGTGACGTATCGCGTAGCCGCCACGCCTTGCGTCATAAGACACGTATCGCGTAGCCGCGAGATGCGTCTTATGACGCACCGCGTAAGCGCACCCGGAAGCGCATACGATCGCGCAACGTAAGCGCCCCGATGCGCTTACGATACACGCCCGGGACGCGCCCCGGGGCGCGTAGCGTAAGCGCGTCAAACCATGTGACTTTCTTTAAAATAACACTTTTCATTGGTTCAGAACTTTTTTTTTTCCAAATTGTGTGAAACCCACCCATTTCTCTCACTATTGCTTTGTACTTGGAGAGAGCAAGAGCTGTTCTGTCTACTCTATCTCCTACTTTTCTGATCTGAAGCAATGGCTGCAAGAGAGTCATCCAGCAGTGATTCAGATGGATTTTTAGATGACGACCCTCCTCAGCAAAAGAAAAAAACCCATTTCATCTGGAAATTTTACGACATCCCTGAAGGACAGAAAAAAGTCAACGCTCCCAAAGTAACTTGCAAAATATGTGGGAGTAGTTTATCCAGAGGCAATCCTCTGAAAAAATATAGTTTTGGGAATGCTAATTTGATCAGGCATGTGAAAAGAAGACACCCTAACAACTTTGCCAGGGAGAGTGTCAGAGAGCTGGCACGGAATGTACCCACAGATGGCGGCAGCACCTCCACTGGTGGAGCAACACCTTCGGGACCACCCCGTGGAAGAATGGTCCCTAACATTCAGCCGGTGTTTGCAGGCATCAAATTTTTGTGCACGGAGTGTGACGAACTGCTCTGCTATGGGGAGCAGAGTGTTGAACTCATTGCCCTAAAGAAACAGCAACACCGCTGCTCTTCCAGTCCCTAAATTTTCTATTTTTTTTGCTCCTGTTGAGTAGTTTTGGAATCCTTGTTTTTGTTTTTCCCTTGACAAAAATCCAAAAAATATATAAAATTGTTTTAAAAAGTCTAAAAAAAATATATAAAACAACAAAATAAAAAAAAAGTTCTTTTCAGAACTACCTCCAATTTATAAAAAGAAGCTTTTTTTTTTTTTTTTTTAAAGTCTGTCATTTTTAATCTCCATGGTACGCTCCCCGGTGCGCGTACCGGGCGCTCCCCCCCCCCGCGAAAATCGAAATTTTTTTTTCACCCGCGGGAGCCTTTTATGGCCCCCACATCAAAAGTAGGGGGTCAGGGGGGTGTACCCTGCCCCCTTTTGCTCATTTCCCCCCTTTGATTCTTGCCACCTCTTGTGTCTCAATCCTACCGAGACACAAGATGGCGGCCGCTGCGGACTGTTTCGAATGTTTACAGACACCCGAGAACCAATCAGCTTGCCGTGCGCAAGTCGCGTGGCGCGCCTGGAGCGCTCCCCGGTACGCGTACCGGGCGCGGCTCTAGATATATATCTTTTTTTAAACCTAATTTACTCAAAATTCACAGGACCACATATCTTGAGACCTAGCAAAGGCACATCGGGCAAACAATATCTACAATTTTGCCAAGTTTCGTGGAAATCCATTCAGCCGTTCGAGCTAAAAGTGAGGCCAACCGCCCTATGGAAAATTGCATGGCAAAAACACGTTTTGGGACCCCCCTTTTTTCTCGGCCCCCCCTTGACGACCCCCCCCCCAAATTTTCAGGTGCTGCTCAGAAACAAAATGTTCCATTTTCCTGAAAATTTCAGCCAATTCCGTCCACAAACGCCAAAGTTATTAGACATAGAATTTTCAAAAATCCCATAGAGAAAAAATCCTAACTATATATACCTACTGGCGACCGCCAGTAGGTAATATATATATATATATATATATATATATATATATATATATATATATATATATATATATATATATATATATGAGCTAGCCTTTATAACTCCATCATTAGACTATTGCATGCTGTCGTCCATGCAAACTCCAGAGAAGAATGGTTTCATTATAATGGAAGGAACTTCGGAGCTACTTGCCAACAGCACCTGTCTATTTGCTAAGATAAGTGAACAATGCGCTTGTTGCAACACCGTTGCTCGTAAACATTGGCCACTCCCCACATCAAGAAATAACTATTCAGAGATTTTTATATGACCAGAATGGCTGTAGAAACAACTTAGACACTTTCAATGACCGAAATGAACTAGAGCGGATAGCACGAATGACAAGCATGCAATTTATATGTCCTGTGAAAGTGAAAATGCAGATCAATATAAACCAGGGACCAGTAAATTCTAAGAGAAAACGTGCTTACCATTGACATCCAAGTTGTGTTCGGCGACATAATTGCCCATCAGACTGCTGACCTTGCACAAGTACACCCCGCTGTCACTCTTGTTGAGGAATAAGAAGACAAGGGTGTTCTCCTGCTGCCTGGATTGTGGTGGAAGCTCGCCTCCTTTCTTCTCCCAGACGTAGGTTCTGGGACTTAAATTAGAAAAAGCAATAAGTATATCAGAAAAAAGGAACAAGAGCAACAACCATCGTATAAGAGACCTCATATTTACTTTATCGTGAACTTCAGAGTTTAACTGCAAAGAATTATTATCAGTTACAGCTGGAGAGTGTTCTCGTTAGTAAGGGAACCTAATGATCCCTAATATAGAATGCCTTTATAGACAAATATCCTGTAATGCAATCACGGCCTACCCAGGAGCATCTAGTAGGGTTCCTTAACCAGATGCACGGAACTTTGAATTTCTTTCCAATTTTACATCTCATACAATGACCTCAGTTCTACTAAGTTTAGTGTGACAATTTATTCTAAGCAGGTCCTTCAATGGTTTTGAACATGGCTAACAAAATGAAGGCTCAAAAGGTAATTTCATTTTCTAAAACCTTGCTGTCCAATTATCAATCAACAATCTTTATTCGGTTTATTTAACAAACACCATAAAGAGCACACATGAGATACAGATAAATTTCATCATCAGATAAAACGTACCAATTAAGATAGTGTCCAAAACTGTGTATAAAGGTTAAAATAGAGAAAGCACAAGTCTTACACCGGCAACACCGGATAGGTAAAATGACTTGGTTAAAAACAACTTATCACATCAGATTTAAACAAATGGTGGCCAAATGCCAAATGTGGTTTACACAAGATACTCCACTATGAACTACAAAATAATAAAGGACCTTCTTTATTATTAGAAGAGTGTGCAAAACTTGATAAAGTACGTAGTGACCTCCACTGACTGGCTATTGCAACTATGTTGGCAATAGATGAAACCAAGAAACTGGCATAAAAGATTGCCAATAGATTATATGTTAAAAACATGCAAGTTAATCAGAACGAGATCTAAGCCTAACTGCAGATTTTGAAAAAACTAAGTACATAAAAAACGGTGCTACCCTTAAGCATTAATTAAACAAAATGTAAGTGTGACACACATGCCTAAAATTTGCCTTTTTCAAAATCAGAATGATAACTGATTTCCTAGATGGGTCATAAAACTACAAAACATCAAGAATCGAAGCATTTCCTGTGGAGAATTACCGTTGCAGCCACAGGGCAACAACCTCTGGCCCTTACACTGCACCCTGGGGTGGGGAAGAAGGAGATGAAAAAGGTCAAACTGAAGCCTAGTCACTATGGTCAAGGGCCATACAATCGTTTAAGATCAGTTTGTTTAAAGATGTCCCCTTGCTAAGTCAAATTTTTACGCATAAAAAAGGGGGCAAAGAGCCTAAAAATCAGTAAGATAAACCATTGCTGGTTCCTCATGGACAATAAAGGTTGGCGTACCCTGAAGAACAGCTACGAGACGTCTCAAAAAGGTGTTTTCGGAGATTGGAAGATCACCAAGTCCATAAGACCCCCGATTTCCATACAATACAACACTTTAGCAATACGCTTAGCCCTATAGACCTGCAATATTTCCCCAACCGGTCTTTTACCTAATCTAGAAGCAAAATTTAAAATAGCCGCATTTGCCAGACTAAAGTTACTTTTCTTACAAATTTTTTAAAGCCCCCCAATTCATCTTGCTGTCCAACAAACCCGCATATAGGAAAAGACACGGGTCATAGGAACCGGGGAAGACCCAATCTTAAAAGTGTGGGGCTTACGCGAGCGAGATCCCACTTGCATCACATAGGATTAACAATTATTGAACATCAAGTCCTGCTCTTCCATAAATTGGACAATGGAGTTTAGCAACGTTTGCAGCCCCCTCTAAATTCTAGCCATCAAGACAGCATCATTTGCATACAAAAGGACAGGAAGGCAGCGCTGTCCCACCAGAGGATATCCACCTTAGACTCCAGTAATACCTTCTCTAAGTTGTTTATATATAGGTTAAACAAAAAAAGGGCCAGGATGCATCCCTGACGGACCCCTCTCTGTATAGAGAACTTTCGGGTTACCTTAAAGTCTTTGGTGTATCTGACCTCCACCTTAGTGTCTCGATGGAGATCCTGTAAAAAAAAAAAGAACAATATCCCTATCCACCCAGATAGCTGACAGTTTGCCACAGCTTACTTATATTAACGAGATCGAACGCGGAGGAAAGGTCCATGAACGGCAAGTAAATAGTACCAGGGCGGGCAACTGTATACTTATTAAGCATCATGAACAGGTTCAGACATTGGTCCATGGTCGATCCACCAGGACGAATACCATACTTAACTACTGAAAATATGTTATTGTTGTCCCAGTTAGATAATCGGTCCAGTAAAATAGGCCCAACCACTTTGACCACTGAATCCAACAGGGAGATTGGCCCATAACAGTGCGTACTGTTTCTATTCCCTTTTTTAAAAAGAGGAACGATGGTCGAGGTGTCCCCGGAATCTCGCTGGCCAACTCTAACAGTCGCATTGATTATTGAAGTGAGGGCAGGGGCCCACAGCTCCAGATTGGAGATGTAAAGATCTGGGGGAATCCCATCTGGTCCCAGGGCCTTGTTACAGGACAAACCTACTATGCCCTTACTAACTTCCCCGTCTGAAACAGACAGGGCCGATTTCCCTGTTCCCGCTCCACTAGAGACACTCTGAGCAGGTGGATACCGGAACGTGTCCTCAAAATGGCTAACCCATTCATCCTCCATGATCAGGGTATCAAGAGCAATTACTGTGTCGGATGCCAAGAAGGAGCTGTTAACACTGCCCCAAAAAGTGGAACTACTCTTTAAAGATTGCTCGTTCCAGGCATCCTCCTTCAACACCGCCTTACGCTTAGCCAATGCTCCTTTGTACTGCTTACTACAGGTTCTTACTAGGCAACTGTCTCTTGGGGTGGTACGTAGAGCTTCCTTAAGGTTCCTAGACATGCACAAGCAGGCAGACTCAAACCATCTTGGGACCAGGTCTAGGTAACATTTAGAGGCCGGAGCACCCAATAAGTCAGTGATAAATAACTGCAAAAGCATTAATGAGAACTCCTGGCTTGGGCTGCGGAGCCAGGCACGTCTGTAGCTCCTTCTAACTTTGACTAATAAGGTCTCATGGAAAGAGTCAGGAATGATCTGGCCCCATTTAAGCCTTCTACCACCATAAGTTGCTCTCAGTTGTCCCCCCTTCCTCCCCCCTTGTTTTGGGCTAGTAGGGGCCAGTTGGCTTTAAGACATAGGGGGTTATGGTCACTAAAGATACTCACTTCAAAAGAGAAATCCAATAGAAGGTAAACAAGCCGGGTAGAAACAAAAATAAAATCTATAAATGAATCACTACCCTTCCCTTTAAATGTGGGTATACGTTCCCTTCGACCTGGGTCCAGTTTGCCCATTGCTGATAAAAGGTCAAACTCGTTCACTAGGGCATTACGGTTATCTCCCTGACAGGTATGTTCTAGATGCAGCCCTGCCAAACGAGGACCACCTGAAGCTCCAGCGTCTAACTCTCTCGGATCTCCACATGGATGGATATTAAAATCTCAGACCAGCATAAGATATCTCTTACAGAATGGAGTCATTTAGATTGCACATAGACGCACCCAGCCTAGAGATGTTACAAACCTCTGGAAGAGACAATGTGGCATCATAAAAGTTTAAGAGCAACAGTTTCTGCCTTTGACAGGACCTGTGTGCCATGCATACTGGGCAATGAAGCCTCTGCCCTCGGACGCTTTGCCTTGCTCCCAGCCAGGGAGCACTTTCTTTTGGCTCCGGACCCGGGACCCACACTGGTATCCCCCCTGGCATGCTGGAAGCCACTGGTTTGTTAATGTTCTTGCTGCAACCAGGCATAGATGTTGAGGCTGGTTTTGCCCTGCTAGCCTTATTTGTAATATCAAGTGCACCCAACACCCCACCTACATTCTGAGCATTAGGTGAATAGAACCCCCATTCGGCCTCAGCCACCCCCACCAACTCTAGGCTGCGTAATGCTGACCCATTTGCGGGGGCTAGTTAAGCTGGGAAGCAGACGGGTAGCTGGTGAGCGGAAGAGCCGTTGTGCCACAAGCTCAATTACCTTATCTAGAACCCATGCTGCACTTTGTGAAAAGTAGTCAATAATAGTTATCGAAGGGGCAGTGGAGGCTGCAGCAACCGTCTTGCATTTCCCCATGATGACCCGACCTTGATGTTAAAAGCAGGGATATGTCAAACAAGGCAACAGGATAAAAACTTTTAGCTGAAGTTGCCAAGATTTTGGCCAGATGAAACCGGAAAGTAAAAAAAAACCACAGCCTGGCAGCTGGCAAATTGCAAAAAGACCACTCAGTGCAAAGACGTTAGCAAGAAAACACCCTGTTATGCCCACCTTGTGTTAACATTCTTAGACCCCCCCAGGATCCTCAGTAGCTGAGTATACGTCAAGAGCAATGCGTTCAATAAGCGCCTCCAGGGAGAGGGCTAAAGTCAGAAGACCAAGAGTTGGGGGGGGGGGGGGGACAGCCTCCTCTGGTCTCTGAAGGACGCCGCAGGCAGGTAAGCAATGCTTTTACAGCGTGCGTGGTGCCGGGAAACCAACAGGACTCCTCCTCCCTGCTCTGCAGTCTGGGACACGGAGTCCCCCACTGAGCATCCCCAGTTGGAATCTGCTCAGGAAAAATTTCCCGCTCACTCAATCACGAAAGTCACAAACTTGTGGGGTCCTGCTTGCAACCAGCCAACCAAGCAGTCAAGAAAAGGCCCCCTTCATGCAATTCTTCTGCCCCAGATGATAGTAATAAATGTATAACAGTATCAGTTCTCCTTAACAGTTAGATGGTTGTATGGAAATGTACCCAAAAGTGAGCACACTAGTGCAGGGTCACCCTCTCGTCCACAGGTTCCAAAGAGTAACAAAAAGAGATCGGCACTGGAGTGGAAATAAAATAACAGACCATTGTCTTTATATACTCTTTTTCTGCAATGTAAGCATGAGGACAGAAATGGAAGGAGCAAGTTTACAAATAGGTATCAGCAAACAAGGGCAGATGGATAAACACTTGTTCAGCAAATAGGGAGGGGAAGCAGGGATGCTTATGGCAGCAGTAAACAGTCAATAAATAACATCTAAGACCAGGTGCACTGGCAGCCACAAACCCCCAGCACATACATTGCTTAGCCATGTCAGGAGGTCAACTAAAATAGATGGCACAAGCAGAGTGAAAAGGCAAACAGCAGAGTACGAAATAATTACGAATGAAACTAAATGGACACCACAGTCAACATGGCTGTAGCTTATGCGAAGTAAAATATTACACGTTTCAATAGACGACCCTTTTAGCATAAGCTAAAACATTTTCTTTTTATTAAAAGGGGTATGATATACATCATGAATATCAATTAACATAATTTCACAAATTTCTTGTTCCATTTCTAAACGGGCATTTGCATTCTGGACATTATTTTTAGATGGAACACAAGTAGTACAAGTGGAAATACAGAGGGAACAGAGCATTGGCCCACAGTGAATACATAAACAACAAGAGAGGAGAATTGAAATAATTATCAACAAGGCCGACAATACTTTCAGATCCCATACAGAAAATATGCTCCAGAACCATTCAGTACAAGTCCATGTTCCTGAGTCTTGATGTATCTCAGTGGCTATTTTATGCAGTTTGGAAATGGCATTATAAACAGAAAGTGAATTGTCCGGTATGAAGACACAACAGCTGGTTCCGATGATACAGCATGCTCCACCTCAATCAGCAAGAATAACATCTAAAACCATTCTATTTTGCAAAGTCCAATTCTCGTAATTTGGAGTTCTTCTGTAATATTTCCAAGAAATATTGCTGCTTGATTAGTCACTGCCTCTACCACTCAAGTCAATCGTCTTATTTTCTTGCTATTTAAAGTCGCACCAACAAAGAAAAAGAGTCCCAAATTAAAGTCAACCTATTGATGTAATGCAGTGCCAGTTTGATCCACTTCATCGAATGAGAGGCATTCCTCCCTTCTTCTGATGTAGTGAAGCTACGCTTCTGCAAGCACACATTGCTATATTGGCATAGGTGAGTTAGTTGCTCAAGCGCCATTTTGGAGCTTTTGCACACACACAACACTACATGCCTCTGTTCTTATGAAGACAAACTGCTTGCTTTCCTTCACATGAGAACGGTCTGTTTTTCACATCTCTAGACTTACACTGTGACCTCAAATCTGTACACAGTGTTCAAGGTTAAATAACAATGTATGCTGTTGATTCAGGTTCATCAACCCATGCTCTAGACATAACATGCACACAGCTGCACATCACTGAAACTCGGGTGCTTTTAATATTGCATTGTATGCATGAGAGAGACACTTGGAGAACACCTTTCCATCCACAAAGAGCTGTGCTGATCTGGGATGTCATTCACTTCACCTGCTTTTGGAGGTATGGGTTCCCCGTTTATACCTAGAGATCTTCTATTATTATAATACCTAGCTCCTAGCAAGGGGAGGGTGGTACACAAGGCGCTATAGACCTGATTCCACTATCATTATAATATTATAATATGATTTCTCCCTTTGTATTTTATGGAATTGTAACAATGCTGATTGTATTGATTTTATGCATCTTTTTTACTTATGTTGGCAAAGATACTGCATCTTAGAGCACATAGTTAAAATAAACATTTTAAACGATACCGTATCTCTGATCACTCATGAGAATAAATACGAAAGAGTGTTCTTGATTCCCACTATTCCTGAGAGGTTCCCATGTTGCTTGTTCTGGGTTGTCTAATCATTGGTAGCTTCGCTGTATCACAGAGAATGAATGAGACACTGATGCTAGTCGGAATGGGGTTCAAGACACTGAGGTGGGGTTTTGGTACACCACAATACACCGAGGTCCTGGTTTCCTGCACATAGTTCTGTGCATGAGCAGAATCCCCGCAACATGGCACACCTAACATTTGGTCTTATATTTGAGACGCTTTAGTAGTGCTTATATTTGTCCACAATACCCTCACTCCTGTTTCTGGTTAACAGACGCGATGGATTAACCTACCTATATGAATGTGTTATAGGTTCATTCAAGCTTGAGATTTAAAAAGGTTCACGTTTTGAATTACTACCTTTTTTTGTGCTACAATTTATATAAATTGTATTTCTTCTCTGTGTCTTTATGGGTGATATTGATATAGCTCCGCAAAGTCGTGCAGCGCTCCTGCATCATCTGACACAGTTTAGAGTGCCTGACGATGGTATGTCAAGTTATCTTTGTGGTGAGTGCCGAGGCAGCGTACCCCTTTGATCTTTTCTACTCTTGGGTTACGTTTCCCCGCAGTAAATTTGGATGATGAAATGTTTCACACCTACACTCCCACCACAACGCCTGCAAATTATACCCCATATCAGACACCAGAGATTCCGATTTCAGCATGGCAGCATTCATATTTGGTTTAATGGTGCCCTCCCCCACACCGGACCCTGATCCGGTTGGGCCCTTTGTCGATTTCTGGGGCCACTTGGCCAGTCTTGGCCGGGTTCACACCACATCCACGTTATCTAGTACAATACGCTTCACGCAACCTTCAGGTGGGAGCACCTGGGGTTGCAACGCAACCAGTTGGACCGGCCGGGATGTCTATTAGTCCCGTCATGGTTAATTTCGTAATGGGCAAGCGCCCCCAAACTAACGACGATATGCCTTATTGGCTTGCTGAGAAATTTGACCAACTGGGAGCAGTATTTCCCAATACGACACCTGTGGAGAAACACAGAATTCTCACAATTAGTTTGCAGAAAGACTTGGTACCAGAGGTGACCAATTGTGAGAATTGGGGTAAAGTATTTGCAGCAGTATATGCGACGTGCTTCGGCACACCGTCTATGACTGTACTGCCCTCCATGATCAAGCGTGTGCAGGATGAGCACGGTCTGGAGCAGCTGTTGAGTTGGAAATGAGGCTTGTCGGAGTGTTTGGCGTAGTTGCTGATCTCATCCTTGCGAATGTGAAGGGAGATGCGGTTAACTTTCAGGTGTCTAATGCTTTGCGCCTTGTCGCCAACGCCGAGAAACCCAGCGCGTTACCGAAGATTATAGCGGATGCTTATAAAACCATTGGCCGCAATAGTTTGGGTGTTAAGCCTTTTGCTAAAACAGTAACTCAACCGCAAACTCAGATGGCAAAGTCTAATAAAGACGACTGTCCACATTTTCCTAAACAGAATTGGAAGAATAAAAAACAGGGGAAGCAACAACAGAAACAAGGGTCACGTCCTGCTTCACTGATACCGGTGTCTACAGAGCGCACATATGATTTGCGCGACGGCGCAAGAATTAGATCTCCTGATAGGTTTCAGGTTCCTGATCAACGTTCTCCTTCATAGGAAACATCAGGCATGCAAGCCGGTGGAGGAGAACGCGGCAGAGGTCGGGGTGCCCTGCAAGGACGTGAGCAGCCCCACCCGGTTGACAGTAAAGGCAAGCAGGACGACTTTCCATGTCAACACCCTCTGTTTCAGAAAAAGAAAGTTGCTGCATTAACCGTAAGGTATGCCACAGATAGTGAGAACACAGCTTCGAAACCTGACATGGGCATTAACGCTACTGTACTGAGCAGCGGAGGTCACAATAGTGCAGCAAGCACTGCGTCCATATCTGAAGGCGACAGCAACTGACACTTTTATCACAGTGGAAACTGCTGGCACTAGAGTGGCCCCCTCTGACAGACTATATGATATAGTACTTTTAATAGAAGGTGACATACAACGTGTAATCAAAGGGATTTTTGGGGAAAATCTGACCTCTACATATGACATTTAGTTAGCGGAGGTAGACTGGCCCCCTCCTTTCGTTTTTGCTGCTCTGAGGGGGGAGGAGGTGATCCTCCCTAGTTTTTCACACACTGTGCCAAAGGCGCAGAACTTTGCAGAAGAGCTCTGGTGCTTGCACCCGCGTTGTACCGTACTCCGGTTGGATGGGATAAACTTTCGCCCAGACATGAGATTCCTTTGCGGTCTATGCCACAGCCACAACCCCAATATCCCATGTGTTAGGAGGCAAAAGCTCCTGTTGCGGTAATCCTTGAACAATTGGAATATAAAGGTGTGATTGAGACATGCCTGTCACCCATGAATAATCCTATTTTCACTGTAACCAAACCTGATGACTCGTACCGCCTAGTTTTGGATTATCGCCATTTAAACTCTCATGGTCGTACATGTGCAGTACAGAATACCCACAGTTCTGCTCTCGTAGACAGTCTTGTGCGAAAAAGGTTTAAAACCACACTGGACATTTCCAATGGCTTTTTTAGTCATAACATGTCTTCTTAGTAGTCAATGGACAGCGTTCACTTGTGGCGGAAAACAAAAACAATGTAAAAATTTAGCCATGGGCTAAAAAAACAGCCCAGGCGTCTTTGCCGCACGTGTCGTCTCTTCGTCAGACGGCATTGACCCTGATGCGTACTCGTACGTCGATGATATTTATCTCACGAACGACAAATTGTGGCCGCATCTCTGTCGCATGGACCGCATCATAGTTAACTTTGCAAAATCGCACACTGCAGAGTACAGAGTGTTGTTCCTGGGCTATGAGCTCAACAATGAAGGTCGCGGTCTTGCACCTCACTTACTGGAGAAACACGCGATCTCCTACAACTCTGAAAAAATTACAATCTTTGCTGGGATTTTTGAATTTCGGGCGTACCTACATTCCCAATTATGCCCAGCGTATCAAGCCTCTATATGCATTGATACAACCACCTTTTGCCAAATCATGCTGTCTTTCTGAACCTTCTGCTATTCTGCAATCTTTGCAGTCTGATCTTTTTGAATCTAAATACTTACTGACACGTGACAACCACATAAACCCGGTAATAAAAATTGTGCCAGGTGCTGTGGGTTTCACGTACTCGACGATTAATGAAGGAGACACAGTACCTATTGCTTACAAGTCACACTTGTACACCTCAGCTGAGATTAGATTTTCTTCTGTCGAAAAGGTTTTGACAGCAGTACAGATGGCAATTCTAAAAGAGACAGCGCTGTTACAGGGAAAGCGCATGTTGGTTGTGATACTGTATCCTGCCCTTGAGGCAGTGATGAAAGCCAGTGTACCAAATTCTAAAGCTTTACATCCTCGTTGGATACAATGGGCCACTTCTTTGACATCGCCTGATGTCACATTTATCTTTGACCCCTCTTTGCAAACACAGGGGTTTTTACAGTATGAATTTGTTCATCCTGCTGCTCTGTTATGTGCCCGCTTGAGGATTACCATTTTATCATTTACACTGATGGTTCAGCGCAATCAGCCACAGGATCTAAACATTCTTATTCAGCGGCCTGCGCAATAGTGGCTGGTACCATTGTGAATGGAGAATTCAAGTCCGATGTCGTGCACACGCAGACATAAGGGGTCTGTACCGCCCAGTTGGCAGAGCTCCGTACTCTGGTGCTTGCACTGGAGTTTTCTGATACTCTTGTGCCTACTTTGATTGTGAGTGACTCTTACTACTGTGTTTAGTCTTTCAACGACAATTTATTCTTTTGTACTCAGAATGACTATCGTGATTCCAAAGGTAGCACAATTAAGCATAAAATGCTATGGGTTCGAGTCGCAGAGCTTAAAGAGCATCTGCCTCTCATAAGTGTAATTCATACTCTTGGTCACCAGCGCATAGGAGTACACGCTGTTGGCAACAGTCTAGCTGATGAGGCAGCAAAGACAGCAGTAGCAACATATTTAGTTGCAGCAGTTACAAGGTGCAAAAGTAAGATTGATGATGACATCTTGGCGGCTATTGCTGCTACAGAGAAGGGTGATAATTACCCTAGGGGTTTCCATTCCAAATACTCCTATCATTTAAGTCCTGATAAAGTTCCCTATGTCAGAATTAACGATGTTGGTGACAGGCTGATTCCCAACATGGACCGCAGGCTCTCTTTGATAACAGCCGCACACGGTGGCATGGCCTCGGCTCATGCCGACGTTTCAGCGACTGTTTCTATCTTACAACAACGTTACTGGTGGCGTGGATTATATAAACAAACTTGTGAATATGTCCTCTTTTGATATATGTCAGCAGATTAAGCATTCGACTGCTGCACGGCCGCCACAAACTCAGCTATACATATCTAATAGACCGCTTGGTTGTGTTTACTTAGATCACTGCGGTCCTTTTACTTCTGATACTGCGTTTGAGTATATCTTAGTTACAGTGGATTCGTGCTCACATTTTCAATGGGATTGGCCACCAGGAGTGCTGATGCTCGAACTGTCATCAGGGATTTGCGTGTCTTTGTGGGAATTTTTGCATGTGGCACCTTCCATTCTGATCAGGGTCCAGCGTTCGCCTCTATGGTGTACAAGGAAGCTATGGGGTCTTTGGGGGTACAGGGCAAACTTTCGCCTCCATACCGGCCTGAGGTCAATTCTGTTGTGGAGCGAATGAACCGTGACTGAAAGCAAGCTTTGACAGCTAGAGTTTTAGGTACTGGCAGGAACTGGTTCACCCATTTGTATAGCGTACAACGTGCACTTAATAATCTCCCTAGAAGATCTCTGGGTGGGCGGATCCCATACAAAATGCTCTTTGGCATAAAAATATTTGTCACGGACCTTGATGGTCTAGACACTGCGGCGACAGCCGTACCCTTTGACATAGATAATTATTCTGCTGTGTTACAGAACTTATAAGAGGCTCGAGACATCTTGCAAAGGAACACTTGCCCTCCACATCTGGAGCTGAAGCTGCTCTACAGATTCTGGTAGTTGTCTGACAACCTCGAGTCGGAGACCTGGTCCGTGAGAAGGTGGAGAACAAGAAGGAGTTCTGCCCCTCTTATCATGCCCCAGTTCCAGTGCTTTGCAGGCAGGGCACAAGAACTGTCATTTTACCACCACTTCCTGGTCGCAAGGATAACAGGTACATCTCCATTGACAATGTCAAACTACAACGAGTGGCCGATTCTTCTTAGTATGACTCCCACGGTCTCTTGCCCAGCGATGCTAAGAAATTCTGTTTTGGCCTCGGCTACCACCAACAGGCCTGACATTGCCATAGAGATGTCCACAGTTACTAAGCCATTGTTGAATCCGCCGGCTGGCGATCCACATGAAGATACTGAGTACACATATCCCACAGATGTGTCATTGCCTGGTGTGCAGACAAGTGCAATTGACCAGTCACGTTTTTTATTTGACTTTGACTCCATTACATCGAGTGTACCATCGAGGTTTTTGATTTTTGTTACTTGGTTTGAAAGACATTCTTTAGTTCTACCTTGGACTTACATCTGGTTGGTTCGTATCTCCATTTTTTGGTTCATGTCGATTGGATTTGTGATGGTATTTTTTCGTCTAGTAAATGGACACTACATAACTGAACGATCAACAATTAGATTAATTGATGGAAGTTTAGCCCCATACTCCTCATCACACATCATGAAAAGGGACCAGACCTTTGTCAACATCACTATCTGGCCTGTGTTAGATGGGGTTGTATGGGATACTGTAAAATTTCAAATTCATGGACCCACAGAGGTGGTTAGTGTTCCGAATGTACTTTGTGTTTCAATGGGGGATGTTGTGTAACAAAACATACGCTCTGATTGGGATGTCCAAGCCATTGAAGCTCTTTTTTCTGATTTGAAATATAATGCTGCTTTTGATGCTGAAGATTTGTATTTAGACTCCGCAAACTATGCAGATTTATTTTGCTATCAGCACTATGGCGATCATTTTCTTCATAAGGCTAGTACATTTAGAAATGTGGTTAATTACACCCAAAGGGAACATCGTCCTACTCCCATAGAAGGCAGCTCCTCTACCTGTTTGAAAAAATGTACACATTTCATTGACTTTGATCGATCAAACCCGAGCTCCATTTATTTTAAATTAAGTTCTAAATCCAATTCAAAGGTTAGGCTCACTCACACAAAATTGCTGTATTCCAATTCCTTTATGGATCAGTTAGCTGTAAGTGGCTATGAGCTGTAGAAAGATACAATAGACCTTAAATCTGTTTGCGGTTCTAAACCTTGGCAGGTGCAAGGCACTGAAGCTTTGCACCATGTGTGTCTTATTCCGAGCCACATGTTTTTGAATAGTACGATTTCTCAAACAACGTGTTTAGGTTTGGCTACTTCAAAACAAATGAATGGCCCTAAAATTCCTAATCTGTATGCTTACCCTACATGGGACAATCATACAATCATTTGCAATAATTAATTTCGAACACCTCATTTAACATTTTGTCCCTGGATCCTGAAGGCTGGCTGATATGGCAAACAAGTTTTCATTCTTGTCAACAACGCCTTCTGGGTCTTGCCCCTGGCTTCACATAGGATAGAACGGATCCATGTTTTGAAAACTCCCATTCGGTTACCACCTATTCAGTGGGGAAATTATGACAAAATTGGCTGAAACATTTCACCCTAGCATCTGTTAAGCATCATATATCTTAATTAACTGACGATGTTGATTTGACGGATTTTGTTGAAGGCCCTGTGGGTGGCAGAGCCAAGAGATATATATATGCTATTTACAATGAAGTTTGGAAACTGTTGCGAATTGAAGTGGCTTCATGTTTAAGAGCAACAGACCAGGCTCATTTAGAAAAAGTGCTTGCTGTCATTGATAATAGCATTAATACACTTTCTTTCAGGATTTATACCTTGGATAACATTGTTTCATCTGTTGTGGATATTGTGCAGGATGAAGTATCTGTTTTGTACCATGGTCAAAATCAATGGGGTTCCATAATGCAGTTTGCTTGGACTTTACAAACTTTAAAATCTGGAAAAGTGCCTTGGGACTATATGAATACCTTGTCATTGTTTTTTCCTTTTAATTTAACAGAAAAACAACAGTTCATGTCCATGAAGGATGCAGCATATTCTCTATTGCATATTGAAAACTTGGAACCGTTACCATTTTCTGTAGCCGAACCAAATTCTGCTGTATGGCTCATCCATGGGTTAATAACACTGCCTTTTCCTTTGTTTAAGTTTAGTTTGTGTATGAAACACTGCCCTGGGTGGGTATGAACCACTGGGCACGGCCTTTCTCCATGAATTTTGGTCTCTGCCCTTCTCATACAGATGTCTGAGAGATGGCAAAGAAGTTTACTTGAAGAGGGAGGAGTGCACTTCCACACCTGATCACTCACTTGTGTGCAAGAATATACAATTGCACGGCGCCTTTTGAAATTTTGAAAGGAAATCCAGTGCCAGCTATCACGCCGACTTGCACGTTGATAGTTAACGGTAGCTACTTACTTTTAAATAATGAAGCTTGCTGCGGGATGTTGGCTGGGATTCCTTACATTGTCACTGTCTCACAGCGTGTAGTTTGCTGTAAAAATGTGCTTTCCCGCCCCTGCATGGGAGGCTTGATATCTCCATTTGGCCTTCAATTCCGACCCGGAAAGCAGAGTTCAACAAGTTAAACAGAATAAGGGCTCCATTGTCCCAGAAATTAGTCCCTCTTACTTCTTCTTGTGAAACATTTGTCCTTCATGTTGCTAACACGCGTACTGAGGTACATGTTCTTTTAAATACGGATCTCCCACTTCATTTTGGCGCTTTGATCCACACTATCTTTAATGCCTCTACTACTACAGGCTTGTCACATTTTTTTTAAATTGTTAGCTCTTGCCTTGTGACGTCATTCCAAACTATATTTGGTGTGATACCGGCATTTTTTCATTCTATTTTTTCCAGCATCTTTGGCGGCTTCCCTCTAATTCTCGCCTTGGCTGCCGGTGTGCTGCTGTTGATTTGCTTGCTCCGAAATGGCTGCACTGTCTGTGTCAAGAAACAGCCGACCCCGGCTGGCCCTGTTCCTTGCTCGTATGCTTGAACACTATGGAGTGCTGCCATTGGCCACATTGAGCGTGGCATATGGATTATCCTTTTGCTTATCATATTTTACTTGCGTTCAGCCAGTTTTCCATTGCTTGGATTGTCAATTCAAATGGACATTAGAACTCTGTCTCTCCAATACGGTGTCTCCTGCCCCAGATTATGATCATCTAATGAGTTCCTTAGTGGCTCATGAGTTAGTCTGGAATCGGGATAATGGCCTGCGCAGAGGCGCACAGATTTTGGGCAAATTGGGACATATGTGCGGCTGCACATGACTTCCTGGAACGGAGTTATCTCAAAGAAAACGCAAGCTGTACTCTGATGTGGCTAGAGGCTCCTGCAATCAAAGAACATGTATGTTCATTTCCATTACTGAAATGGATGGCTGATCTCTTTGCGGATAACAACAATTACTTCCTTTTGGAGGCTGTTGCAACATACAGTGCATACACCCTGATGGATTAAATTGGCAGCAGTCCAGCATGCGTTGCTTGCAATACTAAAATTGTTTTTCTTCTCCCCATGGTATTTCCACTTAGATTTTTTCTTTTTTAAACCCATTCTTTTGTTTTTGTCCCTCGCATCTCCTCGTGACCCCTTTTGACAAAACGGAACTTATTTCTGCCTCAAACGAACTTGAAGTCTGCGTCTTTATTATGTTTCCTTTCATTCGTTGGACCGATCAGAGGAGGGTGTAGTGAAGCTACGCTTCTGCATGCACACTTTGCTATATTGGCATAGGTGAGTTAGTTGCTCAAACGCCATTTTGCCGCTTTTGCACACAACACTACATGCCTCTGTTCTTATGAAGACAAACTGCTTGCTTTCCTTCACATGAGAACAATCGGTTTTTCATATCTCTAGACTTACACCGTGACCTCAAGTCTGTCCGCAGTGTTCAAGGTTAAATAACAAGGTATGCTGTTGATTCAGGTTGATCGGCCCACGCTCTAGACATAACACGCACACAGCTGAACATCACTGAAATTCAGGTGCTTTTAATATTGCATTGCATGCATGAGAGAGACACTTGGAGAAAACCTTTCCAGCCACAAAGAGCTGTGCTGATCTGGGATGTGATTCACTTCACCTGATTTTGGAGGTATGGGGTTCCCCATTCATACCTAGAGATCTTCTATTATTATAATAGCTAGCTCCTAGCAAGGGGAGGGTGGTGCACAAGGCGCTATAGACCTGGTTCTACTATCACTATAATATGAACTCTCCCTTTGTATTTTATGGAATTGGAACGATGCTGATTGTATTGATTTTATGCCTCTTTTTACTTATGTTGGCAAAGATACTGCATCTTGGAGCACATAGTTAAAATAATTATGTTAAACTATACCGTATCTCTGATTACTCATGAGAATAAATACAAAAGAGTGTTCTTGATTCACACTATTCCTGAGAGGTTCCTAAGTCGCTTTATCATCGGTAGCTTTGCTGTAGCACGGAGAACGAATGAGACACTGATGCTAGTCGGATTGGGGTTTAGGCACGGAGGTGGGTTTTTGGTACACCACAATACACCGAGGTCCTGGTTTCCTGCACATAGTTCTGGGCATGAGCAGAATCCCCGCAACACTGATGGGCTGGCATTATTCCACATACCCAGCAGTTGGTAGTGTTTGTAGAATTAGGAGTATGATGTGAGCATTTGTATGAAAAGTGTTATTGAGATATGGCATTCGGTGCTTCTTCTCATGATAGGGAAGAGTGAAGTATTAATGTTATGTGGGGACAGGAGTAGTAGCAGCCAGTAAGTTTCGAGCCGGTGTTACTTTCTCCACAACCCACATTATCGTAGCAATGATGATAGCAGTCAAAGTCAATCCCGTAATGAACATTGTGCAATTGCTACAGACTTTTGCAGCATCCAATTTTTTCTCCTCAGGCATGTTCATCTCGTCTGCAAACAACAAAACAGATGGTGCCCTAAGGTCCTGGGGAGGCGTTGGTTTCTTCACTAACGCTGAGACGAGTAGTCACTAAAAGGCTACCCCCATTTGTAGTCAGTCTTTAACCACCCAGGACAGTAGCTCAAACAGCCTCTTTCTGTGATGAAGTGCCTTTCTTCCTGGATCGAAGCAGATATCTAGATGCACCAGGGATCGTGTGGGCTGGGAAGACTTCCTCAGGCCCTTCAGGTGATGCAGCTTGTCCTCTCTTGGTGACCAGGATGTTGTGGTGATCTTTCAGCGCAGTAGGTTCCACCAAGGCGAACAGAACTGTTCGGCAATGGCTGACATGGACCCAGTTCTTACTGTTGATCACTCGCACTGCAGTTCTGGTAGCAAGGAGGACCTGCTCTAGCCACGCCAGGGAGGTCCCAAGCTGTTTGTCTGCTGGAAGATTTTTGTCAGAACGAAGTCACAAGGACACAGATTGTGTCCATCACCCTGCGTCCTGTCTGAAAGAGCTTTCCTGCGCGTGCTGATAAATAGAAGACAAGCTGTCAGTTAACTGGGACAAATAGTCACTCATCAATACATGGGGAACATCATGTATAGGGTGAGGCTTAGGGACCCCCCAAATATTCATGGGCCTCCCAAAGACAATCATAAGATGTTTTGCCATTGAGGAAGCACCAACATGTGCCGGCCCATGTGCCATGTGAATCAAGGGGTAGTATGCTGTGGGTAACTTCCATTTGGTCATATCTTTTTTCCTCCAACAGCCCTCATCACCCAGTGTTCCCTCCTTAGACCATTGATCTAGTTTATTAGCAGAGGCAGATTGATGCATGTCCAACACTTCCTGCCTCACATCATGCCAACGTTCAGCTTGTGACTTCACCACATATATAGATGAGGTACTTCGCTGCATTGCGGTCTCACGGGCTGTGTGATCCGCAAAGGTGTTACCTGCTCCTAATTCTCCATGCACTATCTGTGTCCCAAGTGAGGTGAGGAAGCCCCTTTCTTTCCACAAACGACCAAAATTGTGTGCCACCCCAAATGCGTACTGGCTGTCAGAAAAATATTGACAAGTAAGTCTGTACTAAGCTCACATGCTCTCGTCAGTGCAATCAGCTCGGCTGCTTGGGCCGACTTCTGTGGGATGCGAGCTGTCTCAACTACTGTCTGAAGTGTCGTAATAACATAGGCAGCAGATATAGTACCATTGGGTAATTTCATACATGAGCCATCATCCATAACTCCCCATCAACACTAGAGAGAGGTGTATCTTGTATGTCAACACGACCCTTTGTTTGCTCTTCAGTCAGGAATATACAATCATGTAACTCTGGTGACTGAGGCTGATTAACTGGAAATAGTAGTAGTGTAGCAGGGTTTAATGTCAAACATCTTTTCAATGTGATATGAGGGGCCAAAAGTGTCAATTCATATCCTGTCAAGCGAGCACTAATCAAATGCTGTGTTTTTGTTTGATTTAGCAAATAATCCGCTGAATGGGGTACTAACACAAGCAGTTTGTGTGTCAAAACTATTATTTCACTCGGACGTATAGATACATCTGTTGCTGCCACTGCTTGGAAACATCCAGGCAGCGCACGAGTGACTGGGTCAAGAACGGCTGAGAAATATACACAAGGACGTTGTTTATCACCGTACATCTAAGTTAAAACCGAGAGGGCACAACCTTCCCTCTCGTGTACATAGTGTGAAGGCCTTAGTGTAGTCTGGAGTTCCTAATACTGGTGCAGAACAAAGAGCTTACTGTATCTGTTGGAAGACATTCAGGACTTTCAGTAGTCCATGGGAGAGGCATCGGAGTGTCTTTAGTCAAAAGGGCCAACAAAGGTTAAATGATGTGCGAAAAACTGGGGATCCACTGCCTACAAAAAGAAGTAAGGCCAATCAGTGCACGGACATCCTTCTGAGTTTGGGGCACAGGACTATCTAAAATGGTCTGAATGGGATCTGGAGTGAGTGCACGTCCCTCCTTAGACAGGAGGTGACCTACATAGGTAACCTGCTGTCTACAAAATTGCAATTTCTTCCTAGAAACTTTGTGATTATATAATGCAAGAAATTATAACAATAACCATGTTCCTTCTTCACACTGCTCAGGGGTATCTACAGCTAACAAGATGTCATCGACATATTGGATAAGGACCACCCCTTCTGGTACAGGAAAGGAATCAAGTTGTCTTTTTAATGCTTGACTGTAAATGCTAGGACTTTTTCAACGTAAATTCGAAAAGATGACTGTCTGGGTGAATGGGTATTGAGAAAAATGCCTTCTTTTAGTCGATCACCGAAAATGTAGTGGCAGTGGACCATAGTGAGAAGGGCCGTGATATCAGAAACTACCAGATATTGGGGCACTACAATTTTATTAACCTCTCGCAAATCAATAATGAAACTGTCAATGTTATGATCAGTGGCTTTTTTCAAAATAGGAAGGATAGGGCTATTGCAAATATTATAGGGGACTTCTTCCACTACCCCCACTGTGATCAAATCCTGAACAATGTGCACTAATGCTTCTTTACTTTCTCGGGATATTTTGTATTGTGGCAAACGAAGCAGTGTGACACCTTCCCTTACTTGAATAGGCACAGGTGGAATACCATTTGACCCACGTCCGTATCTGATGTGGCCCACAGAGTACAAGGTAGGGACGCCAGAGCGGCATCCTCATTAATAAGACAGAACCTCTCAACCATTGGATAATTGTCATTCAAAATAACACACACCCCTTCCGTAGAACAACGCATTGTAGCACAAAATATTTAAGCGTATCGATACCCACAATGTTGTCCGACGTGTTAGGGGAAAGCAAAAATGGACATGCTGGAGTGAATTTGTCAAGTCCGAATTCAAGTAGCTGTGATAGCGGGCTAGGTGTAAGTGTGCCATCGAATCCTATCGATGTTTTCATTGCGCCGGACAGGGAAGTCCTGGGAACCAATCTTTTAGACCGAGCACTACGGGTAGCCCCTGTGTCAACCAGAAACCGATCAGTAGATAAGACATTTGCGTCAAGATAAGGACCCATTTGATCTACTGGCACCTCAACCGGTCCATTACCCCATCCTAGGCATCCCTATGCATAATCAGAGTCTGCAAGTGTATCAGCAGAATAATCAGACATTTGATATTGATTTTGTCTATCAAACGTATTAGAGTAATTTGGTCCTTGTTCAACTGCCTCAAACCTGGGACGAGCTCCTGTACCTCCACTGTTTCCTGAATTCCCTGGGCGTCCTCTCATACTACCCCTTCCCCGCTGGTACAGCTGATCTCGGCAAAGGGGGCACTCAGAACGCCAGTGCCCAGTCTCTTTACAATAAGCACACGGATCAGGGGACAAATTTGTTCGAGGAAGAGGGGGCACTCCACATGTATACAGTACACGTCCAAATCTTCCACCTCCCCTAAATGGTGGACCATATACTTGGGCCAACATAACTTTTGTCTCCAATTCTTTAACCTTCTTATCCTTCCTACCTTTTGCTCCCTGTTCCTGTCGCTCGTAATATTGGGCCATGGTGAAAAGGGAAACTGGGGAAGAGGGGGTCCAAGAATTCACTAGCCTTTAATCGACTAGCTATTTCCGGTAACATATTAGCGACAAACTTGTCGACAAACAAATGTTCACCCATATCATCGGCCAATGACTGGCCACTAAAATCATGGAATGTCTCCTCAAATCTTCAAAAGAAATCAGAAACAAACTCATCCTTTTTCTGTTTACAGGACGCTAACAAAGTCCACTCTAATTTCTTAGGGGGTATGAGTGTCTTCAACTTTGTCACAATAGCTTTAGGAAGGTCTAATATCGCCTTCTGAGGTTTCTGCGCAGGCTCCCTTTCCGCATCTATCGTACAAGGTAGGGGATCAAAGCATAGATACCCGCACCAGTCTTGACATCCCTATGGTTTAACCAGAAAACATGGTGGAAAGAGCTTGGGACACAATCCCCTAGGTCCCAATATAGAGAAACCAGAAGAAACCTACCTGTTCTCTCTAATACCATACACCAAAAACAGCCCAGCACACTTATAGATAAGTACAAAATAAAATAGATTTATAACAAAATTGTTTTCCCAAAAAAGAGTAATCTTTTAGTAATTTTTCTTTAAGACATTTTTTTGCAACCGCCAACGCGTTTCATCCACAATCGGACTTCTTCAGGGCTCACAATATAGGCTTTGTGCATTTTCACGTAACTATTGCCAATGTATTAGACCAATTGATTTGAAAATACGTATGTCCAAGCAGTGAGATTGTATAAGTTCAAAAAGTTCAATGCTAATAGTATAAGTTCAAAAAGTTCAATGCTAATAGTGTATCGGTGAATGAATGCACCCGTCTTCATGCAGTCGTCTGGCTCAGAAAAATGTTCCCTTTCCGCATCTATTTCTTCTAAATGTTCCCGGGTATCACCAAATGCCACATTGTCATCTATTTTACGTATTGTTCTCCACATATCAGGGGGCAAAATAAGCCAGAAGAACATATCAATATCTGGCAAGGTCATAGTGCAGGAGCTGATGGCTCCTTCCACCTCCTCATAGAAGGCAGCGGGATGTTTCCGGGATCGGGGAAAGCAGCTTTAAGAGCCATAACATATGCTCTCCTCCAAGGAGTGTAAACCCAATTATATATAAAATATCCTTTTGCATCATCTGAAGTTTTATCATCACTTGTTCCTGCACCTTTCGGATGAACATACAGGGGTGCAGCTTCACGCAGTGGTTTCATAGTCATTACAATACTACTGGGTTTGTTTGCATCCACCAAAACATCTGTTTTCTCTGTCTGAGTCTTTTCAGTTTCTACAATTTTACCCTTTCTACCTAATTCTTGCTCCTTTCGTAAATGCAATGTTTCAGCTCGTAATCTAACTATTTGTCTAATCGTATCAGGAATATCTGAAAAAAGGTAAGTCCCATCTACTAACCGCTTATAATCAACGTTCAGATCAGCTGGTTCTGTTTTGTCAGAAATATGGCGCCAACCATAGGTTACCTCCCAACAGAATTTGTCTACGAAATATAACTGGTCTATATACAAATGTAAGGTCCAGGCTGCAGCATTGCATGGATCAGAGTTATGGGGCACAAGTGAGATCAGACAACTAACAACTGGGGAAAATAAGTTTGTGAGGAAAATATTAGGTTTACCCCAATCAACACCACTCGTCCCAATGTTCCACGATCTAAATCTGAAGCGAATAGGACATCTTGAAACCCTACGCCCACTGCTCTATTGGCTACAGCTATGGACTACGCCAGTATTACTAGCATATAGAGAAGGTGCATGCGAATTATTGGATATTGATACATGTCTTACCTTCCAATGGTTAAGATTTGTCTGGAAATGGCTGATAGAGCTAGGCCTTGAATCGTACTGGACTAGCCCCCATAGTTTAACGCCAAGCTGCAAAGGCAATCTGAAGGGTATTTACTGGCAACATACATTGAAGGCACTCCACTGCGACCCAAGATTAGGAAGGTTAACAACTGAATTCCTTTCTATTAAGGCAAATCCAAATCACCAGGACTTCCTTGACCAGGTACAACCGTTTCTAGCAAGAATTTTGTACCTAAAGCTAAGATATCACATATTACAGATCAAGAGCCATACTGTAAAATGGGGGGGTAGATCTTGCCTGTACTCTAAGCACCAGACGCACTTTAGGGCTTACAAATAACATCGAAAATATTGCAATTTTTTTGGTTTTCTGCCCGGCGTATGATAGGGCAAGGAGTAAATGGATTCGGCCACTATGTAATTTGTTGGGATTTAGAAAACACCAAGAGGCGCTGAGGGTACAGACAACAAGTACCCTACCACACGTCATATTTGCGTTATCAAGATATTTGGTTATAGTGGGTCTAATAAGGAAGAGAATGGGGTTAAAGCTGTGATATACAAAAGACTAAGATACCTGTGATCGTGGAACTTACCTTGGAATGTATGAATAATAAGACATCTGTTCCTTGTATATTTTAAAAAGTTTTTATTGAATGAAATTGTTTTATTGCAATTGCCGATGCTTTTACTGAATTCATGTAACATTTGGCTGTATACATTTTAGATTATTTCATGAATTATGTTATAAAATGAAATCTTGTATGGCCTTTTGCCGAAAATACGAATTTATACCTAAACAAACTGGTCTTTATCTTTCCAAAGTTGAACCATATTTATGAGGATCGTCGCTTCATCTTTAGCAGCCGTTTTAAATGTATCTTGTTCTGCTTTAGTCAAAGTAGAGCGAGTCTGTCGCCCACTTTGCTGGTCTTTATCCTTATCTTCTGAAGAAGAAAGCTCCTGGTCAGAAGCCTCATCCTCAGGGGCCTTGGAGTGGAAAATTTATACGGGGATGGGGGTCGATCTAACAAAATAGAACTATCATGAGGCTTATTAAGTATCGGATAAATAGGACAACTAATATAGCTTCTGCTCTCTTCGTTCTCTCTCGTACTTCTTTATGCCACATATGTACACAATCAAACATATCCTGTCTACTTTTTCTTTTAAATAAACACTGCTCTACATATTGAACCTTTTTAGAATTGACTGACCCATTCACTGGCCATTGTAAATCAGACTTTTTTTTGTGTATTTGTTCCACAATGAACCATACATTATGGGAGAAATACCGTATTTGATTAACATCTCTCTATTTGGGGTCCCTTCCGGAGGAGCGGGCTGGCTTTGCTCTAAAACTTTCTTGGTACCACAAGAGCAGCAACACCACTTACGGAGTGTGCTGATAACAGGCAGGTTTTTACAAGTATATGTAAAATATTACTACACCAAACAAATATTCCAAAAGGAGAAAAATCTTCCCATTACCTGCCTTCAGTCTTTGCAAAGAATGAATTCCAAACCTAAAAAACCAAACCAAGCAAATCAAGAGTGCCGCTTCAGAGACCTTACCAAACAAAAGTCTCTAACTCCCACCTGCCGATCTCTGGTCGACCTAATGGTCACTGCAAAATACGCCAAAGAAAGCCCCAGTTGAGACCGGCCACCACCTGAAAGGTCGAATCAGGAAAGCCGGAAAAGTCACATCGGCCTGCAAAGACAAGGGTCTCCTCATGCAGTGCCCATCCTCAGTAATATTGTAATCCTCCGTCGGGACCACTCCTTCGGACGGCCGCATCTCCGATGGGGCCCCACGTGTCAGGCGCCACTGTGGAAATACACCCAAAAGTGAGCACACTGATGCAGCGTCACCCTCTTGTCCATGGGTTCCAAAGACTAACAAAAAGAGATCGCCACTGGAGTTGAAATAAAATAACAAGTGTATTAATCACTTATGAGTAGGACCACGTCCACACAACACTCAAGTGTTGCAGGACAAATTACCCTGAACTCACAGATCATCGTCTATATATATTCTTTTTCTGAATTGTAAGCATGTGGACAGAAATGAAGGAACACGTTTACAAATAGCTATCAGCAAACAAGGGCAGATTGATAACCACTTGGTCAGCAAATAGGGAGGGGGAGCAGGAATGCTTACGGCAGCAGTAAACAGTCAAAAGATAACTTCAAAGATCAGGTGCACTGGAAGCCACAAACCCCCAGCACGTACATTGCTTAGCCATGTCAGAAGTCAACTAAAATAGATGGCGCAAGTAGAGTGAAAAGGCAGCAGCAGAGTACGAAATAATTACGAATGAAAAAATGGACACCACAGGCAAAATGGCGGTAGCTTATGCGAAGTAAAATATGACACGTTTCCACAGTTGGGTGATTGCCAATGCCAAATGCAAAAAAAACTGCTAAAAAGGATCTAGGGACACAGCAACAGCAGGCCATTACCTCACCATTTTTAAATAACGTTCTTTTTCCTTTTCTCTCCTCTCCCCCCACTATACTCCTCTCGGGGAGGGAGGGAGGTTGAGAGTTGTAGCTGAGGGCGGCAAGGCAGCAGCCGGGTTGGGAAACTGAGGAATTGTACCTCCCCAGAGATCGAAGAGTCTAGGGCCAGGTCCTTGCTTGCTTGGTTGCACCACGCCCAGGCCCACCGGTAACCATGACCGGGTGGGCGAGTGCCACAACCACGACAAAGCACTGCACTCACTGGCATCCTTGGGCATCCTCAGATGCCCTCAGGCTCCAAGTGCAGCTGCAAGCACCACTGCTACCACTGCTCGCACCCTGCTGTCCTCGGCTTGGGCACAGACTCCTCCCGCGTAGCGTGTCTCCCATAGAGTGTCTCACTACATAAGAATCCTGCTCTCCAATTAGGCGACGGTGCATGCAGCATTTCATCATCAATATTAAGAAAATTCTTTATATTTTGGAACCAAAATTCATAGTTACCTAAAGTTGACAGAGAGATCCTGCTCACATAGCAACAGGTATATTCTAGACAGATACGAGAAATATTTTCTGACCTCAAACAGTACCACAAGAACTTCGCACCATATATTCTCTGATAAAAAGCAAAACATCCAGCCAAAAATGACTCCAGATCTTGACATCTGAGGAATGTCTGAGTGTGGTATGTGTCTGCATTCTTACACATTTGGCAAACGTGTGTCATTTGAGGAAAGAACTTTTCACATGTGCACAACATATGAAGAAGAGTCATCAAACTGATGACTATAATTTACAGCATCTGGATACCATATAATATTGAATCATTTTTTATACATGCTTAAAAAACAAAAACAAATCATTTGATACTTGTATTGCGAGTTTCCTTTTTAGGTGCAGTTTACCAGACAGTGCAGCTGTCTGGTTTGCTAAAGACATCTTGGGGAATGTCAGAAAGTTGACCTAGGAAGCATTATGCTTGTTGATTTCTTTTAGCTTTGTGGTTTGTAACTTACACTTTCTGACTTTCTATTTCGAGGCTTCATTTGCTCTAGGCTCTCTAGGTTAAGTTGGTCCCTCCAATTGACTACAGAATGTTTATATTCTTCCCTGAACTCTGTTTTTAAAAACAGGTCTTTAAATCTTGTTCGTATCATTTCACACTTGCTCAGCACTCAAAGACAGTGGTCCAATGTCAGACTCTCTGTTCCAGGGAGCTTGGTAATTATTTTTCTTTATCTGACTTCAAAGTGAGAGAATTTATACAACAATCCTGCTGAGTACCCATGTAAGAGTGAGGTGTTGTATGCCTTTTTTCTAGCACACCAAAAAAAATGAATTGTACTGATGTTTCAGGGGTCTCCAACCTTTTCAGTAGTGAGAGCTTCTTCTGATCAGTGAAAATCACTGTGAGCTACTGAAGGTTAAGCAACTCATGCATTGTTACCAGACACCCTCACATCCAGATACATGGACTTTAAGCCTAATATCCAAAGAACCAGATACCATGGTTTCAACAAAATATTTTTACTAGAGGCACTATGACAGCATTGCCATTTGTGTCAGTAACAGAGTGGTTTTTGGGGATGTATGAACATGTGTGCGTATGAACGGGATAAAAGTGTATGGGTGACTAAAAGCCTATGCTGTATGTACCTGTTGAACTGGAATACCTTTTGTCATATGTGGGACTGTTACATGCATAGTACAAACATAGACCCATTTTTTTAAATAGGAAAAATTTAAAGTCTGGAAAATGTTCTACAAAAATATTCATGATATGGAACATTTTTCTGCACTTTACATTTCTCCCACTTAATGTAATGGCTATATTTTTTAGTTATAAATATCCAACTGTGTCTACCAGTCACTGGGAGCAGGATACCTCCTGTGTGTAAAGGTGACACTTTGAAATGGAAGAAAATGAAACTGAAGAGTTAACTTTATGTTTATATGAATTCCATAAAACTAATTATTTAAATGTAATCCCATTTCCAAGTATCATATTTAAAAAACACCAGGCATCTTGCTCCCAGTGATCTGTAGAAATGGTGCCATATGTAAACCAAAACAGATACAGCCATTTGTTTAAATGGAAAAAAAATGTAAAGTGAAGAAACATGAAGATGAAATTGGCTTAAATGAAAGTGAAGAAAAACAATAAGAGCCTTATTATGAGTTTGGAACCCATGGTGGTGGACCCATCCTATTAGGGCATTGGCGGTTGGACAACCACTAGACAACTGCGTCCTCCAGGGATCCTGGATCCCTCAGTGGTGGCGCTGTGGTCAGGCAGTGCAGTATGGTGGCGGTACCACTGCGGCACTGCTGAGCATATCACCAGCTGCCTCACTGCCAGCCTTTCCATGGTGGTGAGCCTGCCTTGGAAAGCATGGCGGTGAAGAAACTCAGGGGGGCCCTTACAGGAACCCCTGTCGCCTCTGTGCATAGGGGTGCATATAGGGGGGGCACATGTAGTGCCCCCCCTGTATTTTATCACCCCCAGTTTCTGCACAGGAAGAAACACACAACATGGTGCATTCCTTCCTTTGAAGGAACGTGCTGCGGCGTTCCAAATGTAGTGCCCTTTATGGCTCTCATATGATCCTTTAAACAGGCACCACCATGGAACTGCTGCAGCACAACTGCCTGACCTAGATTCAAGTCTGAATCCGGTGTACAGTCTATCTTGACTTTGGCAATGTGGGAGCGGGGCAGCACCGTGGCAGACCCGCCCCCACATCGCTGAAGTCAAAATAAGGTTCTAAGACAATGTTTCTTAGAAATATTTTTCACACTTTCCTCCCATTTAAAAAAGATAACTGTAGTTTTCAGTTATAAATATGGCAAAGTGTCTAATGGCTACTGGAAGCAAGAGGCCTGCTATTTTTAAATGGGAAATAAAGTGAAGAGTTAACTTAATCATTAAGGTAACTTTTCATTAATTTTCTGCCATTTATAAAAGCATTCAAGAACACAATGTTGTTCTCACAATCCAATATTGAGTTGACAAGTACTTATTTAAGAGTTAAATACCTTGGTGCTTCAGTTCTTCACCTCTGTGCCCTAAGGCATACATCTGACTACATCACTGCTCATTACCAGGCTCTGCTACCTGCAGCCTGAAGTTAATAATGTAAAATAAACCCAGCCTTCCCTTAACTTTAAAAGAAAAATGTGAACCTGTACTTTAAAAAAAATAAACTTAAGAGGCTGTGAGCTATTCTGAAGGCGTCAACAAGCTACTGGTAGCTCTCTAAAGTCTGGTTGGAGACACCCGTTTCAGATTATATCAGAATAAGTTCACATGAGGCACTTTTTTTTGTAATTGTGAAGTATGGTTGAAACCAATATTTGAATACGATCAAAACACATCAATACACCCAGTTTTGACATTTGCACACATTACGCTTTATGTGCAGTAAAATCGTTTTTCAGTACAAGAGTACTGGTCATTTCAACTGAAATGTGTTTCTCTAATGGCAGTGCGATACCACACCATGCATACTTCACACTAATCCACTCATTCTAACTCGATCAACCCCACCACAATCCAATCTATCCTACTCCACCCCAATCTACTGTACTCTACTCAAATCTACTCCACTATTCTCCTATCTACCCCAGTCTACCCCACTCCAGTCTACCCAATCCACCCCACTCCAATGTACCTAAATCCAGCCCACTACACTCCAAACTACCCCAGTCTAATTTACCTAACTCCATTCCAATTTACCTCACTCCACTCCAGGCTCCACTGCAATCTATCCAACTCATTCGTACCTCACACACTACCCAACTCCAATCTACCCCACTCTACCCAATATACCCTATCTTACTCTACTCCAATCTACCCCACCCCAATCTACCCCTCCTCAAACTGCCCAGCTCTAATCATCCCTCTTCAATCTACCCCACCCCAATCCAATCTACCCTACTCTAATCCACCCAATAGGCCCACCATAATCTACTCCACTCATCTACCCTACTCCACACTTCCCCAATCTATCTCCCTTCACTCCAATCAATCCAGTTTCACTCCGCTCGACTACACTCTAATTTACACCAATCTACCCAACTCCACTTCACTCTAATCGACCACATGACATTCAAATCTACCGCACTCAAGTCCAATCTAACTCACACCACACTATAATCTACCCTACCTCACTCCACACTAAACAACCCAACTTCAATATACCCCATAAAATCTACCCCACTCCAATCTACCTCAATCCACCCCACTACATTCCAATCTGCCCCACTTTAAACTATCCCACTCCTATCTATATCACACAAATCTACCCCACTCCAATCCAGTCTACACCACTTCACTCCAATCCACCCTCCCAAAATCCACCCAATCTATCCCAATCCAATATACCCCACCCCACTCAAATCCAGTCACCCCACTCCAATATACCCCACTCCACCCCAATATATCCCACTCAAATGGAGCCCACTTCACTCTAATCTACCCCAATCGAGTGAACTTTGCTCTTCCCCATCTACCCCCACCCCGCTGCAATCTACCCCAATATGTCTCACTCCACTCTACCCCGAACAACCCTACACCGATCTACCCCAATATAAATCTACCCCACATAAACCTACCCCAATCTTCTTCACCCCACTCCAATCTACCTCACAGCGCTCCAATCTACCCCACTCCCTTAGTGTATCCCCCTCTACCACACTCTACTCTACCAAAATCTAACCCACTCAACTCAAATCTACCCAGCTCAACTCAAATCTACCCCACTCAACTCAAATCTAACTTCCTCCACGCCAGTCCACCTCACTCCAATTTACCCTACTCCAAACTACCCAAATCCAAACCTCACAGCTCAAATCTACCCCACTCCAATCTACTTCTCTCTAATCTACTCTACCTCAGTCTACCCCACTTCACCCCACCCCACTGCAATCTACCTACCCCACATCACTCTACCACACTCTATTCTATCCCACTACAAACTACCCCACTCCATTTATCCTTCTCCAATCTACCTTGTTCCATTTCAATCTACCATACTCAAGCCACCCTAATCTACCACACTCCACTCTTCCTCAACCTATTTTACTCCACTCTAATCTCTTCTCCACTCCCATCTATCCAACTCCACCCTACTCCACTCCAATCCAATCGTCCCCAATCTACCAACTCCAATCCGCCATATCTACCACAGTCCAGTCTAACTCACTTCACCCAAATCCACCCCCCACTCCAGTCTACCTTACCCCACCCTCCACTCTAAACTACCCAACTTCAATTTACCCCATCCAATCCGCCCTACTCCAGTCTACTTCACTCCACTCCAATCTACCCTACCCTAACCCAATCTACCCCACCCCATCCCAATCTACCCCACACCACATTATCCAACTCCACTCCAATCCACCCATCCACTCCAGTCCAATCAACAGCAATATACCCCACTCTTATTAATCTCACTCAAATCTACTCCACCCCACGCTAATGTAACCATTCCACTCCAATCTACCCCACCGACTCTAATCTACCCCACCCAACTCCACTCTTCCAAAAAGTATCCCACTCTACTCCAATGTACCCCAATATATCCCAGTCGGATCACTGACATAATATCGACTGACAAAATATCGACTACCAAAATATCGAGGAAAAAATATCTACAGACAAAATATCGAGTTTGTATATACAAACAGGTAAGTACAAAAATATCGAGTACAAAATATCGTTTACAAAAATATAGTTTTAAAAAATATCGACTTTATTAAAAACAGTGTTAAATTAAATTAAAATTTAAAATTAATTACTAAAATATACTTAAAAATACTTAAATTAAATTATAATAATTAAATATTTAATAAAAGTTATAAAAAAAATGTAACAATCATATTTGTTAAAACATATATATATATATATTAACATAATATAATTAAATAATATCCAATATTATTAACGTACAATAGCAAAATGTAAAAAATACTATTCCCACTCCAGTGGGTGCAACAGTGAGGAAAGCGTTGGATAGCGTAGGGGTAAAGAATACTATTCCCACTCCAGTGGGTGCAACAGTAGGGAAAGCGTTGGATAGCGTAAGGGTAAAAATTACTATTCCCACTCCAGTGGGTGCAACAGTAGGGAAAGCGTTGGATAGCGTAGGGGTTAAAATTACTATTCCCACTCCAAATAGTGCAACAGTAGGGAAAGCGTTGGATAGCGTAGGGGTTTAAATTACTATTCCCACTCCAAAGAGTGCAACAGTAGGGAAAGCGTTGGATAGTGTAGGGGTTTAAATTACTATTCCCACTCCAAAGAGTGCAACAGTAGGGAAAGCGTTGGATAGCGTAGGGGTTTAAATTACTATTCCCACTCCACTGGGTGCAACAGTAGGGAAATCGTTGGATAGCGTAGGGGTTTAAATTACTATTCCCACTCCAAAGAGTGCAACAGTAGGGAAAGCGTTGAATAGCGTAGGGGTTTAAATTACTATTCCCACTCCAAAGAGTGCAGCAGTAGGGAAAGCATTGGATAGCGTAGAGGTAAAAATTACTAGTCCCACTCCAGTGGGTGCAACAGTAGGGAAAGCGTTGGATAGCGTATGGGTAAAAATTACTATTCCCACTCCAGTGGGTGCAACAGTGAGGAAAGCGTTGGATAGGGTAGGGGTAAAAATTACTATTCCCACTCCAGTGGGTGCAACAGTAGGGAAAGCGTTGGATAGCGTAGGGGTTAAAATTACTATTCCCACTCCAGTGAGTGCAACAGTAGGGAAAGCGTTGGATAGCGTAGGGGGTTAAATTACTATTCCCACTCCAAAGAGTGCAGCAGTAGGGAAAGCATTGGATAGCGTAGAGGTAAAAATTACTATTCCCACTCCAGTGAGTGCAACAGTAGGGAAAGTGTTGGATAACTTAGGGGTAAAAATTACTATTCCCACTCCAGTGAGTGCAACAGTAGGGAAAGTGTTGGATAGCGTAGGGGTAAAAATTACTATTCCCACTCCAGTGAGTGCAACAGTAGGGAAAGTGTTGGATAGCGTAGGGGTAAAGATTGCTATTCCCACTCCAGTGAGTGCAACAGTAGGGAAAGTGTTGGATAGCGTAGGGGTAAAAATTACTATTCCCACTCCAGTGGGTGCAACAGTAGGGAATGCGTTGGATAGCGTAGGGGTAAAAATTACTATTCCCACTCCAAAGAGTGCAACAGTAGGGAAAGCGTTGGATAGCGTAGGGGTAAAAACTACTATTCCCACTCCAGAGGGTGCAACAGTAGGGAAATTAAATAATTCATATATTATTTCAATAAATATAAATTAATATCTATAAAAAATTAATTAAAAGTAATTACGAATTTAATATAATATAATAATTAATCAATTAAAATTACAAATTAAATTATTACAATTATTTAACTATTAATACAAATTAATTACAAATTAACAATTAATAATTTAACATTTAAAAATTAATTTACAATAAATTCAAATTAAATACAATAAATTGAAATCGATTTATTTAATTAATTATGAATACATTACTTCCCATCCTATTCCCCTATAAACCCACAACCCACTACAGAAAATAAATTATTACATTGACATATTTAGCAATTAATCAATTAAATAAAATTAATTAGCAATTCAAATTTAATTAATTACCGATAAAAAATAAAACAACAATTAATTCTACAACAATACCAATAAATATGTTTGCATATTTAATTAATTATAAATAAATTACTTCCCACCCAATTCCCCTATAAACCCACAACCCGCTACAGAAAATAAATTAGAAAAATTAACATAATTAACAATTAATCAATTAATTTCAATTAATTGCCAATTCAAATTTAATTAATTACCAGATATAAATTAATTAACAAATAATTAAAAATTAACAATAAATAAATTTACATATTTAATTAATTATAATTAAATTACTTCCCACCCTATTCCCCTATAAACCCACAACCCGCTACAGAATTAAATAACGCAAAAATTAAAAAATAAACATTTCATTAATTATTATTATTTATAACATAAATACACACTTTTCACACATATAATAACATAAAATACACTATAAAAAATTCAATATTATTAAAAATTCGATAATTTTAATAACCTATATTATATACTTTGATATTTTAACTGTCTATATTTTTAACAGTCGATATTACTTTACTTACCTTAAAAACGATATTTTTGATGTCTATATTCTGTCCAGTCGATATTTTGTCCAGTCGATATTTAAAACTCGATATTATGTCCAGTCGATATTTTGAAGTCGATATTTTGACTGTTCACCATCCCAGTCCAATCTACCTCCTCCACACCAATCTACCAAATTTTTCTTTTAATATCTTTTATTATTTTTGTTTTATTACGAGAGTAACAGTAACATACAGCATTAGATGGTTTGTGTATAGTGACTTTAGATCTCTTACAGTAGCTCGTTTTGACGAGAAGAACATTGCAGTTATTTATTCTATGGACAAGCAGGTGTGACAGTTCTAATTAAATTATACTAGGTCGGTATCATCATTTAGAGTCCAATCCTGTTAGGACGTCTCCAAACATTGCTTTCATAAAGTAACATTCAGAGTCTGGAACTGTATGGAGGACCATGATAAACTGTGCATTTAACAACCAGGGAGGGAAGGACGTAAAACTTGGAGCTGAGTTGGAGTGCCTCCACCTAACTGTGTTTATGTGTGGGTATGTTGCCTGCTGCACCTGTGACCATTACTTTAACCATGTCTCCCCCATAAATGTATGCATCGGGGCATCGGCGTACCAGTGTCAGCTGTGCAATTAGTATCTTTGGGTGTCTCGGGAATTCTAATAATGTGCGCGATGCAACCCATCCGGGCCAGGTGTAGATGCTAGCTGGATTGGCAGGCTTGCATGTTGTTGTAATGTTAGAAGGATCGCTTCCCAATGTTTACCTATTGGTATTTTCCTAAGCACTAGGGTTTCTTCAAGGCAAATTGCTATGCCTTCTGCTCTAGCCCATGCAAGTATGGAATGTCTGCAAACCTGGAAGTGCGGGGGGTCAGGCGCCTTCCATCATTTTGGATTAGCCGTTTGGCAGGTATTATGCCCAAGTATCTGAATGTGACTTTGGTGTTATGTGTCCTGCGGCATCTGTGCAGCAAGTACGCCGGCCAGTCAAAGGGTATCTCTCTCTCTGTGCAGCTACCTAGTGCTCCGACTACTTCTCTCCAATATGTACTAAGACTGGTGCAGCTCCACAACATATGTATCAAGTCTGCGTCTAAAACAGAACATGTAGAACAAGCAGAATCAGTACGATGAAAATATCTGTTGATTTTGGCTGGCGTGTAGTACACTCTGTGTGTTAATGTAATATTGGATCTGCCTGAACCTCATGTTCCTGGGGATCTGAACTGGGCTGGCCAGCACTTGCCCCCATTTTTTGTCCGAAAGTTGCCTGCCTAGGTCTTGCTCCCATTTATGTCTGAGGGGGTCTAAATTGATCACAGCGTGTTGGCGCTGCCAAGCTGCAAACTACTGCGTCAGATGTCTACCTTGTCCCATGACTGGGCCTTATATGAGGACGGAGCGGCTGCCACCACTATCGAGCTTTGCATGGGGGAAAGCGATATGGATGCGGTTGCTTGAACAGGCGGGTTGGAACATTGATCTGTTGTGTGCCGGCCCGCTGAGCTACAAGAGGACCTACAGTGGCGGCTGGGACTCCACGACTGGCACGAACACGGCACGACCTGGTTGGAGGAGACAGGGCTAAAGGCAGTAGTGTCTGTGGTGAAGGAGGCGTTTGATCGCCACAAGCACAGTGGACCTGGGTTGCTCAGGAGGGATATCACCGCACAGATAAAGCGCGAAGGAACGGTGGGAGGGCGGTGAGGCCGGCTCCCACCCACTCCATAGCGGGAGTGTGCACAACCACGACCTTGGGAACCAGGGACAGCAGGAGAAGGGCATGGAGAACGGTGCCGACCGTCACCTGACCGCAGGCCCATCCTGTCGTACGCCACATCGGGGGCGGTGAGTACCAACGTCAAAGGCATCATGGGGCAGACCACCAAGAGACGGGATACTGGGCAAGAGGTACCGAGCGATGACAACGGGGACTCCATCTGATGCTCGGGGACCAGGAAGGAAGGAGCGACGCCCCAAGAGGAGCTGTCACTCCACAACATCCTACAGGTCATAGAACAATCGTGGTTGGTAGTAGAGACCAAGATTGACACGATCCATGAAGACCTGGGCCTCCTACGAGCAGACCATAGGAAGCTGGCGGACCGGGTCAAGGTTGCAGAAGAGGCGATAGAAAGCCTGAAACCGCCGGTAGCCACGACTGCACGCAAAATCAGTCCTGGTCCTGATCCTGGAACAACGCGCAGAGGATGCCGAAAACAGGGCCCGCCGAAACAACATTAGGGTCACGGGCCTACCCGAAAAAGTTGAGAGAAACGACATGGTGGCATATCTTGAGCACTGGCTGCGCACAGCCGTGGCAGAAGAGGGGTTATCGACATTCTTCGCCATGGAACGGGCGCACAGAGTTCCCGCCAGAGCTCTGCAACCTGGCAGGCCGCCGAGGCCAGTGGTGGCCCGCCTCCTATTCTATAAAGATAGAGACCATGTGCTGAGCCAGGCGTGCCTCAAAGGGCAACTAAGGGTGGACAACAGCATTGTACGGATCTACCCAGATTTCTCCCGAAAAGTGCAACAACAGAGAGCGTCCTTTACTGCGGTCAAAAGAAAACTGCGCCAGATGGGGGTGTCCTATTCTATGGTCTTCCCAGCTAAACTCCGCATAGTGCGCTCCCGGGGCACTACATTCTTCACTACCCCTCAGGATGTTTGGGACTAGATTAAGGAGCAGGACCCCCGAGACTTGCAGCGAGCAGACAAAAACCCAGTTGGAAAGGAGTTGACACGTTTTCCTGACAGGAGGACAACCTCAAAGACCCATCTGACAGCGGAAGAGGCAAACCGGGCCAGAGCCAGTGCAATCGCAGCAGTGGCCTCGTTGAGCACGGCGGGCACCCGGGACCCACTGTTGCACTCCGGGGAAGAGCAGAGGGACTCAGACTCTGAAACCAGCTCGATCTTGGTGGGGGAGGCCAGTCAAGCCTTGCTGCATGTAACTCCCAGATCGGCGGATGACCTGATGTGAAGCGGATCGCACACGCAAGTACCGCCTGGACTGTATTGCGGGGTGGTGCGGCATGACGTTAGTATAGCCCTGCACATTGTCCGGAGGGGTCCCTCAGTTGGTACCCGACACCCTCAAGCTGGGAGGAGTCCGGGGGGGGGGCGGAGAGGACGGCTGTCTTTCAGGTGGACATTGGCCTTGCCACCACTTCCGAACTCAGACTGTTCAGGCACTAGTGTGCAGGGTTTGGATGGGGGAGACGTTCTCACTTGTCCTGGGGAGGGGGAGTTGGGATGATTTTCTTAGTTCTAGTTGGGGGCACTGCTGTCTTCCCCAATGGGGTACCAAGGAGTATTATGTGAAGACTCGCATTCCAGGATATTGGGCGCCGGATACAGGGAGGGGCAGGGGAGGCCAGACAGAGGTGGAGAGGCTAAGTTACAATGCACAAGCAGAATATTCGGGGGTTGCACTCCATGCATAAACTCTACAAAATCTTCTCACAGCTGAATAGACGGGGGGTCCACATAGCAATGCTGCAAGAGACACATACATTAGCATCAGAGGGGGAGGCACTACATCGTAGGTGGAGAGGCCAGGCGTACTACACCACATACTCTGCATTTGCCAGGGGGGTCTTGATCTTGATAAGGGCAGGCATCCCCTTCCAACACACTGCTCACAAGGTAGACCCAGAAGGCCGATATGTGGTGGTCACCGGGCGTCATGACGGTCAGGACATCATACTCATCAATGTCTACGGCCCGAATACGGATAAGGGGGTGTTCTTTGAGCACTTATCAGGGGTACTGGCTCCATATAGGACAGGGGCAGTCATTGTGGGGGGCGATTTTAACTGTATAGCAGACCCGGTCCTGGATCGCTCATACCCACCACTACATGATGCACTAGTACATAGAATAGCTAGGATGTTTAGGGAATGGCAATCCCGTTGGAGGCTGGTAGACACGTGGTGACGGATGCACCCAGGGGACAGGGAGTACTCCCACCTCTCCCACGTACATGACTTACACGTCCATTTAGATACCTTTTTATGTTCACCGGATATGCAAACCCGACTTCACAAGACAATAAACCTCACCCGAACGGTGTTGGACCACAATCCTCTGTTAGCCCGACTGCAATGGGGACATAAACGTCAGCCCATCCCCACTTGGCGCCTCAAGCCGGAGGCACTTGAGGACCAAGTGTTCCATCATGAGATTAAGGAGCAAATCATCACTTACTTCACGGATAATGCACACACTACGGACTCTAGGGTGACCGAATGGGAGGCCTTTAAGGTGGTGATTAGGGGGCGTTGCATGGCATTATCCATAGGGGTGCGATGTACACTATTGACGGACGTGTATAGGGCAGACCGGGTGTTGAGGGAAGTCGAGTGCAGATGCCCGAATGATCCAGACTTACGGCAGGAATTGCTTGAAGAGAAAGAAGAAGTGGCAGTACAGGAAGAGCGACAGAGGTGCTTTGATTACCGGGTTTATATGACAGAACACACGCTGAGAGAGATAAGGCGGGCAAATTGCTGGTGTGGCTCGCTTCTCCTACCTGCTGGGAGCATGCCAAACTACAACTGATGGGACCAGGAGGGCAACATCTGTATAAGCAGGACGATATCAATGACAGGTTCCGAGGGTACTATGAGCACCTGTATACGAGCAAAGGGCCCTGTGGAGAGGGGGGATGTGGAGGATGCGGACCTGCCGATGCACACCCTGAGGGACAAAGAGGCGGAGCTACTGGGAGCCGCAATCTCAGACCGCGAAATCAGAGTAGCTATCAAGGCGCTAGCGAGAGGGAAAACACTGGTTACTGATGGTCTTCCTAAAGAGTTCTATGCTGAATAGGTAGATTTACTAACGCCCAGACTGGTTGAGATGTACGTGGAGGATAGGCAGAGGGGCCACTTACCGGGCACGACTAGGGAGGCGTGGTAGTCCCGCTCTTGAAGCCGGACAAGTCTCCCCTGGAGTGCGAATAATATCGCCCATTGTCGATGCTAAATCTCGACTTTAAAATTCTAAGTAAAACACTGGGAACGCAACTCTCTGGTACATCAGGACCAGGCCGGTTTCATACCCCGTCGGAACACAACCCTAAATATTTGCAGTTTATTGTCCATTATAGAACTAGGAACAACGGTGGAACGGAGGGGGGGGGGAGGGGGGTGTTTACCATTGACATGGAGAAGGCATTTGATAGCCTCGAATGGGGGTTCTTAAACGCAATATTGACCAAAAAGGGCATAGGAATGGGCTTTATAAGCTGGGAACGGTTACTATATGCAGACTCAGTGGCAAGGGTCCGCACAGGTCATACAATATCGGCACAATATTGGGTGGAGAGGGGGACACGTCAGGGAAGCCCCCTGTCCCCGCTGCTTTTCGCCTTGGCAGTGGAGCCGTTAGCCTGTAGAGCAAGGTACGGAAGGACGTATCGGGGGATCCAGGTGGGAGAGATACGACACCAAGTGACGTTATATGCAAACGACCTCCTCCTATTTCTAAATGATGCAGAGGGCAACCTGCCGGGGGCTAAGGCGATGATGGAGCGCTTCGGCTCCTTATCTGGGCTACGAGTGAACTGGCTGAAGTCCAAATTTTCCCCCTGGTGAGGGATGCGATAACCCCCTGAATCTGGGAAATCTGAGATGGGAGCACCGCTGCTTCCGTTACTTAGGGGGTCCACATATTCCACAAGCTGGAGGATGTGAAGGAGGGCAACATAGGGAGGGCGCCCCGCTCGCTTAAGGACACTATGACCTTCTTGGGGAAGCTCCCTCTTTCGGTGATGGGTCGCATCTCGCTACTTAAAATGGTGGCACTGCCCCGGCTGCTCTACTTTTTTGTAACATGCCAATTTGGATATCAGCAGCATGGTTCCGGGAGCTGGACTCCTGCATGTCGGCCTTTGTGTGGGGGTCGAGCGCAGAAGGGTAGCCCTCAATACATTAAAGCAGCCCAGACTGGGGGGCGGCATGGCTATGCCTGACATGTAGGGCTTATTATTTGGCAGGATAACTGCAGAGGTTTACACAATGGATTGCGGGAGGCAGGGACCCAGAGATGGGGATGCCTCAGTTTGCCCCGGAGGGTTCCGCTGTGTTCCGAACTCTGCTGAGGATGATTAGGCCTCAACAAATCAGCAGAAACGAACATAGGGTGATACATCGTTGTTGGAGCAGATGCCCGCAGAAAACTAAAACAAAGCGCCCATACTCCCCAGAGATGGCACTGCAGCTACTGGAAGCCCTTCCCCATGGAGGGCAGTGGCACGGCCTGAATGAATGGAGGAAAGGGGGGCAACAAAAGTCGGGGATCTATTCCAGGACGGGGAGCTCCTCTACATTGAGGACTTCAGGGCGTACTGGGACATACCGCCAGGGCACTTCCTCCTACACGGGGCGGTCACGGGAGTGATGCGGCACCACTGGGGTACGGGGACGGTGGAACCTCCGCGGCACCACACATGCGAATATATGAGCTTGGCGGGTGGAACCATCAAGGCGGTGGCCTGCTTATACAGAGCTATCAGACGGGACTCCACGCAACTACTAGATAGACTACGACATAAATGGGAGAAGGACATTGGCGGGCCACTAGAGGATAAGGACTGGGACAATGTCTTGGAGCGAACTGCCAAAGTATTTCGAAAAGTCCGGTTTAGCTTGATCAGCTTTTATACACTCCACCAAGCCTATTTAACCCCCAGAACGTATTAACTGATATTTCATTGACGCAGATGCTAGATGCCTGAGGTGTCAGGAACAGGGGCGACGTTTATGCATATGGTTTGGAGCTGTGCCTCCTTAACCCAATATTTGCAAGAAGTGACGCAAGTGACGGCGAGGGTGACGGAAAGGGTGGTCCCCTGTACACCGGCTCAGGTACTGCTCCAATCATTTCCGCACTGTGCTAAAACCAAAACCACATCCAGATTCCAGGACATGGCATTTATTTTGGCGAAGCGGGAAATCACTAGTAGCTGGAAGAAGCAGGGAGGCCCTGATGTCCTCAGATGGAGACGTGAGATGGAAAAGTGGGCGGATTGCGAGAGCAGGGTCCTGCTTCGGAATTCACGGCGGGGAGTGGGCAAGCTGGAGAGAGCTCAGGCATGGGAAGGGCTGGTGGGAGACAATGAGATTGGGAAGGGACTCAGAGGCTTCCACACCAGAGAGAATCCAGCACGTAGAGCATCCCCAGGGACCAGATTAGGGTGGGATACCCCAATAGAAAAGCGAGAATGGGCGCGATTCCTAGCATCAACATACACGGGTGCATAAGGGGGCCACGACGGAAGGCTCTGGAGCATCATCACTATTCACGCCTGGAATACCTGGGAGCATATGAATCGATCTGAAAGTCACTCAAGGGGAGACATCAGTGCGGGGAGGGGGGTGGGGAAGTCATTGTTGATGTGGAGGCCTTATTGTTGGGAGTGGGGAAGGGGGTACATTCAGTGTGCACAGTACGTAGTTTTGGGTGATGCTATGAGCTTCCTAGTTGTCATGTATAGAGGGGGCATAGGGAGGACATTGACAACGTTGGCAGACCAATGGGTTATATTGCCCGTTTAAGACCAATGTGTACAGTGATATAACAGGTGTACGATGTATGCATTATAAAAGGCAATTAAGTTTGTTTACAAAAAATAGCAATACAAGCGGACTGTAAATCTTAGGAGAGCAAAACTACTGACCCAATAATGGGAATCACTCACCCTAGCTGCAAATAGTAACTGTAAACTTTTCTGGGTTACAGTTAAAAAGATAAAGCAACCAAACTGCACAGACCCAAAGATTGATTGTAATATCTCCAGTCAGGACTGGCAGACCCATTTTTCTAAAAATCTATGCCCAGGCCACTCCCACTGCTGCTACTCTGCCAAACCCCAATTTTAGTGTACTGCAAGTGACTTTAGAAGAGTTAGAGGAGGCACTGCAGCAGAGTGTTGTGGGCAAGGCACCTGGCCCCGACAGGGTACCTATCGATCTTTTGAAGCACAACCCGAACATTTGGGCACAGTTATTGCTGAATGTTTTTAATAGTCTTGCTATTGCCCCTATCCCTGCATCATGGTTGACATCCATTATAGTGCCTATTTCTAAAAAGGGGGACCGTTCTCAGCCCAGCTGTTACAGACCTATCTCATTTATTGATACTACCATAAATGTTTTGGGTAAGGATCTATACAATCGCATAAACGATTGGACTAAAGAGAAGTCAATATTCACCCTGGTCAGTATGGCTTCATACCTAAAGTGGGCACTATAGAGCAGTGTCTTAATCTCAAACTAATTACAGGGAAATACACTATAGTAAAAAACATGCCTGTTTACTTGGCTTTTATGGATCTATCAACAGAGTTTGATAGTGTCAACCATTCAAAATTGTGGTCTATTTTAATCTCCCTAGGGTTGGAAGAAGCACCTGTACACTTTTTAGCTTACCTACATAGAGGCATGATAGCAAGAATAAGAATCAACACCAAAGGCGAAGTCTTTGAAGATGTCAACATAATGAGAGGTGTGAGATAAGGTTGTGTTGTAGCCCCACTATTATTTATTGTATACATTAATGATTTTCACACTTTTTTAACCCCCCCATGATGTTCCTAGAATTCAGAGTTCTCCCCTACCCGCACCGCATTGTTGTATGCTGATAGAACAAGTTACTTACCTTCGGCAAGGATAGATCTGTAAGATACATAGATTAGTTATGGATTCCTCACCTTAGAAATCCCACAGGCATAAGACTAGATCAGCAGAATTTTTCTTCAGCAGTACTCCTGCGTGTCGGTAGGTGGCATCGGTCGACTTCATGTTCGTCGTTGGGGTCGTGGTCGCCAGAAGGACGTTGCGGTGTCTACTTAGACGACGCCCCTGCACGCTGATGTCGGTACTTTACACGACATTCCACGCCAGAAGCGAAGAACTATGCAAGACACTGACCACTGGTGCACAAAACTAGGGCCCACGAGGCAGACATCATTGGAAGAGAGAGGGTAGAACACGACTCCGTCTCCCCTTCCCAGGTCTCATCTGCCAGCTCCCGCACCCTGGAGCGGATTATCGTGGACTGCGGGAGAGCCATTCAACCTGCAGTGAACGTTAACATTCACCCTGTAGCCACATACGATGAAAAGGGCCCACATCTTTTCTCTTATGAGGAGGAATCCCTCTGCTCTGAACAGTCACCTACCGTCACACTGTCACTAGGAGACCGCTCACCATGGCCGGCAACTATACTCTGGACTTTAACAAACTTCACTTCTGCAAACTTTGAATAAGGATCAAGAGCGTGAAACGGACCTACAATGTCAGGACCCAATTTCACCCAAGATGCAGCTGGAAATTCAATAGGAGAAAGAGGAGGAGTACGCAATTTAGCAGTCTTGTCACAGCTGGAACAAATCACACTAGACCTAACAATTTCATCTACTTCCCTGTCCATGGAAGGACACCAGAAAGAGAGACGTACCCTTTTCTTCGTCAAAGTGGCACCTAAATGTCCATCATGCGCATGTTTAATCAGCTAAGTTCTCAATATATATATATTTTTTGGGGTAATTTGAAATTAAATCACACACAATAAAGAGGAAGGGAAAGAAAGAAAAGGGGGAAAAAAACTATTTGGGTTTACTTGAACACATGAACCTACACACATAGGAGTTTTAGGGTGTATAGGGTGTATAGGTAGGAATAAGGATTACGTTTAGGTGTCTGTATTTAGTTAAGCACACAATAGAGGGACCACCAACCAGGGTTCAGGTGAGCTCTCAATTGGCGACAAGATCGCCAGAAGGAAAAAGGGGGGGTTCCTCATGGGAGGTGGGTAGGAGGGCGGGGGGTAGGGGAAAAAGCAAAAAAAAATAAAAAATCCTCATATACAAAAAATTTTGGTGGAGCTGGTTAATGAATTATTCTGTGGATTTATCTTAATTCGGCCAATATGACATGTAAATTAAAATTCATTAGTTGGAATGTCAATGGGCTGAGGGACAACAAGAAAGCCCGCAGGATAATTGATTATCTGTATAACTCGGGAGCACATATTTGTCTACTGGAGGAGACTCATTTAGAGAAGGAAGAATTTAAGCAAGTTTTAAAAAAATGCAGGTGGATCCAGGATGTTGTGTGCTCAGAGCAAACGGGCAGCACGAGAGGGGTGGCTTTAATAATTAGAGCAAATGTAGGGATAAGGCTTACGAAACATGAGACAGATCACTCTGGGAGATGGTTGGTGACATCTCTAATGTTTGGGCACACCCATTTCACATGTGCAGTTTACTATGGTCCGAATCTGGACGCTCCAGGAGCATTGTTGAAACTTAAAAGCAGCTTAATTGAGACAGATGGTCCTATAATTCTGGGGGGCGATTTTAACCTAATTTTTGATAAAGATCTGGATTGTACCTCTAGAGTGAGATTTACTCCCCCCAAAAAAAACTAGATTGGAGCTGAAAAACATCATGCAGGATTTTAATCTAATAGATATTTGGAGACTTAAAAACGCAGGGAAAGGGGACTACTCCTTCTACAGCAGAAGGTACGGCCACCATTCCAGAATAGATTTTTTTCTATTGGATAAAACTCTTTCCTCTGCAGTGGACTCTATAATTTATATACCAGCCATTTTGTCCGATCATTCAATTGTGGAAATGGAGATTCAGCTGCGGCAAAAAGTACAGCAAAGGAGGTGGACCTTAGACCGGACACTATTACTGGATGAGGGAGTCAGACAGGACCTGGTGACTCAGTCGGAGGAGTTTTTTAGGGTCAACAACGAGTCAGAAAGTAAACAAACTGTTTGGGAGACATACAAAGCTTTTACCCGTGGTCTTCTAACCACCCTGATGAGAAGGAAGAACAGAATGGGGAGGCAGAAAAGGGAAGCACGTCAACTGAAAATTAAAGCAAAAGAACTTGAACTGCAGAGAGCATCAGCAGAGCAGTCCCATAGCAGGCTCCCCCTCCAAAGGGAACTAGATATTCTGCAAGCGGAATACCAAGCAGAGCAGGATAAAGACCTAAAGGACAAATGGGACGTGAGCAAACTACAACAGTTTGCGTATGGGGAGAAATGTGGGCGCCTTCTCGCGTGGAAAGCCCGAGCAGACAGGACGAGGAATCAGATTGATAACCTACTATTGTCAAGCACGGGGGAAACAACGAATGAAGATGATTCCATCAGAAATGAGGCCAAGAAGTACATGCAGTCCCTATACGGTCCTAACACTTCTCTGAGCAGGGAGCAGGCAGAAACCTGGTTACATAACATACAGATCCCAGAGTTGTCAGACACAGAAAAGTCTTTTCTTAGCTCTGAAATAAGGGAAGGAGAGGTGAGGACTCAATTATCAAAAATGGTTAAAGGCACGGCCGCAGGCCCGGATGGGCTCCCTGTGGAACTCTACAAGATAGTATTGGAACAAATAGCTATAGTCCTGACATTATTATTTAATGAAATTTTACTTCAAGAGGGGCAGGCTCCAAGGTCATGGGCTGAGGCCATAGTCACACTACTACTGAAGCTGAATAAAGATCCAAGTAGGATAGAGTCACACAGATCCATCTCTCTATTAAATGTCGATTATAAGGTGTTTGCGGGGGTATTGGCAACTAGGCTGGCCAAGGTAGTAAAGTCTGTCATACATTGTGACCAAAGGGGTTTTATCCCAGATAGACAACTTAACGAACTGACCTTTCAAGTAGTCGCGGCAATAGATGTTGCTCAAGAGAAAAAGCTACCCCTGACTATCGTGGCAGTCGACGCCGCCAAGGCTTTCGATCAAGTAGATTGGGAATACCTATGGATGGCGATGGCCAAATTTGGCCTCCCAAATAATTTTATTACAGCCACAAAGTCACTATATTCTGTTCCAACAGCAAAAATCCTAGTAAACGGCTCCCTCACGGATCAGATCTCTATTGCACGAGGCACTCGACAGGGCTGCCCCCTGTCGCCCCTTTTGTTTAATTTATATATTGAGCCTTTTGTTTGTTTGTTAAGATCAGACCCCCTAATTAAACCATTTAAGATCGCGGACTTAGAGCTGAAATTTGCATTATATGCAGATGATCTGTTGATGTACACTTCAAACCCGGAAGAAGCCATACCTAGACTCATACATCTCGCAGAAGGCTTCGGTGAGATCTCAGGGTACACAATTAACAAAGAGAAAACGGAAATAATGGAATGGAATCAGCAGGTAGACACGCTAGGGAGTAAAAACAAAATGAGGTACTTAGGAGTCCAGCTAGCCAAAAAAATTGAAGAAATCCCAAAAATTAATTTAGACAGAGTCATTAAGGACACAAATGCCTTACTACAACGATGGTCCTCCCTCCCCTTAAATATCTATGGGAGGGTGAACCTTCTGAAGATGATTATCCTCCCCAAAATCACATTTCTATTCAATTCTATTCCTTTATCATTTCCATTATCTTTAATTAAAAAGCTGCAAGGGAAATTGGGATCATTTATCTGGAATTCGAAAGCCCCGCGAATCTCTTGGAAAAAACTCAGAAGAAGCCTTAAAACAGGAGGGCCGGCTTTTCCAGACCTACTCCATTATTGCCAGGCATTCCATTTCAAACATTTTAGATTAATGGCTGGCCAGGTGGATCAATCATCTATGGGCCTGTTATTCTCCGCCTTATTACAGGACGTCCCACTGGGATCAGACTATTTTCTTTTTAAATTTGGGGACCCGAAATTTTTTTAAAAAGTAAGGCTGAAGATCCTGGGGACAGCTCTGAAAAATTGGGTATTCGTGAGGAACAAGCTGAATATTCCTTACTATGCGCTACAGACCCCTATATGGGATTCACCAGGCCTCCCAGCATGCCTAAACGACCACCTGTCACTGCCATTAAAACAGGCGGGGCTGGTCTGTTGGGGAGATCTGCAGGAGGAAGGACGGCTTTTTGAGTTGGGATAGGTTTTTCAACCTGACCAGGGGAACCCTCACCAGATTTAAATACTATCAATTATCTGGGTGGTGGGCAACCAGGCCAATTAGACCTGTCCTAATCCTAAATTTGATGAGGTGATGAGAGGCGGCAGGTGGAAGAGCCAAGTATCGTTTTGGTATTTAGCGCTGCTAGAGGGTGAGGAAGTGACAGAAGTGGAGGTAAACAAACTGTGGTGCAACACCATAACAATGGGCAGTGGGACCTTTATGGACTTTTGGTATGACTCTTTCAGCATTTTAAACGCAACAATCAAGCCAGCAGCATTAAAGAGAAATCATTTGTACACAATGTATAGGGTGTACATAACGCCAAAGAAACTGGCTAAATATTCTAACTTAGCTCACCACTGCCAGAGATGTGGATATCCAAACGCAGATGACGCACACATGTTTGCTGAATGTCCAGAACTAAAAGAATATTGGGGCAAGATTAGTGAATTTCTGGAAATTGTTCTTTCTATGCCCATTACAATCTCTACCTTCACTATATTAACAGGGCCTATTTTGGCTTATAAGGTAAACGATCTCCCCACAAAATTTGCATTTTATGTTATCTTACTCGCAAGGCGTGAGATTTGTAGAGCCTGGAAGGACCCAATTCCCCCCACCTTTCCAACTTGCTTACAGCACATTATGATAACTAGTAAGTCAGACATGGCTTGTGATCCCGCGAGTCAGGTTAATGTTTGGGCGGCCTTGGAGGCATGGCAACTTCGATGATTGGTTTTCCAATGATTTATCTGGAACCCTGCTGGTTCCCTGGACTCCTAAGTAGCCTGGGCGCCCACAGGTTGGTGAAAAGGAGTTAGGATGGGAAGGCAGCGGCCACTTGAGGGTGCAGGCTTACTATCTTGCTTTTGGCCGATTCCAACAAGGGCCGGATCAGTACGACCAAAGTGCATTGAGGCGCCAGTCTCCCGTCAAGAGTTCCAATCAATGGTATATGAGGATTACCAAAAAAAAAAAAAGTTCTCAAAGAAAGGGGAGGAACAAGCTTGTCTGCTCTAAGTAATAACCCATTTTCAATGGTAAAATCATCTGCCACCTTAAAGAATGTTTTGAAATCAAAATTCAAGTTTCTTTCTTTAGGCCACCCTTTTTCGACATATTTCATGACCACACTCAAAGAAGCATCACAACTGAGAGCCTGACGCCATTCACATTCAGAAATTGCACACAACTGTGGGAGATAAACAGCAGCCACAATAAACTCCTCCTTGTCTTCCTCACTCATATCCAGTTCACTTTCCACAGTGCCAGAGAAACGAGAGAGAAAATCAGCACATCCATTTTACATCCAGGAATACATTCCACACAAAAGTCAAACTGGAGAAGTTTTGAGGTTAATCGTGCAATCCTAGGAGTAAAACTTCTGACATTCTTTCCACTGAGAATAAAGACTAGAGGCTTATGAGCAGCTTGGAGACAGAACATCCTTCCCCAAATGAAATTTCTAAACATCATCACTGCCCACCAACATGCTAGCTACTCTTTCCCGATGACTGAGTACTTCTTTTCTGAAGGATAGAAACCCATGGAGGCAAAACCAATAGTCCTAACGTCTCCTTCAATCTTCTGTGATAAAACAGCTCCCACACCAACATTACTGGCATCAACAGTGAGCGTGCAGGTAAGAGAAGGGTCATAATGTTTTAACACCTTAGGTGATACAAGTTGTTGCTTCACCCACTCAAACACTTTGACATTCGTCACTCCATTCAAATGCAGCACCTCTTATCAACATTTGTGACATAGGCCTCACCTTGCTCCCAAAATCTTGAATGAACCATGAATAAAATTCACAAAGACCAAGAAAAGACTTGAGACTGGTCTTGTCAGCAGGTGGTTTGGACTTGATGACATAATCAACCAAACTGGACTTGGAAAGAATCCCATTTTCATTGACTAAATGCCCTAAATATTCAACTTCTTTGGTCATAAAAACACATTAGTCCCTTCGTAATACTACACCATTAGTCTGGAACCTTGACAAAACTTCCTTTAGGATGGTATCATGTGTAACTCTATTAGGCGCAAAGACAAGGACATCATCTTGGAACACAGGTAGCCCATCAATCACCTTCAGCATATTGGACATAAGTCGCTGAAAAACTGATGCAGCAGACGCAAGTCCAAATGGCATCCGGACATATTGAAATGTTCCAAATGGGGAAACAAATGCAGTAAGATGCCTAGACTCAGGGGCTAATTCTACCTGATGGTAGGCAGATGCTAAATCCAATTTAGTGAATACCTTTGCATCCTTCAGACCTGCCAGCAATTCATTAATATTCAGCAGAGAATGGGAATCTACCCAGATTTCTTTGTTCAAGCAGCGGAGGTCAACACAGACCCTAAGCTCACCATTCTGCTTGCGCGCAACAACATGTGGAAACAACCATAGGGAGGATTCATCTGGTTCAATTATCACCTTGGTACACAAAGAATTAAGTTCCTTTTCAAGATCCTGTCTAAGATTAAAAGGGACATTTCTCAGTTTATGTTTGACATGGCTGGCACCATCCTTTACAATACTTTTATGTTGGAAATCCTAAATCTTGCCCAATTCACCCAAAAACACATGGGGAAAATTATTAATAAGATCTTCAAGATCAGGCCTGTCTCTCAAAGCAAGAACCTGTTCTCTTGCTGCAGGTCTGAGCACTATACCAAATAGTCCCTGGTGGAACCAACCTAATATGTTCAACCCTTTATGTGCAAAATACAATTTTCCAGCAATCTTCCTCCCTTTGAATTCCATAATCTCCTCAATGTAGCCTGACAAACTGATCACACGTCCCTCATAACAGACAGCTTTACGATCAGGAGGAAGTAGGGGCCTATTTGGCCATGTAGCATTATAGAGGCTTAACGTGATCATAGAGATACGAGCACCGGAATCAACCAGAAGTTTCAATATTTGATCCCTTACTAGTATCTCTACCAAGAGATCAACACACATTTCAGGATTGCCCCTGATGACCCCATCATCATGTACGACTACAACCATGTTACTGAGGTATTTCGTGATTAACTCTTCGTCATCACCACGCACGCCTTTGTCAACAACACATTTTACTGAAGAAGGTTGAGAAACTGATTTGCCTTTAGCAGATTGACAAACTTTAGCAAAGTGACCTGTTCTATTGCAAATTCTACAAGTCACCAACCTAGCCGGGCATTTCCCACCTCCCATGTGAGTCTTTTATCCACATCTGAAACAGAAATTACTCTGAGAAAAAAAATAGTTTTGTTGTTCTGTAAAATTTGGACGAGGTTTGTCTGAAGGTTTGTTCTCCTTGTCTTTGTTTTCCTTCACTTTCACTGCAGAAACAGCTTCACTGTTTTTACTATCAAGTTCCTTGGCTGACAATTGTGAAGTCGCTATACTTTACGCTTCCTTAATTGTTTCTTCCAAAGTAGGATTTTCCATGGAGAGTATTTTTTGTTTGATGGCTTTGTCTGAACAGTGACAAATAAATTGATCACGTACTAATTGGTCAGCAAAGTTTTCAAACTGACACTCCGCTACGAGTCTCCTCAAAGCTGTGATGTAGTTTTCAACATGTTCTTCACTGTTTTGAGTTCGTAAGAAAATTTTGTGGCGGAGAACAACTAAGCTAGGTTGTACATCAAACCTGGATTGTAATATTTTAATTGTATCTTGATATTCATCAAGTTCGTTTTCCACATCCACAACTGGAGGAGGCAGATGTTTCAAGATAGCCCTTCCTTCAAACCCTAACGTGCATAGCAACAGGTATTTCTTTCGTTCAACTCTATATCTGTTTGCACCAATTGCACAAATATAGGTTTCAAACCCATCAAACCACTGTTTCTATTTGATGGGAGGCTCACCAGGTTTCTCTAAAAATGGAGGAGGCGGTAAAAAAGCTTGCATGTTTCATAACAATAAATACCAAAACTACAAAAAAAAAAAACTGCGACAGTGTTCAGAAACACTAGAACACGTACAGGAGGAAAAGAAGACGTTATTAATATATCAAGTTTATATGTCTGAAGATTATACAGTGTTTTCTCAAATCATTCTTGAAACACACAAATTTCAAATGCTGCAAACCTGTAGGGACTCCATCAATGCGTCGTAAAGAAAATTTTTTTTTTTTTTTTTTTTAAAAGTGTAAGCCAAACGTCAGTAAAATAAAATGAGAACAGAGCTTTCAGGTGGTGTAGAGCTGTAAAGACTCCTTCAACGCCTAACAAAAAAATTCTCCTTTTTTCCATTTTATTTTATTTATTATGCAGAGTAAAAGTCAATAAAGTAAATTGAATATAGCACTGTTATTCTTCATGCTCTTTTATGACAAAATACGCTTTACCTGTTGTACTTTGTGCTCTATTATGACGAAATTGCTTTTTTCCTTTTCCGCTCCTTTTCCTCAATTGTTAGCGAAAAACAGCTGGCACCGGGAAACTTCATTCAGCTCCTTCTATTTCTGAACAAAGGAGCACTGTGACGTAAACAAAGGACACTATGCGTTTCAATACTGGAACGCAAACGTATGAACACGCATGAACGCTGGGTATCCTGACCCTTCCGCGTTCCAGAAATGACTCCTACGCAACGTACATGCGTTACTACGTGCCTTCACGCTGTTTAAAAAAAAATCCTGTTGCTGGAACGCAAATCTCTAAAATGCGTTCCACCTGCCACTGACCTGTTTCCTCTCTGCTCTGCTCAAAATCCTTTTGGACCACTTCCGAACAACTGCTGACAACGCAGATTTCTTTATGAAATGAACCTTGTGACGATCAGCATCCGCCAGCAGAAATCTGTTTCTGTTCCTTCAACGTTGTAGGAAACGCAATCCAGCCGATGGATGTGGGTTTGTGGTGTTGGTGACTCAGCCCTCGTTGCCACAAAGATGTTGCAATCAATACTGGAACATCAAGTAAGTTTCACAGTAGTTTATTCAGTACATCAGCTGAGAAACCAAGCTGAGCAGCACAGCAATTCCAACGAAGACACCAACTGCCTGTGCTACAACTCTTGGTGCAGAACTCCCATGCAGTGAGATTTTGCACCAGTGACATTCCAAACAAGCACAGGCCACTACTTTGTGCCACAACATATTCACCGTACGCGCAGAGAGCATTGGTGTGGGTATGCCCCAGTGTCCCCTATCAAGAAACCAGCAAAGAGACTGACAAAGATGTGGAGAGCCTTTGGCCGGCCGGCCCGTCGTGGGCAGTTTCTATGCACTCAACACTGACCAGAAGGCAGTCTGGGACACCCTCTCGGCCACACTTGCCTGCAGCACAGCAATTCCATGTGTTCTGAGTGGTGATTATAATTGCGTATCGGACCTTGCCTTAGACCAGTCCCATTCCCCGTTGCTCCAATACCCCCACATACCCTGACAGAACGCTTTCGAGCCTGGGTGCACCTTTGGGCACTGACGGACATGTGGCACTCTCATTACATCACTTCCTGCCTCTACTTCTTCCACACAGCCTCTATGTACGCCTTGGCCGCTTTCTCTGCTCTCTAACACTGGTACCCCTACTTCAGCATGTGGACTATTAAGGCAATATAATCTCAGATCATGATGCACACATTATGGATCTTAATTGGGCACCTCCTCTACACCCTGCAGTAGCCTAGAGGCTACCTCTGGACTGCCTCGAAGATCAGGCATTCTGGAGGGAACAGGAGGTCTGCATCACACAATACTTCACTGACAACCACAACTCGGCATCCACCAGAATGCTGGATTAGGATGCTTTTAATATGGTTGTTCTGGGACCATGCATCCAACAGGTAGCTGGAGTATGTGGTGTCTGGGGCACTAAGCCACATGCTGGATGAATGACCACACAGATGCATGATATGTGGTACTGGAACTGGCCCAGGGCATCCATCTCCTGAACACTAGAACGTGTCCCAGAGGACACTACATCCCTCCCAAACTTTATTGGAAATGAAACAACCAAAAGTCTAACCTATGGGAAACAAACAACAAATGCCCTGCATCATTGAGTCTCTTTCGGCCATCTGCCAGCCAGCTCTGGACCAACGGTCAGGTGGCTTTAGTCCACCTCGGCAATGTAGTTCGGACCGGCCTAGTCTCACGGTGTTGGATACTATTTACACAGTTCAACAAGGGGGTTAGCGGAGCGGAGTTGGAGTCCATATTGGAGATCTTGACGGTGCTCAGGTTCGGATGTCTGGCAAAACTTGCAAAAACTAAGGATGACCTTGGTGGATGAGGGCCTTCTTCGAGGTCGATGATGCTTCCCAGTTGTACTAACAGAGCAGCTTCAGACTTCCCACTCTTGCCTGGCCTCCTCTCACAGGAGTCTCCTTGAGGCCCTTTCCGCCGGGCAGCTATGAGACCGTGTCTACTGTGCAGGGATGCTTATAGGCCATGCTAAGGCATTGCTGAGGAACTGCCGACAGGACCCCAACCTAGTCGCTCTTGCACGTGCTGAGGATTATGTCTCAGGGTTTGTATGCTCTTGCTATAAGGATTCAGGTTCACATGCCTTCCTAAGGAGGCCTACGGGTGGACAGTCTCCATCCCCGTACTCCATGCTTCCTGGTGCCTGTTGTGGACCTGCTGCAGAAGCATGTTTCTTGTTGGGATTCTGCTCTCATCGGAATTCCCTTGAGGCCATTGCCCCTGGATTGCCACTGACTGCGTGGACTGTGTGGGGCCTCTCATAGCCTGCACTGAGGGGTCACTACGGAACTCCCAACAGGGCCACAACCAAGCTTTGTGCAATCCCAAGGGTAGATAGTCCAATGGTCGAGTATGCTCTTCTTCAGCAGGCCTCAGGTGTATGGGGACACACAAAAGGGTCCTGGGTGGCTAGCCTCCCCCTGCACCAGGGATGTTTTGTTGGTCTCCAGATGTTTCAGGCGTTTGGATCCACCGGGGTGGTGTGATGCTCCTTAGGTGTTTCTGGCGATGCACCTGGGTAATGAGTACGATTACTCTGTTACGCTTCAACGACAGGGGGAAAGGACATGCTTGAGGTGATATTTTGGAGTCAGGCGGACTAAAGGAACTTCATGGCCACTTGCGGTTGCCTTGTAGTAGGTGTACTTGCAAGCTGTGATGCCCTCGATACGAAGTAGCCGGTGACAGTTGAGTGTACGATCGCACTGTGAAGCGTGGGGCCTGGACGCAGATCGCTAGCGGCTTACAGTTGGTCCTCCCGCGAAACTTTCTCCAGTGACATCTCTGCATCCTGATGGCTGGCTTGTGTTGTTGAACACCTTCTCCAGTGATAGCACGAGTTATCTGTCTTATGCCTCTTCTCCCTTTTCTCTTGCGCACCTGTGGTGGTTGATCACCCTGTGGCATTGTGTCACTTTCTTCCCTTTCACGCTCTTCTCCTCCTTCGCGATGTGGCATCCTGCCATGCTCTTCTCCTTTTCCCGACCAGGTTCCTCACTCTGAAGTGGCGTCATGCCAAATGTCATGTTCACGCCACATGGACATCTCGCTGGTCGCCTCCTGTTCTTAGGACTGTGCCCTTTCTTTGCTGCGGACCTGCTGCAGGTCGGTCCAGTCAGTAGGACATGCTTCTCTTTCTCGTGGACCTCTCACAGGCGGAGCTCCTTTTCCAGGAAGGAGGTCACCTTCTTCATTCGAGGATGTCTTGCTTGTTCCTCAAGCCTGCGCCGTTTTGGAGCTTTCTCCTGCCGCTATTCAGGCATGCTTTGCTGGGTCAGTCACTTCGTGTGACATGCTCAGTGCTGGGCCAACGGTTGCCATTCTATCGTGGGTGGCCGGGTGGCGTGGCCGATTCCTGTTCAGCATTGCTTTTTTCTTTTATGGTGGTCATCAGGGGCTTCTGTCGCAGTTTCCTTGCTTGTGGTGGTGTCAGACAACCATAGGGTGCTGCAAGTGTGCGCACTTTCTCTTTGCACCTTTATGGGGCTTGCTGACTTGGGGTTTTGCTGAGTCGTTCACACTGGACTATCAGTGGCTGCACGTGGCTTCACAGTCTTGGCTTTTGCTCTATACCTGGCAGCTCTTTCGGGCAGGGGCTCTGTCCTTTGGAGTTGTGGCCTTTGTCTGGGGTATAAAGTGGTGAGTGGCTACCCAGGGGGGCTGCAGCCACTTCCCGTGGTGCAGGGTGTGTGATTAGAGTTCACTTTTTATCTTGAAGTCCTTTCACCTTTACCGCATGTACAGTCCGCATGTAAAGACTTTATTAGGGACTTGCCTCACTCCATTATGCTGATGGCTGCTGATTTGGTCCTGCATCAGGTTGCCTAGGCAAAGTACTAGTGTTCCTTTGAAGGATGATTACTTCTAGATTGTGCTCTTTGTTTGAAATGCAGTACTGCTCACCGTCACTGGGTAGCACTGCAGTTTGCTTCAGGAGGCTGCTGCAGCTTTGCTGATACTGCATGCCTCGCAAACGTTGGAGATTCAGGTGTAGGATTTTTTTGGGTCAGTGCACGAGGGACCACTCTTGTTCCTGCAGGGGGCCACTGACTCTGCGGCTCTGTGTGAGGGTTGTAGGGCACTCCGTACTCACAGCAGTGGACACTTGGGCCTCAGTGCAACAGTGGTCTCTTTCAGGCAATGGCTTCACTAGAGTAGCAGTGGTGCTGCTGGCTTTTGGGTGCAGGGAACTCATTCACGAGCAGCTGTGCGTTGCTTTCCTCTTTGCTGCTTGTCTCTCAGGGTGTGGTACACGCATGCGAAAGCTAGGTAGTGCTGCACGCGGACCATGGCAACTTTCCTCATTATGTGAGCATTACAGCTCATGCGAGCATAGGATGATTGAGCTCTACTTTCCTGCAGGTGGGGGTTGCAGCAGACGGCTGTCTTGGTAGGTCTGGCACAGCTTGGCAAGTCACCGCGGGGTGCTCAGCAGGCAGGCAAGGCAGCTTGCGGAAACCTCAGTAGTTAGGGGCACACTTTGAGGACCAGATGAGTGTCTGGCAGCGTGCTGGACCCGTACTGCACCACTAGGTGGCGCTGCAGTCATATTCTCTCCCAGCCGTGTCTGACGCTGGGAACTTTGCTGTGGTGGAGATGCCGGTGCAGGCCGCTTGCAGTGCTGGCACAGCCCTTGTCGTCGCTCAGTGCTCTTTACAGGCAGGGCCACTTTACACGACTTTTCCCCAGTAAGTTGTGCTGCTTCTTTCTTCGCCCCTGCGCCATGCTGCATCACAAATGTATCTTCATCGCCGTGGGGGCTGCAGAAGAGTGCGCTAGGCATTTAGGGCAGCAAGCGGCCTTGAGCAAACATGCAGCACTCTCCTAATCCGTCATGGGCCCGAGGTGCTGCCACATGAGCCTTCCTAGTGCTGCAGGCCATGCCCTTCCTCATAGGCTCTGCATTACTTGTTGGGGAGGGGGGGAGCTATCACAGTCGTCGCGGCCATGGGCCGACCCGCTCACTGCATGCTGGGCACTTACTGGTGGTCCAGGAGGGAGTCCATTGGGGTCGCCAAGCACTCTGTTAACCAGGCTGTGCTTCCTCTTCCAACGACGGTCTCCTCAGCAGTGTGGGAGACACGGCAGCGATCTAATTCGGGCCACAACAGGTTCCTTGACAAGATGGGGCTTGCAACATGTTTCGGCGCTCTGCAGGTGTGCGGTGGGGCATTCGGTGCAGCGGCCCCAGGACTTTTAAATTGGTGCAGGCTTAGTCCTACTGTCAGCAGGGTGTTTGTCCACGAGAGCGTCAAGCACCAGTTGCATGCTGCTTGCTGCCTGCAGGGCATCTGCTAGCGGGCGCTATCATCCTTACTAGTTTGATGGCAGTGTGCAGCAGGGGTGCCTTATGCACAGGCTACACTTCCCCCTACGACCAACCATGAAACAGCCAACAGCACACGCGCGGGGCTCGACCAGCTCGTCGCCATTGTGGTGTCTGGGGCCCTAGGCCTGCATGCTCGAAGTATGACCCCGCAGATGCATGATATGTGGTACTGGGACTGGCCCAGGAAACGTCCGCCTGGTCCCTTTTATTAGCAGGGTCACCTGACTGGTGACGCCTGTGATAAATGGGTGTATAGTGTATAACATCCATCTCCTGAACACTAGAACGTGTCCCACAGGACACTACAGAGTCCACAGGACTTTTGAGAGAGATATAGCGGGAGCTGAATGCACCCTGGCAGACCTTAGGAAGGCAGCAGACTGATTCAGCACTCACCCTGCAGCAAGCAGATGCCAGGTTTGCCTATGCGGCCTTCTGGAGAACTTGCGTTGCTACAATTTTACAGCCTATGTGTGAGAAGTTGGCCTGATATATGATGTTTCCAATTCTGGAACCACCTTGTATCAGCCCAAACAACCCTTATGGTGTCTGGTTGTAAGTCAACCTTATTAGACAAGCTATCCTAGGGGTAGCATGGACTAAGCAGCCTAAAGGCTTAACTTAAGAGGTCGTGTTAAGCGAGCTGTTTTACCAAGTACAATCCTGTAATATCAAATGAAAGGACACCACACAAGTATATATTATAAAAATATATGTATTTATTACTAAAAACAATCCCCCGTATTCTTTATGAACAAAGGGGCACAAGCGTTAAATCAAAAGCACAGTATAACATACAAAGTTGCACAATTTTGGATGAGGCCTAGGGGCCACTCAAACCATATACTAAAAAAATGGTATAAGAGATACCAATCGATCAGTGGTTAGGCCTAGGGCCTAGGGAATCGCTGGGAGCAGTCGGGACAAGCAATGCTGAAGTCGGGAAAAGCCAGTGGGATTCGGGTGCAGTGCTGAAAGCACAAGCATGTACCAATGTTAACCAATGGTGCGTAAAAGTTACACAAAAAGAGTTTAAGGACACTTCCGCTGAACCTAGGAAGACAAAACTTTAGACACAGACCCTAGAGGTGTGTACCAGTGTGGGAACACCGGCGTTGCAATGTTACCTCACCCACAGGATGTGGGTGCACAGGGTCGAAGTTGAGTCGGGTTTCGTCACGCAGGTTCTTGGTGCTTGGAGCTGAAAGGGCTGCAGGCGGGGTGAAGGAGAAGTGTCCGGTGGGGTCCAAGGGTGGACCCAAGTCGAAAAGTACCTGAAAGCAGAGGGGACAGAGTCTGGGTCACTCAGCAGTGACCAGGGTGGAACCAGGACGGAACCAGGCAATGTCGGGCGCAATCAGGTGGTTGTCGAGGAGCTTCTTTCCGCTGTCACGTGGGCTCTGGGGCATCTACGACGTCCAGGAGCGGGTCACGATCTGTCCCACGCAGGCTCTCGCCGTCGGCGCTGTCGGCTTCAAGATTGGAGCAAACAACACTTGGCAAAAGCAATCCACGCGAAACCGGGAGATTGCTTCTCACTCGAACCAGGAGGGTCAGAGTGGGGGCTCCTTTTCAGGGGAGCTGGTGCAAATCTGGAGCAACCAGAATCGCAAGTCGTATTTCAAGTTTCGTCGGCACAGGGGCCACAAGCCGGCTGGCAAGTGACCAGGCCAACGCGTTGAGCCAAAAGAAGCAGAAGGGCCCCACGCAGCACTCGTCGAGTGTGGAGGGCTGAACTTCGGTGCAAGAGTGGCTCAGGGCTGGGGCTTCTCAAACCTCGGTGTACAGCTTCGAGGGTCACTCGTGGGCTGCACGGTCAGCGTCTCGTGGTCTTTTCAAGATGGCGTGCCCCACGCTTCCGGTCGCCTCCACGGGTCTCAGCTCTGCAGGGACTGTGGATCGGGCTGTGGGAAGGCAGGCAAGCTTGATCTCGTCGATCTCTGTCGCTCGAGTTCCGGCGGGAACTGCAACAAAGCAGACGTCGATGGCTGGATGGTGCCTGTTTGCACAGGGTGGTCACTCCTTGACCACAAGGGAGATTCTTCAGTCTTCTACGTCGAGTAGGATGTCGAAGGGTCCAGAGTTTCATTTCTTATGTTTCATCAGGATAATCTGAAGTGCAGTAGCACTGCTCCCATTCTTATACCAATCTAGGGGGCTGGATACCTGCTAGGTCCCCTCCTGTGGGTGGGACCCAGGAAGTGGGTGGATACACCCCCTTCCTTTGATCCAGGCCGCGCTGGCACGAGGGCTGGAGTGCCCCAGAACCGGTTTGGCCGGATTATGCAAGGGGCAGCCTTGTGCGCCCCAAGCAGTGTCTGGTTTCTTTCAAACCTCCCTGCTACAATCCACTATCTTCTGTCTGGGGGGGTGTAACACCGCCCTGCGACAGGAAACCCTTTGTCCAGGCCCCCTTGGCTGAGTTTCGGTCAGCTGCAGGGGGTCAGACCTGTGTCTGTGGCAGAAGCATCCATTTTGTGGATCTGAGGCTCTTTTAAAATTAACCGCATTTCAGTAAAGTAACATGTCTTCTCCCTCTAGAGGGGTGGAATGCTATCCCCGTCGCCAGAACTGGCGAGGGGATAGTATTCCAAATCGTATGACACCTTACACAACATGTTTTGATAAAGCCAAACCAAAGTTGCTATATAACCGCGAGGATTATAATGCACTTAATAGTATATGGTATGGCATTATCCTGAAACAGCTTAGGGAGTTGTTCCCGACAGCTGCAGACAGGCTCAGCTCATGCTAGAGCTCCATCTCACATTAAACCACGCACTCTGCCTCCAGGATTGATGAGGCCTTCCATAGGAGTGGCTCACAGGTTTATATGTGTCCAGATATAGGTTTAAATATAGGTATACTATACCTAAGCAAGAGGTGATTACACCAACTTGCCCCAGCTGAGTGATCAGCCAGTTGTGTCAATTTAAGAACCAGCCAGGGGTGGCAAAAGATATGCTGCAGCCCCTGGTAGGCCTTGGTGGCACCTATGCCCTGAGCACCTATAGTGCATGGTACAGGGGCTAACAAGGAGTCCATTTCCAATTGTGGTATGTACCTATAGCACATGTATTAATAATTTAGAGAGAGAACAGCAGGCTGGGGGTCTGATTAGCAAGCCCACAGCCTCAGTAGTCGAAAACCAGTGAAGCAAAAAGCAAAAATTTGGGGTGACCATAGGATAGCAGACCCTACTCTCCTACACAACCCCCCCCCCCCCCCAAACGCAGGGACATTAAACTAACCTTGACCAGATAAGTCTTCATGTTCTAAGTGGAAGTACCTGGAGAGACCATCTGCATTACCATGGTCAGTCCCTGGGCGGTGCTCCACTGTAAAGTCCATCCCCTGTAGGGAAATGGACCACCCGAGCAGTTTGGGATTTTCACCCTTCATCTGATTTAGCCACAAGAGGGGCTTATGGTCTGTCTGAACAAGGAAGTGAGTACCAAACAAGTATGGCCTCAACTTCTTCAGGGCCCAAACCACAGCAAAGGCCTCCCTCTCAATAGCTGACCAACGTTTCTCCCTGGGGGTCAGCCTTCTGCTAATAAAAGCAATGGGCTGGTCTTGACCATCTTGATTAAGTTGTGAAAGCACAGCTCCCATCCCCAACTCAGAAGCATCTGTCTGTACAATGAACTGTTTGGAGTAGTCAGGACTCTTCAGGATAGGTGCCGAGCACATGGCCTTCTTCAGGTCATCAAATGCCTTTTGACAGCTAACTGTCCACTGAACCTTTTTTGGCATCTTCTTGGATGTCAAGTCATTTAATGGTGTCACAATGGACCCATAGTTTTTCACAAACTTTCTGTAATACCCAGTCAGACCCAAGAAGGCTCTGACTTGTGTCTGGGTAGTTGGAGGAGCCCAGTCCTGTATGGTCTGGATCTTGCTCTCCAGTGGCTGAACCTGACCTCCACCTACTAGGTGGCCCAGGTATACAACCTTGCTCTGCCCTATCTGGCACTTGGTAGCCTTGATAGTCAGGCCTGCCTTTTGCAGGGCCTCCAGAACTTTCTTCAGGTGGATCAGGTGATCCTCCCAGGTGGAGCTAAAGACAGCAATATCATCTAGATATGCTGCACAAAAGTCATCCAACCCAGCAAGGATTTGGTTCACCAACCTTTGGAAAGTGGCAGGTGCATTCTTCAAACCAAAGGGCATTACCACAAACTGATAATGTCCACTAGGGGTAGAGAATGCTGTCTTGGCTTTTGACTCTTCAGCTAGTCTGATCTGCCAGTAGCCAGCTGTCAAATCAAATGTGCTCAGAAACTTGGCAGAAGCCAATTTATCAATGAGCTCATCTGCTCTTGGAATGGGATGTGCATCTGTCCTAGTGACAGCACTGAAACCTCTGTAGTCCACACAAAATCTCATTTCTCTCTTTCCATCTTGGGTATGAGGTTTTGGCACAAGGACCACTGGGCTTGCCCATGGGCTCTCTGACGGCTCAATCACTCCAAGCTCCAACATCTTTTGCACCTCAGCCTTTATACAATCCCTGACATGGTCAGGTTGCCTGTAGATCTTATTCTTCACAGGCAGACTGTCACCGGTGTCCACCTCATGGGTGCACCAGTTAGTTTGACTGGGTGTGAGTGAAAACAAGTGTCTGTGGGCTTGCAGAACCTGTCTGCAGTCCATCTGCTGCTGGTCAGTGAGGCTGCCTGCCAAGGCTACTCCATCAACTGAACCATCATCAGGGTTCTGGGAAAGTAGGTCTGGGAGAGGGTCACTCTCTTCCTCCTGTTCCCCATCTGTGGCCATGAGCAAGCTCATGTCCTCCCTGTCCACAAATGCTTTCAAACGATTTACATGGAGCACCCTGTGGGGGCTCCTAGGGGTTCCGAAGTCAACCAAGTAGGTGACTTCTCCCTTTTTCTCAATGATAGGGTAGGGTCCAGTCCATTTGTCCTGGAGTGCTGCTGGGGCCACTGGCTCCAACACCCACGCCTTCTGCCCTGGCTGGTACTCAACCAGAACAGCCTTTTGGTCATGCCAAGCTTTCTGTAATTCTTGGCTTGCCTCCAGGTTTTTGGATGCTCTCTCCATATACTCAGCCATCCGGGAGCGGAGACCAAGTACATAGTCCACAATATCTAGCTTAGGCTTTTTGAGAGGTAACTCCCATCCTTCCTTCACCAAACATAGTGGACCCCTCACAGGGTTGCCAAACAAAAGTTCAAAAGGGCTGTAGCCAACCCCCTTCTGTGGGACCTCTCTGTAAGCAAAGAGCAAGCAGGGTAAAAGAATGTCCCATTTCCGCCTAAGCTTCTCTGGTAATCCTTTTATCATTCCCTTGAGGGTCTTGTTGAATCTCTCCACAAGCCCATTGCACTGTGGGTGATAGGGTGTGGTAAACTTGTAGTTTACTCCACATTCCTTCCACATTGCTTTTAAGTAGCCAGACATGAAGTTAGTGCCTCTATCTGACAACACCTCCTTTGGAAAGCCCACTCTTGAGAAAACTGCAATGAGGGCTTTTGCCACCACAGGTGCTGTGGTGGTCCTTAGGGGAATTGCTTCTGGGTACCTGGTGGCATGATCCACTACCACCAGTATAAATCTGTGCCCAGATGCTGTTTGAGGATCCATGGGACCCACAATGTCTATTTCAACACGTTCAAAGGGTACCCCCACCACAGGTAGTGGTATGAGGGGGGCCTTTGTTGTGCCACCTGACTTACCACTGGCTTGGCAAGTGACACAGGAGCGACAAAACTCCTTGACATTTTCTGACATATGAGGCCAGTGAAAGTGTGGGACAAGTCTTTCCCAAGTCTTGTTCTGGCCTAAGTGTCCTGCAAGGGGAATATCATGGGCCAAGGTGAGAAGGAAACCCCTAAACTGCAAAGGTATGACCAACCTCCTGGTTGTACCAGGCTTGGGGTCTCTAGCCTCTGAGTAAAGGAGTCCATCTTCCCAATACACACTATGGGCACCTTGGGCATTCCCTACAGCCTCAGCAGCAGCTAGCTGTCTGAGGGGTTCAAGTGAAGGGCAATCTAATTGGGCCTGCCCCAGGTCTGCCCTTGAGGGTCCCCCTGTCCCCAGAAACTCAACCTGATCAGGTTAAAGTTCCTCAGAGACAGTCTCCTCTTGGACTGCAGAATCAGTTTCCTGTGAAATCTGATCCTCCACCTGGGGCAAGGGGGAAGACATAGCCGTAACCCTTTTGCTCCTTCTCTTGGGTTGTGGTTCGTCTATTGTTCCAAGATCCACCACTGGTTCAGGAAGGCACTTCTTAGCCTGAGTCCTTGTCACTGCAAGGACATGTGCTGAAATCCCTAGCATTTCTGCATGAGTTCTGTACTCCACTTCTGACCAAACTGAGCTTTCAAGATCATTGCCTAACAGACAGTCTACTGGGAGGTCTGCACTCACAACAACTTTCTTTAGGCCATCTACCCCTCCCCAGGAGAAGTTCACAACAGCCACACTATGGGAAGTAGTGGAGTTGCTTGCATTGGTCACTAGGTAACTTTCACCTAGTACAATCTGTCCAGGGTCCACAAAGTCAGGTGTCACCATTGTGACACTGGCACATGTGTCCCTGTAGGCCTGAGCCAGTTTCTCATTTATCAAAGGCGTCTGCCTATATTTGCCCAGGTTACTGGGACTCACTGTAGTGGACAATGCTAGGTCCACATCATATAGGAGAACTGCCTGAGTAGGGACTCTGACTAGGCCAGGTCCCACCTCAGTACCCAGGGTTAACCCAACTACACCCTTTGGCTGTTTACCACCACTGCTTACTGAACTAGGGGGTGCAGGTGCTTTAGGAGCTGCAGTGGTGGGGACTGGATTTTTCTTGGTGCATTCACTGCCCCAGTGTGAAACTGATTTGCAGGTATTACACCAAGGTTTCTTTGGGCCATCGTTCTTCTTTTTCTTGTTTCCATTTTGGGAACCACCCTCCTTATTATTAGTTTGGGGGCCTGAAGACTTCTGGTCCTTTTCTTTATCTTTCTGATTCCCACCCTTCTGGTCTGTTTTCTTCTGGTCACCACCTTGGTTCTGGGGTTTCTGCTTAATCCTTGTTCTGACCCATTTGTCTGCCTTCTTTCCCAATTCTTGGGGAGAGGTCAGATCAGAGTCAATAAGGTATTGATGCAACAGCTGGTTTGTACAGTTATTAAGGATCTGTTCTCTCATGATAAGATTGTACAATCCTGTATAGTCTGAAACTTTACTTCCCTGCAACCAACCCTCCAGAGCCTTAGTGGCACAATCAACAAAATCAGTCCAGTCCTGAGTCTGTGCTTTTTGGGTGTCTCTGAACAACAACCTGTATTGCTCAGTGGTTAGGCCAAACCCTTCAATAAGAGCACTCTTCAGGACAGAGTAGTTTTTGGCATCCTCAGGTCTAACTGTGAGGAGCCTGTCCCTCCCTTTCTCAGAAAAGGAGTACCATAAAATTGCAGCCCACTGATCCTGAGGAACCTGCTGTACCATGCAGGCTCTCTCAAGTGCAGTCATCCATTTGTGGATGTCATCCCCTTCCTTGTAGGGGGCCACAATTTTTGTCAGGTTTCTATTATCATAGCTCCTGTCTTTTTCTCTAGGAATATTGCTGCCACCAGTGGCATCTAAGCCACACAATTTCTGCTCTCTTGCCAAGGCAAGTCTAGCTTGAGCCAGGGCTACCTCCTCCCTCTCTATTTGGAGTTTGACAGCCCTCATCCTGGCCCTATGCTCTTTCCTCTGAGAGGGAGTCATTCCTCTCTGAGATTCTCTTGAGGCACTAGAAATATGAGAGTCCCATGATGGAGATCTCACTCTTCTGTTGCCTGGGAGAATGATATGGTGGGTTCTGGGGAGGTGCTGGCCCTCTCCATTCCCCAGTAGGTCTAAGTTGGCCTGGTTAAGCCTGGCAACTGCAACCTGGCTACCCCTCTGATCCTGATCTTCAAGGTCCTCTCTATCTGAGTCCTCCTCCTCCTCCTCTTCCTCCTCTTCTTCCTCCTCTGGAGTGGTATCAGTTACAGGGGGGTTCACTCCATCTCCTGACTCTAAGGGAACTGCATTCGCCTTTTCTAAGTCATCCTGTTCTAGAATGGCTATCAGGGAAGGACTGGTGGGACTTCTGCCCCTTTTTAACCCTCTTGAGATGCACAAGGCAACCAAGTCTTTGTGGGTTAGTTTGTCATAGCTGGAAGTTTCCTTGGTAAGGTCAACTGTCAAAGGAGCAGAGCCTGAGGCCTTTCCTGTGTCAGACATGACTCTAGTGTGGTGTGATGCACCTACCTACACTAAGTGTCTCCCTACTGTACCTTGCTAGTGAGTTGTAGTTAGGGTGTGCTAATTCCTTTAATCTACAACTACCAAGTTCAGTAGAACTTAAATATGCTAAGCTTTTGATTTATATGTACCTAGAGGTACTTGATGTGATCTTTCAATTTGATAAAAAGATTGCAATGGTAAAACAAACAGCAAGCTCAAATCCCACCGCTGCCACCAATGTGAGAAGTTGGCCTGATATATGATGTTTCCAATTCTGGAACCACCTTGTATCAGTCCAAACAACCCTTATGGTGTCTGCTTGTAAGTCAACCTTATTAGACAAGCTATCCTAGGGGTAGCATGGACTAAGCAGCCTAAAGGCTTAACTTAAGAGGTCGTGTTAAGCGAGCTGTTTTACCAAGTACAATCCTGTAATATCAAATGAAAGGACACCACACAAGTATATATTATAAAAATATATGTATTTATTACTAAAAACAATCCCCCGTATTCTTTATGAACAAAGGGGCACAAGCATTAAATCAAAAGCACAGTATAACATACAAAGTTGCACAATTTTGGATGAGGCCTAGGGGCCACTCAAACCATATACTAAAAAAATGGTATAAGAGATACCAATCGATCAGTGGTTAGGCCTAGGGCCTAGGGAATCGCTGAGAGCAGTCGGGACAAGCAATGCTGAAGTCGGGAAAAGCCCGCGGGATTCGGGTGCAGTGCTGAAAGCACAAGCATGTACCAATGTTAACCAATGGTGCGTAAAAGTTACACAAAAAGAGTTTAAGGACACTTTCGCTGAACCTAGAAAGACAAAACTTTAGACACAGACCCTAGAGGTGTGTACCAGTGTGGGAACACCGGCGTTGCAATGTTACCTCACCCACAGGATGCGGGTGCACAGTGTCGAAGTTGAGTCGGGTTTCGTCACGTAGGTTCTTGGTGCTTGGAGCTGAAAGGGCTGCAGGCGGGGTGAAGGAGAAGTGTCCGGTGGGGTCCAAGGGTGGACCAAAGTTGAAAAGTACCTGAAAGCAGAGGGGACAGAGTCTGGGTCACTCAGCAGTGACCAGGGTGGAACCAGGACGGAACCAGGCAATGTTGGGCGCAATCAGGTGGTTGTCGAGGAGCTTCTCTCCGCTGTCACGTGGGCTCTGGGGCATCTACGACGTCCAGGAGCGGGTCACGATCTGTCCCACGCAGGCTCTCGCCGTCGGCGCTGTCGGCTTCAAGATTGGAGCAAACAACACTTGGCAAAAGCAATCCACGCGAAACCGGGAGATTGCTTCTCACTCGAACCAGGAGGGTCAGAGTGGGGGCTCCTTTTCAGGGGAGCTGGTGCAAATCTGGAGCAACCAGAATCGCAAGTCATATTTCAAGTTTCGTCGGCACAGGGGCCACAAGCCGTCTGGCAAGTGACCGGGCCAACGCGTTGAGCCAAAAGAAGCAGAAGGGCCCCACGCAGCACTCGTCGAGTGTGGAGGGCTGAACTTCGGTGCAAGAGTGGCTCAGGGCTGGGGCTTCTCAAACCCCGGTGTACAGCTTCGAGGGTCACTCGTGGGCTGCACGGTCAGCGTCTCGTGGTCTTTTCAAGATGGCGTGCCCCACGCTTCCGGTCGCCTCCACGGGTCTCAGCTCTGCAGGGACTGTGGATCGGGCTGTGGGAAGGCAGGCAAGCTTGATCTCGTCGATCTCTGTCGCTCGAGTTCCGGCGGGAACTGCAACAAAGCAGACGTCGATGGCTGGATGGTGCCTGTTTGCACAGGGTGGTCACTCCTTGACCACAAGGGAGATTCTTCAGTCTTCTACGTCGAGTAGGATGTCGAAGGGTCCAGAGTTTCGTTTCTTATGTTTCATCAGGATAATCTGAAGTGCATTGGCACTGCTCCCATTCTTATACCAATCTAGGGGGCTGGATTACCTGCTAGGTCCCCTCCTATGGGTGGGAACCAGGAAGTGGGTGGATACACCCCCTTCCTTTGATCCAGGCCGCGCTGGCACGAGGGCTGGAGTGCCCCAGAACCAGTTTGGCCGGATTATGCAAGGGGCAGCCTTGTGCGCCCCAAGCAGTGTCTGGTTTCTTTCAAACCTCCCTGCTACAATCCACTATCTCCTGTCTGGGGGGGTGTAACACCGCCCTGCGACAGGAAACCCTTTGTCCAGGCCCCCTTGGCTGAGTTTCGGTCGGCTGCAGGGGGTCAGACCTGTGTCTGTGGCAGAAGCATGCATTATGTGGATCTGAGGCTCTTTTAAAATTAACCGCATTTCAGTAAAGTAACATGTCTTCTCCCTCTAGAGGTGTGGAATGCTATCCCAGTCGCCAGAACTGGCGAGGGGATAGTATTCCAAATCGTATGACACCTTACACGACATGTTTTGATAAAGCCAAACCAAAGTTGCTATATAACCGCGAGGATTATAATGCACTTAATAGTATATGGTATGGCATTATCCTGAAACAGCTTAGGGAGTTGTTCCAGACAGCTGCAGACAGGCTCAGCTCATGCTAGAGCTCCATCTCACATTAAACCACGCACTCTGCCTCCAGGATTGATGAGGCCTTCCATAGGAGTGGCTCACAGGTTTATATGTGTCCAGATATAGGTTTAGATATAGGTATACTATACCTAAGCAAGAGGTGATTACACCAACTTGCCCCAGCTGAGTGATCAGCCAGTTGTGTCAATTTAAGAACCAGCCAGGGGTGGCAAAAGATATGCTGCAGCCCCTGGTAGGCCTTGGTGGCACCTATGCCCTGAGCACCTATAGTGCATGGTACAGGAGATAACAAGGAGTCCATTTCCAATTGTGGTATGTACCTATAGCACATGTATTAATAATTTAGAGAGAGAACAGCAGGCTGGGGGTCTGATTAGCAAGCCCACAGCCTCAGTAGTCGAAAACCAGTGAAGCAAAAAGCAAAAATTTGGGGTGACCATAGGATAGCAGACCCTACTCTCCTACACAATGCTGCTAGAGTACACCGGGAGGGCGAAAGATCCCGCCTGCTCGTGGTTGGCTTGCCCAACAGGACTCGTTGACTACCCCTACACCCAAGGTCACAACACTTACCGTTGTCACAGTTCTCGCTCAGGCCGACATTCTCCAGGCCTTCTACGATTACTATTCGGCTATATATAGCGCACTGCAAGACTCACAAATGGAGTGTCTGGACAGCTTAGCTGGCTGGCTTGTATCGTGCACCCCCGGTTCCCAGTCTCCACAAAGGCTGCCCTGAACTCGGATTTTATATCTGCAGATGTAAAGTGGCCTTGCCTGAAACAGGTCTCCTGGGTTAGACGGTCTGTGTAGGAGAGTAGGGTCTGCTTCCTATAGTCACCCTCACTTTTGGCTGTGATTTTTTGGTTTTTCGAATTTAGACTGGCTGTGGCCCTGCTAATCAGGACCACAGCCTAGCTGTTCTCTCTCTAACTTATAACCATGTACTTTAGGTGCATACCAGATTGGGTATTGGGTCACCTCTGTGAGTCCCTGTATAGTGTACCATAGGTACCCAGGACATAGGTGCATCCAAGGCCTACCATGGGCTGCAGCATGTATTATGCCACCCATGACTGGCCCTCCAAACTGACACCACAGGTCTGTTCATACAGCCTGGGTAGGGTGGTGTAATCACCCCTTACTTAGATATAGTATCCCTATATCTACATATTTATATATATATATATATAGACACATATACACCTATAAGCCACTCCTATGGTAGGCCTCGACAATCCTGGAGGCAGAGTGCTTGGTTTTATGTGAGAGGGTGCCCTAGCATGAGCTGAGTCCCTCTGCAGCTTTCGGAACCATCTCCTTATAGCTGCTCTATGATATAGCCATACCATATACTCTTAAGTGAATTATAATCCTCGTGGTTAATACTAACTTTGGTTTGGCTTTATCAAAACATGTTGTGTAAGGTGTCAAACGCTTTGGAATACTAACCCCCGCCAGTCCTGGCGGCAGGGGTAGCATTCAACCCTTCTAGAGGGAGAAGACATGTAGTTATTGTGAAACCCGGTTAAAGTTAAACAGAGCCTCAGCATCACAAAATGGACGCTGCTGCCACAGACACAAGCCTGACCTCCTGCTGCTGGACAAAACTCCGGCAGGGGAGGCCTGGACAATAGGTTTCCTGTCAAGGGAGGACCTCCCCAGACAGGCTGTAGTGTATTAGGGCAGGGAGGGCTGCATTCAGCAATGCTTTTCCAGACACTGCCTGGGGCACACAAGGTGCTCTATGCATAGTCCAGTCCAAACCGGTTGCTGGGGCACACAGCCCCAGCTCTGGCACAAAACTGGACAAAGGAAAGGGGGTGTAGCCACCCCCTCTCCTGGTCCACCCATAGGAGGGACCTAGTCAGGTAGTCCAGCCCACAACCTTAGTATAAGTATAGGAGCTGTGTCCCTAGGACTTTAGATTACCCTGGACGAATCTTTGAAAGACATGTCCCGAACCTTCGACGTTCCATTTCGACTGGAAGACATCTCCCTTGTGGTTAAGGAGTGACCACCCTGTGCAAACAGGCACCATCAGCAACTTTGCCGGTCTGCATTTTCGAGGCTCCCGCCAGATCCCGAAGAATCTGCGACACAGGACATGGACTTCCAGACATCTCTGGCCCACATCCACAGCAAAGCTGAGACACGTGGCGGACACGAGAGACGTGGGACTGGAACTCCTGGACATCCTGCATTTTGCTAACTGCTCGACTCCCGAGGTACCCTCGCAGTTGTGCATTGGGGTACGAGACGCCTAGCCCCAAGCACCCTTTGCACTGAAGCCCAGGCCCCCACACTCCACGAGTGTCCCGTGGGCCCCACTTTTGCATTTGAGCTCGACATATCTTCCCGGTTCCTTGCCCGTTGGCTAGTGAGCCCTCTGAAGACTTTCCTTTTCAATAAACTTGCTTTCCTGGCTGCTCCAGGCTTGCTCCAGCTTCCTTCCAAAGGAGAAGCGCCACAGACCTACCTTGCTGGTCTGCAACAGAGCCAATCTCGACATCCTGCATGGGTTGCGGTTGCCAAGGCTTGTTGCATCCAATACAGATATCCCTGGAAATCCCTGACCCAGTCCTGAGGCGGATGCCGGGTGCTGGAGGAACGAAATACCTTTGCTAAACTCTTGTATTTTTAACTTGTGTGGTGTCACTCGACCTGTAATTATTGTGTTATTTTAAAAACTATTACCTGCCAAACAGCAATTCCTCATCTAGCACACAGCCGATGTAAACACTGTCGCGCTATTCTCTTTGTTGAGCGGCCGCCATCAGACCAGGCGTGCTCACCGACCACGCCCACTATAGGCCACGCCCCCCCACCCGCCTACTTAAACACTGATTACTAGCGTTCGGCAGAAATCCCTGACCCAGTCCTGAGGCGGATGCCGGGTGCTGGAGGAACGAAATACCTTTGCTAAACTCTTGTATTTTTAACTTTTGTGTGGTGTCACTCGACCTGTAATTATTGTGTTATTTTAAAAACTATTACCTGCCAAACAGCAATTCCTCATCTAGCACACAGCCGATGTAAACGCTGTCGCGCTATTCTCTTTGTTGAGCGGCCGCCATCAGACCAGGCGTGCTCGCCGACCACGCCCACTATAGGGCACGCCCCCCACGCTAGAAATGTGCATGCACAAGAAGCGCAGCGGACGAGCGCAGCGGGAGCGCCGTTTGCGCGCCGAAGGCGCGCCCAAGGCAAGCCCGTCTGCGCCCGTCTGCGCCAAGACCGCGACAGGCGCAGGAAACTCTGCCCAAACCTTACCATGCATCAGGTACCTTCCTAGCAACCTTCACCTATTACGGGGTACCAACTATTGCTCCTGCAAACTCGACTTATTTAACCTCTCTGGCTCGTTCAGCTGCAAGAATTGCCGCTGGCCCTCCACCGAAAACCCAGCCCATGTACTCACTCCCCTATCCCCTCCCAGTGGCTCCCCGCCGCCCTTTAAAGGTGGCCTGATCAATGCCCGCTCTATGTGTAAGCATAGCCAAGACATACACGACCTCATCCTTGACTCTGACCTGGACTGTCTCATGATAACTGAAACCTGGCTAACGGAAGACAGCAATCCGGATATAGCCATTGCCCTCCCCCAAGGTTTTTCCCTCTTCAGACAAGACAGACTGAAAGGGAGAGGCGGAGGAGTTGCCATTATACTGAAAAATACTTTTACTTGTCACACGTTCAATTTAGACCCCCTAAAAGACACAGAAGGCCTAGGCTTCTCTATTAAAATCAGCGAATCCTCCTCCTTCTCAGGGAGTCTGATCTACCGCCCACCTGGTAATGCTTCCAAGTTCCTAGACTCATTGTGCGACTCTCTGGGTCACTTTTTACTCAGATATCCACATTTCACCCTTCTCGGGGATCTCAACCTTCACCTTGAATCCAAATCTGACTCTCAAACCAACAACTTTCTTCAGACCCTCGAAATATTCAACCTCCAGCAAAGTATCCTACTGCCTACTCATTCGCTAGGTCATACCCTCGACGGCGTCTGTACCAATTTCCCCTCCCTAACCACCCTACCTCCTGTGCCCCAAATATGGACAGATCATAGCTTGATCCCGTTCCATATCAAAAACGTACGTCCACTAACCTTCAGTAAAACGAACCCTCACCGTGACAACCCCGTCAACTGGAAAAAGGTTCAAGAAAATCTTACTCTTAACCCCATCCTCCAATCGCAGTCCCCCACTCTATCTGGTAACATCGAACTGGACGTTAACCTTTTTCATAACTGGATTTCACAAGAAATCAGAACTCGGAACCCCTCCAAACGCCCCTGCACAACTCATAAACAAACTAAAAACAACTCCCCTTGGTTCACCCCTGATCTCGCTACTTCTCATCTACTGTGCAGAAAAGCAGAACGAAAATGGCGCAGAACATATGACAATAACGATCGTCTTTTACATCCAACAAAGGAAAAATTACCTCTCCAACATTAAATCTGCCCCAAAAAATTTCTACGTCAACGCCATCAAAGAGTCCAGTCAAAAACAAAAAACATTGTTCTCAATAGTAAAATCGTTCACCCAGCCCAAAGCACTGCAACCCGAAATCCCCCCATCCCAAGACCTTTGCGACAAAATATCAGACTACTTTGAGGACAAAATTGTCTCCATCCAAAGAAATTTCCCCCTTTCACAAACAACTCCTGGTGTTCCTATCCACTCTCAACTGGATTCCCTAGCAGGTAGCCTTAAGAACTTTTCCCCTGTCACCCTGGCTCAAACCAGAGAAGTTATCCTGGCGTGCAAGTCTGGCTCTCCGTCTGACCCCTGTCCTCCCAAAATCCTCCACCAACTCATCGACGTGGTGAACCCTATCATCAACGCTATAGTCAACTCGTCGCTTCGCACCGGATCTGTCCCCCGCCTGTGGAAAAAGGGTACAGTCAAACCCCTCATGAAAAAGATCAACAAATCCCCGTCGGACCTGACCAACCTTCGGCCGATTTCACTTCTCCCGGCTCTGGGAAAAATAACCGAACAGATGGTATACAGAGAACTCAAATGTTATCTGGAAACTCATAATATACTCAATCCACAACAATCTGGTTTTCGCCCCAATCACTCAACTGAAACAGCTCTGATGGAACTGTCAGACACAATCAAGACGTTACAAGATCAGAGGAAGAACGCAATTCTCATTCTTCTCGACCTCACTGCGGCGTTCGATACCATCTCCCACTCCATCCTAATCAGCAGATTGATGAACATAGGAATTTCAGAAACCGCCCTCTCCTGGATAAAATCATTTCTTACCGACAGGTCCCAAACTGTCGCCCTTGGCCCCTTCCACTCCAAAGAAAAGAAGGTTTCCTCCGGGGTTCCTCAGGGGTCCATATTAAGTCCCCTTCTTTTTAATATCTACCTTACTCCACTCATTTCCCTGATTGAATCATTCGGCATACCGGTAACATCGTATGCCGATGATACACAACTCATTGTACCCCTAGAGGATAATTCAACCAATGCTGAGCTCAACCTCAAAAATTGCTTGACTGCAGTCTTCCAATGGATGGACACTAACCATCTCAAATGTAACTCCAACAAAACGGAGATCCTCCCTATCGGAAAGAACACCTCCTTCTGCCCAGCCCTCTGGTGGCCGGATGACTCAGCTGCACCTCCCCAGACTGTAACAACAGCTAGGAATCTCGGCGTCCTATTCGACTCAGATCTATCATTCGACCAACATGCTAGGACTGTAGCTGGTCGATGTTTTGGAATAATAAAATCGCACATTTTTTTTTTCTACTTTCTTCCACTTGACGCCAGAAAAACAGTAACAGTAGCCCTCATTATCTCACGCTTAGATTACTGTAACGGTCTCCTTGCGGGGGCGAAAAAGACCACTCTGACCAAGCTTCAAAGTGTTCTTCACACGGCCGCACGACTGGTCCTAAAGCTGCCCCGAAAATCATCTATCTCCGCAGCTCTAAGATCCTTGCATTGGCTCCCCCTCCAAAAAAGAATACTTTTTAAAATAGTGATTGTTGCCTTTCGAGCCTTTAACAAATCTGGTCCAAAATATCTCATCAGGCGCTTCCCCCACTACAACCCTAGTCGATCCCTCCGTTCGTCCCAGGACAACCTCATCCTCCCCTCTAGGTACAACTTGAAGACTAAGGGTGGTAAAACCCTAAGCTTCCTGGCCACCAAAGCCTGGAACAACTTGCCCAAAAATCTGAGACAACAAACTCTTGAAAAACCTTTCAGAAAACTTCTAAAGACTTGGATCTTTAACCTTCCCGATAACTACACTAAAGCAGCCATCTAAACTCGTACTGCTACTATGACTGGTCCACCAGGAATTTCAGTGCCAAGATGCTCCTTCCGGAGCGAACGCTGCGCTTTATAAATACCCCCACCAATAACCAATAACCAATACCAACACTGCAGTCAACTAGATCCGTTGTGGGACAGCTCAATCCAGCGCCTGGTCATTGTTGATGCCTCCTGGACCTCGTGGCTGAAGCGACAAAATCACCTTCTTCACCTAAAATCACCCAACATCGCCTTGTTCCTTCCTGGTACCTTCATGGTCACTGGCTAGTGACCCAGACTCTGTCCCCATTGCTTTCAGGTTCTTCAGATCTTCGATCCACCCATGGATCCACCCGGACACTTTTCCTCTGGTCGCCTGCAGCACTTCTTTGCAGCTCTCCATTGAAAATGACGACGAAACCCGACACGAAAATGCACCTATGCACCTGGCTTCCCTGGGTGAGGTAACACGAGTACTCCGGTGCTCCCGTGGGTCTTGACTCTCAAAGTGTCCTAGTTTAAAAGGGCTCCATCCTAGTTCATCCGGAAGTGTCCTTAAATTGTAACTTTGTAACTTCTTCGTTTCCCATAGAAAGTCAATGGTAACCCGCGGCTGAGTTTAGACACTGAACGTGTCTCCCGTGGGCCTCCTACTTCCTAACCTTTGGTTGTTTAGAGTAGCCCCAGCGATTCCACAGGCCCCAGGCCTGCTTTCTACTCCTCACGTGGTTCTTATACCACTAATTTAGTATATGGTTTGTGAGGCCCCTAGGGCATAAGGAGTAGTTTCTTACCTGTAACTCCAGTTCTGTAGTAGGGGTATCTGTTATAGTCATAATCTAGTGAATAGTCCCGCTCATGTGCGGGGACCCCGGAACAATTAAAAATAATCTCTTAAGCTGTCTTCTTTGCAGTCCTGCATAGACACTTAAGAGAAAATTAAAGACAAATAATGCAGCCTATACATGCAAGGCTACACTGTCCAGTACTTCAACTAGAAATGCAAAGGATATTCCACCAATATCACAATTAAACCTGTCTGCCAGGTTTCACAATGGAAAACACTTCCCCCCTTCACCAAATCCTTGGAATGATAAGAGAGGAAGGACAGAACAGACAAGCCCCCCATAGGCTGCCATTATGTGGCTTAAAAAGGGATACCGTGTCTTTAAGAAAACTTTCCAGAACTCTCCTGGTATCCCAGAATGCACAGCAACTCCCTCCACTTTCAGTTCTTTTTGGACGTGTATACAGCTAGACCTGTAGCATTCATCATTTTATCCTTTTCTCCACCGGGGAGGAGAGCGGGTGCTTATGACTATAACAGAGATACCCCTACTACAGAACTGGAGTTCCAGGTAAGAAACTACTCCTTCTGTAGTAGGGGATCTCTGTGTATAGTCATAATCTAGTGAATAGAATGGCAAGCCCATCCAAAAAACAACCTGGCAGTGGAGAAAAATAAGGCAACACCACTACTGTGCAAACAGATTTCTCAATGAAGCCTGCCAAACCTGAGCATCTGTCCTGGCATCAGAATCCAGACAGTAATGCTTAGCAAATGTATGGACCGACTTCCAAGTGGCAGCCTTGCAGATCTCTGCAATGGGAACGTTACAAAGCAAAGCTGTCGTAGCCGTTTGCCCCTGGTGGAATGAGCCTTAGGCTTACCTCCTAAGGTCTTATTCGCTTTCTGATAACAGAGCTGGATACAAGACACAATCCACCTAGATATGGTCTGTTTCGAAGTAGCCAGACCAGTCCTAACCGACCCATAGTTGACAAACAATTGGTCGGATCTGCTAATGTCTTTCATTTTATCCAGATAGAATTTCAACTCGCCTTCTGACATCCTGGGAATGAAGAGAACTTTCTGCTGGAGTGGAATGATTCTGTAAAAAGGTTTGTAAAGTTATAACCTGATTAACATGAAAATCAGAAATCACCGTGGGAAGGAACTTAGGGTGAGTACGCATAACAACCTTAGCAGCATGAAATACAGTATAAGGTTCTTGGCAACACAATGCCTGAATCTCACTCACCCTGCGGGCCGATGTAATGGCCACGAGGAACGCCGCCTTCCAAGACAGGTGCTGCAGTGAAGCCTTGCGAATAGGCACGAAAGGTTCCTTCATCAGCCTGGACAGCACCACACTCAGTTCCCATGCAGGCGAAGGAAGCCGTACAGGAGGGAACATCTTCTTCAACCCTTCCAAAAAATCCTTAATCACAGGAATCTGGAAGAAGGACGTCTGTGAAGGGCATTTTCTGTACGAAGTCAACCCCGCCAGATGAACTTTAATGGAATGGAAACTAAGTCCAGACTGAGCTAAATGCAGAAGGTATGGAAGGATGACATCTTCCTTGCAGGTCGTCGGATCATAGTTCTTAGACATGCACCAGATGCAGAATCTCTTGCATTTGTAAGCATAAGAGGTCCTAGTACATGGCCTCTTAGCCTCCTTCAATATGTCAATGCAATCCTCAGGAAGATTCAAGTGGCCATATTGCACTATCTCAGGAGCCATGCCGCCAAACTCAACGATGAGAGGTTGGGGTGCACCATCTGTCCCCCGAACTTCGGGAGAAGGTCCGGCCTGCACGGCAGTCGCATATGAGGAAGGAGAGACCGGTGCAGCAGGTCCGTGAACCACCACTGTCTGGGCCATTCCGGAGCAATGAGGACTATCCGCGCCCTGGACTGGGACAGCTTGATGAGCACCGCCGGAATCAGGGGAATGGGTGGAAAAGCGTACAGAAAGCTGTTCGACCAGTTGATCCATAACGCATTCCCCAGAATCCCCTGCTAATAATACCTGGATGCGAAGTCTCGGCATTTCCTGTTTTCGGCGGTGGCGAACAGATCTACGTCTGGAGTGCCCCACCTGGCGAAGACGTCTTCGAGTACTTCGTCGTTTATGACCCACTCGTGGCTTTCCTGAATCAATCTGCTGAGGGCGTCCGCCTGACCATTCTGCACACCTGGCATATGGGTGGCCGTTATCGTCAATCCTCTGGCTAGCAGCCAGTGCCAGATCGCCTGCACTTCCTGTGACAGCGTGCGCGATCTCGATCCCCCTTGCTTGTTCAGATAATACATTGTGGCCGTATTGTCCGTCTGTACAAGCAGCGAGTTGGTCTGGAAGGACAGATGAAAGGCCTTCAGTGCCAAGTGAACAACCCCCTTGAGGAGGTTCTCTGCCGAACACCACCATCTCAGGGACTGCTGAGCATGCAAAGACAACCGTATCCTGTCGTCCCAGGTCCCTCGTCTCTGGTCCCACTGATCCTCCAGACATTCCTGCAGCGGCCTCATGTGCACGTGTGCATGCGGAGTGAGGAAGATACAAGAGGCCATCGACCCCAGTAGAGAAGACACCGTCCTCACTGTTGTAGATCGAGCAGTCGTGAGAGTCTGAGCCTTCCGAAGGATCGATAAGCGTCTCTCCTCCGAAGGAGACACGCTTGCTGACATCGTATCGATCGATGCCCCCAGGTATTGTAGGCACTGGACACGAGTCGGGACTGATGTGCAAACCCAGCTGGCTCAACAGAGTGGCCGTCCTGTTGAAGTGCAGTTGTGCTTCCTGGAAGGTTGAGGCTTTGATCAGCCAATCGTCAGGTATGGGTAGACAAACACCTTGTTCTTTCTCAGGTGTGCCGCCACCACTGCCATGCACTTTGAAAAAGTCTTGGAGCAGACTTCAGTCCAAACGGCAGTACGGTGTACGGATAGTGATTGGTGCCGACCAAGAATCGCTGGAACTTCCGGTGTTTGTGTGATGGGCACATGGAAGTACGCATCCTGCAGGTCTATCGCGCAGAGCCAGTCTCCCCTTTGCAGCTGAGGGTAAATCTGGTGCAAAGATAGCATGCGGAACTTCTCCCTGCGAATCCATTTGTTTGCTTGTCTTAAATCCAGAATGGGCCTGAACTCGTTCTTGTCTTTCTTGCGCACCAGAAAGAAGCGTGAGTAAAGACCCTTTCCCCTTTGAGACATAGGGATGTCTTCTATCGCCCTTTTCCTTAACAGGGTATCGGCCTCTGCCTGGAGCTCGCGTAGTTGGTACTGCAAGCAAACCGGTGGAATCGCTGGAGGCGGGCTGATGAAACGAAGACTGTATCCATTGCAAACAATATTCAGCACCCACTTGTCCTGAGTAATTTTTCTCCACTCTGCCAGGTAATGTTGGATGCTTCCCCCCACCGGAGCGGATAACAGACGAGGGGGAAGTAGCACCTCAGGGCTTAGACCCGGCCGGGCCCTTATTCGCTGCGGAGGACTGTTGTCCACCTCTGCCCCTCTGGCGCTTCTGGAACGGTCGCCGCTGGTATTGCTGCTGCTGCTGTTGCTGCTGTCCAGCCTGCCAACCCTGTCCTCTGCCCTGTGCCCTGTACCGCCTTTGGAACGGGCGGTAGGTCTTCCTTTGCTCCTTCGGCTTCTCTAACCCGACAGCCGTCAGGGTCTAAGCCTCCGCCTTCATGCGGGCCATCTCCTCATCCGCATGTGTGCCGAACAGGGTCGCTCCAGAAAAGGGCAGATTGGCAACCCTCTGTTGAGCTTTGGGCTTCAGCAAAGTTAGACGCAGCCAAGCGTGTCGGCGCAAGTTAATACCGTGGCAGTACCCGTGGGCTGCCAACAGCGAGGAATCTGCTGCGGAGCTGATTATCTGGTTAGAGACCATCATCCCCTCCGTGATGATCTCCTGAAAGTCCTCTCTGCGTTCCCTGGGAAGATGTTCTACGAACTGCTGCAGGGACTCCCACAATGCTCTATCGTACCGCCCCAACACGCCAAGGCACTGGCGGCCTTCATGGACGTGGAGGCCGTACCACATAGTCTCCTGCCCGCTGAGTCCATTAATCGACTCTCCTTGTCAGGAGGCACCGTCGATGATGGCGCGGTGGAATGTTGTTTCCTTGCTGCCATCACTATCACTGAGTCCGGTACAGGATCCACACGCAGAAAAGCAGGGTCCGACTCAGGGGCCTTGTACTTCTTTTGTAGCCTTGACGGTGCAGACTTCGTAGAGGCAGGCGTAAGGAAGAGGTCCTTGGCTGGTTCTTCTAGCCCTGGCACCAAAGGTAGTAGAGGACGAGACAGCTGCTTTTTATGTAGGGTCTCGAATATAACTAAGGTTGAGGGCGTAGGAACCGTCAGCGTGATGCTCAGTTTTGCCGCTCCTCGCAACAAGACCTCCTGAAAGGAGGCAATGTCGTCCACCGGAGACACCCTCGTCCTAGGGGAATCCGAAAGCGTTGGGGAATAGTCCCTGGCACTAGATGACTCTGTGCGGCGGGACCTGGACCTATCTCTCCTGTGACGTCGTCTGGATCTAGTAGACGACCGACTATCATCTCTGGACCTGCTCCGTCCGGAGCGGGACCTCGGTCTCCTTGGTCTTGGCCGATCCACTGGCCGTACAGGCACGGGTTGTGAAGGCTGAGAAGGCAGCCTAGGCCTTGGAGGGCCTGAGGGTGGCATAGGTCTATATAATGAGTAAGACCTCGGAGGAGGAGGTGGAGGAGGAGGAGTTGGAGTCCTCGGAGGAGGTGTAGGTGTGCTCCGAGGCGGAGGAGGTGTAGGTATCCTCGGGGGAAGGCCCCTAGGTAACGGAGGAGGCGGTGTTTCCGTGCCTAGAGGGTGAGTAGACTTGTGAGTACCAGACTGTTCCACCCTCTTACTCTTTGGCTTCCGTACCCTTGAAGGGGACCTTGAGGCCGACCGCTTCCTTGACGAGCAACGGTGCCGCCGCGACCGTGAGCTCGTGGTCGAAGAAGAAAGGCTGATTACAGAGCCTTGGGACTCTGTCCTGGCCTTAGATTGTCTTCGGGACCTGGACTCTCTTCCTCTTGACTCCAATCTGTTTCTCGACGTCGAACGCGCCAACGCCGACCTCTTCGACGTCGAAGATCTCTTTCTCGACGTCGATGAACGCCTCCTCGACGACGAATGCCGAGTCGACGACGACCGGCGGTGTCGCCTCGACGGCGAGCGCCGGTGTCTGCTAGACCCCTCTTGACGTCGGTTGTACCTTGATGACGAAGTTGTCTTCGACGTCGAGCTCGTCGGAGGTTTTGGTGTCAATCCCCTCGACGTCGAACGACGACGCCGCTTCGACCCAGAGCCCTGGGGAGACGGGGAACACACCGTGGTCATGCCTCTCGACGCCAACGTCGAGGCCATCGACGTCGACGAACAATGTCGTGTTCTGGCCTTTTCTTTACTGGGGAGCCCCCCAGAGGCCTCAGCACGGGCAGAGGAAGGAGCCCCTTCATGCCCAGACCCACCTTGGTCACGCTGTCTTTGCTTCTCCAATCCTTGAAGCCGAGTCTTCTCCCTGTCCCTCAGGGTCCTGTTGGAGAACGGTTGGCAGATCTCGCAATCCTATGGGACTTGAGAAGGGGGCAGACAATGAATGCACACCCTGTGCCTGTCTGATTTGGCCTTCTTTCCAGCACACTCTGGACACCTATCAAATAGGGATGGCATATTTGATAAAAAGAGTGGCTAAACTTACTAGAAAAACACCAGCAAGAGCAGAAAGGGCCAAAGGACGTCGAGTGAAAACACTCTGAACACTTTTAAAAGTGCAAAAAGATTAGAATAACACCCAAAAAGGGAGAGCTCAATGCTCCAGGCTCCTGCTAGCAGGAGCTGGAAAAAAGAACTGAAAGTGGAGGGAGTTGCTGTGCATTCTGGGATACCAGGAGAGTTCTGGAAAGTTTTCTGAAAGGTACGGTATCCCTTTTTAAGCCACATGATGGCAGCCTATGGGGGCTTGTCTGTCCTGTCCTTCCTCTCTATCATTCCAAGGATTTGGTGAAGGGGGAAGTGTTTTCCATGGTGAAACCTGGCAGACAGGTTTAAATGTGATATTGGTGGAATATCCTTTGCATTTCTAGTTGAAGTACTGGACAGTGTAGCCTTGCATGTATAGGCTGCATTATTTGTTTTTAATTTTCTCTTAAGTGTCTATGCAAGACTGCAAAGAAGACAGCTTAAGAGATTATTTTTGATTGCTCCGGGGTCCCCGCACATGAGCGGGACTATTCACTAGATTATGACTATACACAGAGATTCCCTACTACAGAACTGTATTTGTGCAACTTATCGTATGCTAATTCAGAATCTTGTAATGTACTTTGACCTCTGACCTCATAAAGAGTGCAGAGGGGTTGTGTTTAGAATAAATACATATATATTTGATATATACCACCTTGTGTGGTGTCCTTTCATTTGGTATTCAAGGGATTATAATTGGTAAAGCAACTCGGTTCACATGCTCTCTGAAGTCTTAGCCTGTTGACTGCTGGTCCATGCTACCACTAGGATAGCTTTCTATAAGGTTGACTTTACAACCTCCATCTATAAGGGTTGATTAGACTGGTGCAAGGTGCCCACTAGAACTAGTGGACATCATATGCCAGGCTAACTTCTCACAGTCTGCTCTTGGAATATTATCACACTTTGTCATCCTTCTTATTGCCCAGGTTGGCTGCAATATACAGATCGGCACTGAGTGGTGGCGAGCTCCCTCACTCCCTCCACGAGTCCCTTCTGTTCTCCATCACAAAACCAGACAAGGGCCCCATTGAATTAGTCTTGTGCAGACCCATTGCTATACTGGGGCTGACCACAAGATCTTAGGCAATATTCTAGCCACCCGCTAGGCCCTAATCCTCCTGGGATTAGTACACTCTGATCAGAACAGCTTTGTCTTGGGCCGAAGCACCCCTCAGAATATCCCTCGCCTCTTATGGGCAAGATCAAATAAAAGGATGATTCCCACGGGTGGCAGGCGTTATCCTAGACTTGGAAAAGGAGGTCAACACCCCGTCCTGGCGCTACTTGTTTGTTGTACTTGCTTTCCTGGGGGTGGGACCTAAACTCCTAGCCTGCACTAAGCCACTGTATACTAGCCCAGTGTCTCAAATCCGCCTGGATCACTTCATCTCAGCCCCTTTTTCAGTATACCGAGGGATACGTCAGGGTTGCCCGCTAATCCCTCCTATTACTTGTGCTCTTTATGAAGTCACTGGCCATGTGACTGCGAAAGGAGTGCCTGAGGTGGGGCACCCCCTTAGCGGACAGGACTCATGCAGTGCCTCTGTACGCAGACGATTTACTACTTCATGTTCTCAACATTACGGCAGATCTAACACCCATTCAGGATACCGTGGCTGGGCTCCGAGTCAATTGGGCAAAGTCGGTCATCTATCCACTTTACCCCGGGCAAATACCTAGGGAGGTGCACTTTGGCGCAACCCGGTTTAACTAGAAGGGACAGGCGCCCCGATACTTGAGAGTCAGTTTATATTATTCTACCCTAAATCCATATGAGGGAAACCTCTGCAGGGTCTTATCAGATATCCGATCCGAAATACAATTCTAGCAAACTCTCCCCCTGTTCCCCAAAGGCAGGATTGCTCTAGCAAAAATGGTGGCTCTGCCGCGCCCCCTTTACCACTTTGCGAACCTCCCAGTTATCCCTGCCCATTCCTTTAAGGAATTAGACCCACTTCTCCGCACACTCGTTTGAGGGTCTGGCCGCTGACGTTTGGACCTGCCTAAATTGCAGCTACCAGTTGACTGAGGGAGCCTCGGAACTCCATCTTTTGAGGCATACTTCGTGGCAGCTCAGTTGCAATGGTTGTTTCTTTGGACCACTGGGCGCTACCTCGGCGAAGCCTCCAGAGGCAGGACCTTTACCGATACCTGTTCTCCGGCGATTACTCCACCCGGGTACACAACCTGCCTCTACCTGGCCCTAGTGTCTAGTGACAGTAACAATAGTCTGGATGATGAGGATACATCACCTCATGGATGGTTCCGCTCTATACCTCTAACCTGCCCATTGTTGGCCTACCCCATGGTTGAGACTATTACACCACATGGTCACAGCGGGTCCGAACTGAATTAACTCCTTGAGGTGGGGGACCAATTTGCAGAGGGCGATCTTTTCCCTTTTGGCCAATTGGCTGAGAAGAGAGGACTTCCGTCGGGACGGTTTCTCCCTTGTAGGCAACATGTGGCGCCCTATGAGATCTTCCAGGTGGGAAAAGTGACACGTACTCAATTCTTCAGACAATGGGGCCAGGTCGCCACCTTATCATCTAGTTCTACAATGCCATTCAGGGGCTAACGGCTACCGTACTCCGCCACAAATGGGAGGATGAGTTTGGAAGGGCACTGTATGATAAGGAATAGAAATGAGTGCTTGAATCTCCAAAGAAGGCCTCCGGCAATTCACGGTTTAGGAACATACAGTTTTTCATACTACAGAGAGCCTACCTCATACCCGCACAACTGCATAATTTCTTCCCGAAAACACTATGTGTGTGCCCCCGCTGTCAAGCTACTGACATCGCACTTATGCTTATTTTGCGGTCGTGCCTGGTCCTTCAGGATTATTGCCACATCATACATGCAGCGCTGCGGGAGGTCACAGGACTACAAGATATAACCACATGGGAAGCATGTTCCCTCAGCATCTTCAAAAGGAACAAACAGCAGAAAACTGCACGGCCAGCTCGCAGCTCTTGCATTATTACTGGCCAAGAGTACTAGTACACTCCACTGGTACTCACCAGCGCCCCCTCCGACAGAGGCATGGAGAGGCATGTTCCGTAAATGGGGCACTGCGGATGAAGATGCCCTTCGCTATGACGAGGTACATTGAATCCGCCAAAGGCCTATCTCCCCGCAGTGGACCGCTCTTCTCCATGCACATTTCCGACAGCTGTAACTCCATGAACCGCCCGGACATGGTATCTGAAATTCATCCTCCTGAGCCCCCTGCGCGAGCGCACTTCCCCCGTAATACACCTGTCAATTTGTCGCCCGCCCGTTCTTAGTACCAATCAAACCACCAATGCAGACATGTTCTGATACGTCCTTCCCCCCCACCCACCTGCTTACTCACCGTTCATTTTCCCCCTCACGACATCAACCACATCTGAGACAGACTTTAGGCACCAACCTCCAGGTTACAAAATGACTTGATGTGTTACAGACTATTATGAATATAACTGTATGCTGCCTATCTTTTCTTTTGTTATTCCCATTGATGGGTCATGCTCTGTCATTTGTGCATGTAGAACGAGGACAGAAGCGTCAATAAATGGCCTCAAGAAATGTAATGGAGGGGGCGTGGCCAAGATGGCGGCTTGAGAGGACGTGGATCGCAAGGCTCCCCGGCCCTGTGCCCCTATAGCACGTTTCTCTGGCTGCCACCCTCTTGAATTCCTGCCCAGACCCAGCGCAAACCAACCCTGCTCACCTGGGGGATTGCCGGCCGGGTCTCTCTGAGCCGACGGCCGCTAGCGTCCCGCTTCTTCCGCCGCTGACGCGGCCTGTGTGCCGGCGACGAAGGTTAGAGCCCTTCCGCCGCACAACCACCCCTCAGCGGCTGCGGACGTTGGCTGGAGACCCTACAAGTGAGTGGCGGGACACGGAGAGGCGATCTGAGCGCCCAGCAGCGGATGGCCGGGAGGGTCAGTGCGCCCAGCCTCCTCCGGGCATAACGTGCTCAGCCGGCAGCCGGCCGACTGCTCCGGGCCCCGGCGTGTGCCTCCAGGCGACCGCCCGTGCCTTCTCTGGGCGGGCCTGCAGGGGCTCGGACTGCGCGGAGCACTGATCACCGGCCCCGCGCACCTCACTGGTCTTTCCCCGCCTCATCGGCTGCCTCCTGGGGAAGCGCGCCGGGGTCGGCGGCTCCGCCCCCTCGGGGCCTTGGGCACTCTGGTGGAGACCTTCCGAACAATTTAGGCCCCGGCGCGGGCCTACCGGGCGGTGACGCAGGACCAATCCCGCCGCCCCCACGGAGACACACCCGGGGCGGGGCACCGGTGGCCCGCTCCCACAACTCACCGGAATTCCCCTCGCACCTCCGGCCTCCAACGGGGGGTACCCAACTGCGCTGAGGCCTGCTCACCCCGGCCCTTCCGATTGCCGCGGGCCCCGCTGGGGGCCTCTGACCACTCTGCGCCCCGGTGTGGGCCTACTGGGCGGCCGGAGAGATTACCGCCCATCGCGTCACCCACAGTGGACGTCGCACGAGGCGACGGCAGCCCGCCACCGGGCGCGCCCCGGAGCCTCCCCACCCCCTTGCCTGCCGGCGGAGAGAGCACCGGCGACGCGGGACTCCACCCAGCTGCATCTCCCCGCATTGGAAACGGTCTCCTGGACAGGAGGCACAAGGTGAGCTGCGCCCTGCGCCCTGGACTACCGAGCACTCTCCCCCCCCCGGTCCCTGCACTCCCTGTTGGGTGACCCCCGGCCATTGACTCCAGCCTCCTGCCGGTTGCCTGCCACCTACCATCCACCGGGGTCCTCCACTCCGCCGCTGGGGCCGTCTGTGGACCTCTCCGCGACGTCCAGACTGTGAGATCTTCCTCCTGCTGCTACCAGGGCACTGCTCTTCGGCCTGGCGCCCGGGCGCTCTTCCTGGGTCCGCGTTGCTCTTCCTCCACCAAGCACAACTTCTCTCGGCGTAGCGCGTTGGCCCCAGCCCGAATAGCCTGGTCACCTCAGCCATCGCTACCTTACTAGCCACAGCGCACTCCGAGCGCCGCCTTCGCAGCTCCCCACGAAGGACTCTTACTCTAGACCGCCGCCCCTGGCACAGCCTGCGGATCCTCCTCCTGGGACGCCGAACCTGACCCTTCGCATTGGCCCCGGGCCGGCACTACATCGCCCGCTGCCCCTCACGATTGGCCTCGCCTCCGCGGCTGGGTGATCACTCCACAGCCCCCGACGACACCCGTCGGCTGGACCCCTCACCCGGTCCTGGACATCATGACGCACTCTCTTCGCAAGGGGACCCGGAACGTTGTGGAACTCATGCAAAAAGCAGCATCGAAAGGGGACAAGGCCCAACCACAGTCGTCCCCGAAACCCCCCGCGAGCCCTCAGGCGCCGGACGACGACTCCGCTCCAATCACTAAAGCCTTCCTGGCCTCCCTCTTCAACACATTGCGAGAAGACTTTCAGACTCTGAAACAGGACTTGGCAGGGGAGCAACGTGAACTCCGGCGTGACATTGATGGCCTGGGGGAACGGGTTGCCTCTCTGGAGGATGCTGATCAATCCCGCAGTGGGGAGGTGGAGAGACTCCAGCAGGAAATCCTGCGACTTCAGGGTCAGCAGGTGGATTTACAATCGCACTCCGAAGACTTGGAAAACCGCTCCAGGCGGAATAACATACTGGTCAGGGGTGTTCCGTTGAAGGCTGAGAAGGACAATGTGACCAACTACCTCCAAGACCTATTCAGAGACATCCTGGGTGAGCCGAGCGACTTTGAAATCCGTATTGACAGGGCTCACAGGGTAGGCATGGCACGCAGAGCACCTGCACCACCTCCGGACATTCTGGCGTTCCTCCCGGACTTTCCTCTGAAGGAACGCATCCTTCGAGAAGCCAGGAAAGCACAACCCATCAGATTTCGAGATGACCCTGTAGCTCTTTTTCAAGATCTCTCTAACATCACCCTACAAAAGCGCAAATCTTTCCGGCCCGCAACAAACTTCCTGCGAGATGCCGGGATACCCTACTCCTGGGGTCACCCGTTCCGTCTGATCTTTAAATGGAACGGCTCCCTTCACCAGCTCAGATCGCTCCGTGACACCTGTTCCCTACTGGGGATCGACGCGCCGGAAGGCTCAACCTCCAGAGACGCCTCCCCGTCCCGGTCGCAGGAGGACCCATCTCGCCCTACAAGAGACGGCTGGCAGACGGTCCGCAGGAGGAGAATGCCGAGACCTATCCCGAAACCGGACCCGATCACAGTCGCCCAGGAACGTGAAGCGGCAGTACAGGAAGTGGCAGATAACACAGCACCCGATCTGTAGAACATTGACCTTTTTGGGGGTGTTCTTTCACTCGCACATGGCTTAACTGGGGATTGGGCCGGGGAGCCGCCAATTGAGCTCCAGCCATGGTACCCCTCTCATTGACTTTCTACGGACCTGTGCCCTGCACGACTAGGCCCGAGACTTTTACCAGTTTCTGTTGGGGCGATTGTTCTGGAAGGGGGCAGGGGGGTTTGGGGGATGGGGGTTCAGTACTTGTGGGGGTTTGGGCAGGTCCACTCTGTTGGGGTTAGGGTGGCCTCGGGGGGGAGGGAGCTGTTGGGGGGGACCAGTACGCCATGGGACCTTTACGCACACCAGGGATTGCCTACGTTTTCCATCGCTGTGCAGCGTCTTGCACTACTAAGCCTGTTAGCCCCCACGTGCCTTAGTGATGGCTGATACACTTAAAATCCTGTCTCTTAACGTCAAGGGCCTCAACAACCGATCAAGCGCAGGGCTATCATCTCCTACCTAGAGAACTCTGAAGCCGACGTCTGCCTGCTGCAAGAAACCCACCTCTTGGCTAAGGACTGGCACCGGCTGCGCTCCCGCGCTTTCCCACAGCAATTCTTCTCCTCTCTCCCATCAAAGAAAGCTGGGGTGGCTATACTCATATCACGGCGCTTCAAGGGCAAGGTAGGGGCCAAAACAGGGGAAATTAAAGGACGCCTTCTAGCCCATACTTTCCAAATAGGCCATACTACATACGCGATAGGCTCCATCTACTCCCCCAATACAGGTCAGGAACCCTTCTTGCTATCCGCAATCTCAGAAACGCTTCAAGCACCTCACACCCACATGCTCCTAGGGGGGGACCTCAACCTCGTCATGGATACCGACAAGGATAGATCGGGGCACCGTTATGGAGACACCGGGGCAATTTCGCAAAAGGGCATTACTTGGCTGCATGACAGAGACATCTCGGACCTTTGGAGGCACACGCACCCGCTCACAACGCAGTACACATTTTACTCCCACGTACACCACACTTACGCGCGCATAGACCACTTCCTGGGCTCATCGGGCCTCATTCCCCACATCGCCACAGTGTCAATTGTCCCGGCAGCCCTCTCCGACCATAAGGCAGTGGAACGGACACTCAGTGTGCCCCGGTCGCCACGCACTCCGGGGTCGTGGAGGCTTAACGAAACCCTCTTACAGAAGCCGGCGGTAGCCCACCAGCTTCATAAATGCATATCAGACTACTTGGCCACCAACGACACCCCTGATGTGTCGGTGTCATCCTTATGGGGAGCCTTGAAAGCTGTCGTTAATGGGGAGCTGATAGCAATATCGGCTGCGGACGCCAAACTTCGCAAAGAAAAGAGGGACGACCTCTCCGACAAGGTTGCGGAGCTGGAAAGAGTCCACAGCCGCACAGGTGCCCCGAGAATTTGGCGCCAACTTAAGGCTGCCCGGGCTCAATTGGCCAGCCTTGACACCGACAGGGCAGAATTTGCTGCTCTTCGCCTCCGTCACACGTATTACGTGGGGGGCAACCGCACCGGCCGGCTCCTGGCCAGCGCTTTGAAAGCCAAACTCCAACGCTCAAAAATTACGACGCTACTGGACGACGCCGGCGATGCTGTTACTGAGGACGCACAGATTGCCTCAGCCTTTCGCTCCTGCTACGCCTCTCTATACAGCGCGGATAAGGCATCGCCGACAGCCATTGACGCCTATTTGCAATCTGCCGATATCACGCCACTATGTCCGGCGAGCGCGGAAGCCCTAGATGCCCCCATCCGCACCGACGAGATCCTCGCTGCCATTGCGCGCCTCTGTCCGCTTAAATCCCCGGGCCCTGACGGCTTTTCGTCGGGCTTTTATAAGTCCTTTGGCCATGTCCTGGCGCCTATCCTCGCCAGGCTGTTTAATTCCTTTGAAGGCCCGAGCTCCATCCCACCCGATATGCTTGCAGCCGACATTGTGGTCCTGCCTAAGCCGGGCAAACCCCCGGCGCATTGCTCCGCGTTCCGCCCCATCTCCTTACTCAATCTGGATCTGAAGCGGTTTACGGGGGTACTGGCGGCTCGTCTAGGTCCCTGCCTCCCGGGCATCCTCGAACCGGACCAATCGGGCTTTGTCCCAAACCGCCAGTGCAGTGACAACACCAAAAGGCTCCTGCACCTCGTGGACAAAGCTCATTTTCAGGTCTCAGACTCTGCCCTATTAGCCATCGATGCGGAGAAGGCTTTCGACCGTGTCGACTGGACCTATTTACGGGCTGTGCTAAGGCGCTATCACCTGGGCGACCGATTTCAGGCCTGGATCGCGAGCTGCTACCACCGCCCCTCGGCCAGTGTCCGGCTGGGTGGCCTCAAGTCAGACCCCTTCGAGATACAGAGAGGTACCCGCCAGGGATGCCCTCTCTCACCCCTTTTATTTGCTCTATACGTGGAACCTTTAGCGCAGAAAATCCGCGACAATTCTCACATTACGGGAATGTCTTTCGGCAACGAACCCCAAGTGGTAGGATTGTACGCGGACGACATAATCTCCGCTTTGGACCGTCCATCTAGCTCCATACCGGCGTTCCTGGCGGAGCTGGAACAATTCGGCGCGGTATCAGGTTTCAAGGTTAACCAGGGGAAATCCCTGATACTACCCCTTGGCAGCCATGCTCTTCCTAATAACCCGTCACCTACCTTCGGATGCCAACTGCGGTCCACCACTCGGCTTCCGTACCTAGGGATCACCCTGACCTCCACCACGATCTCGACGGTCAATCACAATTACTCTACTTTATCATCCCAGATCCGGGCCGACCTTGCGCGTTGGTCAAAGCAGCCCCTTTCCTTACTTGGCAGGATCGCGGCGGTGAAAATGTCGGTCTTACCCAAGATATTATACATCTTTCAGACCCTCCCGGTGTCACCGCCACCGGGAATGCTAGCTGACCTCCAACACGACATTCACCAATTTGTGTGGGAGAAGAAACGCGCCAGACTGCATAAACGAGTAGCGCACATGACTGTTGACGAGGGCGGCCTCGGGATCCCAAACCTGTTGCAATACTTCCAGGCCTCGCAAATCCGATATCTAGTGGAGTGGTACCGGCCCGAATCAGAGAAGAGATGGCTCTTTCAGGACAGGGCAATGGCTCAGACCTCCTTGTGGAAGATACCGTTTCTTGCTCGCCAGCACAGACCGCGTTATCTCCTCCGTTCCCCTATCACTCGAACCACGATGGCAGCCTGGGACATGGTAGCGGTCAAAAGGGGCCTCACGACCTTCCCATCCCCACTTACCCCTCTCTTTGATAACCCCGCATTCCCGCCTGGCACGGACACTCGAGCTTTCCTGCAATGGCGTGACACCCCTTGCCGATCGGCTGGACACCTCTTTGATGTGGAGGGGTTCCTTTCTCTCGCCGATATTTCGCGAGACTATGGAATAGATAAACCTCACATGTTTCAATATTTCCAAATCCGCCACTGGCTCTTGCAACCGGACGTTGCCCCTTTGGTCGGCCGGCAAATGACGCCGTTCGAACGCTGGCTCGTGTCCAAGGACTCAGATAAACATCTTATCTCAGACCTTTATCGGATGCTCTCCCCTGCTGCCGACCCTGCCAAAACTGCTGGCCAGCGGCAATGGGAAGCCGAACTCGGAAGACCTCTCTCCTCAATAGAATGGAACCACATATACTACAGGGCCGCCCACACTACTCGCAATACCAAAGCCAGGGAATCGGCGATAAAACTGGCTATCTACTGGCACCTTACCCCAGCGAGACTCAACCAAGGCAACCCGACCCGAAGCGCGCTGTGTTGGAGAGGCTGTGGCGGCCGGGGCACACTGATTCACCTTCTGTGGGAATGTCCCACCTTGCAGGAGTACTGGAAAGTTGTCCTAGACGACATTGATTCCACGTTCGACACTGAGGTCCCACGCTTCCCAGCTTACACACTCCTAGGGCTCCCCAATGCGCTTACATTCCCCCTGAGATCACTTCGCGGCAAACAGACGGGCATCGCGATGCAGGCAGCGTCACAACACATCCTGTCGCTCTAGGGCTCCACTATCCCACCCACCCACACAGGCTGGTTACACAAGTTGTGGTTCACGTTAGGCATGGAACGGATCCAGGCCACGCTCACACATACGTCTGACTCATTCCGTACTACTTGGCAACCGCTCCTGACGTTGCTCCAGGGAATTCCATGAAATCACTTGCCCGAAGTACCTTCGCATCCTACGCCTTACAGACTGCATGGTGGACCAAACGCGACCCGAGGTGCCTTGATACACTTAGAATAGCTATAGCTCACACGATCACTATGGAAGAATGGCGTACTGGTAGGGGTGGGGGGAGGGCGTTAGAGTTGGGTGTTAGGGGGGGGGGGCGGGTTTTCAGGGCTGGCTTCTTTATTTGTTGCTCCGACTAGGGGCTTCTCTCGATCTCCGGGCACCGCCTCTCCATCTGGGCATGATCAACCTGCTCACCTAATGCTTATTAGAGAAGACATGTCTGTCTGTCTCGCTTGCCTATTTTGCCTGCTGATTGTCTATTGCTATGCCCTGCCTGTTTCTTTTGTTTTAAAACTCAATAAACATACTTTGAAATTAAGAAATGTAATGGAAGTTACGGAGAAAAATTGGAAAGGCCGGTCCTAAAGGCATACCTAGCTATGGTGCCCCGGCAATTTCTACATGGGGCAGAGTTACTGTTTTTGGGCGGTAAACATGGTTGGGACGTAGAGGAGGGAAAAGCTTTGAAAAATCTACTCTCACTCCCTAAATGTTCAAGGATGCAAGCTGTAAGGTTAGAAACATGTGTAACCTCATGGAAGATCACAGTTTGTATGGCTTTAGTTAGATTCTGGCAGCGCTTGGGCACCGAGGAAGATCTAAAAATCTTGCAATGGTGTAGGAGGGAAGCCTTGACGAGTGAACGATCATGGGCTAAAGGGGTCAGAAATTTTCTCAGGATCATTGGCAAACTGCTGAGCCTGGATGTAAGGCCCGTGACCCTCCAAATGGAAGTTACGAGGAAGGCTCTTAGGGAGGTAGGATGTAGGAGGATGGATATCAGACTATGGTTAACCCAGATTTTTGCCTTGTGTTTAGCTGGTTTTTGACTTAGTTGGCCTGAAATCCTGCTAATCAGGGCCCCAGGCTATCTGCTCTCTCTGTAAAATGGACTCCATGTACCTTAGGTACATCACTACTTGGATATTGGGTTACCTTATGAGCCCCTGTACAGAGTACTATAGGTACCCAGGGCATAGGTAAATGTAAATGTAAATGTAAATGTGTTGGACTTGTAAAGCGCACAGCTGCCTGTAAGCGTCCCGGCGCTTGCTTAGGGAACCCGTCCTGGTATTCCCCTGTGAGAAACCCCGGCAGGGTGTCCACAAGGTGAAAGCCAGGCATCCCGCCACGAGGGGCCGTAGTGGAGATTAAGCAAGCTATTGCCCAGAGTTGCAGAGTGTGACCCCGTGAGTTGAGTAGGCACCAGAGCGAGAATTGTCAAGTCCGTGGAATTTTGAGCCCGAGACCCGCCGAGGCGGGGAATCGAACCCTGGTCCACGGTCGATCTCAGCTTCCGGGTCTGCCGCCTCTAACCACTGAGCCACGCTTCTCCACTTCTGCACCCAAGGCCTACCAGGGGCTGCAGCATATCGTTTGCCACCCCTGGCTGGCCATCCAAACTGACACAACTGGGTGATCACTCAGCTGGGGCAAGGTCGTGTAATCACCCCTTGCTTAGATATAGTATACCTATGTCTAAACCTATATCTGGACACATATATACCTATAAGTCACTCCTATGGCAGGCCTTAACAATCCTGGAGGTAGAGTGCTTGGTTTTATGTGAGATGGTGCTCTAGCATGAGCTGAGCCTGTCTACAGCATTCGGAGCCATTTCCTTACTGCTGTTCCAGGGTATTGCCATACCATATACTCTAAGTGCATTATAATCCTCGCGGTTATTGCTAACTTTGGTTTGGCTTTATCAAAACATGTCGTGTAAGGTGTCATACACTTTGGAATACTACCCCCTCACCAGTTCTGGCAACAGGGGTAGCATTCCACCCTTCTAGAGGGAGAAGACATGTTACTTTCCTTAATCCCGGTTAAAGTTAACCAGAGCCTCAGCATCACAAAATGGTGGGCAGCAATCCTATGGCTTTCCTTTTCAGAAAAAGGAAGAGACAAGCTTCCCACAGTTAGACATGAGGATGCTAAAAACTACACTGTCCCGAAGAGTGCCCTAATTGATGGGTTTGGCCTAACCACTGAGCAATACAGGTTGTTGTTCAGAGATACCCAAAAGGCTCAGACTCAGGACTGGACTGATTTTGTAGATTGTGCTACTAAGGCTCTGGAAGGTTGGTTACTGAGCAGCAAAGTACATGACTATCAAGGATTGTATAATTTGATTATGAGGGAGCAGATCCTAAGTAATTGTCAAAACCAGCTTTTACACCAGCACCTGGTGGACTCAGATCTGACCTCTCCACAAGAATTGGGTAAGAGGGCAAACAAATGGGTCAGAACCAGGATTAGGCCTAAGAATCCGGGTGGTGACCAAAAGAAAGATAATTCCAAGACTCAAGAGAAGGGTGGGGATAAATCAAAATACAAGCCCTCCACAGGGCCCCAAAACTACAATGGTGGGGGTGGGTCCCAAAACACTTCCTCTGTCAAGTAACCTTATTGTCATGTCTGTTAACAGCCTGGCCACTGGAAGACTGATAGCAGTTGCCCAAGGGCCAACAATAAGGAAAATGTTCCTCCAAGTAAGACTCCAACACCTCCTGTTACTATTAGCAGTAATCCCCCAGGTGGTGGGAGTGCCCCCAAGAATTTGGCTGGGTTTACTTTTGGAACTCAGGTGGACTCTGGCCTACCAGGTCCCCTACTGCAACTACTCTTGTCTGTGAAAATGGCATGGGGTTTGCCAACTTCACTGCTTGTCCCAACACTTTGGGCAAGTACAGACAGGAGCCCCTCATCAATGGTCAGAAAGTTGAGGCCTATAGAGACACAGGGGCTAGTATCACTGTGGTGACTGAGAATCTAGTCCCCTCAAGGCAACTTTTACCTGGAGCCACATACCAGGTGACCAATATTGATGGAGTGCAGACAAATCATCCCATGGCAGTAGTAAATCTCAGCTGGGGAGGTGTCACTGGCCCAAAGAGAGTGGCAGTGTCTACAAACTTGCCTGTAGATTGTCTACTGGGAAATGATTTAGAGATCTCAGCCTGGGCTGAGGTAGAACAAGAAACCCATTCCAAAATGGTAGGTCTCCATGGAAAGGTTAGTGGGGCTGTGATGGCCACAGCCCCAGTGCACGATGCCCTCCCTGAACAGGTTGGTAGGGCTGTGCTAGTCTCAGCCCAATCTCAAGCAGATTCCTTCCCTGAACAGGCTGGCAGGGCTGTGATGGTAACAGCCCATACCCAAACTGAGTCCCTTCCTGAAAAGGTTGGTGGGGCTGTGATGGCCACAGCCCAAACTCAAACAGATTCATGTGTTGTGAAGCCTGCAACTATGGATCACTCCACACAAACAGAGCATTGTGGAGGAAGAAAAGTCTCCCTCCCACCAGACTTTATGAAAGGATCAGCCTCCTCAGGGAACTGATCTTACCCCTTGTGAAGAAACTGCCCCAGAGGTAGTAAGGCCTAGCCTGGCAGAGCCCCTGATGTCAGTGGACCCTTCCAAGGTGGGACCCAGTCTGGAGCAGGTAACCTGCCCCTCTCTACCCTGCCTCAGTCAGCCCAGGGCTGCAGAGGTCAAGGAGGCCAGTGGACCCCAAAGGGCCCCCTGTCCAATAGAACAACCCCATCAGCAGATATGGGGCAGCAAAGCTAGCAGCCCTGGCAAGGTGAAAACTTCAAAATCTCCTGAGGGATCTCCCTTACACTTAGTTAGGAACCTCCCCCAGATGGACACTGTTGAGCACAGCCAAACCTGGGACCCAAAGGCCCCAAACCTGACCTGTCCCTCCAGTAAGCCAACAAAAGGGACCCAGCCTCCAGCTGTAGGCAGCCAGAGGTTGACCCTGAGAGCACAGTACAACTCAGTCATGGAAAGAAAGGCACCCATGGTGGATAGTGATGGGAGGAAGTTGAGCCCTACATTAGTGGAGCCTCACTTCAGTACTCCATCTCAACACCAGCCTTTTACTTTGCCAAAACACACCACAGGTAGTAATTCCCTATGGTGGAGACTCTCCGATACCCCTAGGGTGAGGGATTGCTTAGTGGACCATGAGATAGGGCATAACCATGCCAGTGCAGGTTCCTCTTTATATGGCCACTCAGGCAATATAGGCTTACCTGGTCAAGGATCGCCTTATCTCCTTTCGTTTGGGGGGTTGTATAGGAGGATGGATATCTGACTATGGTTAACCAAGATTTTTGCCTTGTGTTTAGCTGGTTTTCGACTTAGTTGACCTGGGATCCTGCTAATCAGGGCCCCAGGCTATCTGCTTTCTCTGTAAATTGGACTCCATGTACCTTAGGTACATCACTAATTGGATATTGGGTCACCTTATGAGCCCCTGTACAGAGCACTATAGGTACCCGGGGCATAGGTGCACCCAAGGCCTACCAGGGGCTGCAGCATATCTTTTGCCACCCCTGGCTGGCCATCCAAACTGACACAACTGGCTGATTACTCAGCTGGGGCAAGGTCGTGTAATCACCCCTTGCTTAGATATAGTATTTCTATGTCTAACCTTATATCTAGACACATATACACCTATAAGTCACTCCTATGGCAGGCCTTAACAATCCTGAAGGCAGAGTGCTTGGTTTTATGTGAGATGGTGCTCTAGCATGAGCTGAGCCTGTCTGCAGCTTTCGGAACCATGTCCTTATAGCTGTTCTAGGATATAGCCATACCATATACTCTTAAGTGCATTATGAACCTCGCGGTTAAATGCTAACTCTGGTTTGGCTTTATCAAAACATGTTGTGTAAGGTGTCATACGCTTTTGAATACTACCCCCTCGCCAGTCCTGGCGACGGGGGTAGCATTCCACCCTTCTAGAGGGAGAAGACATGTTACTTTCCTTAATCCCGGTTAAAGTTAACCAGAGACTCAGCATCACAAAATGGATGCTACTGCCACAGACACAAGTCTGACCTCCTGCTGCTGGGAGTCCTTCCAGCGAGGGAGGCTTGGACAATAGGTTTCCTGTCACAGGGAGGTGCTAACACCACCTCAGACAGGCTATAGTGTATTGGGGCAGGGAGGGCTGAATGAAAGGAGACACTGCCTGGGGCACACAAGGTGTCCCATGTATAGTCCAGTTCAAACCGGTGCTGGGGCACTCCAGCCCCAGCTCTGGCGCGAAACTGGACAAAGGGAAAGGGGTGTAACCACCCCTTCCAGGGTCCCACCCATAGGAGGGACCTAGCAGGTAATCCAGCCCCTAGATTTGGTATATAGGTAGGAGCTGAGTCCCAAGACTTTAGATATATCCTGACTGAAACTCTGATACGAAACTCTGGACCTTCGACATCCTACTCTATGTAGAAGACTGAAGAATCTCCCTTGTGGTCAAGGAGTGACCACCCTGTGCAAGCAGGCACCATCAAGCACTCAACGGTTTGCTTTATCGTTGCTCCCGCCGGAGCTTGAACACAGAGCCTGACAAGACCCGGACTTTCAGACTTCCTTCGACCCGATCCACAGCCACAGCAAAGCTGAGACCCGTGGAGGCGATGCGAGACGTGGGACCGGCCATCTTGGAAAGCCAGCTGATTGCTTTCCGTGCAACTTCTGAGGGCCCCTCGAAGTTGTGCATTGGGGATTGAGAAGCCCCAGCCTCGAGCACCAACTGCACCGAAGATCACCTCTCCACACTCACCGAGAGCTGCGTGGGGCCCTTTTGCATTTTCCTGCTCGACGCGTCTGTCTGGTCACTTGCCCGTTGGCTAGTGGCCTCTGTGACAACGAAACCTTTGATTTACAATGCTGGTCTGGTTGCTCCAGTCTGGCCCTCGCTCCCCTGAAAAGGAGCGGCCCATCAGACCTTGCTGGTCTGATTAAGAAGCCATCTTCGATTCCTGCGTGGGTTGAGTTTGCCAAGGCCTGTTGACTCCGATTCGAGAGCCGACACCGCCGACAGCGAGAGCCTTTGTGGGACAGGCCGTATCCAGCTCCTGGTCAACGTCGACACCTCCTGGTCCACGTGTCTGCAGAGACAACCTTCACGACATCACCTGATTGCTCCCCGACATCGCCTGGTTCCTGCCTGGTCACTGGCTAGTGACCCAGACTCTGTCCCCTCTGCTTTCAGGTACTATTCATCTTCGATCCACCCTTGGATCCAACCGGACTCTTCTCTCCTGGTCGCCTGCAGCATCTTTTCTCCAAGGCTCCATAGAACTCCACGACGAAACCCGACACACTTTGGGACCTATGCACCCGCTTCCTGTGGGTGAGGTAACGCGAGTACTGCGCTGCTCCTGTGAAGATTAACTCCTAGTGTCCTAGTTTCAAGTGGTTAGCTTCTAGTCCAGTCGGAAGACTCCTAAACCTTTAACTTTGTAACTTTTACACACCCATTGACTTCTATGTGTGCACGCGTGTGCATTTAAACACTGCACCCGCATCCCGTGGGCCTCCTGCTCCCAAACAACTGTTAGTCCAGTGTAGCCCCAGCGATTCCCAAGGCCCTAGGCCTTACCATTGTTCGTGACGTGGTTCTTATACCACTATTTTAGTATATGGTTTAACGGGCCACCAGGGCCTATCCATATTGTGCAACTTATTGTATGTTATATTAAGTTCCTTGTTATTCGCTTGTGCTTCTGTGCTCTTGAAGAGTACAGGGGATTGATTTAGAAATAAATACATATATATTTTGAATATATAACCTGTGTGGTGTCCTTTCATTTGGTATTAAAAGGATTGCATATGGTAAAGCAGCTGGCTTCACATGCCCTCTTGAGTTTAGCCTAAGACTGCTTTTGACCATGCTACCCCTAGGATAGCTGGTCTATAAGACAAACTTTACAACCATCACCATAAGGGTTGTTTGGACTGATACAGGGTGCTCACTAGAATAGTGGACATCACATATCAGGCCAACTTCTCACATAGGATACAAACTATCCCGAGCCGAGGACCAAGATTACTCGGCGACGAAAAAGTCGGCACAGTTTATGGCCCAGGCCTGGCTAAAAGACACACATTTTCCTTATATTGATAGACTACCAAATAGATGGCTTAGGAGAGAAGTTCTAAGACTAAGAACTGGATTGCATCCTTATTATTGTAACACTAGAGTAAAATTGGAGATGATAGATAGCATTGGAAACTATAAGTGTATATTGGGAACTACATGCGATATGATGCATATTTTATTGGATTGTACAAAGCTTTTAGAACCACGAAAAGAGATCTTATGTCCCATTTTTAAAAAATACGGTATTTATAATAGACTTGCCGCAAGTGTCCTCCTAACAGACATGATGAATCTAGATATTACTTGTGCATTGGGGAGATTTATGCAAAAAGTTAAACGAGTTATGAATTGTGATTAGCTCAAGTCGTGTTTGATACACTTTTAATGAGTTATAAGTCATATACTGTTTTAAAGTTTTTATGTAATAATGAACTGTTTTTATAATGTTTTATCTGTTTAAGGACAATGGTCCAAATATACTTTGATTTTTGAACTGAACTGAACTGTCATTTGTGGTCACGCTGTATATCTATTAAAACTAAAAAAAACATTTTTTTTAAATTCCTAATTAGCGAAGTATCATGACAGTGAACAAGGTAAAAAGTTCCACCATCGCACTGAAACAACGTATATATGCAAGCATATGAAACAGCATAACAATCTGGCGTACTCATACTATGCATATCCTAACCTACGTGTCTAGGGTGTGTGTGTATGTTCTGCCAAGAATCTTGAGATGGATGATCCAACCCCATTACCTGTAGGAAAAAAGTGTAGGACCATGTTTTGGTCACCAGAGGGGTACCCCTCACAGAGATATCAGTCAGCTGCTGGGAGAAAGTATCACCGTGTAGAGACCGCTCGATGACAGTAGAAGTGCTACTCTAAATACAACCAGAAACAGAGGTTTATCTATAACAAAAAGCATCCTTGCCTTGGGCTGAGATTGTAACCACGCTGCCACTATTTGTGTGCTACAATAGCTATGTTGCCATGTGTATGAAAATAATAAGCACATTTGTACAACGTATGTGTAGGTCGTGTACATAGTGTCAAGGCAATACAATAGTTTTCTCGCAAAGTTGATTTGAGTAAGCAAGTTTGGCATTTCCAAAACACAAATCCAAACTGTCACGAATGCAAATGTGTTTCAAAAGTCGATTTGAAAAAGGGAGGGCAGTTTAGGAAGAATCCGCGTTCATGTAAAATGGCAACGCTTCCTTCTAGGCCTAAAAGGCACATGACACCCACTCCTAGGACAAAACTTGACTATGAAGCTATTTAATACTAAATTCCTATTAGAAAAAAATGCAACAGCATATGTAAAGGAAATTGCTTAAAAATCATGCTGTAAAATAATTATAAAAGAGGCACTTGTGTGATTCAGAAACCCAAAGCATAAAGAAAGCCAAATATAAAAATATAAAAGCAATAAAAAGAGGTCAAATTAAAATCAATTTGGTACATTAAAATCAGACTGAATAAAAGGTTCCCACCAAATGGAACAGCCAGATGTTTATATTGTCTCAGTGGTAGACAAAACATTTCTGCTACCAGCATCTGCAGATGATGATTCCGGAGGCACTTTCGGAGTAAGTTGATAGAGCAAGTATGTTCCCATCCACCCCCCACAGCAGCTGCTGCGGGAGCGAGAATAGTCAGTTGATGTTCCACAGACCCAAGATCCAATCCACCTGTTGCAGAAGCAACACAGGGAGGGTCACAGAATGTGGCCAGGGCAATGGAATCCGCAGGGGACAGCTATACAAATGGGCCTATAGTAGATCCATCAGTACTTGTATGTCTGAAGGATCAACAAATTGCGAACCGGTGCACAAATCCAGGGCACACTCGTAAGTGCACAAGAGACAGTGGAACATGGGCTGTACGCATTGAAGCCATACAGGCTAAAATGCCAAGAACCAATGCTCATCCAATTCTCAAAGCAAGGGTGCACCAAAGCAATACCCATGCTCTCACGGCACAAGACATGAGCCAGTGCCAGCTCCATTTGATCTCAATATGGGACATCCACTGCGGAGCAAAATTATTAAAAACACTATCCCTGCAATTAGGAACATGACCATCGAAAGACATGCAAAGATCCTTTAAAGGACGGAGTGGATGAAAGATGAAATGACTTCAAACACCACCTGGAAGGTGCTAACCAACCCGGAGCCTATGCCTTTGAAAAAACACACTATTCTCGTCGTACTAGACAAGTAAAAAATACGATACACCAGTTCTCCAAAATGCAGTGTGAATTTAGTGCTAAATAGTGCCTATATCTCTGCAGAGGACCTTGCCACCTGAAGATAAAACTGTCTCCTTAGCAGAAGTTAAGGCCACATCTTTTTGAAATAATATGGCTTTGTTAGCTCTAGGCATCAAAGCGTACGTTAAGAAGATTAATCAAAGGCCACAGCAATTCCTCCTTAACTGTATGGGCAGGTGGATACAAGACTTGTGCACAACAAGTCACAATAGAAGATACGGTCACCACATAGGCAACCCCTGGTTTCATCCCCCAGCCACCATGACTGTTCAACATCAGGTAACTCCCATTCAAGCGTAATCTGAAAGCTGGACATATCATGGCCGCCAGGGAGCCTTTCAAGTAGCAAGACAAGTTCGCCACAGAGGCATTACATGCTCCTTGAAACAAAACATCTTTGCATACTAGGGACCCATTCAAAGTATTCTCCCAATCAGACCCGCTGAGAAAAACATCAGTGTCCTTATTCCGACAACAGAATTTGAAAGGAAGCTCTTAATGTTCATGTACAAACCCATCACCTAACGCTTCATATCTTCCCACTTAATGGTGTTGTAGACAGTATTGAAAGTAGAAAGTCAAAATTGGTAGTGTTATATATCCAAGGATTATGCAATCTGAGGATGCTATTTCAGCAACAGTAACAGGTCATTTCTCCAACTTCTCTATATGCAATATAATGTATTGTGCATCCTTTCATGCCATAACTAGCTGTTGTTCTGTAAGGTGGTATGGCAAAAACATATTAGTGATGTTAATGTGTCTCCATGGCACGTGGCCATAACACAGAGTCTGCAATCTCCAGCTCAACAGTAGAATAGACTTTAGTTGTGACTGTGTTGTAATACACAGGTCAAAATATAATTCCCTTTGGGAGAATTACCATCGAAACACAGATTCTTACAAACATACATATATGGACTCACCAATATCAAATCAAAACATTGAAGCAATATAAAATATAGTGAAAACACTATAATAAAAGTAAAACGCACCTGGCGGGAGACTTTACTGGAGGCATACCGCATCTTCCTGAGCATTTTTTCTTACCTGCCCTCGGACCTCGCCGCACCCGCTCCGCGGGTGCCGCATCACCGGCCTGTGAGTGGGGCTGGACACTGGACCTTGCAGGGAGTGGAGGAGTGCTGCCATCGGGCTGAGGGCTGCAGCGGGGCTGCGAGCGTTGCAGGGACTCCATTGCCCAGGAGTCCCTGCGTGACCGAGTGAGAGCTTCCGGTCCGCTCTCCCTGTTGGCCCGCCCAACGCCCATAACGCCCACTATATCCAAGACCTGTTCTCCCGCAGCTCGGGACGCAGCTCGGGGCGAAGACCGGGCAAAGAGCGGGCCGTTTGAGGCCGTTCGAGGACTGGACTGGTCCCCCCCCTGACTAAATTGTGATCACACGCGCAGGTTTTAACCATTTTATATTTGTTTAATATCTAACATGTGCTCACGGGGTACTCGTAGTAAAACTGCCAAGGGAGGGCTAAAATCCAATGGGACACTGGACGATTTCATTGTCAAGACCAACATAGCTATTGACAATGAAATCACTAAAATGCAACATAGAGTGTCACTGGAGCTAGAGGCAGCGCGAAGACTATCTCAGGATTTAGCATCTTCTAAAAAATCATCTTTAGGCAATATTGCCTCGGCTAAAACTCCTGAACGCCTGTCCGGCCCCCGGCCCCTGTTAGTTCAGGCGGACATCCACCACACCTCATCAATCCCTCCACCAGAGTTACAATCTATTCCTTTGTCGATATCCCCTAAGCTCACCCAGCCTCTGATGTTAAAAACCCCAAGCTTAACTTTGGCTATCTCCAAACAATTTGACATGTTAAAGCAGCCAGCTAATGTTAATAAAAGGGATGCTGCACACTTAAGAAAACGTCTTGCCAGGTCAGTTTATGCTCGGAAAAAGGCCAAAATTGTGAGGGCACATTTTTTTAATAACCGTCGTCTCCTGGCCTCAAATAGAGCAGGCACTAGTGTCGCGCCGACTAATACCTGCACTTCTGGTGTGGACACTGGTATTAGTATAGATAGTACAGACCTAGATCCAAAAACGGGGGAACTACTCCCGAATCCTGTCGAGGGAGCCCCTGAGGCACCGCTAGGTGAGTCTGGCAAGCCACAGGGGTGTGATGAAGGCTTCATCAAAATTGTATGGGACACATTGAAGAGGCTTCTATCCCCCCTGGAACTTCGACTCTCACGAATTGAAAACAATCTATTAGAAATGGACAAAACAATTGTCACTCTAGCTAGTCTTGGCCTAAAGCAGTTGGAGGCAAATACCCCACTTGGTGTTGAGAGCATCCCACAGGCCCCAGTTGCACTTATACCGGCTCCACCCCTGTCTAAACCCAAACCTATACCAAAACCTTGCACTAAGGACTGTAACCCTTTAGCTATTAACCCCCATCCTATTGCCCCAATTCCTTGCCCCTTACGGAATAAAGTACCTACAAAAATGGGCTCTCAGGCTAGTGCCCAACAAATAAATAAGAGTGTGAATCCACGCATCCACTCCAAGGGATTTAGAAATGGAAACAGTCACAACTTTCGTGGAGGCTACATTGATTTACCACCAGATGCCAGGTCTTATGTTGTAGTGTTGGCAGGTGTGCCTGTTCTGGAGCCATGGTCTCAAGAGGATCATTGTTCACTAAAGAACAAGGCTATTCATTGGCTTAATGTAAATAGACAACTACTGAACAACCTCAGAAGTAACATCCTAATGGTTCGCAGGGTTCCATGGGTAGGCCCTTCACCCAAGTCAATCCCGGGTGATTGCATAGTTATTTCCTTCGCGGACCCAAAAACTGCTCACCATCTATGTTCATGGGATGTACGAAGTGATAACTCTGGTATTACTGTTAAGCCACTTACCCTTTTTTACCCCCCACGACCACATACAAACCTAGGAGGGAATTGGTCCACAGTTCATAATACCTTGTGGGGTGGACGTAGGGTGGGCTGGCAGGGCCAAAATGGCTGGTGGGAAGGGGTCCCCACCTCGAACAGGTTTGGTTGCCTTGACGAGGTCGATTGACTTCGGAGGGCTAAAGTATTAGCTCACAATTCTGAATCCATCCCTATCCCTGTGCTTTCTGTCCCTACCCCTCTAGAAGTTTGTGTAGAAAATATTGTTCCCACTGAAGCAGCAGGGCCAGCTCTAAGTCCTGCAATTAGGCTTTCCATTTCTAATCCATTTGAAACACATGTGGCTATTGATACACCCTTGGAAAGCCCACAGCCTGTTTCAAAACCTGTAATTGGCTCTATTGAGATCAGGGTTGAAGAGGCAGGTCTATCAGAGGCAACACCCCTCAGAGTCCTAGTGAGTCCGCCAAGGGTGGCCTTTTGTAAAACAGTCGGGCCAAGGGGAGGTATGGTACTCTCCCCTGCTGCGCCTGTACGAATGATCCCTCTGGCAGTTCCATCAATGGATACATCAAACATACTGTCTTGGAATGTTGCAGGGATCAGGGGAAGTTTGAATTCAGAAGATTGGTTGAAGTTTGTGGACAATTTTGATATCATCCTGCTACAGGAAACTTGGGCACCCGACCCAGTCCATAGAGTAGGCTTTGTAAATTTCTTCAAACCAGCTATCAAGGGTGCCAAAGGGCGCGCCTCCGGGGGTCTCCTGATCTGGGTGAAACAGTCATCAGGATATCACCCATCGGAGATCCCTGTAGACAACCCGACCTTCTGGCAATCAAACTGAGCAAAGAGGGCTATCGGGACATGATCATTATTAATGTATATGCACGGGGGCTTCCAGGGGGCCGCTGCCCTGCTGTGCTGGATGTATTGGATCACCTTCTCGCAGGACAGGCCAGAGAAGACTTTATCCTCCTGGCAGGCGATTTTAACTGCACCTTCGAGCCACTTCATGTAGCTGGAGACAGCTGGGGCTCTGCAGAAGATGCAGCCTGGAATATTGCAGATTTACTGTCAAATAAAACTGTTAAAGCTACTGAGGCCGCGCTGAACTGGATGGCTCTGTGTCTCACCCAGGGGCTCAGGGCAATAAATGGTCGGTCTAGATCGGACTTGGGTGCTAACTTCACCTTTGATAATGGTACGAGGAAAAGCAGGATTGATTATTTCCTGCTGAAGTTGGAATACTGGCCGCAGCTGGTTGATATGGAAGTTGTACCTCGCCCAGAAAGCGACCATAACCCCCTTGCACTTAAATTGAGGTTGCCAGGTATGAAGAGACTCAAGGAATTTGATATCACCCGGACAGGGGATGTTTTCCTGACTAATGACCGTAGAAGGTTAAAATGGTCTAGGCTAGCGGGGGATGAGACCTTCCATGAGAGCGTTGAGATCGTGGTTTCTAACACGTCTAGCGAAATTATGCGCGAGGAATTACAGGGGGGTGGATTTGTAAATACTGCTATTGACCTTCACGAGCGTTGTTTTAATGAGCTCAAATTCCTTCTCTCTCTACCAGGTCAGAAGGGTACTGCTAAACAGAATGCAATTCGTCAGAAATGGTACAACAAAAAGTGCAGGGAGGCCCACAGACAACTTGTTAAAGAGGTTAAGTCCCGAAATATGGGTGCGGTTAAGGCAGCCAGTGAGCAATACAAGAAAGTTCAGTGGGAAGCCAAACGGGAGTGGGAGGACATGTATTGGTCCGATCTTCTGGACGCCTCCACCTCAAATAACCAGCTTAGGTTCTGGAATCTAGTGAAATGGGGTAGGGACTCTGACTCGTGCATCCCTACAAACCATGTATCCCCTGAAGTCTGGGTGACTCATTACTCGGCCCAATTTTGTGCCGAAACATCTGAACCTCCCTTTAAATTGGATGAGGTATCTCTGTCACCCATTCTAGGGGAGAAACTCATATTCACAGAAACCGAGGTTGAGCTAGCACTTGGCCTGTCCCAGCGGGGTAAAGCACCAGGTATGGACCTAATTCCTGCTGACCTGTTTAAAGCCAACCCCGCTCTTTGGGTGCCCTACATAACAAAAATTGCTAACGCAATAGCCAAAAGGGGCAAGAATTCCTAGGTCGTGGAAGGGTGCGGAGATACTCCCAATCCACAAAAAAGGCGATAGGTCTAATCCGGGCAACTATCGCCCGATTAGTCTTATCGACTCCCTCCAAAAAATCATTGCACGCATGGTTTTGAGTAGAGTTCAAGGCTGGATTGAACTAGAGGGTATTCTATCTCCCATGCAAGCGGGCTTCAGATCTGGAACGAGCACCATCGATCAGGTGTTCAGATTTTGTCTGATCTACTGGAAGGTGGTTTTGCTTGGCAGCGGTACCATCTTTGCCTCTTTTATTGATCTGAAGTCCGCTTTCGATCTCGTGCCGAGGGTAAAACTGTGGTGCGTCTTGAGGGACTTGGGTCTACCAAGGGAACTTCTTGATCTGATAGTTAAAATGCATGAGGATAACTACGCTAGGGTGAGGTGGGGAGGCCAGGGACAGGTATCAAAATCTTTCCCCGTGACCCGTGGCGTTCGACAGGGTTGTGTCCTGGCCCCAACACTCTTCCTGCTATTCATTGATCAAGTAGTCAAATTTTTTGCAGAGACACCTACTGACGCCCCCTTGTTGGCAGGGACGAGGTTTCCAATGCTTATCTTTGCTGATGACACTCTGCTCCTCTCAAAAACACGCAGTGGTCTGCAGCGGGCGCTGGATCGCTTTGAGGAGTTTTGTGCCATCAATGATCTTAGGGTAAACGTTGGTAAAACCAAGTTCATGGTTTTTGGCAGGAGGCATCTTGTCCGTAGCTCCGTAAGTTTGAGTGGAGTTGACTTGGAACAAGTCGAAACCATGACGTACTTGGGGGTTACCTTGGACCGTCGCCTGGGTTGGAAAGATCAGGTTGGTGCCCAACAGCTTAAACTTGCCCGACTCACTGGTTGCCTTCTGGGTGAGCAAAGGAGATCAATTACCAAACGGGTTTCCCCAGCGCTAAAAATTTATGACACTAAGATCAACACCGCAATCTTGTATGGTGCTGATCTCTGGGGTTATACTGATCTCTCCAGCCTATTCAGAACCCAGTGCAAGTTTTTAAGGGGCTTGATCGGGTTACCCCAATCATCACCTTCTATACCTCTATGTTTGGATATGGGATGCAACCCTATCAATAAGATGGCTAGATTTAGACTGGTGGCCTTCTGGAGGCGTCTATGGACATCCCCTGACCTTACCCTTTTTGTCAGGGAATTGGCCGAAGTTAGGTCAATTGGGGGATCTGGGAGCATCCCCTGGTTAAAGAGTGTAAAATCCATCCTGATTGAAATGGGACTTGAACATTTGTGGATTTCTCCAAGCACCAACGTTTTCCCATCCAAACAGGATTTCAAGGCATTGTATTGGGCCTCAGTCCGTTCATTGTTAATAACGGCCACCAGTTCTGTTGGTCTCACGGGGAGGTTCCTGACCATCAAGTTGGATCCCTCCCGTGAGACCTACTGGGATATCATTACCAAACCACTGGACAAGAAACTTTACCATCAGTTTCGGGTAGGATCACTGCCTCTGAATTCCTTTATAAAAAAATGGGCTAAAGGAGCATCTGAATTTTGTAGTTGTTGTCCAAGTTATAAAGAAACTGAGGGTCATTTCCTGTTTGCCTGCCCAATTTATTCTGCACCCCGTACAAAATGGCTAAAACCCTTGTTCCAGCACCTCCCTTATAGAAGGTCCTCGGAGGCTATTCAGGTTTTAAAAACCAATACCTCAGAGTTGATTGTGGTGAGTACAGCCAAATTCCTAGGGTGGGCCTGGGCTATTAGGGCAAGAAGCAGATAACTTGTTAGGGCCTTTTAATTTCCTCATAAAGGCCTCCCCACACCACTCTTAAACTAAATTTGGGAAAAATTGTATATAGCACGAGGTACGTTTCTTGTATCTTTTGTCTGTCTCACAAATTTTAATACGTTCTGGTCAGGTTTTTCTTGTATTTCTGTAGGTTTAATAACTTTTTAAAGATAATGTGTTGTTGTTTTTAAGGAATAATGTAATTATAATGAAATGTGTTGAAATATTGTCTTTTATGATTTTGATATCGAAATAAAGACTTTAAAACCTGAAAAGTAAATCTGCACAGTTTATTAGCATACACTATACTTTGTTAAAAATGGGAAACATATACAAGACGGAACACTATAAAAGATATAAATCCAACATTCCTATAAAAAAGGAGGTACAAGTGAAGGACTAAATTCCAACAAACACTCAGAATTTTCCTTAGTTTGTCTTTCTCGTATTACTCCTTGTGCATCGACGCGTTTCGGAGGTCGTTTAATATTTAACCACCTTCATCAGGACAATTACAATAAATGTTTCCCGATGGTTCTCAATTGTTCTATATCACTCAAAAGATCAGGGGTACTCTGCCTCCTTCTCAGTCTCAGTAGATATTCGTCCAGCGAAATATCTTTTCAAAATTAAAATCGTGTTCTCCTCCTAATATGTCATGATAGTAATAAGAGGGCTGCAACACCTGTAATCTGCGTCGTTAGAAGCTTCGTAACTGGCAAAATGTGCTTACATAAATATCAATAAAAAGTTATAGAGCCCCGCACGCGGTATAAGTGTGGTCGTTCACACACACTCTATCAAATCTTGTATTTAAATATCCATTAGATGCTTTGACAACTGGCTAAGTATAAGCAATCCAGTCAGAACCCTCGTTCATATGGGCCTTCCTTCGTTAAGACCCCCACATTGCGGATTGGCAACACCAGGATCAGGGAACCAAAGGTGACACGTGATTTTACCAGCGTGCACTCCCTATCGGCGCTCAGGCAAAAACGTCCCGCGTGCTGGCAGACGAAGCTGGAAATGGCCGCGTGCGGGGCTCTATAACTTTTTATTGATATTTATGTAAGCACATTTTGCCAGTTACGAAGCTTCTAACGACGCAGATTACAGGTGTTGCAGCCCTCTTATTACTATCAAGACATATTAGGAGGAGAACACGATTTTAATTTTGAAGAGATATTTCGCTGGACGAATATCTACTGAGACTGAGAAGGAGGCAGAGTACCCCATATCTTTTATTGAGTGATATAGAACAATTGAGAACCATTGGGAAACATTTATTGTAATTGTCCTGATGAAGGTGGTTAAATATTAAACGACCGCCGAAACGCGTCGATGCACAACGAGTAATATGAGAAAGACAAACTAAGGAAAATTCTGAGTGTTTGTTGGAATTTAGTCCTTCACTTGTACCTCCTTTTTTATAGGAATGTTGGATTTACGTCTTTTATAGTGTTCCGTCTTGTATATGTTTCCCATTTTTAACAAAGTATAGTGTATGCTAATAAACTGTGCAGATTTACTTTTACTTTTATTATAGTGTTTTCACTATGTTTTATATTGCTTCCATGTTTTGATTTGATATTGGTGAGTCCATATATGTATGTTTGTAAGAATCTGTGTTTCTATGGTAATTCGCCCAAAGGGAATTATATTTTGACCCGTGTCAATTGTGGAACCCTATCCCTTTGGTCCTGGGGTCCCTCTCTCTTTTATTAGAGATGTGTTGTAATACAGACATGTCTTGCTGTATAATTTCTATTTTTAAGGATACAATATAACCCAAGCAGTAGATTCTAGATGATAGGGTAGTCATACCGCTGTCCACTGCTACAAGAGCCTGTTCTAAAATGGCCCAATCAATTGCGCTCAATCTTTCAGCAGCCTCCTGCTGAGAGTTCTTCAATATTTCATTATAGATGGCATACAGAAAGCGTTTTTGGTGGGGTTTTCGAGGACCTAACAAAAAGTCTCGTAATAACAGGTCATCAGATAAAAGGGAAAAGTGCTGTTGTACCTGAGATAGTGTTGAGGTATTTAGCAAATCAAGGCACAACTTCCCAACACTGTAAGTTGTCACCACCCCCGAATGTTCAGACTGCACGTACTGAATGTAGCAAAAAACACAGTTGATGGACAGAATGTAGAACAATGTCATACATTCACCCCAGTACAAGGATCTGGGCCTAAATCCATCGTCTTTTGCACTCCACACCACCCTGGCTGATGAAGGCTGATAGCCAGAAACCGGTCCTTGGATGCTTGATTCCGGTCTGGGAAAGACATGGCTTGGTAGTTCGGACTGGACTGTTCCCATGAGGCACAGGGTCAGAGCTGATTTGCATATAGCCAGTGTCTAACCCAGGGTGGTGTGGAGTGTGGAGTGCAAAACAATGATGGATTTAGGCCCAGATCCTTGTACTGGGGTGAATGTATGACATTGTTCTACATTCTGTCCATCATCTGTGTTTTTTGCAACGTACTGAATGTAGTGCATAACTGCTGTAAATTCTGTGCTCTTACCCAGGAATCGTGGCTGACATTCGTTCGTGTCTAATCGCTAAACTAACCATCCCTTCCAATTGGGGTCCGATGAGTTATGTACACTCTTACATAGCATGCAATTTATGGTATTCTCATTGTATGATATCAATTGCTGCCAATTCTCGAAGTGTGCAGGCATGGGAATGCATGGTATGTTTAAATCTATTATCTTGGCAAGGCCAAGCCATGTTGTTTTTTTGCACAGTTTTATTCAGGAAAATCATTTTGTCTGGTATTAAGCAAGCTCTAAATAAAGCTTCGGTACCCTGATCCTGCCAATCTTTAGTCCCCAAAGAACAAGTTACTTACCTTCGGTAACGATATATCTGTAAGAAACAGTAGTTAGTATTAGATTCCTTACCTTAGAATATCCCCAGGCGTCAGTCTGGATCCGGAAACTTTTGCGTAGCAGTACCCCTGCGCGTCGGTAGGCGTCGTCTGCAGGCGTCCCCTGCGGCTCCGCGTCGTCGGCGTCGTGCGCCGTGATGACGTCGCTGGAGTATATAGACGCCGCCTCCGCGCGCTGACGTCAGTTCTTTGCACACAGCTTTTCCGCGCCAGAACACGCAGAGCCATGTGAGAACCAACACTGGTGCCATTTGAAACTAGGGCCCTGAAAGGGATGTCCTTAACCCTAGGTATCAGTTCGCAGAACGGGGAGGATGGGCGGGGCGGTAAGGAATCTAATACTAACTACTGTTTCTTACAGATATATCGTTACCGAAGGTAAGTAACTTGTTCATCTGAAAGAAACAGGTTAGTATTAGATTCCTTACCTTAGAATAGATACCCCAGCAATACCAACCCCGGTGGTGGGTCTGCGAACCAATACAACCTACACCAGAAAGTCCTGGAGGACCGAACGGCCAAAGAAGCCATCCCTCCGGACTTGACTGTCCAGGCAGTAGTGCCTCGCAAAGGTGTGCAGCGAGGCCCACGTGGCCGCCTGGCAAATGTCCTGCAAAGGGACTCCCCGGCCCAGGGCAGTAGTAGCCGCCGTGGCCCGAGTGGAATGGGCCCTCAGCCCAACAGGAGGCTCCTTCCGAGCCAAAGAGTAGCATGCTTTGATGCACAGGACGACCCACCGAGAGATGGTCCGTTTCTGTACCGCCCTTCCCTTCTTCTCACCCACGTAGCCAACAAACAGTTGGTCATCCACCCGGAACTGGCGTGTGCGATCCATATAGAATGAAAGCGCACGTTTTGGGTCCAGACGATGGAGCCGCTCTTCATCCTTTGAAGGATGCGGAGGCGGGAAGAAGGAGGGCAAGGTGATGGACTGCCCAATGTGAAAAGCAGAGACTACCTTGGGCAGGAAAGAAGGTCTGGTCCGAAGAACCACCTTATCAGGATGAACAGACAAGAAAGGAGGTTGAACAGAAAGAGCCTGGAGCTCACTCACTCTCCTGGCAGAGGTGATGGCCACCAGGAAGGCCGTCTTTAAGGTGAGAAGACGGAGAGGACAGGAATGAAGGGGCTCAAAGGGAGCGCACATCAGGAAAGTCAAAACCAGGTTCAAGTCCCACTGAGGCATCACGAACGGAGCTGGAGGATACATGTGCGTGATGCCCTTTAAGAATCTTAACACAATAGGGGACTTGAACAAAGATGGCTGATCAGGTAGCCTCAAGAAGGCGGAAAGGGCAGAAAGATAGCCCTTGATAGTGCCCAGAGCAGAGCCCTGCTGGGCAAGGGAAAGGAGGAAGAGGAGAACCTCAGATAGAGGGGCAGAAAGGGGATCCACAGCCTTTGCTGTGCACCATGCCACAAATCTGTTCCACCGGCAGGCGTATACCGACTTTGTGGAGGGACGCCTGGCTGCCAGAATGACATCACAGACTTCAGGAGGCAAGTCAAATGGCCTCAACTGTCGCCGCTCAATCTCCACGCATGGAGGTGGAGACTGGACAGGTTCGGGTGGAGGACCGTCCCCTGCTGCTGCGACAGAAGGTCCTCCTGAAGGGGCAGGCGGATCGAGGGACCGACTGTCATGCTGAGTAGCTCGGGATACCAGTACCTTCGAGCCCAGTCCGGAGCCACAAGGATAACTTGGGCCCGGTCGCGCCTGATCTTCTTCAGCACTCTGGGCAGAAGTGGTATAGGCGGAAAGGCGTACAACAGACCGCAACTCCACTCGCGCCGAAAGGCGTCGCCGAGCGAGTGCCGTCTTGGAAACTCCAACGCGCAGAACTGATGACATTGCGCGTTCTCTTCTGTGGCGAATAGATCTAACCAAGGCTCTCCCCATTGCTGAAAGAGGCCTCTCGCCACATCCGAGTTCAGACGCCATTCGTGATCCACCGAGCACCGACGGCTGAGTTCGTCCGCCCTGGCGTTCAGAGAACCTGCCAGGTGTTGAACCGTCAGAGTCACGCCCTGACGTTCCAGCCATTGCCAGAGGCGCAGAGCCTCTTGGCAAAGGGTCCACGACCCCACACCGCCCTGTTTGTTGCAGTACCACATGGCGGTGGTGTTGTCCGTGAACACCTGCACTACACTCCCGTTGACAAAGGGGAGGAATGCCTTCAGTGCCAGGCGAATCGCCCGCAGCTCCAACATGTTGATATGGAGCCGGGACTCCGCCGGAGACCAGAGGCCTCTGATCTCCGCCTCTCCCAAGTGGCCACCCCAGCCTTGGAGGGACGCGTCCGTCACAACCACGTGCTCCGGCTGGGGAAGGGAGAGGGATCTGCCCCTGACCCAATCGCGGTCTGTAAGCCACCACTGCAACTGTCTCGCAGTGCCCTCCGAGATCAGGACATGGTCGGATAGGTTGCCCTGATGCTGGGCCCACTGAAACTTCAGGTCCCACTGCAGAGCCCGCATCCGCCATCTGGCGTGATGCACCAGAAGGATGCAGGAGGCCATCAGCCCCAGAAGCCGCAGCGTCAACCTGACCGAAACCCGGGATAACGGCTGAAAGATGGGAATCAGAGCCTGAATATCCCGGACCCGCCGTTCCGGGGGATAAACCCGAAACTGCGCCGAGTCGAGAACCGCTCCGATGAAAAGGAGCTTTTGAGAGGGACACAGGTGTGATTTCGGCACATTGATGGAAAACCCCAACTCGTGCAGGAGGTCTGCCGTCATCTGAAGGTGGTGGACGACTGTCTGGGGCGAGCCCGCCTTCAACAGCCAGTCGTCGAGGTAGGGGAAGACTGAAACCCCTAACCGGCGCAGATGAGCTGCGACCACCGCCATCACTTTCGTGAACACCCGTGGGGCGCTGGTAAGGCCGAATGGGAGCACGATAAACTGAAAATGCTCGTGGCCTACCGTGAACCGCAGGTAACGCCGGTGGGCCGGCAGGACGGGGATGTGAAAGTACGCATCCTGCAAGTCCAACGCTACCATCCAGTCTTGTGGGTCTAGAGCAGCCAAGACCTGAGCCAAAGTCAACATCTTGAACTTCTCCTTCCGGAGGAAGCCGTTGACGTTCCGTAGATCCAAGATAGGACGCAGGCCTCCCTTGTCCTTCTTGGGTACCAGAAAGTAGTGGGAGTAGCAACCACACCCTACTTCTGGCCCAGGAACGCGCTCGATGGCCCCCTTGGCCAAGAGGGCCGTAACTTCCTCCTGCAGAAGTGTCAAGTGGTCCCCCGACACACGGTGGTTCTGCGGTGGCATGGCTGGAGGAGTGGACTCGAAGGGGAGGGCATAGCCCCTTCGGACAAGCTGCAGCACCCACCTGTCCGATGTTATCGCGCGCCAGCGGGAGTGGTGATGGCGAACCCTGCCACCCACTGGCGTCACGTGAGCCCGAAAGCTCGGACTAGGAAGGCTTGGATGCCGCAGCGGAGGGAGGCGTGGACTGACCACGACGCTGGCCTCTACCGCCACCACGGCGGAAACCACGGGCGCCACCGCGCTGGGGAGCGCTCTGCGCCGCGTGGCTGGCAGCACGTGTGGGACCTCCTCTCCCTTGGCCACGAAAGGGCCGAAACGAACCCGTCTGCTGGCGCTGGGTCTGGGTCGAGAGACCCAAGGACTTGGCCGTGACCCTGGAGTCCTTGAAGCGCTCCAGCGCGTGGTCCGCTTTGTCACCAAATAGGCGACTGCCATCAAATGGCATGTCCATAAGCGTATTTTGGACGTCTGGTGAGAAGTTGGCAGATCTCAGCCAGGCATGGCGACGAATCGCCACCGTAGTGGACATGGCCCGTCCCAGTGAGTCCGTGGTGTCCAGACCACAACGGATCGAGTACCGCGCCGCATCCCGGCCTTCAACAAAGGCCCGGGTGAGCTTGTCCCGCACTTCCTGGGGGCATTGCGGCAAACACTCCTCGACCGTATCCCACAGGGAGTGGGTGTAGCGGCCCAAGAGGCACGCGGTGTTACAAGACCGCAGCCCAGCACTCAAAGAGGAAAACACTTTCTTTCCGAATTGGTCGTACCTCTTTGATTCCCGGTCGGGCGGAGCCGACGGAAATGCGGACTGCGAAGTGGAGGCCTGGATCACCAGACTCTCCGGGGAGGGATGGGTGGACAGGAAGGCAGGGTCGTCCGCGCAGGGACGGTGACGCCTGGCAACGTTCCGGTCAACCGGCGCACCAGAGGCGGGCCTGGACCAGGTGCCCAGAAGGACATCCGTCAGGGCCTCATTAAACGGCAGCAGAGGCTCCTGGGGGCATGACTGCGGTTTAAAAACTTCCGTCAGGATATTCGGTTTGACCTTTGCGACGGGGAGCTCAAGGTGTAAGGCCTTGGCAGCCCTCATCAGGACCACCGAATAGGCAGCACCCGCCTCGGACGCCACAGGGGACGGAGAGACAAACCCAGGGTTGGGCGACTCGTCCAGGCCACTGGCATCACCCAGATCACCTACCCAGTCCACATCGTACTGGCAGGCACGGGATAGAGGGTCCTCAGACCCCTCCCAACCCTCTCCATACTCCTCCTCGTCATACCCATATTCTGGGTCGACGATATAGACATCGGGGTCAACAGGCCCCATCGGCGTCGGGTCCGGCGTCGGCCGACGCCGGTCCGGCTCCGAGACCGGAGTCGGGGAGGAAAGGGGGGTGGCGCCGCGCGGCGTCGGTGCCGGGGACCCGACGCCGGCCGGAGCCGACGGCGGAGTCGCTGCACCACGCGGGGGCGGTACCATGGGCTGGCCCACAGGAACCGACGCCGGAGAGGCCGGGAGACCAGCCGGCGACGAACCAGAGGGAACCAGCGGCGCCGGGGCCGGAGCCACCGGCGGCGCCGGGGCCGGAGCACCCGAACCGCTCGGGCCCCCAGACGGGACCGACGGGCCCGCAGGCGCCGAAGGCCCCGCCGGAGAAGACCTCGCCCTCATAGCAATGAGGAAGGCCTCGATCTCCTCACGCGACGCGCCTTCCCCAGGGACCGACAGGTGTGGGGCAGACGGCGTCGGCGACCCATGCGGGACCGCGGGGGTGGGGTCACCCGAGCCCCCGGCCGCAGCACGCGGGCGTCGGGGGGAGTCGGGGGTGCGATGGCGACGCCCCGACTTCTTGTGCTTACCTGACGAGCCGGAGGAATGGTGGCGACTCCCGGAGCGCCCATGGCGGCTCCGCGACCGCTCCCTCGACCGCTCCCTCGACCTCCGACCGGACCGGGACCGCTCTCGACGCGGGGCCGACAACCGGAGTTCGAGAAGCTTGCGGGACCGCTCCCGCCTAGCTTTTCCAGTCAAGGCCCGACAGTCGACGCAGGACTCCACGTCGTGGTCCGCGCCCAGACACCGGAGGCAGAGTCGATGGTGGTCGGTGACCGACATCATGCGGTCGCACTCGTCACAACTCTTGAAACCGGGCATCCTACCGGCACCGTAAAGATCAATCAACAAAAAACTTGGTCAAAAGACCGGAGTACTGCTCTTCGGATCTGCGCTAACTGGCGCGGAAAAAAGAAGAACTGACGTCAGCGCGCGGAGGCGGCGTCTATATACTCCAGCGACGTCATCACGGCGCACGACGCCGACGACGCGGAGCCGCAGGGGACGCCTGCAGACGACGCCTACCGACGCGCAGGGGTACTGCTACGCAAAAGTTTCCGGATCCAGACTGACGCCTGGGGATATTCTAAGGTAAGGAATCTAATACTAACCTGTTTCTTTCAGATACAGACTTCACATCTATTGTATCCCTCCAAAAGTCTTACCCTTGTACAGAGAGTTGCGAAAGAAAAGAAACTGAGTAAATCAGCTAAGTGTCTGGTAACATATTTTTCTTAGCAGGTGATGGTGCAAGTCTATGATAGAAAGAGGCTGAGTCAGAGATATCATACCCAGAAAATAATCAAACTTCTGCACAAATGCCTTTGAAATACCTGTGGTGATGTAGGGAAATGTTCCTATTGTGAGTAGGTAAAAACTGCATGAGGAAGACTAGCTAATGTTGGAAACAAAACATTTCACAATAGCTAGCTGTACCATCATTTAACTCATCAGAACGAAAGACAATAGAATGATCTGGATCTTCTACCATTTCATGCACTATATCTATGTCCCAATCATCAGAAATAGTACTAGGGGTGATGATAATATTTAAGGAAATTTTAAACAAATGTGGAATTTAAAAAAAAAGTTCAGCAAGACCATGCACATTAAATGATACCCTATTCCATACAATCCCAACCGGAACTGGAACATCTGAAATGTTCACCAGAGAAAGCTCTTTGTTCACGGTGCAATGATGCGTGCGGTTTCAGAACCAAGTTCACCATGTGTACTGAGAGCGTTGTGGGATAAAATGTCCATTCAGAAGCAGAAAGAACATGAACACAAAACCAACCCAAAGGACCAGGAAAAGTAATGCAACTGTAATCCAAAGCTGTAACCATGGAGCAATAAAGTATGTTATTTTCAGCCAAAGATAGAAAACACGGAACTTTAGTCCCAAACATAGACGTAGTAGTTCTTCCGATGCGTTGGAGAAGTCATCTTAATGGATGACATAACCAGAAGCTGCCAGGACAATCTTTGGTAGCTCAGCAGGTTATGTCGTATTTGATGACACTTTGATCTGTGGTACATTGACGTTGACCATGTTCTTTTCAGGATTTCAAATTGAAATTTGTGTTTCTCTACTCGTCGACTTCCAGTTGTCGTTGTTGCAACAGGTAGAAGACATACTTCATTGTTGTTTAGTGTTGTCTCTCGTTGGAGAGAGCATGCTTCATCTGTAATTAATTCTTACATCTGAACTTCCTGCACGATAACACGAGGATCCTAGCAGCCAGCCAGGAGCCCACGTGGCTTACTGTTGAGAATTGGACACATAGGGCCAGATGTAGGTAAATATCATTTACAGATTCTAAAATACCGAATTTTACTGATTCGGAATTTTAAAACCTGTAAATGATATGTAGCTAATGATTCGGAAAATTTTACCGACTTGGTAAAATTCGGTATTTACCAAATCGGTATTCCCTATTCATTCCTATGGGCCTGGAGGTCCATAGGAATGAATGAGAATTACCGATTCGGTAAATACCGAATCGGTAATAGTGGGTAGACCTACAAGGGTGGCAGGGTGTCACATTGACACCCTGTTGCACCCCTGTATAGTGCAAGATATACTTGTAAGCGCCGTCTGATGATAGGGGGCCACAGCTGTAAAAGCACACACAAGCCAATGGCTTATTTGAAATTAGTAGAGCTGTCTGTGGTGGATGCGCCACAGTGGAACCGTTCATCTGCTGGCATATGTCGCTTCAGAGGACAAAGTCCTTCGACTGTTTGTAAATACCTGGCCACCAATGATGCAATAATGAAATAGTAACAGCCACCCCTGCATGTGCAGAAGCCAAACCCTTGTGCCTTTTTTGGTATTACTTTATCCCAGACTCCTGGAATCTGAGCATACGGTATGCTTTGTGCATCTCACTTGTAGGAGTAGTTGAGTGGAAAGGCTTTCGACAGCTGTGTGTGTTTGCAAGCAGCATTGACGGGAACCATGATGTATCTGTCTATCCTCTTACCAGAATGAGTGATAGCAGCAAGATTTGTGGCTTCATCAGCCATGGAATTCCCTACAATATTAACACCAACATGTTGATGGCTCATTGTATGTATGCCATGAGCCCCTGGCTACTTTATCCCAAAGCTGCTTGTGCTTTAGTGTGCATCCTTTGAGCATCTGAATTCATTCTGGCTCCATATAAAGTATTCATAATATGACTGTACGCAATAATATGAAGCACACACTACGGGGGAATCCAGCATCCTTATTTTGTAGTGCCAGTACTAGAGCTTTTAATTCTGCCAGCTGTGCAATCACCTAGGGCCAGATGTAGGTGGCCAATTACCGGTCGGTAACGGCCGAATTCGGCCGTTACCGACCGGTAATTGGATTTTGAGATGTAGGGGGAAAAAACAGGCATTTTCGGTAATTTTACCGAATCGGTAAATATACCGGTCGGTAAAATTACCGAAAATGCATTTTCGGTATGTAGGTGCCAAGTTGCACATTGACACAGGGCTTTGAAAATCGGTATTTTACCATGCAATACAATTGCACATCTGTGCATGTACACCTGTGCCATGTGGCACACATACATGCCCTTACGGCATGTATGTGTGCCACATGGCACACAAGCCTAAAACAGGGGTGCCAGAGGGTGTCAAAGTGACACCCCCTGCACCCTTGCTAAAATCGGTATTTACCGATTCTGTAATTACAGAATCGGTATTGCCCATTGATTCCTATGGGCTTCACAGCCCATAGGAATCAATAGGAAATACCGATTCGGTATTTCCAGATTCGGTAAATACCGAATCTTAACGATTCGGTATTTCCACATCTGGAAATACCTACATCTCCCCCCTTCATATTTACCACTTCTTAAATATCGAATCGGTAAAATTCGGTATTTAAGAAGTGGTAAATATGAATTACCTACATCTGGCCCCTAGTGACTCCGTGTAGATTTTCCCAGGATGGAATTCCCCATTATGCATACCCCTTTCCCTATTGCACATGCCGCAGAGTACTGGTGCTTTGTCACTATGGCAGGCTGAGCAGAACCATCAGTATATATGATGTAATCATAGCAGTCTAGAGGCACTATTTCATTAGGCAGAGGATATTCTTGTTTGTACTACAGTAAGGCTTTTGTTTGTAGTTTAGAATCAAATCTGTAATCTACATCTGTTGCCGTGCGGGAGATCGCCCATCGTATCCATCGTTCGGAGTATTAGCTCTGGTGACCATCTCTAAGGTCGGTACCAGGGTCACGACCATTATGTGTTTTCCATGAGCCATGGCTCGCCCTCTTACCACAGCAGTCTGTACATCTGTCAGTATTTGTTCAGTAGATGCAAAATGCATTTCAGTATTGGTATATAAATATGATATAAATGCAAAATAAATATGATTTATATGCAATCAATACTGTGTCACCTCCATTGAACGCTGATATATCCCTGGTGACAAGGATCACCAAGTTTGTTCTGCTTACATGTGTGTGGAGATGTTTGGAAGCTATAATGTCAGCTTGTACAGAACATAGAATTTGTGTATGTTCCTGTGTCCAGTGTGTGCTTGAAAAGTCTGGACTCATCAATTTGTAGAATGGTTTCACCCATTTTGCATAATCCCGAATGTATGTCAGGCCAAAATGTTAAAATCCCAATATGGATTGCAATCCTTTCAAAATCATTGGAGGATTACACATTTTTCCAACAAAATGGGTCGCCAGGCTTTTGCCTTCACTTGACAGATCATATCCAAGGAACAGGACATTGACGTGGGCAATTTTTGATTTCTTGAAATTAAATCTATAGCCCATGTGAGCAAACCCCAGGATTATGCAGTCTACTCTGGTCAAATGTTCCATAAGGTCCTCATCCGTCAAATATATGCCATCAACATAAGACAATGCCTGGTCATCAAACGTTTCAAGTAGTTCTGGTACTCTGGCCAAGAAAATCCCATGGCTATTCTCATACCCTTGGGGCAAACAGCAGAACTGATTGTGAGAGCCTACCACAGTGAATGCTACCAAATATCCGCTTCCAGACGCTATAATTTGGTAGAAAAATCCACTTGAGATATCATATGTGTGTATTTCTTCCACACAATGTTATTCATTAGTGCTGCACTGTGTGTGTTTTGTACTGCAAATGTGCGAGTAGCTGCATTTAAATGTCTGTAGTCTAATACAAACTATATGAATGATCTGGTTTCATTACAGGAGACCAAGGATTATTCATGGAGGAGATGAAACTTTCTATTACTTTACCTTGTTATTCAAGTTGTTCTAGGATTTACATAACTTGTTGTTTAGGTTCATTTTTATTGAATATTTTTTTTTGAGGATGTGGGGTTGTCCTCAATAGAATGTCATGGTAAGGGAAACAGTCATCCTACCCCTCATGGTTGCGGTATAATGCAGGATCTAATGCTAGTGCCCACTCCCTATGAATGTTTAACGGATTCTGGGACTAGGTCGTAGAAAGCGGGTAAAGGAAAATGCTACTTACCAGTATGCATATGTTCTTGGCATGTAGAGCAGCAGAGTTACACACTGTGCATAAGTGGCCACCTAGTGTTGGGCCCAGATGTTTGCAGTTTGTTTTTTGTCCTGGTAAGTCTTTGGAAGTCACGGGATAGGTGTCTCCTCCTTTGGATCATACTGCGCATGGGCATCGGCTCCGTCCCCAGATTGTTTTTCGCCCTAAGGGAAGTGATGGAGCTTTGCAAGAAAAGAAAGGATGTCCATGTAAGCTGTATCTAAGTAAGATAATACTGGAACAGATAAAGGTAGCCCAGGAGGCGGGTGGGCGTGTGTAACTCTGCAGCTCTACATGCCAAGAACAGATGCATACTAGTAAGTAGCATTTTCCGTTCGAGGCATATGAGCAGCAGATTACATACTGTGCATAGATTGTATAGCAGTAACCACATCTAGTGGCGACCACCAGTATCTGTTGCAGTAGTTTGAAACAGTGTTTTGAGTACAGCCTGGCCCACAGTAGCTTGTTGTTTAGTTTGCACATCTACACAAAAGTGTTTTGTGAATGTGTGCGGTGTAGACCATGTAGCTGCTTTGCATATGTCATCTAAGGGATTGTTCCCTAAAAATGCCATTGAAGCCCCCATCTTTCTTGTAGAATGGGCTTTAGGAGGAATAGATAACGCATGTTTAGCTTTATGGAAGGAAATCTGTTTGTATTTGACAATCCACCTATATATCCCAGCTTTTGATATGGGGTTACCTTTATGTGGTGGAGAAAAAGACACAAAAAGTTGTTTTGTGTTGCAAAGAGTTAGTGTCCTTTCAATGTAGTAAAGCAATGCTCTTTGGACATCTAAGGTATGAAGAGCTCTTTCTGCGACTGTTTGTGGCTGCGAGAAGAATACGGGCTGTTCTACAGATTGATTGAGATGGAAGGGCGAAATGACTTGGAAGGAATTTAGGATTAGTACGGAGAACCACTTTATTATGGTGCATTTGCAGAAAGGGTTCTTGAATGGTGAATGCTTGTAGTTCACTAGAGTAGTTCACTAACTCTACTAAGAGAAGTAATAGCTACTAGGAAAGCTACTTTCCAAGTTAAGAATTGCAGTTCACATTTATGTAAAGGTTCAAAGGGAGGTCCCATTAACCGTGTGAGAACAATGTTTAAGTTCCACACTGGTGAAGGTGGTGTTCTGGGAGGGATTATTCTTTTGAATCCTTCCATAAAAGCCTTTATGGCAGGTACTCTAAAAAGTGATAGATGTTGTCTATTTTGTAGGTATGCTGCAATGGCAGCAAGGTGCAGTCTAATAGACGTGTACGCTAAATTACATTTCTGAAGGTGTGGTAGGTATCCTATGATGTGTTGAATAGACACATCTAAGGGATTGATGTGGTTGTTTTGACAGTATATTACAAAACGTTTCCACTTATCTGCATAACATGCTCTAGTGGTGGAACGTCTAGCTTCTTTAATAACGTTCATACATTCAGAAGGAAGGTTAAGGTAACCAAACTCTATGACTTCAGGAGCCAGATCGCTAGGTTGAGCTGAGCTGGGTCCGGGTTTCTGATCTCTCCATGGTTCTGGGTCAGTAAGCGTGGAAGATAGGTATAGTTTTTGGTGTGGTACCACGGAAAGTTGCAGCAGTGTGGTGTATCACGATTGTCTGGCCCAAGTTGGAGCTACTAGAATGAGTGTTAGGGAATGTTGCTGTAGTTTGCGTACCACTAATGGAAGTAGTGGGAGAGGTGGAAATGCGTACGCAAATTTGCTGGACCAGTTCATCCATATCGCACTGCCTCTGGACAGCGGGTGTGGATATCTGGAGGCGAAGCTTGGGCATTTTGCGTTTTCGTGGGTGGCGAAGAGGTCTATCTGAGGTTGTCCCCACAGTTGAAAGAACGGTTGAAGAACTTGTGGATGAAGTTCCCACTCATGGATCTGTTGTGTCTGTCGACTTAGCAGATCTGCTGTGATGTGATGTGAGAGGGGATTTATATAGCGCACTATCACTCCGAGGAGCATCTTGGCGCTTTGACTTGTGTACTCAGAGATGGTAAAAGTTGCTATTCTCGCGATGCCGTTAAGATCCTAGACCAGTGTTTTACAGGTTGTATCTGCCAGGCTGTAAATCTATGTTTTAAGGGATTTTCTAAATTTACTTTCACAAGTGATTGCACAAATTTGATAAGGCAATTTATTCCAAGTTTTAGCCCCTCTGACTGCTAGAGTTTTTCCTCCTCTCGTAGCAAGTCTGAACTTTGGAACGCCCATCAAATTAGCTGTTGACGATCTAAGTTCTCGAGTGGGGCGATAGCGATTGATATTTTTGAACAGATATTGTGGGCCTTGTTTATGGAAGGCCCTAAAAGTAATTATTAGGACCTTGAACAGGATACGCTTTTGGATGGGGAGCCAATGAAGCATATCCAGTGCTGCGGAGGCTGAAGTGTTTCTGGGCCATTTAAGTACTAGTCTTGCTGCAGCATCTTGGACCATTTGCAGCCTATGCAGGGATGCTTTATTTGCCCCTGCATATAGACTGTTGCAGTAATTCAACCTAGATGTAATTAGTGCCACTGCTACAGTTCGTCTGGCTGATAAGGGGAGAAGGTTGAAAAATTTCCTGAGGCTCTTTATTATATTGAAGCATGACCCTGCTACTTCTCTTGCCTGTTGTTTAAAATATAATGTCTCATCAAATTTAATTCCCAGGTTTCGCACGGCTGTGATGGTACTAGGCGGGGCCTCTGCCTCTATCGGCCAACAGGTCTGGGGAGAAAACAGAGTGTTTTGACCAAAAGGTAAAATTTCTGTTTTTGCAGTATTGCATCTCAAGTGATTATTATTCATCCAATCAAAAGTTGCCTTCAGACAATCCTTCAAAGAGCACTCAGCAATCGCCGGGTCCTCATCTAAGATTAGGACTAATTGGGTGTCATCGGCGTATGCTAATGAGCTGATGTTAAAGGAAGAAATGAGCTCAATCAGGCGGACCATGTAAAGATTAAATAAGATGGGGCTCAAACTAGAGCCCTGAGGTACCCCTGACTGAACTTTCTTTTCTTCAGAACAGTACTGCCCCAGCATGGTGATCTGCTTTCTTTGTGTCAGGAAGTTGTTAAATCATTTCAACACGGTGCCCACTATGCCCGCACTCCTTAGGCGATGTATCAGAATATCGTGGGACACCGTGTCGAATGCTGCAGATAGATCTAGCAAGATCAGGACTGCTCTTTTGCCCTGATCCAATGCAGCTCTAATGGTTTCCGTAGAAAACAGCAGGGCAGATTCTGTCGAATGATGGGTCCTAAAGCCAGCTTGATTTGGATGAAGAATATTATTTCCCTCCAGATATGCCGTGAGCTGTTTATTGACGCAGGTCTCTGCGAGTTTACATACGGCTGGAAGAAGCGAGAGGGGCCGTAGGTTAGATAGTACTGTGGGATCTTGGATAGCTTTTTTCTGGAGGGGTCTAACAGCTGCAACCTTCCAACATGCTGGAATATCTCCTGTCTGTAATGATGAATTAAGAATGGAATTATTCATTGGATTGACTTCCTCTTTTATGGCTTTTAGTAGTGCCGGAGGACAGGGGTCGAAAGGTGAACCTGAGTTTAGTCTGGAAATAGCTTGAGAAGATTCATCCAGACTGATCACAGCAAAGCTTTTCCACCTTGTAGTACCAAGTCTTTCCTTTTGGGCTTTATATGCTGAATCTATGATCTGCTATGGTGTTTTGTACTCCTGGAACATATTGGGCTAAGAGGAAGATTTTTAGTGGTATAGTCCATCTTCATATCTGCTGCGCTAACTGAGAGAGCTGCAGGGAGTGTGTCCCCCCTTGTTTGTTTATGTAGTACATGGCTGTCATATTGTCTGTGCGGACTAAGACAGCCTTGCCTGATACTTGCTTTTGGAATGCTTTTAGGGTTAGAAATACAACTAGTAACTCCAGGTGGTTGATGTGGAGTAACTTTTGTTGCGGTGCCCACCTGCCTTGCATGGTGTGGTGCAGTAGGTGAGCTCCCCAGCCAGAGAGCGATGCGTCTGCTGTCATGACTATTTGAGGAACTGGCTCTAGGAACGGTCAGCCCTTGGAAAGGTTTCTGGTGCTCAACCATTGCATAGAGCGATGAATCCGACTGTCTACCAACACTAGGTCTGTTAATTGACCTTGAGCCTGGTTCCATTGGCGTGCTAAGCACTCTTGAAGTGAACGCATTTGTAGTCTTGCATGAGGTACTATGAATATGCAAGATGCCATCATTCCTATGAGTTGCATGAACACTCGAGATGGAAGAGAGTGTTGTGGTTGGAATTTTGCTAGAAGAGCTTGTACACTTGTTATCCCTGCAGGAGAGGGATAAGCTAGTGCTAATTCGGTATTTATTGTGGCACCGAGATATTGCTGTACGTGGGACGGTTGCAGGTGGGACTTGGTGTGGTTTACTGTGAACCCCAAGTCGTGGAGTAGTTGAATAGTGGTGTGAGTGTGTTGTACACACTGGCTGTATGAGCTGGCTTTTATGAGCCTGTCATCTAAATATGGGAAGACGTGAATGTGCGGTCTTCTTAGGTGTGCTGCTACTACTGCTAGTAAAGAGAAAATTTACCCACACCTCCATTCATTTTAGGATCGAAATTACGATCACAGATAAGAAAGACCAAATCAATTATGTCTCTCAAGGCAATGACTTATGCCTATTTTGTTTTTATTTTCATAGAAAAAAGTTCGTCGATACTTTTTTGAGGCCACGTCAGGACCACACTGTCAGTTTCACAGAAAATCGTAACGGTTCAAAAACTCATTACCAAACACAATTGTTACCTATCATACAAAAATCTCCGCTAAGATTAGTGATAAAATTGTACACACAAAACAGAAACAATACATCAATATTGATACATTCAAAATTATAAATATGTCACAAAAAAGTTGTTAACCATATATACATATACATCCAAATACATCTTAATATGATATAAATCCAAACAATTCGAGAACAAGTTTCTAACACACAATAGGTTGCTAATCCAAATTTATAGGTGTTACGCAATCTAGTTATGATTCAAATCTCATAATGCCGACGCGTTTCGAGTTCGGGTTATGTGAATTCCCAACTCTCATCAGGGCAGGGTGAATCTTGTCTTGAACAACAATTTCTGACAAAAAAGAAAAACTAATAAGGATTTTTAGAATAGCTTCTCTGAATATTTCAGCACCTAACTTCTTAGTTAATTCGTTTCAAAGTAACATACCTCTACGGAGCCAGGAGATGCATCTGGCTCAATTATTCTCATGCGCAGTGGTTGAAAAAAGTCTGCAACAAAGTGACAAGCCCTTATTTATTATATAGCCATGCCTCACTGCTGTTCATAAATCAACCCGTGCTTGGAATGGAAAAATACCTTAAGCCTCCAGCAACGGGGATGCTCCAATGCAAGTGTAAAACGTGATCTTCAAAGTACGTGGTTTCTAAAAAGAAAGGGAGCATTTTTACTCTCTGCTTTCTGCTAGTAGACTTTTATATTGTAAGGCCGCTAGGTTCAGACTTACTTGATTAAATTAGCCGTGTACACATTCATGTTACTCCCAATTAATTTTCAGTTGTTGGCGATCTTTGAGGAAAGCTACAAAACAAGAAGGCGGACTGTGATGAGTGCCGCGTTTTGTCATTTTGATTTAAGGATTTGGCATTCTTTTCTATTTGTTTGCTCCAAACGCTTACCGAATTTAACAGCAAAAGCGCTTGGCATTCAATGGTGCTCCTTTCTCGGTCGGTTGTTTGTGAACTGGGTTTCTTTCCCAACACAAACGTGTAATGCCACGGCATTAGGTCACATGGGGTGTGTCAACCAATGATTGAAGGGACATGGGGAGAAACCAGTAAAGTGCATGCTGGACCTTGTATTTTGCAAACATGAATGAGAAATCAAACACAGATTATTTTGAGTTTTAAACTCTGTTTAACTCGCTCATACAGTTTAACCCATTAGTGATGCTGTCAAATTTCATAATTAGGTACGCCTCCTTGCGCAATAACGCGATTTCCACATCAGTTGATCGGTATTTAGGGTCAATCACAGCCAGCACTGTCCAGTTGAAATCATTTTCCGAATGGTTGGCAGACATAAAGTGCTCAACCATAGGAGCAGTTAATATCTTGCGCCTAATCCGGGATCTGTGTTGTGTAATCCTCATGTTGACTTGTTGGCAAGTTTTGCCAATATACACTTTGTTGCATCTACATACCACTGCGTAAATTAAATTTTTAGTTTTACAATTTGTAAAGCTGTCATGTCTCCATTTGATATGATTATGTTCAAACGTATTTCCCTCCAACGTCGACGGGCAGGCAACGCAGCAACCACATTTGTGGTGGCCACATATCGGTTTTAAATTCCAATGGGTGATCAAATCACTTTTTGGTTTTGGAATGTAGCTGTCAGCTCGCACTAACTGTTGTCCAATGCTGCGGTTTTTGCGCATTGCAAAAATCGGTTTAGGCATAGGGTGCTCAAGGTTCTCCAGTAAATGCCAATTTCGCAAAATAATTTGCCTGAACTTATTCGTGTGGGAACCATAGGTGGACACACAAACAAGTTTGTCCAAACCTGTCTTGTCTTTTTTCTGCAGTAAACTCTCTCTTGGAGTGAATCTCGCTCTTTTCTTTGAGTGCCTTAATAGCTTCTTAGGATAACCTCTCTTTGTCATTTCTTCACAAAAAGAAGTGGCGTGAGTCTCGAATTCGACCAAATCCGTACAGTTCCTTCTGATCCTTAGCAGTTGGCCATACGGGAGATTTTCCTTCAGGCACTGGGGATGTGAACTCCTATAATGGAGGATGGTATTCCGGTCTGTCTCCTTCTTGTACAATGTTGTATTGAGTGCTCGTTCCCCAGGGCCCACTGACACGTCCAAAAAAGTCATTTTGGATTTACTTGACTGCATGGAAAACTTAATGTCCATGTGTCTCGTGTTAATCCAATTTGCGAAGGCATCCAATTCTGACTGGCTCCCCTGCCACAGGAGCCAGACGTCGTCGATATACCTCAGCCATTGGAGTATTTTGTTAGAAAAAGGATTGTTATTGAAAACAAACCTGTCTTCATATTGGGCCATAAACAAAACGGCCATTTCCGGCGCGTAGGGACATCCCATAGCTGTCCCCTTCACTTGTACGAAAAATTCGTTCTCAAATTTGAAATAGTTGTTTTTCAAAGAGATTTCAGCCAGTTCTATAATGAACGATGTGGGGACCCGGTGTGGTCTTTCCCTCGAGTCCAAGTAGAATTCCATTACTTGGAGAGCCTCATCTTGAGGGATTTGGGTGTACAAAGATGTTACATCCATTGTCACCATTATTTGATCCTCTTCATCAAAAAATTTTCCTTCCACCTTTGTGATAAAATCCATTGTGTCTCTCAGATAGGACCTGACACCACTTATGAATGGTTTCAGAAAGAAATCGATATATTTCGAGACTGGCTCTAGTACCGAGTCACAGCCTGAAACAATCGGGCGTCCGGGAGGTGTTTGGCTATTCTTGTGAATTTTAGGCAGAAAGTACAGGATTGGTGTTCTTGGTGTTTTTCTATTTAAAAATTCAAATTCCTTTGGACCCAGAAAGCCCTGGTCTAGGGCAGTTTTGGTTAAATTCCCAATTTTATGTTGGATTTCATTGAGGGGATCTTCCTTCAAAGGTCTATATACCATTCACGGTTTCCTACATGGGTAAGACAGCCTTGCCTGATACTTGCTTTTGGAATGCTTTTAGGGTTAGAAATACAACTAGTAACTCCAGGTGGTTGATGTGGAGTAACTTTTGTTGCGGTGCCCACCTGCCTTGCATGGTGTGGTGCAGTAGGTGAGCTCCCCAGCCAGAGAGCGATGCGTCTGCTGTCATGACTATTTGAGGAACTGGCTCTAGGAACGGTCAGCCCTTGGAAAGGTTTCTGGTGCTCAACCATTGCATAGAGCGATGAATCCGACTGTCTACCAACACTAGGTCTGTTAATTGACCTTGAGCCTGGTTCCATTGGCGTGCTAAGCACTCTTGAAGTGAACGCATTTGTAGTCTTGCATGAGGTACTATGAATATGCAAGATGCCATCATTCCTATGAGTTGCATGAACACTCGAGATGGAAGAGAGTGTTGTGGTTGGAATTTTGCTAGAAGAGCTTGTACACTTGTTATCCCTGCAGGAGAGGGATAAGCTAGTGCTAATTCGGTATTTATTGTGGCACCGAGATATTGCTGTACGTGGGACGGTTGCAGGTGGGACTTGGTGTGGTTTACTGTGAACCCCAAGTCGTGGAGTAGTTGAATAGTGGTGTGAGTGTGTTGTACACACTGGCTGTATGAGCTGGCTTTTATGAGCCTGTCATCTAAATATGGGAAGACGTGAATGTGCGGTCTTCTTAGTTGTGCTGCTACTACTGCTAGGCATTTGGTAAACACCCTTGGTGCTGTTGTGACTCCGAATGGGAGTACTTTGAATTGATAGTGCGGACCGTCTAGTACAAATCTGAGATATGTTATGTGTGCTGTGTGGATGGGAATGTGGAAGTAGGCGTCCTTGAGATCTATAGTGGCAAGGAAGTCGTTTCGTAAAAGGAGAGGAAGGACCTGCTGGAGTGTGACCATATGGAAGTGGTCTGATTGTATGTACAGGTTAGGGGTATGAGGTCTAGAATAGGCCTTAGAGATCCGTCCTTCTTTGGAATTAGAAAGTACAGGGAGTAAACTCCTTTGTTTTGCTGATGCAGTGGAACTAGTTCTATTGCACTTTTTTGTAGGAGGGATCTTACCTCCTGCCTGAGCAGTATCAAATGTTCTTGTGACATTGGACGCTGTTTGGGTGGTATGTTTGGGGGGTAGATGTTAGTTCAAGACAGTAACCTGACTGAATTATTTGTTGCACCCACCTGTCTGATGTGATCTTTGTCCAGACTGGCAGGTATTGCTGTAGCCTTCCCCCAACTGGAGTGGAATGCAGTGGGGGAAGGGGAGGGAAGTCATTGGACAGGGGTGGAGGCAGAGCGGAAGTTGTTGGTTTTGCCTCTGCCCTTATTGTTGTTACCTCTGTGTCCACCTCTTTGGTAGCCCCTACTATAGGTGGATTGTGTAGGGGCTTTGTAAGACGTAGAGGGGCTGTCTGAAGAGTATACCCTGGCTCTGTAAGATGAGTGGCGAAAGGAGCGTCTGGGAGCCTGCAACTGCAAGGCTCCCATAGATTTGGCTGTGTCGGTATCTTTTTAAATTTTTTCAAGGGATACGTCCACATTAGGCCCAAATAAGTGTTGCTCAAAGAGTTGGTTGAGGATGGCATTTTGTGCTTCAGGTTTGAAACCTGAAATCCGTAGCCAAGCATGTCTATGCAACAAGACACTGGTATTAATTGCCCTTGAAGCAGTATCTGCTGTATCTAGTGCACAACGAATAGAGGTATTTGTGATGTTTTTACCCTCTTGTATAAGCTCATTTGCCTATTTATGTATTTATCAGGTGCTGCATTATTGATTCTAACTCATCATAATGTGCCCTGTCGTATCTTGCCAGTAATGCCCGAGTATTGGCAATACGCCAAATGTTTGCTGCCTGTGACGCAGTTCTTTTACCTGATGCGTCAAGGAGCTTAGACTCTTTATCTGGAGGGGGAGCCTCGCCTGATGGTTGTGAATGTGCTCTTTTGCGTGCATTAGAGACTACAAGGGAGTCTAGTGGTGCAGGCCCTTTAATGTAGGCTGGATCTGAAGGGGCAGCCTTATACTTTTCCCGATTCTGGGGTTGATGATTCGAGTTCTAACTGGGTCTTTGAAGACTTCTGGCGCATGCTTAATATCCCCCTTAAGCATGGGTAAAATTGGGGGCGGAGCTTGCCAGCGCCGATGGCGGACGGGTGAATCCTCAGCTCCGCGCCATCGCAAGCTTAATCCTGCAATAATCCTTCCCTGACTGACCTGCTGCGGCGTAGACCATCTGAGCTGAGGTCCGCAGGTCGCCGGTGCCCGGAGCGGACAAAACCGAGCGCGTCTGCTCTGTGTGGGGCGGCCGACGGAGGGCTGAGACGGCCGGTGGACAGGGTCGCGGATCCCCGGCCTCAAGTTACACACACGCCAACCGGCGTGACCTGACGTGCGGCAACGCTGCAGGGCTCTGAACCCGTGGGCCTGCGAGCACCGGGGCACTGCCGTCACTTGTCTGACTGCCTCGAGGGCCATGAGGGGGAGCACGCTGTGCTGCTACCGGGCGTCCTCGCCTCCACACCAGGACCGGGAGAGTCCCCTGGGGGCCAGACGGGGCGGCCAGTCTGAGGTGAGCGGGGGTCTTCTGCGGTGCCATAGCTCGGCTGCCCCCCTCCCCCTCACCCGTGTTAGCACGCCGTGATTTTGGATGCCGGCCCCACCCCCCCGCTTGAGGCTGAGACGTGTGCGGGTGTTGAACTGCTACTGCCCTGGGGTCACTGTCCACAGAATCACCGTGGCCATTGTGACCACGGAGTGCCTGAATGGGTGGTCCTTCGCTGGCGACTGTGGAATCCCCCGGCAGGCGTTCACGCTGTCGGGAGGTGCGGCCTAGTCCCGGCGGAGTCATATTGAGACCGGCCTGGAGAGCGCCACACTCTGCGACTCGGACGGAGTTGCTGAGACGCTGCGCCTGGATGAAGACGCACAGGGGTGTTTGATAATAGAGAGACCCCCTGTGATTTACCCACACAGGCCAGTTGTGGACCGCTGTTGGGGAGGAGTGAAAGGAGTGGTATCGTCCCTGTTTCCGGCCGAGTGGTGTTGCTGTGGTCGCGAGGGGATCAGTGCCTGACTTCATTCTGAGCAAGGAAGACAAGACCCAGAGTAAACTCCTCTTTGAAAGCGGCGTGCTAAATCCTCGGAGACTCAAGACGCGGACGCTGCACCCGCGCCCAGAGGCGCTGAAGGCACTATCTACTCGGACATTAAGGCCCTGCTCGTCACCATGGAGACCTGCAAGATAGTATGGCGTCCATCGGCAATAAGATCGACGCCCTAACCTATCGGATGGACCGCATGGCAGAGCGAGTGGACAAGCACGTGGAGCGTCTGGACATGTCGGAGCGGCGCCTGACGGAAGTAGAAGCCCAAACTGAACTGGCAAGCGCATGGATAAACTCCTTCAAGTGATACAGGACAAGTCGGAGGATTTGGAAGCCCGCTCCCGACGCTCTAACATACGTATCACCGGAATTGCGGAGACGACGCAAACTGGGAAAATGGAGCTCTTTGTTGAGAAACTCCTCACCTCGCTGTTGGGGGCAGAAGCCTTCTCTCCGATGTTCATCGTGGAGAGAGCACACCGCTCGCTGGGCTCTTAGCCCCGACCGGGGTTCCCCCCCGAGACCAATTATTGCAAAACTGTTAAATTACAGAGATCAGGACACGGCTCTGCGGATCGCCCGGGGGAAAAAAGTCTTTACAATATGAAGGCTCAGAAATCTCCATATATCCGGACTTCACGGCAAAGGTGCAGGAAGAGCGCAAACGTTTTGCCCCTTACAAGAAGCAACTGCGCGATCTCGGTTTAGACTACGCCATGCTGTATCCAGCGAAGTTACGAAGGGCCATTCCCACTTCCTCACAGACCCGAAGGATCTTCAAAAAACCTTGAAGGTATGGTCCAGGGAGCATCGGGGGGACCCTGGCGGCCAGAGGGACGGTGAGGGTAGCAGCAGCCAAGTGGAGGAACAGGAATGAGAGCGGAGAGCAGCGTGGTGACTGAACTTTTACTTGAGAATCTGTTTTTGATGTAGCGCTCCGGACCAGACCTGGAGTCTGGACTTCATAGGGACACCTCTTTCGCTCCTGTCTGAGGATTGAACTCGAGCGGTCAGTTCACCCACGAAACCACGGATCCTCCAGCAGATGGGTGAGAATGTTTCATGCTATATAATTTTCAAATTGCCAATGTACTCACATATTGGACACTGACTTTATAAGTGTGTTTTCATGATGGGAGAACACGAGACTGTTTTTTATGCGTATTATAAAGACTCCATATTGATATTGAATTGCATATGAGGTGTTTAACTGTGTTATGCAGGTTCATGTCAGGATTGTAATATGCGGCGATGGCGTTGGGGGAGGGCGAATAGCTGGATTTTTTCTAAAGTTACTGACTGTTCCTACTGGCAACCTCGGCCCTAGCGCTGTGTGCACCCACAGCTCCCTCGGGAGCTATTAGTTGTTCTAAGGGAATCTAGATTGGGGAGAGGTGACGACATGCTAGGCCAAGTAGGGGTTGGTCTACTGTGGGAGGACGGTGGTACTGTGTTGGGCTGGATAAGTTCATATCTTTATGTTTACTTTATGGTTACGTTCTTACTGGGAATCTGACCAATCTGACTCTACATTCTGTGATTGTACTGTGCATGGTTGTACGCTTGCTCCATTTATGCTCACTGATATTGCGCTATGGCTGACTCCGCTTTAGATAGTGGGACATCATGTACACCCAGATTGAAGGCGCTCACCTGGAATGTTCGTGGCCTAAATGACCACCGCAAGGTTAGGAAAGTCCTCAGTTACCTGCAGCGCCAGCATATAGACGTCGCCCTGCTCCAGGAGACGCATCTTCCATCACACAGCCGCATGCTTGGATGCAGGGGTCTTGTGGGTAATGTCTCCGTGGCTGGGTATACCTCCAGCTCCAGAGGTGTCCTGACATGGGTGAATCCTAGGTCCAAATTACAGATATAAACCCTAGAGGCAGATGCTGAAGGTAGATATGTTATATCTAGATGCCAAGGCCCTGCAATAGACTTCACTGTGGTAAACACCTATGGCCCCAACTTTGTCTCGCCGGAATTCTACAAGACTCTTGCTGCTAAGGCCAAATGTTTTGACCGGAGAGATATGCTGCTGTGGGGGGGGGGAGACTTCAACCTAAACATGGACCCAGCTCTAGATAGATCTTCCGGTCCTATACGCAGACCCGCGGCTGCTGCTCTGGAGCTGCAGTGTGCTATGATTTGCCTGGGCCTGGGGGACGTATGGCGCTCTCGTAATCCTCAGCAAGGTGGGTACACGCACTATTCAGCATACCACAATATACATACCAGGATAGACTACTGGCTTGCCTCCTCTTCCCACTTTGACCGCATTAGAGACTGCAGAGTGCTGCCCAGAACGCTGTCTGATCACTCACCGGTTCTGCTGGAACTGCGCATTCCTGGTAAATCTATATCGCCATTTACATGGAGGTTTCCGCCCAACTCTCTTTTGGTTCCGGTGTTCAGGGGAGAGCTGGCTGAGGCCATAGATGTATTCTTCGAAACCAATGTTGGCTCGGTGGATAGCTTCCAGGTGATTTGGGAGACTTTCAAGGTCTATATCCGTGGGTCGCGATGTCGAAGCACTCAGGCATAGTGAAGGCCATTCGGCGGAGATTGGCAGACCTTGAGAAGCAGCTAGCTAGGCTGGAGCATAGACAGTGCGAACTGGCGGACACCACAGTGGGAGAAGAAATTAAGACCTGCTTGCGGAATATCATGAAGAAGCAGATAGGGAGGTTAGACACATGGGCAAATACGCCACTGCCAGGGTGTATGGGGAAGGTGAGCGGCCGAGCGCGGTCTTGGCCAACCTTATGAAGGGTACAAAACGTCGACAGCATATAACAGTGGTGAATTCTGCCGCCGGCGAACCGCTCACGGACGAGAGGGACATAGCTTAGGTATTTAAAGGCTACTACTCTGAACTGTACTCCTCCAAGTGCGGAGATTTGGAGGATGAAATTAATGACTACCTAGGCCATATTGATATTCCCACACTGACCAACTCGGACAGGGAGTTCCTCATGCATCCGATAGAAAAGGAAGAAATCATTGATGCGCTGGCCAGCATGCGGTCGGGCAGCGCCCCGGGTGCGGACGGCCTTACTGCGGGCTTCTACAAAGCCTGTAGGGACCAACTACTCCCACACCTGTCGGCTCTCTTCGATGACATATGCGTTGAGGGCAGCATGCCAAGTTCTATGAGGGAGGCAATCCTGGTTACCATACTGAAGCCGGGAAAGCCACATGATGAGTGCAGCTCATACAGACCCCTGTCACTCCTGAATGTCGATACCAAGCTGTTTGCCAAGGTTTTGGCCACCCGTTTAGTGCTCCTTGCTGACCGCCTGGTGGCCCCGGAGCAGGCAGGATTTATCCCTGGTAGGAATTTAGTCTACAACATACGTACGGTCCTAGGCACGATTCAGCATGTGAGACACGATAGGAAAGCACTGGCTGTATTCCTGGACTTGGAAAAAGCCTTTGACTCGGTGGAGTGGCCCTTCATGCATATGGTACTGCAACGTATGGGTCTGGGGCAGCCGTTTCTACAGATGATGGGGCACTATATCACGATCCGCGGGCTCGGCTCCGCATTGGAGACCTGGTCTCGGATTCCTTCCCTATCAGTAGAGGTACTAGGCAGGGGTGCCCTCTCTCGCCCCTCTTATATGCCCTGGTGGCTGAGCCACTGGCGTGCGCTCTGCGAGAGTATCACGGAAACGAGGGCATAGGATTTCCGGGCTATTAGATTATAGTGTCGATGTACGCAGACGACACCCTGCTGTATGTACGCGACCCGGATAGCAACCTATCGTCGATACTCAGGGAGGTGGTTCGCTTTGGGGCGCTTTCTGGCTTAAAGGTTAATTGGAACAAATTGCTGGCCTTTCCGCTGACACCGATAACTCAGCCAACCCCAATGGAATATCCGCTCCAGTAGACCACAGATACAGTCCGCTATCTGGGAATCCAGTTACACACGGATGCGGAAATCCTTTTTAGAGCTAATTATGGCACTGCTGTCAGTAAGTTAGAAGATGACGTACTCACCTGTAAATTGTAAAATTGTAAACCTGGAGTAAACTTCCTTTGTCCCTAATGGGACGCATATCCATCATGAAAATGGTAGTGCTCCCCAGATTTCTGTTCCTGTTCATGACCATCCCGATGGTTCTTCCCAAGTCATTCTTTGCATGGCTTCAGCAACAGATGACGAAGCTGGCCTGGGCGGGCGGGCAACCACGGGTCCGGTGGACGACACTCACTAGGCCATACTCAACGGTAGGGCTCGGAGCTCCAGATTTGGAGGCATATTACCGCGTAGCTCAGGCATCACATCTACACACTTGGCTACATGGGGACAGGAACATACTGCATGGAGTCTCTCTTTGCCAGCCCTAACACACTCCCACATACGATTTTCCTATCACCTGATCGCAGAACAGGATTATTGGATTCTGTAACAGCCGCGAATCATGCATGGCATAGTCTCTTAAAAATACAGGGCGGCGTGTTGCTATACTCGCCGGAGATGCCAATAGACTGGGCCAAATGGTTACCCCGCTTAAAGAAAAGGGAGTAGTTACTGCTTTACAAACACTGAATATAACAACGGCGGGTGACCTATTCATTGACGGTGTCGCAAAGACATGGGAACAAGCTTTGGGAGCCTGTGACACGCCCCCACTCCTGACACGATTCCAGTTTCACAGGGTACGCCGGGCTCTCGGAGACCTGCTGAGTGGGGATATGGCTGAACCCCCAGAGGTCCCTGAGCTCCCATATGTCCTTAAAACTGATTCCCCCCGGAAACTGGTGTCCAATCTATACAAACTGACGCAAGCTACTGCACAACAACCATATACTAAGGCGCGATTAGGGCGGCAGGCTGATTTCGACACTGTGATGGACGACGACACGTGGCGATATTGCTGCACTGTTGCTAAGAAAGTATCACTCAATGGCAGACACAGACTGGTTCACTTTAAATTCCTAAATCGGGTGTACTACACCCCAGCCAGACTCTGCAGATATGGACTGACTGACTCTGCTTGCTGCGAGAGGTGTAGCGCCCCAGATGCGGATTTTCTTCACCTTGCTTGGTAGTGCCCTGGCGTCTGGGATTTTTGGAAAAAAATATTTGCTGATATTAGCGGGTTGACGGAGGTTGTAATCGCGCCTGACCCCCTGATTGCTCTCTTAGGATACACCAGGAAGCTGCCAAAGGTGATTAGGCGGCTAGTAGACATGCGCTTGCTCGTGGCCCGCCGGGTGCTGGCTAGTTGCTGGATGAGAGGCCCCTTGCCCACTCCTAAGCGTTGGGCGCGCGATATGCTCTATTGCTGCACTCAATCAGAAAATTATAGTTAATTACAGCCCCCCACTAGCAGACCTAAGAACTTCTGGGGACTGTACCAAATCTACTTGGGGAACAGGGTAGGAGCCGAAAGAGCTGCAGAGGTATAGGGTATTGTATACTATTATGACTGATGTGGCGGGGGCTGGAGCTTAGGGTGTTGCCTCTGTATTGCTATTACTGACTGCGCAAAATTTCCCTTAACAGATGTATACTTTGCAATTATGGTGAAGCGCCGCCTGCCCTGCTATGGGTTGTTGGCTAAATGGCTGTGTACATACTAATTAGAAGGATGCAAAGATACAATGTATGCAGAGAACGCCAGAAATGTCAGATGGGGAGGGGGGGATATTGAGCGGGACTGTTATTTTACCTTGTTGTTCTCAGAGTAAAATGCAATAAAGAAATAAAAAAATTAAAAAAGCATGGGTAAAATTGAAGTGGACCTTTGTGCGGTGTCAGAGGTATCCATTAGGAAGTCTTCTTCTACGGGGGTCAGTATGTAGGTCAACCCCATGGTATTGTGCAGGCCTATGTACTAGTTGATTAAATCCCATAGTGTTTTCTGGTGGGGAGGGCCTGGAGGGATATATGTCGGCTTGTGGGACGTTAGGGATGTCTGGAGTGCTATAATCATCCCAGGGGTCAGGTGAGCCAGGAGGACTAGAAGGCTCTGGTGGCTCACTATCTGCACCACCCCCTGTGTCATCAGAGGTGTCATCCCTGTTATCATAGTCTACTCCGTTGAGTAGGAGAATGTGTAGGGGAGCGATGTGGTAGGGGAGGAGGCGGTGGAGGTATATGAGGAGGAGGAGGAGAAGGTATCCTTAGAGGAGAGGTTGCAATGTCCTTTTTCTTTGGATGAGGAGCAGGTGCAAGTGTGTCCAATGGTCGCTTTTTAGAACTAAGAGTTAGTCGACCAGTTTTTGGATCTTTAACCAGAGTCTTTTGTGCAGGGTCTGGATGGAATAGGTCCTCTGTGGGAGGCAGATCCTTTGGTGTTAAGGGCTTTTTCGGCACCGAGCTGTGAGCATCTTTTGGCTTCGAAATGTGTTCTTTGGCAGTGTCTCTAGCCGGTGGAGCATTTGTCTTTTTCGGCTCCGAAATTCTTTTCGGTTCTGATGGTTTTTCCCACTACGATGATTTTTTTGGATCCGAGGATTTTTTCGGCTCCGAAGCGTGGGAATCGGGTGGCAATTTTTTGCTTGGCTCCGAGTGTGGTTTCGGTGCAGAGGAGCTAGCACTAGTCTTCGGCGCAGAGTGCTTCGATGCCGGCATGGAGGAAGATGACGCTTTTTTTTTTTGGTGCCGGTAGGTGTGGGCCGGCACCCGGGGCAGGCTGACTCAAGCCCGAGTCGCCTAAAGGCTTATTAGGCTTCTTTGCCGAGCTCGAAGGCGGGGCATGGGAAGCAGTGTCTCGGTGTGCACCCGAGGGCGCGGGTGTGACCGAAGCCTTTTTGGAAGGTGTTGAGGAAGGGTCGGGGTCGACGTTCTTACTTACAACCCTCTGTGCCGGAGTGATGTCCTCGACATCGGAATTTTCGGCCTCGGAGTTGCTGTGGACAGCATGTTCTTGCTGTTGTTCTGGGACGTAGACGCCCTCTTCGAAGATGTCGTCTGGGATTGAAGCGGACGAGTGAGACATTGTTCTTCGAGCTCGTCGGTCCCGGATCGTCTTCTTGGAGCGGAAAGAGGCACAAGCGGAACAGTCTATAGCCTCAAGTTCCGGTGAGAGGCAAGGTTGCACACCTCATGGAGATCGGTGTGGAGAAACTTCGACCCACATGGAGGACGTTTTTTAAATGGCATCCTTTCCATGAGCTGGAATATGCGGTATGGGTAGGCCCGGAGGCCTTCGTCGACGACCGGAATCGAAGACTTCGGAGTTGAAGAGTAGCGTAGACTGGAAACGCGTTCGAAACAATACCGTCAAAGCTAGTGAGGATTGCGCGCTGAAGGAAAAACAGTTCCAACACGGAGCGCAGGAAACAGATCCGAGCCCGGTGGTGGAAAAAAACAATCTGGGGATGGAGCCGATGCCCATGCGCATTATGATCCAAAGGAAGAGTCACCTATCCTGTGACTTCCAAAGACTTTCCAGGACAAAAAATTAACTGCAAACATCCAGGCCCAACACTAGGTGGCCATCTATGCACAGTGTGTAATCTGCAGCTCATATGCCTCGAACATAACTGTTTCCCGGTTTGGGAAATCCATTATGAAATCAGGTGGACAATCCTTTTTAGCCAGAAGTATATTGTAACTTTGAATTAGGTCCTCCTAAAAGGGGACATTATTGAATTTGGGCATGTCCCTACCCAACCGTAGTAAGACTTCGTATAGACTATGTGGAACACTCACCCTGGTATCTGGTGTTTGCCCCAGGATGTACTTACTTAGAGCTACTCCCACCAGACAATCAATCAGGTTCAGCGAACTTTTGTAACTTCTGCTGTGCTATCCAGCATTATCACTGCCCATTCCCCGCTCAAAAGCAGAGCCCTCAATATACGGGGCATGCCTGATTTAGAGTCCGGCTACCTTCTTTTTGAATTGATGTTTTGATATTTTCTTCTTGTTTAATAATGTAGTCAGATATGCATTGTGAGTCCTTTATGCTCCTCCTATCTGCCTCCTGACCATCCTTCTGTCTCCGAACGTTTACCGGATGATTCATAAGAGGAACAAAATGAACGAGTAGCAGTGTCCTGATACCAGTCCGGCGGTCTAACAATCATGCTTCCACAGGTTATAACATTTCTCTGTGGATTTCTGCGTAGAAGACTCACCCAGTGATTTTGTTTTGTCTTTATTTTTCTTGTTATCCCACTTCTTTGTCGAGGAGTTGGGTGCTTACTTAGAGTTATCCTTTTCAGAATTGCTCTTTAATTGTGGTATCCCAGGTCTGGCTGCCAAATTATCTCTACCAAGCGTAGCATAGGTTTCTTCATTAATTTTAGGTAATTTATACTTCTGCTGTGCAGGAGTCAAATCCCTCAGGTGCTAGGGTATAGCTAACTCTGCTGCTTCCCCTTTAATGTTGCTCAACATTATCGGGGTTACTGCGGCAAAGTTGCCCGTCAGTTTCATCCCATAGGCCACTGCAGGTGCTGCCCTGTACTCATTCTGGATCTGTTTCAGTACTTCAGGCAGAACAGCCGGAGAAGGGGTACGATATGCTCTGGTATATACTGCAGCAAACACCGTACCCCAAGAGGCACAGTCTTAAGCAGAGGGAGCATGCCCATTAGCAAGCAAATTGTTAATATACTGTGTTTTTCCTGCGGGCCTGTATGGGGAAATACTGCTTCAAGCTGATTCGTTTTCTGTGCAATCCAAAATTGAATTTCGTCCCTTTTGGGGGGGATATTACTCATAACTGCATTTAGGGTTTGTGGGCTAATGCCCGGTGTAACCTACTGTGGTGGTGCAGCTTGAATGCAAGAGTAAGTTTTCACATTACAAACTGTGTAAGACATCTATATATTGTTACTAGATTATGTGGAGAAGCGTGGCTCAGTGGTTAGAGGCGGCAGACCCGGAAGCTGAGATCAGCCGTGGACCAGGGTTCGATTCCCCGCCTCGGCGGGTCTCGGGCTCAAAAATTCCACGGACTCGACAATTCTTGCTCCGGTGCCTACTTGACTCACGGGGTCACACTCTGCGACTCTGGGCAATAGCTTGCTTAATCTCCACTACGGCCCCTCGCGGCGGGATGCCTGGCTTTCACCTTGTGAATACCCTGCCGGGGTATCTCACAGGGGAATACCAGGACGGGTTCCCTAAGCAAGCGCCTTGAGACCCCTAGGTGATTCGTGCGCTATATAAATCGAAATACAAATACATTATTGTACAATGCTCACATCTGAGCTGCAGACAAATTGTTGATACCCGAATGTGGTGTGTATCCAGCTAGGACCTGCCATGTTGCCCCCTCATTGCTGAGTGTGTCCACTTTCACATTTGCTATTGTGTGGGGGAAGGTGTCTTTAAACCCACTGATGTGTTCTTGGCAAGTTAATGATATCCATATATTCTCCATGTAAGTGTGAACTAATTGTGTTGCCTCATCTGCAGCCGGGACTGTAACTCAAGAATATAACACCTTTGCCCTATGTGCTTCGTTTGCCTCAACCATGAAGGTAATGCCCCCACCATCTAGTGTGAGACCATGCTGAAGAAGTTTCCGAGTAACTGCATACCTGCAGTTCTGTTTTATTGTGCCATGTATGCAAAATGAAGTACTCAGTGGGTAATCACAGCAGGAATTATATCCTTTCAAGCTTGAACTACCCACAGCCAATACATAGGAGGACTTCCCTACTCAGCTGAGGAGGATATTGCCAACCACCACGGATGACTCAGACTAAGGTGTGTAGGGGTCTCTGAGAAGGCGCGATTGAACTACTCAGGTGATCCATGCAAAATAAGAACCCAACCAACGTTGGCAGCGCCATGCCATACAGTTTCGACTAATCAGTAGGAACTGTTCATTTGTGAATGGCATAAACCTTGGGATGGTGCCAGACTGATTCTGTGACCCCCTCAGGATATGTTGTCCCATAGGCCAGCTAGTTCACAGTGCCACCATAAGCCACCCCAAAACCTAGACAGGGAGAAAATCGTTCTGGCAACCACTGAACATGACAACCCTGATTCCTCAGGAATCATGGTGACAGATCTTGAACCCTTTTACTCAGACACTCGTCCTCTCTTTTTCTCAGAGAAATATACACAGAACCAGAGTCGTTTTTATTGACCCAACGTGATTCTTATATAGAATATATGCTCTGAAATGATGAACGTCATTAGAAGTATCATGGCAGTGAACAAGATAAAAAGCTCCACTATCTTGCTGGAACAATGTATACATACAAGCAAATGAAACAGTATAATAATCTGGTGTACTCCTACTACGCATATTCTAACTTATGTGTCTGGAGTGTATGTGTATGTCCTGCCAAGAAATCCCAAGCTGGATGATGCAACCCCATCATCTGTAGGGAAAGCGTGTAGGACCCCTTCTTGGTCACAAGCTGGACTCCCCTCACGGAGAGATCAGTCAGCTGCTGGGCAAAAGCAACAGCGTGTAGAGACCTCTCGATGACAGCAGGAGTGTGTCTCTATTTACAACCAGAAACATATATTTATTTACAACAAAAGGCATCCTTCCCTTGGGTTGAGAATGTAATCAAGCTACCATTGTTCGTGTGCTACAGATAACTATGTCGCCATATGTACGAAAGTAATAAGCGCAGTTGGACACCATATGTGTAGACCTTGTACATAGTGTCAAGGCAATACGATAGTATGCTTGCAAAGTTGATTCGAGTAAGCAAGGTTTGTGTTTCCAAAAAACTTATTTAAACGGTCGTAAATGTGTGTCAAAAGTTAATGTGAAAAAGTGAGGGCCATTTAGGAAGAACCCATGTTCATGTAAAATTGCAATATTTCCTTCTAGGCCTAACTGAGACACATGGCAAGAGAAACTCTTGAAACAGGATCCCCAAGTAGCATAGCCATTTCAAAGTGTGAACCTTGAGTACCATTTCTGATGCAATGGATGTTCAAAATCAAGAATCTTAGAGGGCGAGTATATACAATATCAAAGTCCTAACATATGAAAGTTGTAAGGCAACTTCAAATAGTAGAAACCCAGCCAATGGTGCCCACTTTTATCAGGGCCCTGGTTTGTGGATGACATGGCTGTGCATCCATATATGAAAGACATGTGAGCACCTGCTGTAGGAAGGTGGATACCGGACTATGGTTACCCCAGATTTTTTGCCTTGTGTTTAGCTGGTTTTCGACTTAGTTGGCCTGGGATCCTGCTATTCAGGGCCCCAGGCTATCTGCTCTCTCTGTAAAATGGACTCCATGTACTTTAGATACATACCTAATTGGATGTTGGGTCACTCTTGTGAGTCCCTGTACAGTGTACCATAGGTACCCAGGGCTTAGGTGCACCCAAGGCCTACCAGGGGCTGCAGCATATCTTTTGCCACCCCTGGCTGGCCATCCAAACTGACACAACTGGCTGATCACTCAGCTGGGGCAAGGTCGTGTAATCAGCCCTTGCTTAGGTATAGTATTCCTATATCTAACCTTATATCTAGACACATACACCTATATGTCACTCCTATGGCAGGCCTTAACAATCCTGAAGGCAGAGTGCTTGGTTTTATGTGAGATGAGGCTCTAGCATGAGCTGAGCCTGTCTGCAGCTTTCGGAACCATGTCCTTATAGCTATTCTAGGATATAGCCATACCATATACTCTTAAGTGCATTATAATCCTTGCGGTTGAATGCTAACTTTGGTTTGGCTTTATCAAAACATGTTGTGTCATACGCTTTGGAATACTACCCCCTCGCCAGTTCTGGCGAAAGGGGTAGCATTCCACCCTTCTAGAGGGAGAAGACATGTTGTTCCTACTAATCCCGGTTAAAGTTAACCAGAGCCTCAGCATCACAAAATGGATGCTGCTGCCACAGACACAAGTCTGACCTCCTGCTGCTGGGAGTCCTTCCAGAGAGGGAGGCTTGGACAATAGGTTTCCTGTCTTGGGAGGTGCTAGCACCACCCCAGACAGGCCATAGTGTATTGGGGCAGGGAGGGATGAATGGAATGAGACACTGCCTGGGGCACACAAGGTGTCCCATGCATAGTCCGGTTCTAACCGGTGCTGGGGCACTCCAGCCCCAGCTCTGGCACGAAACTGGACAAAGGGAAAGGGGTGTAACCACCACCTTCCCTGGTCCCACCCATAGGAGGGACCTAGCAGGTAATCCAGCCCCTAAATTTGGTATATAGGTAGGAGCTGAGTCCCAAGACTTTAGATTTATCCTGACTGAAACTTAAAACGAAACTCTGGACCTTCGACGTTCTACCTGAAGATGGAAGACCGAAGAATCTCCCTTGTGGTCAGGAGTGACCACCCTGTGCAAGCAGGCACCATCAAGCGATCAACGGTTTGCTTTGTCGACGCTCCCGCCGGAGCCCGAGCACAGTGCCTGACAAGACCCGGATTTCCAGACTTCCAATAGCCCGATCCACAGTCACAGCAGAGCTGAGTCCCGTGGAGGCGACGAGAGACGTGGGACCGGCCATCTTGGAAAGCCAGCGAATTGCTTTCCGTGCAACTTCCGAGGCACCCTCGAAGTTGTGCATTGGGGATTGAGAAGCCCCAGCTCCGAGCACCATTTGCACCGAAGATCAGCCCTCCACACTCCACAAGTTCTGCGTGGGGCCCTTCTGCATTTTCCTGTTCGACGCGTCTGTCTGGTCACTTGCCCATTGGCTAGTGGCCTCTGTGACGACGAACCTTTGAATTTACACCGCTGGTCTGGTTGCTCCAGACAGGCCCCTGCTTCCCTGAAAAGGAGAAGTCCATCAGACCTTGCTGGTCTGATCTGTAAGCCATCTTCGATTCCTGCGTGGGTTGCTTTTACCAAGGTTTGTTGACTCCAATCCGGAAGCCGACACCGCGGACAGCGAGAGCCTTCGTGGGACAGTCCGTATCCAGCTCCTGGTCGTCGTCGACACCTCCTGGTCCATGTGGCTGCAGAGACAACTTCACGACATCACCTGATTGCTTCGCGACATTGCCTGGTTCCTTCCTGGTTCCTTCCTGGTCACTGGCTAGTGACCCAGACTCTGTCCCCTCTGCTTTCAGGTACTCTTCATCCTCGATCCACCCTTGGATCCAACCGGACACTTCCCTCCTGGTCACCTGCAGCATCTTTCTTCAAGGCTCCATAGGATTCACTTTTGAAAATGAGTAACTCCCTGGGAAAGCAAGTTTCGCTGGGGCCCAAGCAGTGTGTTCTTAACATCTGGGGGGCGAATTACCTGAATGATCAGGAACTATAATGGGCTGCACTGGGTTGTCTTCTGGCTAAACGTGCAATAGCGATGAAATGGGGATCACCGGATAGGCTGCTGGTGGTGGGTTGGGTGGCTGAAATGGATAAATGTATGATTGCCGAGAAAACTGTTTACAAGGTTCGAGGGTGCCCGAAGGCATGGGACAGGAAATGGGGGCATTGGAATGCATATCAGGGGGAAATATGTGACTATCCAACATCAGAACTGGCCATGTCCCGTGATGAACTTGTGGGGAGACCTATACGATGATTCGGATACGAGTGGCTTATATATCCCTTTGTGGACTAGGTTTTGCTTGTGGCTGGTTTCTGACTCCGCTCTTTTTGTTTCATTTAATGTTTTAGTTTAAAAAAGAAAAAAGGGCAGATATGAGATCCTTATGGAAATTGGGGTTCATCCCAGGAATTACTCTACTTCGCCGCCGAACTCCAGGGTTGTCGGCTGATGGGCTGTGTTATGAGAAAACTGATCAAAATTACTGCTGCCGGCCCCTGGGTTGTAGGCATGTAGCTGTGTCTTATGTAACTATACAATAAAGGGCTTAAAAAAAAAACAAAAAAAAACTCCATAGGAATCAGCGACGAAACCCGACACACTGACACCTATGCACCCGCTTCCTGTGGGTGAGGTAACGCGAGTACTTCGGTGCTCCTGTGGGTATTTACTATCCTAGTGTCTAACTTTCAAGTAGCTTTCTCCTTGTCCATCCGGAAGTGACCTAAAAGAACTAGTTTCCAATTATTTCGTTCCCATTCTAACTCCATGGTAACTCGTGTGTGTGTGTGAAGACACTGCACACGCATCCCGTGGGCGTCCTGCTCCCTATCCTTTGATAGTACAGCGTAGCCCCAGCGATTCTCCAGGCCCTAGACCGATCCTTTGTTCGTGACGTGGTTCTTATACCACTATTTTAGTATATGGTTTGAAGTGCCCCTAGGGCATTACTGTATTTTGTGCAACTTATTGTATGATAATTAAGTATCTTGTTATGTGCTTGTGCCTCTGACCTCAAAGAGTTCAGAGGATTAATTTAGTAATAAATACATATATATTTTATATATAGAACCTGTGTGGTGTCCTTTCAATTGGTATTAAAGGGATTGCATATGGTAAAACAGCTGGCTTCACATGCCCTCTTGAGTTTAGCCTAAGACTGCTTTGTCCATGCTACCACTAAGATAGCTGGTCTATAAGGTTGACTTTACAACCATCACCATAAGGGTTGTTTGGACTGATACAGGGTGCCCACTAGAATAGTGAACATCACATATCAGGCCAACTTCTCACACCTGCTATGCCTTTCCCAAGGCAGAAGCTGAAGCCTGAATACCCATCATCCAGTAGATTTCAAGGCCAGCTTCCATGGGTCAATACCATCTTGAGTTGAAACACTTTTTGTCAGAATCCAGTCCCAGTAGCACCTGCCTGACTCTATCCCCACCTTTGGTCCGCCAGAGAACTACAATTCCCAGAAGGCCTAGCGGAAGAAGGAAGATGAGTCTGGGCATAAAAGGGACTGCTGCACACCGATCGGCGTGTATGTTGTATTCTCCTATTTCACATCTTCCCTTTAAGTAGAACATTCTATATCTGCTAATGTCACCTTGCAACTTGAACAAGAAAATGCAGGAGAAACTTTGGGCGGCAAAAAATCCAACTCTACAAGCAGCAAGTGACATTGCCAAGGTTGTTGAGGAATCCACTGCGTGTATGAAAGAGATGGAAAAGAAAGAGACTTTCAGGGAGAGTGGGAATGGGTCAGTTTCGAGTATAGCACAAACTGAAGTTGCTGCATTGAACAGAAAGGGGTTTGAGGCAAATGAGAAAATTGAAAAAAGAAGTTCCGGAGGATACAACAGTGGGGAGAGAGGGAGATATCAAATGAGGATGTGTAGCAGGTGTGGTAGCACCTATCATGGTGCAGATTATAAGCGTTGCTTTGCCCTTGATAAGGAGTGCAGGAAGTGTGGGAAGAAGGGTCACTTCTCTAGGATGTGCAAAACGTCAAATAGTGACAAAGTAGCGATTGTTGAAGTAAGGCGTGAGATGAATGTGCAAGAGAATGTGGAAGGTGTAGATAAAATATTGTGTTTAGAAGAAGCAAATGCTTTACGAATGGAACGTGGTAGGAGAAATAGACCTAAAGCTAACTTCAACATCAACGGGAAAGAGGTTGAACTCATGGTTGACCCGGGTTCGTTTTGGACAATAGTTCCTGAATCCTTGTTCAAGGAGAAATGGGTGGGAACTGCTTTGTTACCTACGGACATTAATCCTTGTGGATACCAAGGGGAGAGTATTGAGTTGTTGGGTTCCATGAAGGCTGAGATTAGGTTTCAGGGATGATCTGCCAAAGGGAAAGTGTACGTGGCTCGTTCTGGGCCAGCAATTTTGGGTTGGGGTCATCAATATGACCTTCACATTGTCATTGATCCCAGAGCAACACAGCAGGTGATGGTTGTTACTGAAATGACTACTGAGATGATAGTTGAAAGCATGTCAGACTTGTTTGCTGAACGTATAGGTGAATTGAGAGGATATGTACACAAGATTGTACTCAGGGAGAATGCAGTTCCAATGCAACACAAAGTGAGGAAAGTGCCTTTTATAGCTAGACAAGAGGTCAAGAAAATGTTAGATGATATGATTGAGCACGGTGTGATTGAACAGATTGAGATCTCACCTTGGGTTTCGCCAGTTGTGATTACGACCAAATCCGATGGCAAGTTTAGGTTCTGTGTGGACCTTCGCACACTTAACCAGAATATTGTTGTAGACAATTTTCCACTTCCTAATATCAACAAATTAATCTTGTCATTAAAGGGTGGTAGGTTTTTCTCAGAACTAGACCTACGGAGTGCGTACCATCAGATAAAGTTGCACAAGGACTCAAAGGCATTGACTGCATTTATCACTACTGAGGGAGTATACCAGTTTACCCGCATGCCCTTTGGTCTCGCGTCTGCAGCGGGGGTTTTTCAGAGGATGATGGGATCGGTTTTAATAGGAATAAGTAACGTAGTGTATTTTCAGGATGATGTTCTCTTGTTCGGAGAGACGTTGGAACAGCACAATCAAATTTTGAAGGAGGTTCTGATCAGGATGGAGCAGTCAGGTCTGACCTTAAGGAAAGAAAAGTGTAAATTTGCTGTAGAGGAAGTGGAGTATCTGGGTTACACTCTCTCTGCATCTGGTGTACGGCCGAAGAGGGATCTTTTAGAGTCAATAAGAAAGGCACCTGCACCATGTGACAAGGATCAATTAAGATCATTTCTTGGTCTTATTGAATACTATGCCAAGTTCGTAGAGAATTTTGCAGCAAGGACTGAGAAGATCAAATTGTTACTAAGGAAGGGGTGTAAGTTTGTGTGGGCTGATGAGCAGGCTGAGTGTTTTGTTGATATCAAGAAGGCAATATGTGATGCAAAAATCCTAACTCCATTTGATACTAAGTTGAAGTCGGTGTTGGCCGTTGATGCCAGAGCTGTTGGTATTGGTGCGGTGTTGGCGCAGGAACATGACACAGGTTTGAAGACAGTAGCTTTTGCGTCAAGGACACTTACCAGTTCAGAAAGAAATTATTCTATTATAGAACGTGAGGCGTTAGCGGCCGCATGGGGTTGCGAGTACTTCAGAATGTACTTGTGGGAATTTGAGTTTAAGCTGCTGACAGACCATAAACCGTTACTCAAATTGCTTTCCCCGGGTGGTGCAGGAAAAGGGTCAGCGAGGTTGGCTCGATTAGCTGCTAGGCTTCAAGAATTTGTGTATAGAGTGGAGTATATTCCTGGGTGGAAAAATTCTCAGGCTGACGGCTTATCTAGGCTTCCTTTACCTTGGGAGGTTGTAGACAAGTTGGGGGTTGAAGCTATGCAATCTGAAGGATCTGTAGCAGCCATTGATGAACTAGTGGATATGTGTACTGGCACTATTAACAAGAGCAAATGGAATGTCTGTATGGCCAATGATGAGGTGTTGAGGTGTGTGAAGGATTTAATTGTGAAGGGTTCTAGGAGGGAGAGTACCCTACCTTTAGGTGTTCGCCCCTATCTGAAGATTTTAGAAGACCTATCCATTTTGGATATTGAGGGAAATGTCATCATGAAGGATGATAAGTTCATTCCTCCTCACGAATTAAGGTTTGTCTTGTTTAAGTTGGCACTTGAGGGACACCTAGGACAATCACTTACTAAGAGGAGAATCAGAGAGTTCTTTTGGTGGCCAGGAATGGACCGGCAGGTTTCTGAGTGGGTTGAGAAGTGTGTAGAGTGTTTTGAGAGCGAGAAAAGATTGAGAGTGGGAAGCCAGAGTAATATTGGGGAGATTGATAATCCAGATATGCCCTGGCATACCGTTTGCCTTGACTTCATTGGCCCATTTCATTCTTTGAGTCAAGACATGAAATTTGGGTTTATTATGATTGATGTCACTTCCAAGTGGTTGGTAGTGAAATTCACTAAAGAGATAACGAAAAAATCCACAATTCTCTTATTGTCTGAGGTCTTCAGGGAGGAGGGTTACCCTGTTAGACTCGTTACTGACAATGGAACCCAATTAGTCTCTGAGGATATGGTCAACTTTCTGGATGCTTGTGGCATTGTTCATACCTGGACCTCCCTGCACAATCCACAAGGGAATGGTATCATTGAGAGGGCCAACAGAATGGTGAAGGGCGCTATCCAAATGGCCATAAGTTCTGGTGGGTGTGTAAGAGACATGGTTAACGACTTAGTTTGGGCGTATAGGACAACGGAGAATGGAGTTACCAATAGAGTTCCGTTTGACATGATGAGGAGACGGATGGCCGGTACCAAACTTGTTCCAGCTTGGTTGAAAGAGTGCATTGGGTTGGCGGATTTGAGTAGTGGTTCATCTAAGTTTTGTGATGGGTTGAATGAAGGAAAATTAGCAGCAAATGATTGGGTGAAAGTTAAACCTGGTCGTGTAAGTCAAGGCCTTACCAAATTTAGAGGTCCTTTCAAGATTAAATCAGTCCATGACAAATTTGTGACACTTTACAATGGAGAACATTGGAATTTAAGGAGGGTTGCTCTCTACAAAAAGGCAAACAATGTCAATTCCGAAAATCTGCAGTCACATCCTAGTCTACAGTCACATCCAGTTCCAGAACGATTGGAAGAAGATGGAGACTTCTCTGGTGGTGACGCTTACATTTTGCCTCAAAGAGTCAGGAGGCAACCCAGTTATCTTCAGGATTTTGTCTGTCATTAGTGCAGTTATGGAAAGTGGGGGCATTAATACAGTTGTAGAAAGTGTGAGCATATGTTCTGTGTGTTTTTGTTTTATTTTCTCTTATTTTTATTTAGAAGGAAGGAGGATATGTTGTATTCTCTTATTTCACATCTTCCCTTTAAGTAGAACATTCTATATCTGCTGATGTCACCTTGCAACTTAATGCTCTAGTGTTCTCTTATTGTCAGTTGCTCCTGAGCCTTTAATCGGAACACCAGCTTTTCTCTGTACTTCCAATAAAGTACTTTTTGTAAAATTTTATTTAGAAATTTTTAGGAAGAAGAGAAAAAAAGAGTGGAGACAAAGTAGGAAAGAGAACACAAGCGACATGTCCGCCATAAGTCCCTCACAGGGGACGCCATATATACTCTCAAAGAACCCAAATGGGGGAGTGCAAGGTTGGGCACATGGCAGTATAGCAAAGTCCAGTGACGAGTCCAGCGTTCGACAAAGTTCCAGGCGGAGGCGCCTGCTTGGCCATGTACCCAGTAAAGGTAATAGTGCTAACAACCCCATTACGAGAGCGATGTCGCAACCAACAACAAAACTTCTTGGTGAACTGGGCCCCCCCTCCCTCCCTTCCCACCCCCCCGGTGGTGGCAACTACACTCATACAGACACAACCGATCGCAATATTTCTATAGGTCGATTAGACCTGGAAGAGGTGAAGGGCACGTAGCGTGGGCGGGCATACCGCAGACGGTAAGCCTCGGGACAAGAAGCGAACCAAGGGGCCCCATCGGAACATAAAATTCTTAAAATTGCCCAGGAAGATGTCCGCCATTCTTTTCATGCTCAGCAGTCCCCACAGTCTCGAGTGCCACAGTGACAAGGCCGGGGCCTGCGGTTTCTTCCACGCTGCTGCCAACGTGAGTTTAGCTGCTCCCAGGCATAACCACAGGATTCGTTTATCCGCTTTAGTTTGATGTTCTAACTGCGGGTCACGAAGACCTAGCAGAACATGGGCCATGGAGTCCGAGATCGGATACCCCAGGATGTCTTAAATATGGGCCAAAATTTCCGTCCAAAAAGGGCGAATGTTCGGGCAGTCCCACCAGATGTGGCGGAAGTCCCCCAAGAGGCCACAACCTCTCCAACATCTGTCCGAGGATGCCGGGAAGATTCTATGGAGCTTGGATGGGTAAAGATACCAATCGTGCATAGTCTTTAAGTGAGCTTCCCTCAGGGCCACCGAATGATTGTGCGACACGATATCGCTCCAGAGATGTTTCCACTCGACCTCCGAAATATCCCGGTCAAGAAGGACCTCCCAGTGTTCCATGTAGCGGGGTCGTGGGGCGGTCGCAGTGGCCAGGAGCAACCCATATAGGAAGGAGATCGTCCCCTTCATAGTGGAAGTGCGTAAAAGGAAGGATTCGAACGGGGAGGGCGCCCTAGTGGCGGCCTCCCTCACCCTCGTCGAAGTCGCCCAGTGAAGAAGCTGGGCATGGCGGAAGCGCTCAGTAATCGGGATCCCATAGTCCCGCATGCAGTTATGGAACGTGAGTGTGGACAATCCATGGAACAGATGCGTGAGCGCCCTACAGCCACCCTCTCTCCAGAGTCGGGAGGGTTCCTCCTGCATCGCAGGTGGAAACGCCGGGTTGAAGTGAATGGGGGTAAAGGGGGATGGAAACGTGGTCCAGTGGTCATCGTTGGAGACCGTATCCCACACTTTTAGGACCGTGCTGGTCGGCGTGCTCATGTAGGCATTCCTAGGCCTATCCCCCTTGGGTTCCAGATCAAATCCCATATCGATCTCCCCGCCACACTCCTATCCATGTGCAGCCAGCGTTTCTCTGAGCAGAGCTGGGACCATTCCACGATCACACGGAGCTGCGCAGCTTTGTAATATAAAAGCATGTCCGGGAATCCCACTCCTCCCTCTTTCCTAGGACGGCGCAGTGTCGAAAATGGAATCCATGCTCGTCCCCCTGCCACACAAATTTCAGCATCAAGGTTTTCAATTTCCGGAAAAAGTCCACCTCTACAGGGATGGGAAGAGCCTGGAATAGATAGAGGAACTTGGGCAAGAGCACCATCTTAAGGGCATGGATTCTTCCAAGCCACGACAGAAACTTCGGTGTCCACCGATCCAGATCCGCCCGCATCGACGCTAGCATGGGGGGAAAGTTAGCCGCGAATAGAGACCCTATAGAGGAAGTCAGTCGCACTCCCAGGTATAAGAGGGAGGCAGCCGCCCACGGTAATGCCGTGAGCACACGCACCCGTTCCACCGCTGCATGGGAAAGAGTCAAGTTCAGTATGTATGACTTGTCGAAGTTAACCTTAAATCCAGCCACCGACTCAAAGTGACATAGGACCTCTTGAACATGCGGCAGTGAATGGAGTGGGTCCCCCAAGGACAGCAGCACGTCGTCCGCGAATAAGGAGATCTTGTGCCTACGATCTGCTCCTTTTCCCGCATCGCAATCGCCAGAGGTTCGATACTCAAAGCGAAGAGGAGAGGGGAAAGGGGGCATCCCTACCTCGTCCCTCGAGAGTGAGGGAAGGGGGCAGACCGATGTCTGTTAATCATCACCCTCGATCTAGGGCAACTATAATTAGCCCTAATCATGGAGATGAACTGGCGTGAAAAACCAAAAGCGGAGAGGGTGCGAAACAGGAACCCCCAATCGACCCGATCGAACGCTTTTTCCGCATCGAATCCCACCAGCACTTCGGAATGCGGAACCTTTCAGCCTTCTCTATCAAATGCAGTACCCGTCGCAAATTGTCATGCGTTTGCCGACCCTTTATGAACCCGGATTGGTCCGGATGCACCAGAGCCGGCATCAGGTCCTGAAGCCTGCGGGCGATGATAGAGGAATACAGCTTAGCATCCACATTAAGGAGTGCTATCGGGCGATATGATGCGCACTTGGAGGGATCCTTCCCTTGCTTGGGAATCACGGTTATCATGGCCTCGGCCATGGATCCAGTGGTCGTACCGGAGATCGCCATTTCATTAAAAAGCGAGACCAGGTAGTCCACCAGCTCCGTCGCGAATGATTGATAAAAAAGGGCCGTGTAGCCATCGGGGCCGGGAGCTTTGTTAGGTTTCAGAGCCTTAATGGCGTCTAGCACCTCCGCTCTCGAAAAGGGAGCCGCAAGCTGCTCGTTCCACCCATCGGAGACCTGCGGTATGGGGAGGTCTGCCAGAAACATGTCCTGCTCCACACTATCCAGGGAATCACCTGCATACAGTGCGGCATAAAACCGGCCAAAAATATCCGCCTTGTCGCAGTCTCTATGCTGCAGAGAGCCTCCCGGACCCTGGATCCCTCCAAGGTACTCTCTTTCTCTTTTTTCCCCGAAGTTGACGGGCCAAATGTCTACCCACCTTGTTCCCCTGTGTGTAAGACGCTCGGCGCAAGCGCAGGAGGGTGAACTCAGCCCGATTGGCGTAATGGGCCCTCAATTTCCCTCTCACAGCTGTCAGAGGTCTAAGGGTTGCACGTGACGGATTCAATTTATGTGCCCTTTCTAAGGTGGCAAGTTCCGTCTCTAGGTCCTCCCGTTCCTTCCTCCGTAGTTTATTGAGGTTGGCATTAAGTCCTATGCAGGTGCCCCTCAGCGAGGCTTTGCAGGCGTCCCAAGTATTGTACACTGAAGTGTCCGCCGTGGGGTTGAGGGCCAGGAACTCCCTAATAGCCACCCTAAGCGCCTTACATGTGGTATCATCCCTAATAAGTGCCGCCGGGAAATACCATTTCCGGAAGCCGTCCCCTTTCATTGACCACTGCACCATAAGGACCAGGAGACTATGATCGGAGACCGAGAGCGGAAAAACCCTAGAATCACGGACATCTCCCCTAAGTGCTTGGCTCAAAAAAATGTGATCTATACGGGAGTATGACTGGTGGACGTGGGAGAAGAATGTGTAATCTCGGGACTGGGTATGCACAGTGCGCCAGCCATCTATCAACCCCAATTCGCCCATCCGATTTTTGGAATCAACAGAGAAGGTTCCGGAGTCCGCCCTTTGGGCTCGAGAGCTGTCCAAGGCCTTGTCCCACACCAGATTGAAATCACCCATTAGAAACAAATGTCCCTCCACAAATTCTCCGATCTTATCCAACAGGTTCTGAAGAAAGACATTCTGCTGGGCGTTGGGAGCATACAGCACCACAAACGTACACAAACAGCCGTACAATAGTCCCTTAACCATCAGCCATCTACCCTCCTTATCACAACAGACCACCAGAGGCTGAAATTGGAGGGATGCCCTAAAAAGAAGAGCCACCCCCCTGTGCTTCGTATGGGCAGAGGATCTATAGATAAGAGGAAACCGTCTGTGGCGGAGCCGAAGTTCATCCTTGCGCGCCAGGTGGGTCTCCTGAAGTCCCACCACATCTAAATGATGATCCAATAGGTATTTCCAGATCTTTTGGCGTTTCTGCGGAGAGTTAAGACCCTTCACGTTCCACGTGCCAATGCTAAGAGGCATGAGGAAGGTCCAGACCCCACCGCTTCACAATCGCCAGAGCATCCTGCTTCCCCCTCTCCCTCCCCTCAGACATCCAAACCCCCCCTCTCACCCCCAGGCCCCTACATACGCATTCAGCCAGCCGCAAAATACCAAACATCCACCAGTTGCCACCACCTCCCCCCCTCCCCCGACCTCACCCCAACAACCTCCCACCCGGATCCCCCCCCCCCCCCACACCGCCACCCCCCCCTCTCCCAACCAGCAACCCTCCCAACAAATCAAACCCAACAGACCTAGAGAAGGAGAATCCGAGGGGACCTCCTCTAGTTGGGCTCGGGGCACCCCTGGTGGAGTCCCCAGGGCCACGGTCCGGGGTGTCTTCACAGAAAGTACATTCATACCCCCGGTACCTGAGTGTCTGTGCCCCTCCGGCACCATGGCCATGCGATCTCAGGCTAGGCCGCTCCGGAGCTCTGCTGGGAAGAAGCCAGTGTCACCGAGGCCACCGATGCAACCGCTGCCCCCCGCTCCTGTAAGCTGAGGGTGCGATCCGGCCCCCCAGCGTCCCTCTCTGTGCCCACTCTGTGCCAGGAGGAGGACCGTCGCCGCCTCCGGGATGGAGAGCCGCCGTTCACCGACGGGGGATCCAGGTCATCAATGCCAAGAAGCCCCTTTGCCGCTTGAAGAGAACGGATCTGTACCAACCGGTTTTGCCATCTGAAGACGATTCGGAAGGGGTGACCCCATGAGTAGGAGATGTCATGATTTCTCAGGAACGCGGTAACTGGACGAAACTCTCTTCTTTACTGGAGCGTGGAAGCCGCCAGGTCTTGATACAGCTGGGGACGGTGCTCACGGAACTGCAAGGGCGGGAGTTCCCGTGCCTGTCGTAGAATTCGCTCCTTTAGCTGAAAATCGTGCACACGGACCAGAATGTCCGGGGGTGGGCCCCCTCCTCGCCTGGGCAACCCCACCCTATGGACTCCGTCCATCCTAACGTCCTGCAGATCCTCCTCACCGAGAATCTGTAAGAGAGCGCCTTGACATAGCCACGAAGGTCGCCCGCCTCACCGTCCCATGGCACTGCACGTATGCGGATATTGTTCCGACGGGAACGGTTCTCCAAATCCTCCGTGTGCGCCTGGAGGTCCAGATTCTGCTCCGTAAGTCGGATTACGTCTTGCTGCAGCTGGTGGACATCGTTTGCCATGCTCAGATCATGGTCTTCCAGCGTGGCCACCCGTTCACCGATTCCGTCGACATCCCTGCGCACCTCGCGAAGATCCGATGCCAGCTGAGTACGGAGCTCAGAAATGTCCTCTTTGATTGAAGCGAAGAGTTCCGTCATAAAGGCCTTAGTGGCGGGGGCCTCATCGTCCGAGCGCCCGGAGGACGAGCTGGGTCCCGGCGAGGCCGGCTGCTGGGGTCCTTTAGCTTGACCCTCTTTGCCGGGTTTCCCCTTGCGATGCGAAGAGGACATCGTCGCGGCCCGACTCCTTCCAAACGCCAGTCCGTCACCGGGATCTCACCTTCGACGGGACCGTGTCCCAGACCAGAGTGCTGCACCGGTCCCCCGATGATCCCCCGAGCTCGTGCTGACGTGGGCAACCAGGCTAAGGCTCCGTAATCCCCAAGGCGCCTCCACGCCCCCCCGCACCCTAGGTAGAGGGGAGAGCTCCAGCTCGAGTCCACTGCTCCAACAGGTTTCTGACCAACCCCGTGGACAAAGCCCCCAAGGCAGCAACAGGGACAGCGGGAGACGTCCGGGGCGGCAGCAGTAGGGGATCCTCAAACCGTGTCTCTCCTCAAGGTCGCAGAGCCGTTCCGCAGTGGGTAGCAGCTCCTCCTACAGCTTCCCTTCACGTCGGGGGTCCAGAACCCGCTCTACAGAGCCAGGGGCCACTCACAGCGCAGTCCTTCACTCTCCCGTCTCCCTGGATGTGCTAGGCCAAGCTAGGCCAAGTCCGCTTGCTACCGGAGAATCCCGGCTGCTTCTGTCACAGAGCAACAGGCCCGACCTCAGCCGAGGGCTGTCGTGCCTCTCGAAGCAGGCCTGCGTCTCCCCAGGCCGTCCATTCGTCGTAGGCTGGGTTCAGGCCGCAACCAGGCCGCAATCCCCGGGCTCACGTAAGACACGGGCCGGAGGGCTGGAGTGCACGACGTGCGCGGTCCCGCTCCCCCAGATCCACCAGGCACTTCTCCGGGTCCGGGTACCTTCAGGTCGCGTCCCCCAGGGGCCAGGAGGTGCCCAACGTGCTGTCCGCAGCTCCTCTCGCCCCCCTGGCTTGCCGGGTCGCGGGGCCCAAGCCGACCCCTCACACGCTGCTAAGGATCCCGGCCGAGTCCTGCAGGGATCCACTGTGTTACCGGGGCCTGGGGTCGTCGCGCCGATCGGGGCAATCTCCGCTCCCCCGGCCGTCCTCCGGATGTAGGCTTGGTTCCGGCCGCAGCTAGGCCGCAATCCCCGGGCTCGCGTAGGACACGCGCCGAGGGACAGGCTCTTGCGGCTGGCCGGGATCCGCAGGCACCAACTCCGCACTCCCTGCTACCGGCAATCCGCCGGAGGACCAGACCGCCCCCCACAGCACCGGGGATCACAGCGGGCTCCTCTTACGGCGTGGCTGCTGCAGGCGCTCTCCCCACCGTCCTCAATGTACCTCGGCTCTCTGCTCCGTCATCCGGGCCGTAGCCCGCCAGCTCAGGCCTGAAGCGTCGCCGCGCTCACTTCCGCCCCGGCACCAGGGTCGCTGGTCACCACGGTCCCCAGCGGGCGTGGGCAGTGCTAGGGTCCGTGAAGGAGCCCCGGATCGGTGCTAATTGAAGCTTTAGACGGCCCGGCGCCGGAGGGGACTTAAAACGCGCCCTACTTCGCCGCCATCTTGGCCACGCCCCCCCAATAAAGTACTTTTAACTACTTCAACAGCATCATTGATTCAATAACTTCGATTACAACAGTGTACAATTCTTAGTAAGTTCCTGTTGGTTCCTCCAGGGTCTTCCACTGCTGTGTGAAGCCTCCCCAGCAAATTCAGAGCTTTGTGCCGACTCCTACTGTGCACTCTGGTCTTTCGAAGCCTCACTCTGAGTGCTGGACCTTGGATACTGGCGCGGCGAGCGTATCTCACCCCCACCTCTCCTCCCTCCGTTTCTGGATTTAACAGCGGGATCGTTGATTGGATTTAGTTCTCTGGGGGACCCCTGTTTCTGACAGCTGGGTCGGCTGTATATTCCTTGTTTGGTTTGGGGTTTTTCTGGACCCTACTTCAGCACGGTAAGGAAGCATTTCCTTTATTGTCTAGCATCCGAGGGAGAAGCTTTATTTCTAGGTAGGAAGTTATCAACAAACATTTTGTGTTTGAAAGGTTCCAAGAGGAGGAATATTTCAATGGACATGATATTCTGTATTAGCTGACGTTTGGTTCTTACTTCTATTGACATTGGCTGGGAGCTTTTCTTTATACTGCTATGAGAGATCAATAGCAGACTATTTGCTTTCTAGTGACATATCAGCAACTCTGTCCTATTTTTAAACCTGCCTGATTTCCTGCTGAAACGAGAAATTCCTTTTTGATCTTGCATACCTGTATTCGGTATGCATGAGCGTTTGTGAGTAATACATGAAAGATGTTGGCTGAATTAGGAAGAGTCTGTATTTGTTTCTTGTGTTTTTTTTGCAGGTATGGTTGCCAGGAAGATTGGCAAAGTTGTGTTTCTGAGGTAAAGGCAAGGTGTGGAGTAACACATCCTCAGTTTGAGGTAGTGCCCTGTTCTAGTTAGAACACATGAGAGTAGAAAGATTCTATCAGTATTGCTTATTTTGTTTTACAGGTTTCCTTCTCCCAGCTGTCCCTTCCCTAATTCCCTTCCCTCACTTGATCGCCCTAATCCTCTGTGGCTATATAATCAGAGTTAGGGATGTCAAGAGGTGGACATCTTTGAGCACCACCCAGATCCTGCCGAGTGCTCATCTCATGAGTTATGAGAGTTTGACACTTTTTAACACAGAGGGCTTACTGGACAAACATCCATCAGTCGTCATGTACCTATTTAGACGTTCAGTAACAATGTCATGGGCTTCTGAATGATGAAGCTCTATCTTGATAACATGAGCCAAGCAAAATAACAGTACTACCTCACTGACCTTTCTAAGGGGTCAAGAGAGGGGCCTGCTAGACCTAGGTCACCAAACGTACATTCAACTATTTATGGACTAAATGGGAAGGTGAGCCCTGTTTCATTGTGGGTGAATTGGCAAATTTAGTCAAGAGTTAGAGCGCAACAGGCGCAAAGGTAGAGGGTCATGGAAGGAAGCACTGGGGTTTGGCTGGGTAAACAAAAAATAGCACAGACATTAGCACAAACCACATGGGGTGTATTGAACAGTGGAAATAGCCACCATGGAATGGGTCCACAGATGAGGGTAGTAATGGAAGGCACAGGTCATGGCACTGAGGGGTAGAGTATGGCACTGTTGGGCACAGGCAGGCTCAGTGGAGGGCGTGGGGGTCACAGGAACAAATTGTCTTCAGTTCTGGAGGCCTTATGTGTAGTGTTGTGTACTCAGGGACATTATCAGGCATTTTGTTATCTAGTTCTATAACCTTGAAGTGTGGTTTCCTGTCCTGGTGGCCACATCAAGAGTGCTGTATCTTGGACAGGAGGCCACTTCTAGAGGAATTGCCTTTTGTTCTCGAGGCTGTGATATTGCTCCTTTTGCTTCTCATCTTTTTTTATAGTCATTTTCCATTCCTTGGTTCGTAGCAACAATTACCTCCCTCTATATTTCAAGCCCAGCCTTTGTTCGAAATGTTTTATTGTTCTTTCTCTTTGTGACAAAGTCCACTGATTCGGTTTTGTGGCCTTACAGTAAGTCTACTAAGTTTGTACATACTTTCTATGTACAGCTCAATTTCGTCAAGCTGAATGTGATGCAAGTATTAAGCACCAGAATGATGCTCTTTCTAATTACCTCAGAGTAATGGGAGACTGGGCATGTCCCGACATATCCTCCAAACTACACCAAGATCTCTGCAGAAGGCACTACATCCACCACTGTAATGCAAACTACCTGCAAGCAACTGCATTTAAGAGTCTATAATGTAGGTTGCCTACATTGCTCTACAGTTAGGCCCTACTTCAGGCATAAGGTCAAACTCCTAACAACAATTACACAACCTTCAATATTTATTAGCACCAAGAACCATTGATTTCTGTAGAGAAGATCATATTGTCCCCTCATTTTGTACTGTTGTGTCCTTTAATGCAAGTGGGTGTACCACAAAATCCAACCTTCAGACTCTGGTCTTTTAAGCAACATTAAGTTGTCTGTAGCAATATGCCCAGTCCACGGATGTTTCTGGGTTCCCCATATTCAAAAACATAGGTCTTTTACCACAAGACCTTTTCAGATGTGAATGTCAATTGTATGAATCGATTCTCTTGCTCTTATAGTTTGCTTTCATTACGATCCTGGCTCTAAGCTATTCATTAAATGGCCTTCCTATGCTTGCTGCCAGAAAACAAACACTCAATTTGGCTGACTATCACAAAACTATTTGTTTTCTGGAATAGTTGTGTATATTACCAATGCATAATCGTTACACATAGTGGGCCAGATGTACAACACTACCAAATTGTGAGTCGCAAATTGCATTGTTTCGTGACTCACAAATTGGAATGTGCAACAGTGTATCAGACACTGTTTGCGATGCTTAATGGGATTGCAAATTGCATGCCTCATTAATATTCATGACGCAGGTGCAAAATGCAACCCCATTAGGAATGACTAGCTCTCCCAGGAATGGTGGCCTACTGGGGTCAGCAGACCTCCATGTCTGTGACTGTTTTTTAAATAAAGCAGTTTTTTTTTAAAATGCAGCCCGTTTTCCCTACAGGAAAATGGGATGCATTTAAAAAGGAAAAACGTTTCGGTTTTATTTTTAAAGGGCCACTGCCTGCTCTTAAAAAGATTTTCGCATCCATTTACAGAGGGGAAGGGGACCCCTTCCCGTTTGCGAGTGGCTTACCACCTACTTGAAGTAGATGGTAAACTGCAAGTGTTCTGCGGCAGCAAAACAATGGTACATTTCATTGTGACTTGCTTTTAGGAAGGGACTCTCTTCCTAATAGCGACAGTTGCAAACACTATTTTGCAAGTCACCAACTCACAAAATAGAATTTGAACATGCCAGCACCCTTTTTTGCGTTCGCCAATGGGCCAATTTCCAGTTTGCGACCGCAAAAAACGGTCGTACATCTGGCCCAGTATTCTATTTACACCTGTGGAAAAGCGGGTGGTATACTGATAGTCCTGAGTTGTGGAGAATATGCATAGGGAAGGGGAACTACAATGATTATGAGTGACAAATTGAGAACAACATAGCCAGCAGCACCCATACGTTGGTTAAGGTAGTATTTAAGTAAGTAGAAGCCTACAACTCGGTTTCTGTACGAGCATCTCAAGTGTTAAACATGCTGCTAAAGTTGCTGAATAAAGACAACTTCCTACCTGGGATTCCCATAGGCAAGGCACCGTAACTGGAGGTTATCTCCCTCTCTGGGGAACTGTGGTTGAGATTCAATCTTGGCACCAGGTTTAACTGCAGGATAAGTTGAAGAGATACACACGCTGAGATTTGTTACAAGACATCTAATAGCATCTTATTTAGAACTACAAGGACTGATCAGAACATCAATACTAGCAAATTCCTTCAGCACTAAATTACATCCATCTTGTTAGCCTCTTCATTCCGCCAGTGCCTCAACATAGGCCTGGCTGCTGATTCCAAGACAGATTCAAGAACGTACAACCTCCTATCTTCCAAAGCCTTCATCACTGAAAGAATACATTTTATGTAGTGCTGAATCTACTACCAAACAGTACTTGAAAAAAGCTGAAGAAACACAACAGGAAAAACAGTTACCTACCAATGTATGGAAAATAAAATCAGTGGTCTGATAGAACTGGGAGTGGATCAGCATCTGGGGCGGTGTTATTTAAGTGGCTGCATGCTTTTACACATACCAGACATGGGAATGTCTTTGAACAGTTTAGTAATTGTAAATGTAAATTGATATGTAAATTGATACTTGTATAGCGCACTACTCACCCGCGAGGGTTTTAAGGCGCTTGTACGAATACCGCTGTGGCACCCATCCTGGCTTTCCCTGTGAGGTGTTCACTCCTGGGCACCCCCAAGGTGGAGGCCAGGCATCCTTAGCGTTGTGGGGGCCGTTGTGGAGATTAAGCAAGCTATTGCCCAGAGTTGCAGAGTGGGACTCCATGATTGGAATAGGCACAGAGGCGAGAATTATCAGCTCCGTGGAATTTTTGAGCCCAAGCCCCACCGAGGCGGGGAATTGAACCCTGGTCCCGGGCTAGACATCTGCATCAGGGTCTGCCGCTCAAACCATTGAGCCACACTTCTCCAATTCTAACCCATGGCTGTGCCAAAGAGGTGTAGATAAGGATATACCGTGTAGGCCCAGTCTAGCCACGTATTCTAGACTAAGCAGTGATATGAGGCCATACCTGTTGTTCTTTAACCCCTTCCGCGCTAATGACAAAGCCAGCTCGTCATGGGCGTTACCTGCGCTACGCGGATGACGAGCTGGCTTTGTCATAAACAGCGCATTTTTGAAATTCCAGCGCACAGCGGGAAAACGCGGTAGCGGTTAAAAAAAATTAAGATTTTATTCATGTTTTCAAATAACATTATGGCAAAACAAATTAATTGCATTACTTTTTGAGAATGGATGTCCTAACAATATTCAGTAAAAAAACAAAGATTACAGGGACATTATACTTAGGTTCAGATTTGACATTCACAAAACCATAGAAATTCAGGACTTATTGTTATACTTATCAAGAAAATATAACTCATGTTCTAAGGTAACTACAACTAGCACCCCTGCCACGTACCCTTTTCTTTACTGCAACAGTTGCAGTGATATTAATTATTTCACAAGAGATGTCATCAGTGGTGTAATATGTGGGATAATTAGTAGTGTATGGCGATAGTTATGGTTACCTTAGGGTACGAGTTAATCATTTCTTAAGAGATGTAGAACTATAACTGCTGAATTGCCATGGTTTTGTGAGTGTGAAATCTGAACCTAACTATAACGTACCTGTAACCTTTGTTTTTTTTAGTGAAATTTTAAGGTTTTTTAAATTCTATTTCCTAATTATGACTTTTCTATAACCTTCTTTGTTTTTTCAGTAGATTTCTAGTTTTTTTAATGTTAAGTAATATTTAATTACCTTACGTTAATCCAACCCCGCAAGACCTGTGGCCAACTATCTCGTGGGCACCCAACCCAGCACAGTGTACTGTCTGGGGGTTCAGCAGCAGGGCCCTGCCTGCGGCAAGGCCTGCAACAAAACCGCCGCAGGCACTCAACCCCGCACAACAGACGCCTTTGGTAGTCTGTAGCAGGGAGTCAGCCGCGGGCCCTGCGGATAACCCCCTGGAGGCACCTAACCATGCGGTCAGCTACAGGGTCTGGTCACAGGCCAGGCACTACGGCCAACCCCGCAGGTACCCAACTGAGTGTCACAAACAGCCTTTGGCCATGTTCGGTGGGGATTCGCCAGAGGGCCCAGCAACCCCCCACATGTAGGCAACCTGGAAGGGGGGCATGCAGACCCCCTCCCCAGGCCATTTCAGCCCCTCGCCTCAGGACCATCTATCAAAAACGAGGGGGACATGTGGCCTCCCTCCCCAGGTCAATATGGCCCCGGGGATCCCATCCCACGGGGCTCTGTATATTTTTAATTTAGGTGGGGGCACATAGCCCTCCTACCCAGGATAATTTCTGCCCGGCAACCCCATCTCCGGCCAAGAGATGGGGGTGGGGGGCCAGTCAGTCAATGGTGGGTGCCCTGGCCTTACCCAGTCCCTATATTTATATATATATATATATATATATATATATATATATATATACACACATACATATACATACATGTACACATATATACATATACACACACATATATACATATAAACACACATATATCCATATACACACACATATATCCATATACACACACATATATCCATATACACACACACATTTACATATACACCCACATATATATATCAATCAATCAGGCATTTGTTAAGCGCGACTACTCACCCGTAAGGGTCTCAAGGCGTGGGGGGGTTAGCAGGCTCCAGTCCATCAAGGGGGAGGAAGTCTGTCGAAGAGCCAGGTTTTGAGGTTTCTTGCGAAGATGGGGAGCGATGTTGTCTGTCTGAGGTGGAGCACCAGGGCGTTCGAGGCTCGGGCCACGAGGAAGGAAAAGGAGCGGCCTTCTGGTCTTTCTGGTGCGGGGGACCACAGCGTAGGAGAGCTAGGCAGATCGTAGGGTCCTCTGGGGTGCATCAAATTTTAGTCAACTATTCAGGTATGCTGGTCCGGTGTCGTGGAGGGCCTTGTGGGCGTGGGTGATCATCTTGAAGATGACTCCAGCTTCGATGGGGAGCCGGTGGAGTGTGCGCAGGTGCTGGGAGATGTCTTGGAGGTCGAGGACCAGTCTTGCAGCGGCGTTCTGGATGTTCTGTAGCTTGTGGTGAGGTTTTTGTTTATTCCGGCATAGAGTGTGTTGCCGTAGTAGAGTCTGCTGGTTACCAGGGCGTGAGTAACGGTCTTTCTGTGTTCGAGGGGGATCCATTTGAAGGTCTCGCGTAGGAGGCGGACGGTGTGGAAGCAGGAGGATGAGACAGAGTTGATCTGGCGGTCCATTTTGAGCTTGGAGTCCAGGATGATTCCCAGGTTGCGTGCGTGGTCCGTGGGGGTGGGCGGGCTTCCGAGGGCGGGGGGCCACCAGGTGTCATTCCATGTGTCGGGGTTTGGGCCCATGATGAGTACTTCTGTTTTGTTGGTGTTTAATTGTAGGCAGCTGTTTTTCATCCATTTGGCGACAGCTTCCATATCTTCTCGAAAATTGTGTCTGGCGGTATTGGGTTCGTTGGATAGGGAGAGGATGAGTTGGGTGTCGTCTGTGTATGACACAATGTTGAGTCCATAGGGTCTGACGATGGGGGCGAGTGGAGCCATGTAGACGTTAAAGAGTGTAGGGCTGAGGGAGGACCCCGGGATCCTGCAGGTGGTAGGTGTAGGGTTGGAGAGGAAAGGGGGGACTCTGACCCGTTGCGTTCTGCCGGAGAGCAAGGGGCAGATCCAGTTGAGGGCCTTGTCTTGGATCCCTGCGTCATGGAGTCTGCGTATTTGGGTGCGGTGAGAGACTGTGTCAAACACCGCTGAGAGGTCGAGGATGATGAGGGCTGATGTTTCCTATTTGTCCATAGGGTATGTCATCTGTTGCAGTGAGGAGGGCGGTTTCAGTGCTGTGGTATTTTCTGAAGCCGGATTGGGAGGAGTCGAGGATGTTGTGCTCTTCGATGAATGTGGCGAGGTGGCTGTTGATGGCTTTCTTGATGACTTTTGCTGGGAACGGGAGCAGGAAGGTGGGTCTGTAGTTTTTGAGGTCGGTGGGGTCCGCCAAGGGTTTCTGCAGGAGGGGGTTGACCTCGGCGTGTTTCCAGTCGTCGGGGAATGTGGCGGTTGCCAGGGAGCAGTTGGTGTGGCAGAGCATGCGTGCAATGGTGTCGGTGGCTCTGTTGAAAATGTGGTGGGGGCAGGGGTCTTTGGGGGCCCCAGAGTGGATTGACTTCATCGTCTTCAGTGTGTCTTTGGTGGTGAGGGCTGTCCAGTTGTCTATCGCTGGCTTCAGGGTTTCGGGGGTGGTTGGTGAGAGTACAGTGTGTTGGTTGTTTTTGTCGAAGTTGTTGTAGATGCTCTTGATTTTATGGTGGAAAAAGGTGCTGAGTTTGTCGCAGAGGTCTTGTGAGGGAGGGATGTTGGTGGACTCCCTGGGCAAACTCTTTGAAGCTGTTGAAGAGTTCTTTGCTGTTGTGTGCTTGAGTGGAGATTCTGTCTTCAATCGCCTTTTCCTCGTTTTTCTGATGAGTTGGTGGTGGGCATTGGTGGTGTCTTTCAAGTTGTTGAAGGCTTCTGTGGATTTGGTGTTCCTCCAGGCCTTTTTGAGATGGCAGCAAGTGTGTCGGGACTCTTGAAGTTCGGTGGTAAACCATCTGGCTTTCTTGGCGTCAGTTTTGTTGTTTTTCTTGAGGGGTGCTATGGTGTTGGCGCTGTTGGAGATCCATCTGTGCAGGGATTCGGGCTGAGGTGTTGGGGTCGTTGTTTTCCACGATGGTTGGGGTGGAGTTGCTGAGTGATGAGGTTGGCTGGTCGTCGGTGATTCTGGTCCAGTTTCTTCGTGGGAGCAGGTGCAGGTGTCTGTGGATGGTGGATGTTCTGAGGGTGAAGTGGACGCATCGATGGTCAGTCCATGGGAGTTCGGTGGTGTGGCTGAAGGTGATGGAGTTACTTATTGTGAAGAGGGGGTCGAGGGTTTGTCCTGCTGAGTGCGTGGGTTCGGTCACTATCTGGCGGAGTCTAATGTTGTGGAGGTTGTCCAGGAGGAATGTGGTGCTGGGGTCCAGTTGGTTGTCGAGGTGGAAGTTGAGGTCTCCCAGTAGGGTGTAGTTGGTGGACACAATGGCATGCAGGGAGATAATGTCTGTGATGGAGTTGGCGAAAAGTCTACGGGGTCCAGGGGATCAGTAGATGAGGGTTCCCTGGAGGGTGGTGGTAGGGCTGGCCATTATCTTGAAGTAAAGGTGTTCCATCAGGTCTGTGGGCTCATCAGGGAGTGTGCTCAGGCGGAGGTTGGATTTGTGGACAATGGCGATTCCCCCTCCCGGGCGGGTGAGGCGGTCCTTCCTAGAGATCTTATATCCTTAGGGAATGGCGATGGTGATGGCGATGTCCGGTCCCGAGATGGCGTTGGTCCATGTTTCGGTGAAGAACGCTACGTCCGGGGTGGTGCTGTCGAGGAGATCCCAGATTTCTGTGGCGTTTTTGTGGAGGGATCGGACATTGAGGAGGATGCATTGCAGGGTCTTCGGCTGGGTTGTGGTCTTGCAGGCAGGTTGCTCCGGGTCCGTGGTCTTGACGGTGCTGCAGGTGTACCGGCAGCAGTGACAGCTGAAGGGTACGTGGGTGTCGGCTGGTGATTCTAGCTTGCAGTTGTTGTTGCGTCCTGGGGTTGAGAGGGTGGAGTGCCGCTGGGTCGTAGTGTTGGCATTGAAAAGGTCCAGGGTTCCTGGCGCTGGTCACTGTCGGGTTGCGGATGGGCTTGCCTTTGGCGAGCCCCTGCATGAGTCTGCTGCGCGAGCACGCAGCGGCTGCCATTAAGTAGGGGTCGGGGAGGGCTGGACAGCTAGGAGGCGGGCTGTATTGGGCCGGTCCTGTTGGTCGTGCTGGGAAGAGGGGCCGCGGGGGCAGCAGCAGCAGGGAAAGATGGGCAGAAAAGGCAAAATAGAGCAAAGAGTGGAAATGAGGCAGTGAAAGTTCCAAGAAAAGTGGGGGAAAGACACAGAAGGAGAGTGAGAGAGGAAGATTAAATCAGTGAAAAACAAGTGAAAACGGAGGAAAGACAGAGGGGGAGTGAAAGGGGGAGATTGAAATCTGTAAAAAACGAGTGAAAACAGAGGAGAGACACAGAGGGGAGTAAAAGGGTGAGATTGAAATCAGTAAAAAATAGAGAACACAAAGGAAAGACACAGAAGGAGAGTAGAAGGGGGAGATTGAAATCAATGAAAAACAAGTAAAAATGGAGAGAAAGGGCTTAGCAAGAGAAAGGAGACAGCGGTCCACTGGACCACCAGGGATGCGGCGCAGATAAAACCTGTGGGTGGAGGAGGGCGTTGAACTTCAGCACTCGAGAGTGCAGGAGCTTGGGGGAAGGCCTCACTTGATGGTGGAGCTGCGAGGGGGGAGATCAATTTCACTGACAAATAGTCAGTCGTCTTGCTTGCCTGTTCCCGCAGCGGCCGCCATTAAGTAGGGGTCGGGGAGGGCTGGACAGCTGGGGGGCGGGAAGGGGACCTGGATTGGGCCGGTCGCGTTGGTCGTGCTGGGGGGGGAGGGGCCGTGGGGGCAGCAGCAGCAGGGAAAAACAGGCAGAAAAGGCAAAAGAGGGGAAAGAGTGTAAATGAGGCAGTGAAAGGTGCAAGAAAAGTGGGGGAAAGACACAGAAGGAGAGTGAGAGGGGAAGATAAAATCAGTGAAAAACGAGTGAAAACGGAGGAAAGACACAGAGGGGGCCTGAAAGCGGGAGATGAAAATCAGTAAAAAACGAGTGACAACAGAGGAAAGACATGGGGGAGTGAAAGGGGGAGACTGAAATCAGTAAAAAACTAGTGACTCAAATACTTTATTCGGTTAGAATGTATAACCATAAAAGCATAAAACAACAAGGCATTAAAATTTACTTTACAATATAAAATACAAGTTTTCCCTATGGATACGCATTTCAAATTATCCAATTTGATTGGAGAAAATATGATCATTCATTACATGTTGGAAAAGAAGAGAAAACAATTTCATTTAAGGTAATGACCATATCTGTTCAGTTCATCCGAATTAGACCGAAATTATGTCAAAACGATTGAGGGTGGGAATGGTATAACCACTTGAGACAAGACTACTTCTACCCAGGGAACGGTTACTCACTACATATGGTTTCAGAGGGGGGAAGAATGATGCTCTCGGGTAAAAATCACGAAGATCCCAGGTGGATATGGGGCCATCTCCTATTCTTGGCTGCCAGTTGTGTAGGTGTTGGACAACGTGTTTGTTCCTGAAGTTGACTAAAACTAGGTCACCTGGTATATCTTTACGAAGGGGACCCAGCCAGCCCACCCTTTTGACACTTGCTATTCTACCATCGATGTTAGCAGGTAGGGGTCTGTTTTTAGATAACCAAAACGCAACCTTATTTCTTAGATCCTCTTGTTTTTCCGATTTTCCATTTGTGAGTGCTGGCACTCCCGAAAGTATACACACAAATGGAGCGGCCTCTGGCGGTAAGTGTATATGATTAGCTTTTTGTGTCATGATGCCACGGTTTGCAGCTCTCTCCTTATGGGATGTGGGATCTTTATTCAACCCTACTCTGGGGGAGGTGCTCAGTGCTTTTGGGGGTTTTATTAGAGGCTTCAGAGTGTTTGGGGTTCGCATCTGTAGGGTGATTTTTAACAGTGTTACAACATGCAGTTGTTTTGGGCACTTCCCTGTCAACTAAAGACTGTGGGTGGCTGAGGCCTATGCCTTTTAAGTGTGGCGAATTGGCTTTAATCATTTCCTCTAAACCTGTCATCCTGTCCCCTAAGTTGTTTATTTTTTCTAGCAAGGGGGATATTATGGATGTAACCATATTTGCGATTCGGGCCAAGAGTGTTGGCTGAATAGGCGGTACAGGAGAATCTGGGTTAGCAAGTACCCTAGAGGGTTTTGGGGTGGTAGTGATGAGCGTTGGTGGGCTTAGGTGCAGCTTTTGTTGTTTAGGTTGGCTCCCCGTGTGGTTAGTCTCTGCTCTCTTTCTTTTAGTGGAGGAAACCTGCGGAGACACTAAAGGTTGCCTTATAGCTTTTATTGGTAATAAGGGGGGGGGGGGAGTACCCGACAATGTTACATATAGTTGGGAGGGGGTAGTAGTCTTGGGACTTGTGTTATCTGTGGAGCAGGTAGGAGTGCTGGGGGTTCTAGTCCGCATACCTCCTGCCTCCACAGGAACAAACGTAGATTTACATAGAATGTTTAGTTCCTCTAACCAAGATGGAATTTCTGCTAGGTCCGTTGTCTGTCGAGGAGATCTCATACTAGGTATGCTCTCGGTGGACGGGCATCGTACTGGACTCTCTAGTTCACAAGCAGAGGGAAGTGTTGCTCTGTTCATATAGTGGTCCAGTGTCCCCTTGCGCGAAACCCTCTGAGGGATTGTATATTTGGGCACCCCCTTACAAGTCATGATGTGGTAGTTTTTCTCAGGTTTGTAATGAGAATGGCAACTGCACTTAAGATGTCCAATGTTTCACATAATAGTGCCCCTTGGGTATGAAGCGAGAGTAGCTGTGTATAGGTGAGTCTATTTTACCTCCTTGTGTCGCGGGGAACCAAGGGGGGTGGCCCGTCCCGTCCTCCTCTGGCCTCCGGAGGGCCACAGAGGGCCCGCCCTTTGCCCGGGCTTAGCCCGCGCGCGGTCCCGCGATGCGGGGGCTCTCTCCAAACTTAAGCGCCTCCGGGCACGGTGTGGGCGGTGGCAGCTTTCCCTGCTAAGGCTCCTGGTAGCTGCAGTCCCCCCCTCGGCCGCGCTGCACTGATGGAAGGTGCTGCGGCGGCGGGGGGACCGGCGAGATTACCGGCAGGACACGGGAGGAGAAAGGCAGATTGCCTGCTGAAGCCCCCAACAGCTGAATCACAGAGCCACTTGTGAAAACGGAAAGAAAGAGCAGATTGAGAGAAAGGAGACAGAGGTCCACTGGATCACCAGCGATGAGGCGCAGGTAAAACCTGCGGGTGGAGGAGGACCTCGAACTTCAGCACTCAAGAGTGTAGGGGCACGGGGGAAGGCCTCACTTGATGGTGGAGCTGCGAGGGGGAGAGCAATTTCACTGACAATGAAACATATATATATATATATATATATATAATATATATATATATACACACACACACACACACACACACACATATATACATATACATATGCACATGCATATACATATATATACATACAAATACACATATACATACAAATACACATATACATACATATACACACCACACATACATACCCACATGCATACATACACACATATACATACATACATATATATATACATACATATACACATATACATACATACAAATATATACATATACATACATACAAATACACACATATACACATAATCATATACATACATGTGGTCATATTTCTTGGTACCGGTGACAATTCTTGTTGCTGCGTTTAGGGTGGCTCTCAAGGGGGCTGTGTGTGTTTTAGCTGTCCCAGTTAGTGTGGCATTTCTATAGTCAAGTCTGCGCAGAACTAGAGATTGAGTTGCGATTTTTAGGTCATTGCGGGGTATGAAAGGTTTGATTTTGTTGAGGAGTTTTAGGTTGTAGAGGGCGCCTTTTACTGTGGAGTTAATGTGGGAGCTCATGTTGAGACTTGTGTCTAGAGAGATCCCTAGTTATTTAGCTGAGTTTGCTGGAGTAAGTTTGCAGTTTAGAGAGTCAAGGTTGTTTCTCCATTCTTGGATCTGAGGGGGTTGTTCATGATTGGAAAAGACAAGGATTTTGGGTTTTTTCTTGGTTGAGTTTGAGGTGGTTGAGTGTTAGCCAATTTTCTATTTAAAGAGTGGAGTTGAGATGGAGGATGTCATTGAGGGAGGACATCTCGAGGTACAGCTGGGTGTCGTCAGCATAGAGGTGGTAGGCGATGCTTGCTTGTTTTAGAATGGTAGTGCGTGGTTACATGTAAATGTTGAAGAATGTTGGGGAGAGGACCGAGCCTTGTGGGACACCTCGAGTTGAGGGGGAGGTGTCGGACATCCAGTTTTTTATTTTGAGGAGTTGGGAGATGTTATGTAGAAATGAGAACCATTTTAAGACATTGCCATCTGCTCTGACACACTTTTGTAGGGCGTCTAAGAGTAGAGTGTGATCTACCATGTCAAAAGCAGCTGATAGGTCGAGGAGGCCAAGTAGGCAGCATCTGTTAGAATCAAGGGAGTTGTGAACGTCATCGGTAATGCTCAGTATAGTGGTTTCTGTGCTGCATCCCTTCCTGAACCCGGATTGGTGTGAGTCAAGTAGGTTGTTAGATTCCAGGTGTTCAGTTGGGTGAACACATTTCCCCAGGATTTTAGCTAGGAAATGGAGGTTGTTGATAGGCCTAAAGTTTTTGAGGTCATTCAGGTCATCATCTGTTTTTTTAGAAGGGGGTGACTTGGCCTTGTTTGAGGCAGTCGGGCATCAGTCCGTTGTTTAGGGAGCTGTTAATAACCTTTGTCCACAGTGGGGTTAGGGTAAGGTTGAGGTGCGTAGCTAGGGAGGCGGATAGAGGGTCTGCGTAGTGGTTGGAGGGTTTGGAGTTGGCAATCACATTGGCAATGTCCTCTTCAGAGAGAGATTTGAAGTCTTTCCACCGCTTGGGGGAAGATGGGGGAGTAGGGCGAGTGCTAATTTTGGGGGTTGACAGAAGAGGGGTCTCGGCTTCGGGAGCATGTTGTGAGCTGGGGTTGGGTTCGGCTTCGTTATGGGTGATGATTCGCAGTGTTGGGATTGAGGGTGGAGGTCTAGAGAGAGCTCGATCTTGGTGATTTTGTCACTGAAGAATTTGGCCAAGTTGTTACACTGAAGTTTGGAGGCAGGTGGGTTAGCTTTGTTGGGCTTGGAGGTCTGTTTCTAGATGATGTTGAGAAGTTCTTTGCGGCGGTTTTTGGCTTTGACTAATGCGCTCCAGAAGAAGGAGGCTTTTTCCTTGATTATATGTTTTTTGTAATTACTGTGTTCTTTTCTGAGCTGGAAGAGGTTGGTTGTGGATGGGTTCCTTTTCCAGAGTCTCTCAGTGGCTCTTACTTTTCTTCTTTCGGAGTTGAGGTCATTGTTGACCAGGCTCGGGAGGGGAGGTCTCTGACTCTTTTCAGGGGGCTAGTTTATCAAGAGCAGTTGTCATTGCCCTGTTGTACAGCGTCGTGAGCTCAATCATGTTGAGGTTGTCTGTGGAGGGTGGGAGAAGTGATGTTATGGTTTGTTCAAGGACAGGGAGGGGGATGTCCTTAAGGTTCTGCTCCTTTGATGGGTAATTTGTGTTTTGACTGTTGGAGCTGCTGTTTGATTGATGTTGAATATAATGATGTGGTGGTCTGACCAGTTGATTGGGAGAATTCTATTGATAGTTATTGTTTCGCTTTTGGCTATGATTGAATCTAGGATGATGTTGTTGGTGTTGGCTAAGGAACAATGTGTAAGTAGGTCCGATATTTGTTCTCCGAAAGCAGGAGAATTTCCTGGGGGGTGGTAGATGAGATGGCATTTTGTTACTTTGTGGTTTTGACGTGTTATGTTGGTGTTGAGATATTTGAAGGTGGAGAAGGAGTTGGTTTTGATTTCAACTATATTGATGTTGTTCTTATGGATGATGGCAATACCGCCACCGCATTGGTCTATTCTGTCTTTTTTAATGATGGAGAAGCCAGGGTGGACTAGAATGTCAAGGAGCGGATATGATGTTTCATCGAGCCAGGTTTCGGTGAGGAACGAGGTGTCAATGTCGTGACTCAGTATGGCATCAGCCAGCTCTATTGCGTGCCTGACTGCGGATCTGCAGTTTATAAGCATGCAGTTTACCTTGCCCTTGTTGGAATGGATTTGGGAGGAGGGGGGAGCTTGAAGAATGGTTTTGCGTTGGGAGGGAAGTCTTGTAGACCTAGGTTGGTTGTTGTCTCTACCTATTCCTGTGATTACCTGTATGTTGGAGGGGGGTTTTGGGTTGTTCTGGGGTCGCAGGTTTTAGCGAGTGTCGTTGCCTCTCTCAGATACATCTCAGGGTTCATTCTTCTTGGTCTTAGAGATTGGGTGTTCCGAGCAGTGGAGCGCCAGCTGGTCATCTGGTGATTAGGCTGTTGCGGTGGCTCACTGATGATTATGAGGGAGGGGAGTATTGAGTGCTGGGAGGGGGAGGAGGGCGCAGTGGTGTTGAAAAGGATTTTGTTTATGGCCTGCGTGATGGTGTTGATTTGGGTGTGGAGAAGGGATAGGTTTTCAGTTATGGTTATGAGGTGAGTCGGGTCATAGATAATAGGGTGTTGAGATGTTTTTCTATGCGTGTGAGGCTTTCAGTTAGTTCAGCCATTGTCTCTGGGTTAGGGGGAGGGGTGGGGTAGGAGGGCAGATCCGACTGAGGGTGTGGGTTGGGACAGGAGGGTTGAGGGTGGGGAGGATTAGGGGAAGTGGAGAGGCATGCATCTTCCGATAGGCGGTGGTTGGGGGGATTGTGGAGGGCGTTTCGAGAGAATTGGTGGTTTTGTGTGAGGGTTGGGCCTTGGTTAGGCGGGTGTTCGTGTTAATGTGAGTAGGGGGATTGGGGTAGATGTATTGGGAGGGGTAAGGGGGTGGAACATGGTGGAGAGTCTTGGGGTGGGAGGTGTGGTTGGGGGGATGGGGTTGGGGTAGAGAGGAATCTGGCATGGGGGTTGAGGGCAGGTCTGCGGAGTTCGGTAGTTGAGGGCTTGGGGCAGGATTCATGACCATTCTTTCTTAGGTCGGGATCTGGGGGCATATATTGGAAAGGGATGGGGCAATTGGGAGGGGTCGGGATGGAGTTTCCCAGCTTGAGGAAGGCAAGTTTAAATTGGTGCAGGTTGATGTCGTTGGCTTTGACCAGGACTTTGCCATTTCTGTATAATGTAATGGTGGTGTTGATTCTGAAGGGAGAAGACTTGGAGATTGGTCGTGGGGGATGTTGGTGGTTTTGGTAACTCGCAGGTGGTTAGCTAGGTTATTTCGCCATTTGGTCTGGTGGGTGGTGTAGAAGATGAGGTCTGTTTTAGTCTTGCCTTTGGAGGAGTTATGGTAGAGGTTGGCTATGAGTGTTTAAGGGTGTTGCTTGATTAGTCTGTGTTTAAAGATTTTGGTGGCGTTAGTTGAGAGGTTGGCTGGTTAGGTGATATATATATATATATACATACATTACCTACTGGCAGTCGCCAGTAGGTAGTTATAGTTAGGACCTAATTTCCATAGGAATAGCGTTTTTTGTTTTCCCAATAACTTTGGCGCTGGTTGATGAATCGTCGCAAAATGTTCATAACTAGTGGGGCGCTCCAGTCAGCTCCTGTCTTGAAAGTTTCAGGGTAATTCATCAAGCGGGGGCGAGAAAAATCGGAGTCCCAGAACTCTTTTTCCCCATGTAATTTTCCATAGGAATCTTTAGACAAAGCTACAGCTCGAACTGCTGAACGGAATTACACCAAAAAGGTAGGTATGGGTTCAGAAAGAGCCCTTTTTTTTTTAGATGGTGTAAATCCGTTAGGTAGTTCCTGAGAAATTTGAAAAAGATAAAATATCGATATCTAGGGAAGCGGTGTGTTCGCGAACCCTCCTGAGCACGAGCTTCACTGTGATTTCCTGCCAACACTCCAAACCAGGAAGTGTTGGCAGCCGTCTTGTGACTCAGTAGAACGAGTCACAAGAAAACAGAATAAAGAGGTTAAAAAACAATAAAAGGGGGCAGGGTACAAACACCCTGACCCCCTAGTCCCACAAGGACCCCCAGGGCCAAAAAAAAGCATTTTTGTAACAGTAATTTCAGCGGAAATTGTGTTAGGGTCGCGAATCCCGCCGAAATAATTAAAAAAAAACTATATATATTATATATATGGTGCACAACAGAGTGACCCTTTCGCAAAGCAGTCTCGAGTACATGGGGAAAGAGGAACTTTGTTCTGATTTTGCAGAGGGATCGGATTCTCGAGGCGCGCCATGCCCTTCTACTGTTCACCGTGAGACTGTCGTCAATGGGCGGCCCAGGATTGCTTGGGGAGACGCTTGGAATTTGCCATACGTTTCCAGCCTTGGCAACAGTAAGAACGGGCTGGTTGAAAGTTTGGGACCCGAGGCTGTTTTAAGTCCAGCATTTTCCACGAGCCTTACTGCTGCAACCAGGTATTTTACCATCATGCTGCATTGTGGGAGCTGCAGTCCGGCATTGATCTGTGGTGACACAACACCAGCTCATTGGTTGCAGGTGAGCCCTTCATCACATGACAGGAGGGGCTTCTTTTAGGAACATTGCAGTGTACTCGCCATAGGAACTGAGGCATTGAAGAAGGCGTCAAGCCGAAACCGGTCTGCCGTTTGTTCTTTATTAAAGCAGCTGAAACCCTCCCCTGGTGTCCTCTGCTCTTCTCTGTAAGGAGGGGTGTTCGTGGCATATTTGGCGCGCAGCCCATGGTGCGCAACAGAGTGACCCATTCGCAAAGCAGTCTCGAGTACATGGGCAAAGAGGAACTTTGTTCTGATTTTGAAGCCGAGGGATCGGATTCTCGAGGCGCGCCATGCCCTTCTCCTGTTCACCGTGAGACTGTCGTCAATGGGCGGCCCAGGATTGCTTGGGGAGACGGTTGGAATTTGCCATACGTTTCCAGCCTTGGCAACAGTAAGAACGGGCTGGTTGAAAGTTGGGGACTCGAGGCTGTTTTAAGTCCAGCATTTTCCGCGAGCCTTACTGCTGCAACCAGGTATTTTACCATCATGCTGCATTGTGGGAGCTGCAGTCCGGCATTGATCTGTGGTAAAAACACCAGCTCATTGGTTGCAGGTGAGCCCTTTATCACATGCCAGGAGGGGCTTATTTTAGGAACATTGCAGTGTACTCGCCATAGGAACTGAGGCATTGAAGAAGGCGTCAAGCCGAAACCGGTCTGCAGTTTGTTCTTTATTAAAGCAGCTGAAATCCTCCCCTGGTGTCCTCTGCTCTTCTCTGTAAGGAGGGGTGTTCGTGGCATATATATATATATACACATACATACATACATATATGCAGGAATTTCATCGAGTGCACAACAAGCTCCTATATCAAATGAGGCACAAATAAAGAACATCATGAAACGCATGGAAAAATGCATGAAAAATGAGTGTACAAAGTGGTGGGAGCACAAATCGCTTTCAATGTACGTAGCTGAAGGGCGGGTCCCACGAGGACTGAGAATTCTTTTAGCACCGAGCTACGATCAACCACACCCAGAAATGTTAAAGGAGTGGGGGTTAACTAACTTGGACTCTTCAACAAAGTTGATTAATATATTAATTAAATATGCGGAAATCGATCGTCTGCAACTGTTAAAAGATATGGATAGTATAAAAGAGGAATTGACAAAATTTGAACCTAATGAATTAATACCAAAATCAAAAAAGGAAATACAGGAACACCTAAAAGTACACGAGGAAAAAATAAAAACAAGAAAAGCATGGAAATTTGCACGTGACAAGGATGACTTTGAAAACGGAAAAATCTATACATTCGCACGCAAGTTTGACAATGCTAAATGCCTAAAAACTAATCTGAAAGCAACCCCAGCTACCACATTAACAACAGATGGTGGTACTATCAGTACAGTACAGGATATAGAAGCAGGGACCAGTGAGACAGAATCTAACAGCAGTAAGACCAGCAGTCTATACTCAGATGAGGACCCCAGGGGAGCATCAGGCATATTAGAACCACAATGTGTACTAAATGTATAATGTAGGTGAAGAAGTTGATTTTTTAGTCAGCGCCCGCCTACAAAGTCTGCGCTCACACAACCGGCAATCGCAGCATCAAAAAGGGCAAGAATCAACAGAAGCTGCAAACAACGCCGGAAAAAATATAAAGCAAAACAGCAACAAAAAGAAAAAGCAATTCTGGCACAAAAACAAAAATCAATAGGGACAAACAACAACACCATTGTTAATCTATCAGCGGTGGTATTAACAACAGCGGAGGAACAGCTGCTGAGTTTAGGTCTCACCTATTGTCCAATAACAGATTTTAGTTATACCTCCACTAGAATTGATGTTTTCAGATACATTCGAAAACTAAAACTAAGAAAGTTTTTCAACATAAAAGAAGGTCTCAATGAAGTTGAAAACATTACTAAAAATGTACCCACCACAAAATTGGAGGCACGAGATGTAAGAGGGCTTCTTACTCTGCAACAGTTGGGGGACCCTTCCAACACTATTGATGACAATACCAACGTGTCCACCCAACAGGAGTTAAGAGACGCAGCTATACACCAAATTGGAGCAGGCGCCAGCCCATTCAAACCAGCCTCCAATTTTATTCCTACCATGCCAAGAGGCCATCGATTCTTTTCACAAGGTAGTCACGGCAGATCTCAAGAGACTGTATAATCAAGTTAAACATCGAAAGTGAATCAAAACTTCAAAGGAACAAGAATACTGGGCTCTGGTCAACAAACTGAAAAATGATCATCAAATCATTGTGTGCAGTTCAGACAAGGGAGGCAACATAGTCATCTGGCCCCAAGCACAGTACATTGAAGAAGCCAACAGACAACTTTCTGACACTGTCCGTTATGCAAAGACTAATACAAAAGAATATGACTTGGCTAGAGAACAATTGAAGAAACTTCTTTTTAATTATAAGAGGGAAGGACTGATCTCTAGCGAAGAGTTCAAATTTCTTCATGTGGAACAACCAGTGTTGCCCAGATTTTATTTGATTCCCAAAATACATAAGTGCAGGTCTCCTGTTCCGGGAAGACCGATCATTTCTGCCATAGACAATGTGACGGAACACCTAGCACAGTATACTGATTTTTTTTTACAGTCTCTCGTCACTAATCTGCCTACCTACATAAGGGACACGGGTCACTTCCTACAAAAGTTAAAAAACATTGCTTGCTCAAAATATTGTATATTGGTTACATTAGATATCGAAGCCCTCTATACTAGCATAGATCATCATAGAGGGCTGGAGGCACTGGACCATTTTTTGAGTATAAGACCAGTGCACTGTTATAACCATAACAAGATGCTTAGTGAATTCGTAAGCTGGTGTCTATATCATAACTACTTCTGGTTTGGCAAAGATATCTACATACAGAAAAGGGGTGTGGCCATGAGGGCCTGCTTCTCACCCAGCTACGCGTGTCTCCACGTTGGCTGGTGGGAGAAGCGGGTCCTCATGGGGACACATCAAGCGATGTTCACAGCGAATGTGGTTTTGTGGGTTCGTTTTATTGACGACGTGTTTTTAATTTGGAGAGGGAGTGAAGAGGGCGTGAAAGAATTCATCAATACATTAAACAACAATGAGGACAATCTTAGGTTCACACATAATATCAGCAAGATAGCTGTGGACTTTTTAGATGTCAGGATCTTTCACAAAGCAGGACAACTAGTTACTACCCTCCATAGAAAGGACACGTCAGGGAACACAACCCTACATGCCACAAGTGCCCATCCCCGCCATGTCATAGACAATATTCCCTATGGCGAACTACTTCGACTAAAAAGAATCTGCAGTAATGAGGAAGAGCTCAAAAAGTGCACAGTTGAAGCACTAGACAGATTCAGGGAGCGAGGATATAGAGAAAACATACTAAAGAAAGCGGTAAATAAAATGCAAATAAGATTTAGAGAAACTTTATTTAAGCCGGTGGCAGTAAATGGGGCCACCAAAGAAGATTCTGCTGAATCTACTATTACATTTATCACTGCATATAGCGGCCAGGACAGAAAAATTCGGTCCATTTTATGCAAAAGTTGGCCCATATTAAAGACCGATGCGGTGTTATCTCAACATTTACCTGCCCGACCAGATATTACGTTTCGGAGGGGACCCTCGTTACGTACTCATATCTCTAAACCTTGCCCGGAACTGTCCACAAAGAAAATTTGGTTCCCACCCCGGCTGGGGTTTTATAAATGCAGCAGTTGCAGGGCCTGCAAATTTGGAGTTAACACGCAACATTACAACACTCCCTTCAGCCCAGTACCATTGCCTATCAAAGGAAATTACGGTTGTAAGACAGAGTATGCTATTTACGTCCTGGCATGCACTTGCGGCCTGAGATATGTGGGAAGTACCAGGCTTCCAGTGCATGCCAGGATATTGCAGCATATTCGAGCAATCGTCAATAATGACAGCTCCTACCCGGTGGCTAGACACTTTAAAAGTGTTCATGGTAACAACCTCCAGTGTCTAAGCTATTATGTTCTTACATCGGTGCCCAAACCCAGAAGGGGAGGAGACCGAGATAGGATGCTGCGGCAATTAGAGTCCAAAATGATCTTAGAATTGGATTCTAAGGTACCTAATGGGCTGAACACGACGGAGGACCTGTATTATTTTCTGTAAAACCAACATATGTTCACTATGACAGGCTCCGTAATCAGTTAATTTGCTAACACTTTCTTAACATTAGGCAATTGTGGTTGACTGCTTCAACCAAAACCGTCGATTGATTTAACAAAATGAGTATCAGTCCCAGTCCGACACCCAGAATTGATCTTTTGTCGTTCTTTTTTTTGTTTCTAACTATTTGAAGCAGTGATGGATCCACGATCCTCCTGCGGAAATCTAGTCACATTTTAAATATACTCAATATGTAGGGCACACTGATCACCACAGTAGGGGTTGCCATCCATAATAGATGTCCCCATTTATTTGGGAAGTTAGTAAATACAGAGAATCAATATGTTGTAACTAGAAGTGAGAAACTGGGTTCTAATATAGCACTTTGATATTTTGCGTTACATTGCACATATGTGTATTAAGTTTACATTATCACCATTGCACTTTAAAAAAAGGGTATAACCGTAATGATGAAATTGTACAATGTTTATATTTAATGTATAGGGGTTTTAAGTATGTATAGATTACTTTTTAACCATGAATTAATGTGTATAGAGATTTATATATGCATATTTATTGAAACCTTTTGGATATTTATGTATATATTGGACATGGTGTAACTTTGGAATTGCAATGTATTTATTTGCAGTTTGCGCATGCGCAATAGCATAAGCACAACGCACTTTATAGTTGCTATCTTGGAACAAAGTATACAAACATGCATTTATGCAGGTATCAAACGAATAGTTGTCAACTACAAATGACTGTGATTAAGGTATTGACTGTTAAGAAGGAAATGGCAAACAAAATCCCCGGGCGAATGTGTGGTGACTCAAACCTACAAGTATTTTGCTTGTTTTTATTTTTTGTCACATGGTGCATACAAACTTGGTTAAAAAGAGGGCATTATGGGAAATATTTTCGATGTGAACAAGGGCAACTGCCCGAAACGCGTCGTCTGCCACGCTGCTGTAACCTTCTCGAAATAAATTACCTTCTGCCAGTATTTTGGGATTCGTTGGTCTTTTCCTTGTGTGGTCGCTGAGACATCGGTGATTCGGGATTGACCTCTTGTTGCTGATATATATATATATATATATATATATATATATATAAAATCTGCCGGGGCTCCCTCCAGGACACGGGAGCCCCGCAACACCTCTGCTCCTCTCTGCTGGCGGCCCCGGGGCTTTCTCCACTTCACGGGAGCCCCGGGCCGCGGGAGGACACCACTTCTTCCCGGGAGCTTGAGGAGGCGGGGTGGGCTCCCGACCTCCTCTCTCTCTGAAACCGCTTCCGGGGCATACTCGGGACTTCCGTCCTGCGGCCCCGCCCACAACCAGGCGGGCTGCGGACGTGGCGGCCATTTTTTTTTACCGCGGCTCGGGACGCGGCGGTGATTCTCGGCACCCAACGAGGGGTAGGCTCCCTCTAGGATAAAAATAAAGAGCGGGCATAATCGGGGTGGGCACCCGAGGTTAAAGTAATTACAAGTGCGGGGTAGGGACCCGCCGGACGTACCAATTCCAAACGAAGATGCAGGGTGGGCACCTGCGCATGGGGGACATAATAAATTAGCAGGCACGACGCAGGGTGGGCAACTGCGAGGGGCGCAAAAGGGGTAGGAGCGCTTCCCACGGGGAAAATGCCAGCGCTCTGCCCAGAGAAGCACAGAAAGCACCAAAGGCCCCAGTAATAACCCCTCCAGCAAGAAGGGTCACAGGAACACAGCCCCCATAGGTGAAGAGGGCAAGCAAAAGGTCCCTAAAGGAAAAGAAAGGATCCTGGGTCAAGGAAAAATCCCCTAGTCATTCCAGACCAGGCAGAGGGGTCCCCAAGAAGTCTTCCAGCATCCAGGGCATCCAGGGGCTGGGCAGGGCCCAGGGAGGCAGGCCTTCCCCTGGGCCCCAGCAGCAGCACGCCCCTGGTAGATTCAAGTCAGGAAACAATAACATTTCACAAGAGGTCACAGCCTCTTTTTATACACACAATTCCTTTGTCTAAAGGTGCAGGCAAGGGGCGAACCAGATGCAACTTGTTCCTGAGCACTTTGTTTTGCTCAGACCCTCTCTCTATTCACAGGGTGGGTCAGGGACAGCAGACACACCATAGGGGGTGGAGCCAGCATTGTGAGGGTAAAGCCCAGCCCTATTCAGGTCCTAGGTGCACTCCTCCCCAGCCATCAACATGCAGATCTCCCATTCACCACCCGGGCAGACCCATCCTGACTCCAGGAGCCTGACACACGAGCCAGCCCAAGCCAATCACAAGCCAGCACATTCACTGCACAGACAGGCCAACTTCTAGAAGTGGCACTTCCACACTAGACACAATAACTCCGCACACATCATCGCGCAGCATTTAATCACACGAATCCGCACATACCAAATTCGCACTTGCACTCCCCACGGATCAGGAATTACCATGGACACACACATTCCCCATGCATTCCTATGGGAGGGCAGGCCAATCTCACAAACGCACTCAGAGAGTGCACGCACTTTACACTGCGCCACAGAGCTCAAGTGCGCAAAGACCAGAAATCATTATAATTATGTAACACTAAAAGTCAAAAAGTTCAGGGGTGAACCTGCCAGAAGGGCCAAGTCCAACACTCTGCAAAATATACTTACTTATAAGTACCAATAAAGAGAAAAGCTCTTGTTAGAACCAACCAACATCTAAACACATAAGCTTGATAGATATCTGTAAAACATATTTTTTTATTCTTTTTTCTTGCTTAGGTACGCGTACGGGACGACTTACGAACCTCGCACCATACGTCGTACGGCATTTTTCTGCACTTAGGCTCACGCAGGCGCATGCCCAGGTCTCACCGGCATGCGGGGGCAAATCCTGCGGTCTTAAGATCCTTGTCACCCGGGCCTCCTGCTGTGCGTGACAGTGTTGCTCTTTCTTTAAGGGATCCCTCTTTGATCATTCGGTTTCATCTTCTCTCACCTCCTGTTGTTTCAGTATACCTATGCATTGATTTATCATTATATAACTATATTTAGGTGTCCCGTGCCCGACATGGCTGAGGCGTATTCAGCCGTGTCCCCACAATTGTGTTGCATTGTCATGTTTGCGACTCCCCGGAGCTCTGATCACGTCTTCTCCCTGTAACCAAATTGTGTGACCCTGGACACGTCAGTTTGTTGTCAGTTAATCTGGATGCTTTCCCTTTTAACAATGAGAATAACCTGTGATGTATTCTTATAGGTTCTGTATCGATCCCCCTATTCCTGACCCTTTTCTGGTTAACAAGTTAACTAGCAGCCATCCCATGATGCAGAAACCGTTATCTGATTAAGCCACACTACGGCACAGGAACGTGTTATCTGATTAGGTCATAACGCTTGCCATCTAATTAGACAAGCGATATTCCTCCAGCCCCTGATAAGGCATACGGAGTTCTCAAAACAAATCAAACCTATGACAACCTGGGAAAAACCCTGCGGCCATTGTTTTGATTTCATCGAGAACTTCAGCAAAAGAATGTGCTAACGACCAAGTCGTATGACATCCTTATTGACGTATCTATGTCCATCCTTACGTCAATCTTGGCACCTTACAGGTATAAATATTACCGGTATTGCCTTAAGCAAACACACGCGGTGGTGACGAGATCGGAGCAGCCAGACTTGCCGAAGCCCAGAGCAGAGCAGACCCCGCTGGCGCAGCCCCGCCTTCCTGACGCGCTGAGAACGAGACGCTGCTTTCTCCTGCCGAGAAATCCAGCTCCGGCGCTTCCGGGTAGCCCTCGCAGGCAGCCTGGAATATCGAGACCAGAGACGAGAGATACCATCCCTCATCCATCCTAGATTCAAGGTACAGAACTGAATAACCCCTTGCAGAGAATTCTTGAGTCAGTCACTTGGCAAAACAAACTTAACTTAAACTGCTACTTTCTATTCCCGCCCACGTATTAGGCTTAGGTCAGGTACACTGGGGTAGGCGTAGTTAGAAACACCAGTTGAGTACAATTAGTCAAATGTATATGTGTATGTATCTATTTTATTCATTTTAAACCACCTTATGGCTTAGAAGCCATATAAATGTTTTTACAGTATTATTTTATACTTCTGCTTTTATTGTATGCACTTTACTTAACCATAAGTATTGCGATAATATCGATCCATTTCTCTTGTATGAGAAAAGAGACTGATCAATAAATAACATCTTTTATTGAACACGCCCGTCTCTTCAGTTTCTCTACAATCTGGTGAGACTAAGAATGCACGTACTGACTGAGTAAAATAAGTTGTCTTTTGTTTTCACACGACTCTAGAGATACACTCTTGATTAGGGGAGAGCAAAGTTGTCATGTTCTATGGTTGTCAGAAACTAAATCCCTTCTTGTCTATCCAGGGAGGTTCAACTCCTCCTTGCCTAGTCGAGAAAGTTTCTAGTGAACTCTGAGCTAGCTGGCAAACCCAAAACTTTAAGTCTAATATCGACAATAGAAGACCTAGTTAACGTCTGGTCTAGGCCTATACTATTGAAGGTATTATTCCAATGCGCAGAGCCTATTGGGATAATAGGAACTACACTACATGGCGCCCAACGTTTGGAAAGGCGATAAAACTAACGCAAGACATTAGAGTAACTCAGTCGTGCTCTTTCACTCAGACCCCTTTTTCCCCATAATACTCCAAAGACGTCTGGAGTGGGTGAGAGGTAAAATCCGCCAAACCTCGCAGGAGGGAACTCCTATGTATGGTTTTTGGTTCAATCAACGTTGAAGGATACACTGTTCCAAAATATTGTGCATCTAATCTTTGTTCCCATAAGAAACCTGATCGGCAAACAAACAAAATAACCTTCCTGACAGTAGAATGTCAGACACTGAAGAAGAAAGAGAGATAGCTAGAGTAGCAGCTGAACTCGTAGCAGCTGATAATACTATGCAAGAAGCAGACCCGGATTTAATACTCATCCCGGTCAACATAAGAAAATCTATAACTTTAAAACTTATAGAAAATGGACTGACACCTAGAGGTGGCACAGTCATATTCGTAATAGAGGCACACGAATATCGGCAGACAGAGGTATTCTATTCATGGATAAACTTTCCAGCAGCAAACGCTGTAACAAAGCACTTCCACTATTACAAAACAGAGGAACCTCCTGAAGAATACACTCCTTTCGAGGAGGTGGAAGTACCACTTAAATTTCAAGAGCACCTGCTCTTGTTTAATGGCGCCCTAAAACACAACAATCACATCACCAGGCTCGGTCCATTAGGTAGACCAGGAGCAACGTGGCCGGTCCTAGCCGGATACACACCACATCCAGACATCGAAAGAATGTCTGCAGCAGATCTTCTAATACAACTAAAACAATTAATAAAAGTACATAGACAATTAGTCCAATATGTAATGCGGACTTCAACAATCCAACCAGCAATTAAAATTCCACAGCTGACCCCTCATCAGGGGAACACAAATAAAATTACACCACAGAACATACAGTCCTGCCTAGGTAAAGTACCAGCTAAAAGGGAACAAATACCATTCTGGTTAGCACAAAAAATCACCCAAATAGAGGCGGTGTTTCCAGACACCACCCCTGTGGATAAACACAAGATTCTGACTATCTGTCTTCCAATGGGAATCGCACCACACGTGGAGGACTGTGACACTTGGGGTACAGTCTTTGCTTCCATCTACACAAAAACGCATGGTGTTCCATCCATTTCGGTAATACCAGATGTGCTAAAACAAATTCAAGACGAATACGGTCCAGAACCCGCTTTAACTCTTGGTATGAAATTACTGAAAGACTTCAAGCAGGTCTCGGCTATATTACTAGCCAATATAAAGGGAGAAGCAGCAAACGTGGCGATCCGCCAAAGGTTAAAAGAAACAGATATAGCAGACCAACCAGATGAAATTGCCAGAATTATAGAAAAATCCTATGAGGAACTAGGTAGAGATAGTTTAGGTGGAATACCAGTAAAACCCCAACTGATTGAAAGTCCTGAAAAAATATTTATTAAAAATCATGTAAACAGTCAAAAGAAGAACTGGGATGGAAACAAACAATCCAATCCAAAAGAAAAGAGATTGCAGTCCAGAGGAAGGTCTCCTCGGCGGAGAGAAAGATCTCCGGACCAAGGACCCAAGTCTCCCCAAAGTGAGCCCTCTGTGAAAAAATACAACCTTAGAAATAGGGATAATATAAAGAAACGGGATAGATATCAAGATTTTGATACACGTCCCTCTCAATCTTTTCAGACTTCCTCGCAGAAATCGGAAAGAAGAGGACGATCGGAACCCAGGGAAGGGCACGTCAAGTCCAAAGACAAGGAACCTGCTCATCCAAATAAGAAATTACAATTTCCAAAAAAGAAGGTAGCCAGTATTAAAGTAGTTAACAATGCCGAGAATACTGAGGACACAACTGAAAAACGGAGAATGGGCTCAGACAATGCTAGACAGCGCAGCAGAAGTGAGCATAGCTCGCAAAGTCCTTATGAATCATCTGGAGACAGTGGACACGAATGAATATCTTCAAGTGGAAACTGCAGACACCAGAGTTAGCAAACCTCACAAAATATATGAAATAACTTTACGTATAGAAGGGGATAAGACTAGAAAAATAAGGGACTATTTTGGGATAATCTCTCCAAGGGCTATGACATCCTTCTAGCTGAAAAAGACTGGCCACCAGAGTTTGTCAGGGACTGCCCTCATGGCGAAGAAATAATTATGCCTGCCTTCTCAAATCATATTCCAATTCATAAAAAATACACACTTGCCAGAAAGTGGGCAGTAGCTCAAGCTCCTGCTTTATATAAAAATCACGTAGGATGGGATGAGGACTCTCCTCCTCACAAAATCCAGTTAAAATCACAACCTACTGCACAAAGACAGTACCCAATTAAGCAAGAAGCTAAAAAACAGGTAAAAGAAATACTAGACCAATTAGAATACCAGGGGGTGATTGAAACTTGCACCTCACAAATGAACAACCCTTTGTTTCCTGTCTCCAAACCAGACAATTCATATCGTCTAGTTTTGGATTACAGACACCTTAACTCATGTTGCAAAACTTTTGCAGTGCAAAACTCGCATAATGCAGCGCTAATGAATAACATAGTGCGCAAAAAATACAAAACAACATTAGACATCTCTAATGGATTCTTTTGTCAAAATATAGCACCAGAGAGCAGATATTTGTCCGCGTTCTCAATAAATGGCGCTCAAAAACAATTCTGTCGGTTACCCCAAGGGTTCAAGAACAGCCCAGGATTATTCTCAGCGAGAGTAACAGAGTTACTACAAACATATGATGACGAAGCATTATCGTATGTCGACGACATATACCTAACAGATGATGACTTGGATACTCACTTGAAGAGAGTGAACACCATAATACTTGGGTTCGCAGCAGAGGGTTACAAATTCAACTTTAAAAAATCTAGAATTGCCCATCTAACAGTCCTGTTCTTAGGATATGAATTATCAAGTGAAGGCAAAAGCCTGGCTGACAATTTCCTAGAGAAATGTGCCGTACTCCAAGCACCTAGAACACTAAAAAACTTACAGTCAATTCTAGGCTTCCTAAATTTCGGAAGAACATACATTGCAAATTACGCAGAAAGGGTCAAGCCACTTTATGATCTAATAAAACCAGATTTTAAAAGAACAAATTGGACTCAAAAACACACATAAATTAAGAGATCCTTACAAACAGACATGTTAATTAAAACAAAATTAGAAACACGTGATAACACACGCAATCTTGTGATTCGAGTCATCCCAGGAAGATGCGGATTCACATACCTGACCTCTAACGAGGGAGAAAAGGCACCAATTGCATTCAAATCACACTTGTACACAGAAGCTGAAAAGAAATTCAGCATTAAAGAAAACATTGTTCATGCAGTTCAAACCGCAATACCTAGAGAAAAAGATAAAGCTGACGGTAGACACATTACAGTCAGAACAGCAGAATCAGCCTTTGAGGCATTAACAACACCGTGTAATTTACCAACAACAGCATTGAATCCGGAATGGATACAATGGGTGAATTCAATTACAACGGACAAAGTAAAATACTACTTTGATCCAGAATTAAAAGAATTGAAAAATCTAGAATATGCAAGAACATTCCCTCTGCCAATCGACATTCTGCCCTTACGACAGTACGCTTGTGTAATCTATACAGACGGACATGCTCAACCCTCCGTTTGGGGAGAACAAGCATACAACCCCACATGTGAGATTACAAAAGAAGTGTGGCGCGGAGGTAAACTAAGACCTCTGTTAACAAAAACACACTCAGTAGAAACTAATTCAGAACAACAGACTGAAATAATAGCATTGAAAATGGAGCTAGATAATGCAGATCGCGAATTCCCGACACTTATAGTGTCCGATTCGTATTACTGCGTCAAATCATATAACAGCGATTTGCAGAAATGGATTCAAAACGGTTACAAAGATGACACAGGTGCAACAATAAAGCAAAAACTGCTTTGGGAACAAATAGTTCTTTTACAGAAAGAACTACCAAAGACTCACGTGATACATACACTGAGTCATCAACGTGATGGCGTTCACGTTGCAGGGAATTCATTGGCTAAGACAGCCACAGCGGTAGCAACTAAATCGGCTTCCGTAGCTAGAAAAAAGCGTACAATGAAATACATTGACGGTGAAACAGTGCTGGCGGTAAAAACGTCATCAAAAGGCGACTGCTCAGCGCAACCGATCAACTATCCACTCAATTATACATACATAATCGATGCAAACTCCGTCCCTTTTGCTCGAATCCCTGGAGTGGGGGATAGAGTAATTCCAAACATGGACAGGAGAACCTTGTTAATTGCAGACGCACATATGGGCGAGGGTCTCAGACACCTCAAACTAAAAGATTCTCTGGAGGAACTACAATCAGTGTACTGGTGGCCAGGCATGAGCCTGCAGCATCACATTTTTGTAAAAAATATGCCCGGACTGCAACAGAGATCGCAGTGGCGAGAGAAACGGTATACTACCGTGGCGTTTCACTCCAGAAAGGATCAACAGTAAAAAGCAAAGCGTCCGATTAACATATACAGACTAGTTTCCACTTATAATGTAGATCCCCAGCACTCGGCTGACGTCTGGACTGTTATACAAAGATTTGCGAGTTTAAATGGCATATACGCTAGGAGCATGCTACGTTTGACCAATGTTTTCACTTTAGCCCTCAAGCTTGTGGGGAAGCACGGCCAAATGAGCATAGCGATGCGGGATTCTTCTCACTTCCTTCCTGAGGGATACGGGATGGTGTAAAGAAAAAACCAAGGCATAAAGCTATCTATAACAGAAAGGATATTAGGTTCGGGAGCTGGGTGGGTCAAACATCTAATAAGTGTCCAACGTAGTCTAAATAACCTGCCAAGAAATTCTCTGAAGGGATTCAGTCCGTACGAATTATTGTTTGGAACTAGGATGTTAATCTTAGATCTTGACAGTCAGACTTCAGTGGTAAAGGAAAAAAGCTTTGATATCAAAGATCGTTTGGCTATTTTGCAGGACTTAAACAAAACAAGAAAAGACCTGAGCAACATAAAGTTGAAACAGCAGCCAACAACCACTGAAGAACCACCACCTGTCCCAGCAAGACCTGTCTGGATTCCAAAAGTCGGGGATCTAGTCAGAGAAAAGATCGCGGTAAAGAAGGAATTTGGGCCTTCTTACAGAAAAGCAGTTCCTGTCTTGTCTATCAACGGGACAAGATCAGTTGTACTACCGCCGCTTGCTGGTAAAAAGGAGAACTGAGTTGTATCCATCGACCTGGTAAAACCACAATCATGTGGCCGATAACAAACAGTAGGCCAAGTGGACTCCCGATAAGTAGTAGAACACCAAGATTTGCTACCAATACAGAGGTCCAAACTAAGAGGCTAATCACATTCGAAACGCCTACAGAAGAACAACAAGGACTATGCAACAATGCATTGGAACTTAAACCTCTGAAAACCCAAATAAAAACATTTAGTAGAAACACACCAACCTACAATGAAGTAACAAACGAATATGCAAGAAACAGTAATCCTGAAGCAATTGGAACAATTGACAGAACTGCATCCGGCTACTTCATAAACTTCGATGATTCCTCTGAAGACCTAAGTGAATCAAAAACACAGCCATCAACAAAAACCTTTAAAGATAAAGCTAAAGAACTTTTGAAACAGCTGAAAGAAACATATCTGATTTCTCCATGGATTGAATTTTGGGTGGGCTTTGGTGCATTTATCCTCATACTTTGGCTCATCATGGTACTAACTTTGGGACGCTTCATTGAGGGAAAATATGCTAAAATGGACACAGCAAGTCAGAAAATCAACTTGATCCTCAAGCCACACACATCTTCACACGTCGAGAAAAGAGAACTTTCTTCAGTCAACTTCACAGCCAATCCTATACCGGGTGGGGTAGCATGGGACAATACTGACTACGAAATTTATGGTCCGGTTGAGATCCTGAAATATCCACACCAAATTAAGATCTCGTTGAGTGACTTTGTAAAACCAAGCTCATTTGCTGATGATTGGGACTTTGAAAGTATAAATAATATGATGTCTGACCTAGTGATGTCTGCTAAATTTACCAAACATGATTATTTGCAGGGTTCGACTAATTATGATAGTATGTACTGTTACAACCACTATGGTAACCATTTTTTACATAAATCTGTACAACCTAGAAATGTTTTAAATTATAATCAATGGGAACATTGTGCAACCCCTCCAAAAGGAAGCTCAAGAACCTTTTACGACAAATATTCATACTTTTCAGGGTTCAACACAAGTAATGCTGAAACATTTTATTTCAAATTGTCAAATAAGACAGGGACAAAGACCATGCTAACAAACACGAAATTGATATATTCAGACTCATTTTTTGAACAAATGAATACTTTTGGTTTTGATTATTGGGACAAAAATGTTGAAGTTAAAAGTGTTTGGGGTACAAAAGAATGGCAAGTACAAGGTATAGAATCATTGTTTAGAGCCTGCATGATCCCAGAACAAATTATATTTTTAAATGACACTGTTCAACAAACAACCTGTCTTGGCTTAGCCAAAATCAAAGACTTAAATAAACCGTCTATTCCAAAGCCAACAATGAACCGCAATAGCTCTACAGATGAAGAGATAGACGTAAACTATATATTAAATCAAAACACAACACATCCTGATTGGAAACAATGGTTGATCTGGCCCACAGATACTAATAACTGTCAAGACAGATTCCTGAACAAAAAACAGGGGTTCAAATTGACCAGGCCAGACCCTAGATATTCCCAAAGACAACACCCAGGGATAATAACCACCTACAGTGTGGGCAAATTATGCCTTCAATGGCTACAAACTTCCACACTGACAGAAATTAAGCAACACCTAACTTTACTTACTGATGGTGCTGACTTGCGTGATTTCATTATGGGACCGCGCAAACAGCGTCAAAAACGCTTCATAGCAGCCTCTGTATATGCAGCTTACAATGAGGCCTGGAAGGTAACTCAAATTGAGACAGCAGAAAGTATACGGGAAATTGACCGTATTAATTTGGAAAAAACACTTTCTGTAGTGGACAATGGGTTAATGACTCTGTCCTCCAGAATTTTTTCTTTGGACAGCATTGTGTCTTCAGCAATCGACATAATATCACAAGACTTACTGTTGTTACAACACGGTCAGTCTCAATTGCGTTCTATTGTACAGCTTGGCTGGACGTTACAAAATCTGCGTTCAGGCTATGTGCCTTGGCGTTTAATCAACACAACGTCACTATTCAATATCTTTAACCTTACTGATAAACAAATCAGTATGGCACAGAAGGGTGCTGATTATACAATCCTGAGCATTGAGAAACTCGAGAGATTACCAGTGACAATGTCAGAACGACCTGTCAGTGAATGGATAATACATGGGATAATTAATATTCCAATATCAACCTTCAGGTTTCAATACTGCCAAAAATATATACAGGCTGGCATGTACGAAAAATTGGGAAAAGGGTACATTAAGACAACATGGAACTTGCCCTATTCACATGCATGTGTCAGTAATAAAGGACAGAAAGTGTTTCTTAGTGGCAATAATTGTGCGATGTCACTAAGCGGTACACTTCTGTGTAATGGAATAAGTTTGCATGGAGCCTGTAAAGGGAACTCAAATAACCTTTCATGTCACCAGCTAGGCACACCTGCAACAGAGATAGAACCATTCCTTAAAAGACTCTATAACGGGAGTTACATTCTAATTGTGGATCGCAGATGTTGTAGTCTTATGCCCGGGACTCCTTATCTCGTAACTACGACTGCGAAGGTCATGTGCTGTGGACACTCATTGTTCCCCAGCTCCTTTCCAGACAGGGAGGCAAGGGCATGGCCTAACTTGAAAATTACTTCTATTCGAATAGATACTTTAAGCAGAATGAAAACAGTGCTTCTTCAGACGCCGACCAGGCTCACGTCATCAAAAGAAACGTATGATCTCCTAGTCGCAAGGACGACTGCAGAGATTCACTCATTGTTATCAACGAATTCCCCCATACATTTCGCGGAAATCCTGAATGAAATCTTAAATATTTCTGATACCAGTGGAGTCTCAAAGGTATTTAAGACAGTATTTTCGATGGCATTAACACCATTCAAAGCCATACTGGGTATTTTTCCAGATTTCGTCCATTCGATTTTTGGCGGACTTCCCCTCATTTTGGGACTAATTGCAGGAATCCTATTCCTGGTCCTAATATTTAGTTATGGCAAACCATGTCACAGACAAAACACCTGCGACAAGGGAAGAAACAATCCGAGCCATTGGATACCGGGACCGGATATCAAAAATCCTGGGACTATCCCGGCTTAGAGACCTGAACATGACTTGGTTTCTTTCATTTCGACCAATGTGGCATCGATGTGTTTTACCTGTATTAAGGTGCCTGCTGTGCGGAGAAGAATGCGTGTTGGACACCTGTCTGACGCTACAATCGGATGCGCCTATGGATGCAGAAACATTGTTGGGTCCGATAAAGGCTCATGCTTTGTGCTGCCCTCAACGGCTGCCAATCCTGATTCGTGGAAACTTCACCACTACGATTAAGGGGTAGTGGAGTTCAAGATGAAAGCAGCATCGATCAGGTACGACCTTCTGTCAGCAATACTAATCAAAACGTCAATGGAGACAATCATGCGCACGAATGCATGGTTACACCTTTTTCCGAGTTAGTGGAACTCTCCCAGGAAGCTGTTGACAGCTTTTTCGACAGTCTAAATGATATGATGTTCTCACCAGAGCAGAAATAGAGACTTTTTAGCAAGCTAGCACACGGCGTTCCCAACACCCTGAATTTGGCCTTCAACTTAATAGCAAAATAACATGAACAATTTTCCCTCCAGTTCACGGACAGCGATTTTTTCAGCAGCCCCAAAATATTTTTACGATTTTTTCGGGACACTAATCTTCTGCTTAAAGTAAGAACTATTCTTAGAGAACTAAAATTTCTATTTTTAGAAACCTTATAGACATTAGCTGCCCGCTGGTATGTTCATAATTATTTTTATTCTGTGATGAAATGGTCTCGAACCTTTTTCTTCTGTATTAAGAGCCATTTCATGTGTAAATTCTCATATACCAATTAGCAATAATGTATACATATGTGTGATTACTTTAGCATTATTCTACAGCTTGAGTGCATATAGTACATGTGAATATTTTTTTCCGTATATTACATTATTACAATACATTATTCGAAATGCATTATATGTATTTTGGGGTGGTAAGGTATACACGATACTCTACAGTATGTTTTACTATGCCTAGATTCGTAAACATGGCCATAGTTAGCGTGGAGTGGGTGTGATGTATTCTTATAGGTTCTGTATCGATCCCCCTATTCCTGACCCTGTTCTGGTTAACAAGTTAACTAGCAGCCATCCCATGATGCAGAAACCGTTATCTGATTAAGCCACACTACGGCACAGGAACATGTTATCTGATTAGGTCATAACGCTTGCCATCTAATTAGACAAACGATATTCCTCCAGCCCCTGATAAGGCATACGGAGTTCTCAAAACAAATCAAACCTATGACAACCTGGGAAAAACCCTGCGGCCATTGTTTTGATTTCAGCGAGAACTTCAGCAAAAGAATGTGCTAACGACCAAGTCGTATGACATCCTTATTGACGTATCTATGTCCATCCTTACGTCAATCTCGGCACCTTACAGGTATAAATATTACCGGTATTGCCTTAAGCAAACACACGCGGTGGTGACGAGATCGGAGCAGCCAGACTTGCCGAAGCCCAGAGCAGAGCAGACCCCGCTGGCGCAGCCCCGCCTTCCTGACGCACTGAGAACGAGACGCTGCTTTCTCCTGCCGAGAAATCCAGCTCCGGCGCTTCCGAGTAGCCCTCGCAGGCAGCCTGGAATATCGAGACCAGAGACGAGAGATACCATCCCTCATCCATCCTAGATTCAAGGTACAGAACTGAATAACCCCTTGCAGAGAATTCTTGAGTCAGTCACTTGGCAAAACAAACTTAACTTAAACTGCTACTTTCTATTCCCGCCCACGTATTAGGCTTAGGTCAGGTACAGGTAGGCGTAGTTAGAAACACCAGTTGAGTACGATTAGTCAAATGTATATGTGTATGTATCTATTTTATCCATTTTAAACCACCTTATGGCTTAGAAACCATATAAATGTTTACAATATTATTTTATACTTCTGCTTTTATTGTATGCACTTTACTTAACCATAAGTATTGCGATAATATCGATCCATTTCTCTTGTATGAGAAAAGAGACTGATCAATAAATAACATCTTTTATTGAACACGCCCGTCTCTTCCTTTTCTCTACAATCTGGTGAGACTAAGAATGCACGTACTGACTGAGTAAAATAAGTTGTCTTTTGTTTTCACACGACTCTAGAGATACACTCTTGATTAGGGGAGAGCAAAGTTGTCATGTTCTATGGTTGTCAGAAACTAAATCCCTTCTTGTCTATCCAGGGAGGTTCAACTCCTACTTGCCTATTCGAGAAAGTTTCTAGTGAACTCTGAGCTAGCTGGCAAACCCAAAACTTTAAGTCTAATATCGACAATAGAAGACCTAGTTAACGTCTGGTCTAGGCCTATACTATTGAAGGTATTATTCCAATGCGCAGAGCCTATTGGGATAATAGGAACTACACTACAAACCAAGAAATGGGCTAACCTTCTGCACTGTGTCTATAAACAGGCTTTTAACTATTGAGTCGTGTGACAGTTCCAAGCACAAAATAACGGAGAAACTGCAAAAAGTGTAGCTCAGAATGGATTGTGAAAAACCATGTCGGGTTCAGACACCAGGCTTCTGCCGAATCTCATCATTTCATCCCCTGCCTTCTGCCAAATTTTGTCCTTTAACCCCTGCCATATTTTTCCGTTGAATCAAACACACAACTGCAAATATACATGCCCCTTTCGAGTTATAAACTGCCTTGGTTCCGGTCAGCCTGAATCCCTATTCGCACGTTTACACGCAGCGGGTCTAAGAGGGAGAACACTGAACACCTGTGGCGTTATTAAAGAAATGGACACAGAAACAGATATCTACACAAATGTGTCTATCCTTAAACCTAGCTTTCCTCCACATACTTACGAGCGATGGTAACTAACCCAGTCAGAGTCAATGTAATATTTTTTGTATAGCGCCCAGTATGAACCAGTTGGTCTGTGTAGGTGCTTTTCGCATAAATACCCAAAGCACGAAAGAGACTTTCCCCCCCTCGCAGAATAACAGTAATTCTAACAAACACAAAACGCAGCTGAGACGCAGGCTCATATCCCACAAGAAAGTGCGGGTAATGTTAGTATCTTATTCTGAAACTGATTTACATAACATTCGAAAAGTTTTCCCAGAATGTGCAATGCAGCTCCTTAAACTAAATAAAAAAGGTGCAAAATCCATAATTTGCAGTGTGAAATGCACCATTCACTTCATAGCTGCAGATGCATGGAAAACAAAGATGCTTTCGGATGCCTACAGTGAAATAACCAACCATTTGATATATGATACCTTGTATTTCCCAGATACCCTGTGTATATTCAACACACTGATCCCGCTTTTCTTTGAGAATGCAACCTCCCCAGCAATTACAAAATGAAATGCGTGAAGGTAGCCATACCACACTGCAAGCAAAGCAGATAATTAATTACCCAAACCACTGGGCCTCATCAGATCAATGTCTATTAATTTCCACTGCCAGACTTTTACAGCCGTAGACTGAATAAACCACTGCGTCACCCTTCGCACCATTAAGTGTGTGTGTATATATATATTACCTACTGGCGGTTGCCAGTAGGTGGTTATAGTTAGGACCTAGTTTCCATAGGAAATCCACCACATTCTATTTGGAATAACTTTGGCGCCGGTGTACGAATCTTCGCGAATTTCTCAAAGAAGATGGCCCGCTCCGCTCCTTCCCTGATAGTTTTGGGGGGATTAGTCAAGTGGGGGCTGTGAAAAAAGGGGGGTCCCAAAACGTGTTTTCCCCATGTTATTTTCCATAGGACGATTCGACACGGCTACAGCCCGAACTGCTGAACGGAATTACAAGACATTTGGCAAAATGGTAGAGTCTGATTCGCAGATCACGCTTTTGCTTAAATGGTGTAAATCCCTCCAGTAGTTCCTGAGAAAATCAAAAGAAAAAAACGATATATATCTAGCATTCCGAGCACGAGCTGCATGCTGATTGGCTGTCAACTGTCTGTCAACAATTCAAATCAGAAATTGTTGGCAGTCATCTTGGGACCAATATACATGATAGCACCTCATTAAAAAGCATTGCAGTTAATTGAAGGTTTTAAAGACTTTAGTTACATTATAAATCATTTGTTGATAGTTCCATACTAATTTTAGGAATTGTGGTGTGTTCTAAGGTGATTTTACCATGTGAAAAAGGCTTCTGCTGGGATATCATGAATCATGTTTTAGAGAAAACTATTTTCTCATGCTTTTCCCACAGAGGTTTGGAAGGTGATCTATAAGCTTAACTGAGAGCATATTTTCTGTAAATTCACATTATCTTTCTCAGTCATGTGAGAATGAAGTCTGACATTCTCAGTAAAACATGTATATCCAACAAGAGCAGAGACTGTCAGTTGATTCCTTTGTGTTCTACTGCAACTTCCTAGAGTGTATATGTATGCATGCTTGATGGAATCAAAGTAAAAAACTGAAAGTATTTCCTACTGAGGAGACTGTAGTAAATGAGGAAATTAGGAAACTTCATAACAAATACGTCTCCCAAGATGGCCACCAGAGACAAAAGAGCCCAAATGTAGCACAAATATCACCCAGATGTAGCCCAATTATAGCCCAATGACAGAATGTCCCAGAGTGTTCTAAAGAACAACTAGAATGCTGACAGTCTTACTTATGACAAAAGTATGGCACACCTGAAGCCATCTTGATTGGAATAAAGTGGTAACACTTAAAACATTTAATTTGCAAAGGAACAAGATGAGGGGGTTCATTTTGCCACAGAAATTATGATTAGTGCTGCAGAAAGAAAAATTAGGGCACATTTTGACTTCTCAAATCCTCTTCTATTTCATTAAAAAATTCTGACATGCAGACTGAAACATGCACTTTGAATACCAGCGGCTGACTTCCCTGGTGAGCAGTATCTTTACTACAGTGATGTAATAAGCAACTAGAGTGCTAACATTCCGAATTTATGGCAAATGTGTGACACATCTGAATGCCTTCTTGATGGTACCAAAGTATGCAAGCATTGAAAATGCAATTGGTTTCTCCCTCATTTAACTTAAAGCAATTCTGTTTGTAATTAGGTGGCTTTTTAGCTTTGCTTGTATTAGTGTTTTTCAAACTTTCATGTACATAACATACATTTGTATGCGTATATGTATGCATGCATTTATATTTGTATTAAAATAAATATGCATTTTATATATATGTTTACGTATGTATATATATATATATATATATATATATATATATATATATATATATATATATATATATATGCAAAAAAGAAGGAGAGAACTCTGGGTAGGTCTTAGTTTAGGTGGAAAGCAGCTCCTGTTAGAGCACTCAACACCAGCGACACTCTAGATCTGCTCACCTCAAATGTCTGTTTTTCTATCAAAGTTTTTAAGCACAGGATTAGACAGTGCTATCCATGCCGAGATAGAAAGTCTTTCGCCATTTAAACGAAATCCTATGCTTAAAAACTTTCCACCTAGTTCCACCTAAACTGAGACCTACCCAGAGTTCTCTCCTTCTTTTTTGCACAATTTATGCGTCACTCTATGCCTGAAAGGGTTTTGTTTTGACTTAATACTGGGTGCTCCTTGTGTCTGGACAAAGCTTTACCTCTCTGAAGAGCTCTAATTAGAGCGAAACACTGTCAGGGGTTGCTTTTATTCATTTCAGGTTGGCGTGAGTTGGTATTTTACCAATTCAAAGCTGTAATATTGTGCCTGGAGTGATAAATGGCTTTTGTTATTTGACAGCTCCGCAAGGACTGCACTGTACTAGTCCTATGCTTAAAGACTTTGCTGTTTAAATGGCGAAAGACTTTGTCATTTTCTATCTCGGCATGGATAGCACTGTCTAATCCTATGCTTAAAAACTTTGATAGAAAAACAGACATTTGAGGTGAGCAGATCTAGAGTGTCGCTGGTGTTGAGTGCTCTAACAGGAGCTGCTTTCCACCTAAACTGAGACCTACCCAGAGTTCTCTCCTTTTTTGCATAATTTATGCGTCACTCTATGCCTGAAAGGGTTTTGTTTTGATATATATATATATATATATATATATATATATATATATATATATATATATATATATACACACACATACATATATATAAATGCATATGCACATATATATGTGCATATGTGTACATGTAGAGAGAGGAAGAGAGAGGTAGAGAGGTCGAGGTTTAGAGAGTAGTAGAGAGTGAGTAGTAGAGAGATAGTAGTAGAGAGCGAGTAGTAGAGAGCGAGTAGTAGAGTGAGTAGTAGAGAGCGAGTAGTAGAGAGTGAGTAGTAGAGAGCGAGTAGTAGAGATTGAGTAGTGGAGAGTGAGTAGTAGAGAGTAGTAGAGAGTGAGTAGTAGAGAGTGAGTAGTAGAGAGTGAGTAGTAGTAGAGAGTGAGTAGTAGAGAGAGAGTAGTAGAGAGAGAGTAGTAGAGAGAGAGTAGTAGAGAGAGAGTAGTAGAGGGGGTGTGGTAGAGAGCAGTAGAGAGTAGTAGTGAGTAGTAGAGAGTAGTAGAGAGTGAGTAGTAGAGAGTAGTAGTAGAGATTAGTAGAGTAGTAGAGAGTAGTAGAGTAGTAGCGAGTGAGCAGTAGAGAGTAGTAAATAGTGAGTAGTAGAGAGTGAATAGTAGAGAGTGAGTATTAGAGAGTGAGTACTAGTGAGAGAGTGAGTAGTAGAGAGTAGTAGAGAGTGAGTAGTAGAGTAGTAGAGAGTGAGTAGTAGAGAGAGGGTACTAGAGAGTAGTGGAGAGTGAGTAGTAGAGAGAGAATAGTAGAGAGTAATAGAGAGAGAGTAGTAGTGAGTAGTAGACAGTGAGTAGTAGAAAGTAGTAAAGAGTGAGTAGAAGAGATTAGTAGAGTAGTAGAGAGTGAGTAGTAGAGAGTGAGTAGTAAAGAGTAGTAGAGTAGTAGCGAGTGAGCAGTAGAGAGTAGTAAAGAGTGAATAGTAGAGAGTGAATAGTAGAGAGTGAGTAGTAGAGAGTGAGTACTAGTGAGAGAGTAGTAGAGAGTGAGTAGTAGAGAGTGAGTAGTAGAGAGGAGTAGAGTAGTAGAGAGTGAGTAGTAGAGTAGTAGAGTGAGTAGTTGAGAGAGGGTCCTAGAGAGTAGTAGAGTGAGTAGTAGAGAGTGAATAGTAGAGAGTAATAGAGAGAGAGTAATAGTGAGTAGTAGACAGTGAGTAGTAGAAAGTAGTAAAGAGTAGGTAGTAGAAATTAGTAGAGAGTGAGTAGTAGAGAGTGAGTAGTAGAGAGTAAGTAGTAGAGAGTGAGTAGTAGAGAGTGAGTAGTAGAGAGAGTAGTAGAGAGTAATAGAGAGTGAGTAGTTGAGTAGTAGAGAGTAGTTAGTCAGTCTCAGTCAGTGTCAGTCAGTCAGTGTCAGTCAGTCAGTGTCAGTCAGTCAGTGTCAGTCAATCAGTGTCAGTCAATCAGTGTCAGTCAATCAGTGTCAGTCAATCAGTGTCAGTCAATCAGTGTCAGTCAATCAGTGTCAGTCAATCGGTGTCAGTGTCAGTCGGTGTCAGTGTCAGTCGGTGTCAGTGTCAGTCGGTGTCAGTGTCAGTCGGTGTCAGTGTCAGTCGGTGTCAGTGTCAGTCGGTGTCAGTGTCAGTCGGTGTCAGTGTCAGTGTCAGTGTCAATCAGTCAGTGTCAGTCAGTCAGTCAGTCAGTCAGTGTCAGCTAGAGCAGCTCTGCTGACCTGGTTCTATGGCTCTAAAGCAGCTCTGCTGACCTGGTTCTCTGGCTCTAGAGCAGCTCTGCGGACCTCGTTCTCTCCCTCTAGAGCAGCTCTGCTGGCCTGGTTCTCTCCCTCTAAAGCAGCTCTACTAACCTGGTTTCTCTGGCTCTACAGCAGCTCTGCTGACCTGGTTCTCTGGCTTTAGAGCAGCTCTGCTGGCCTGGTTCTTAGGTTCTAGAGCAGCTCTGCTGACCTGGTTCTCTGGCTCTAAAGCAGCTTTGCTGACCTGGTTCTCTGGCTCTAAAGCAGCTCTGCTGACCTGGTTCTCTGGCTCTAAAGCAGCTCTGCTGGCTTGGTTCTCTGGCTCTAAAGCAGCTCTGCTGACCTGGTTCTCTGGCTCTAAAGCAGCTCTGCTGACCTGGTTCTCTGGCTCTAAAGCAGCTTTGCTGGCCAGGTTCTCTGGATCTAAAGCAGCTCTGCTGACCTGGTTCTCTGGCTCTAGAGCAGCTCTGCTGACCTAGTTCTTAGTCTCTAGAGCAGCTCTGCTGACCTGGTACTCTGGCTCTAAAGCAGCTCCGCTGACCTGGTTCTCTGGCTCTAAAGCAGTTCTGCTGAACTTGTTCTCTGGCTCTAGAGCAGCTCTGCTGACTTGGTCCCTTGGCTCTAGAGCAGCTCTGCTGACTTGGTCCCTTGGCTCTAAAGCAGCTCTGCTGACCTGGTTCTCTCGCTCTAAAGGCAGCTCTACTGACCTGTTTTCTCTGGCTCTACAGCAGCTCTGCTGACCTGGTTCTCTGGCTCTAGAGCAGCTCTGCTGACCTGGTTCTTAGGCTCTAGAGCAGCTCTGCTGACCTGGTTCTCTGGCTCAAAAGCAGCTTTGCTGACCTGGTTCTATGGCTCTAGAGCAGCTCTGCTGACCTGATTCTCTGGCTCTAGAGCAGCTCTGCTGACCTGGTTCTCTGCCTCTAGAGCAGCTCTGCTGACCTTGGTCTATAGCTCTAAAGGAGCTCTGCTGACCTGGTTCTCTGGCTCTAGAGCAGCTCTGCTGACCTGGTTTTCTGGCTCTAAAGCAGCTCTGCTGACCTGGTTCTCCCCCTCTAAAGCAGCTCTGCTGACCTGGTTTCTCTGGCTCTAGAGCAGCTCTGCTGACCTGGTTCTCTGGCTTTAAAGCAGCTCTACTGAGCTGGTTCTCTCCCCCTAAAGCAGCTCTGTTGACCTGGTTCTCTGCCTCTAGAGAAGCTCTGCTGACCTGGTTCTCTGGCTCTAAAGCAGCTCTGCTGACCTGGTTCTATGGCTCTAAAGCAGCTCTGCTGACCTGGTTCTCTGGCTCCAGAGCAGCTCTGCTGACCTGGTTCTCCGGCTCTAAAGCAGCTCTGCTGACCTGGTTCTATGGCTCTAAAGCAGCTCTGCTGACCTGGTTCTCTGGCTCCAGAGCAGCTCTGCTGACCTGGTTCTCCGGCTCTAAAGCAGCTCTGCTGACCTGGTTCTCTGGCTTTAAAGCAGCTCTACTGAGCTGGTTCTCTCCCCCTAAAGCAGCTCTGTTGACCTGGTTCTCTGCCTCTAGAGAAGCTCTGCTGACCTGGTTCTCTGGCTCTAAAGCAGCGCGGCTGACCTGGTTCTATGGCTCTAAAGCAGCTCTGCTGACCTGGTTCTCTGGCTCCAGAGCAGCTCTGCTGACCTGGTTCTCCGGCTCTAAAGCAGCTCTGCTGACCTGGTTCTCTGGCTCCAGAGCAGCTCTGCTGACCTGGTTCTCCGGCTCTAAAGCAGCTCTGCTGACCTGGTTCTCTCCCTCTAAAGAGCTCTGCTGACCTGGTTCTCTGGCTCTAAAGCAGCTTTGCTGGCCAGGTTCTCTGGATCTAAAGCAGCTCTGCTGACCTGGTTCTCTGGCTCTAGAGCAGCTCTGCTGACCTGGTTCTCTGGCTCTAGAGCAGCTCTGCTGACCTGGTTCTCTGGCTCTAGAGCAGCTCTGCTGACCTTGGTCTATAGCTCTAAAGGAGCTCTGCTGACCTGGTTCTCTGGCTCTAGAGCAGCTCTGCTGACCTGGTTTTCTGGCTCTAAAGCAGCTCTGCTGACCTGGTTCTCCCCCTCTAAAGCAGCTCTGCTGACCTGGTTTCTCTGGCTCTAGAGCAGCTCTGCTGACCTGGTTCTCTGGCTTTAAAGCAGCTCTACTGAGCTGGTTCTCTCCCCCTAAAGCAGCTCTGTTGACCTGGTTCTCTGCCTCTAGAGAAGCTCTGCTGACCTGGTTCTCTGGCTCTAAAGCGGCTCTGCTGACCTGGTTCTATGGCTCTAAAGCAGCTCTGCTGACCTGGTTCTCTGCCTCTAGAGAAGCTCTGCTGACCTGGTTCTCTGGCTCTAAAGCGGCTCTGCTGACCTGGTTCTATGGCTCTAAAGCAGCTCTGCTGACCTGGTTCTCTGGCTCCAAAGCAGCTCTGCTGACCTGGTTCTCCGGCTCTAAAGCAGCTCTGCTGACCTGGTTCTCCGGCTCCAGAGCAGCTCTGCTGACCTGGTTCTCTGGCTCCAGAGCAGCTCTGCTGACCTGGTTCTCCGGCTCTAAAGCAGCTCTGCTGACCTGGTTCTCTCCCTCTAAAGAGCTCTGCTGACCTGGTTCTCTGGCTCTAAAGCAGTTCTGCTGACCTGGTTCTCTGCCTCTAGAGCAGCTCTGCTGACCTGGTTCTATGGCTCTAAAGCAGCTCTGCTGACCTGGTTCTCTGGCTCTAGAGCAGCTCTGCTGACCTGGTTCTCTGGCTCTAGAGCAGCTCTGCTGACCTGGTTCTCTCCCTCTTACGCAGCTCTGCTGACCTGGTTTCTCTGGCTCTAAAGCAGCTCTGCTGACCTGGTTCTCGGCCTCTAGAGCAGCTCTGCTGACCTGGGTCTCTGATTCTATAGCAGCTCTGCTACCTGCTTCTTAGGCACTAAAGCAGCTCTGCTGACCTGGTTCTCTGGCTCTACAGCGGCTCTGCTGACCTGGTTTCTCTGGCTCTACAGCAGCTCTGCTGACCTGGTTCTCTGCGCTTACGATGCAAGCACCCGACTTCTTGAAAATATACTTAAAAATATTATTTCATTTTAAGTACAAATATATTATTTTTATGAATATCTTAGATAATCGCTTGTTCTAATATGTATATTAAAGACACATACATATAATTTTGGAACATATTTTTTTTTGCGGGAGTTGCGCACCCAGCGTGCCCCAGCACGTATATGACGTCACGCGGGAGCCACCACCGTGCAAGCGTCTCGTACCGTCACGCGCATGTGTCGCGTATGCGCGGGAGCAGGAGTCGTGGCTGGTCGCATAAGAAACGCGCACATCACGTAACGTTAAATGTATATGATGTATCTAAAAAACACGCAGCCTTCGCACACCGTACGCGGATCCTTCACGACTTTTCTAAAATGGCGTCTAGAATCCACGTACCCACTGTGATGTGTACGCTTTGAGTGCCCGACTCCGAAAAAAATGTGGGAACTTTTTTAAAAAAAAGAAAATAAATATATTAAAATAAAAAATGAGGGGGGCGTGGCCAATATGGCGGCGGAGTAGGACGTGCGTTACAGTCCCTCCGGCGCCTTTAAATCTATCGCCTTGTTTAGCACCCCCTTCGGCACTTACCCGGTCACGGAATCGGGTTGCCCGGTGCCCCGTTGCTGCCCGCTGAGGTCCGGTTCGCCGTTTTTGTCACGGCGGGTCGCGGAAGCGGCACTGTTTGAAGCGTGGTCTTAACCCGCGGCCTGGGTGGTGCTCTAGGCCCAGCGGCGGGAAGGAGAGGGACTGCGGCCGTAATGCTGCCCGAGGGCTGGAGTGTGAGCGATTGTGGACCCCGGCTGGCCTGGCGTGCGGACCCCCCCCGCTCCTTGATGAGCCTTGCAACTCAGCCGGCGGTGTGTCCGCATTAGGAGGTGAGCTGAAGCGGCGCTGCCTGCCAAGAGCGGCGGACCCTGGGCCCCTGTGAGCTTTGAAACTAGGAGGCCTGTCGACGCGGGAGCCCTGCGGCGGCGGAGTCTGTAGGAGCCTGGGCACGCCGGGAGCCGCGGAGGGGCCTGTGAACGGGGCCCATACCTCCCCGGCAAAGGGGAGTGCGGAGAGGCCTGAGGAGCAGGGACAGCGAGGCCGGAGGCCTAGGAAGGGTAGCGCCACCCGGAGGTGGACTGCGCCGGCCACGCGTTGAGGTGAGGAAGGGTCCGGTCCGCATTGTCGGCGGGCGGTGCATGCCCACATCTGGGGGCTAATTAGAAGAGAGTGACTGACTGTCTGCGGCTGCCCCCGGCCTGGCTAGGGCTCTAGTGGTCACGAGCGAATCGGGAGGCCTAGAAGAGAGGGAGCACCCCACGCTATGCACGGAACCCTGGTGGCAGAAGCGCCCTAGCCCGTGGAGCCCCAGCCATACTGCCCCGCGCTGTGATACCATATTGGGCATACTATCGGACGGCGTCCTATGTAGAGCAGCAGGGGTGAGACACGGCGGATCTGCTGGGGGAGACTGGTAGTGGTTGCTTTTGACCCTCTGAGAGGAGGGGGACATCGAGGCGATGCTGGTCCGGTTGTGCCCGTGGGCTCCTGTGAGAACCTCTGATCGGGCACGCGGACGCAGGACAAAGAGGTGCGTGGTGAACGGAGCTGGCAACGCCTGGGGGAGGCCTGGATACTGAGCTTAGGGCCATGCCGGTTATACAACTCAGCAGACCCTCATTGCAGCGGGGAGAGCAAGAGGCCCTAGACGGACGAGGTGACCCCCCCATACCTCTCTCGAGATCTGGTCCTGGGACTGAGCGACAGCTATTATGGCGTCAACCAGACTGAAAAAAGACAAGCCTGGGAAAGACGGGGTGTCAAAGGGTGCGACGGAACCTACATCGACGGTCCCCGAAAAGTCCCCGAGAAGGGGTGAGAACGAGGAACCCGCGACCAAGGCCTTCATGATTGAACTTTTTGCGGCCATTAAGGAAGGCATATCAGAGCTGCGCTCCCAACTGGCTTCTGACCTGCGAGAGACGTAGATGGAGTGGGGGAGCGTGTCGCAACGTTGGAGGAGCACGACGTAGGGACGGCTGAAGACATCCATCAACTTCAGCAAGACGTAATCTGTCTGACGGAGCAGGACCTGGAGAATAGGTCCCGTCGCAACAACATCCGGATCTGTGCAGTGCCTTAGAATGGAGAGGGGTCCGACTTGCGGAGGCACTTTTCAAGCATATCCTGAATGAGGAGGACCTGCAAGCCATACGAATGGACCGAGTGCACCGCGTTGGTCTTCCGCAAGGTTCCAAAGCACCTCCCCCTGATATATTGGTGTGTGTGCATGACTTTCAACTGAAGGAGCGGATCCTCCGGAAGGCACGCGACTTCGCTCCTCTTCAATTCCGGGATCATCGCCCCTTGCTATTTCAGGATCTGGCGGCCTCTACTCTGCAAAAACGGCAGCATTCCTACAGGAGCAAAAGGTGCCCTACTCCTGGGGGCATCCATTTCGACTCATCTTTCGATGGCAAAACAAGCTGGTCCAGGGGCGCTCCTTGGCAGTGGCCTTGGACCTTTTGGGTTTGGAGCGGCCTGACTCCTCCTCCGACGGTGGCGGTCCAGCTAGCAGACGGCGACGATGCTCTGCGGAGTGGCAGAGAGTGGGCAAGCCTGTGTCGGCGGGATGGCCCGATCTATTGGCAAGCATGCAGGAGAGGGGTGCCGTGGTGGCTTCGGTGGACCTGGTAACTGAAGCAACAACGGGCAACGGCGAGGCGGCCTCATGAGACCGAGAGGGTGACTTGCAGGCGCCGGAGGGGGCTGCCCCTACGAAGTAACACTTGTGCTTTCAGTCCATGCTCGTGAGGGAGCTCGATATCACGAACTGGAGGAAAATTGACTGGTGCCATGTCCCCCTGTCCTTGGGACTTGTCTCTTTATGCTTTTTGCATTATGTTTTTCTCTTTGGGGTGTTGGGGGGATGAGGGGGTGGGCCGGGGGGGGGGTAGTGGTGGTATCAGGGGATTGAACGTTTACGGCAGAGAACTGGTTCAGGTGTACTCACATACGTGGTGGGCCGGTGTAGGGGGAGGGGGTCTGGGGGGCGGATAGGCCACACGAAGCGGGATGGTTCTGGCCTGGTCGTGCAGGTGCAGGATGCACTTGTGAGCTGGGGGGAGAAGGAGGATATGGGAGTTGGCCACTCGACCGCTCAGTATACACGGTTAGGGCGGGTAGCCCCTGTGGAGCAAGGTCGAAGGTCCTATCAATGATGCCACTTACTCTAGGGACGTGGAATGTTAAGGGGCTGAATTCTCCCCAGAAGCGCCACAAGGTTTGGAAATATATCATTGACCACCAGTTAGATATAGTTGGCCTTCAAGAGACCCACCTGGCTAAACCAGAAGATTCACGCCTTAAACACAAACTGTTTCCACTTATATATAGATCCTCCGCTCCCACGAAACAGAGGGGAGTGGCCCTCATGTTCCGCTCGACCCTGCATTTCCAACCAATGGGTGTACAGACTGACAAGGAGGGGTGCTGGGTTATGGTGAAGGGCCTTCTGCTGGGCAGACTCTGCACCTTCCTCGTGATATATGCACCTAACACTGGCCAGAATGGCTTCCTTCAAACCCTTTTGGAGAAAGTTATAGATTTTGCTGAAGGGCCACTGATTATCATGGGGGACTTTAATCTGGTGTGGCAGAAGGACCTAGATAGTACTCACTCACAGAGATACGACATGGGCACGTTCTCCTCTGACACGCAACAGAAGATTTTTGACATGGGCCTTTTTGATGCTGGCCGCTTCCTTTACCCCCAATCTAGAGACTACACTTTTTTCTCCCACGTCCACCGCTCTTATTCTCGGCTCGACCACTTCTTCCTGAGTCAGTCCCTCAGAGGTGACCTCCTCGAGGCCAAGATTTTCCCATTGTCCGTCTCTGACCATGGCCTGCTCGCGGTGGGCCTTCATTGGGGCGCGAAGAGTAAGGCCAACCCTAGATGGTATTTCCCGGCTTCCCTGGTTCGGGACAAATCCTCCTGTAACATCCTGCGAGGAATTATATCCGAGTTCTTTGCGCTTAATGACCCGGGGGACACCTCGATCTTCACCACATGGGACGCCTTGGAAGCATGCTTTCGCGGGCATTGCATGGCCCTGAATGCTGCTCTTAATAGACAGCGGGGTCGGGAAAGGGAGCAGTTAGAGGAGGAGCTCTCCACTCTAGAGAAAGCGCACAAAGAGAACCCCTCCAGACAAGCGTTGCGGCAACTAACGGCTGTCTGAGGCAAACTCTGGGCACACTACAATAATAGGGCCGAACACACTCTACTAAAACTAAGACGTCTTTCCTACTCCCAGGGTAACAAGGTAGGGAGGCACCTAGCCAGGCAGCTTCGGGACAAGACGGAGCGGGAATTCATTGGGGGGATCCGAGACACTCGTGGGGTATTGACACACCAGGATGAGGCGAAGGCTGAGCTCTTTGGGGCCTTCTACAAGACCCTGTATGCAGGGGATCGCCTTGACGCTGCCGCGCAAAGCGACTATCTGCGGGAGATGACGCTGCCCCAGGTGTCCGCGGAATGGAACGAGGCACTCTCTGCCCTCCTCACCAGGGAAGAAGTACTAGATGCCATTAAGGCCTTGAAACCCCATAAGGCCCCGGGGGCGGATGGGTACACAGCCATTTTCTATAAGACATTTGCCTCTGAACTCTGCCCCTACTTGGTCCAGTTGTTCAACAGCATGGCGGAAGAGGACGAGACTTCGAGCACGATGGCTGAGGCTCTAATATCTATCATACCCAAACCCGGGAAAGACCCTAGTAAGTGTGCCTCCTATAGGCCGATTGCCCTCTTGAATTTGGATGCGAAACTCTACTCCTCTATCATTGCTCAGCGGCTCAACGATTTGATGCCAGCACTCATACACCCGGACCAATCGGGGTTCATCAAGGGGCGCCAGACCCACGATAACACACGGCGGGTAATACACCTGATTGAAAAGGCCAATAAGTTTAAGATCCCGGCAGTTCTGGTGGGACTGGATGCCGAGAAGGTGTTTGACAGGGTGGATTGGGGGGTTTTATTCCGCACGCTGGCCGCCTTCGGCGTCTCCTCCAAATTTTTAACGATGATTCGGGTGAACTACCACTCCCCCAGATCCAGAGTGGCGGTGAATGGCCACCTGTCTTCCTTCTTTGAGCATTCACAGGGCAGTAGGCAGGGATGTCCCCTGTCGCCCTTACTTTTTGCCCTCAGCATAGAACCGCTGGCAATAGCGGTGAGAGCCAACCCCGACATTCGCGGCCTACCCTTCACTGGGGAGTTACATAAGATTAATCTCTTTGCGGACGATGTCCTCCTCTCTCTCTCTGATCCGGCCCACACCCTCCCCCACGTACAAGCGGACTTGGAGCGCTTTGAAGCGGCGGTGGGGTTCAAAATTAATTATGGCAAATCTTACGTCCTTAACCTCACACTCCCCCCATCCAAAGTCCTCCGTCTCAAGTCGCTAACACCTCTCCCATGGGCCGACTCCTCCATTCAATATCTGGGGATCCACTTGACCCCCACGCTGGGGAAACTTTACTCTGTCAACTTCCACCCGCTCCTAGCGAAGATCCAGGCCGACCTGGCCCAATGGAAGCCCATGTTTATTTCATGGCTGGGAAGGATTCACGCAGTTAAAATGTCCCTTCTCCCCAAGCTCCTATACTTATTCCAGGCCCTTCCTATTGACCTCAATGGGGAATTCTTCCGGCGGGTGAAATCAATGATGTTGCGCTTTATTTGGCATCCTGTGTAGGCCGAGGAAAGAGGGAGGCGTGGGGCTGCCTGATATCCACTTGTATTATAAAGCGGCACAACAACGGGTAATAGTAGAGTGGTCACAACAAGAGTCAGAAAAACACTGGTTACATATGGATAGGAGCGTTGCAGGGAGAACAATCTGGGATTTGGTATGGAAGCCCAGGAAAGACAGTCCCAAGAATGCCTATATCAGTACCCCCACTAGCACCACCCTGAAGGTTTGGGATTCAGTCTCCAAGGATGACAGGTGGACTACCTTCCCCTCCCCCTTCACACCCATACACTTTAACCCCGCTTTCCCCCCCACATTAACTGAGGGCCCTTTTGGGGTGTGGAGGGAGGGCGGATGCTTAGCTCTCACACACCTATTTCATAACTTTGACCCACTCACCTTTGACAGCTGTAGACGGGACTACGGGGTTCAGTAAAATGAACGATATCACCACGCTCAGTTGCTTCACTGGGCGCTCTCTCCCCAGGTGAAGGAGGCGGCCACCCGGCCCCTCACGAAGTTTGAAGCCTTCTTGGCCAAGACTTCCTCCATGAAGGGTGTCATCACTTTTCTATATGGGTTCCTACTCTCCACTGCAATGGCCCCTAGACCTCGATACATGTCCATGTGGGAGGGGGTCCTTTAACAGGACATCTCGGATACCGAGTGGGCACACTTATGGTCAGACATAGCCAAATTTAATCACTCGGTGGAGCTTAGGGAGGCACACATGAAAACCATGATGGATTGGTACCTACACCCGCCAGGTTGAAAATGATCTTTCCTGACACTTCCGATAGATGTTGGAGGGGTTGTGGGCTACTAAGGACTTTCAGCACATTTGGTGGGACTGCCTCATTATCCGCCCGTTCTGGGAGGAAATTCTTGCCCAAATTAAAGATATGTTGAGATACCCCATACCTACTTCCATGGCCTCTACCTTGCTGGATCTCCATGATCAGAGTCTCGAACATCAGACTAGGGCAGACAAGAGGATCATGGGGCTCAGCATCGGGGCGGCCAAGCTTACCCTTGCCGCGGCGTGTAAGAGGAGGGAAGCACCGGCCACTTCCCTCTGGCACTCGCGACTATGGAAATTGTTGAGTATGGAGAGGATGGCTGATATCTTTCTGGACGATTTTAAGAACTTTGAGTTCTGCTGGGGCCCGCTGGTCACCTTCCTTTCCAGGTGCCTTCCATCCACAGTGTGTCCACCTAGCATTCGAGCCCTCCACCTGTTTCAACTGTGAGTCTCTGCCACTGTAGATCTTGACCCTTGACCTCCGTAAGAAGCTACCACCACTGGGGAGGGGTTATCGTATTTTGTGTTTCGTTCTGACGTTTCTCATTTTGTTCCTTCATGTCACTGCATGCCACAGCACTAGCCCGCGGAAGGGTTCCTAAGGACTCAATGTTAGGCGCCAGTTGTCGGAATTGCCTGGGGTGCATAGGCGCTCGGCCGAATTGATATAAAGTCACACGCCCTGAACTTTTAGCTATCCTCCGCCTAAAATGCAAGCCGTATGATGCTCACTATGCATGGCAGGGACTGCACCTCCCAGGGAAATACTCTGTATGCTAGTGATCTGACCTCGGGAGCATTATCCGGCTCCTCATGCTATTCTCGGACTGTTAATTAATGCTACCCCCTGCAAGGGATGGTGTGTGGGACTGTCGCTTGTTCTTTTGTGTTTCCAGAAAATGTCAATAAAAATATCTTTGATAAAAAATAAAAACAAAATAATTAATCAAAATTTCAGTTTGAATTTTTTATTTATTTTTTGCAATTTTCAGAAAATATATGTTATTTATTGAATAAAATATTTATAAATAAACAGCGAAAAAACTAGTAAATCAGTACAAAAAATAGGTACAACTACTATCGCACTTAAAAATTAGCATTTAAAAAACCTTTGAAATTCACTGAAAAAAACATAGGTTTCAGAGACGTTATAGTTAGAAATTAGCATTTAAAAAACCTTAGAAAGTCACAGAAAAAAACATAGGTTTCACGGGTGTTATAGTTAGTTGGCCATTTCACTCGTACAAAACCCTCCGTTATAGTTAGTTCTGCTAACTATAACTTGTGCGCCCGCAATGCACCGCTGATGACGACACATATTACATCACTCATGACATGCTCAGTGACATCACTGATGACATCTCAAATGACATCACTGATGACATCACTGATGACACCATCCAGTGAATGTGTGTCTTTCTGCAAAATAAATATGTTTTATATATGTATATCTAAAGGTCGATGGAAGAATAAATGGGTAAATAAGTGTCTAAATGGATGTTTTTTTTGGAAAAATTGATTGGTTAACTGACTTATTAAGTGTATCTTAGTGAATACATATATTAGCGAGTAATGTTTAAATATTAAAATATATGTATCAGTGTCTCACTTTGTGTATAAGTGGCTGCATGGGTTGGTGAGTAGCTACATGAGTGTGTATATGGGTTATTAGTTGTTTTTTTGAGTATCAGTATGAGTGCCTGTATGGTTTTGTGGGGGGTATTACTTAGCGCATAGATGCATGAATGACTGACTCACTGTTTGTATTTGTTTTGAAGACAGCACTTGTGCAGGACTGTATGGGTGGATGAGTGTGTGTATGGGTGTGTTACTGAGTGAATGACTGTCTCAATAGTATCTTTATGAGTAACTACATATGTTTTAATCTAATATGTGAGAGTGAGAGATTGGAAGAGTTCCTGTTTAAATAAGTATGTGTTTCTATAAGTGATTGTTTAAGAGAGTAGGTATGTGTAAGTTTCCGTAGAAGTAAGTGTGGTAGTGTGTGTATAGCTGTATATGCAAATAAATGGATGTTTATTTGCATGTGTGAGTAGGTGTGTGAGTAACTCTATGGATGACTGTCGGTGTGTAACAGGATGTATAGGTGTATCAGTACATATGAGTGAGTACATGTATGAGTGACTATATAGAACTGTTGGTGAATGAGTGGATGTGTATATATATGTTGGAATTACTGAATAGGTTGTTGTAACTGGTATTGGTCTCTCCATTTTGTTGAAAAGTGTAGTTTCTATTTTTGAATGTGTGTATCAAAGGTTATATTATGCGGAGAGGAAGTCTGCCACTCTTTCACAAGGATGGTGTCATCAGTGATGTCATGAGTGATGTCACTGACCATGTCATGAGTGATGTAATATGTGATGTCATCAGCAGTGCATTGCGGGCGCACGAGTTGTAGTTAGCTGAACTAACTATAACGGGGGAATTTCAATGGTTTTGTATGAGTGAAATGTCCAGCTAACTATAACATGTGTGAAACCTATGGTTTTTTTCATATATATATATATATATATATATATATATATATATATATATATATATATATATACACACATACCCGTCAGCATTGTGGAAAACAGAAAAGGAGGAAAATAACAGTCTGCTCCATCAAAGACCTCTACAAAAATATCAAAAGAACTAAAAAAAACTCGCCAAAACACTTCCAGTTCACTAAAGAGGTCAGTCTCTTCTTGGAGACTGCAAACCTACTATGAGGCCTGGTGTTGAATACTATGCTCTACGAAAAACGGGATGCACCAAGCCTACGCTCTGAACACCGTGATACACTCCAGTTCTTAACGAAAATATACATACCATATGATTGAGGCAAAAGATTCCAAGCCTCAACCTACTCAAAACAATCCACTCTCATTACCGATCCCTCATCCTCACAGCTTAAGCCTCTCCCTATAAGTCCACAGTCAGTGAGGCAACCAACCAAAGCAAAGCCTCTTCACAGCTGTAGAACACTGCACCAGTCATCTCCCAAAACCTACAGTCCCTGCTTTAGTCAACAAATATAATTCACCAACCTCTTCACTGAGAAGTTCAACAAAATTGGATCAAACATCATTATCATTTTCCCAGCTCCCTCACCATGCCTCGACAAATCTTAAAATTGCCAGGACTGCAGGTCTGGTTATTTGAATTACCTACTGAATCTAACTTTAATGCACTTGACCCCAAATTAGGTAACTCATGTTTTTTAAAGCCTTAGTTGATCTACTGTCCAAAGAAAACGTGAGCTACCATACTACTTTAAAAATTAAACATGAATTTGTCACTAAAGCACTTCGCTGAGAAGTTAAACCTGTGTTTGTTTCATAGGTAGCGGGGGATTGCATGGATTCCAACAAGATAACTGCAGTTGTAATTCACTTCTTTTAATATAAATCCATGTTATTCATTTTCTTGAATAACTTAGAACAATAATATTCTTTACAACAACTTGTTTGCTACCATGCATAGCTTTTCAGAAACCTCCTTAAACAACTTATGTTATATGATCATCAAACCGTAGTAATCCCTCCATCATCCCCAAATCTTTTAGAGTTTGTGGGGACAGCCTCTGGCATTGTATATAGATTCTTCTTCTTTCCCACATTAGTCCACTGAAAAATCATGAGGGGTTCTGTGGATTTCAATTTGGTTGCAATGTGTCTATTTGCATATTTTGTGGCCATTCCTTTTAGAGTTTGTTCCACTCGGGCCGCCCAAATAGTCTAGAATCCCCAGCAGGGCCACTTTAGGTGTTAAATCGAACAGTTTCTTCATGATGCTAGTGGCTGTAATTATATATTCACACACAAAACGGGAGAGGGTCTACATACAACTCCACCACCCCGAACACCCCATAGTCAATGTAATATACACAAGAAAGGGGTGGAGAGGAAAAGAAAACATACACAAGAGTGTACAAGCAGTGGCACGTTTATGTATAATGATAAAACTGCCCTCCCTCACACACAATGTGTGTGACATGCTTCATCATCGGGTCTGCTACAACGCCCCGGCGTAGCCACGCTCCGGGCGGAGCATAGGGAGAGGGAATGAATAATACAAGAACAAAGTGCAACACAAGACTGAAAGTGACAACAATGTTCACAAACACACACACACACACACACACACAATTCAAAACTGGGTACAGTGATAAAACAGAAAATTGCAGTAGGGAATAGTGAAATTAAAACTGGCTCATGGATACCAAATGCAACTTTATTAATAGGTACCAAGGTCAGGATTAAAACTAAATTGTGGATGGTAGTGCTAAAGTAGGGTATAAGGACCCCCTAGTACCCCTCCTTTACTGCTACAGTCAACATGTTTCGACCTCTGTGTGCCTTCAAATAATTGGTCACATCGGTCTCCTTCAGGACATCTGACTGTCCCAGTCTCATACTATACCGCCCTTACCTTAGTATGGTGTTAAAAGGGTATCAGTCACTCTTGCCCATCAATGTGAGGCAATGTGGAGGGAGTTCCGCCAACGCGGGTGACATGAACTGCAAAAAATAATCACAGCAAATGGCATTCACAACTATAGGCAACACAAAGTATTACCTTTTATTCTAATGTAATTAAGTCGCAAAATTCCTTGTCATACATTATGCCCCTCTATACCATGCATAGATGCTGGCCACTGCTGAATAGTCAGATAACCATAGTTAGAACCAATTGTTCTAATATTTAAGTAAATGAATGTGAAGATATCCGTCCCAAAATACAACTTGGCTCCCAACTACGTTTGTAATGAAGTTATTCTCCATAGGATCCACATTGTCACCAAATAGAGTCATGACATTATCAACAATCCGGAAATATAACCGTGTGGAGGTTAGTTATATATCCCATCAAAAGCAGGCACAACTCACCGAGTTTATTAAAACATACCACTTGACCTGGCGACTGAAGGGTGGGGTTCCAGAAAACACAACTTATGTTTCAAAACCATAAAGAAACGCACATGGGTTGCCAAAATAATTGAAGGCGTCACTCTAAATTTTCAAAATGTGACCAAAGAGTGATCCACCGAAAACAAAGTACATTTATTCGCACAGTACCCCTCACAGGGAGATGTGAGATGGCCAATATTCAAAAGTGCGATTGTTGCCTTTATCAAACTGTAGCAACTCCACTGCACCCCCAAGTAGTGCGTTTTCATTATACCACACTATATACTGAAGCCAAACATCGCCCATTATACGCGGAAGAGTTATCCACCTCGTATACTTAATGTAAAAGTTCTTATATGCGATATCACACACCCTTTACAATTACTTCGCATATAAAGAAACGGATGCGCAGTAACATGCACTCTCCACACAATGGCCGATGTTCCCACACCCGACGTCTGCCTCTTACTGTTCCGGTGGAACGCTCCCGCACCACTTGTGCCCCTCGCAGAAAACGCCGCGGCAATGCCGGCGAGGTATTCATGAGATGCCTATATTGTTGACCGGGCGTGTTCAGTGCGTCGCATGCGCGGTGACAAGTCACACGCATGCGTGATGTTACAGGAGTTTGCATGCAGGTCGGGACATGTAGTTTTTAGTCCGTCTTTCCTCGATGTAATGGAGATAAAAAAAGAGAGTCCGCATACACGTTTCTAATTGCCGTCTGAGCATACCCTGCCACACTTATGGTGGCCAAAGCGGTACAAAAGAGGGTGGTGATTGCCACTGGATTCAAGCAAGCCGGGCTGAAGACGGCTGTAATGCCAGAAACCGGTCCTCGGAAGCTTGTTTCCGGTCCAGGGAAGGCATGGCTTGGCAGTTCGGGCTGGACTGTTCCCATGAGGCACAGGGTCAGACTGATTTGCATATAGCCATGTCTGAACTGGGGTGGCAGAGTGGGCTAAAGAACGGTGATGGATCAAACCCAGATCTTTTGACTGGGTGTGAGTGTTTGATTGGTTCAGATGCTCCGTCCATCACCACCCCCTTTTGTACCATTTTGGCCGCCATAAGTGTGGCAGGGTATGCTCAGACGTGAGTCCCTTGCTCACTTTGCCACTGGATTCAAGCAAGCCGGGCTGAAGACGGCTGTAATGCCAGAAACCGGTCCTCGGAAGCTTGCTTCCGGTCCAGGGAAGGCATGGCTTGGCAGTTCAGGCTGGACTGTTCCCATGAGGCACAGGGTCAGACTGATTTGCATATAGCCATGTCTGAACTGGGGTGGCAGAGTGGGCTAAAGAACGGTGATGGATCAAACCCAGATCTTTTGACTGGGTGTGAGTGTTTGATTGGTTCAGATGCTCCGTCCATCACCACCCCCTTTTGTACCGCTTTGGCCGCCATAAGTGTGGCAGGGTATGCTCAGACGTGAGTCCCTTGCTCACTTTGCCTCTGGATTCAAGCAAGCCGGGCAGAAGACGGCTGTAATGCCGGAAACCGTTCCTCAGAAGCTTGCTTCCGGTCCAGGGAAGGCATGGCTTGGCAGTTCGGGCTGGACTGTTCCCATGAGGCACAGGGTCAGACTGATTTGCATATAGCCATGTCTGAACTGGGGTGGCAGAGTGGGCTAAAGAACGGTGATGGATCGAACCCAGATCTTTTGTCTGGGTGTGAGTGTTTGATTGGTTCAGATGCTCCGTCCATCACCACCCTCTTTTGTACCGCTATGACTCTATTTGGTGACAATGTGGATCCTATGGAGAATAACTTCATTACAAATGTAGTTGGGAGCCAAGTTGTATTTTGGGACAGATATCTTCACATTCATTTACTTAAATATTAGAACAATTGGTTCTAACTATGGTTATCTGACTATTCAGCAGTGGCCAGCATCTATGCATGGTATAGAGGGGCATTATGTATGACAAGGAATTTTGCGACTTAATTACATTAGAATAAAAGGTAATACTTTGTTTTGCCTATAGTTGTGAATGCCATTTGTTGTGATTATTTTTTGCAGTTCATGTCACCCACGTTGGCGGAACTCCTTCCACATTGCCTCATATTGATGGGCAAGAGTGACTAATACCCTTTTAACACCATACTAAGGTAAGGGGGGTATTGTATGAGACTGGGACAGTCAGATGTCCCGAAGAAGACCGATGTGACCAATTATTTGAAGGCACACAGAGGTCGAAACATGTTGACTGTAGCAGTAAAGGAGGGGTGCTAGGGAGTCCTTATACCCTACTTTAGCACTACCATCCACAATTTAGTTTTAATCCTGACCTTGGAACCTATTAATAAAGTTGCATTTGGTATCCATGAGCCAGTTTTATTTTCACTATTCCCTACTGCAATTTTCTGTTTTATCACTGTACCCAGTTTTGAATTGTGTGTGTTTGTTTGTGAACATTGTTGTCACTTTCAGTCTTGTGTTGCACTTTGTTCTTGTATTATTCGTTCCCCCTCCCTATGCTCCGCCCGGGGCGTGGCTACGCTCGGGCGTTGTAGCAGACCCGATGATGAAGCATGTCACTCACATGGTGTGTGAGTGAGGGCAGTTTTTCATTATACATAATCGTGCCACTGCTTGTACACTCTTGTATATGTTTTATTTTCCTCTCCACCCCTTTCTTGTGTATATTGCTAGAGGCTGTAACCCATTTTTAGAAATAATACCACACTTCTGCCAAGTGAGTCTATCTACCCCATCACATCACCTCCTCACACACGACACTGTAGAGTTCCTCAGGGGTCAAATATTTCCCCTTTATTATTCAACATCTACCTAACTTGCTTACCAAATCTAATGAAATCATACAACTTCACCTGTTACAACTATGCAAATGACACCCACATCATTTAAAAAATGGATAGCCCCAAAGACTTCAACAATTCAGAACTCTATGACTACCTTTGTGCTATAATCGCATGGATGATGAATATCAATCTAAAGCTCAATATAACAGATATGTGGCCAATGGCAAAACTGCCAGCCTACCAACATATGGCCTAAAGAACTTGAAGCCCCTCATCAAGAGAAGTTAGACACGTAAAATTAACAATAGAGTCTGACCTGTCCTTAACAACTTATGCCAACGTCACAAAGGGTGCCTTATACACAATGAAAACACTACCTATCATCTTCCCATACTTTGCACACCAACATAAAACTGATAGTCACCCTCACGCTCATAATCTACAATCTTAACTATGCCAACAGCATACACCTTGCTGCACCCATATTCATTATACCCAGAATACAACTCATCCAAAACGCTGCTGCAAAGCTTTTTCTCTGCATTCACTCAAGAGAATGCAGGACTCCAGTCCGGGCAATCGCTCCACTGACTACCTGGAGCTAGAATAACAATGTTAAAAGGCACTCTGCACTGTCCACAGAGCCTTCCAATGAAAAGGACCTCTATACCTACAAATTAATTTCAAGAAATACAAACCAAACCACTTTTAATCATACCACCTTTCCATAAGAAATCCATAGGTGCCAATGCTTTCTTACTCAAAGCCGCCAAGCTCTGGAACTCACTACCAGCCAGCATTAGAAGGACACAGGATTATATACTCTTCTGAAGAAAGTTGAAAACGTGGCTATTTTCTAGATAAGTGCACCGCATGCATCCTGGCAACAGAGCCCAGAAAACAACTGTACCCTCAAGTGCAATCCTTAGTTTACAACCCATGAATTGCAAACAACTCAACCGGCAAACTGCTTTCATTATACAGGTAAGAGAAGAAGAGCTGGTCTATGGTTCACCATGGCATTATTTAGTTATGTCCTTCTATATAGAACAGTTATGGTCCACCATAACACCAACACCATAATATGCCGAGGTTAGCAACAAATGGTAACATACTATTACAATCACTTAAGGGATATCTGCTAGGAGGGCTGCCCATTGCCAGCACTGTACAACTAAAAAACCAAACCTCACCAAATGAACAGGCATGGAATAGCTGAAGAGATCTGTAACACATGGAGTCTTTAATATAGTCCTGTCACTGCAGGCTCCAAATATCTATACAATCAGACTGCTTCTTCACATCTCACATAGACATTCAGAAATGAGATGATAAAAAAAGTCCATCCTACCAGATCTCTCCTCTTCTCTTTCCTTCAACTATACCAGCTCAGAACCCCAACTACACACAAAATCTCAAATTGGATAAACCAGTGCAGTAACCAGGTAAGCAGAATATATCATATGAAATACCATATAGGGACCTGCAGAGTTATTCAAAGCTAACAGCACACAGAAGACCATAAAACTGTGCTTTTATTTTTAACACTTCGTCATCTAACACACTGCTATGCGCTGCGTTCCATAATGATAGCCCCGCTTCAATGGTCATCACACTCAACATGGAAACATTTCCCGTATAGGATCAAAACAAAAGCAACATGCTTCCAACCACACACCCTACATTGTAGCCAAGCGTTTCAGTGTCCACATAGGGGTAGTAAGCACAATATTAATTTTACAATACAATACAGGGACCTATGAAAGTAATGTCAGGGAGAGTGTCTGAAGGGAACCCATCACCTAGGCTGTCTCAGTATCTTGTTTAAGCTTCTCCGGCATCTGATCCACCTGCGGTCGGAAGAGCTGATTGCCAATGACAGCAGGTTTAGCAGATGCTGTTGAATTTCTGGCTTAAAGCCACAGACAAAAAGCCAAGCGTGGCACCAAATGATTCTCAAATTAATTCTTCTAACCACAGTATTAGCCTTATCAGGACGCAGCGAATGGTGGTGTTAGACATGATCTTGCCCTCGGTGACCAGCTCCTGGTCATACTGCAAATATTGATCTGGGAGGTGCTGAAGGAGGCTCTCCATTTCGTTTCAATGGGCTCTGCCATAGCATGAGAGCAAGCCAATCGAGTTTGCAATTTGCCAATGTGTCACGGAATGCGCCGCCACTCTCTTGCCCGACTTGTCAATTTTTGGGCTCTCTTTTTCGGGAGGGGCTGCTTCGCCAATTCCTCAGGCATTAGTGTGTTTCTGCGACATGTGAACAACCAAGGGTTCTAGAAGAATATGGCTGTGGATGCAGGGAGGGTTGTTAGGTGAGGGTTTTATTTTTTTTATCAACCCTGGGGATGATGACACTAGCTTTGACAGGCTCCTTAAAGGTGTCAGACTCGGTTTTGAGCATCACCTTATGCATTGGCAGCAACTGCAGGGAGCACTGTGCGGTTGGGACGATCTCAACCAGGAATCCGTCTTCCTGGTTGGTGTGCAAGTCTACTTTTGAAACATAGCAGAGTTTAGCTAAATAGAGATCCGGATCTATGTAGTCATCCCATGAATTGCCTCTGGGATCAGGGTCATAGTGGGCCTCAAAGGGATCTACTTGGTACGAGGGGCTACCTCCTCTGGATTCGGAGCGGCCTCTCCTCCTACATCCAGGTTTCTCCTCCCAGCCGCCCAGAGGTGGAGGTGCAGATCCCCAGTCGGGTCTTGCATCGTTGTAGGATTTCAGCTGTCCCCCCAAACAGAGGGGGGAGAAGGCGTAGCGTCCAGCGGCCGGTCAGTCAGCAGTCCGTCGGTTCTTCAGTAGTGTAGGGAAGCCCCAAAGGACGCTTCACTCCTGCAAGCCGCCATCTTGCCAAAGCCGCACTCGTTCGGCCTCAGCTCTGACCAGGTCGATTCATGCCAATTCCGCCATCTGAGGTGCCCCCACCGGTCGGTAACAGGGGAAGGTGTTGCTCAAGCCGTCTTTTTAAGGTAAGTGTTGCCTTGGGTGCCGCAGGATTTAGGCTTTCAGCGGCAGCTCGTGCTCAGCACTTCTCACCCGGCCATGAGCTAGGCCACGCCTCTCAAATCGGAGCAATGTTGAGGTGGTCCAGATGGATACTGGTTCAAGATCCTGAGTGCATAGATGGAAAAAGGATTGAGAAAAGCTGGATGTTTTCAAGGAAGCCATGGTACAGCCCATTCTTTCTAATCAAAGAGCATGCAGAACGTATTTGTGTTGGTTATGTGTGCATGCATAACAACATGAATGCACTGTATACTCCATCTAGCTATTCCTCCTTTAGAAAGAGATTTCCCAATGTGAGAATGTACAAAGGAAATTAATAGCCTTTTTAACTTGAGCTGTACATAACTAACCAGCATATCAGGATATACATGCTTGTTTGACATCTAGTGAGTACAGTGTCCTTTCTGACCGTGCTTGAAAAGTTTTAAAAACATTTTGAAGGTTCAATGGCTTGATTGAGGTGAGAAGGTAATCCCACCTTTGGAAGGAATCTTAGATGTTTGCTTAAGAGTACTTAAAATCTTTCTTTCAGGTCCACAGAGACTTCCACTGACTGTGCTTAGAATTCACTAACTCTGCTCATGGAAGTGATTCCTATAAGAATTGCAGTTTTCCATGTTACCGTCAGAAGTAAGCATAAATTGGACGGCTCAAAAGGCAGATCTGTAATATCTGTTAGGACAACATTGAGGTACCAAGTAGGCACAGAAGGTGCTCAAGGTGAGAACTCTTCTTAACTCTGTAAGAAGTTGTTAATGATAGGGAATTTCCAAATAAAGATTGCTTGTCAGTTTTATAAGAATGCTGCTATTGCTGACAACTGTAGGCTAGGTCTGCTTTCTTAAGATAATAAAGGTAATACACTATGTGTGGTGGAGTAGCAGTGAGGCGATATACAGAAGTTTGTTCACAGTAATGAACAAGGTGATTCCAAACTGCAGCATAGCACACTAGTGCTGTTGGACTGCATGCCTGCTTAAGAATACACATCTATGTTAAAGGCAAGCTAAGGTATCCATATTGTAAGACTTCTGAAGCCAAATCTATAGATTAAGTGAGATTGAATTGGGATGAAAAATCAGTAGTTAGCAATGCATAATGGCCAAAGTTTGCAGTTAGGCTTAATCGACACCTCACACAACTGACAGAACAATGCCTAACAGGCTAATTTTTGTGCATTTGCGTTTTTCATACAAATACTAGACTCGGTGAAAGAGACAGAAAAACATGTGCGAACACCTCTGACCAGTTAATTAACAAAGGACTCTATTTCTACTTCCAACCCCTGTAAAGCGCTCCAATACCTTTGGGTCTAGCTAGCGCTATATAAAACCGTTTAAATAAATAAATAAAGACATTGATACGGATGGTGTAGAAACCTGGAAATGAAGCATGCACAGGATTCCTTTGGGACTTTGGTGAACAGATCAATAACTTGTACGAGTTAAGAATCTTGAAATTCAATTCCCACTTGTGTGGGCTTATTATGTCAGCTTAATAGGTCTACAAACTAGTTTTCGGTCTGTCCGCTTCTGTCCACCCATCCTGTCATCTGTCAGGAGGAGGATATGGCATTTGCAAATCGGGTGCCACCTCACTTGGGCAATTCAAGACAGGCATAAGGACTGTGTCCCTCCCGGTTTCAGAATGGAATACCTGGTTGTGATGATGTTTTTGCACATTAATACATTTTTATCCCCTAAGGGTGTTGGCAAGTCTTCAGTAAAAGAAACACTGCCTTTATTTAATGTCGACAACAAAATACTGGCTAAACTCATCGCCGACTGCATGTTACCACTCCCACATACTGTGTGCCTGGCCGGTCTACTGCACACAATCTGTGCATGCTGTTCGCAGTACTTCAAACCCCTGAATCCTGACCAACCAGCTTAAGCTGCTTTCTTAGATGCCACAAGGCTTTCGATTCTTTGGAGTGGCCTTGCCTTTTCTCCCTCCTACAGCGCATCAGCATTAGCCCAAGCTTTCTGAAATACATCACTCTGCTCTATGTCTCTCCTACTGCCCGAGTTCGGGTAAACAGCTTAGACTTCCCTGCTTTCTAGATTGGCAGAGGCATGCGCCAGGGCTTCCTGCTCTCCCTGGCGCAATTTGAGACTGCCATGGAGCCCTTGGCGGCCCAACTCCAGCAGCCTCACAAGGAGCATGGACTGAAATGTACATCCCGGAAGCTAATCGTCTCCATGTACGCTGATGACATTTCAGTCTATGTCCGAGACCATGCCCATAATCTAGCCGCTGCTCTGTCGGAGTTCATCTGTTCTGGTGGACTAACAAGCATCACGGTCAAGTGGGCCAAATCTGGAATTTTCCCCTTGGCTACTGCGACCTTTAGATTTGTTAAAGATTTCCCTCTGACGTGGGTGGACTATGTGGTCCAAACCTGGGAGTTTGGCTCAGCAGAGATCCCACAGAACACTGGCAAGACAATTACTACAGGACCATTGTATGGCTGGAAGACAGGATCCCGCGCTCGTTGAGGCTGCCTCTCTAGCTGACCGTAAAGATGGCAATATCCATAATGGTGATACTGCCAAAAGTCCTCGACCTCTTCGTGAACATGCCAATGCCAATTATCAGAACCTTCCTCAGTTGCCTTAGATCCCTTCTAATAACACTCAATTGGGGTGAGGGACAGCCCAGACTGAGTTGGGAGGAGCTGATGCTACCATTTCAACAGGGAGGCATCAACTTCCCTGACCTCGAGCTATACTACCTGTGCACACAGGTACAGTTTGCACACTCCTGGAAACACCCAGTCCTGCATGCTCTGCATTCAGCTGTAGAAACCGAAGGCGCGGCCCCTTACCCCTACACATCGTACTTGTGCACACTTGTTAAGCGCTCGAGGGGCGATCTGGACACCGTGACCTGCACACCTAGGGCACAGGATGGATTACACCGTAGGGCCCCACTGCCTCTCCTGTATTCGGCATAGACGCCCCTGGCCCGAAATCTGGCTCTACCATCTCAATGGAGGGGCATGCTTGCGGCCAGTTGAATCTCATGCAATTACAGGTGATGGGGGATGTCTATCCCAATGGATCTATACTTAGCTAAACAATATATAAGTGTGCATCCCCTACACACCCTTAGACATCCTCTTACACCATAAGCAGGGCAGCCCTGGCACACAAGTGCACCCCGCCTTCCCCAAGGCGCTTAGCAGCTGGACCTGCTTCTTACAGCCTATTGCCCAAAATGACGGATTACATGTCTATACACCACTATGCAGACTACAGCCTCACTAACTGTGCGTAGGTCGATGGAGGAGTGGCGGAGGCAAGGACATTACTTAACAGCAGTGGCGATACGGTTACTCTCACATGAGAATACTCTCTCCCAATTACAGACTCCTTCTTATACACCTCAAATAGCTGCATCACTTTATCACACACCCTAGCAGCTGCACTGTACGGGCCTACGTGAGGACACTAGATTTGTGTGCTGAGGGAAGTAAAGGGCCAGATTCCTACCGCTGGCTTTATGGTGTCCATGCATAGCGGAGTGCTGGGCTCGAGTATATAAGATAATTGCAGACATCACTGCGAATGCAATACCATGGTTGCCAACAGTAACCCTACTCGGCTATGTGAAGAATATCCATGCTGCTGTACAGAAACTCACTGCAATATCCCTCCTCCTGGCGAAGAGAAGGATTGCAATGCATTGGGGTTGTACTGCTGTGCCCACTGTCAAAACATCGCTGGTTGATTCTGCGGTGTGCCAAGAGCGGCTCGAGGACTATTGGGCCCTTATGCCAGCACACAGCAGACCAAACGACACATGGGCTCTATTTGCACAGTACATGGTGGCCGGGCCGGAGGGACGGGAAGGGCCACTGGATGCTACAACAAGATATGGGGATGACTTCCCTTGCACTCTACTCCATTTGAGACAAGCTCCGTAGTCTACCGTCAAAACATTCTGCCTGAAAATGGCCTTATTGGCAGACGCATGCTGTATCTTCTCGTTGATTTCAAGACTGTGGTTTATTGATTTAGAAAAGTTATTTGTAAATTCTATTGAAATTCTGGTATGGAGTGTACGTATATTATTCCTCCTAATTGCTATTTGTTGCATCTCAAAAGTCAATAAACATTTTATTTGAAAACACTGTTTTTATATCCAAAACACTGATAGGTGTTCTACTTTGGTTCATTTTCCCTGGACTGTGCAATGGAACATATGGTCTCCTCATCCCTGAAAAGAGGCATCTGTCTTGAGTATTTATGTGTATCTCAGGATGTGCATAGTGTTGTCCTATCCTGACATTCTTCAAATGATAAGCAGTCTGTGCTCTATTTGAGGCAACTACAATACTAATTATTTCCAAACCCCAGATGCTTGAGCCTATTAGGAGAGCAAATACTCTTGCAACATACGCATCTGCAGATGTATATTTGAATCTAATTATGCAGGAATCAACATGCCCATCAACTTGACCACCATTCACCCTGAAGAGATTGTGGCACATAGAAGATAGGATAGAGTCTCTGAAATACCGGTTTGCTTTCCAGTGCTGTAAAAGCCGGAGTGAACTGGGCATTTATTGTTGCTCACAAAAACATAAGTATAATCCGTGGTCTGTTATGTTAGCTGCTTATCTAAATATGTGAATCATTGATATAGAACAATGTGCGCAAAACTCTCAAACTGCGTGTCACCAAAAAAGGATCGAGAGAAATTAGAGAAATTGCTAGAAGAAATGACCCTTCAGGATTATTGGAATCCCATCACACACCAAAGTGATCATTGTCATCATGTGGGTTTCCAACCAACCTCTCATCGATCCTCTTGAACATAGAGCAGGACGGGGTGAATTGTATCCTCTATTGGGTCTTTCAGAGGAAAAAGAGAGCACAGAAGAAAGTTAGAAATGTTATCTGACCCCCAGGGACATTTCCAATGAAAAAAGTGCAGTGCAAAAGTAAAGTGCGTGATTAAAATCGGATTTGCAAAAGAAAAATAAGTTTATCTTTTCTGACACATCAATTGTATACCTAAGTAAAACCAGTGCAGAAAAAATAGCACTTAAAAAAAATCACTTGAGATATATTTGTACTTGTGACATAATCATATTTGTTTCTACTGGAAGGATATTGTGCACAATCTGTTTTACATATTTACTGGACAATGCATTGCACTGAATTGAAAATGCGAATACAAATATTTCCCCCCAAAAAAATAATCACTGCTTCTAAACGGTCAACATGTTTCAGCCAATTGGACATCGGTCCACGACTTTCTTCAGGACCTTACCATAGATTTCTATGATACTGCATTACTCCTAACGTGAAAATAAATTAAATATGCATACAGGTAGGGCTTAATCCAACCCTTGTTGTCTTATGCTGATCCTCTATCTACAAGATGTATAGGACATCTGGAAAAAACAAAAGGCTGAAAGCAAGTCCACCTTGGATGACAGCAAAAACAAAACTATGAGTGTAAATGAGCTTGACTGCTTTACATTTAGATGCCGTTTCCTGAATGCCCCAAGAGATGATAGTGGTTTTTAATTTCTATGTGTATACTTTGAATAATACATTTTCTCATACATGCCATTAAAAAGTAGAATAGGTGATCCATGTGATAATGAGATATGGAGATACAGAAAGCATGTCCTAAATGAAACCTTTTAGCCCCTCTATTTTTGGGTTCTTGGTTAATGCTTGCTAGAGCGGGCCTCATTGACTGGAGCTGGTGCCGGGTAAGGAGAGGTCTAGTCCTCGTACTCTACGGGTGAGCATTTGGGTTTTCTATATTAGTTTTATGATTTCTCTATGCATGGAGCGGACCTAGAAATGTGAATTATTTGATTAAGATGTTCAAGTGTGTTTTCATTGAGGTTGTAACCTTTTGTTTTTTACAGATGTCCTATACATCTTGTTTATACAGAGGATCAGCATAAGACAACAAGGGTTGTATTAAGCCCTACCTGTATGTATTTTTAATTTATTCTCACGTTAGGAGTAATGCAGTAGCAAAGAAATCTATGGTGAGGTCCTGAAGAAAGCTGTTGGCCGATGTCCAACTGGCTGAAACATGTTGACCGTTTAGAAGCAGTGATTTTTTTGAACTGCTATCTTTTCTGCACTGGTTTTACTTAGGAATGCAATTGACGTGTCAGAAAAAATACAATTCTTTTTCTTTAGAAAATCCTATTTTAATCACACACTTTACTTTTGCACTGCACTTTTTTCATTGGAAATGTCCCTGGGGGTCAGATATAATTTCTATCCTTCTGTGCTCTCTTTTTCCTCTGAAAGACCCAATAGAGGATACAATTCACTCAGTACTCCTCTATGATCAAGAGGATCGGTGGGAGGTTGTTTGAAAACCTAAAAGATGACAATGATCACTTTGATGTGTGATGGGATTCCAATAATCCTGAAGGGTCATTTCCTCTAGTAATTTCTCTAGATCGTTTTTTGTGACATGCAGTTTGAGAGTTTCGCGCACATTGTTCTATATCAATGATTCACATATCCCTTGGAGTAAAAGAACCCTTTTAAGTCTTAAGGGATACAATTTGTTAGTAACAACTTCCCAATCCTCAAATATAAGGGGTGTTGCTATTTTTGCAAAATCCAGTTTTGGACAGGGAATACGACATCTAGCTGACATACATGGAAGATGGGCAATCGTAAAATTGGCTAATGAACTTACTATATGTTCTATATATGGATCGAATCACGATGACCCCGCAATATTTCAAAACCTGGAAATAGAATTAGCTACGTGGCAAGGCCCGTTGGTTTTATGTGGCGATTTTAACATCTCACTTATACCTGTACCCTCGGTGCAAACGCAAATACAAATATCAAAACAGAGATATATGGGTAGGAAACCAAGGGTATACCGCGCTGTCAAAAGTTTGGTTAGTAGTTTGGGTATAACTGATATTTGGACACAGAACAATTCCGCTGATCATGGTTATACATATTTTTCCCACCCTCATCAGAAACATGTCCGGATAGATTATATCTTCACATCTTCGGATTTTGTACCATACTCACATATCAACAAATTGCCGAAAATAATTTCGGATCATAATTCTTTAGTTTTGTTAACTACTTATGACACTAATCCTATTCAAAAGAATTCCTGGTCATTTGATAGGAAGCTGCTATCTAACAATGAGTATATTAATCATATTAAAACTTGGACTGAAGAATTTTTTAATATGAATCGTTTTAGTGCGCCAAGGAATATTGTGTGGGATACCTATAAAGCCGCACTTAGGGGCGAGACTATCAGTTTTCAAAATAAAAATGGAAAAATTATCAAAAGAGAATATGAATTGAAAATTGCGGCCCTAGCTAAAGCCGAAGAAGAACACAAGGCCAAGATTATACAAAAACAAGTAGCTACCCAACTGATGATGCAAGTAACGTTGTTGAAATCAGAACTTAATACTAAACTTAGTCAGAAAGCTGCCCAAACATATCAAGCACACAGGAAACATATTTACGAAAGTGGGGAGAAAGTGGGCAGACAATTGGCACTCTCTACACGCCAAAAAAATGTTAGGAATAATATCTCCTCAATAGTAGATAATGGTCAGACCTTCTCCCACGCTAAAGATATTAATTATCAATTTCAAAGGTACTATCAAAATCTCTATTCGGATGAAACCCCAGCTATGGAAAAAGATATAACTGATTACATGGACAATTTTCTTATTAACCCTGAAGGCACGAAGTTATTAGATGATGCTACTAAAGAAGAACTCGATAAAGAAATCACACTTCTAGAGGTTAGCGCTGCATTATCATTATTATCATCAGGTAAAGCAGCAGGTCCTGATAAATTGCCGATTGATTTGTTTAAAATTCTTGCTCATCAATTGTGTCCTATTCTACATGACTTGTTTCTTGGGGTTCAATATAATGGTATTCCTCCAACTTCCTGGGATGAGGCCACTATAATCGTTTTTCCAAAAAAGGGAAAGTCACCCGAACAGCTAACCTCGTATCGGCCTATATCCCTGATTAATTCGGACTCCAAATTATATTCAAAGGTTTTGGCACTCAGACTTAGCAGGATCGTTGAACATCTTGTCTCCCCGTGGCAACATGGTTTTATACCTGGTAAAGGAACCACGGAACACACTCGCAGGGCAATTGCCTTATTTGATGCCAAAGTTGCCACGGGGGGACAAATGTCGATGATCCTGCTTGATGCTGAAAAAGCGTTTGACCGTGTTTCATGGAAATTTCTTTGGGAAGTTATGAAACGTAACAATTTCGGCCCTAAATTTATCCAGTCCATTAAATCGATGTATTTCCGCCCTAAAGCCAAAATCTTAGCAGCAGGGTTATTATCACAACATATTAATATCGCTAGAGGCACTAGGCAAGGGTGTCCCTGCTCGCCCCTGCTCTTTGCTTTATATATCAACCCGCTTGTTTTGAAGTTACTAGAAAGTAATATTATCAAACCAGTTGTTAGCTACCACTTTGAAACTAAAGTATTGGCTTATGCCGATGATATCGCGGTCATTACACCTAATCCGATTGAGGCTATTTGTGAAATAGAGAAATTAACTACTGAATTTGGGCACTGTTCGGGCTATTCTCTCAATAAAGGAAAAACGATTGTTCTGTGTACTGACAATACTATTTGTTTAGATCAGCGAAGAGCTAAAAAAGCCACGTATTTGGGTGTTGTTCTGTGCACAAATATTAAACAATTACCCAGAGCCAATTTCGATCCTCTAGTGGTTAAAATTAAGAATGATTTTGAAAGGGTCAATAGCCTCCATCTCTCTATCATAGGAAGAGCCAACTATGTTAAAATGAATACGTTACCTAGATGCCTTTACTTATTCCGAGCCATCCCACTTGCCATTGATCAAGAAGTATTAGTATTGATTAACTCACTGATATCTAAATTCATTTGGCAAAATGGGAAGACTCGGAGATCACTTGCACTTCTATCACTCCCGTTGGACAGAGGTGGTCTCACTGTACCCAATATAATTCTATACCATTGGGCAACCTTATTAAAACAGCTAACCCCTATGATTACTGACTATAACTTAGGGAACTCAGAAAGCTTCGAAGAAATACCCTCTATATATGAGCTTCTTATAGGACAGGAGGCAAAGGGCTTACTTCTCCGGAAGACCGAGGCAAAAAATTATAAGGATTTTAAGGGTGAAATAATGGCGAGTGCACGGAGAATTTGGAACAAAGTGGCCAAATATATCCAAATTGGAAAGATCAACCGATATACGCCACTTTGGCATTCTAATATCATTCAAGGTCAAGATCTGGCTTTAGTTGCGAAGAAATGGGATAAGTTGGGAATTAGATCAATTGGTGAGTTTCTAGTAAAAGGCTTTAATACCACCTTTTTTGATCTGAAAGCCAAATTTAATCTACCGAATGGTGATTTTTTAAAATTTGCCCAGGTATTCGCTACGCTGAAAGCTAAAGAATCCCTAATTTCTCTACATAATATTGAAATTATGGATGTAATATCTAGAAGAAACACTAGGATTGGAACTTTGTATAATATTCTTTTGAACAAACAAAAAGATGATCTTGACAAAACCGAAAAAAAATGGGCTATAAAACTAAACAATCCTAATGTAGATATCGATAGAGTACTAGAATTGGGCCAGAAGTTACTTATGGCTAGCAATCTTAAAGCGCAATTATATAAAACCATATTTGATCTTTATTTTACTCCTGCTAAATTATTCTCATGGGGTAAACGTGAGAATGATTTATGCCCAAGATGCACGGAAGGACCAGCAACCCTCACTCATATGTTTTATAATTGTTCTGAACTAACGTTGATCAAAAATATATTATCCTTCTGGGGAGAAATATTCGGTCGTAAAATACCAGAATCAGAAACACTTTTTTTACTAGGGCACGATTATTCTTTAAATTTAACTAAACCTGAAGAAAATCGAATATTTATAGGTACAGCAGTATTCAGACTAATCCTATCTGCCCGCTGGAAGGAAGTAGATCCACCAAGTTTTCAGATGTGGCTAGCACGCTTTCTAGCGGTTTGTAGATATGAAGTTGCAATATTTGAAACAAGAGGAGTAAAAACTAGGGCGCGCGGAGAAGTTCTCTGGCGTCCAATTTCTAACTGGAAAGCGGGATTTATCGCCACGGGCATTGGTTGATTTGAAATTTATGAATCTTTAAACTAGGTTTTTTTTTTTTTATTACATTAATGTTTTTAAGTTCTGTTCTGATTAATTTAACTCTGAGCTCTCACTTTGAATCGGAATTTAAATATCTTAGTAATTGCTTAGTCTGTATTAATTTGCCTTACCTCCTCTACGATCCAGCTTTATTATGTTATTTTTTGTAATTTTGCTAAATTGTATTATGCTTTTCCTGGTTTACAAAAACAAAAAAAAAAAAAGGAAATGTCCCTGGGGGTCAGATATAATTTCTATCCTTCTGTGCTCTCTTTTTCCTCTGAAAGACCCAATAGAGGATACAATTCACCCAGTACTCCTCTATGATCAAGAGGATCGGTGGGAGGTTGTTTGAAAACCTAAAAGATGACAATGATCACTTTGATGTGTAATGGGATTCCAATAATCCTGAAGGGTCATTTCCTCTAGTAATTTCTCTAGATCGTTTTTTGTGACATGCAGTTTGAGAGTTTCGCGCACATTGTTCTATATCAATGATTCACATATTTGGATAAGCAGCTAACATAACAGACTATTGTTCTTGTACAGCTTTGTTGGCTGCGGGTCCTTTGTTTATAACTTTAAAACTATACTAGTGAGATAGTTTTTGAGATACACAATTGCCAAATTGGCACATTATTTGTTCTTTCCCATTATCAGATATGGCAGTGTTCAGTGGATTGGCATATGATGATGCAGTCTATCAATCTATACTCGACACAACTCCTAGTATTCTAGACCGTGTAATCAGCAAGGTTGGCTCGACTGTGGATGACTGGAGCAAAGTGTTGTTTTTAAAAGAAATCACATTCACGTACACTCATTCATGGAGCAATTATGGCAGAATATCGGAGGGGCAATTGTGCTCCATCTGGGTTAATTGTGACAAATGCCCCACGTCTCTTTCTCTAGGACAAAGCCTTTTTAAAAGATTGGTCCTTGATAGCCTGGCGCTGCACGCGCGATTGGTTAATCTTAATTATTAGTACTGCTAAACGTGTGGCTGATTCAGTGTTAATTGAAATCCAACTGCTTGAATCTCAGATCAAAACCACTATAACAGCAACACTTTTTAGGAAAAACCAAGACGAATCAAATAAAACAAATAAAGAGTTTAAAGACAATATGTTGCTTGCAACAATCGACAAATTGAAAAAGACTTGGCACGTTTCAAACACGACACTGTATACACATATACCAGCTAGAACGATTCCCCTTCCGAGTTTAATAGGAAAGGGCGGCGCTATGGTTCATGATATTCAGGGTCTAGTTCAGATGACAGCTCAAGTGATGTAGAGACTACCACTGAGAATAGGCAACATTTCAGAGGGCGAGGAAGGTACAATAGGTCAAATTGCCGAAGAGGACAACCCACACCACAATTCCAACACCTTGGGGGTTTCCGCCTACACAATTTCAGCCCCCGATGGCTCAATTTCAACCATATCAACAAGATTTCCCTAACCAGTCTTTTTTAGGGTTTGGCTCCGGAAGACCAAGACGGAAACGGAGAAACGCTCAACCCCAAGTACATTGGCATCAACTGATGACACCTCATATGGGTACCCGCAGACAAACGAAAAAGAATGCGCCTCAATCAGGGACCAGTGCAGAACCAGTCTAATTGTCAGTCTTAGCAAAATTGAACTGACAGACAATGAATCCCTGGTTCTTAACAGAGGTTTGGGTTTCGTGGAAACTAATCCAGGAGATGCTTTTCAGGTCAATTGCGAATTGGCCCAATTCTTCCGGAAAATACACCTGTTCTATTTTTTCCGCAATAAAGAACCTTCAGCTCATCCAATGGAAGATAAGAATACAGGCCTTAGAAAACGCAAGAAGAGGTAGCCACTCTATGTAAGAACAAGAAAGATCTGTTACACAACCTTCCAAAAAAAGAACAGTTGGCTTTATGCACCTTAACAGAAGACCAAACAATTACCATCAAGCCCACAGATAAAGGCGGAGCAACTGTAATCCAAGACACTGATGCGTATAGAGATGAATGTTTGCAACAGCTGGCAGATAGAAGGTTCTACCGACCATTAAAAGAAGACCCAGGGGGGCGTGGCCAAGATGGCGGAGTGAGGAGTCGCACCCCGCGCGAGCTCTCCCGACCTTGAGCCCCTAGGCCTTGTTATCGCACGGATCTCCCCCCGATCTGTGGCCCTAACGATAGCTGAGACTCCGGAGCGCCCTCGACTTGCTAGGAAACCTGGCTGGACGTCGTAGGTGCAGCGGAGAAGCGCCAGAGCCAAGCGGAGGCCGGAGCAGTGCGGAGGCGGCAGACGCCTTCGGGGAGGAGAAGAGGCCTTGCGACCCAGGCTGCGAGAGGCCGGAGTACGGCAACTGCTGCGGCTGGGCGAGTGCAACGCTAGCGGAGCCCCGACCAGGACCCCGGGCCGGGGGCTAACACAGAGGGGATTGGCAACGGGCCCCAAGTGACACAGCCGGCGAGGGTGCGGGGCGCAAGACCGGCGGCGCAGGGCCGGGGGCGCGGCCTGCGACCCGATCCCCGCGGCCGCAGGAGGAGAGCAGATAGAGGGCCAGAATCTGCTGGAGGAGTAGCGGTGAACGAGCGCCTTGGGGCGCGAACGCTCGGCGACCAGGGACAGGAGCAGCCCAGGGCCCGAGCCGGCCCGGAGAATACGGGCTCGTCGGGGGCACGACCGAGGGAGCGGCTGCCTGCGCCACACTACGGAGAGAACCCCCCGGACTGGGCTGGGTCCTCGGTGGCAGGGAGACACTGCGAGCGGCGGATCCTGGGCCCCAGGACTTGATCTGCTGAGCGGGAGAGACGCGAGTGAGAAGCTGTCGCCCCCCCTCCTGGTGCATCGCGAGGGAGAAGCTGTCTGGGGGGCCGGGGAGACCTGGGCCTGATCGAAGACCCCAGGCTGGCTATCCGAGAGACCACCGAGGCCTGAGGTAGGAGGGCAGAGGCCTCCGATACTGGGGGTCGGGAGGGGCTCAGGCCACACCGCCCACTAGAGACTTGTGCACAAGTGATCACCCCGACAGCGAAGATGACTGTCCGAAATCGCGGGCAGGTCGGTGCTTCGCGGGGTCCCCGGTGGGGATCTTGCCGGGCGGCAGCGGGGGCCGGACGGACATAGTAGCCCAGGCTACAGCACCAGTGGTCTGAGGTCCCGGAAGGGCGCGGAACAGCGCAGCGCCGGACAGGTTGACCCCCTATGTGACTGCACTGCCACTACTGGTGGCTGCCACACAGCGACTGCATCTGGGGACATAGTGGAGGTCGGTGACAAGGAGGGCGGCTGGCAGTCCCCCCTTCGCACGGTGGACGGCCGAGGGACGCCGGAGGATATAAAGGTTCTGCTTAGGAGGTGCCCACTTCAGCAATGGCCAGCAATAGAGGGGTAAAGAAAGGGGAACGGACATTGCCGGAAATGATGAACAGGAACGCGGCGAAACACGACAAGGGGCAGCACTCTCCTGGCCCCTCGAACGGCTCACTGGATGCAGGGCATAGAGAGCCGCCGGTCACCAGGTCCTTCCTAGATTCGCTCTTTAGTTCCCTCCGAGAGGATTTTCAGACGCTGAAACAAGAGGTGGCCGGTGAAGTCCGGGAGGTGCGGAGAGAGGTCGACAGCCTAGGTGAACGAGTGGCGGCCATGGAATACTCCGGACACTCCAGGGATGAGGAGATCGGGCACCTGCAACAGGAGGTGCTGCGCTTACGGGAACAACAGCTGGACCTCCAGGCACATAACGAAGATCTTGAAAACTAGTCCCGCCGGAACAATATCCGGGTCCGGGGAGTGCCATCAAGGGAAGAGGGGGAAGACGTAGCCGGCTATCTGCAGGGACTGTTTCGGGAGATATTGGGTGAGCCGAAAGACTTCCCTATACGGATTGACAGGGCACACAGAGTGGGCGCGACGTGCCGGCCCTCGGTGCCCCCGCCTGACATACTGGCATTCCTGCCGGACTTTCTGCTCAAGGAGCGAATCCTTCGTGAAGCACGGAAACAGCAATCGCTGCAATACCGGGGGCACCCGGTCGCTCTCTATCAAGACCTGTCGATCACGCTTCAGAAACGTAGAGCGTTTAAAATAGCGACGGACTTTTGAGGTCCCATGATGTACAGTACTCCTGGGGACATCCCTTCCGGCTCATCTTTCGATGGAACGGCGTCCTACATCAACTGCGGTCCCTTCAGGACACCTGTGAAGTGCTGGGGATCACCGCGACGGATGAAGACGCTCCTACACCACGTCGCAGGCGTATCACCAGAGACGGCTGGCAGAGAGTCCCTAAACACAAATCCTCGGCCTCCTCTACTAGACCAGACTCGCCCACCATCCGGGCTGGCAGGGACGATGCGCTACGAGAGGCGGCCGGAGACACTGTCATGACAGGGGCGGCGCTGACGGCCTAAGATGTCTCCGGGGGGAGATCCACACAGCCTTCTTCGCACTGCAGGTTTGGGGGCTCGCGGGGTGGCAGCCGGGGGTGTGGTGGTCGGATGCCCACTTTAGTACTCTACCACAGACTCGTCCTTCGAGGACCGGACTGGGACTATGATGTTTTCTGGTTTGGAGTGGGGTCCGGGGAGGGGGGGGGAGGGGTAGTGGGATGTTTTGAGTGTTTGGTTGAGGAGGGAGGGCTGGTGGGGGAGGGGGTGTTTATGGGTAGGGGTTGGGGAGTTGGAGGGAGGGGGAGGGATCGTACAGTGCGCTCTACTGACCCGAACGCTGTTCGTGGCATGCAGGAACCTTGTTTCTCCCAGAACAGAATGTTACGCTTTTATCTACACCTTTCCCTATGCCTCCTGGGACTTTTAAGATAGTGACTCTCAATGTCAGGGGCCTCAACAACCCGGTTAAGAGGCGGGCAGTCCTATCTCTCCTAGAGAACACACGGGCAGACATTTGTCTCCTTCAAGAGACACACCTACTTTCCCAAGACACCCACAGACTGCGCTCACACAAATTCCCGACACAATTCTTCTCTTCCAGTAACACTAAGACTGCGGGTGTGGCGATCTTGGTAGCCAGACACTTTAAGGGAGAATTCCTTCACAAACACGCAGAGCACAAAGGCCGGGTGCTAGCCTACCGGTTTAAGATCGGAGGAGTCGCTTTTACAGTCGGGTCCTTGTACAGCCCTAATGAACAGCAAGAGCGCTTTTTGCGATCGGCGTTGGAGGATATCACAGCTTCGCAGGATAGACATATTATTATCGGAGGAGACTTTAATCTGGTCTTTGACTCGGCCCTGGATAGATCCGCGCAACGCTCCCCGCAGGTCGGGGAGTTCTCGGCCGGGTGTAGGACGCAATTGTCGGAGGTGGACCTCCACGATCTCTGGCGTCATATGCATCCCGCCGACAGAGGGTATTCCTACTACTCTCATGCCCACAAGACTTACGCGAGACTGGACCATCTTCTGGTCACGACTCCAGTACGGGCCTTGGTCTCGGAGTCGGACATGGGAGTGCTCTCCTTATCAGACCATGCCCCGGTCTCCGCCACGCTGTGTCTTCCGCCGGTATCTCACCCTCTGAAAATATGGCGCCTCCGCGACACCCTGCTACACAGGAAGGTAGTTGTTGACCGCATCGAGGGTGCCATACGTGAGTACTTGTCCCATAACGATAATCCCGATACTTCCCTAGCGACGCGGTGGGCAGCCTTGAAGGCAGTCCTACGGGGGGAATTTTTAGCCATCTCCTCTGCGGAAAATAAGGAACGGCAGATTAAGAGGGAGGAACTTACCCTGCGGGTCCGAGAGCTCAAACAGATGCACCGCCGGACGGGGGCCCCCAGGATCTGGAAGCAACTTAAGGGGGCCAGGAAACTATTGGCAGCCCTAGATCTCGACCGGGCGGAATATGCCGCGCTTCGCTTGCGCCATGCCTACTACACCGGGGGGGGACCGCTGCAGTCGACTGCTGGCTAACAGGCTCCGAGTGGCGCATCAGAACCGGCAAGTGAAAGAGATCTCTGACTCCGCTGGGGTGACGGTCACGGAGGACGCGGATATAGCTGATACGTTCCGTAGGTTTTACGCAGAACTATATACGGGAGACTCACCAGATGAGACCGTGACGTCAGCATACTTAGATGCGGTCACCCTCCCCTCCCTAGACCCCTTGCAGTCTGAACACCTAGAACGGGACATTCGGATAGAGGAAGTGGTCTCGGCCATCGCCAAACTTGAACACGGCAAGGCCCCGGGGCCGGATGGTTATACTCCGCTTTTTTATAAAACGTTTTGCACGACGTTGGCTCCGCTCCTTACCCGCCTATTTAACTTGTTCGCTACTCCAGGGGCCATTCCGCCTGATCTCCTGCGAGCCTCCCTCACAGTTATTCCCAAGCCCGGGAAAGATCGGACGCAATGCGGCTCTTATAGGCCGATCTCCCTTTTGAATGTGGATCTTAAACTGTACACGGGGATCCTGGCGGCGCGATTGGGCCCCCTCCTACCGGGCCTTATAGACCCGGACCAGGCGGGATTCGTTCCAGGGCGACAAACTGTGGATAACACTAAAAGGATTGTCCACCTTCTAGAGAAGGCCTCCCGGATCCCGGGGGAAAGAATGATGCTGGCGGTGGACGCCGAGAAGGCGTTTGACCGAGTGCATTGGCCTTATCTCGAACGAGTCTTACTGAAGGCGGGCGTAGGAGACAAGTTTCGCTCCATGATCCTTAATTTCTATAATCTATCGATGGCGGTAGTGCGGGTGAACGGGCATAGTTCGAGTAGTTTTAACATCGAGAGAGGTACACGGCAGGGGTGTCCGCTTTCGCCCCTGCTCTTCGTGCTTTATATGGAACCATTCGCCCAGCGGGTGCGCACCAACCCGGCGGCGACTGGGATACGGTTTGGGGGCTTTACTCATACCATCAGCCTTTATGCGGATGACGTTATACTATCCTTAGATGAACCCCGAACGGCCCTCCCGGCATGCATTGAAGAGCTGGATCTCTTTGCTGCTGCCGCAGGTTTTAAAATGAATATAGGGAAATCTGTGGCCTTGGACATCTCCCTTGCACCCGCCACCAGATCTCACCTACAACGCCTGTTCCCCATGCTCTGGTCATCGGATCTGGTGCCTTATTTAGGACTCCAACTGGCCCCCACCTTGCCTGCCATGGTGAAGGCTAATTATGCTGCATTGGGCAAAAAGATCCGGGAGGAACTCGGGCGCTGGAACCGCAGCACTCTTTCCTGGCTATGCAGGATAGCTGCTGTCAAAATGACGGTCCTCCCCCAGGTTCTTTACCTGTTTCGGGCCTTGCCGCTCCAGCCGCCAGTTGGGTGGATTCAACAGACACAAACAGATCTCTCACGCTTTATCTGGCAGGGCAAGAAGCCCAGAATGCGCAGGGCACTCTCCATGTTAGCCCCTGAGGCCGGAGGGCTGGGGATACCGGACCTGTGCAAATACTTTCAAGCAGCACAACTGCGTTACCTCGTGGAATGGAGTAGATGGGAGTCAGATAAGCACTGGCTCTTTCAGGACCAGGCAGTGGCGGGACGGCCTCTGCAGGAGGTGCCATTCCTGCGCCAGATTCATCACCCCGTGAATCTCTACGCCTCCTTTGTCACCAGAGCTCCGTTGCGAGTCTGGGATGCCACTAATATTATGCACAACCTCACTTCCTTCCCATCCCCGCTCACACCATTGGTGGACAACCCGGACTTCACCCCGGGGATGGAGAGGGGGGCTTTCACCCACTGGAGAGTGGCCGGCTGTCGCGCTCTGTGTCACATTTACGGCCCTGAGGGGGTCATCCCCTTCCCGCACTTTAGACAGGAGTTTTCCCTCCCGGAGTCTGAAAGGCTCCGTTATATGCAAGCACGACACTGGGCACTGCATCCGGATGTTAGGGGGTCGGCCGATAGACAATTCCTCCCCTATGAGAGATGGCTCATGACACGCACCTCTGATGCAAAACTGATCACCGATCTTTATAAGCTACTACAACCACTTTCCGCACACTTCTACAACCCCGGGAGGGAGCGCTGGGACCGGGAGTTGGGCAGAACACTAAGCCATACAGAATGGGAGCAGATATTTTACAGAGCTCGGCACTCGGCATACCACATGGGCCTCACCGAAACACTGACCAAGGTCTCTGCATACTGGTACTACACACCGGAGCGGGTTCACGAAATGGACCGTGGCAGGGACGACACCTGCTGGAGGGGGTGTGGGCAACAGGGCACACTGACACACATTTTGTGGGACTGCCCGCTCCTGGAGCCCTATTGGAAAGAAGTGTTAGATGAAATTGATTCCAATTTTAATACCGAACTGCCACGCTTCCCTGCATACATCCTGTTGGGGCTCCCAAACCATCTAATGTATCCCCTCAGATCCCGCAGGGGCAGACAGATAGCTATCGCGCTGGGTTCTGCAGTGCAAAACATCCTGCTACACTGGCGGACCACCACATTACCCTCCATCACGGGCTGGCTACATAGATTATGGCATGTGCTAGGCATGGAGAAAATATCACTCACAGTAGCAGGGGATGTGGAGCAATTTAACGACTTATGGCAACCGTTCCACTCTCTGCTGCTCACTGAATTTAAGGAACTCACCTGTCCCAAATATCTCCGCCTATTACGACTCACGAGCCCTGCGGACCCAGCCAACTGAGGGGATGAGGGTCTAGCCTCTCTCGCTATGGGCGTCGAGGTGTACGGCTAGGAACCGATCTGCGCACTGGACGATGGGGGGGGGGGGGGGGGGGGGATTGGGGATCCGGGAGTTGGGGGTTCGGGGGGGAAGTTGGGGAAGGGACAGTTGCGTTCTTTTCACCACGATGCCTATCCTTTAGTACCACTACTGATGATCTCACGATTGCACTGTACTACGCAGATACTCCGTAAGGGACACAGCCTTACTCGCATGGACCTGATACCGCTTGCACCCTGTATGTTTGACTCAATGTGTTGTTTTTAAAAAAATAAAATACTTTAAACCTAAAAGAAGACCCAACAGCAAGGATTAAAAGTACAATCCGTGATCTTGTAGAAGAAGGCACAAATGCTGGTTGGATTACTCCACAGGAAGCAATTTTTTAACAAACAAATCATCCAGTGATGTCTTATTTTTACTGCTTGTCTAAAATACACAAACCACAACGACCACCACCGGGCAGGCCTATAATATCTGGCATTGGCTCCATACTAGAGCCTTTATCCAGCTTTGTGGATCATTTTTTACGACCAATAGTAAAGAAAACGCAAACCTATCTACAGGACACAAAAGACGTGTTATGTTTACTACCCGAAATTGAATTTGACACAGAGCAAGACTATCTAGTCTCCTTCGACGTTGAATCTCTGTACACGTCAATTCCACAAAATGAAACATTAGATACTATATCCATGATTCTAACAGACACTGTTGTGGACTCTATAACACTGGTCCATTTTATAATGTCATGTGCCGAATTGGCTATGAAAGACAATTTCTTTAAATTTGAAGATACCATTTACCTACAGATCTCTGGGACCAGAATGGGCAGTGTTTTTGTGCCAAGTTTTGCGAATTTATAAGTCCACTCTTTTGAACAACAGCATGTCCTCACTCCGAACAATCCTTTTTTGAGTCGATCTGTTATGGAAGCGGTATATCGACGACGTGCTGGTGGTATGGTGAGGCAACTTCGATTCAATCACAAGATTTGAAGATTGGATAAATACAAGGAATGATTTCTAAAATTCACAGTAGAAGTGGATAGAAACAGAATAGCGTTTTTAGATCTATCCATCTTCACCACGCCCACCGGTTTAGAAAGTGAATTGTATCGGAAGCCGATGGCCGAAAACTCTCTATTACGCTTTGACAGTCAACATCCCAAATCCCTCTAGGAAATGCCATATAGTCAGTTCCTCCGAGTTCGGAGGAACTGGTCCATTATGGATAAATATAATGAGCATTCGAAAAATCTAACAGAACAACCGATAGAGAAAAAATATCCAAAGAAACTGATCAGACGTGCAAGTCCGCCATGGATGACAGCAGAAACAAAACTATGAGTGTAAATGAGCTTGACTGCTGTACATTTAGATGACGTTTCCTGAAACGCGCCATGAGATGATAGTGGTTTTTAATTTCGATGTGTATAGTTTTAATGATACATTTTCTCATACATGCCATTAAAAAGTAGAATAGGTGGGGCGTGGCCAGCGGCATGGAGGAGTGAGACGTGTCTCGGCTCGGCTCCCGGCCCGCTGCATACAGCCGACGATTACTTCTGCCCCAAACTTCCTCACATAACCCAAAAACTTTAGCCCTAACTAGCACTGGTGCCCTGACTGCGGTAATCCTGAGTATCCTGCCAGACGGCGACCGGCAATCGGCAGAGAAGAGGAGACGGACGGAGCGGCGCTGCCGAGGCAAGATGGCGACTGGGGTAAAACCAACGGCCCAGCCCTGATTCAACCCGGGATACGGAGACCCGGCCCGGGGGGCTCCCCAGCTGACAGAGCCGGAAGGTAGACGGATTCGGCGGCGGAGGTAGCGGACGCCCACTCTGCACCCCCGCACCTGGTGAGTGCTTGTCTGGGGAGCGCCGGTGACCGGCACCCGAGCCGGCTGGAGGGAACCCCGGGAGGCCCCTACCCCGGGAAAGGGAGCTCGAGCTGATCGAGCGGACTTGGCGGGCGCTGCGGCGGAGGCGCGGAGAGAGGCGCTCCCCGCCCCCCCCTCCCCCCCGGGCTGACAACAGTAGAGCGGATTGGGGAGGCGCAGAGGTCGGTTCATTGCGGGGCAGCGAGACTGGCCTGATCACGTAGCTGCCCCCCCATGCCTCCGGGACTAACCTAAGGTCAGAGACAGTTGCAGCTGTGGGAGTCCACACTAAAATCAAAATTCAATGCTCAGAGGACCCTTGTGAATCACATGTGAACTGTGCATGTTGGTGCTGTTCTGGTGTGCGTGAATTCCCTGAGAGTGAGGCTGCCCGCAGGGGACCCACCCCAGCTAATCGGGACTTACTCCCCGATCTCACCCTGCTGCATCGTCTGGAGGCACCTGGTCGCTACTATTGGGTGGAAGACTGACGCACCCTGCGGGAGACACAAGGCCTGACCCCACTCGAGCGAACCACGTGCCCCATAGAACACTAAACTTGACAAGAGGGGCGACATGGGGAAGAGGGACCCGCCCGCACGGGCGGCCAGGCAGGAGTCCATTGAAAATTATACTACGGCGAGGACGCAAAGGGAGATGCCCCAGAACCTCCCGGAAACGCAAACAGACACGGCCATGCTCCTGGAGGCGATCCAGGCCTCCAGGATCGATATCAAGGACTCCAGAACAGCGCTTGAGACCAAAATAGGCGAGGTGGGCTCCGAGGTTCTGTTACTGCGCCAAGACTTCCGGAACCTCACCGAGAGGGTGACTACGGCGGAATCCAGAATCAGTGCAACAGAAGACTCTGTCTCAACCCTTCATAAAGAAATGGCGGAATAACAGGCATCCCACAGGCAACTGCAGTGGAGAGTGGATGCCGCCGAAAACAGGGCAAGACGGAACAACCTCCGCTTCGTAGGCTTTAGGGAAGGCATTGAGCAGACGGACACAGCGGCCTTCCTGCAAGACTGGCTGCGAACCACGTTCCCGCGGGCCCAGTTTTCTACCTGTTTCATTATTGAAAGGGTGCATAGGGCGCTCCTAGCGAAACCGCCGGAGGGGGCAAGGCCGCGGCCGATCATTGCGCGCTTTTTGAACTATGCCGCTAGAGACCTTATCCTCCGTGAAGCCAGGAGGACAGGTGAACTTAAATTCGAGAACACAAACATCATGATTTTCCCTGACTACAGCCAGGATGTCCAAAAGCAAAGAAGGTCCTATGACTCAGTCAAGGCGAAACTCCGGAATCTCCATATCTCGTATATGCTGCTCTTCCCAGCGAAACTGAAAGTGTTGTTCGAAAGGCTAGTCACATTTCTTTAACCGCCCGGAGGAGGCCTGGCAGTGGTTAGAAGAGCGACCCCTGCTTCGAGAAGCTGAGGAGGAGGGCCGCAGAATCCACACGGAGCTGGCGGCGGCAAGCTTTCGGAGAAACTCGCCTACAACTCAAAGATCCCAAATCCCAAGAATGCGGCGAGGCTCACACCCGTCACCCTATCCGTATTCCCGTGCGGCTGGCCGAGGGAGAGAAGGCCGCAACGCTTCTTCCGCTGACCCTGGGAATCAGGAGCCAAGAGTCGGAGGACTGGCCCATCTACATGCTACGGACGCGGGAGGAATGGACAATGAACTTTTGTCAGATGTGGATGATTCGACGGACCGCTCGACGCATCCGCTGGCTGAGATGATCCGTGAGATGGAACAGGGAGCAAACCGCGGATCTGAGGAGCAGGACATTGATACACAAGATTCGCAATCGTGAGGAGGTTTTGGGCCAACATCCGTAGCAGCAGCACGCCGCTGCTGGTAACGTGCAAGTTATAAATATCTTTTTTTTTTTTCTTTTTTCTTTTTCTTTCCATTGACTCAGATTGCTGCTTAAGGGGTACTGCTGTGAGTCCTATGGCCTTGCTCACTCCTGGCAAGACGAGACACGGTGCACAGTACGCCCACAGAGACGATAGCCCCTGTGGACCGCTCGTTTGAATCCGGGGGGTAGTTTGATTTGGGACCCTGAGGGTGGGTGAGAGACCTTTACCGCCTGAAAGTCCTGTTTGTTAATGGTTACATGGATGGGCTGTACGGGGGGGGGCAGTTGCAACAGTTCTGCTTGGGGGTTCTTGGTTGGGGGGAGGGGGGACAAGTTGGTTACCTGCAGTCATGTATTTTGGTGTCCTATGCAGCACCTCCGCACTGAAAGTCATTCCCACATCCCTAGATTAGCCCATGAACACATCGCAACACTCTGCATAGCTTCCTGGGACGCCGCCCCCTCGGGGGTCATCCGCCTAGCTATGCACAGCCCAAACCATGTCAGATGACCACGACACGCCCGGAGGGGGGCAGGAAGGGGTTAGCATCTTGTCCTGGAATGTGAATGGTCTGGTGGTCTGGGAAGCAAGATTAAGAGGGGCCTGGTCAACTCGTATTTGAAGCGTCTAGGTCCTGATATCACGCTACTACAAGAAACTCACCTCAAAGGCACTAAATGTGGCTTCCTAACTAGAGGTCGTTTTAGGCTACTGGCGCATGCAGGATACACATCAGATTCTAGGGGAGTTGCCATTATTTTGAAAAAGACCACTCCATTCCTCATAACTCAGACGTGGGCAGACCCCCAGGGGACATATGTGGCCATCAAGGGGATGTGGAATAGGTGTGCCTACACTATAGTTTCAGTTTATGCACCGCCGAAACTCCAAGCATCCACACTGAAGAAGGTGGCGGATATACTGATGGAAACGGCCGATACCATCTAGATTATAGGGGGGGATTTCAATGACGTCATGGATGCCACACAGGATAGAACGGGCACGACACAGAGGGTGGGGACTCAAACTCCCTTGTCCCAATGGGCGACCAATTTAGGCCTCACGGATGCCTGGAGGTGGTTACACCCCGGGGAGAGGGTTTACTCGTACTTCTCGGGCGCTCACAGGACCTTCTCGAGACTGGACTATGTCTTTATAGCCCGGCAGCACCTGACAATGCAGGACGTGGCAGAATATAAAGCTAGAGGAATATCCGATCACTCGCCACTGCTGATTAGCCAGAAGGCGAAACGCCGGGGGGATAGGCGACAACTCCGCTTGACGGCATGGGATCTGCAGAACCTGAACGTCGTACGGGGACTGCGGGCGGACATCAAGGTATATGTTGCTGAAAATGAGGGCTCAGTGTCCTCGAAAGTGATCTTTTGGGAGGCTTTAAAGACAGTCATGAGAGATAGGGCGAAACATAGGTTGGCGGAGGAACGCAGAAAGCTCCACTCAGAACCTGACATCATTGAACAGGACATACTGACTCTGGAAAGGGAGTGCCAGAACTCGAGAGACTCAGTGGCACTTCGGAGACTCGCGGACCGACAGACGCAGTATAGAGAACTAGTAACAGGAGAGGCGAAAACTCAAGCACTAGCTACCATGCACCGCCTATGTGGGGGACAAGTCAGTTAAGCTCCTGGCATGGCTTAGCAAAAAAGAACGCGGAGAGAGATGGGAGGAGCAGATTAAAGACCCTCAGGGGATGGTGCTTCACTCAGACACGCATATAGCTGAAGCGTTCGCAGATCACTATGAACACTTTTATGAGGCTAGGACCTTGGGGACACGGGAGGAGGCACTGCAATACATGGACCACACTGACCTCCCGACTTTGTCCGTTGAAGACGCGAAAATGTTGGACTCTGATGTCACCCTTGATGATATCTCTGAGGCCCTGGTCAAATTACGGCCAGGGAAAACGCCAGGACCCAATGGTTTCCCAGCCGAATTCTTTAAGCGTACGGCTGATCTCGTAGTGACACACTTAAAGGGCCTCTGTGAGGATGCCCTGCAGGACGGGAGGCTCCCCCCTGACCTGACGCTAGCTACCATTGTCCCCATCCACAAGGAGGGCAAACCTAAAGAACACTGCAAGTCCTATCGTCCAATATCATTATTAAACACGGAAACAAAGCTGCTGGCCACTATTCTGGCAATGAGACTGCGTTCGGTGATATCGCAGCTGATACACCTTGATCAGACTGGATTTATACCTGATAGGGCCACCAGACTAAACCTCAGGCGCACCCATAACTGGCTGCAGGAGGTCCGGGACAGGGAGGACCCACACTGGTTCCTGTCCCTCGATGCAGAAAAAGCCTTCGACGCAGTGCATTGGCCGTTCCTTGAGGGCGTTCTACAAAAATTTGGCTTTGGACCGAAATTCCAGGAGTGGGTGAAACTGCTATACACCGAATCAAGGGCCAGGGTGAGAGTAAACGGGGTCCTATCGCGGGAATTTCAAGTACGGAGGGGGACCAGGCAGGGGTGCCCCCTCTCTCCACTCTTGTTCGCCTTAACGATGGAGGTCCTGGCTGCTAAGGTACGCCAAAATCCAGCCATCAAGGGGTTTCGGCGGACTGACGGTGATGCATACGAGGAAAAAATCTCGCTTTATGCGGACGACGTACTTTTGTATGTCACCTCACCGGAGTCGTCGATCCCGCAGTTAGTTATTTTATGAACTGGAACGCTACGGTGACCACGCCGGTTATCGTATAAACTGGCATAAGTCGGTCTTGTATGACCCTACGGGGAGGGACGCCTGGTCGACCCTACCGGGAAGACTGCTCACCACCACAGAGGGCTTTCAATATCTGGGGGTGTATCTCACCTTGAATAGGCATGTTTCGTACACCCGTAACATTAAGCGAATTATGGTGAACTCCGATGCGGACATGGACCGCTGGAGACTCCTCCCTCTCACTCTTCTAGGCCGAGCGGCAATGTACAAGATGATTATTCTCCCAAAATACCTGTATGCCCTTCAAAATGAATATTATCCCCTCCCCCCAAAGGTCCTCCCCAGGATACATGCGGACTTGAGGGCATTTGTGTGGCTGGGTAAGCAACCTAGGGTGGCACTGACCACCTTACAGAGGCATCAGTATAGTGGGGGGATTTCACTCCCGAATCTGGAGGCATACTACTGGGCGGAACACTTGGTCCCGATAAACAAATGGATGCATGCGCAGGCAGACCATCCCTCATATGCACTTGAGCGCCACAAACTTGCATCCAGACATATTCTCTCCTATTTATATGGGGGGAGGGGACGGAGATGCCTTCTACCGGCAACTGAAATTACACTTCTTGCCTGGAGGGCATCCACGAAACGTATGGGGTGGGACAGGAAACCATCGAGACAAACGCCAATCTGGCATTGCGCGTGGCTGGCGGAGCTTCACAAACTGACGGGCTATAGGGGCTAGGACGACATAGGGATCTCTACACTGGGAGATATACTCACTAAAGGGTAACTGAAGTCATTTGCGGCCTTGACAACGGAATTTGGCCTGCACCCCACTCAGAGATACAAATATGTTAGATTGAAACATGCATGGGGGGCCCAGAATATCAACACCACAGACCTAGCAGAATTCGCCCCGCTCGAAGGCAGGCTCCTACAGGAACACATCCCACAGAAAGCGGTCTCTCTAACCTATAAGACACTTACGAACAACATGTTAGGTGACCTGGCCAAGCTTAGACGACAATGGGAGGCGGATGGGGGAGTCATGGAGGACATTGATTGGGAGTTGGTTTTGACACATCCCAGGGAGGTGGCAGTTAAATCCCGACTCCGCCTGATCCAATTTAACATATTGCATAGAACCTACTTTGATAGGGTGAGGCTCCAGAAAATGGGAAGGACAGAAGATGCTAAATGCTTACGATGTCAGGCCCTCAGGGGGGACTTCTTTCATGTCTTGTGGTCATGCTCTAAAATACAGAGGTACTGGTCGGATGTCTTTACGGAACTGTCTGCAGTCCTGGAGAGCCAATTACAGGTGGACCCTAAGCTGACTCTATTGGGCATGACAATTGATGTGGATCTTCCACGCCCTCTGCTGACCTTCCTGGTACTGGCCCTAGTAGTGGCCAAGAGAAACATAGCGAAATACTGGGGGGCGCCAGAGTCACCGCGCCTGGAAGACTGGAGGAGAGGGCTAGATATGTATATGGCGGCTGAAAGAGTCACTTATAAAGCAAGGGGGTGTCCAAGGAAATTTCGAAAAGTGTGGGGGAAATGGAGAAGCTATCACGGGTTGGATGCTGGTCTACAATGAGTCGCTACGGTGGGTACGCACTGGAGAACAGAGAGGCTTAGAGATGTCGGTTCTGTGGATAATATTGTGGGGGATCCGCCTTGTGGTCATGTATATATGTGACATGTATGCTCCGAACTGGGTGCTAATTGGGGGGATGGCGGGAGTGGGGGGGTAAATATGTACACTATTATGGATATGACTGCATTGTACAGGTTTGGTGAGAAAGCAAATAAAAACGGTTTAAAAAAAAAAACGTCGAATCGGTGATCCATGTGATAATGAGATATGGAGATACAGAAAGCATGTCCTAAATGAAACCTTTTATACCCTCTATTTTTGGGTTCTTCATTGATGCTTGCTAGAGCAGGGCCTCATTGACTGGAGCTGGTACCAGGTGAGGTGAGGTCTAGTCCTCGTACTCTACAGGTGAGCATTTGAGTTTTCTATATTAGTTATATGATTTCTTTATGCATGGAGCTGACCTAGAAATGTGAATTATTTGATTACGATGTTCAAGTGTGTTTTCACTGAGGTTGTTGTTGTTGTTGTTGTTTTTGTACTTGTATAGCGCGCAGCTACCCGGACTGGGTCTCCCGGCGCCTGTACTCATACCGCTAAGGAACCCTTCCTGGCTTTCCTTGTGAAGTGTCCACCCCCATTTGTTTTTTACAATTTTGGTCACTGTGAGTGTTTAACCCCTTCCATGCTCATGACGAGCTCAGCTCGTCATGAGGCACACTGGAGCTGTGCTAATGACGTGCTGACCTTGTCATGAACAATGGGATTATCAATCAATCAGCACAGGAGGGGAAAAGCCATAGCAGCCAAGGTGTTAAAAAGTGGTTATTTAACATGAGGCATGATCCAATTGACATTTTTAATCATTTTTGGTTCAGTCCAAAAAATCTATTTTCTGATGAAAAACGATGACCCGACCAGTCGAACTTTCCTAAAATGGTCAATTTGGATGAAATTTTAACATTTAATATTTTGACTGTGAATTACTGTTGGATGTGAATTATTAATTTTCAACTAAAATAATTGTGTTTAAAGTCATTTCTGTGCCTGAAATTGGTCAAAATTGAAGCTTCTGAGCAAGCAAAACTCTGCAAAAATGGCAATTTTGGTCACTGTGAGGGTTTAAAAAGTGGTTATTTAACACGAGGCACGATCTTATTGACATTTTGAATCATTTTTGGTACAGTCCAAAAAATCAATTTTCTGATGAAAATCGATGACCCCGGACCAGTCGACCGTTCCTAAAATGGTCAATTTGGATAAAATTTTAACATTTAATCTTTTGACTGTAAATTACTGTTGGATGTGAAATATTACTTTTTCAACTAAAATAATTGTGTTTAAAGTCATTTCTGTGACTGAAATTGGTCTAAATTGAAGCTTCTGAGCAACCAAACTCTATAAAAATAGCAGATGTTTCTCTTTCTACCAACCGATTGTCAGAAAATGTAAACATGAATTCCCTTGCAGCAGAGATAAGCTGCAGCTACAGCAAGGCATTCGGTAGCACTCTGGATGCAGCTTTTTGCCCGAATGTAATACCATGAACTGCAGTTTTTTGCCAAAATGTAATACCATGAACTGATAATGCTTTACAAAACAAAGGTACTGCCAGAGACTCTGGAACAGGATATGAAAGCTGGCTTCCTTGATGCTGCTAGGAATCACCTTCTTGTGGGACTGTGATTACTCACTGTAACAGAGTCTTCTTGAAATCTTTGCAAAAATATGATCAAGACTCGCAGATCCAAGATGGGATGAAGTGCGCCATCATTTGTTGGAATTGAAAAGTACATAAACTAAATGCCATGACATAATTATAACAAAAACACACTGGTCCGTAGTAACAATACTTTTTATGTAAAAAACTAGACAGCGAATATAATTTAATCAAAGGAGTTTATGAAAAACAATTTTAAAACACATAGGGGCGCAGTGACTGTTGGTGCAAAACTAACAGGCTTGGTACTCTTTCGAAGTGATACACTGTGATCAACAAGTGTATCAACGAACAAACAAACTGCATGGCCCGCTACAGCATGTGCTCAACAATCAAATACAGTCTGTGTTTTTAAAGTTGGCAGCATTTCAATCCCAATAAAAATGGTGTGATCATTATCAGGACTCGTGGGATACAACGACACTCAAGAGAGCTGAAACAATAATAGAGAAAGGGTGATCAGAGTGAGGGTAAGAAAAAGAAAAGTGAGCCAGTACAAGCATAAGTAATACTCATGAGAGAGTACTTACATCATGAATGGTAAAACTGCTGAAGGAAGAGTTCAATAGTATGAGAGACATTGACCTGAGCTGGAAATATGCTGGATACCCATGGGAGATCATCAGTCCCCAGTGGGAAGCGCGTTTGGCGCATGGGGTCTGGGTCTCAAGGTTGAGTGACTGATTCCTTCACAAGGCTCAAATCAGCCGGTAACGCTGACTGGTAGTATGACATCCTTCCAGGACAATGAGTTCTCAAGGGGAAGTGTGAGAGGGCAGCACGATAGAAAGAGAGGAAGGACCAATAACTGAAAAGGAGAAACTGAAGATGGACTAGGCACAGGGACAGAAAAGGGAGAAAAAGCAAGTGCTATTTTGGAATGGTTTAAAAGATATTGACAAACCTCAAATAAATAGCAGAAGTACACTTACACCAAAATACTCAGGACTGTACAGTGAAAAAACATGGGAATACAATACAAACATATATACATTGTGAAAAGAACCAAAAAGTCAAGAGCAACCATATTCTAGAGTTCATTGAGTTTCTGTATGAGGAGAGTTCATTTTACATCGAGGCTGTCCAACCTTTCTCATGATTTAGACCTGTGCGTATAGTGTCCAAACAAAGAATCTAACTCAATTCTTCCTTGTTTAATAGGGATTCGACGGGAATGGTGCTGATCACTTGTCACTGTAAGCCATCCTCGCAATCTCTAACGTCTAAAAAACCAAAAACAAAATGACACTAGAGGGGCAGTGGGGACTTTGCATCTGATGCAACTTCTATGCTGGCAAATGAGAATTTTTTTTGTGGTTTAGCCAATGTACACTAGGTACAAGAACATAGAATAACATATTAAATTGGCAGTGTTGCATTTTGATAAAAATATCAAAGATGTAGTGAAATGCTGAGATGTAAATTGCTTTACCTAAGTGCAAAAAAGAAGCAGACTACACTGTCTGCATTTGTAGTGTCCTTTCATGGGGATAAGGCCCCAACGCTCAGTAATAGTGTGACCTGGTCTGGGAAATGGTATGGCTGCATGGATGAGAAGGTCTTTTAAGTTCCTTCAACGTCTGTAACCAAACATAGTTGGCTCGAATGCAGGGCCACCAGCTGCTAAAATAGTCCTTTTTTTTAAAAAATGCGTTTGGAGATAAACTTTGAACTTGGAGAGAAAGTAGTTACACAGACAAATCTGTTGGGCTCCTGTTTGGTATGAGAAGTTAGTGGAGACTCATGCGGGCAATACCGTGCTCTCTTTGCAGAGCGTGTAATCAAGCATTTGGGATAACAACATTCAAGTAACTTGTGAGTTAAGATGTCTACCTCCCTGAAGAAATCCCTTTTGCGTTTGCAATTATGTGTTAAACCAGTGAGTGTGAACGGTGATGGCTATATGCCAGAAGTGTGTTCCTCTCCGTAGGTTTCCTATAAAGGGTGGTGCAGAGTTGTTCATTTTCAGCATAGATAGAAAGGTCCAGGAAAGATTTCTGAATGATGGGATTGGATAGTGAATCTAAGGGCATCACAGTTTCGGTTTAACCATGTCTAAAATAATAGCACTGTCTGAGAGTTAACCTCCTAAATCATCAAGATGTCATCTAAATATCTCTTCCAGAGAGCATTATGTTTTCTTACATGTTTTAATATGCTCATATTTTGTATTGTCTTCTCTTTTTATCAAATGAACTCTGGAATTATTGTGCATATTTGTATATGAACTGTTTGCTTTTATGATTTTTAATGGCTAAAATCAAATAAAGCATATTTTGACTTTGACTATGTTTTCTGAAAGGATTGGTGTCCGAGAGAATAACTGTTCCACATCATCCATGTACAATACTGCAAAATGTGGTGCAAAACTGCCTACATGGAAGTTTCCTTTCTCTGTAAATAGAAATTGCTTTCCAATCTAAAGAAATAGTGTGTGAGGGCCAGTTCCAGCAATGACATAATGAATGAAGATGGAACCCCATGTGGTCTGGGTCCACAGCTGAGGATGCTACGCACAACAATGATTCCTTCTAATTGGGGTATGTTCATACAGAAGGATTCTATATCCAGAGTAACCAAAAAGGATACTGGTATGGGTAGATGAAAGTCTTCAATGAGACATAAAATCCATGCCAACCACCATATAGCATTCTGTGAGGGGCACAAAGGGCTTGATAAAGAAGTACATTTATTGACCAATCAGCTCCAGGATGGAGTTGCACCCTGAAACAATGGGTCTTCCAGAGGGGCTATCAAATTTTTTGTTAACTTTAGGAAGAGTATAAATAACTGGTGTGTGGGTTGCGCACATTGAGGTATGAGAACGCATTTTTGCTGAGAAAACCCATCTCTTTAGCTACATTTGTAAGTCTGAGTATTTCTCTTTGAACCTCACTTGTTGGATCTTTAGTAAGTTTCTCATAATGGTCAAGGACCTCCAGTTTGAATGATTTCATGTCCTATAGGACAAGGAGTCTACCTTTGTCTGTCAGTTTGAACACTAGTACTATCCATTTTAAGAGTGCAGATTCCTTCACGTTCTTGAAATGAGCTGCAACATGGAGTGACGGTCTTTTTTGCTTGTATTACCTTTGAGGTCTCTTAGTACTAGTTTTTCAAAGGAGAGTATCTCCACAGGTAGGATGGCTGTGGGTGCAGAAAGTGTGGCTGCAGGTCTTAAGCCAGTTACATATTTCTTCTTCTTAATATAATAGCACTTTCTCTATTGCACTCGATTTACTTCGAGCTTTCATTTAGGTATATTTGGGCGATTGTAAGTGTACTCCAGGAAACAGCCATGTCGCACCATGTAAAATACCTGTTTGCCTATAGTCATTCTCCTTCACTACGGAGGGTAGCCCCTTTGTCTTACCCCGACCGATGTTTTGTGATCAGGGTGAATGCACACTGTGAGTCACTGCATTGATATACTGGAAGATCCCTTTTTAATGACAGCCTCTACAGCAGACTATTGTTCCCTTCAAAACATCGCCTCCGAAAGATCTAGTTGTGTGGAGTTTGTTGTGCTATTTGTTAAAAACACAGTGTGCCTTGAAAAGCCGGATTGTAGGGATGTGTGGTTGTTGTATTTGGTGACAGCATTGGAATGGCCACTGCTCTTGGCACCCTTGGACTTGGCTGCATCGCTGTTCCTTTTAAAAATGTTAAGGTCCTCATCGATATGCATGCAAAACAAATGGATATGGTTGAATAGCAGATCTAATATTTTTTGTAGTAAGTCATATAGAAAAGGTGTGGTGGTCTCTGGGAGAGGTGTCGTTCAGTGCTCTCTAACCTCATTGGCTGGCATGTTGGTATTTTTCAATGAGGTAGGTGTGCTACTTAAGTAGCACTATTCGAAGCATTTCAAGCGAGCTCTACGTTCCTACTGCTGGTCTAAGGTTAGCTTGTGGCTCTCACCTCGGTGAAGGGGAATAATTTAAGTATGTGAATCTATCAAAGATCCAATACTAAAGAATCTTACATGTGAAGAGGGCTGTATGACAGAATAAATCATACAGTTGTGTTTGAAATCACACTGGGGTGATATAAATTATAGAGCAAAACATTGTGGGGGCCTTCGGAAATAAACAAAAGACACAGCCACCTAGGTAGAAGCAGTGGGGGAGGGTTCGAATTGTGCAGTGGGATTTGGAAAAACATTTGTAGTGCTTTGATATTGCTGAAAGATAGTAGTCCCACTTGAATCTACTGAATTCTAGAGCTGGAAAGAATGTTACATAATGAAAATTGGCAAGTTCAGAAAAAGATTTTGAGATCGTAATTATTTTTTGTTCACCAGCGGAAGATAGGGTGAATGGTTGTCAGAGGAAACTTCGCTTTGACAATGGTTTCAAAGTACTTGTGCTCCTAGTTTAAAGTACATTCATTCAATACATATTTATGTAAATAAAATATACATTTGAGCAAATATCTTTTAAAATGCATCACATTTACAGAACTTAACGAATAGTGTCTTTGGTAACACGAAGATTCTCTCCATAAAAAGAAACTTATTAAATACTTACAGTAAACATTTATCTCTACAGATGATGATATGAAAGAATTCTGTAGGGACTCGTGTTCGACTGTGCATGTGATGTCTACTCCGTTATCTCCCTGGGTGACTGGGAACTCAATATGACTCGTTACAGTGAACGTTTTTCTATACGGGTCCTCCATCACCTCATTTACTACACCTGTTGGGGAATAAGACATTATCAGTGGTCAGGCAGGAGACCTAGAACAGCGTTATGTTCCCAATTTCTTGAAGAACAAAGTTTTGCATTGTCAAAATGGAGCTCACTTTTTTTAATCAAGTGTATGAAAGTAGGATCTGCGTTTATGGTTACACTCACTTTTTGCCTGGTGCTATGCTGCTATTGACTAGTTTGACTGGGATCCTGATAATCAGGACCCCAGTCTATCTGCTTTTTCCCTTTAATTGTTATGTTCAGTACTTTGTTACACCCCAGAATGGATACTGGGGTACTTTTATCAGTCCCTAGTATATGGTACTAAGGTATCCAGAGCATAGGTACCCTAGAGGTCCCCCATGGGCTGAAGCATGCATCATACCACCCTTGGGAGACATTCAAAATGGAACTACAGGCATGCCATTGTAGCCTGTGTAAGCTGGTGCCAACACCACCTACTAAAGATATAGGTTTCCTATATCTAATGTTATTGGACATAACACCTATAAGTCACCCCTATAGCAGGCCTCTGCAATTCTGAAGGCAGGGTGCTTGTTATAAGTATGAGTGTGCCCCTGCATGAGTAGGACACCCTTGCAGCCTACGGAGTCCATTCTTCCGGGTTGTAAGTGAAGCAGCCATATACAATATAGAGGGGCACCACGTAATTACGCGATGACCATCTTGAAAATGGCTCCAACTAATCCTATCATGACTGGTATCAAACATGTTGGAATCATACCCCCATGCATTAAACTATGTGGGAGGTATGATTCGAAGCAAACATGTTGAAAACATGATTCCAAGCACTGGAAGAACCGTCCGTTAGCCTCTCAGTGCTCTTAATACCAGCATTCTAGACCCGGACAGCACAAAATGGTTACTGCTGATCAGAGTCACCATTCTGCACTCATGCTGCTGAGCCAAGCTCGAGCAGGGGAAGGCAATATCACAGGGAGGTGTGACCACCTCCCAGACAGGATTTAGTGTATTGGGGCAGGGTGGGTGCGCTTGTCAGCGCCACTCAGGCTGCATGAGGGGCACATTTGGTTTCCCCATACAAAGTCCAGTTCAAACCAGTTCTGAGAGCTGTTGGCTCTCGCTCTGGCGTGAAAATGGACAAAGGACATGGGAGTAACCGCACCACTGTCCAGACCCTGCCCTGTGAGAGTCCCCTGAATTGTCCCAACCCTTTGTTTAGGGTACTTAAGGGACTACCTGTGGGTGGGTCTCTGGATTCGTCGTGGAACAAGATTCAGATCAGACACCACTTCTTCTTCTATCGTCTGGGCACTCTGGACTTCTCTGGACTGCTATATCGTCTGTGCATCATACAGGAACCTTCCAAGGCCTGTGGGCATCAAAGACACCTGAAGGAATCTCCCTTGAAGTGAAGGTGTCAGCTGATCCTGAGCTCCTACGAACGTCAAAAGGTTCTGCAACACAGATGGTGGTTTTCTACAGCACCCGAGGCTGGCCCTGCCCTTTCACCAAGTTTGAAGCCAGTATCCCTCATGAGGGTTGCAATAACCGAACCCCTAAGCACCACATCAAATTGCAGTTGCAAAGGCTTGTAGGCTTCCTTCCAAGAGTATCTTCAGGCTCGAAGTAGCCCCAACCTCGAGCACCTCCAGTGACAGGAACTTCGGCCACACCACATCGCTGTGCATTGTGGCCTCCATCTTTTGGTGAGCTGCTTGAGGTCCTCTCGTGATTCCAGTGCCTCTGGCCTGTGGTTACATTTGGGGGTCAACTTTGTTTCTTTTGGGCACCCCTGATTTCTCAGGCATGCATCGACTCCCCTGCTTGTGGTGAGTCCCCTGGACCATGCTGGTCCAGACATTGCACCTTCTTTGACTTCTGCGTGGGCTGCATTTGCCAAGGCTTGTTGGTGTTCTCGCTGGACACGACCCCTCAGCATGTGCCATCCAATGTGGGACAGCTCGTGCACTGCTCCCGGTCTTCTTCAGCATCCCCTGGTCCACACAGCTGCAGAATCAAGGTCCTCGTCAACTCTCCTGCAACACCCAACATTGGTGAGCATTCGTCTTCCAAATCTCCTGGTCACTCCTGAGTGACAGACTCTGTCCCCTCGGCTTGCATATACCTCTCAACTAGAATCCACCTTTGGATTCCACTGGACACTTTCTCCTCTTCCAGCAGTGGCACTTTCCTGAAGGGTATCCACGGGCGCAGTGGCTCTCCAAACTTATGTTTTCCACAGGGTTTCTTCAGGGTCCACTGGATATGGTTTTCAATCTTTAAAAATCCAACCCCGACTTCCATGTTGATTTATACGGAGCACTCGGTTGTGTTCCCACACTGCACACGCTCTCCGTGGGGTCCCTATATACTCTCCTTGGGTCCCCAGTACTTCTACGTCCTCTCGACCTTGTCTTGACCCGAGGCGTGGTTCTTATACCATATTCTTAGTATATGGTTTGGTCCTCCCAGGGGCCCACTTTGTATTCTGTGCTATTTACGGAGTTTTTTTGAAAAGTAATGTGTGCATTGTGTTTATCCCCGGGTAGGAGATATTGAAACGTGTTAGAGAGTATTATATAATAAATACACATTTTGTAAATACACTGTGTTGTTCTTTTTAATTTCAAAGTATGTTTATTGAGTTTTAGAACAAGGAGAAAAAGAAAAGGCATGGCATTGCGAAGGACAATCAACAGGCAATTTAGGCAAGCGAGACAGACAGACACGTCTTCTCTTAATAAGCGTTAGGTGAGCAGGACGAGCATGCTCAAATGTAAAGGCAGTGCCCGGAAGTCGAAAGACGCCCCCAGTTGGGGCGACAGGCAAACAAGCCAGCCTTAAGAACCCGCCTCCCCCCCTAACACCCCAATTCAACACCCCCCCCCACCCCACCAGTACGCCAGTCTTCCATAGAAGTCTTGTGAGGTATAAGTAGTTTAAATATATCAAGGTACCTCTGTTTGCGTTCGGTCCATCATGCAGTCTGTAAGTCGTAGGATACGAAGGTACTTCGGGCAGGTGATTTCGTGGAATTCCCTGGAGAGTAACATCAGGAGCGGCTCTAAGTGGTGCGGAATGCGTCAGTGGTATGTGTTAGTGTTGCCTGGATCCGTTCCATGCCCAACGTGAACCACAGCTTGTGTAGCCAGCCCGTGTGGGTGGGAGGGATAGTAGAGCCCCACAGCGACAGGATGTGTTGCGATGCCGCCTGCATGGCGATGCCCATCTGTTTGCCGCGAGCTGATCTTAGGGGGAATGTAAGTGCATTGGGAAGGCCTAGGAGTGTATATGCTGGGAAACGTGGGATCTCAGTGTCGAACGTGGAGTCAATATCGTCCAGGACGACCTTCCAGTACTCTTGCAAGGCGGGACAGTCCCACAGGAGGTGAGTCAGTGTTCCCCGGCTGCCACATCCTCTCCAACACAGTGCGCTACGGGTCGGGTTGCCTTGATTGAGTCTCGCTGGGGTAAGGTGCCAGTAGATAGCCAGTTTTATCGCCGATTCCCTGGCTTTGGTGTTGCGGGTAGTGTGGGCGGCCCTGTAATATATGTGGTTCCATTCTATCGTGGAAAGAGGTCTTCCAAATTCCGTTTCCCATCGCCGCTGCCCAGCGGTTTTAGCAGGGTCCGCAGCAGGGGAGAGCATCCGATAGAGGTCTGAGATAAGATGTTTATCTGAGTCTTTGGACACTAGCCAGCGTTCGAACGGCGTCATTTGCCGGCCCACCAGGGGGGCAACGTCCGGGCTCAAGAGCCAGTGGCGGATTTGGAAATATTGATACATGTGAGGATTATCCACTCCATAGTCTCGCGAGATGTCGGCGAGAGAGAGGAACCCCTCCGTATCAAAGAGGTGCCCAGCTGATCGGCACGGTGTGTCACGCCATTGCAAGAAAGCTCGAGTATCCGTGCCGGGTGGGAATGCGGGGTTGTCAAAGAGTGGAGTAAGTGGGGACGGGAAGGTCGTGAGGCCCCGTTTGACCGCCACCATGTCCTAGGTCGCCATAGTGGTCCGAGTAATAGGGGAACGGAGGAGATAACGTGGCCTGTGTCGGCGAGCAAGAAACAGTATCTTCCACAGGGAGGTCTGTGCCATGGCCCTGTCCTGGAAGAGCCATCTCTTCTCTGATTCGGGCCGATACCACTCCACTAGATATCGAATTTGCGAGGCCTGGAAGTACTGCAGCAAGTTTGGGATCCTGAGGCCGCCCTCGTCCACAGTCCTGTGTGCCACTCGTCGATGTAGCCTGGCGCGTTTCCTCTCCCACACAAATTGGTGAAGATCATGTTGGAGGTCAGCTAGCATTCCCAGTGGCGGCGACACCGGGAGGGTCTGAAAGATGTATAGTATTTTGGGTAGGACCGACATCCTTACCGCCGCGATCCTCCCAAGTAAGGAGAGGGGTTGCTTTGACCAACGCGCAAGGTCAGCCCGGATCTGGGACGATAAGGTAGAGTAGTTGTGAGTAACCGTCGAGACCGTGGAGGAGGTCAGGGTAATCCCCAGGTAAGGCAGTCGAGTGGTGGACCGCAGTTGGCAACCGAAGGCGGCCGGCGGGCTGTTGGAAAGAGCATGGCTGCCAAGGGGCAATATCAGGAATTTCCCCTGGTTGACCTTGAAACCCGACACCTCGCCGAATTGTTCCAGCTCCGTCAAGAGCGCTGGTATGGAGCTAGATGGACGGTCCAACGCGGCGATAACGTCGTCTGCATATAGTCCCACCGTGTGGGGTTCGCCGCCGAAAGACATACCTAAAATGTGGGGGTTATCGCGGATCTTCTGTGCCAAGGGCTCCACGTATAGAGCAAATAGGAGTGGTGAGAGGGGACAACCCTGGCGGGTTCCCCTCTGTATCTCGAAGGGGTCGGACTTGAAGCCACCCAGCCGGACACGCGCCAAGGGACGATGGTAGCAGCTCGCGATCCAGGCCTGGAATCGGTCGCCCAGGCGGTAGCGTTGCAGCACAGCCTGCATGTAGGTCCAGTCGACACGGTCGAAAGCCTTCTCCGCATCGATGGCTAATAGGGCAGAGTCGGAAACCTGAAAATGAGCTTTGTCCACGAGGTGCAGGAGTCGTTTGGTATTGTCACTGCACTGGCGGTTTGGGACAAAGCCCGATTGGTCCGGTTCGAGGATGCCCGGGAGGCAGGGGCCCAGGCGAGCCGCCAGTACCCCCGTAAACAGCTTCAGATCTAGATTGAGTAAGGAGATGGGGCGGAATGCGGAGCAGTGCGTTGGGGGTTTGCCCGGTTTAGGCAAGACCACAATGTCGGCTGCAAGCATATCGGGCGGGATGGAGCTTGGCCCTTCAAAGGAATTAAAGAGCCTGGCGAGAATAGGCGCCAAGACATGGCCGAAGGACTTATAAAAGCCCGATGAGAAGCCGTCAGGGCCCGGGCATTTAAGCGGACGGAGGCGTGCAATGGCAGCGAGGACCTCGTCGGGGCGAATGGGGCTATCAAGGGTTTCCACTCTCGCTGAACATAACGGCGTAATGTTGGCCGATTGCAAGTAAGCGTCAATGGCTGTCGGTAATGCCTTATCTGCGCTATACAGAGAGGCATAGTAGGAGCGAAAGGTCGAGGCAATCTGTGCGTCCTCAGTAACTGCATCGCCGGCGTCGTCTAGCAGCGTCGTGATTTTGGAGCGTTGGAGTTTGGCTTTCAAGGCGCTGGCCAGGAGCCGGCCAGTGCGGTTGCCCCCCACGTAGTACGTGTGGCGGAGGCGAAGAGCAGCAAATTCTGCTCTGTCGGTATCGAGGCTAGCCAACTGAGCTCGGGCGGCCTTAAGTTGGCGCCAAATTCTCGGGGCGCCAGTGCGGCTGTGAACTCTCTCCAACTCCGCGACTTTGTCGGAAAGGTTGCTCCTCTTTTCTTTGCGAAGTTTGGCGTCTGCAGCTGATATCGCTATCAGCTCCCCTCTAACGACAGCTTTCAAAGCCCCCCATAAGGACGACATCGACACATCAGGGGTGTCATTGGTGGCCAGGTAGTCTGAGATGCATTTATGAAGTTGGCGGGTGACCGCCGGTTTTTGTAAGAGGGTTTCGTTAAGCCTCCACGACCCCGGAGTGCGTGGCGTGCGGGGCACGTTAAGCGTCAGCTCCACAGCTTGATGGTCGGAGAGGGCAGCCGGGACAATTGACACTGTGGCGATGTGGGGAATGAGGGTCGATGAGCCCATGAAGTGGTCTATGCGTGCGTAGGTGTGGTGTACGTGTGAGTAGAATGTGTACTGCGTCGTAAGTGGGTGTGCGTGCCTCCAAAGGTCCGAGATGTCCCTATCATGCAGCCAAGTAGTGCCTTTCTGCGAGATCGCCCCTGTGTCTCCGTAACGGTGCCCCGATCTATCCTTGACTGTATCCATGACGAGGTTAAGGTCCCCCCCTAGTATCATGTATGTGTGAGGTGCTTGAAGCGTTTCTGAGATTGCGGAAAGCAAGAAGGATTCCTGACCCGTATTGGGGGAATAGATGGAGCCTATCGCGTAGGTGGTGTTGCCTATCTGGAAGGCGTGGGCTAGAAGGCGCCCCTTAATTTCCCCTATTTTAGCCCCTACCTTGCCTTTGAAGCGCCGTGATATGAGCAGAGCCACCCCAGCCTTTTTGGACGTGAGAGAGGAGAAGAGTTGTTGTGGGAAAGCGCGGGAGCGTAGCCGGTGCCAATCCTTAGCCAAGAGGTGGGTTTCTTGCAGAAGGCAGACGTCGGCCTCAGAGTTCTCCAGGTAGGAGACGATAGCCCTGCGCTTAATCGGGTTATTGAGTCCCTTGACGTTAAGGGACAGGATTTTGAGCGTGTCAGCCATCACTGGGGCACACAGGGGCGAACGGGTTCAGTTTTGCAAGACGCTGCGCAGCGGTGGAGAACGTGGGCAAACTCTGGTGTGTGTAAAGATCCCATGGCGTACTGGTCCCCACCCCCCCATGGCGTACTGGTCCCCCCCAGCAGTTCCCTCCCCCCCGTGGCCACCCTAACCCCAACAGAGTGGACCTCCCCAACTCCCCTCAAATGCAGAGCCCCCCATCCCCAACTTCCCCACCCCCTCCCAGAACATTCCCCCCAACAGAAACCAGGAAAAGTCTCGGGCCTAGTCGTGCAGGGCACAGGTCCGTAGAATGTCAAAGAAAGGGGTACCGTGGTTGCAGCCCAATTGGCGGCTCCCCGGCCCAGACCCCAGTTAAGCCATGTGCGAATGAGAGAACACCCCCAAGCTAGTCAAGGTTCACAAGGGCAGTATTCTACAGGTCGGGTGCTGTGTTATCTGCCACTTCCTGAATTGCAGCCTCTCGTTCCTGGGCGGCCGTGATCGGGTCTGGCTTTGGGATGGTTCTCGGCGTCCTCCTCCTGCGGACCGTCTGCCAGCCGTCAGTTGCAGGGCGAGGTGGGTCTCCTTGCGACCGGGACGGAGAGGCGTCCCTGGAGGTTGAGCTGTCCGGCATGTCGATCCCAAGTAGGGAGCAGGTGTCGCGGAGTGATCTAAGCTGGTGAAGGGATCCGTTCCACTTGAAGACCAAACGGAACGGGTGGCCCCAGGAGTAGGGTATCCCGGCCTCTCTCAGGAAGTTCGTCGCAGGTCTGAAGGATTTGCGCTTCAGGAGGGTGATATTAGAGCGATCCTGAAAAAGGGCCACAGGGTCATCGCGAAATTTGATGGGCTGCGCTTTCCTGGCCTCTCTAAGGATGCGTTCCTTCAGGGGGAAGTCCGGCAGGAATGCTAGGATGTCCGGAGGTGGTGCTGGCGCCCTGCGTGCCATGCCCACCCTGTGCGCCCTGTCGATTCGGATGTCGAAGTCGTCCGACTCCCCTAGGATGTGCCTGAATAGGTCCTGCAGGTAGGTGGTCACACTGTCCTTTTCAGCGTTCAACGGGACACCCCTGACCCTTATGTTGTTCCGCCTGGAGCGGTTCTCCAAGTCCTCAGAGTGCGACTGTAAGTCCACCTGTTGATCCTGAAGTCACAGGATTTCCTGCTGAAGTCTCTCCACCTCCTCACTGCGGGACCGATCAGTCTCCTCCAAAGAGGCAACCCGCTCACCTAGGCCGTCAATGTCGCGACGGAGTTCGCGCTGTTCCCCGGCCATGTCCTGTTTTAGAGTTTGGAAATCTTCACGCAGTGTGTTGAAGAGGGAGGCCAGGAAGGCTTTTGTAATCGGAGCGGAGTCTTCATCCTGTGGCTGAGGGCTCGCGGGGGGTTTCGGGGACGGCTGTGGTTGGGTCTTGTCACCTTTCGACGCTGCTTTATGCATAAGTTCCACCACGTTCCGGTTCCCTTTGCGACTAGAGTGCGTCATTGTGTCCAGAGCAGGGTGGTGGGCCAGCTGGCGGGCGTCGTCGGAGGTCGTCGAGTGATCGCCCAGCAAGGAAATGAACCGTGAAGGGTAGTGGACGAACCAGAGTTGGCGCCGGGACCCGTGAAGAGGCGAGGAGCGGTGACCCAAGAAGAGGCTCCGCGGGGTGCCGTGGGGGCGGCCAGAGGAAAAGTCTCTCGTGTGGCGCCGCAAGGGTGGCGCTCAGGGTGCGCCGTGGCCGGTGAGGTGGTGGGGGTAGAGGCGACCAGGCCAGTCAGGTTGGGGCCACTGCGCCTCGTTGGGCAAGGTTATGCCTGAGTGAGGAAGAGCAACGTGGATCTAGGAAGAGTGCTTAGGCGCCAGGCTGAAGAGCAGTGCCCCTGGAGCAACCGAAGGTGTCCCCTTCTGGACCAAGCGGGGAACCGGTGGACAGCGGTCAGCAGGCAGCAGGGAGGAGGCCCGGACCGACGGCTCCGGTCAGCGGGGGCCCAGGGTAATGTCCAGTCGGGCTATGACACCGACCTCAGCTGTCGAGGGACACCCAGCCTAGAGTGTAGGGACCCAGGGGGGGGAAGCAAGCGGTAGTCCAGGTCGCAGGGCGCCGCTCACCTGATGCCCCCCGTCCAAGGGGTCGCTTCCAATGCGGGGGTGTACTGCTGTGTGGCTCCTCGCGTCGTCAGCGTGTCCCTCCGCCGGGAAATCAGGGGATGGGGGGGCTCCGGGGTTCCTCCGGTAGCGGGCCGACGCCGCCCAGTGAGACGTCCGCTGTGGGTGGGTGGCGGTTGGAGATCCCTCCGACCCCCGAGCAGGCCCACGCCGGGGCGTAAAGTGGCAGGAGGCGTCCGGCGGGGTTCGCAGTACCCGGAGGGGCCGGAAGAGCAGGCCTCAGCTCAGGTGGTGACTCTCCGCTGGCGAGCAGGGGTGTGGGGGAGACTCCGGTGAGGTGTGGGGACGGGTGAACGGCTCCCCGCCTGGTGAATGGCGCTGTGGGGTGAGTCTGTGCCACCGCCCGACAGGCCCGCGCGCGGGCCCAGAGTGTCCAGAGGGCTCCCGTTGGGGCACACGAGGCACCCGTGGAGCAAAGCCACCGATCCCGGCGCGCCCCCCCCAGGGGCCACTGATGAGGTGGGGGATGGCCGGCGAAAGTGCGCAGGACCGGAGGCCGGCGCACCCCACGGGTAAAGGATCCGTAGGCCCGCCAGGTGAGGGCGCGGGTATGCGCCTGGAGGCCCACGCCGGGGCCCGAGGTAGGCGGTCTGCTGCTGATGAGGCCGCCCGGGAGGGTTGAGATCACCGGCCCCCAGGTGGTCCGCCGTGAAGTGGTCTGGGCGTCCGTGCTCGGGCGGCCGACCGCAGGGCTGGCAGGCCCGTCTACTCCCGCAGCCACCGGGAAGCCGGCGCGCGGCGGAAGGGCTCTAACCTTCTTCGCCGGTGCACCGGGCCCAGCTACAGCAGAAGCCGCGGGTTGTCGGTGTCCGTTGGTGCCCAAGTCTCCGGTCGGCGGTCCCTCGGCGGAGCAGGGCGGATGTGCGCGGGATGTGGGCGCTGTGGGGCCGCCGGAGTCGGGCCAGTCCGGTCTTCTGGTAGGCCCACGCCGGGGCTTAGATTTGCCAGGGGTCCTTCTGCGTGGCGCTCTATGTCCAGGGGGTTCGGGACGCACCGCGTCCCCCGGGGAACTCCCGCGGACGCTGGGTACGCCTCACTGCAGTCCGGCGGGTTAAGCCACGGCGCTCCGGCGTGGTGAATGCAGCCTCCGCGGTGTAGCCGCGCTGTGGAAGAGCTCAGACCCCCGTCGCCATCACGCCGTCCTCCCCGGCGACCGGGAATGCGGGGCCACCGGCGGTCAAACGCCCAGAGGAGTCCGAGCGGCAGCTCTCCAAGGCAGTAGAGAGGGTCGAGCTTGGATTTGGGCTGAGGCACGGGGGGTGATAGCTGGAAATTACGTGGTACTGGGGCCTAGGGCCGGGGAGCCTCTCGAGACACGTCCAGTCAAGCCGCCATCTTGGCCACGCCCCCGTGTTGTTCTTTTTTACTTAATCTATACTATAAGATTGCATTCTGGTAAAACAAGCTGCTTTACACTCCTTCTGGACTAAACCTGAATGCTGCTCTGCACAGCTACCACTTGTAGAGCTTCTAAGGTTGTCTAAGACCTTTTAAATTACCATAGGCGTTGTCTGGACTGGTGCAAGATGCCCACTGTAATTAGTGGACATCATATACCAGGCCAGCTTTGCACATTGGTGGCCGCGGTGGGATTCAAGCCTGCATTGTTTTACCAGATAAATATTTGTGTTGATTAATTTAAAAACCATCACTGTTGGACTTGGCCCTTTTGGCAGGTTCACCCTAAACTTTTTGCCTTCTCCTAGCCTTTTCTGTGACCTGGTCTTGGTAGTTTTATGCCTCTGGGCACTTTAGCGCTGCTGTCCAGTTTAAAGTGCGTGCGCTCTCTGTGTTACATTGGTGAGATTGGCCTGCCCTCCCATAGGGATGCATTGGGAATTCCCTGATCAGGGTGTCAGTGGTAATTCCTGATATGGGAGGAGCAGAGTGGTAGAGTTTAGTATGTAAGGAATTGTAATAATAAATGTTGCGCAATGGTGGGCGCAAATTTATTATGACTATTTGGGAAATACCACTTTCAGAAGTTGGCATTTCTGTGTGCTATGTGTCTGCCTGACTGATGTGAATTGCATGTCTGGCTTGTGAGTGACAGGGGCTGGGAGGTGTGTGTGGCTCCAGGAGGGGCAGGGTGAGTCAGCACTAGGCTGAATGGGACAACTGTGCTAGGAGTAGTGGGAGGAGTAATCCCCTGACTCTGAATAGGACTGTGCCCAGCCTGTACAATGCTGGTTCCGCCCCCATGGCGGTTTTAGGACTCTGGGCACTTTAGCACTGCTGTCGAGTGTAAAGTGTGTGTGCTCTCTGTGTTAAATATGGTAAGATTGGTCTACACCGGTTTGGCCTATTTAATTTACCTTCAGTCCCTTATAAAGTGGTATCTTATATATCCGGGGCTGATAAATTAAATGCTACTGGTGGGCTTGCAGCGCTGATTGTGCCACCCACCAAAGTAGCCTTGCAAACCTATCTCAGGCCTCTGCCATTGCAGGGCCTGTGCACGCAGTGTTACTGTCGCTGTGACGTGTGCTATGTCTTTGACTCCCCTTTTACTGCATGTCAAGTCACCCCTAAGGAAGACCCTTGCTAGCCCTATGAGCGACCCTTGCGCCCACCAGGTAGGTCGCTCCCCCTCCGCACAGCACCGCCTGTGTCTCCCTGCCCCAGCTGTCGCTGCTGAGGAAGTTCGAGGCCCTCCACCACCCGCAGGCTACCACCTGCGCCTCATCTCTGGTGGCCAGTGGTAGGTCGTAGGTAGGTTTGTTCATCCTCCGCTTTATTGCTTTTATTGTATTGCCTGTATTTTCATTGTTGTGTCTGTGACTGCTGTTGTCGGTCTTCCCCCGCTGCCTGTACGTGGTCCATGCCGCTTTTTCTTCCCCCTGTTCCCCTCGCTGTCCCCGTGCTCTCTCTGCCCGGTCTTTCCTTCTGTACCCCTCACTGCCCCCGTATTTTTGCCCGGTTTTCCCTTCTGTTCCCCTGGCTGTCCCCGTGCCTCTCTGCCCGTTCTGCCTTCTGTTCTTAGCTGACCATGTATTTCTGTATTCTGTATTTTGCCTCTGTGCCACTTGTTTTTCAGGTATTTCTGTGCCCTTTTTGCCTTCTGTGCCACTTTTTTTCCTTCGTTTTTGCGCCCCTTTTGCCTTCTGTTCCACTCATTTTTTGTGCCAGTCGCCCTTCTGCGCCACTTGTTTTTCTCTAGTTTTTGTGCCCCTTTTGCCTTCTGTTCCACTAGTTTTTCGTGCCCTTCTACCTTCTGTGTCACTCTTTTTACCCTCATTTTTGTGCCCTTCTGCCCTTTGTGCCACTCTATTTACCCTCGAATTTGTGCCCCTTTTCCTTCTGTTACCTTCGTTGTCCCTCGCTGCTGCGTCCCCTGCGGCCCCGCCCCCCTGACTGCCCACTGCCCATTCGCTGCCCCCGCCTCCCAGCTGCTCCTCCCTCCCACCTCCCCATATATCAAATCAAATCAAGCTTTATTCGATCATATACATATAATCATAAAAGCAAACATCAAAATCTATAAAAAAGATAAATCACAATATAAAAATACAGATCTCAAGGGAATGATAAAACTGTACATTTTAAAATATTTATACAATAAATGTTTAAAAGGGGAAAAGCCTGTCAGGGATCAAAAACATACTATTCCTCAGCCACACAGCTTTCTTCAAAAAGCTACAAACCCTGCAAGCCACAAATTCATTCTCTAAATATTGCAATCGCACGAGGGCTGGACGACATTGTCTTAGGCCGAAGGAACTCAGAATAGGAAGTATCCAGAATTTCCTTAATTCATTAAAAAATGTACAAAAGAAAAGTAAGTGAATGGTAGGGTATTCTGATGTAGAGTCACACATACACCGAGGGAGTTCTCTTGACCAGTCATTCATTAGCGGGATAGTCAAAATTCTGTGGACTATTCCTACAGGAATCTCATTATTAACATTCTGTCATGATCTTTGGAGACAAAATTTAAGTAAGGTTCCATGTCGAAGGTTGTAAGCCTTAGCTGATGGTAAAGGACTGTGGGTTTTGGAGCCTTCAACCGCTAATCTGACAGATTCCAATATAGCCAAACAATCTCTCTTCAGGGATTTCCTTAACATTTGGGTCATTGAGTTCAGTCTTAAATAATACTCAGGATGACCAAGATCTTTGGGAAACTGGAATATATACCTGATCCAAGGAATTTTCAATGCACCATCTAGCTTCATGCAATCATGCAGGATATCACAATTTAATTGGGTCTGTTCACTAGACCAAATCCTGTGCCAAAGGAGTGTGGGCTCAAGTTTAATAAGATCCATAATATATGAAAGACCCAACTCATGGCAAACAAAAGAAGACGTACCAGGTGAAACACCAAGAATAAAACGAAGAAAGAGATTTTCTACTGTTTGCAGGGAGGTGGGATTAGAAATGCCCCAAACCAAAGCCCCATATACCGCAGCCGATACACACTGACCCTTGTATATTTGTATAAGCTCCCTGGGTGGTTTCCTACCTAATCTTTTGGTAAAGGTGGTCAAGGCACAAATGGATCTTTTAAAGGACATTTTTTTTCTGGGCGATTGCTTGGCTCCAAGTATCTTAGCTAAAGAGGACACCTAGATATGAAAGGGTCCTTGTATTAGCTATCTTGCTTCCCTCCAGAAAAATGTCTCGGGCAGTAGTGCTCCGAGACCCAGATACACAATTCATTGTAAAGGTCTTAGAGAGGTTTATTTTTAATCCCAGGTCACCCATAAAAGCACTAAAACTAGTCAGGGCTTTTTGTAGGCCATTGCCTGTGCGCGCTATAATGACCGCGTCGTTGGCGTAGAGGAGAGCAGGAATTCCTCTCCCACCAACTTGCGGAAAGTCTGAGCCCCCCTTAAGGAGTGCATCAGCCGTTTATATACAAGTTAAAAAGAAAGGGGGCAAGCACACAGCCCTGACGCACCCGTCTTCTAACAGGAAATCCCGATGAGCATTGCCCTTTCATCCCAAATCTAACACTAGCTGAAGCTCTCTCATAAAAACGGTGCAGGAAAGCGATTAGGCCATGATCCACCCCAAGATCGGCGAGGGTCTCCCATAGCCTCGCATGGACAACAAAGTCGAAAGCTGCAGTCAAGTCAACGAAAACAAAATATAGTTTCCCATTTTTTGCTCGTGTGTACTTCCCGACTAACATAGCCAGGTTAAGACTTTGTTCAAGGGTACCCAGGCCCTCCCGGAACCCATACTGCAGTTCAGATAAAACATTGGATTCAGTTGCCCAATCCTGTAACCGTTGGTGGATGACTCGGCCAACCACCTTTACCATAGAGTCAAGAAGGGAGATCGGTCTTTAGCAAACATGATCTTGATGATCTCACTTCTTTAAGATTGGCACGATGATTCATTCAGACCAAGTCCTAGGGAAGGTGGAGTCGTCACTGGCATTAATCAGCTGTGTTAAAAGAGGGGCCCATAACATTACATTAGACTTGAACAAATCAACTGGAACCCCATCGGGACCAGGGGCCTTGCCCCCTTTACTACGCTCAAGGGCTAACAGTTTCATCCAGAGTAACATGAAGGTTGCCCTTGAATGTGGTAGTGACTGCGGAAGTGGATACTCATTAAGCGATGGACCGTTATAGAGGGCAGAGTAATGGGTTATCCAATCCTTTTCTGAAATGGCCAATTCAATGGTAGGTCTCCCATCCCCTATCATGGGTGGAGTTCTTGAGATTATCCAAAAGGCCGCAGAGTACTTTTTTTGTGCGGCCTCATGTAACTCCCCCCACGCTTCTTCCCTCAGTGATCTCTTTCTATCTGCTATTGCTTTCCTGTAAGTGGCTCTTGCCCTCTTTACCTCCCATTGTAATCTGGGTTGTTTATGAAGTTCCAGTTTAAGACTAGAATACGCTTTAGTACAAGCGCTATAGAATCAACCAGTTGTTTTAGGGGAAGAACCACGTTGGACGCACAATAGCTTTTTGACCTCATTAGTTATCTCACTAAAAGAGGAGGTGATTTCTTCCGGAAAGGAAAACTCACTGAGGCAGATATCAAAAGCAGTTTTATGGGTAGAGATTAGCCGCTTGGTCAATACCTCAGGTTCAACATTCAACCAGCGAATAGCATATCCATTGGTTCTATTCAATTCCATTGTGCCCGCCATACTCTTAACAGTTTTATTCCTCACTGGCCCAAAAGCTTGCAGGTGGAACTTAAGGCGAAGCGGGTAATGATCGCTCAAGACCACAGTCCCTATATCAAAAGATAGCAGACTAGAGGCAAATGTGAGTGAAACCAAAATGAAATCTATAATAGAGGATACGCCTCTTCCATTAAAAGTAGCAGACATGCGAACAGGAGAAGGAACTAAATCATTGGCGAAACCCAAATCGTAATGAGACATCATATCATTAAGGTGGTCGCCCAGCTTAGAATGTGTAAAATGACAATTAGAGACCCCATGATCCATTGGGTACCCACAGATTTTTGAACTCAATGGTCTACATAATGCACAATTAAAATGCCCCAGCCGTAAAATAGTAGAGTCCACAGTAGTCAGGGTACAAATAGCATCCAGGTTCTCGGCAATACAAGAGAACTCGCCCCCCCCCCCCATATTCTCTGCAGAAACTTTATTATAAAAGTTCACCATAAGGATTCTTTTTGTGCTTGTTACTGAAAATTCAACAATCTGATGGTAACAATCCCCCCTTTAGTTGAGATCTTGTCCAGACATAATGAGTTGGATACATACGTACACAATCCTCCCTTGGGCCGACCTCCTAGACCTCTTACGGCCAGAGTATTAAAAGTCAAGTAACCCTGGATATGAACGTGTTCCAATGCCCACGTTTCATGAAGGCAGATGATATCTGTTTTTTCTATATATCCAGCCCATACTGGGTTTGTAGCCTTTTCACGGAGCCCAGAAATATTCCAAGAGTTTATGTTAATGTCAGATAATTCTTTTCTACGGCTGAACAACCCTCCCGTGGTAGTTGGATTGATTCTAGCATTGACTGATCTCTCTTCTATCCTGGGCAAGATAGTATCTAGACTACCATGAGTTGGACTTGATGGACGGTTAGAAACTATATTAGAAGCTTCAGAATGATGCTCCAAACTGTCAATTTGCCCCTCGGGGGGTCCCACACACGAGTTATTTCTAGTGACCACCGTGATGTCGCACTGAGTAGGGGTGGGGATAGACAGTCAGTCAACCGCATCTAGATTACAAAGTGGCTCGTAAAAGTTTCTAACTGGTATAGAATAACCAGAATATGGACCGTCAGGCACCCTCACACATGGTTGTTGAAATCTGTCAGGCTTGTAGAAAAATCCCAAAGATACTATGTTGACCCCCTGTGATTTTATTGGAAACAAAGCCACCTTACTGAGAATTGTACGAACCAGCAGAGGTGAGGCAGTGAGAACAACACAGTCCCCCTCCAAAGATTTTACAGAACCACCCACCCAGTCTATCCTATGGGCCATCTTAAAATGAGAAAAAAGCTCATTTGACAGGCCCGTCCTCCCAGATAGAAAATGAAGAGATCTATTACGCAAAGTTGACCAGTGCTCAAATTCCCCTTGAAGTAAAGTGGGAACATTTGCTAGGAGTACAGTTAATGGATTAGCTTCTGGCGGCAAATGGAATGTGCCTGGAGCATTAAGACCCCCTCTAGCTGCCTTCTGTTGCACTTGGGCCATCCTAGATTGAGTGGCTAGCTCTTTACTTGATGCAGGGCGATCTAAATTAGATGTAACATGTTCAGGGATCAAAGGCCCCTGTTGCTGGCCATTGTAGCCGTTCCTATTTAAAGGCACCAGCCCACCAGGAGAAGGCTGCAAAGGAGTATTCTCAACAGGCTTTCCACTAGTAGCCGAGGAAGCAATAGCATGAGGGGGATTACCTAGCCATAGTGGAAACCCAGGCAGTCTATGCTGGACGGTAGTACTTGAGGGGACTATCGGAGCAATGGTTAATGCGGAGGGAGGGCTTGAGCCCAGATGGGAATTTACTGGAATAATGGGCGTACACAGTTTTTCCAAAGTGGCCAGTCTTTTTTCCATATTAGCAAGTGACACCATAAGGGGGACATGATCACCCTAACTATGTCTTCCATTTTTGCCAAAAATCCTTGCTCCCCACTGCGGCCAGAGCAGCTCCCGCCGTCTCCGGGGCAAAAGCTTGCTCCGGGGGCGGTAGAGGTAAAGGCGGCTTGGGGAGTTTAGGATAACCCATACCCGTAGTATATCTTTTGTTGGGGAGGCCAAGGCTGTTCACTGATTTTCTTTTCTTGCCCGGAGGTTTCATTTGGTCTGAGCTTGAACTTTTAGCTTTTTGGGCCCTGGTGATAACCTTAGGACTAGCACACTCTTTATTGAAATAAACAGAATCTTGAGATGGAGCTACCAGTGTTGGACAGTCAAGAATGGGAGATGTAACAACAGGGGCGGTAGGTGAGTACTTCCTGCACATGCAAAGCAGTTGATGTCCCTGTAACCAGGGGATCTAGAGAAAGCCTACGCTCTGTTATGGCAATCTCATGCATTAGGACTGACTCTGCTCTATTCAAGAAGGCATCTAGCGTGCCCGCCACCCCTTTCCCTGTAAGTGACTTTCTTTTGGCCATTGTCAGCTCCACTAGACAAAGTAATATTAGTTTAAAACAACTAGTCCTATCCACACAGACCACACACCAGCAATATCTCAAATAAGGATTATGCACAAGTGATGATATTGGTAGGAGCTGTTAGGGCTCACCACAACAATAGTACAATGTACAAAATGTCAAGGGGGCGGCCCAGCCCGGCCTCCTCAGGCCTAAGACAGCCCGCCCTTGTCGCGGGCTTCTCCCGGTGCCGCCCGCGCACGTCCCGCGGACGAGGGTCCGAGCGTCCTTTTCAGTACCTCCCCAAGCGGTCCTGGGGGTGGTAGTCCGGTGGTGTGATGGCGCCAGCTATGGGAGTCCTAACAAAGCAGGCAGGATGCAGCGCGGCCCGGTAGGTGAATAACCAAAAGAACACAGTTCCCCTCTGAGTCTTGAAATCTGCTTACTCCTTCCTCCTCAACTCCTCTTGCAGCCTCACATTCAAGTTATGTGCTCTGTTTTTTCCCCCTTTGCGCTATATGCTTCAATCCAAAAAGGATTTACTGAAATCCTCTTTTCTCCCCGCACTCTCCGAACCAGCCACCAGAGGGAGCAAATGTACTTCGATTGTCGTCCCGACTCAGATGCACTGCCTACGCTGCCTGCTCCAGCTGGGCCGGTGTGAAATCCCTCTCCCCCTCCACACCTGAGCCAGCGACAGGGAACGCCGCAGCCGCTCCCAAGATCGCTCCAGAAGATTGCCACCCGTCCGGGAGAAACCAAGAAACAACGAAGGATGAGGTCTGCAATCGCGAGCAATTCCTCCAAAAAAAAAGCCGCTTGAGTCTTCAGTCCTCAGGCAGCACCCACTAGAGAGGACACGCCATTCACCAGGTAGGTACCGTCATTATGTGCCCCATATATGCCAGCCACTGCGCGGCCGTGCCTAAGGCTCGTCTAAGGCGAGCCCGGTTACGCCCGTCCGAGCCTGGACCACGCCCAGCGCCAGAACCACGCCCAGCGCCAGAACCTCTGGCTCCCGCACCCGCCACGACAACCGCAGCTACTACGACGCCAGCACTCTGCACGCTCTCAACTCCAGACGGGGCCACACCTGCTTCAAGGCCGCCCCGAAAACGCACACACAGCCCCTTCACCTGCCGAAACTGCAGCTACACCAGCCTCAGAGCCGACGAACCACCCGCCAAGAAAGACCCCAACCACCTCCGACGCATACTACTGAACACCGGCTCCGCACGCAAGCATGCCGTCGAGCTCTGGGACCTGCTCGACACAACATCCCCGGATGTCGCCTTCCTGACAGAGAACTGGTTTAACGACTCCTCCGCACCAGACATCGCCATAGCCATCCCAGACGGCTACAAGATCACCCGCAGAGACCGCAACAACGGAGTCGGAGGAGGAATCGCCATCGTCCACAAGAACAGCATCAGGGTCTCGACGAGCACCGACGACGCGCTCAGCACCGTCGAACACATGCATTTCCAGATCCACATAGACCCTAATACTACCCTCAGAGGCACCCTTGTCTACCAACCCCCGGGACCCTGCCCCCAGTTCAGTGACTCCATCGCCGACTTGATCAGCACGCACGCGCTGACCTTCACCGACTACATCCTCTACGGTGACCTGAACTTTCACCTTGGGAACAACAACGACAACAACTCCACAACCCTGATCGATAACCTCGCCAACCTCGGGCAACTCGTCACAAGGCCCACCCACTCCGCTGGCCACACGCTCGGCCCAGAGTTCTCCTCAAGCCTGTACGTCTCCATCAGCCACACCACCGAACTCCTCTGGACCGACCACCGCTGCATCCACTTCGCCTTCCAGAAACCCACCAAACCCCACGCACCCAACAGATTTCCCCCGCCGCTGCTGGAGCAAAATCACCGAAGACCAACTACACGCAAACCTCGCTCTCAGCCCACCCACCAAACCCTTTAACACTGACGACGCTGCCCACAGCCTCAGACGCTGAATCGAGGACTGCGCCAACACCTTCGCCCCACTGAAGAAACTCCCCCACAGAGACACCAGCAAGAGGGCCAGCTGGTTCACCCCCGAACTCCTAGCCTCCAAGCAAGCCTGCCAGAAACTACAGAAGAAATGGCACAGTGAACAAACTCCGCCACGCAGCACACAAGGACGCCATTCGCAACAACCACCGACTCATCAGGGCGGCAAAGAGGACCTCCTTCAAAGACCGCCTCCACAACAACGCACACAACACCAACGACATCCCGCCATCGCAAGACCTGTAAAACCCTCTTGCCACCTTCTTCCACTGCATGATAGCAGATATCCACAACAGCTTCAACACCCAGACAGCCCCAACAGACAGCAACACAACAGACCCTCCATACACCATCGACCACGACCCCCTGCTAACCTGGGCCAGGGTGAGCATCGATGACACCATCAAGACCATGCGCTCAATCCACTCCGGCTCTCCGTCAGACCCATTCCCGCACCACGTCTTCAACAGAGCAAGCAGCTCCATCGCACCCCACCTGCGCAACGTCATCAATCTCTCCCTCGAGACCGTGACCTTCCCAGAGATCTGGAAACACGCCAAGATCAACGCCCTACTCAAAAAACCTAAGGCAGACCCAAGAGACCTCAAGAACGTCTGGCACATCTCTCTGCTCCCCCTCCCGGCCAAGGTCATTGAGAAAACCGTCAGACAACTAACCCGATACCTTGAAGAAAACAGAATCCTGGATCCTTCCCAGTCAGGGTTCCGCAGCAACCACAGCACCGAGTCTGCCCTCATCGCCGCCACCGACGACATCAGGACCCTGCTGGACAACGACGAGACCGCAGCACTCATCCTCCTAGACCTCTCTGCCGCCATCGACACAGTCTCCCACCACACACTACGTGCACGCCTCAATGCTGCAGGGGTCCGAGACAAGGCTAGGGATTGAACCACCTCCTTCCTCTCCGGCAGAACCCAGAGCGTCCGCCTCTCCCCATTCCCTTTCAAATCCTCTGAGATCAGTGAATTGCGGTACACTGGTTGTTAGATGGTGATGAGCCTGAAGAAGCCAGCAACCACATGATGCACCTTCTAGGGAGTGGGGCAAAAGAGCACCACCAACAGCAGTACAACCCAGAAAGTCAAAGCATACTCTTCCGGTTTCAACACTGGGATAAGGAAGGGAAATAAGGTGGGCTATAAGGGGACAGACAAAGACAAAAAACAGTACTGATTTGGACATCTTTAACTGTCTAGGCCTAGCTGGGCGTTAACTGCTTAGTGGGAATACCAGCGCTTATGATGACTGTTAGACCTGGTATCATAGGCATGAGTCTCCCTTCCATTTTCTTACTGATTGCCTCCTCTGTTTTTGATCAGTTTTGTTGATTAGATGCTTTGGGCACTGCACCGCTGCAATTCAGTGCCACAGTGCAAGAGCTCCCTATGTTAAATTGATGTATTGATTAGAGATTAGAGACTCCATGATTGGGTTATTTGATTTACTTGTCAGACCCTAGTACAGTGCACCATGTGTGCCTACGGCTTGTAAATCAAATGTTGCTGGTGAGCTTGCAGCACTGGTTGTGCCACCCACAGAAGCAGCTTGTAAAGTGTGTCTCAGCCTGTCATTGCAGAGCCTGTCTGCAGTCTGTGACTGCCATGTCGACTTGGCAGTGCACCCACTTGCCAGTCCCTAAAACCTTCCCTTTTCTGCATATCAGACACCCCTAAGGTAGGCCCACGGTCAGGGTGCATTGTAAGTATAAGGTAAGACATGCCCTAGTGTGTGTGGCATGTCCTAATAGTGAATTACAGCCATTTTCGTTTTTCACTATTGCAAGGCTACCTGTTCCCCATAGGCCAGAATGGGCAGTTTGATCATAGCATCTTATAATCCTAACTGACTCAGGGAACTAGGTAGAAATTCGAGTTTAGTATACCTGAACTCAGAATGATAAAATACACCTTTTAGTGAAGTTGGTTTTAACATTCTGTATTTGAAAATACCACTTTTAGAAAGTAGGTATTTTCTTGCCTAACTATCCAAGCCTGCCTCTGCTAGGTTGTATATTCCTTGTCTGGAGTTTGAGTGACAAGGGCTGGGGGATTCCAGGAGACCGGGTGAGTCAGCACAGGGCTAAATAGAGAGATCTGCATGCAGATGGGAGGGAGGATTTGCACTTGGGACCTGAATAGGGCTCCACCTCCTGTGGTGCGTCTGATGTCCCTGGCATACACTGTGAAAGGAAAGAAGAAGTCTTGTAAACAAAGTGCTCCAGGACTGACCAGTACTGGTTTGGACTAGGCAAACGCCTCTCTGCCTTCAGAGGACAAAGGATTTTACAGTATAAATATGGGGACCCAGACCCCAAGACTTTAGATCACTTCTGGGAACAAGACGAACCTTTTGCCAAGGCGAAGAACCAAGGAAGCTGCATGAGTTTGAACTGCCCCCCTGCCAGTATGCTTTGTTGCTGGGTTAGTCTGCAGTGGTTTCTTTATTGCCAAGGAAAGGAGAAGGAACTTTTGAAGAACTTTCATCTTGCATAATATTACTCTAAGGGCTTGAACTTGTGCTTGCCTCCTGCTGAAGTATCAGGGACAACATATTTCACTACCAGCTCCCCTCTGAATTTCCGTGCTGGGAATTCTTTCTGCCCAAGTCTGCGTGTCGCTGGGAGCTGGAAGCGCGACGCATCGAGAAGAAGCATGTCGCAGTTGCAGCTGTTGCCGGCGCATTGCCGGAGAAGCGTGTCGCGGCCTCGGAGGTTGCCGTCGCATCACCAGAGAAGCGTGCCTTCGTCAAAGCGGTTACCCGACGCATCACCGGAGAAGCGTGTCGCCGCCGCAAGGTCGCCGTCGCATCACCGGAGAAGTGTGTCTCAGGGCCTGTCGCGGCTCCAAAGCTACAGAGTTTGCTGCACGGCCGCCGGGCGTGCACGCATTGTCTTCACGCCATCGCATCAAGGGCGCCATCTTATCGTATCGCATCGAGGTGCCATCTTGTCGCATCGCAACCAGAAAGCATCACAAGAATTTACGCATCACCTCCTCTCCGGTAAGGACCAAGACACATCCCCTACTCTGCGCAAGCATTGAGGCGCGACGCATCGTCTCCCCTCGAAGCAAGGAACCAACCAGCGCATCTCCCTTCCTGCGAACCTTTTGTTTGTTTTGCGTTATGCATCCAGAAACGTTTGTGAGAACTTTGTCGCGTTCATCATCAACTTGAATTAAGTAACCTCTATCATCTTTAAGTCTATTTTTAAATACAGTATTGTGGATTTTTGTCGTTTGTGGTCTTGTGTTAAGTCTTTATAAAGAATACTTATTTTTATAAAACCCGTGTGGTGTCCATCTGTAGTGTTTTCACTGTATTACAGTGTGTATTCACAAATGTTTAACACACTGCCTATGAGATAAGCCTGTCTGCTCGTGCCAAGCTACCAAGGCGGTGGGCAGGGGTTATCCAGTAGTGTAATCTCCCCTTTCCCTGTCTTAGAAGCAAGGGTCCCTAATTGGTCAAAGGTGTATACCATTGCCAACTAGAGACCCCTAGTTCTAACAATGACAAAAACTTGCACTTGATCACTATATTTGATTTATGGGTGTTTGAGAATGTAACGTTAATGCCAAAATCACAAGTAGGAATCTAAGAGTATAAAATCAGCACCATTTGTTTTTTTTGGTATTTTTTTTGATTCAAAGGTTTTTATTGGTAGTTTCCAGAAATACAAAAGAAAGAAAAAAATGACAAGCAATATAAACATTGAGTGCATAAAAATAAGAAGCATACGGTTATGGTACATAGGTATGACTATAATATTGGTAAATGAATGGAAGACAATAAACACAGACAGTCCGGAGGAAAACATAACGTAATGGAAAGAAAAAGCATATAAGTGAAATTACATATCATGTCAGTATAAGCAGCAGTATCAGTGGCTAGGTCCACAGGTTATTGCAGTCTCGGTCTAGACAGTATAGTTAACCGGTTAGGTAAAATGGGGAACACAGGCAAATCTAAAAAGAAGTTAGATGACCGGGACAGAGGGTGCAGGTAGGTGGATCATGGTGGTTTGTGGGCGCTAAAATAGTTGTTAAGTGTGGCCCACAGTCGTCTCTGAGGGGGACGCCATGGTGAATGTTGTAGTGATATATTGTCAGCACCGCTTAGGTTAATTACTCAATTTTACCAGCAGGCAAAGGAGGTTTTTCGGGTATCTTTCCAGTTATTGAGAACAACTTTAACTGCAGCCATGAGGAGTAAGTCTAATAAGGCTCTATCATTGTCATTAAGGGACGTGGCTTTGAGGAAACCAAAGACTAGGTAGGGCAACTTTCTGGGGGGGGGGAAATGAGAAGACCTTGTTGAGAAATTCGAAGTCTTTATCCAAAAAAGGAACCACGCACTCGCAATGGAGTATGAGGTGCTGAAGATCCCCATCAACAACTCTGGGAGAGTGTAGGGCTTATTTTGTGTCTCATGGTTGATTCCCAGGTTTTTGCCCAGTCCATGTCAGAAATAGAAAAAGAGGAATGTGATTAACAGAACTGTGTGAGTTGTTTATTAGGATTGGAGTGTTGCGGGCGGAGGAGCTTATAGATCCAGGATACCTGGTTGCCTAGTCTGTTTAGTCTGCAGAGGTAGGTCGGGAGGGAGAGAGGGCTCGCAGTGAATTTTGCTCTAGTGAGCGTCACCTTAACCTTCAGAAAGTTATAAAATTCAAGTGGAGTAAGGCTATATTTGGTTTGGAGTTCCCTAAAGGAGAGGGGATGACCTCATACAGTTGGTGTGTAAAAAAAGATACCTTTTTCAACCCAAAGGTCATTTTGCAAGGGGGCGCCCTTATACAGCACGGTATGGTTATGCCAAATCGATTCCCACTGAGAACGTGGAATACTGGTATCAAGTAGTTTATCAACTTTTAATAGAGCGATTTTTGTATTCTGTAAAATGGACTTCGAGCAAGTGGTCGTGTTCAGAGTTGCGGTCAAAACCGCTGCTGGGATAATATTTCTAAAAAGGGTTTTTCTATCTCAAGCCAAACGGGGGTGTAATCGGCAGGAGGTGACAGACAGTAAGAGCCTTGTTTGGCGAGGAAAGATGTTTGGTACCGTTTGAAGTCCGCTAAGTTGACCCCTCGAAGAGACTTGTCCAGGCGAAGTTTCTTTATGCTAATCCTTGCTCTCTTCCCTTTCTAGAGAAATTTGTTGAGCAGAGCATCTAATTTGTGGTGAAAATCTGAGGATAAAGCAAGGGGCAGCATCATGATAAGGTAATTCACTAGAGGAGGGATCATCATTTTAATGGACTCTACTCCCCCCCCACCAAGTTATGAAGCGAGGAGACCATCAGTCTAGTTGCGATTTAATTTTCTCGAAGGTGGTATTTTCGTAGCGCTGAAGGGTTTCAAGAAGGGTACTACCAAATTCAATCCCGAGGTATTTAATGAAGCCGGTCTGCCAGGACAGGCCAGAATTTTCCCGGCATGTCTCTGGTGCTGTATATGTTCAAGGGTTTAACTTCTGACTTGTCACGGTTCAATTTGTTGCCAAAGTGGAGAGAATAATTATCTATGGTGGACATGAGAGCCTCGATAGAGGAGTCTGGATGTTCTGTGACCACCAGGATGCCGTCCGCATATGCGGCCAGTTTTATTTGCGTCTCACCGAATTCCACTCCGCTGATATCATCATTCCGTTTTACATCCGCAATGAGGGGTTCGAGGGCCAGGAGAAATAGAGCTGGTGAGAGAGGGCAGCCCTGCCTAGTTCCTTGTTCTAAGCGAAATGGATCTGGCAGGGAGGCATTTATGGCAATCCGGGAGGAATAAAGGGCCATAACCATGTCAATATAGGACTCCCCCAGGTTGAAGGCTAGCATGCATTGTTTTAAAAAGGGCCATGACACCCGGTCGAAAGCTTTTTCGCGTCCAGGTTGATGGCAACGGAGGGAGAGGCTGTTATTTTGGCTTTTTCCAGAACATGACAGAGTATTCTCCTGTTATCTTTAGACATGCGGTATTTAGGAAATCCCACTTGAGAATTGCTAATCAGTTTAGGGAGTATTGCGTTGAGTCTGTTGGCTAGGGTTTTTGCATATATTTTGAAATCAAGATTTATGAGCGAGATTGGGGGTAATTTTTTGTTAAAAGGGGGTCTTTACCCTCTTTCGGGATGACAATTATGGTGGCCTCACCCATCGATTTAGTGACACCCCCTTTTTCGGCAAAGGACTGAAACAGTTTTAGTAGGGAAGGGCTGAGAATTTTTTCAAACGCCTTATAGATGCTGGCCGAAAAGTCGTCAGGGCCTGGGGCTTTATTGCTCTTAAGGGATTTAATGGAGGAAGAGAGTTCCTTGACCGTGAAGTGGGAACTTAACTTGGAGCTGTCATCCTCAGAGAGTCTAGGGAGGTTTAACCCCTTCGACGCTCATGACGAGCTGGGCTCGTCATGGCGTAGCCTCCTCGCACACTCATGACGAGCCCAGCTCGTCACGTAAAGTGCGCTTTTTAAAAACCCAGCGTACGGGCGGAATTCCGCCCGCACGCATGCGGTTAAAGAGCGTAGGTAATTAGAGCATGCCTCTGGGTTAAACGTCATCTTGTTTTTGTAAAGATCTTCGTAGAAAGACTGGAAGGTGTCTAGAATTTTATTTTGTTTGTTATGAATGATGTTGACGGGGTCCTTAATTGATGCTACACTGAATTGTTTTTGTTTATGTCTGAGGAAAGACGAAAGTAATTTCCCTGCTTTATTACCCTCGCACAGTTTCAGTGCCTTGAATTTATTTATCCATACTCCAGCACGTTTGCTCATAATTGCGTTATATTCGTATTTCTTTTTAGTAAGTAGGTCTAGAATGGAGTTATTGTCCAAGTCGGACGAATGGGACATTTCCAGAGATTTGATGTCTTTCTCAAGTGTTTCTAGGTCTGAGTTCAGTTTTTTGTTTGTCTGTGCCCGGATACCAATAATGACGCCCCTAATTGTGGCTTTAAGTGCATCCCAAACAGAGATGTCCGAACCTGGTAGGTCGTTCAGTGTAATGTATTCACAGATGGCGTTCTCTATCCGTTGTTTGTTCGCTGGGTTTGATAGGATGTCATCATTAAAGCGCCAGCGTTTCGGGGGTAGGATAGAGTGTGAAGCTGTGAGTTTAGTACTGATACATGAATGGTCCGACACTAGTTTGGGTGCTAGGTCAGTCTCTTCTATAAGGTGTGTGAAAGGGCTGGAGATTAGGATGTAGTCAATTCTTGAGTAAGAATTGTGGGGAGCCGTATAGAATGTATAGTCCCTCCCGTCTGGATGTTGTAGACACCAGGAGTCGCCTAAGTTAAACTTGGAACAGAGGCGGTTGAGTATATCATGGGATCGTGTAGGGTGAAATGTGCATTTGGATTGGCGATCCAGAAGGGGGTCTAGAGGGAGGTTGATGTCCCCGCCTACTAGCAAGAGCTCATCTTGGGGAATGCCCTCAATGAAAGATGAGACAGATTCCCAGAACACAGGATCGTCGTTATTCGGCCCGTAGATGTTTAACACATGTATGGGTTGGACGGCAGGGGAGCATAGGGTGCGCGAGATCCAATCCTGCTTAATGAATTCAGTGTCTTCTCCTGACAATTTAATCTCCTGTAAAAAGAAGGAAGACTTTTCTACGTTTTACTGGGTGGTTGAGTCCCTTGACGTTAAGGAAAGCTATATTAAGGCTTTCTGCCAGGGTTTTAGTCTAAGTCATCTAAATGGTAGGGGTCGCTAAGGAAGTGGCCAGCTTTATAAAAGGTGCAGCTGTGTAAGTGGTGGGACCAATGAAGTCGCAGATGAGACATGCACTATATGACAGGAGGCCAGTTAAATGAAGGAACTGACTCATGGTAGAGAACCTGTGGTGACCTTAATTGAGACTGTATATTGAAAATGACATGTACAATACTACTTCTGAAATATGGGTAGCAACAAACAAAAGGAAAAATGGAAATAATAAGGAAACAACCAAAATTACATTTTCCCCAAAAACCCTTTCACCCCCTCCTTCCCTTCCTGCAGTACCCCTGCACCCCCCAACTCTCCCCCCCTTCCATCCCTCCCCCTCCCCCCCCCATATAACTCGAACTCAGGAGCTACGACGGCAGTACCGTCTAGGGCAATACAGAAATATATGAACGAGTAGTGTCTCAACGGGAGAAACGTACACAAGGATTTACCCCAATTCAGCTGTGCAGTTATATATACTGTGGGTAATGCAATTCTTAGTAACAGATGAGATTCAATAGTATCACGAGCGTATTTTAACATCTTTGAACATCTTTTAACATCTTTAAAACATAGTGGTCACATACGAAGACTAGGACCTAGGCCGTGGTTACTAATGTTGAGTGGACCAATATAATGGTTCATGTTGACTAAATAGGACTACGTAGTTCTGACTGTAACAGTAAACCGCCCCAATAGGGGGTATATCACGGCACATCATAAAACCAACTTCACTGACTGAAGCTAAGATATTATCTGGCAACTACTTGTGATTAAAGAGCAGCATGATGAGCCCTCTGCCACGAAAAAGAGTAAGAAAACGGAGATACCAATGGAGCCCAAAGGATCGTCAGTTCAGTGGGCAGTAGCATCGTGGGTGTCTGTTTTCCGTTTATTTGACGAGCCGCTGGAGGAGTCCATGGTCTGTGGAGGAGAGCCTTCTAGATGGTGCGCACGAGCTTGAGGACTTGAGAAGATACGTCGAGTTTAAAGAGCCTGTAACCAGGCGAGGTCGCCCCCACACACCACTGCTTTTGACCCGTTCTGCTTGCCTGCATTGGGTTCTGACCCTCGTGGTTATTTACTTTAGCCTCTGTATTTGCCGTTTTGCTTGCCTGCATTGCGTGTTACCCTCGTGTATATTTTCTCATTGCCTCTGTTTTTCCCGTTTTGCTTGCCTGCATTGTGCTTTGCCCCTCCGTTGTATTTTCCTTTTTCCTCCGTTTTTCTAGGTCCCTGGACGACCCAGCCGCCGCTGAGCCGCCCTCTGTCCTCCTTTCCCCGCCGCTGACTCCCTGCGGCCCCGCCCCCCTCCTGCCCATTTGCCGCCCCACTCCCGCCACCCAGCTACTCCTCCCTCCCGGCTCCTCTTATGACGCCCACGCGAATGCGCAGCGGTCACTCGCAGGGGGCGCGCCGATTGTGCGCCGAAGGCGCCCAAAGGCAAGCCCGTCTGCGCCCGTCTGTGCCTGGCCCGCGCAGCACCAGGACCCCTGGCCCACGAGGCTGCCAACCCAGCCGCCGGTCCTACGACGCCGCTACACTCAACGCACTCAACCCCGGCCGAACCTCCGGATGCTACCGAGCCACCCCGAGACGCTCCCACGGACCCTTCTGCTGCCGAGCCTGCAACTTCTCCTGCATCCGGACCTGCACCGCACCCGCCAAGACGAGCACCAGCAGTAACCACCTGAAGTGCATCCTGCTCAACACCCGCTCCGTCCACAGACACGCCGTGGAACTCTGGAACCTCCTCGACACCACATCACCAGACGTCGCCTTCCTGACAGAAACCTGGATGAACGCCTCCTCAGCGCCCGACATCGCCATCGCCATTCCGGACGGATACAAGATCACCTGCAAGGGCCGCGTCAACCAGACCGGAGGAGGCATCGCCATCGTCCACAAGAACACCATCCGCATCACGACCAACTCCGACGACGCCCTCTCGCCGGCCAAACACCTTCACTTCCAGATCCACACCGACCCCAAGACCACCCTCATCTACAGACCCCCAGGACCTTGCACACAATTCAGTGAAGACATCGCCGATTTCATCAGCCCACACGCCCTCCCCTCCGCCGACTACATCCTCCTCGGGGACCTCAACTTCCACCTAGAGAACAAGAACGACCACAACACCACCACCCTGCTGGACAACCTCGCCAACCTAGGTCTCAAGCAACTGGTCAACAACCCCCCCCCACTACGCCAGCCACACACTTGATCCAGTCTTCTCATCCAGCAAGCACATCACCTTCAGCCACTCCACAGGACTTCACTGGACCGACCACAGCTGCGTCCACTTCAGCTTCAGAAGAACCACGACCCACCACCACCAACCGCAACAGGTTCCCCACAGGAGCTGGAACAAGATCACCGCCAAACACCTCACCACCTCCCTCAGTCAGAACTCACCCGCCAGCACAACGGACCCCACCGAAGCAGCACGCAACCTTACGAAGTGGCTGTCCGACTGCGCTGACGACCTCGCGCCACTTAAGAACCCTACCAGCAGACCCAGAAGCAAGAAAGTCTCCTGGTTCACCGACGAACTCAAGGACTCCAAGAAGAACTGCCGCACCCTCGAGAAATCCTGGCTCCTAGACCAGACCACAGACAACATGACCGCCCTCAAACACGCCACCCGCAAGCACCACCAGCTTATCCGCACTACCAAGAAGAAATCGCTGAAGGAACGACTGGACAACAACACCCACGACAGCAAGGAACTCTTCAACAACGTCAAGGAGTTCTCCAACCCCAGCACCGGCAACAACGACATCACTCCTTCACAAGACCTCTGCGACTCTCTCGCCTCGTTCTTCCACCACAAGATCGCCGACATCCACAACAGCTTCGGCGCACCATCAACGCACCCAACCGCCAAACCAACGCCCTCCACCACCACCCTCCGCACCTGGACCACGGTGAACACCGAAGACACAGCCCGCACGATGAACACCATCCACTCCGGATCTCTGACCGACCCCTGCCCCCACCACGTCTTCAACAAGGCCGACTCAATCATCGCCCCCAAACTGCGGGACATCATCAACCACTCCTTCAACACCGCCACCTTCCCGGAGAGCTGGAAGCACGCCGAGCTCAGCGCCCTACTGAAGAAACCAACAGCGGACCCCACCGACCTCAAGAACTTTCGCCCCATCTCGCTCCTCCCTTTCCCTGCCAAAGTCATCGAGAAGACCATCAAAAGACAGCTTGCAGCCTTCCTCGAGACGAACGGATCCCTCGACCGCTCGCAGTCTGGTTTTCGAGCCAACCACAGCACCGAGACCGCCTCATCGCAGCCACCGACGACATCAGAACCCTGCTAGACAATGGGGAAACAGCGGCCCTCATCCTCCTGGACCTCTCTGCAGCGTTCGACACCGTCTGCCACCGCACCCTAGTTCAACGCCTCAGCAACATCGGTATCCAAGAGAAGGCACTGGAGTGGATCATCTCATTCCTCACCGGCAGAACTCAGAGAGTGCGCCTCCCCCTGTTCCGATCCGAGGCCACCGAAGTCATCTGCGGCGTACCGCAAGGATCATCACTCAGCCCCACCCTCTTCAACATCTACATGAGACCTCTCGCAGCCATCGCACGCCAGCACAACCTCAACATCATCTCCTACGCCGACGACACCCAGCTGATCCTCTCCCTCACCAATGACCCTGCCACCGCCAGAACCAACCTACACGAAGGGATGAAAGAAGTAGCCGAGTGGATGAAGAACAGCCGCCTGAAACTGAACTCAGACAAAACAGAAGTCCTCATCCTTGGATCATCACCCTCTGCCTGGGACGACTCCTGGTGGCCCCCAGCCTGGGCAGCGCACCCAAACCAACGGACCACGCACGCAACCTGGGCTTCATCCTGGACTCCTCCCTCTCGATGACCAGACAAGTCAACGCCGTCTCCTCATCGTGCTTCAACACCCTACGCATGCTCCGCAAGATCTTCCGCTGGATCCCGACCGAGACCAGGAAGACAGTCACCCAGACACTCGTCACCAGCCGACTGGACTACGGAAACGCCCTCTACGCCGGAACCACAGCCAAGATACAGAAAAGACTCCAACGCATCCAGAACGCCTCCGCCCGTCTCATCCTGAACATCTCCCGACGCAGCCACATCTCCGGCCACCTGAAGGACCTGCACTGGCTCCCCGTCAGCAAGAGGATCACGTTCAGGCTCCTCACCCACGCACACAAATCTCTCCACAACCTAGGACCCAAGTACCTCAACGACCGCCTGACCTTCTACACGCCCACCCGCCAGCTACGTTCAACAAGCCTCGCCTTCGCCGCCGTACCACGCATCCGAAGAGCCACCGCTGGTGGCAGATCCTTCGACTACCTGGCGGCCAAGACATGGAACTCCCTCCCCATCCATCTTCGGCTGACCCAGGACCATCTCGCCTTCAGGAGACAACTCAAGACCTGGCTGTTCGAGCAATAGCGGACCCTTTACCCCAAGCGCCTTGAGACCCTGCCGGGTGAGTAGCGCGCTATACAAGTGTTATGATTGATTGATTGATTGATTGATTGATTGATTGATTGATACGTGGTCTGCCATGTTCGATGATCTTAAATTTTGACGGACCAGCGAAGAAGAATTGAATGTCTTTCGCTTTCAGTTTTTCTCCTTAAGACAGGAATCCCTTCCTCGTTTCGACAGTCTCTTTGGAATAGTCTTGGGTAAAGATTATACGATGGCCTTCACAGGTGATGTGGTGATTTTTTCGAGCAAATTGCAAGATGTCCTCAGCGTGTTTATAGCGGAGTGGTGTCCTAGTCCTAGGACGCTCCCGCGCCGCACGGCCACCAGCTGCTGAGTGTGCCTCCCCCTCCGCTGTGCCTTGCTGCCCGACTGCCGCCTCGTGACCACGCCCCCTCCCCAGAGCGGCGTGGTCCGTGATCGGCGCTCCGCTCCCTGTGCCCCTGGTGTTTAATTCTCTGTATTTACTTAAGTAGGACTGTAATTGCCATATTTGTTGTCTTTTCCGCTGTTTTCTGCTTTATTGTTGTTTCTGCCGCTGTTCCTGTCCTCTCCCGCCGGCTGCCGCCCTCCGGCGTCCCTCCCCGCTTCCCGCCACCTCTGCTGACCACGCCCCTTTTTACTTCTGTTCCCTCCCCGCTCCCGCCTCCCAGCTGCTCCGCCCACCCGCGCACTTGGCCATATATGGCGACCGTGCGACGCAGGTGAGTGTGTCCTAGTCCTAGGACGCTCCCGCGCCGCGCGGCCACCAGCTGCTGAGTGTGCCTCCCCCTCCGCTGTGCCTTGCTGCCCGACTGCCGCCTCGTGACCACGCCCCCTCCCCAGAGCGGCGTGGTCCGTGATCGGCGCTCCGCTCCCTGTGCCCCTGGTGTTTAATTCTCTGCATTTACTTAAGTAGGACTGTAATTGCCATATTTGTTGTCTTTTCCGCTGTTTTCTGCTTTATTGTTGTTTCTGCCGCTGTTCCTGTCCTCTCCCGCCGGCTGCCGCCCTCCGGCGTCCCTCCCCGCTTCCCGCCACCTCTGCTGACCACGCCCCTTTTTACTTCTGTTCCCTCCCCGCTCCCGCCTCCCAGCTGCTCCGCCCACCCGCGCACTTGGCCATATATGGCGACCGTGCGACGCAGGTGAGTGTGTCCTAGTCCTAGGACGCTCCCGCGCCGCACGGCCACCAGCTGCTGAGTGTGCCTCCCCCTCCGCTGTGCCTTGCTGCCCGACTGCCGCCTCGTGACCACGCCCCCTCCCCAGAGCGGCGTGGTCCGTGATCGGCGCTCCGCTCCCTGTGCCTCTGGTGTTTAATTCTCTGCATTTACTTAAGTAGGACTGTAATTGCCATATTTGTTGTCTTTTCCGCTGTTTTCTGCTTTATTGTTGTTTCTGCCGCTGTTCCTGTCCTCTCCCGCCGGCTGCCGCCCTCCGGCGTCCCTCCCCGCTTCCCGCCACCTCTGCTGACCACGCCCCTTTTTACTTCTGTTCCCTCCCCGCTCCCGCCTCCCAGCTGCTCCGCCCACCCGCGCACTTGGCCATATATGGCGACCGTGCGACGCAGGTGAGTGTGTCCTAGTCCTAGGACGCTCCCGCGCCGCACGGCCACCAGCTGCTGAGTGTGCCTCCCCCTCCGCTGTGCCTTGCTGCCCGACTGCCGCCTCGTGACCACGCCCCCTCCCCAGAGCGGCGTGGTCCGTGATCGGCGCTCCGCTCCCTGTGCCCCTGGTGTTTAATTCTCTGCATTTACTTAAGTAGGACTGTAATTGCCATATTTGTTGTCTTTTCCGCTGTTTTCTGCTTTATTGTTGTTTCTGCCGCTGTTCCTGTCCTCTCCCGCCGGCTGCCGCCCTCCGGCGTCCCTCCCCGCTTCCCGCCACCTCTGCTGACCACGCCCCTTTTTACTTCTGTTCCCTCCCCGCTCCCGCCTCCCAGCTGCTCCGCCCACCCGCGCACTTCGCCATATATGGCGACCGTGCGAACGCGCAGCGTTGACGCGCAGCGGGCGCGCCGATTGTGCGCCGAAGGCGCGCCAAAGGTAAGCCCGTCTGCGCCCGTCCGCGCCTGGACCGCGCCCAGTGCCAGGACCCCTGGCCCCCACCGACGGAAGCCGACCCGACGAACCTACAACGCCGCCGATCTCATCGCACTCAACACCGGCCGCATCCCAGGATGTCATCGAGCCGCCCCGAGGCACACCCACGGACCCTTCAGCTGCCACGCCTGCAAGTTCACCTGCATCCGGACTCACCCTGCACCAGCACTCGCCAAGCCGAACATCAGCAGCAACCACCTCAAGTGCATCCTGCTCAACACCCGCTCCGTCCACAGACACGCCGTAGAACTCTGGAACCTCCTCGACACCACCGCCCCTGACGTCGCCTTCCTCACGGAGACCTGGATGAACGCCTCCTCAGCGCCCGACATCGCCATCGCCATCCCAGAGGGCTACAAGATCACACGGAGGGACCGCACCGCCAACCAGACGGGAGGAGGCATCGCCATCATCCACAGAGACACCATCCGCATCACGACCAACACCGACGACACCCTCACCACCGCCGAACACCTGCACTTCCAGATCCACACCAACCCGAAGACCACCCTCAGAGGCACCCTGATCTACCGACCCCCGGGTCCACGCACACGATTCAGCGAGGACATCGCCGACTTCGTCAGCCCGCATGCCCTCCCCTCCGCCGACTACATCCTCCTGGGGGACCTCAACTTCCACCTGGAGAACAACAACGACCGCAACACCTCCACCCTGCTCGCCAACCTCGGACTCAAGCAACTGGTGACCACCCCCACCCACCTCGCCGGACACACACTCGACGCCGTCTTCTCATCCAGCAAAGACGTCACCTTCAGCCACGCAACAGGACTCCACTGGACGGACCACAGCTGCGTCCACTTCACCTTCAAAAGAACGACGATCCACCACCACCAGCAACACGTTGCCCGAAGAAGCTGGAACAAGATCACAGCCGACCAGCTCACCGCTTCCCTGAGCCAGCACCCTCCCGCCAGCTCAGCGAACCCCAGCCAGGCCGCCGACAACCTCACGAAGTGGATCAACAACTGCGCGGACGAACTCGCCCCTCTGAGAACCCCACCCAGCAGACCCTGCAGCAGAAAAACACCATGGTTCACCGACGAACTCAAGAGCTACAAGAAGAACTGTCGAGCCCTCGAGAAAGTCTGGAGAAGGGAACCAACTACGGACAACATGACCACCCTCAAGCTCGCCACCCGGAAACACCACCAACTGATCCGCGCCACCAAGAAAAATACATACAAGGACCGGCTGGACAACAACGCACACAACTGCAAGGAACTCTTCAACATCGTGAAAGAGCTCTCCAACCCCAACGCCGGAAACAATGACATCACCCCATCGCAAGACCTCTGCAACTCCCTCGCGTCCTACTTCCACAACAAGATCGCGGACATACACAACAGCTTCAGCAACCAACCAACGCAAGCCACAACCGCAACAACGCCACCCACCGCCACCCTCCGCACCTGGACTCCGATCAGCACCGAAGACACCATCCGCACAATGAACTCCATCCACTCCGGATCTCCGACTGACCCCTGCCCTCACCACGTCTTCAACAAGGCCGACGCTGTCATCGCACCCCACCTGCGGGACATCATCAACACCTCCTTCGACACCGCCACCTTCCCCGAGAGCTGGAAGCACGCCGAACTCAGCGCGCTTCTCAAGAAACCCACAGCAGACCCCACCGACCTCAAGAATTACCGTCCCATCTCGCTCCTCCCGTTCCCGGCCAAAGTCATCGAGAAGACCGTCAACAAACAGCTGGCCGCCTTCCTCGAGACTAATGGATCCCTCGACCCCTCACAGTCTGGCTTCCGAGCGAACCACAGCACCGAGACCGCCCTCGTCGCTGCCACCGATGACATTCGAACCCTGATGGACAACGGAGAAACAGCGGCCCTCATCCTCCTGGACCTCTCCGCGGCTTTCGACACTGTCTGCCACCGCACCCTAGTACAGCGCCTCGGCAACATCGGAATCCAGGATAAGGCACTGGAATGGATCACCTCCTTCCTCGACGGAAGAACACAGAGAGTCCGCCTACCACCGTACAAGTCAGAGGCCACCAAAGTCATCTGCGGCGTCCCTCAAGGATCCTCACTGAGCCCCACCCTCTTCAACGTCTACATGAGCCCCCTCGCGGCCATCGCACGCCAACACAACCTCAACATAATCTCCTACGCCGACGACACCCAGCTGATCCTCTCCCTGACCAACGACCCCGCCACCGCCAGAGCCAACCTGCACGAAGGGATGAGAGATGTAGCCGAATGGATGACGACCAGCCGCCTGAAACTGAACTCAGACAAGACGGAGGTCCTCATCCTGGGCTCCTCGCCCTCCGCCTGGGACGACTCCTGGTGGCCCCCGCCCTGGGCACCGCACCCAAACCGACGGACCACGCACGCAACCTGGGCTTCATCCTGGACTCCTCCCTCTCCATGACCAGACAAGTCAACGCCGTCTCCTCGTCATGCTTCAACATCCTGCGCATGCTACGTAAGATCTTCCGGTGGATCCCCACCGAGACGAGGAAGACGGTCACCCAGGCCCTCGTCACCAGCCGACTGGACTACGGCAACGCCCTCTACGCCGGAACCACCGCCAAGCTCCAGAAGAGACTCCAGCGGATCCAGAACGCCTCGGCCAGACTCATCCTCGACATCCCCCGACGCAGCCCCATCTCCGGACACCTGAGAGATCTGCATTGGCTCCCGGTCAACAAGAGAATCACCTTCCGTCTCCTCACCCACGCGCACAAAGCCCTACACGACCAAGGCCCGAGCTACCTCAACAACCGGATCAACTTCTACACTCCCAAGCGCCTCCTCAGATCAACCAGCCACGCCCTCGCCGCCGTCCCCCGCATCCGAAGAGCGACAACAGGAGGAAGGTCCTTCTCCTACCTGGCCGCCAAGACCTGGAACTCACTCCCGACCGACCTGCGCCTGACCCAAGACCACCTCTCCTTCAGGAAGAAGCTCAAGACCTGGCTGTTCGAGCAGTAACGGCACCCCTCCCCCCCCCCACCTAGCGCCTTGAGACCCTACGGGTGAGTAGTGCGCTCTATAAATGACCTGATTGATTGATTGATTGATTGGTTTACATATCAAGGGACGGGGCCCTTCTTCCCTTGGGTAGAGAATGTAGGTATTCTATGTGCTCTGTCCAGTTCTAGACCGTACTGGAATTTGAGCCCTGTAACCGTCGGAATACAAGCTTCGAGGGAGGCCACGCAGGACTCTGCATCTTTTTCTGATTCTTCCGGAACACCAAAAATACGTACATTTCCTCTTCTATTGCGATCCTCTAATTCAGCATTTTGTCGCTTGAGATCATTTGTGGCGCTCTGAAGTTGCAATTTAGGCTCACTGGCACCCCGTTAGTAGAGTTGACTTGCGAGTGTAATCGTCAAGGCCCGGTGTTGTGTGTGTTGATGCAAGGATGACCTGTGGCCGACTGGTTAGAAGAGGGATCAGCATGCATACATTTCCACGTGCGGCATGTTGGCAGAGTGCAACAAAGGGAGCCCCCGTTGTGTACACCTTGTAGGGATGCCCAGGTCAGATCTGATTTGGTGATAGCTCTCAGATGGTCATCGTGGGAGTCGCTGCGCAGGGCCGGGGGATTAGTGCGCCTCTTTTGTAGGCATTTAGAGGATATAGTGTGCACCACAACGTAGGACAGGGCCGTCGCAAGAAATGCCGCTGCAGTGACGCAATGTTGCGAGTAGCGGATTTATTTCAGCTCATAGGTTACTCATTGAGGACTCACCCACAGTGTTTAGATTGAAGAAGATTGCTTCCTGGCTGAGATCGGCAATTGGGAGGTTCTATTGTTCGACTCGTTTTCCTACCACCAAGGCAGCCATCAAATAGTGGAGCTCCACATTTGCTAGGCAGGTCCTGGTAATCACGCAGGTCTTGGGAGATGGCACGCATTTGGTGCTGGTGATGAACGCCTCGGCTCACTCATCACTTGTTGCCTTCATTGGCGAGTCAGGCGGCACAAAGTAGATTAGGTATCTTGAATGGGCATTATGTAGCGTCTAGGCGCTGGCGGAGAACAGCCACATCCCTCAACTCATGCATTCAGCAAGGACACGTGCATAAGCCCTATGCAGAGGGTTCTCTCCTATAGTTAGTGAGGCAGCCTTGTTCGAAGCGCCATTTACATCTTGGCCGACGCCATTATAGGGTCAGGCAGCTCATCCTCGGGGGACCGCTATGCGTGCTGTTGTCGAATTCTGCTACAATAAGTCACCCACCTTAAGAAATGCCAGAATGGTGTAAGGAAGTGAGTCTTGTCAGTTTAGCGAAGGGCCTCCGCTTGCAGTTGATGAGTTAGTTAATGCTGGGAATCGGTGCCATTTTGGTGCCCCGCGGTAGGCTCAGCAAGGATCCGCTGACGATGTCAGTTTTCAGCGTATTAGAGCATCTGTAACTCGAAATTGAGGTATCAGCGTGTTCCACAAGATGTGAGGATTCAAGGCTGGTGATCTTCCCTTGAATACTGGCTGGTTGTCTCCCGAGAGTAGGAGAAGTCACTCTCCTGCGTACCGAGCGACGGATTCAGGCAGTCATTACCACCGCCGTCCAAGCCACATCCCCAAATCAGCACCATTTGTAACAATGTAGAAATATGCGTGCTAATATTGGCCTAGATGTATGCGTGCTAATATTGGCCTAGATGTGGCAATGTGCAACGTGAAATGGCACTATGTGCTGTATTATGGTACTATGAAAACTATCACCATCACAACTATTTTAAGTAGGATATTCCGCCTCTGGTCTCATAAACCTGAAGGAACCCTCCAATAATTCCTAGCCCTGCCTCCCTCACAAAGTCTACAGTTACACTAATTCACCCAACTCCACTAGCATGAGCAGCCCTGGCATTTTTCAATAATCCCCAAAGGCACGCAGAGGAGCCCAGTGATATTTTAACAGAATAAATAACACAATGAGCAGCCACAGCCTATTTGCGCAGCTCCCACAATAAACTGGCACATGAAGTAGAACTCTGAAATAATGGAGGAGCACCCTCGCAAACCACAGGCACGCTCTGGTATAGGAGAGCTCCTTTACCCAGGACATAAGATATCAGTTGTTTGCTAGGAATCCAGTGCTCAATACGTGAGTAGTTGTAGATTAATACGTTTTCTATGTATGTGACAAAATACGAAGCACTGGAATATTTTACAATTTCCTATTTATAAGTATCGCTTAAAAATATGACTTTTTATACATTTTAGATAAATTCAGTGAACATTTGTAAAACGTTCAAGCTTGTAGAAACAGCATTTTCAAAACGCCTATGGCAATAAAAAGTACTGACTTTCCACGTTTTAAAAACACTTTGGCCTGATTACAAGCATGATCATTACCAACAGCAACTTCAGGGCACCCAGAAAAGACAGTTGGTCTTGGATAATCCAGATGCACAAGACACGATTAAGGGTTAGTTACCCACCAGCCCAACGGTGTCAGAATTACCAGGAGCAGTGGAGCAGATACGCACCTGGTAATTATGCATGCAATTTTGCACACGATATAAAACAATGCAGACAGTGATTTCCTTCATGCTCTAATCTAAGTTTCGCATTCGCTCTAGGTTAACCTTGCCAATTCTAGGTACTCGGGTGGAATATGGACTTACCCTCTAGAGGTTCCAGCCCCTTGTACCAGGTGATCTGGGCAGCAGGTTTACTGCCGGAGGTCTTGCATGTCAGCCTTGCTTTTTCATTTTCCCTGAATGGAACCTCATGTCCGGAGATCAGGGGCTTCTGTGGCTGTCCTGTGGGAAAGAAACGGGAAACTTGTCAACAGTTGGTAAGTGGAATTAATTAACTTACAGGGCATGTTGTGTTGTATTCTTCTTTTGGAGCGAGACATAACAGGGCATCAATTATGGTACAGCTGAAGCCTAACTGTAAACCAGCGGGGTTCTCGCTTCGCCAGAGTACAGGAAAGGTGTAGTACACTAATGAATCCTGATGACTCCTATGGTTTAGGGAGGAGGCGGAATTAGCCAAACCGTCTGTGATAAAATTTGCCATATTGAGCTCGGGCCCACAGATGCAGCCATATTTATCTTACGTTAACAAAGCACACCTTCGCTTTGTTTTGACCAGATTTCATTTGAATCTGGTTCCCTGGCTTCTGCCATTTCCCCAAGGCTTTTCCAAACCGGATTCACTTAAACCCTGCCCCTGTGACAATTTTTCAGATCAGGATACATTACATTTTATGTTTTTCGGAGCCCACTACGATTCCCAGCGCAAAAATCATATTTTATCACTGCTTAGAGACTGTCAGTTTGTCCAAGAGAGGCCAGCTTTGATCTGTCTTCAAATGTTATCCCCCCCCATGGTTTGCCTGGGGGTTGCAAGCTTTTTAATAGCGGCTATTAGACATCGGAAACAACTGCAGCCGCTGGAGCCAGTCTGTGCTCTCACCTAATGCGCACTTTATGGGATAGTCCTTATAGTCTTTGGTTTTTATATTTAACGCTTTCGCACTTTATATTGTTGCACTATTTACACCAATTAAAATCTGGATCACCAGGGAATCAAGCTCCTCCGGCTATTCTTCACTCAGTTTTAGAGATAGTCTGCCCAGTGATACTGGACGTGATAAATGCTTCCCTCTCAACGGGACAGGTTCACACGGGTTGAGTTGAAGCCGGAGGGCATCCGACTATCGTGATGATCACGGAGTAGATGCCAGATAACTCACAGAAGGAGTTAGTCTAGGAAAGTTTTTCAAGCACCTCTCCGCTGGTATGAGAAACTGTGGCCAATAGAGGTTGTGATTCCCTTGGTGTCCAAAGCAGTGGCAAAAAAACGATATGCCCTGAAGAAATTGCCAGATGAATACTATGGCAATGAAACATGTCGGCAAGTAGAATATGGCTGTATAAATAGCAGGCATATTCACTATTTTTAACCATGCAATCAGAGCAATAAATAGAAATAAAGTTTGTGTATTTGTGCTGGTGTGCATTTTATGTGACAGTATTTGTTTGTCTTATTTGTTGTTCTACTGCACTCTTCTTTTTGCAAACACTTTTCTGCTTTCATTTGGACACTCTTTCTTTGAGCTTGAAGGCACCAATGATGAGAACAGGGCTATCCTGGTGAGTACCTGCCAGGTTCCCCTTGGTGGTGCGCCCGTGAGGTGCCTTCTCGCTTTCACACATTTTTTCACTGTGGGTTATGGTTTCACAACTGTGCACTTCCAAGGGACGGGCTTTTTAAATTGGGCACTAAAGTGATATAACTCCTACCCCATAACCATTAAAAGAGGGGAGGTAGTTGTAATTGACTGCAACGTGGTTGATATCCAAAAATACAGATGAGAAAAAGTGCTGGTGATCTAGGTTACAATTGATGTTGTGTCCAGGTCCTTGGAAACAAGCTAGAGTAAAGCTTTGCTTAAGAAAAGTAATCTAGACTCTGATGACTGGTCTAATTATCGGCCTATTTCTTTGCTGCCCGGACTGAGAAAACTGGCAGAAAGACAAGTCAATTCAGTACTTTCAAGCTATCTTGAGGACAACAATCACCTCCACCCGACTCAGACTGGCTTTAGGCTGCGCCAAGGCACGCAGACTGCTCTTCTTGCGGTTCTTGAGGAGTCAAGGAAGAACTTGGATAGCAGAGGCTGCGCTGCAATTATTTTATTAGATCTCAGCGCAGCCTTCGATACTGTGAACCACCATATAATGATCCAAAAACTCATGGAGGTGGGTGTTGGAGGTACTGTACTAGAATGGTTACAGTCCTTCCTTTCTGACATGTCTTTTGTGGTCTTTGAGAAGGGTGTTCTCTCTGATCAGAGGCCGTTGCAGTGTGGAGTCCCTCAGGGGTCTTCATTGGGTCCCACCTTGTTTAATATCTATATGGGGCCATTGGCTGAGATGGTGGGCTCCTGGGGGATTCACACTGTTAAATATGCGGGTGACACACAGTTGGTGGTGGGTCTTAACCGGCAAGACAATACGAACTCAGGTCTGGGGGCCTGTCTTGCAAAGGTCTCTGAATGGATGGATGCATCTTTTCTCAAACTTAATGGCACAAAGACGGAGATCATGATTCCTGGTCATGAGGCTCCTCACAATCTGGACTCTCTGTGGCCAACCTGCCTTGGTGCGCCGCCTGTCCCTAAGACACAAATTAAGAGTCTTGGGGTATGGCTGGATTGCAAATTGAATCTTAAAGCCCAGGCAGGCAAGGTAGCCACAAACTGCTTTGGCCTACTTAGGATGATGCAGAAGATTCTTCCCCTTTTGCCATTTGATGCTAGGCGCACGGTGGTCCAATCCTTGATTTTATCACGGTTGGACTACGCTAACGTAGTCTACCTGGGTGCGCCATTGGGAACAATCGCGAAACTTCAGATAGCACAGAATTGTGCGGCTTGTCTCCTGATGGGTATCCCCAGGCATAAGTCAGTTAGGTTGGCACTTGGACAACTGCATTGGCTTCCTGTTGCAGAAAGGGTCAAGTTTAAGGCAATGTGCATTGTCCATAAGTGCATCTTGGGATAGGCCCAGCCTTGCTGCAGCCCCTGGTGCATTTATATGACACCAAGAGGACTTTGAGATCTAGCAATAAACAACTGCTGCTAGTCCCGAAGGTTAAACGGTCTCGGACCGGAGGACGGCTGTTCTCCTAATACGCGGCCAGGCTTTGGAACCAGCTTCCTGAATCAGTTTCAAAAACTTTATTCGATCATTTGAAAAAACAATCATAAAGCACATATAATACATTAATAAGACGGAACATTGGGGGAAATTAAAAATCATACAATCGATAAAAGAGAGAGGCGGCAGAATAAGCAAAGGCTGCTAATTTTACTAGAAACAGTACATTGGAGTTAAAAGGCCATACTTTTCCTGACGGACACAGATTTCAGAATAAATATCGCAGTGAAAAAACACACATCCGGTTCGTCAAGTGCAAATAAAAGCCTCATAGCAGTTTTAACATTTGACACAAAATATTTTTTAAAAAGCGGTTTAAGATAGGCAATACAGAGATGCAAATACAAAGGGCAAAGTAACAAAAAGTGCTCGGTGCTCTGCTTAGAAAACCCATCACATGGGCAGGGTGTTGACGTATACTTTTTATCAGGGGGAAAGCCACCAGATTATGGACAATACCTAGGCGTAGTCTAGTAAGGACGTACTGGTGGGATTGCTTGGTAACCACTTTTAAATACTTAGAATAGCCAAAACTTGCCTGGTTATTAGAGTAATAAAATTGATGTGTTACATGCAGGCAAGTGGCATCCCTACGTAACTTTGCTTTAACCCCCAGATAGACATGTTTGAGCTCCTTTTTAGAGATATCAGTAGCACTAACAGGGTCCAAAAAAACATTCAAATCGAATGCATCCCTAAATGTTGTTATGACGTAATTAAGCCAGGGGATCAGATTATATTTCTCCAAGCGGAGGCAGTCTTGAATGATTCTTCTGGTAAAGCCAGTTTCTTCCTTGGCCCAGATAGATCTCCAGGCCATTAGTGGTCTTAAACCTATGAGATCAGTCAAGAATTCCAACCCAACCTCTTTGTGGACCAGCCCGGTAGAGGCAGAGGTTGGAAGACAGAGAAGTCTCTTTAAAAAGTTGTTTTCCTCCACTTGCAGATCTCCATGACCACAATGTCCCCAAACACCAGAACCGTAAAGTGCCACTGAAGCACATCTAAGACGATAGATATGCAACATGTCCCATATACGTCGACTTCCCAATTTAGAAGCAAATTTGAAAACACCGGAGGTGCCTCTGCCCATCTTAGACTTAACATTATGCATTTCCTGTGCCCACGTGCCCTTACTGTTAAAAGTAATACCCAGATAGCAAAATTTGTCTACCACTTGGATTATTTGGTCCTCAAACTGGAATGATCTTAGTTTCCCAACCTTCTTCCCAGAAGCCATGATAAAGGTTTTGGAGTTATTGATTTTTAGTTTCCTCCCCTTAATAAAGTCAAAGAATTTGTCCATTAATCTCTGCAGACCGACTGGTGTTCTAGATAGTAGGACTGTGTCGTCTGCATATAGCAATACAGGGATCGATTAACCCTCAACAGTTGGTGCATCAACAATGACCGATCTTAGCTCAGAATCCATGGCGTTAATAAAAAGGGAGAAAAGTAAAGGGGAAAGGACACAGCCTTGCCTAATACCTGATTTTACCTTGATGTTATTGGTGCATTCCCCCGCTTGGCCAAATCGGATCTGGGCCGATAGATTACTATATAATCTAGCCAGGAAATAAATAATTGCAGCTGGTGCACCCATGTCTAATAACGTGGTCCACAATAATCCGTGGTCCACCAAATCAAATGCGCTGGAGAGATCCGCAAAGCAGAGGAATAACGCGCCTTACTTGGCACGTGTGTATTTACCTATGATAAGGTCTAGGTTAATACATTGCTCGATGGTACCAAGGCCCTTACGAAACCCAAATTGGGAATCTGCAAGGATGCCGTTAGCCTCTGCCCACTCCTCCAGTCGTAACAGAAGCACCCTACTCATTATTTTTTGGGAGGAGTCTAAAAGGGAGATAGAGGCGAGGCTAAGAACTATCGCCCTATCTCCTTTCTTGTAAATTGGTATGATTATAGACTCACCCCATGTTAAAGGGGTGCTTTCCATGACTGCCGCATTGAAGACCTTAGTCAAAAGGGGGCCCCATAACAGAGTATCCGCTTTATAAAGATCTATCGGCACCCCGTCAGGCCCAGGGGCCTTCCCTCCTTTACTTTTCTGTATAGCGTTAACCACCTCTAGGTTTGTAATATTGAGGGGTAGGTTTGGGCTAGAGGCTACTGCCCTTGGACATAAAGGGGCATCCCCCCCGGGTTAAAAATACTGGTAAAAAAGACGACCCAGTTTTCCTCTCTAACCTGGGCAGATAATACTGGGAAATCCTCCTTCTGTAAAAGGAAGGGGCTATTCACTATGTTCAAGAAAAGCTTGCTATCCTGGAGCTCTGCCGCTTTAGAGAGATTGTCCCAAGCTTCCTCCCGTAGCTCTTGCTTCCTGCGTATCAGATTGTCTTTATAGTTTGCCCTTAGGGATTTAACGGCTCCCTTATCCCTGGGATGGCTAGAAAGTGCTTTCTTTAATTCTTGTAGGGACTTTGTACAGGCCCCATCGAACCAACCCACAGTACCCCTTGACCTACTGGCCTTGGTAATGGTTAAAATCTTTTTAGTTAACTCGTTTATTTTCACAAAGTCGACAAGAATGCATACGGCGCTTGCATTAACATCCAAGCAACGCTGCACCTCTGGAAGACTGGCAGCCACGATTTTAGCCAGCAACTTCTCTGAGTTGTCCCTGCACCATTTAATCCTGGTGCCATTTGGCCTATGTGGGATAATATCGTCAACAGTCCTTCGGGGGGCTTGGATCTTCTTCCCCCAGATGGATGTAGACATAGTAATGCAATTATGATCACTAAGGGCCACATCTGCAATTTTCGGGATAGCACAAAGAATGCTGATATTCTCAGAGACCAACAAGTGATCAATGACAGTGGCTGAATTCCTCCCTACAAAGGTCGGGACGGCGTTGCCCTCCCTATCATTAGCGGGCACATGGATTAACAGTACTAATTTAAGCATTAAGGTGTTGAGAGACTCTCCAAGAGGGGTGTGGATGAAGTGAGCCCGGTCCTCCCCTTTATCCCCATCAAACCCACAGGCATTCGTGAATGAGATGGGGCACGTAGGGATATTAAAGTCCCCCCCCCGGATGAGGTCAAAAGGGACAGGGTTGGCCCCACATAGTTTGTCTATTGCAGTCTCAAGATCGTTAACTACTGAGGAGCTGGAAGAATCAAACACGTTGTTGTAGTGGTTGATTAATAAAACATTACGACCCCCGCTTTGCTGTAGCCAGAGCATTTGTGAGTGAGATCCAATAGTTATATGAGATTTAACTTGTACCGGCAAGCTCACAGACAATATCACAAGCCCACCTTTAGCCCTTCCCATGGTTGATCCCTGCGCCAAACAATTAAACGAGACAAACCCATCAAAATAAATCTCTTCCGTGGACCACGTCTCTTGTAAACAGAGAATACTGAATCAATCCGCTTTGAAGTTGACCATCTTAGGTTCAGGAAACAGTTGAAGACCTTTCTTTTTGCTTGATCACTGTTGAATGTTTGGGGTTACCTTATGCGCTGGGATGCCCTATGGGTAGCCATACGCTATATAAGTGTGTATTCAGTCATTCATTCATTCATTCAATATCTGTGAATTTATACATGATTGATGAAATAGTAAAGCTGGATGCCATTTTATTTTTTTGTACAGGCATTTTCAAAACTTTTATTGTGACCTAAGTTTTTATGTATTAATGTCTTTCAATGAATTGTGCTTTTCAAAATGTTTACTTTTATGGCTCTTGGCTGCCGAATAAAGTTTCTTTGACTGACTGATTGACTCCTACGTTATTGGTTGCTCTTCAGTAAACGTGCATGTGGAACCTAAGAAAGATATTGCATAGTGTATACATTCAGTTTAACTGCAATCTGAAACACACACCATGAAACTATAGCTAAACACCATGCTACTTATTTCCTTCAGATGAACACTGTGTGAAATAAAGGGTGCAGCCACAGCTGAAAAGTAGATCCACAAAAAAGCTAAGAGCAGCAACATAAACTACTCTTGTAAGTCAAGTGTCTAGTAAATACTAACGGCTGCATTGTAAAAAGATATAGTGACGGACGCTGCATTGTAAAAGGATATAGTGAAGGACACATAAATGAGCTACCTTCATTCGTGAGAAAGATGGAGGGGGATAAGAGACTGGTCCTATAAGAAGGTAGCAATCTCTACTAGGGGGTGGCACCAGTGGCCCTTGGCAGAAAAATAATTCCCAAAGGTGCGAGTAGCACAAGCAGAGGGCTTAGTGATGCATACCTAAAAGCCGTTTTTTTAAGGAGAAATGTGGCCATTTGTTAGTTGCAAAAGGATTAGGCCTATAATTAATTTACCAGAAAAAAAGTACAGCTTTTGTAGTCATCCTTTTCAGATTATTCTGTTCTCTATTGATTGGCAGTGCAGCTCTCTATTAGTGAGGAAGAGCGTCACCTCCCTGTGCTGCCAATGCAGCAAAGGTGAAAAATGAAATGGAGTTATTTACCCTGGAAGTATCTATTAGTAGCATGTAGTTCTGCAGATTCACATGCTGTAAATACTTCTGCCATCCAGTTTTGGGTTCGGACTCCACAAGTGGTCTAGGAAATTTTATGATCGGCGTTGTGCGTCGTTTCTCCTCCCCCTCGTGGTATTGCGCATGTTTAACGGCTCCTTTGTTAGATAACGTTTTTTTTCCTTAACATATACGGAGAGAGGATATAGTCTGCTAACTTAGCATTTGCTGTTGAACATGCTGTATTTGTGTGAATTGTTCTCACCACCTAGGAGGGTGCATCTGCAGCACTAAATGCTACGAATAGATGTTTACAGGGTAAGTAACATACTCCATTCGTATCATGTGCTGGCTCCAGACACACATGATATGCATAGACTCTAAAGCAGTAAAGCAGTACCCCTCTCGCTGTGGCTTTACGCATGAGATGGTGTATTTGTTTGAAATAATGTTTAAAGGACTGTTTGTCCAACTTGAGCTTGTTGTCTTGCTTGAACATCCACACAATAATGTTTTGCAGATGTATGTTGGTTCATCCACGTTGCAGCTTTGCAAATGTCACTAAGAGGGATATCTCCCAAGAAAGCCATGGTTGCTCCTTTCTTTCTTGTTGGATAAGCCCTTGGCATAGTAGTTGTTAATGTTCATTCTGCTTTAGCATAACACATTTGGATACATTTGAAAATCCATTTTGCTATTTCAGCTATTGAAATAGCCTTTTTTTATGTGGATTTGTAAATTAAACAAATAGTTGTGTTTTCCTGAAGGGTTTTGTACGTCCCAAGTAGTACAGAAGTGCCCATTTAACATCAAGTGTATGTAAGGCACGCTCTGCCACCGTCTCTGGTTTAAGAAAAAAACACGTAAATTCTATAGTTTGATCTACTTTTAAAGGAGATACTATTTTAGACGAGAACTTTGGGTTTGATCTTAAAAGCATCTCGCCTGAACACTTGCTAGTATGGTTCTTCCACAGTGAGCACATGTATTTCGCTAACCCTTTGTAGATATGTTATTGGTGCAAGGAAAACCACCTTCCATGTTAAAAATTGTATATGACAATTATGAAGTGGTTGAAACAGTAACCCCATAAGGCTGGTTAGGAAAATGTTTAGGCTCCACGCAGGTACTGGAGGTGTGAGTGGTGGAATTAATCTTTTTAATTATTCCATGAAGGCTTTGATGACAGGAATACGGGAGTGCTTCCTGTTTTGTAGGCGTGCTGCAATTGCTGGTAAATGCAAGTGCATTGAGGTATATGCCAAATGTGCTTTTTGTAAGTGTAACTAGTAGCCAACTAGTTTTTGTTCGGTTGGTGAAGAAGAGTTGATGTTTATGGATGCACAGTAGAGAGCAAACATTTCCATTTTGCTACACAGCATGCCGTTGTAGTTAGTCTTCTGGCCTCCGTTAAAACAGACATTCATTCTGGAAGGAGATTTAAGTATCCAAACTCTATGACCTCAGAAGCCAGATCACAAGATTCAACTGTTGTGCATTGGAATGTTTCATCCTGCCAAAGCTGTGAGAAGGTTTGGATAGTTTCTTGTGAGGTACTAGGAATAATTCTAGTAGTGTTGTGTACCATGGCTCCTGAGCCCAAGTGGGAGCATTAGTCATTTAAGTCTATCTGAGTTTCCTGACCACATATGGAATGAGTGGGAGAGGAAGAAATGCATAATCATACGTAAATATCCCTGACCACTTCATCCATAGAGCATTCTCTTTGGATAGTGAGTGTGGGTATCCAGATGCAAAGCTTTAGCATTTTAAGTTTTCAGCTGTGAACAGATCTATTACAGGGGTTGCCCACTGGTGGAAGCACTTTTGCAGTAAGTGCATATTCCCACTTGTGTTGTTGTGTCCTGCTGAGCAGGTCCGCAATGGAGTTTTCCTGCCATGGTATGTATTGTGCCAAGAGGAGATTTTGGGTTTGTTTGCCCATTTCCATATGGTCTGCGCTTGTTGTGACAGTTGTATGGAATGGGTCCCCCACTTGTTTATGGATGCAATACATTGCAGTCATATTGTCTGCTTGTAGAAGGACATTTTTCCCTGTAATGTTTGTTAGGAATGCTTGGAGAACCATGCGAATAACCAGACGCTGTAGCATGTTGAGGTGTATTGGCTGTTGGGAGGCCCAGTGTCCCTGAATCACAGTGTCTTTCATATGAGCACCCCACCCTATGAGAGATGCATAGGTTGCGATTGTCACATGTGGGATTGGGTCTTTGAAGTCTGTTGCCTTGAGTATGTTTGAGGTGTTCCACTGTTGTAGGGCCTGAGGGACCTTGGGTGAAACCAACACTAGATCTTCCATGTCCCCCACCCCCACTTGTGACAATTGTGTTGCTAAACACTCTTGGAGAGGTCTCATGTGTAATATTGCATGCTGTACTTTTGCTTTACATGATACAATCCTCCCCAGTAGGAGCATCACTGTTTTGACTTGTAGGTGACAATGTGAAAAAGACCCAGTTGGTTCTGGAGATTGAGTACCCTTTGTGGATTGGGGTAAGCTGTTCCTGATGCTGAACTGAGTATTGCTCCAAAGTTTGGTCGTACCTGGAGTGGTTGGAGATGCAATTTTGTTGCATTGATGAACAAGTTACTTACCTTCGGTAACAATATATCTGTAAGAGACATATATTAGTTATGGATTCCTTACCTTAGAATTACCCCCAGGTGTCATACTGGATCCGCAGAATGTTTCTTCAGAAGTACCCCTGGGCGTTGGTAGGTGGTGTCGGTTGACCCCGCGTCCGTTGTTGTCGTGATCGCCGGAATGGCATCACGGTATCTACTTAGACGCCACCCCTGTGCGTTGACTTCAATTCTTTACAGGAGATTCGATGCCAGAAGAACAGAGTCATGCAAGACACTGACCACTGGTGCACACAGCTAGGGTCCAGAAAGGGAGTCCTTTACACTAGGAATTAGTTACCAGAACGGGGAGGATGGGTGGCGCGGTAAGGAATCCATAACTAATATATGTCTCTTACAGATACATTGTTACCGAAGGTAAGTAACGTGTTCATCTGAAAGAGACTATTATTAATGGAATTCTTACCTTTGAATAGATACCCCGGCAATACCAACCCCGGAGGTGGGTCTGCAAACCAAGTTCACACCTGGAAGTGCTGAAGAACAGGGCACCCAAAGAAGCAGTCTCTCTGGACTTGGCTGTCCAGACAGTAATGTTTAGTGAACGTGTGCAATGAAGCCCATGTGGCTTCCTTGGCAGATGTCATGAAAGGTGACTCCACGTCCCAAGGCAGTAGTGGCTGCCGTCGCCCTGGTTGAATGGGCGCGCAACCCTACAGGCGGTTCCATTTCGCCAAGGAATAGCACATTTTAATGCAAAGTACGATCCATTGAGAGATGGTTCAATTTTGCATGGCCCGACCTTTCTTGGTGCCCACATAGCCAACAAAGAGCTGATCATCCACCCGGAATTATTTTGTGCGATCCAGATAAAATGAAGGCACTAGTTTTGGATCCAGAAGGAGTAGTCTCTCCTCCTCTTTAGAAGGATGCGGGAAGAAGGTGGGCAAAGTGATGGTTTGTCCTATGTGGATAGAAGTAACCACTTTGGGAAGAAAAGAAGGTCAAGTTTGAAGGACAACCTTGTCCGGGTAAACTGCAAGGAAAAGAGGCTTAGAAGAAAGGGCCTGAAGCTCATTCACCCTGCGAGTAGAGGTGTTGGCAACCAGAAAGGCAGTCTTTAAAGTCAAGAGTCTGAGAGGACAATTATGTAGCGGCTCAAAGGGAGCACACATAAGGTAAGTCAGAGCAAGGTTCAAGTCCCGTTGGGGAATTACAAAAGGAATAGAAGGAAACAGGTGAGTAATGCCCTTGAGGAAACAATTTACAATAGGAGACTTGAAAAGAGAAGGATGACCAGGAAGGCAAAGAAAGGCCGAAATGGCTGAAAGGTAGCCCTTGCGGGTGCTTAGAGCACAGCCATGCTGGGCCAAAAAGGAGGAAGAGGAGAACCTCAAAGGGGGGCAGAAAGGGCATCCACAGCCTTTGCTGCACACCATGCCACAAATGTGTTCCATCTACAGGCGTATTCTGTTTTAGTAGAGGTACGCCTGGCTGCCAAGATAACATTACAGACTTCAGGAGGAAGGTTGCAGGCTGTCAACTGTCCCTGCTCAATCTCTATGCTAGGAGGTAGAAGCTGGACAGGTTCAGGTGGAGGACCGGTCCCTCCTGCAGTGACAGAAGATCCTCCCGAAGGGACAGTCTGATTGAAGGATCGATGGCCATGTTCAAGAACTCGGTATACCGGACTCTTCGTGCCCAATCCGGAGCCACAAGAATTACTTAGGCCCGGTCGTGCTTGATCTTCTTCAGCGCTCTGAGTAGAAGTGGTATAGGCAAGAAGGCCTATAGAAGACTGCAACTCCACTAGCGATGAAAAGCGCCACCTAGCGAGTGCCACTTTGGGAATTTCAATGTGCAGAACTGCTGATATTGCGCGTTCTCTTTAGTGGTGAATAGATCTAACCAAGGCTCTCCCCACTGCTGAAAGAGAACTTGCACCACTTCCGAGCGAAGACGCCATTAGTGATCCATCAAGCACCGGCGGATGAGTTTGTTGGCGTTCAGGGAACCTGCCAGGTGCTGAACCACCAGGGACATGCCCTGATGTTCCAGCCACTTCCACAGACAAAGGGCCTCCTGACAGAGGGTCCAGGACCCCACTTGGCCCTGTTTGTTGCAATACCACATGGCAGAAGTGTTTTTTGTGAACACCTGCACTACTCTTCCTTTGACAGAGGGAAGGAATACCTTCAGTGCTAGATGAATCACCTGGAGCTCCAGAAGGTAGATGTGGAGCCTGGACTCCGCCGGAGACCAGAGGCCTCTGATCTCCGCCTCTCCCATGAGGCCTCCCCATCCCATGAGTGACTGATCACCACTGTGAAATCGGGTTGGGGAAGGGAGAGGGATCTGCTGTTGACCCAATCCTGGTTCGTCCACCACTGTAACTGATGCGCAGTCCGCGCCGAGATCTGGATGACATTGGACAGATTCCCCTGATGCTGCACCCACTGGAACTTCAGGTCCCACTGCAGAGCCCGCATATGCCACCTGGCATGATCCACCAGCAGGATGCAGTAGGACATGAGGCCCAGCAGCCTCAGGGCCATTCTCACCAAAATCCGGGATAGAGGCCAGAACATTGGTATCCTAGCTCGAATATGCCAGACTTGCTGTTTGGGAGGATAAGCCCGAAACTGCGCTGTGTCCAGAACCGCTCCAATGAAAAGGAGCTTCTGAGAAGGGTGCAGGTGCAACTTCGGCATGTTGACTGTGAACCCCAGCAAATGCAAGAGGTCTGCAGTAGTCTGGAGGAAGGGCGACGACAGCCTGGGGTGAGCTCGCCTTCAGCAACCAATCGTCTAAATAGGGGAAAACTGGAATCCCTGATCTGCGCATATAAGCTGCGACCACCACCACCCCTTTTGTGAACACCCGAGGGGCACTGGTAAGACCAAAGGGGAGCACGGTAAATTGAAAATAGTTAGGGCCCACTGTGAACTGTAGGTAACATCTGTGGGCCGGCAGGAGGGGGATGGGGAAATGAGTCCAACACTACAATCCAGGGTCGAGGGCAGACAGGACCTGAGCCAATGTCAACATTTTGGACTTCTCCTTCCGGAGGAAGCGGTTGACGTCCCTGAGGTCTAAGATAGGACCCAGGCCTTTGTCCTTCTTGGGTACCAGAGAGTCGTGGGAGTAGCAGGCATGACCTACTTCTGGTGCAGGGACTCGCTCGATGGCTCCCTTGGCCAAGAGAGCCGCAACTTCCTGACGGAGAAGGGCCAGGCGATCCTCCGACATGCGTTGGAATGCAGGTGGCATGGAGGGAGGGGTAGCGATACAAAAGGGGATGATGGACGGAGCGTTTGAGCAAATCAAACACTCACCCCCAGTCAACTGATCTGGGTTTAATCCATCACCATTCTTTAGCTCACTCTGCCACCCCAGTTCAGACATGGCCATGGAGGGAGGGGTAGTCTTGAAGGGGAGGGAGTAGCCCTTTCGGGCTATGGGCAAAACCCACCTGTCTGACGTGATATTGTGCCAGTGGGGGAGGTGTTGGCAGATACTGCCACCCACTGGCAACTGGTGGCCCTGAAAAGTCAAACTAGAAAGGTTTGGAGGCTGCTGCAGAGGGGGCACTGGTGGACTGGCCCGCCCGCTGGCTCCCAAACACACGGCGGTGGGTCCCATGTCCCCAGCCCCGCAGAGGATGAACATCCTGCGCAGGCCCATGGCTCTGGACAGAATGTCATGGGGCACCCCTTCTGTAGCCACGAAAGGGGCGAAAAGCAGACTGAATGGGGCGAGAGGTGGTAGCTAGGCCCTAGAATCTGGGCATAGCCCTAGAGACCTTGAAGCGCTCAAGGGCATTGTACGCCTTGTCGCCAAACAAGCGACGGCCATCAAAGGGCATCTCCAAAAGAGTCGATTGGACATCGCCCGAGAAGGCAGTGGACCGTAGCCAGGCGTAGCGTCTCAGGGCTAACAACGTTGAAATTGTCCTGCCTAGCGAATTGGCGGTGCACAGCCCACAGTGAATGGCTAACTTTGCTGCATCCCTCCCTACAGCGACCGCACAGGAGAGTACAGCCCGGGCCTCCTATGGGCACTGGGGCAGCACCTGCACAACCGTGTTCCACACAGAGAGGTGTAAAGTCCCAAGAGACATGCGGTGTTCACTGAGCAATGAACACCGCAGGACCGCTCCCACAAAGACTGTGGGTTCATGGCCCGGTAGTCGGAGCACAACTTCGGGTCGTGGTCGCGCTCCAGGCACCAGAGGCACACGCGATGTGGGTCTGTGACCAACATCAACTAGTGACAGGAGTCACTCCGTTTGAAGCTGGTCCATCAATGTAACATCCCTTGCACCAGGAGTCGAACGACTTGAAAAAAGAAGTCGACAAAAAGTTGAAAAAACTCTAGTCAAAAAAGACTAAGAGTACCACTCTCTCCAGGTCTGAGCTGATTGGCGTGGAAAAAGAAAGAACTGACATCAGTGTGCATGGGCGGGGTCCAAGTAGATACCGCAACGTAATTCTGGCGATCACAACACCAACGACGAACGCGGAGTCAACCAACGCCACCTACAGACGCACAGGGGCACTGCTGTAGAAAAGTTCAGTCTGACACCTGGGGGTAAGGAATCCATAACTAGTAAGTCTTTCAGATAGTGAAACCCAATCGGTGAAGTAGGCCTATTGTGTTTTAAGTGTCAATTAGACCTTTGGCTGATCAGCCAATCATCAAGATATGGAAAGACATACAAGATTCCTCTTCGTAATTATGTTGCTACTACCGCTAAGCATTTTGTGAATACCCTTGGGGCTGTTACCCCTAAATGAAGCACCTTGAATTGATAATGACCTCCACTTACCACAAACCATAGGTATTTACGGTGTGCTGGGTGGGGTGGAAAATAGAAGTAAGCGTCCTTCAGGTCTAATGCAGTCATGAAATCGCCCTCGTGTAGTAGTAGTATTACATTTTGCAATGTGACCATATGGAAGTATTCGGAGAGTATGTAGTGATTGAGTGGTCGTAGATCCAGAATGGGCTGTAGTGATCTGTCTTTATTTTGGTATAAGGAAATGAAAAGAGTAGACTCCCTTGTTTCAATGTTTGAGATGGACTGATTCTATGGTCCCTATTTGTATTAACTCCTTTACATCTTCTTTTGGCAAATGTACATGTTGTGGATTGAACGTCTGACGTTTTGGCGGGACAGTTGGCAGCTGTTGATTTAATTGTGGGCAATATCCCTGCTTGATTATTAGTAGTACTTATTGATCTGTGTGATGTTTGGCCACAACAGGTGGAATTATTGTAGCCTTCCACCAACAGGTGTTTTGTGGTCGGGGGGAAGTGTGGGCAAGTCATTTAGCTGATGGTATAGAGGTGCCCCTGTTGGGGGTACTTCTACCTCTGCCCTTTTCTTTTATCCTCCACGATAGCATCCATGCCCTTGCTGGTGCTGATATGTGGTGTTTTCTGCAGTAGAGGCTTTTGCTGCCCTGCGCCACTAGCAATGCCGAAAGGGCTGTTGCTTTTGAGGTTTTTTTTGTAAGGCACCTATGGATTTGGCTGCATCTGTGTCTTTTTTTATCTTCTCTAATTGTGTGTCTACAGCAAGCCCAAATAGGTTTTCCCCATTGAATGGGACATTAGGAATATGCTGCTGCACCTTGGGTTTGAACCTGAATATGCGTAGCTGCACGTCTATGGAGCAGAACTGTGTATTGATGCCCCTTTGCAGCAGTGTCAGCTCCGTCTAATGCATATTTGATTGTTGCATTTTATATTTGTCTCCCCTGATTTACTAGGTCTTCTCCTTGTTTTTTGTATTCTTCAGGGAGATATTGTATTAGAGCTTGCATCTCCTCCCAGGTTGTCCTATTGTATCTGGAGAGTAGGCCGACTGAATTGGCGATCTTCAAGTGGTTTGCATGTTCTGCGGCTGCTCTTGCCTGCTGCATTAATTCATTTGGTCTCTTTGTCTGGAGGAGGCACCTCTTCAGTACCTTGTACTGCAACTCTTTTCCTGGCTGTGGTGAAAATTAGGGAATCTGTAGTGGGATGTCCTCGTATGAAAATAGGGTCAGTTGGAGATGGCCTGTATTTCTTTTCTAGGCGAGGTGTTGGGACCTGGATTCGACTGGATCCTTGAAGATATCTTTGGATACGTTGAGGATGAAGTCAACCATTGGGAGATATTGAATAATGTGCACTGTGTGCGAAAGTGTTTCCACTAGGAAGTCAGTTGACTCCTCTGCAGTGTGCATGGGGAGAGCTCAAGAGCTGCGGTGCACCGTGGCATGGTGGGTGTGGTGGAGGTAAGAGTAACATTTTCTTTACATGGGGTACTCCTAATATGTAGCGTTGCTTTGGTCCTTGGCCCAGATTCAGGGATATGCCTCGGCGATGGGTGCACCTCTGTTGTGCATTTCCTAGGAATCCCCAGGACCTGCGCATTTTGGATGACCTAAACTGAGTGTTTCATGTCTAAACCGCTTCCGGACACCCCCACAGGATATGTAAGTCATTAGACCAGCTAGCCCTACAATTCCACTACCACCCTCCTGTATCTTACAGTGGTGTTTGCAGTTTCCGGCAACCACTGAACATGACAACCCTGATTCCTCAGGGATCGTGGAAAACAGTCAGTACTTTTCGCTCAGTCACTTGTGCTTGCTTATTTTCAGAAAATATACAGGATGGCAGTTAGCACATTTCAATAAGTATTTATTGGTCCAAAGTCAGTCTGGGCTAAAACATAATTGCTGCAACAATCAGAAGACAGAAGCATATGAAAGTAATTGCAAGTACCAATATAGTAAACCGTAGATACATTTGTAAAGTAGTGCTAGGATGAACATGTTTAGTTCAGATAAGACAATAGCACACTTGCATACTCCGAAAATGTGCACCCTAAGTAATTTGCCTGTATTATATATATTACATACGGACAGTCACCAGTAGGTAGTTATAGTTAGGACCTATTATCCATAGGCAATCGCAACATTCTATTTAGAATAACTTTGGTGCCGGTTGACGAATCTACGCAAAATTTTCAAAACTTTTGGCCAGCTCCGGTCCGTTCCTATCCTGAAAGTTTCACGGTGATTTGTCAAGCGGCGACCGAGAAAAAAGGGGGGTCCCAAAACACGTTCCCCATGCAATTTACCATACGACCTTTAGCCGCAGCTACAGCCCGAACTACTGAACGGAATTACACCAAATTTGGCAAAGAGGTAGTCTTTAGTTCAGACTCGTGCCTTTTGCTTAAATGGTGTAAATCCGTTCATGAGTTCCTGAGAAATGAATATGCTACTTACCAGTATGCATCTGTTCTTGGCATGTAGGGCTGCTAACATTCATATCTTAGCATTAGATCGCCGCCTAGTGTTGGGTCCGGATGATCGCACATTGTTGTCCTGGAAGAGTCTTCGAAGTATCCCGAGATAGGTGGCTCCTCCTCTGGACTACAGTGCGCATGGGCATCGGCTCCATCCCCAGATTGTTTTTCGCCATTGTGGCAGAAGATGGAGTGAAAAGTGTAAAGGATGTCCATGCTAATGACTGAATACAATAGTATATCTGCAGCTGCAACAGGCACCGGGGAGGAGGGTGGGCGATATGAATGTTAGCAGCCCTACATGCCAAGAACAGATGCATACTGGTAAGTAGCATATTCAGTTCGAGGCATGTGGGCTGCTAAATTCATATCTTAGCATAGAATACATAGCAGTCCCTCCATCAGCGGCGGTTGCCCGTGCCAGCTGCAGAAACCTGAAAGAGTGTCTTGAGAACAGCCTGTCCTACAGCAGCTTGCTGCTTGGAATGTACATCAACACAGTAGTGTTTGGTAAAGGTATGTGGTGTAACCCACGTGGCTGCTCTGCAAATGTCCTCTAAAGGAATGTTCCCTAGGAAAGCCATGGATGCCCCCAATTTGCGTGTGGAGTGCGCCCTTGGGGGTATCGTTAGAGTGCGCTTGGCCTTTTGATAACATATTTGGATGCACTTAACAATCCACCTGGCTATTCCTGCTTTGGAAATGGGGTTGCCTTTGTGTTGTGGTGCGAAGGCAACAAAAAGTTGTTTTGTCTTTCTAAAGGGTTGTGTCCTGTCTATGTAGTACATCAACGCCCTCCGTACATCTAAGGTATGGAGCATTCTTTCCGCTACCGTTTGTGGGTTTTGGAAGAATGCCGGCAAGTCAATAGTTTGGTTGAGATGAAACTGTGACACCACCTTCGGAAGGAATTTGGGGTTAGTGCGTAGCACTACCCTATTTGGATGAATCTGAATGAAAGGCTCTTGGATTGTGAGCGCTTGTAGCTCACTAACACGCCTCAGTGACGTAATAGCTATTAGGAAAGCTACTTTCCACGTTAGGAACTGGAGTTCACACGAGTGCAGTGGCTCAAAAGGTGGTCCCATCAGTCTGGTGAGGACCACATTGAGGTTCCACACCGGAGCTGGTGGTGTTCTTGGGGGAATGACTCGTTTCAGACCTTCAAGGAAAGCTTTATTGGCAGGCACTCTGAAGACAGAGAGATGCTGCCTGTTCTGAAGATAAGCCGCTATGGCGGATAGATGTATCCGAATGGAAGTGTACGCTAGATTGCACTTGTAAAGATGCAACAGATAGCAAATGATGTCAGGGATAGATGCATCTAGCGGGTTGATGTCATTGGCTGTACAGTAAATGACAAAACGCTTCCATTTCGCAGCATAGCATGCTCTGGTAGTTGGCTTCCTTGCCTCCTTGATGATGTCCATGCATTCCGGAGGTAGGTTAAGGTATCCAAACTCTAGGACTTCAGGAGCCAGATCGGCAGGTTGAGCTGTTGCGGATCTGGATGCTGAATTTCTCCATGGTTCTGCGTCAAAAGTCTGGGCGTGAGGCGCAGTCTTTGATGCGGCACCACCGAGAGTTCGAGGAACGTGGTGTACCATGCTTGGCGCGCCCACGTTGGAGCAACAAGGATGAGAGTCATCGCGTGCTGCCTTAGCTTTCTTGCCACCAGCGGTATCAGAGGGGCTGGCGGAAAAGCGTACGCAAATCTGCCTGACCAGTTCATCCATATCGCATTCCCCTGCGACTGTGGGTGAGGGAACCTGGCGGCAAAGTGTTGGCATTTTGCGTTTTCTTTTGTGGCAAACAGGTCTATCTCCGGATGACCCCACTGCCGGAAGTACGGGCGGAGGACAGATGGGTGTATCTCCCACTCGTGCATTTGATGGCTGTACCTGCTGAGCAGATCCGCCATCTGATTGTCCTTTCCCGGGAGGTGTTCCGCCATGAGGAAAATGTTCCTCTGAATGGCCCACTTCCACATGCTCTGAGCCAGATGAGACAGCTGTGGCGAGTGGGTGCCCCCCTGCTTTTGAATGTAGTACATCGCGGTCATGTTGTCCGTCCGGACTAACACTACCTTGTTGCACAGATGTACAATGAAGGACTTGATCGCCATGAAGATTGCCATCAGTTCCAGATAATTGATGTGCATCTTCTGTTGCTGCGTCGTCCATAGTCCCTGCACTGTGTAAGTGAGCAGATGAGCTCCCCATCCCTGGAGAGATGCGTCCGTTGTCAGGATAATCTGTGGCACTGGCTCCTGGAACAGTCGGCCCTTGCAAAGGTTGTGTGGAGTCCACCAATGCAGAGAGTCGTATGCCCGACTGGTAACCAACACTAGGCCTGTCAATTGTCCCTGAGCCTGTGTCCACTGATTTGCTAAGCACTCCTGGAGCGGGCGCATATGTAACCGTGCGTGAGGGGCTATGAAGATGCAGGAGGCCATCATGCCTATCAACTGCATGAACACTCTCGCTGGAAGTGAGTGTTGTGGTCTGAACTTTTGGATTAGAGACTGCATGCTGTCTATCCTGACTTGGTTTGGTTGAGCCATGGCCGTCAGGGTATTGATCGTCGCACCTAGAAACTGCCGGACATGTGCCGGCTGAAGATGCGACTTTGGGTAGTTCAACGAGAAACCTAGATTGTGAAGGAGGTGAATGGTGGTCGACATGTCCGCGGCGCACTGTTGTTCCGACTTGGCTTGAACGAGCCAGTCGTCCAGGTAGGGGTAGACATGGATGTTCTGCCTCCTGAGGTGCGCTGCTACTGTCGCCAGACACTTGGTAAACACCCTTGGGGCTGTGGTGACTCCGAAGGGTAGGACCTTGAACTGGTAATGCTTGCCTTGAATAGTGAACCTGAGGTATTTCCTGTGGGACGGGTGGAGTGGAATGTGGAAATAAGCATCCTTGAGATCTAAGGTTGCTAAGAAGTCCCCTTGGTTTAACAAGGGAAGAATCTGTTGCAGTGTAAGCATGTGGAAATGTTCTGATAGTATGTACAGGTTGAGGGGACGAAGATCTAGAATGGGTCTGAGAGATCCGTCCTTCTTTGGAATATACCCCTGTGCCCTCCTCCTCCACCGGCACGAGCTCGATTGCGCCTTTTTGCAGCATCGCCACTACTTCCTGCTGCAATAAGTGCAAATGCTCTGCGGACATAGGCCGTTGCCTTGGTGGAATGTTGGGTGGAGTGGACTTTAACTCTAGACAATAACCGTACTGGACAAGTTGTAGCACCCACCTGTCTGTGGTGATGTTTCTCCAGACGGGCAGGAACTGCTGCAGTCTCCCCCCGACAGGTGTTAAGTGGTCGGGGGGCAGTGACAGAGAGTCACTGTTTGCTTGGGGTAGAGGAGCGGGAGTTGTTGTTTGCTCTGCCGCGACCTCTGTTGCTGTTATTTCTGTAACCTCCCTTGTTCTGTTTTGTGAACGAGGATTGTGCTCCACCTCTTGAGAATTGCGATTGTTGACCCATTTGTCCTCTGGTGACTCCACGTGCACCTGAGCGACGAAAATTATTGCCACGAAACTGTTGTGATTGTAGGGCCCCCATAGATTTAGCAGTTTCCGTGTCCTTCTTTATCTTTTCGAGGGTGGTGTCAACATCTGGACCAAACAGTCTATCAGGATTGACTGGCTGATTAAGTATGGTTGTCTGAATATCAGGTTTAAACCCTGATATGCGGAGCCAAGCTTGTCGTCTCAGCATGACGCTAGTGTTGATCGCCCTAGCTGCCGTGTCTGCGGCGTCAAGTGCACACTTGATGGCTGCGTTGGAGATCAGTTTCCCTTCCTCAAGAAGCAGTTTGGTGCCTTCTTGAAACTTTGGAGGCAGGTGTTGTACAATCTGCTCTAGGGTGTCGTAATGCGCCCTATCGTAACGTGCTAAGAGTGCTTGTGTATTTGCAATACGCCAAAAGTTTGCAGCTTGTGCCGCCACTCTTTTGCCCCCTGCCTCTAGCACTTTGGACTCCTTGTCTGGGGGAGGAGCTTCGCCCGTTGTCTGGGAGTTGGCCCGTTTCCTGGCATTTGCGACCACAAGAGAGTCTAGTGGCAACTGTCCCCGAATGTATGCAGGGTCTGCAGGTGCTGGTCTGTACTTTTTCTCGATACTTGGATTGACCACTCTCGCTCTGGTAGGTTCTTTAAAGATGTCAGCTGCATGCTTGAGGACTCCCTTGAGCATAGGCAGCGTTTTCACAGTTCTTTCAGAGACTGAAAAAGTGTCAAAGAGAAAGTCCTCTTCTACTGGGTCAGCATGCATGTCCACATCATGATTAGCAGCTGCCCTCTCAATGAGTGCATGAAAACCTGCAGAATCTTCTGTTGGGGATGCACGTGCACTGAAATGTTGTGGGTCTTGCCCCACACTTTGGGTGCCTTGGTCACCAATGTCATCATATGCATCTGGATGTGCATCTGGTTCATTGATGGGGAAGGTGTATTGGTCCTCCTCGTCATATCCCTCACCCTCAGAGTGTTCTGGTGAGGGAGTAGGGCTTCTTCTTGGAGGAGGCTGGATAGGTTCTATGAGGTCAGAAGCGTCCTGAGGAACCCTTTTCTTCTTTAGTGGGATGACATAGGAGTCCAGAGGCTCAGAAGTAATCCTCCTTTTGTATAGGGTTAATTTGCCAGTGTTGGCGTCGATGAAATGCTCAGAATCGTCCTCTGATTCGAGTTCTCGACCTGAAGGTACCCCCGCCGTAGAAGAATCCGACTTCTTTGGCGTCGATTTCGTCTAAAAGGCCTTCGGAGCCTCTTTCGGCGGCAGAAGGAAGAGAAGCTTACTCTTAGGCTTTGCCGGAGTGTCCTTCGGCGTCTGAGGCGACGGTAACGGAGCCGACGTAGCAGCGGCCTTGTCCCTGATTCTCTGCAGCGAAGCGGCGATGGGGGACACTTCACTTACAGTGGCTTTTGGCGCTGACGAGGATGTCTTGACCTTCCCCTCGGATCCGACGTCATGGTGGCCTTTCGGAGTCTTGGACGCCGATGCAGTTGCCGCCGACCCAGAGTCCTTGGATCGATGCGCAGATGTGCCAGCCGTCGATCCGTGTGCTTGTGTCACCTCCGACTCCACTACGCGACCGACGGACGGAGTCCCAGTCGGAACCGGAGCCGTGCCGCTGGCCTTGGCGTGCTTAGACGGTGTCGCAGCGGTTGATCCGTGCCGACCACCCTTCTTAGAGGATCCCTCCTCTGGCGCCGATTTTGACCCTGTGGAATCGACCGACTTCTTCGACTTCTGTGGACCGGAGGTCGACGGAGCCGATGCGGCGGCGGGTGCAGTAGCTTTCTGTTGGCCGGCCGCCATTTTAGGGACGCTCGAGTCCTTAAGTTTCAGTTCCGTTTTCGGGTCGGCCATTTTAGGCGTAGTCGACACCGTTGGTTTCGGTTTCGATCCGGCATGCCCAGCAAGTATGTCCGTGGCCGGGCCTGAAGGCGGGGCCGTGGCTTGCGGTACGGGGTCTTGGGTAAGGCCAACTGGCGATCCCGTGACCCGATCGTGATCATCGAAACCTTCGGGGCATAGCTCGTCCCCTGAGCTATCTGCCGCGGCCCCATAAATCTCTTCGACGTCCCCTACCTCGTCGACGTATTCAAGGCCTTGATCCACGACTCCGTCGTCGTCTTCCGGATCCGCCTCGACCTCCGTTTCGGGTGGGGATATTTGGAGATGATGACCCTGTTCATCTTCTTCTTGGTCGCCGAAGATGTTTTCTGGATCCGGGGCCGCTTGTCTGGCCTCCAGGCGCACCGTGCGCCGAAGCTTGAGAGTCTTTTTCGACCTGAATTGAGCGCAAGCCTTACACTTGCCGTCGTCATGGTCCGGTGAAAGGCATTTGTTACAGACCGGGTGCAGGTCTATATGTGGGTACTTGGACCCACAGAGCGGACAGTACTTAAACGGACTCCGCTCCATGCTGGAAAGTCGTGGTCGTGTCGCGATGAGAAGGCCTCGATGTCCGAAGAGTGAAAAAACTCCGCTGAATCCGACTTCAAGAGTCGGAAGAACTCGAGACCGTGCGCAAACAATACCGACGCTATAAATACAAGGCCTTTTGGCCTTAAAAAGTTAGTTTTACTCGGTTCCGACAGAGAGAAGTCGAGACCGCATCCGAACCCAATGGCGGAAAAAAACAATCTGGGGATGGAGCCGATGCCCATGCGCACTGTAGTCCAGAGGAGGAGCCACCTATCTCGGGATACTTCGAAGACTCTTCCAGGACAACAATGTGCGATCATCCGGACCCAACACTAGGCGGCGATCTAATGCTAAGATATGAATTTAGCAGCCCACATGCCTCGAACATGACATTTAAACGTACATATATATCTATGGCCTCGGAAGGTACGCGTACCCTAAGCGAAGTCTAAGCGCACCCTGCTGTGCACGAGCTGTATTTTAATAGCCTGTCAACACTCCAAATCCGGAAGTGTTGGCAGCCATCTTGTTCCTCGATAGAACCGAGGCACAAGAAACCTATTAAAAAAACGTTGCAAAACGCGAAAAGGGAGAAGTGTAGAAACACCCTGACCCCCTAGGTCTGCTCAGGGGGTCACACAAGGACCCCCAGGGACAAAAAAGCATTAAAATGTATTTATTTATTTTTTTTAAATCGGTGAGATTCGCGCACCCAGCGCGAATTTCGACCCAAATGTTAAAAAAAGAAGCGAGGGCTCCCGCGCTTCAGTGGTAATTAGACCCCGGGGGGCAAATCCCGGGGGCAATAAAAGAATTGGGTGGGGGGCCCAAAGGGGCCCCCCCAGCCCCGGGGACCTCCACCCCCCAGGGCTCTAAGAGAAAATGTGGGGGGGCTCGTAGCCCCCCCAGCCCCGGGGACCGCCACACCCCAGGGCTTTTAAAATAATCAATGGGTGGGGGGTTCAAAGGCCCCCCCAAGCCCCGGGGACCGCCACCCCCGGGGCTTCATCACAATATTGGCGGGGGGGGGGCTCACACCCCCCCAGCCCCAGGGACCGCCACACTCCTGGGCTTCATAGTGTAAATTAAAAAAAAATAACCAGTGTGGGGGGGCTCAAGCCCCCCCCCACACGACCCGGGGACCGCCACCTCCCTCGGGCTCTAAAATTCAAAATAGGGGGGGTTGGTGACAGACCCTCCAGCCCCTGGGACGACCACCCTCCGGGGCTTTAGAAATGGTGGGAGGGGGGCCGCGCAGCCCCCCTCCTGGAGCCATTGATGGCCCTGGGGACCACCACCCCCCCAGGGTTGGCTCCTACAGTGTCCCGGGGTGCCCACCCCCGGTACACTGTAGTTTGCTATGGCAGGGCGGGAGCCTCACGGCTCCCACCCTGCCATAGCAAACTGCTTTGGTATTTGGAAGAGAGAGCAGGGAAACCCTCTCTTCCAAATACCAAAGATGATTGCTTTTCCACATGGGGAGTTGCATCTTCGCAGCTCCCCATGTGGAAAAGCAATGCCGGCTCCCACAGGAGGCGGAGAGCCGGCGGGACCGTGGGGCCATTAGGGCCCCCTCCCACGGTCCCCGACAGTGTGGCCGACCTCAGGGGACAGGGTCCCCGGGGCCATAAATGGCCTAAGGAGGGGGGACAAAGCAGCCCCCCTCCTAAAATTAAAATACATTTTAAAAAAAAGCCAGGCCCAGGGGGATGGGGTCCCCGGGGCCAAATATGGCCTTGGGAGGGGGGCCACGCGGCCTCCTTCAAAAATTAAATAAATAAAAAAAAGTGTCAGGCTCTGGGGGATGGGGTCCCCAGGGCCAAAATATTAGGAAAAGAGGGGGGCACACAGTCCCCCTTCTTAAAACAAAAATAAAAAGACTGGCATCGCGTCGGAGGCCAAGCCCCCTACTAGCATCAGCGGGCGCGTTTGCAGAGAGGGAAAGAATTTCCCTTGAATACTGGGGGTCCCTGGAGGCCAACTAGCCCACCAGGAACCTCGATGTTCTGAGGCCACGCCCCTTATTACACCTCTCTGCAACGCAGTTCTGTGGCGCTAACTGGAGGTAGCTGGTGGGCTAGTTGGACCCCAGGGACCTTCAGTATTCAAGGGGAGTTAATCCCACAACTTAAAACGCGCCACAATGCGCATTTGCACAGTGGTGAAGTGAGGGGGCGGGGCCTGAGTTCACATGTGTGCAAACACACCCTGTGGCGCGGTTTAAGTTGGGGAATTAATTCCTTGTCGATCCTGAGGGTCCCTGGGGTCCAACTAGCCCACCAGGTACATTCAGTAAGCGCCACAGAGCTGCGTTGCAGAGTGTTGTAAAAAGGGGCGTGGCTTCTGAACAGCTCTCTCCAACGCAGTCCCCTGGCCCATACTGGAGGTATCTGGTGGGCTAGTTGGTCCCCAAGGACCCACAGGATTGAGGCGGAATTCTCTAACTTAAAACACGCCACAGGGCGTGTTTGCAGACATGTCTCCTCAGGACACACTCCCTTCCTTCACCAGTGTGCAAACGCGCCCGTGGTGCGTTTTAAGTTGGGGAATTAATTCTCTTTCAATACTGAGGGTCCCCAAGGGCCAAATAGCCCAACAGGTATCTCCAGTATGCGCCAGGGAGCTGCGTTGCAGACAGGTGTTCAGAGGCGACACCCCTTTTTACACCTCTCTGCAACGCAGCTCTGTGGCGCTTACTGGAGGTACCTAGTGGGCTAGTTTGACCCTAGGGACCCTTAGGATTGATGGGGAGTTAATCTCTCAACTTAGAACTGCGACAGGGCGCGTTTACACAGTGGTGAAGGGAGGGGACGGGGCCTGATGTGATGTGTGCAAACACGCCCTGTGGCGCTTGTTAAGTTGGAGAAAAAAATTCAACTTCACACCTAAGGGTCCATGAGGGCCAAGTAGTCCACCAGGTGGTTCCAGGAAGTGCCAATGCGCCGCGTTGCAGAGATGTGGTGCAGGCCATGCCCCTTTTTATAGCTCTGTGGCGCTTACTGGATGTACTACGAATTCCAATTTACTCACTTGTTATCAGGAGAGACCTCAGTGCTGCATCTTTGGGCCCAGTACTGAGCCTGAAAAGTAATTCTAACCATACTTACCAGTAACTTTAATTTCCTTCCACAGGCTAACATTGACTGGTTTCACTTGGAAATTCTTCTAAGTGCGTAGTTTTGGAACTTTAAAATATTTACCTAATCATCTTAACAACGAATTCCGATTTACTCACCTGTTATCAGGAGAGAACCCAGTGCTGCATCTTTCAGCCCAGCACTGACCCTGAAAAGTATTTCTAACCGTTCTTACCAGTAACTTGTATTTCCTTCCATAGGAATCTGTGACCTGACCTGGTCAGAGCCGGTCGCTCCACCCGCCGCGTGGCCCATCCTTGGTGTGCCCGGTCTCCGCTTCCGCCACCGCTGCCCGTTGTACCTCTGCTGTGCCCCTGATCTCGCCTTAAATCGTATTGTATCTGCCCTGTTGTGCCCCTGATCTCGTTTTGCCCGTTTTTGCATGTTGTGCCAGTAATTTGTCTGTTTTGACCGTATTTTATCTGCCCCAGTTGTGCCCCTGATCTCGTTTTGCCCGCATTGTATGTTGTGCCAGTAATTTGTATTTTGTTGTGTTCTCGCCAAGTGTTGTGCCCCTCCACCCGATCCCCCGCTCCCTGCCGCTGCTCCCCCACGGCCCCACCCCCGCTCCCTCCAGCATCACCGTTCCACTCCCCTCCCCACTCGCCACCCCGCTCCCGCCTCCCAGCTGCTCCTCCCTCGCTCCATTTATGGCAGAGTACGCACAGCGATCACGCGCAGCGGGTGCGCCAATGGTGCGCCGAAGGCGCGCCAAAGGCAAGCCCGTCTACGCCCGTCGGCGCCTGGCCCGTGCCCAGCACCTGGACCCCTGGCCCCCACCATCGCCAGACCTCACGACGGACCTACAACGCTGCCACCCTCAACACACTCAACACCGGCCGATCACCAGCATGCTACCGTGCTACCCCGAAACGCACCCACAGACCCTTCACCTGCCAAGCCTGCAAATTCACCTGCCTCTGGACCTGCACCTCACCCGCCAAGCCGAACACCAACAGCAACCACCTCAAATGCATCCTGCTCAACACCCGCTCCGTCCACAGACACGCCGTCGAACTCTGGAACCTGCTCGACACAACATCACCAGACGTCGCCTTCCTCACGGAAACCTGGATGAACACCTCCTCTGCTCCCGACATCGCCATCGCCATCCCGGAGGGATACAAGATCACCCGGAAGGACCGCGTCAATCAGACTGGAGGAGGCATCGCCATCGTACACAAGAAAACCATCCGCATCACGACCAGCTCCGATGACACCTTCACCGCCGCCGAACATCTCCACTTCCAGATACACACCGACCCCAAGACCACACTCAGAGGCACCCTCATCTACAGACCCCCGGGACCACGCACACGATTCAGCGAAGACATCACAGACTTCATCAGCCCGCACGCCCTCTCCTCCGCTGACTACATCCTCCTAGGGGACCTCAACTTCCACCTGGAGAACAACAAGGACAGCAACACCACCACCCTGCTGGACAACCTCGCAAACCTCAGGATCAAACAACTGGTGAACACCCCCACCCACTACGCCGGACACACGCTCGACCCAGACTTCTCTTGCAGCAAGCACATCTCCTTCAGCCACTCCACCGGACTTCACTGGACTGACCACAGCTGCGTCCACTTCAGCTTCAAAAGAACCGCGACCCACCACCGCCCACAACAGATCCCTTGCAGGAACTGGAACAAGATCACCGCTGACCAGCTCACCACCTCCCTCAGCCAGAACCCGCCCGCCAGTACCACGGACCCCAGCGAAGCAGCCATCAACCTCACGCAATGGATCACCAACTGCGCAAACGATCTCGCACCACTGAAGACCCCCCCAGCAGACACGGCAGCAAGAAAGCCCCCAGCTTCACCGACGAACTCAAGAACTCCAAGAAGAACTGCCGCACCCTCGAGAAAGCCTGGCGCAACGACTCGACAAGAACGCCCACTACAGCAAGGAACTCTTCAGCATCGTCAAAGAGCTCTCCAACCCCAGCGCCGGAAACAACGACATCACTCCCTCGCAAGACCTCTGCGACTAACTCGCCTCATTCTTCCACCGCAAGATCGCCGAAATACACAACAGCTCCGGCGCTCCAACCAAGTACCTCACCACCATACCATCGCCCCCCACGACCACCCTCAGCGCCTGGACCCCGGTCAACACCGAAGACACTACCCGCACGATGAACAGCATCCACTCCAGATCGCCAACCGACCCCTGCCCCACCACGTCTTCAACAAGGCCGACTCCATCATCGCACCCCAACTCAGAGACATCATCAACACCTCCTTCAAAACCGCCACCTTCCCGGAAAGCTGGAAGCACGCCGAGCTCAGCGCCCTCCTGAAGAAACCGACAGCGGACCCCACCGACCTCAAGAACTTCCGCCCCATCTCGCTCCTCCCCTTTCCTGCCAAAGTCATCGAGAAGACCGTCAACAGACAGCTTGCCGCCTTCCTCGAGACGAACGGATCCCTCGACCACTCGCAGTCTGGCTTCCGAGCCAACCACAGCACCGAGACGGCCCTCATCGCAGCCACTGACGACATCAGATCCCTGCTCGACAGCGGAGAAACAGCGGCCATCATCCTCCTGGACCCCTCCGCGGCATTCGACACCGTCTGCCACCGCACCCTAGTGCAGCACCTCAGCAACACCGGTATCCAAGAGAAGGCTCTGGAGTGGATCATCTCGTTCCTCGCCGGAAGAACCCAGAGATTCCGCCATCCCCCGTTCATTTCCGAGGCCACCTAAGTCATCTGCGGCGTACCACAAGGTTCCTCCCTCAGCCCCACCCTCTTCAACGTATACATGAGCCCCTCGCACGCCAACACAACCTCAACATCATCTCCTAGGCCGACGACACCCAGCTCATCCTTTCCCTCACCAACAACCCAGCCTCCGCCAGAACCAGCCTACACGAAGGGATGAAAGACGTCGCCGAGTGGATGAAGAACAGGCGCCTGAAACTGAACTCCGATAAGACGGAAGTCCTCATCCTGGGACCATCTCCCTCCGCCTGGGACGACTCCTGGTGGCCCCCTGCACTGGGCTCCACTCCCAAGCCAACGGACCACGCACGCAACCTGGGCTTCATCCTGTACTCCTCCCTCTCGATGACCAGACAAGTTAACACCGTATCGTCATCATGCTTCAACACCCTGCGCATGCTCCGAAAGATCTTCCGATGGATCCCCACTGAAACCAGGAAGACGGTCACCCAGGCACTCGTCACCAGCCGGCTGGACTACGGGAACACCCTCTACGCCGGCACCACAGCCAAACTGCAAAAAAGACTCCAACGCATCCAGAACGCCTCCGCCCGACTCATCCTGGACATCCCCCGACACAGCCACATCTCCGGCCACCTGAGAGACCTGCACTGGCTCCCCTTCAGCAAGAGGATCACGTTCAGACTCCTCACCCACGCACACAAGGCCCTCCATGACCTGGGCCCCAAGTACCTCAACGACCGCCTGACCTTCTACACGCCCACCCGCCAGCTACGGTCGACCAACCACGCCCTCGCCGCCGTTCCACGCATCCGCCGAGCCACCGCCGGTGGAAGATCCTTCTCCTACCTGGCAGCCAAGACATGGAACTCCCTCCCCATCCACCTCCGGCTAACCCAGGACCATCTCTCCTTCAGGAAGCAACTCAAGACCTGGCTCTTCGAGCAGTGACGGCCCCCCCTCCCCCAGCGCCTTGAGACCCTTCCGGGTGAGTAGTGCGCTATACAAATGCCATGATTGATTGATTGATTGATTGATTGATTGATAGGAATCCATTGTCTGGTTTTCACCAGAAAAGTTTCTGTCTATTGTCACAAACTAAAAATATTCCTTAAAAATCGCCTGTATGACTTAAACACATTCTTTCAACTGTTTACTGGAGATGCGCCAGTGCTGGATCCAGGATCCACCACTGAGTCAGAAAAAGTAACGATATCACTACTTACCTGCTAAGTGAATTTCCTCCCATAGGATAACATTGGTGATTCTATGTGAAAAAGTTTCAAAGTGTCAACTTTTAAAATACAATAATATTCCTTAAAAATCACTACTGTAACCAAAACGCTTTTACTCAACTGTTTACAAGAGATGTCCAAGGACTGAATCTAGGATCCAGTCCGTGGTTAGAAAAGTAATCCATACAGTAACTAATTGCATTTAACTAGAAATTAACATTGAGCTCAATGTTGCATAGTGTTTGAAATGGAGTTGCCCATTGCAACAACTGTAACTACTGTACTTAAAAGTCTATTGCATATTTGCAAAGTATTTAAACTAAAGTAATACATTCTGAGAAAGTATATTTTGTAATGTAATGTATAATGTAATTTAAAAAATAAAATATCTAACATCTTGACATCTCAAATGACATCACTGATGACATTATCCACGTGACAATCTGATACATCTCATCATACACTAGTATAACCTTTCAACACTCATTATAAAATATGGAGTACCATATTTGAAACCACTGACACACCAATACCAGTTTCTAAAAACCCACTCAGTGATTCCTACATCTACACGCACATCTAAACACTTACCTATAGATTCACTCATACATGCTAGCAAAGATCAATAGAACACTATTAAATATACTTATACACCTACATCAACATTACACACCCGCACACATCCTATTCACTTATGCAGTCATTCTAGTCACTTATGTAAGCAATTGATCATACTTACATTTACTAAGCTACACACATATAAAAAACACCACTTTATTTATTCGTATAGATAGTAACTCATACTTAGTGTGTTATAAAATCACTATTACAAGTATACTGTTTTCGATACAGTCACTCATACAATGACGGAGTCTTATGTATACTTATTTTTATACAACAACTGTCACATACACTGCCTTTTATATTTCTAGTTTGTTGGACATGAATCATTGAGAAATCTATTTACTCATCACCACACCCATAAAGAGATTCACTCACCCAAACAACTGTTTCCACATACAGTCTTAACCTCATATACCTAGTAAATCAACTATTTACACATCTTTGGACAGTCACACACCACCCACTCAACCACACACACATTCACTATCTCATACAAATACTCACTTTACTAATTAATATCTAATATGGACTTTCACATAGCTAGTAACCAACGTATGTAGTAGTTTACACAACAAGAGATAGAGTGATACAGGTATTCACACAGTGTAATCACTATCCCATATATTTAGTGAGACACTTTAAATTAGTCACTTAGACAGTCAATCACAGTGCTACTAAATCCTCCATCCAGACACTTATATATCCACTCAGTCTTCAAGGCATATTGCTATATATATATATATATATATATATATATATATATATATATATATATATATATATATATATATATATAATACTTATTTAAATATCGAACCAAACCACATTCACTGGATGATGTCATCAGTGGTGTCATTTGAGATGTCATCAGTGATGAAACTGACCATATCATGAATGATGTAATATGTGACATCATCAGCAGTGGATTGCGGGCGTGCGAGTTATACTTAGTACAACTAACTATAACGGAGGAATTTCAATGGTTGTGTACGAGTGAAATGTCCAGCTAACTATAATACCCCTAAAACCTATGTTTTTTTCAGTGACTTTCTAAGGTTTTTTAAATGCTAATTCCTAACTATAACATGTCTGAAACCTATGGTTTTTTAAAGTGAATATATACATCTTGGCGGTGAGGAGGAAAAAGGCATTGTGCAGAGGGTGGTGTAATTATATCGTCTTCGCTGCACTTCAGAAACTAAAGCATTCACGCTTGATAACAGAGATTGAACTCGAGATGTCGGATGACACAGTAAAGGGGCGGGAGGCGGCTTCGCTGCTATTATTTACCAACTTGCCGAAAATTCCTCAAAGAGAAGCTTCCAACACAGCTGGTATATCGGGGGCTGTACAATCACAACCCCCATCGGATGAAACGAAAATAAAGGCACTAATGAAACGCTTGGAAAAAGTGATGAAAAGTGAAGTCACCAAATGGTGGGAACACAAATCATTGACAATGTACATAGCAGAAGAACGTGTTCCACGAGGCTTACGCATATTATTGGCACCTAATTATGAGAAACCCCACCCAGAAATGCTGAAAAAATGGGGGAAAAGCAATTTGGAGGCCTCAAAAAATCTAATTCTAATTTTAATAGAATATGCTGAGATAGACCGTGACATTTTGCTTAAAGAGTTGGCAACAATTAATGAGGAATTGCTCAAATTCGAACCAAATGATTTAATTACCTCATTGAGAAAGGAAATTCAGGAGAGAGTAAATGGACATGAGGAAAAAATCAAAACCCGTAAAGCGTGGAAATTTGCACGTGATAAAGATGATTACGAGCATGGTAAAATCTACACGTTTGCACGCAAGTTTGAGGATGCCAAGCGCTTGAAAATTAATCAAAACAAGGCATTGCCGCTAACTGACGGGGGAGCATCCTCAAGCCAATCCGGCACAAGAGAGCAACCAAGAGAGCACTTACCCAGCACAAGTGACTCCAACTCCAACTTGAGCAGTATTGACAGCGATAATTCAACAACCGGTGAAGATGGGGATGAGCCCTTAATGGTTCTTGATTTGGGCGAAGAAATTGATTTTTTAGTCAACGCCCGACTGCAAACCTTGCGCCCACGCAAGCAGCAACAGCAGCAGAAAAAAGGGCCAGAATCAACCGGCGTAGGAAAGAGCGACGCCGAAAAAACAGATGTAAGAAACAACAACAAAAAGAAAAAATTCTGGCACAAGAAGAAAAATCAAATGAAAAAACAATAATCAATCTCTCATCCCAAACTTTGACGATAGCGGAACAGCAATTACTTAGTCTTGGGTTAACTTACTGTCCTTTGACGGACTTTAATTATTCAACCACAAGAATAGATATATTCCGCTATATTCGAAAGCTCAAGTTGTCCAAATTCTTTAAAATCAAGCAGAATACATGTACAACGGAATCAGACTTAGCTACACCAACCACTTCTAATCTCCAAGCTAGTGACGTAAGAGGTTTACTTACTCTGTGCCAGTTGGATCAAGGTACGAATGACATGGATGACAACATATCGACTCAGGAAGAACTAAGATCTGCTGAAATCCCACAGACGGGAGCAGGATCAAGCCCATTTAAACCATCATCTACATTTATGCCCATCATGCCTAAGGATGCAATAGATTCATTTCATGATGTGGTAATATCAGATTTGAAGAAATTACACCACCAGATCAAACACCGTGGCAGGATCAAACATGATAAGGAAAAACAATACTGGGACTTTGTATCTAGACTAAAAAACGACTATCGCAATATAGTGTGCAGCTCCGATAAGGGCGGCAATATTGTTATATGGCCACAGGAACAATATATTGCTGAAGCCACTAAACAGCTATCAGATTCATCATGTTATACAAAAGCTGATGTTAAAATGTACGACAAAGCAAGGGACAAATTGAGAAAACTTCTCCTTCAGTACAAAAGGGAGGGTTTAATCTCCATTCAAGAATTCAAATTCCTGCATGTCGAATTACCCTGCATGGCACGTTTTTATCTAATACCTAAAGTCCACAAGGAAGTAACACCCGTACCGGGAAGACCAATTATATCAGCTATAGACAGTATGGGTGAACACCTTGCTCAGTATATTGACTATTTCCTGCAACCTTTGGTGGTGAAATTACCTACATATATCAAAGATACGGGACATTTTTTGAATAAAATCCACAATACCACCTGGACAGATAACTCTCTGCTAATTACGCTAGACATTGAGGCTCTGTATACGAGCATTGAACATCAGAAAGGTTTGAAGGCCATGGAGTTCTTTTTAGGGACAAGGCCGGTTGATTGTTACAACCACAGTAAAATGCTCATTTCATTGACAGCATGGAGTCTCAACCATAATTTCTTTATGTTTGGCAAGGAAATATACCTGCAGCGGAGAGGGGTGGCGATGGGGGCCTGCTTCTCCCCGAGCTACGCATGTCTTCATGTGGGGTTTTGGGAGAGGCAGGTCCTTATGGGAACACTTCAAGAGATTTTTAAAGAACATGTCCAGATGTGGGTAAGATTCATAGATGATGTGTTTTTAATTTGGAGGGGAGATGTTTCCAGTGCACTGGCGTTCATTGATCAACTAAATAACAATGATTATAATTTGAAATTCACTCATCATATCAGTGAACAATCAGTTGATTTTCTAGATGTAAGGGTATATCACAAATCTGGCAAAATTGCAACTACCCTTCATAGAAAGACCACTGCTGGCAATGCAACTCTGCACGCCAGCAGTTCTCATCCGCAGCACACAATAGAAAACATCCCCTATGGAGAACTGCTCCGTCTAAAAAGAATTTGTAGCAGTGAGGATGAATTGGAGAGATGCACTAATGAAGCACTTAGCAGATTCAGGAGGAGAGGGTATCATGCTGACACTTTAAAGAGGGCAGTTCAAAAGGTCAATAAAAAATCCAGGGAATGCCTTCTACAGCAGAACAGTGGTAAAACAACCACCGAAACAAGTTCTGAAGAGTCTGAATTAAGATTCATTACACCGTATAGTTGCCAGAACAGGAAAATTAGATCAATCCTTACCAAAAGCTGGCCGATCTTACAAACAGACAATGTGATAGCATCTGACCTCCCTGATAACCCTAGAATCACTTTCAGGAGAGGGCCGACCCTCCGTAATCATGTCACCAATGCGTTTCCCGAAATCCTCAAACCGAAAACTTGGTTCCCGCAACATCAGGGCTTTTTTAAATGCTCTAGTTGTCGGGCATGTAGGTTTGGTATAAACACCAGTACTTACATGACTCCTTTCAGTCCCACGCCTGTCAAAATCAAAGGCAAATACGATTGCAGAACGGAGTTTGCTGTGTATGTCCTGACGTGTACTTGCGGCCTGAGGTACGTTGGGAGTACTCGGCTTGCGGTGCACGTCAGGATTTTACAGCATCTCCGAGCAATTGTAAACAACGACAATGCCTATCCGGTGGCGAGACATTTTAAAAGTGTCCACAATAATAATTTGGAAAGTCTCAGCTACTATGTCCTTACCTCTGTGCCTCGTCCTCGTAGAGGAGGAGACAGAGACAAGTTACTTCGCCAACTGGAATCCAGAACGATATTAGAGCTAGATACCAAGGTCCCGAATGGGTTGAATACCACTGAGGACCTATATCACTTCCTATAAAGTCACTATACCCTGTATATATTAGCCTTAACGTGACATCTGGTGTTAATAGGCATTATATATCCTTTTGCCTAAAAGCTTATCAGTGGAGTCCGCCTCCCCTCTTAGGTCACCATATTGACTCACCAAACAAAATTAATTATTGTATACACCCCCTTTTCTGTTTTTTAGTAAGTTGACTTACTTTTCCTTCACTTCGCCCCATGTATATATTTCACGTTTGAACTTTGAATTAAATTTACCATTACTATATGTTGGAGTATGATGTATGCACAACTACCATATTCAAAGTGAAACAATATTCAATGATTTTGTTTATTCATGTCTATTTTTGCATGATGTTACTCACTAGATGTTGGGTACACAATCCCATTATTTTTGTTGGGGTAGATATACTATTAGACGTAGGAGAGCTGTTTGGGAAAATAGGGGCTGCCATCATTAGTTTGATGTCCCCTTAGCAAGCACATTCAGGTGGGGTTGCCATCACTATATAATGATGTCCCCACCTATACACAAACAGGGCATGAATTGTTTGATTTTAATGCATATTTTTGTATATATTTGTACAGTATTTATTGTGTATCAAGATATCATCCACTGAACATAGTATCTCCAACACAGATGTACATATGAGATATGGTCGTTTGTATATAGAGTAAATAGACGACAATTGTATGTACATATATGAGTGACATTTATTTTTATGGGTATATATATATTCCTACATAGATATTAATTATTAATTGTGTCAACATATTGAGTTAAAGTTTGGTTAGTATGTGACGTAATAATGGTATTGTCCTTATTCAATCTATTCCTTTACTGTCGGTATACATAAATGATAGAATTTTTACTATTTTTGCCCTTGAAAACCTTTAGAAATATGTGACATTTAGCATTTATGCGGCTAGAATTTGTGTCACTGTTATATTTTGAATTCATTCAGATATTAATTTCTTTTTGTGTCAGGCAATGTTAAGCCACGTTAACATTATGTGTCTTTGTTTCCCCCTTTTCCCGAACATTTGCCAAAATACATGTAATGATAGTATGTCTTCCATGTTTATAGGTGTCACATGGTATGCACACGCAGTTTAAAAGTTCAGGTGTGAGGGGTTTTTAAATTGACTGTGATCAAGGGCACCCCGCCCGAAACGCGTCAGTTTTCTTTCTCTGTTAAGCGTTGCTTAATAAAAACCTTTGCCTGGATACTGGATTCGTGGAGTTGTCTGCTTCCCTGGGGACCCGGGACGGCAGTTTTGCTTCTTCTTGTTTTCGAGATATACATATATATATACACACATATATATATATATATATATCACTCCAAACTTTGTTCCACACGAACAGGTATGAGCCGCACTTATTTAGTTGAGATAAACGCTTTATTTTCAGCAGGCGTTTTCCTTATATATTTCGGTCACATTGACCTTCTTCAGAGGACAGCCATAAACATCTCAGGACTGCAAAGCGCACTAGTATTTCGCTTGTAGCGTGATCTTCATTTTATGCTCTCGGGTGGTCACCTGATAATCAGGAAGTATGCTGGTCTTTGTAGTGAGCTAGAGTCACTCTGGTCTTTTCCCTTGGGTGGGCGATGTGTTGTGCATTTATTTCAACATAATCCCCAGACAGTCAGCATTTCATGTTGGTGGGGTCCGGGCCAAGGTTCAGTCCTTGGCGTTAGCCCGCTGCCCTTGTTGCTTACGCGGTTAACAGAGAGAGGTCTGGTTTTCGGGCAGCATCATGGCGCTCTTTTTCGGCAGTGCAAGGCTCCAGGCAGGACCACGCCTGTAATATCACTCCAAACTTTGTTCCACACGAACAGGTATGAGCCGCACTTATTTAGTTGAAATAAACGCTTTATTTTCAGCAGGCGTTTTCCTTATATATTTCGGTCACATTGACCTTCAGAGGACAGCCATAAACATCTCAGGACTGCAAAGCGCACTAGTATTTCGCTTGTAGCGTGATCTTCATTTTATGCTCTCGGGTGGTCACCTGATAATCATCAGGAAGCATGCTGGTCTTTGTATGTATGTATATATATATATATATATATATATATATATATATATATATATATATATATACATACATATATATATACATACATATATATATTCACTGAAAAAACCATAGGTTTCACACCAGTTATAGTTAGCTGGAAATGTTACTGACATAAAACCATTGAAATTCCCACGTTATAGTTAGTTGGACTCACTATAACTTGCGCGAATGCAATGCACTGCTGATGACGTCACATATTACATCACTCATGACATGGTCAGTGACATCACTCATGACATCACTGATGACACCATCCAGTGAATGTGTGTCTTTCTGAAAAATAAATATGTTTTATATATGTATATGTAAAGGTCGATGGAAGAATAAATGTTTAAATAAGTGTCTAAATGGATGTTTTTGTATAAAAAATTGATTGGTTAACTGGCTTATTAAGTGTATCTTAGTGAATACATATATTAGCGAGTAATGTTTAAATATTTAAATATATGCATCAGTGTTTCACTTTGTGTATCAGTGGCTGCATGGGTTTCTGAGTAGCTACATGTGTGTGTATATGGGTTATTAGATTTTTTTTAGTATCAGTATGAGTTTCTGTATGGTTTGGTGGGGGTATTACTTAGCACATAGATGCGTCAATGACTGACTCACTGTTTGTATGTGTTTTGAAGACATCATATGTGCAGGACTGTATGGGTGGATAAGTGTGTATATGTGTGTGTTAGTGAGTGAATGACTGTCTCACTAGTGTCTTTATCAGTAACTACATATGTTTTAATCTAGTATATGTGAGTATTGATGTATATAAGTGAGTATATGTGAGAGTGAGGGATTGTAAGAGTTCCTGTTTAAATAAGTGTGTTTCTATAAGTGATTGTTTAAGAGAGTAAGTATGTGTAAGTTTCCTTAGAAGTAAGGTGGTAGTGTGGGTATGTGTATATAGATGGTGGAATTAATGAATTGGTTGTTGTAACTGGTATGGGTATCTCCATTTTTTGAAAATTTTAATTTCTATTTTTGAATATGTGTTTCAAGGGTTACATTACACTGAAAGGAGGTCTGTCACTCTGTCACAAGGATGGTGTCATCAGTGATGTCATGAGTGATGTCACTGACCATGTCATGAGTGATGTAATATGTGACGTCATCAGCAGTGCATTGCAGTCGCGCAAGTTATAGTGAGTCCAACTAACTATAACGTGGGAATTTCAATGGTTTTATGTCAGTAAAATTTCCAGCTAACTATAACTGGTGTGAAACCTATGGTTTTTTCAGTGAATTTAATAGGTTTTTTAAATGCTAATTCCTAACTATAACTGGTGTGAAACCTATGGTTTTTTCAGTGAATTTCAAAGGTTTTTTAATAGCAAATTTCTATAGGTATGAAATATAATATTTTTTATAATTAATCCTATATTGTATATTTATGTAATACTATTTTTTTATGTATATTGTTCATGTTTTTATTTTTTATTTTATTTTTTTTGCCTTGGAGCGCTCCCGGTGCGCGTACCGGTGAGCGCACCGGTAAGCGCAGTCTTCCGGCGCGCCCCGGTGCTCGTACCGGTGAGCGTCCCGTTAGCGCCATTGCCGCGGACGAAAATATCATCGTGACGTATCGCGTAGCCGCGCGATGCGTCTTATGACGCACGGCGTAAGTGCACCCGGAAGCGCCCGAGCGCATACGATCGTGCTTCGTAAGCGCCCCCGGGCGCGCCCCGGGGCGCGTAGCGTAAGCGCGTCGGGTCATGTGACCTGAAAATAACACTTTTCATTGGTTCAGAACAGTTTTTTTTCCAAATGATGAAAGCCCCCACCTTTTTTCCTCATTCTCACTTTGTACTTTGACTGAGGAAGACCTGTTTCTAGTAAGTGAGAAATGGCTACAGTAGCAGCAGCAGCAGGAGCATCTCAACCACCACCACCACCACCACCACCACCACAAGGACCACCACAACACCACAGTGGTGGTGAACAAGAAGAGGAGGAGGAGGAGGAGGAGGAGGAGAGACAGTTCCTGCCTGAAGATAATACCCCCTATAAACCGAAGGAGCACATTGTGTGGGAGTTTTTTAAAATCCCAAGGGGACTAAAGAAAGTCAATGCGCCAAAAGTGACATGTTTGATCTGTGGCACTGTACTTTCCAGGGGGAACCCTGCAAAAAAGTATTCATTTGGCAACAATACTATGATTCGCCATATGCAACGCAGGCACCCCAACAACTATGCTGCGGCAGAGGTCAGAGAACTGACCAGAAACCCTCCCCAATCTTCTCCCAGCACCTCCAAAAGCAAACAACCCACTCCATCGGGTCCAGAGACAAGGGAGATGGTCCCAAATATCCAACCCCAGTTTGGAGATTTTAAAATAGTTTGTATATTTTGCGGGACTACAATTTGCTATGGAGAGCAAAGTATCAAATTGATCAACCGTGCTGGAGACAACCACAACTGCAGAAAGAAACCTTAATTTTTTCCTGATTTTTTTGCTCCAGTTGAGCCCTTTACAATTCCCTGTTTTTGTTTGTCCCCATAAAAATTACAAAAAATATATAAAATTGTTCATAAAAGCCAAAAAAAGTAAAAAAATGTTCAAAAAAAGAATAAAAAAAAAACAGTTTTTAGAACTACCTCCAATTTATAAAAAAATGCTGCATTTTTAAAAAACTCTGTCATTCTTTTTTCTCTAGGGTACGCTCCCCGATGCGCGTACCGGGCGCTCCCCCCGTGAAAATCGCGGGGCCCTTTTATGGCCCCCACATCAAACCTAGGATGTCAGGGGGGTCTACCCTGCCCCCTTTTGGTCATTTCCCCCCTTGTTTTTGCCACCTCTTGTGTCTCGACCCTACCGAGACACAAGATGGCGGCCGCTCCGGACTGTTGACAGACACCCTAGAGCCAATCAGCTTTTCGCTCGCACACTCGCGTAGCGTGCTGGTGCGCGCCCCGGTGCGCGCCCCGGTGTGTGCCCCGGTGCGCGCTTATAGATATATATATATTTTTTAACCTAAATTACTCAAAATCCACTGGAGCACATATCTTGAGACATAGCAAAGGCACATCGGGCTACCAGTCCCTACAATTTTGCCAAGTTTGCTGGAAATCCATTCAGCCGTTTGGGCTAAAAGTGAGTCCAACCGCCCTATGGAAATTAACATGGGGAAAACACGTTTTGTGACCCCCCTTTTATCTCGGCCCCCGCTTGACGAATCCCCCCAAAACTTTCAGGGAAGGAGCGGAGCGCAGCGAGGCAAATTTAAGGAAAATTACAGGCAGATCCCTCAATCGGCGCCAAAGTTATTCCCAATAGAATGTTGCGGATTTCCTATGGAAAACAATCCTAACTATAACTACCTACTGGCGACCGCCAGTAGGTAATATACACATATATATATATATATATACACATATATATATATATATATATATATATATATATATATATATATATATATATATATATATATATATATGATCTGGCGAAACGCGTCATGAGGATTTTGGTGGCGTTTTAAAATAAAAAAATCAAAGCACCAAATTGGGTCTGCCTCGTCTTCTGTGCGAATCCGGCTGGAAGTTGCGGTTGGAGCGAGCATTTTTGAAAATATATATATATATATATATATATATATATATATATATATATATATATATATATATCAAAGCAACTCCTCCCACCTGTGAAGATGCAGAGGCCACAGCGGGGAAACCGGAGGAAACACTTTAATAAAGCTGTATTTGGGCATAATGCATTTCGGCCTGACATAGGCCTTCCTCAGATGCCATAAGAAATGTTCTGGCGACTTTGCTGCTCATTTACATATTACCTGCCACTGTCCCATTCGTAATTGGGCACCACACCCACCAATGGAGTGAAGTCACAATACCTGCTGTTCGTCGGAACTACAGGCTCTATAATGCATCAATCAGGTAAGTCCTGTCAGTGGTGTGTCCAAGTGGAAATGCGTTTGTGTGGCAGGGTATTGCGAGGAGCAAATAGTGAATATCCAGTGAGTAGATTTTCAGCGTGCTCCCTCCGGCCCCCAGACGTTCCAGCCCCCTAGTACCGATGTCAAACGGGCAGGGACAGAAAAGATAGTGCTAATTCACGTCCCCCGTGAAGTCACGGTCCGCTGCTGCAGCAGTCCAGAGATTCACCGGTGTTCAGAGGCGGGCTCCGAGCTGTAGCAATACCTTGCTCGAAAGAAGACTGCCAAAACAGGATCCACATGAGTCCGAGCCTCTTGGTGGAACGGGGCCTCTGAAGCACATTATCTGGAAATGCGCAAAATATCAAAGCAACTCCTCCCACTTGTGAAGAAGCAGAGGCCACAGCGGGCAAACCGGAGGAAACACTTTAATAAAGCTGTATTTGGGCATAATGCATTTCGGCCTGACATAGGCCTTCCTCAGATGCCATAAGAAATGTTCTGGCGACTTTGCTGCTCATTTAAATATTACCTGCCACTGTCCCATTCGTAATTGGGCGCCACACCCACCAATGGAGTGAAGTCACAATGCCTGCTGTTCGTTGGAACTACAGGCTCCATAATGCATCAATCAGGTAAGTCCTGTCAGTGGTGTGTCCAAGTGGAAATGCGTTTGTGTGGCAGGGTATTGCGAGGAGCAAATAGTCAATATCCAGTGAGTAGATTTTCAGCGTGCTCCCTCCGGCCCCCAGACGTTCCAGCCCCCTAGTACCGATGTCAAACGGGCAGGGACAGAAAAGACAGTGCTATTTCACGTCCCCCGTGAAGTCACGGTCCGCTGCTGCAGCAGTCCAGGGATTCACCGGTGTCCAGAGGCGGGCTCCGGGCTGTAGCAATACCTTGCTCGAAAGAAGACTGCCGAAACAGGATCCAGATGAGTCCGAGCCTCATGGTGGAACGGGGCCTCTGAAGCGCATTATCTGGAAATGCACAAAATATCAAAGCAACTCCTCCCACCTGTGAAGAAGCAGAGGCCACAGCGGGGAAACCGGAGGAAACACTTTAATAAAGCTGTATTTGGGCATAATGCATTTCGGCCTGACATAGGCCTTCCTCAGATGCCATAAGAAATGTTCTGGCGACTTTGCTGCTCATTTGAATATTACCTGCCACTGTCCCATTCGTAATTGGGCGCCACACCCACCAATGGAGTGAAGTCACGGTGTCTGCTGTTCGTCGGAACTACAGGCTCCATAATGCATCAATCAGGTAAGTCCTGTCAGTGGTGTGTCCAAGTGGAAATGCGTTTGTGTGGCAGGGTATTGCGAGGAGCAAATAGTCAATATCCAGTGAGTAGATTTTCAGCGTGCTCCCTCCGGCCCCCAGACGTTCCAGCCCCCTAGTACCGATGTCAAACGGGCAGGGACAGAAAAGACAGTGCTAATTCACGTCCCCCGTGAAGTCACGGTCCGCTGCTGCAGTAGTCCAGGGATTCACCGGTGTTCAGAGGCGGGGCTCCGGGCTGTAGCAATACCTTGCTCGAAAGAAGACTGCCGAAACAGGATCCAGATGAGTCCGAGCCTTTTGGTGGAACGGGGCCTCTGAAGCGCATTATCTGGAAATGCGCTAAATATCAAAGCAACTCCTCCCACCTGTGAAGAAGCAGAGGCCACAGCGGGGAAACCGGAGGAAACACTTTAATAAAGCTGTATTTGGGCATAATGCATTTCGGCCTGACATAGGCCTTCCTCAGATGCCATAAGAAATGTTCTGGCGACTTTGCTGCTCATTTAAATATTACCTGCCACTGTCCCATTCGTAATTGGGCGCCAGACCCACCAGTGGAGTGAAGTCACAATGCCTGCTGTTCGTCGGAACTACAGGCTCCATAATGCATCAATCAGGTAAGTCCTGTCAGTGGTGTGTCCAAGTGGAAATGCGTTTGTGTGGCAGGGTATTGCGAGGAGCAAATAGTCAATATCCAGTGAGTAGATTTTCAGCGTCCTCCCTCCGGCCCCCAGACGTTCCAGCCCCCTAGTACCGATGTCAAACGGGCAGGGACAGAAAAGACAGTGCTATTTCACGTCCCCCGTGAAGTCACGGTCCGCTGCTGCAGCAGTCCAGGGATTCACCGGTGTTCAGAGGCGGGCTCCGGGCTGTAGCAATACCTTGCTCGAAAGAAGACTGCCGAAACAGGATCCAGATGAGTCCGAGCCTCTTGGTAGAACGGGGCCTCTGAAGTGCATTATCTGGAAATGCGCAAAATATCAAAGCAACTCCTCCCACCTGTGAAGAAGCAGAGGCCACAGCGGGGAAACCGGAGGAAACACTTTAATAAAGCTGTATTTGGGCATAATGCATTTCGGCCTGACATAGGCCTTCCTCAGATGCCATAAGAAATGTTCTGGCGACTTTGCTGCTCATTTAAATATTACCTGCCACTGTCCCATTCGTAATTGTGCGCCACACCCACCAATGGAGTGAAGTCACAATGCCTGCTGTTCGTCGGAACTACAGGCTCCATAATGCATCAATCAGGTAAGTCCTGTCAGTGGTGTGTCCAAGTGGAAATGCGTTTGTGTGGCAGGGTATTGCGAGGAGCAAATAGTCAATATCCAGTGAGTAGATTTTCAGCGTGCTCCCTCCGGCCCCCAGACGTTCCAGCCCCCTAGTACCGATGTCAAACGGGCAGGGACAGAAAAGACAGTGCTATTTCACGTCCCCCGTGAAGTCACGGTCCGCTGCTGCAGCAGTCCAGGGATTCACCGGTGTTCAGAGGCGGGCTCCGGGCTGTAGCAATACCTTGCTCGAAAGAAGACTGCCGAAACAGGATCCAGATGAGTCCGAGCCTCTTGGTGGAAGGGGGCCTCTGAAGCGCATTATCTGGAAATGCGCAAAATATCAAAGCAACTCCTCCCACCTGTGAAGAAGCAGAGGCCACAGCGGGGAAACCGGAGGAAACACTTTAATAAAGCTGTATTTGGGCATAATGCATTTCGGCCTGACATAGGCCTTCCTCAGATGCCATAAGAAATGTTCTGGCGACTTTGCTGCTCATTTAAATATTACCTGCCACTGTCCCATATATATATATATATATATATATATATATATATATATATATATATATATATATATATATATATATATATATAACCTACTGGCGGTCGCCAGTAGGTAGTTATAGTTAGGATTGGCTACCATAGGAAATCCGCAACATTCTATTGGTAATAACTTTGGCGCCGGTTGAGGAATCTGCGTGTAATTTTCCACAATTGTGGCCACCTCCGCTCCGCTCCTTCCCTGGAAGTTTGAAGGGGATTCGTGGAGTGGGGGCTGAGAAAAAGGGAGGTCCCAAAACGTGTTTTCCCCATGTTAATTTCCATAGGACGGTCTGACGAGTCTACAGCCCGAACCGCTGAACGTAATTACTCCAAACTTGGCAAAATTGTAGGGACTGGTACGTAGATGTGTCTTTGCTATGTTTGCTGAAAATTGCTCCAGTGTTTTTTTTTTAAATTAACTTCAAAAACACATATATATCTATAGACGCGCTCCGAGCGCTCACAGGTACGCGTACCGGGGAGCGCACCCGGCGCGCTACGGGAGTGCGCGAGCGGAAAGCTGATTGGCTGTCGGGTGTCTGTCAACATTCTAAACAGTCCGAAGAGTCCGCCATCTTGTGTCTCGGTAGAATCGAGACACAAGAGGTGAAAAAGAAAGGGGGAAATAATTAAAAGGGGGCAGGGTAGACATTCCCTGACCCCCTAGGTTTTCTGAGGGGGGCCTAGAAGGACCCTGAAGAGCAAACAAACTTTTTTTTTTAATTTTCGCGGGGTGAGCGCTTGGTGCGCTCCCAGGTGCGCGCTCCGGTACGCGCACCCTGAGCGCACCACGGGGAAAAATAGTGTAAAAAAAGACATTAAAAAATAATGTAGAGTTTAGAGGTAAGTTAGCTCTGAAAAGAGCTGTTGTGTTAAGTGGGTGTTTTTTGTACCTACAAGTAGGTACCAATGCAGTCTTATATTCAAGAGGAAAACTCTATTCCCCTCATCTGTAAAATGCACACCATCTCTCCTATAGATGTCTTGCATGTTGTAACGCAAGTTGTTGTGGTAAATGGAACCCATACCATAGTCTCTGAGGTAAGCAGAAACAGATTTATTCACATGTTTCCTTGCTTTCTCAATCTGTGGACAAAATTGGTTGGACCAGTTCCATTTTTGCCTTTGGCATATATTAGAAAATACCAAGGCAGTTTTTGGAAAAAGTGACATCAATTGCCCAAAGATGTCCTTTAAAAGCATTTCCAGACCTACACCAGTCAAAGTGCCTAAGTCATTTCCACCGCAGTGCACTATTAAAAGGTCAGGGTGTGGTAAATGCATAAAGGATTTTACCAATGGTATCAATTGGTGACTCCTCAATCCTCTCTGTCCAATCCATACAATGTCCACATTTGGTAAATCAAGATTGAAAATACCTCTGTTAACTGCGTATTTTTGACTCCAGTGGACATAGCTATGACCCACAAACCAGACTTTTGTCATTGTGAAGGTAGATGTGCTTCAAGTCAGATGAGTTGTGGAAATGAAATGGCAGTTTGATTATGAAAACAAGTGGTTGAGAATCAGTGCAGTTGAATAACCATAAATGATTGGAGCTTTGTTAAAAATCTCCACTGAAAATTAGGGTGCATGCTTTTTTTTGTAAGTAGTCATTTCAATAGTTGAGAAAAAGTCATTTAAAGAAACATTGCATTTCATTAGCTAGTAGATTGAGAGGTCAAACAGCCTTGAAGGATTGTTTTGCAACATATTATGACGAACTTGTGAACTGTGTGCTGGTTTAAGAGGGAGTTACCATGGTTACAGGGTAAATGAGCACTGGGGGGCTGGGTGAATGTTATGTGAGTTTCAAAGGCTTGAAATGTACAACCAATTAAAATGTGCAGTTTGGTGTTGAATTTATGTGGGAACAATTTTTATTGGCTATGTACAAGAATATGGGTCTGAAATGAGAAAGAATCTGTGCCATTATTGAAAGGCTCCAGTGAAGGTAGCATTGTTCAGAGATTCTGCTTAAGAAAATCTGTTGAGTGTGACTGACACTGTTCTATATCTTCCAAAGCATTTTTAAAGGTGCGTAATGATTGTTTTAAAAAAGATAGAGAGCTTAAAGATTTTTGACAAGTATCATAGTGAGTGTCTGTGTGAATTAAGGAATTATATTTTTTTTACCTTTTTCCATAATGTTACCTGTGTGTTTATAAGGTAGACTTCTTTATAAATTGTTTTTTATGCTTGGATTCGATGCTGGTTTAGAAATTGTGTTATGGTTTCATTGGACTTGTGAATATGCTCTTTTTTTGAAGCGCCTTCTGCAACCTTTAGCATGGGTGGAAGCAGTGAATGTATGGAGAGGGATAGGAATAGCAGATAGAAAACCAAATGAAATGGTGTGGGACATGCATAAAGTATTTCAGTAATGGTATCAATTGAGATGGAATATAAGATAAAGAGGAGCATATTTACAAGAATTTTGCGCAAAGTTTCACATGGGTGCAAGCAGAAGATGCATGCAGAATAATAAAATTGCCACCCAGACAAGAATATGAAATGCCGTGAGAGATGTTTAAAGGTTTCTTTTGATGGCATAAATTGAGATAGAATATACAAAAAAAGACAAGCATATTTACAAGCTGCGTGCGCAATCTTTGACATAGCTGTGTGTTTAAAAGGTAGACTTCTTTATAAATTGTTTATGCTTGGATTCAATGCTGGTTTAGCAATTGTGTTAGGGTTTCATTGGACTTGTAAATATTCTCTTTTTTTGAAGCACCTTCTGCAACCTTTAGCATGGGTGGAAGCAGTGAATGTATGGAGAGGGATAGGAATAGCAGATAGAAAACCAAATGAAATGTTGTGGGAGATGCATAAAGTATTTCAGTAATGGTATCAATTGAGATGGAATATAAGATAAAGAGGAGCATATTTACAAGACTTTTGAGCTAAGTTTCACATGGGTGCAAGCGGAAAATGCATACAGAATAATAAAATTGGCATTCAGACAAGAATATGAAATGCTGTGAGAGATGTTCAAAGGTTTCTTTTAATGGCATAAATTGAGATAGAATATACAAAAAAAGACAAGCATATTTACAAGCTGCGTGCGCAATCTTTGACATAGCTGAGTGTTTAAAAGGTAGACTTTTTTATAAATTGTTTTTTATGGTTGGATTCAATGCTGGTTTAGAAATTGTGTTATGGTTTCATTGGACTTGTAAATATGCTCCTTTTTTTGAAGCGCGTTGTGCAACCTTTAGTACGGGTGGAAGCAGTGAATGTATGGAGGGGGATAGGAATAGCAGATAGAAAACCATATGAAATGGTGTGGGAGATGCATAAAGTATTTCACTAATGGTATCAGTTGAGATGGAATATAAGATAAAGAGGAGCATATTTACAAGACTTTTGCGCAAAGCTTCACATGGGTGCAAGCAGAAGATGCATGCAGAATAATAAAATTGGCAACAAGACAAGAATATGAAATGCCGTGAGAGATGTTTAAAGGTTTCTTTTAATGGCATAAATTGAGATAGAATATACAAAAAAAGACAAGCATATTTACAAGCTGCGTGCGCGATCTTTGACATAGCTGTGTGTTTAAAAGGTAGGCTTCTTTATAAATTGTTTTTTATGCTTGGATACCATTTTTTTTAAAACCGTTTTTATTGCAGCATCAAATGATCAGCACATCAGATAGGATAAGTCCTGTTACAGCAGATACCTCGACCCCCTTTGCCGAGCCCCTGGGCAGCATACACAGCCATACAGCCCACATCCCTGAGGCCGGGCGGCGATATCCAAGCATATGTTACAACCACGTGTTATCAACATGTACGGGTGTCAAGTGAGGAATTCTGCTGCCTGCATTTAAAGGTTTCTCCCCACTCCCCCAAGCTTTTCATAAATGTTGAATCTACTCTGGTGATCCGGCCTAACAGTCCCTCCCCAGTACCCCCTCCCCCAGCGTCCTCCACTATTCCTAGCGCGGGAAAGTCAGCCTATGTGGTGGGTAACAGGAAAACCCTATCAGTTATTGGGTGTGTGTGGTTGGCGAGGGAGCTGGAGCTACGATTGTGTCTGTTGCGTTGTTAGGTTCTCCCTCCACTTCCCCCTCGGCCAGCTCATGCCGCAGCGCCTGCACTAAGATCTCCCAAGCCATCGCCGCTTCCTGGGCCCTCTCATCCGGTTTGCGTCGAGCCAGCTGGTATCTAAGTGTGCTCTCGCTAGCTGCCCATTTTAGAAATTCGTTCAGCCACCTCCGGTGCGTGGGACTTGACTTCGGTTTCCACCCCTTGGTCACCTCCCTCTTGGCCAATATGAGGCCAATGTCTATAAACTTGCTGGATATTTTATTCTTGGCGTATGAGGGAACCAATGAAGTATACTAACGGCTTTGTCATACTGTAAGTCCCTGCCTGCTACGTCATTTAATGTGTGGCCTATCTCCCTCCAGTAGTCCTGTAGGTGGGGGCAGTCCCTCAGCATGTGAACGAGATCTGCTCCCAGTTGGTTGCATCTAGGGCAAGCGGCCTCTTCGGCCCCGAAGTACGTCCTTATCTTGCCTGGGATAAGGTAAGCTCTGTGGAGCACATAAAAGTGAATCAATTGGAAACGTGCATTCCTAGTGCTTTTCCTGGCCCTTCGCACCAGTTGCGACCACGCGGTGTCTGGGATCTCCCGCTGCAGGTCATGTTCCCATTTGGCCTTTAACGCCGCCAGGGGCTGAAGGGTTTCGGTCAGCATGCGCGAGTATAGGCACGTCACCGCTTTGAAAGTGCCTGCCGACATCATAGCGTACTGGCAAGCCAGTATTGTTTTCGGCTCAAGTAGCCCCTCACCCCAATGTGCCTGTATGGCTCTCACCACCGCTGCGTGCAATAAGTAGTCTCCCCTCGGGAGGTCGTAACGGTCCCACAACGTTTGATATGGGGTCAGCACTCCGTCATCGTACAAATCCCCCACCATCTGCAGACCTGCCTCTTCCCATATCTGTAGTCGCGACCAGTCACCCCCATGCGGAAGCGCCGTCACCATGCCCAGTGGGATTTCGGGCGCATATGGGTGTCTGACTCCCGCACGTTTCTGTGAGCGGTTCCAGCACAGACGGAACGTGCGCTCTTCCTGGGACAAATGCCTGAGCGCCAGCCTCTGCTGAAGGGTAATATAAGACAACACATGGCAGGGGGTGCCACTGTTCCTCTCCTGTTCCGGACCGCGGAACACTCTTGCTACTTCCTGCGTGAAGGTCTGCAGTTGAGCCGCCAGGTAGTAAAGCTCAAAGTCCGGGACCGCCAGGCCCCCCTCGTCTTTCGGGCGTGTGAGCGTCGCTAGTGCTATCCTGCGTCTGCCCGATCCCCACAAAAGATTATTAACGACCTCAGCTGTTTGAAGACCGTGCCAGGCACCCAGATCGGGAGCGTCCTAAAGTAGTATAATAATCGGGGCAAGGCGATCATCTTCAGAAGAGATATGCGACCTGTTACCGATAGCGGCAGGGTGGTCTAGAAGGACATACTGCCCTTTAAGGCACGAATGCAGCGTCCCACGTTGCCCTCCAAAACGTTCATGGCATCATGGTATACATGCACTCCCAGGTAATCCAGGCAACTAGGCTCCCATCTAATCTTCCGGCAGGTGGGGGACTGTTTCTCCCCCAACCGCAAAGGGAACAGGCAGGTCTTAGACCAATTAACCCTAAGGCCCGACAGCCTGCCGAAGCATGCCAATAGTCTTTCCGCTCCGTCCACCGCTCCCTCAGCATCCTCCAGAAATAGGAGGAGATCGTCCGCATACAGTGATACGAAGTGGCGGGTCCCTCCGAGTTCCAGACCTCTGTAGTAGTTGCCCATTCTAGCCACCGCTGCGAGGGGTTTCACCGCCAACGCAAACAGCAGGGGGGACAATGCACACCCCTGTCTGGTGCCGCGGCACACCTCATATGGTTGCGATACTAGCGTGCCCACTTTCACCCGCGCTTTCGCCAAGGAGTACAATACTTTCGTCCAGTGTATGTAGCCGTCGCCTAGTCCAAAACACCGCATTACTCTGTATAAGTACTCCCACTCTAGGCTGTCAAAGGCTTTCTCTATGTCGACTGACAGCACTAGAGGCGCTTTAGCAGCCTGCGGCGGGTCATGCACCAGCCGGAACAGCCGACGGATATTGTGGGTGGTGTTACGGGTGGGTATAAACCCGGATTGATCCTTGTGGACCAGGTCTTGCATGTGGACCAGCAACCTGGCCGCCAGTATCGTGCTCAGAATCTTGTAGTCCGTCGTCAGCATGGACAACGGACGATAAGAGGCCGGATCGGTGCTCTCCCTCCGTGGCTTCAGTAAGGGAACCATTATAGCCTCGCTCATAGATCGCGGGAGCCGTCCTCTATCCTTGGCTTCGTTGTACACCGTACAGAGCCTGGGAGCCAGCTGCTCCAGGTACCGTCCATAAAACTCGATGGGCAGGCCGTCTAAACCTGGAGTCTTATTGCGTGCCATCCGTTTCACTGCTCCCCTAATCTCCGCTATCTCAATTCGACCGCCTAGGGCGTCTGCCTGCTCCTGCTCTAGGCGTGGCAATTGCAGCTCCTCCAGAAATGTTCCTATTTCCTCTCCTTGGGTCACTAGCGCGCTTTTGTACAGCTTCTCGTAGTAAGACCTGAAGTCGTCCAATATAGCCGGTTGCTTGGTGCACACACTTCCCCCCTCCTCCTGCATGGCCAAGATCGGGCAACTGTTCCTTGCAGGGTTTGCTAACCAAGCCAAAAGTGTCCCCGCTTTATCTCCCTCGGCATGTGTTTTAGTTAGATACGACTTGTAGTCGAAGCTGCGGAGACGCTCCACTTCCACTGCCACCGCCTCCCGTGCCTCACAGACCCTATCCTGGAGCTCAGGTCGATTGGGGCGCGCCAATTCGGCCTCTCTCAACGCGTGCTCAGCCCTGTCCAAATCATCCAGCAAGGTCCTGCGCACCCCCGCGAACTTTCCTATGCAGTGGCCTCTCACTACGATCTTGAAGGCATCCCACTCCATCGCCCTAGAGGTCGCGGAGCCTTCATTTTCTGCGGAGTATTGGGTAACCCTCTCTCCTAGCACTTCACGGAACGGTGGGTCATCTAACGTGTCCGGCCGTAGCCGCAACGATGGGACCCGTGATATTTCGTTCAGCGTCAACAACAGAGGGTTATGGTCGGATAAAGTGCGTGCTAGGTATTCCATCCGTGCCACCGCAGGGAGCACCAACGGAGAGCACAGAAAGGCGTGGAGGTCGTGAAGGCTGGAGTAGAACGAGTAGTCCCTCTCCGCCAGGTGCTGCGCGCGCCAAGCGTCGGACAGTTCCCATTTGTCTTGCCAGTTCAATCTGCTTTTCGCGAGCCGGTGCATCGGAGAAGTGGGTAATGGTGGGTGTGACCTATCTAGGGTTGTGTCTGCCACTGAATTGAAGTCCCCCCCTAACAGTACTGGGCCCGTGAGGTAGCTGGCTAGGTCGCCAGAGAGCTTTGCAAAGTAGGTCGCTTGATCCACATTCGGTGCATAGACGCTTCCTAAAACCAGGAGTCGGCCCCTGAGCCTGCCCTCTACCGCTACATATCTCCCCTCTGGGTCCACTATTTGTCTGGTTACCTGAAAAGGGGTGCCCGCTCTTACCCAGATCAGAACTCCTCTAACAAAGGCGGAGTATGTGGTGCTGAATATGTGGCCTCGCCATCTACGCTGCAGCGCTATACCCTCCCTCTTTGTCAGGTGCGTTTCCTGCAGAAATGCTATATGTACCCCTCTGCGGACCAGGTAAGCATGCACCTTGTGTCTCCGTGCCATCGTATGAAGCCCCCTCACATTCCAAGTCACACATTTTATCGAACCTGTATCAGCCATCGTCCCACAGTGTTCGGTACATCGCAAAGATGAATTGTTCCCTTGCGCTTGTGGTGACGCTGTTCCCACCCCCCCCACTGAACTTCCCTCAACCCCCCGCCCCTAGCGCCGCCCTGAGTCCCCCCAACTTCTCCGGGCCCCCCCTCCCCCAGAACAGGACCTAACTTCAAAAAAGCTGCTCCCATCCAAACTTAGGTAGAGCAAACGTGCTCTCGTAACACACCTAATCCGCAGTCTGCACTACGGAGACCTTAAGGGCCCTCTGGGGCTTGAACTAGCTACAAGGACCTCAAGTATCGTCCCAATCCCCCCGCCCCACAATGCGCATGTAACTCACAATAGTTCAGTCTTACTGCAGTCTGCTCAGCTGTCTGTGAAGGCAAACCCCAGCTACCGCTGCTCGGGAGGAGTTCTCCATCCGGCAATCAGCATTCGACTATTTCCCCCGACATCTGCGGCGTGATCTCCGGGCCTTTCGTGCTGCCAAGTTCTGATAGTTGAGTCTCCGATCCCGTCCCCCGGTCCTCAGAGCCCGAGGCACGCCCCGCTTGGGCTAGCTCCGCTCCCAATAGGTCCATCACTGCCTGCAGCGCTGCTCGTCTCTCGTCCTCCGTCTGGGATTCCGTTGGCTTCCTGGATCTATGTCTGCGCCCACGGAGCCTTTGTGATTTCCTCACTGTGCACTGTTGGCGTAGCTCCGTCTCCGCCTTGGCACGAGCCCCGTCCGTGCCAGCCTTGTAGGAGTCCCACCAGGTCCATGCTTCCGCCGCCGTGGGGAAGAACAACGATTTATCATCCACCACCACTCCGAGTCTGGCTGGGAAGAGGAGCGAGTACTGCAAACCCTCCGATCGAAGTTCCTTTTGGATGGAGAGAAAGGAGGCTTGTGTTCTCTGGGTCTCGAAAGTGTAGTCAGGAAAGAGCGTGACCTTGCTTTTATCCACCTGGAAGGGGCCCGCATCCCTGGCCCTCTGCAGCAGCCAGTCTCTATCTTTGTAATGGAGGAGCTTGATGACTACAGGGCGGGGCGGAAGGCCCGGCTTGGGGAGTCTGGCCGGCACCCGGTGCGCCTGCTCCAGCGTGAAGAAGGGCGAGAGACCCTCTGGTGCCACCACAGTTCTCAGCCAGTTGGTACTCCACCATATCAGGACCCTCCTTTTTTTCCAGAAGGCCCACCAGGCGTACGTTGTTGCGCCTGCTACGGTTTTCGGCATCCTCAGCCCTCCTCTCCAGAGTGTGTATTCTCTCCAGCGCCTCCGTCAGACGGCCCTCCATGGATTTGTGCTCCGGCACTAGATCCTTCAAGGCGTCCTCCGTGGCTTTGACCCTGTCCGTTAGTTTCCCATGATCAGCACGCAGAAGCCCCAGACCCGTTGCCACCTGCTCTATGTCCTGGTACAGAGCGTCCTTCGTGGCTGCGATGGCCTCCAGGATGCGGTCTTGCATCTGCTGTAGTTCCGTTGGGGCCTCCGTCCCCCTTCGGTCCTCTTGGTTTCCCCATCTGGAGTTGTGGCGCCCAATCCGGGTTCTCTACGGTTCCAGAGTGGTCGGCCCGTCTACCCGCAGCCGGGATAGCACACGTTGAGCGCGCCTCCAGGTGGTCCCGGCCCGATTTATCCTCCCGACTCTTTCTCCTTGCTTACTCAGCTCTCCAGGCCTCGGGGCCCACTCCCGCGCCAGGGCCACGTCGCTTCCACCTACGATCTGGCCCACTTCACCGTGCTCTGATTCCCGCCTGTGGGGGGGGGGGAGCCTCCTCCTGGGGTGCCCGTGCTGCAGTCTCCAGATGGGACGCGGTGCGTCACCCCTCCGGGGCCACGGTCGTTGCACCGAGCTAGTCCCCAGGCGGGAGGTGATGGCGGGCCACCCTCCGACAGCTCAATCGGGCGGCACCGGAGGCAAGCAGGGACCCCCCGCTGATGACGCTCCAGGGAGTATGGGACCGAGGCACACACGCCACTCTCCAGCCGAGAGTCAGCGTCAGGGAGGACTCAGATCCGTTCTCAAAGCGGCAGTTACGGCCGGCCCCTCCAGGCTCGGAAACAGGGGTGCAGGGCGCCCCTCCACCAGCGCCGGCATCCAGCTGGAGGGCAGCGCGCGGTGCCCCCCCAAGCCACAGTTCAGTGGGGGGCGCCCAACGCACTTCGGCAGGTGCCCGCAAAAGGAGATCACCCGGTCTGTGGGGGACCCCGGGGGGCGCACGGTTCCTCCAGGCCCACCAGCCGGGGCGCCTGGTAAATCCGCATCGGGCCCGGGGGAGTCAAGATGGCCGCCTCCCAAGCACTCTTCGCCGCTCCAAGAGTCTCCACCGGCGGCGCCCCCAACCAGCCGGGCACCGCTGCTTTCCTCACCGGGGCCCGCAGCTCGGACGGGGGACAGGTGGGCCGGTGTCAGGCTGTCGGTTCCGCGAGGGTCCACAAAAGCCGGGGACTCCAGCCGGTGCCGCGGAGGGGGAGGAGGAGCCTCGTCCCAGTCAGCCTGAGCGCCGCCAACAGCCCGCAATCCTCCAGTGACCAGAAACTGTCCTCAGACCCTCCCGCTGCTCCCCCGTCGCCGCAGCCCCCGCCGGTCGTCCGACAGGTTGGAGGGCCGCTAGCGCCGTCACGGCAGCACTGGTTCCACGGCGGTCGCCAGGTCCCTCAATCTACAACGCCGTCCTGCTCCCTCACCGGCGCGGCCGCCGGGGTAATGCCCAGACCAGAACAGGCCCAGGGGTATTCTCAGAGATCTCCCGGAGTTTCACGAGGATCTCGTGGCGGTGAAGGATCAATATTACGGATTAACGGGCGGGGGTCAGGAGCCTCGTCAGGCTGCGCCCATCCTCGCTGGCTGCTAGCCAAGCCCCCCTTTATGCTTGGATACAATGCTGGTTTAGAAATTGTGTTATGGTTTCATTGGACTTGTAAATATGCTCTTTTTTTGAAGCGCCTTCTGCAACCTTTAGCATGGGTGGAAGCAGTGAATGTATGGAGAGGGATAGGAATAGCAGATAGAAAACCATATGAAATGGTGTGGGAGATGCATAAAGTATTTCAGTAATGGTATCAATTGAGATGGAATATAAGATAAAGAGGAGCATATTTACAAGACTTTTGCGCAAAGTTTCACAACGGTGTTAGCAGAAAATGCATGCAGAATAATAAAATTGACACCCAGACAAGAATATGAAATGCCGTGAGAGATGTTTAAAGGTTTCTTTTAATGGCATAAAATGAGATAGAATATACAAAAAAAGACAAGCATATTTACAAGCTGCGTGCGCAATCTTTGACATAGCTGTGTGTTTAAAAGGTAGACTTCTTTATATATTGTTTTTTATGCTTGGATTCAATGCTGGTTTAGAAATTGTGTTATGGTTTCATTGGACTTGTAAATATGCTCTTTTTTTGAAGCGCCTTCTGCAACCTTTAGCATGGGTGGAAGCAGTGAATGTATGGAGAGGGATAGGAATAGCATATAGAAAACCAAATGAAATGGTGTGGGAGATGCATAAAGTATTTCAGTAATGGTATCAATTGAGATGGAATATATGATAAAGAGGGGCATATTTACAAGACTTTTGCACAAAGTTTCACATGGGTGCAAGCAGAAAATGCATACAGAATAATAAAATTGGCACCCAGACAAGAATATGAAATGCCGTGAGATGTTTAAAGGTGTCTTTTAATGGCATAAATTGAGATAGAATATTAAAAAAAGACAAGCATATTTACAAGCTGCTTGGGCATACTTTGACATAGCTGTGTGTTTAAAAGGTAGACTTTTTTATAAATAGTTTTTATGGTTGGATTCAATGCTGGTTTAGAAATTGTGTTATGGTTTCATTGGACTTGTAAATATGCTCCTTTTTTTGAAGGGCGTTGTGCAACCTTTAGTACGGGTGGAAGCAGTGAATGTATGGAGAGGGATAGGAATAGCAGATAGAAAACCATATGAAATGGTGTGGGAGATGCATAAAGTGCATTTTTTTACAGCACTGGTGCGTCACAAAAAGTGAAGCACCGGTGGCGTAAAAGTGACGCATGGCCTCATAAATGAGGCCTTCAGTCTTCTATTCTTACTTTTTCTTTCACTTTCTCTGTTTCTTCACTGCCTTACTCACCTTGTCTCACACTCAATTGTCTTTATCCAGTCTGGATCTCCATTCTTTCCTAAACATCACTGCTCTTTTCTTACCCTTCCACACCACCGTTCTTTTACTACATTTTCTTCACTTATCCACATTCCCCATGTTCACTCTCCTGCTCCTCACTCTCCTTCCCCACACTCACCTTCTTTCAGTCCCCCTACTTCACTTTCCTTCCCCTCTCATCCCTTTCTTTGCTTTCTCACTCATTTTCCTCTCATCTCTCACTGCACTCCACTTCACTTACTCTTTTTCATTTTTTTAAGAATACAGCTCTTTGATGAGAATTGGAGGTAGTTCTGAAAAGAAATTTTTTTTTGTTTTTTTTTTTAACAAAAACAAAAACAGGGAATGGGAAACTGCTCAACAGGAGCAAAAAAACAAAACAAAATTAGGGCTGGGGATGGCAGCGGTGGTTGTCTAATGCTCGAACCATGAGCAGAACACTTTGTTCCCCATAGCAAAGTAACTGAACACAATATCTGCATTTAATTACGCCTCTATTAAAAGCAGGCTGAATGTTAGGGATCAGCTCCTCTGATTGCCCCCTCACTGATGTAGTTGGTCCTCCGGTTGAAGTAGAGGCACCATCCCTGGGAGCCTCTCGTGCCAGAGCCCTGACACTCTCCCGGGCATAGTTCTGGGGGTGCCTCCTCTCGACGTGGCGAATCATGGTGGAGTTTCCGAATGAATATTTTTTGGTGGGGTCACCCCGTGACAGGATAGTGTGACAAATCCTGCACTCCACCTTTGGAGCATTTACTTTTTTTTGATCATCTGGAATGGAAAAAAACTTCCATATGAAGTGTTCTTTAATCCTGGGCTGAGGAACCTCTTCATCAATAAATCCCTCTGTGTCTTCATCGCTGCTGGATGGTCTGGCAGCCATGGTAATCCAACAAAGATCCAAGAGCAAAAAGACAGGTCTTGCAGTCACAAAAGTGAAAGAAGAAGTGAAGGAAATGGGTGGGGATTTCATTCTTTGTAAAAAAAACTGTTAGCAACCAATGAAAAGAATTATTTTAGGGTCACATGACTTGACGCGCTTACGCTGCGCGCACCGGAGCTCTTCCGGGGGCACTTACGCGGCGCGAACGTGGGCGCTTACGCGGCGCGTCTGAGTGACGTTTTGATAGTTTTACGGAAATGCAAAATCATTTTCATTTCGTTAATCAAAAATACTGCTTTTATAAGTATGGTACTAAATATCTTGCATTATTATTTACTTTTCATACATATTTTTTTTTACGAACCCAAAACTAGCGCTCTCGGTGCACTCTCGGGAGAGCTTACCGGTGCTCGCACCCTGAGCGCACCAGGAAAAAAAATAAAAATAAAAAAATATATATATATATATATATATATATATATATATATATATATATATATATATATATATATATATATATATTGAACAAGTAATTTTTAAAAAAAAATATATATAATTAATTGTTGTAAAAAACAGCTAATAAAAAAAAATAATCGTAGGTTACAAAGTCGATATGCAAAGGAATTTGCTTTTAAAAAAACTATTAAATTCACTGAGAAAACCATAGGTTTCACAATCGTTATAGTTAGGAATTAGCATTTAAAAAAACATTGAAATTCACTGAAAGAACCATAGATTTCACACTCGTTATAGTTAGGAATTAGCATTTAAAAAACCTTTCAAATTCACTGAAAAAACCATAGGTTTCACACCAGTTATAGTTAGCTGAACATTTTACTCATACAAAACCATTGAAATTCCCACGTTATAGTGTAATGCACGCACCTTTGTCTCGGAGGTGTCCTGGATCTTCGCCGCTAAAACCCTGATTCCCCCTGTCACCCCTCGGAACACAGGATTGTACACTGAATCCCAAGTTGTAACTAGGGGGAACACAGGGGAACAGAACATGGGTAGTAAGGGAAAAGAAACACGCTTCCTCTCTCGTCTGTGGTCTGTGTAGGACAGTATGTGTCTGCAGCACCTGGATATACAAGAAGACAAAAAATGGGAAACGTGAAAACCAACCCCCCCTTTATGTATCTTCTGCGTAGTACTATGTTGGTATGGAAATACAAACTAAGGGTACCTTTAGCATTGTGTATCACCACTCGAACCAATATTCAAATCTACCCAGGCGAACCTCCTGTGAATGTCTTGAGTGTTTCAGCACACACAACTTCTGAATATAAAATAGGCGAATAAGGCACTGCTTCAAAAATGCTTGCATAAAGAACACAACATATGATACAATCCACTCACCACGTGTCGTTCTGAACTGATGCTCTAATTTGAACCACGAGTCACTAGTAAAACACCGGACTCCAAATAATCAGTTTCCCCTTTCGAAATGAAAAACTCATAAATCTCCACAGTATGGACCTCTACTGTGGCAGACCTCACTCAAATAAAAATCAGGAAGCGTTTCAAACTCTTAACTGCAATTACGATACAGAGACAAACCGTCTCGAATCGCCAGGAAAAATAAACAAGTACTAACCACCCGAATTCGGGAATCACAGAAACAAAAATGCCGGCACCCTACCTCCTCGGACGCCAATCTCAAATACAGACCCGGAACGAAAACAGGAACAGCCTAGCTAACGCGAAGCACTTCCTATGTCCACGGGGCGGGTTATATTTCGTTTCTCTACTTTGTGCGCATGCGTGCACACTGCGCATGTGCACCAACCTATGTAGCTTCATTTGCCAACCACTGCCAACCATTGTTCTCGCTGTTCTATAGCCATTGCTCGCCAAGTGCGCTTAGCCTATTTCCCCACGCATACGGCAGGCATGACATATAGTTAGTTGGACTTACTATAACTCGCGCGCCCGCAATCCACTGCTGATGATGTCACATATTACATCATTCATGACATGGTCAGTGACATCACTGATGACATCACTGATGACATCTCAAATGACATCCCAGATGACATCTCAAATGACATCACTGATGACATCATCCATGTGATAATACGATGCACCTCCTCACACTCTAATCTAACCTTTGATACACCCAGTGTTAAATACAAACTATCATTCCTGAAATTATTGACACACCAATACCCGTAACTACATACGCACTCACTGAGTTCTAGGTCTACACACACATCCACTCATTCACACATACAATCACTCATACATACAGTCACTCATCAATAGAACACTATCATATCCACTCATACACCTATACAGACACTCACACGCTGACACTTATCCACAGAGTTACTGACACACCTAGTCAGTTATGCAAAGAATCAATCACACTCCCATTTCCTCAACTACACAGTTTTACACACTAAACCTTACTTATTCAAACATATACTAACACATACTTACTCTCTTTTACAATCACTGATACAAGTACACATTGATCCATACAGTCACTTACGCAATCACAGGCTCTCATGTATAGTCATTTATATATGCCAACTCTCACATGCACAGTGTTCTACATATGTACTTACTTGGACATGGAGCACTGAGATAGCCATTCACTCACCAACACACCCATGCACACAGTCAACCACCCATACAGCTCTTTCCACATGCACTCTTGAACCCATATACCAAGTGAATCAACTGCTCACACATATATGCACAGAGTCACACACCTCCCAGCCACCCACACACACACACACACCCTCACATACAAATATTTGGGCAACCAATCAATAACCCATATAACCACTCATATAGCTACTGATCAACACATGCAGCAGCTTACACAACAACAGACATACTGATGCACACATTCAGACAGTTTAGTTACTAACCAATGCATTCAGTAAGACACATTTAATCACTCACTCATACAGTCAGTCACGCACCTACTAAATCCTTCATCCAGACACTCATACATACACTCATTCTTCAATATATAAAACATATTTTTACTTTTTGAGAAACACACAGACACTGGATGATGTCACCAGTGATGTCATCAGTGATGTCATTTGAGATGTCATCAGTGATGTCATCAGTGATGTCATTTGAGATGTCATCAGTGAGGTCATCAGTGATGTCACTGACCATGTCATGAATGATGTAATGTGACATCATCAGCAGTGGATTGCGGGCGCGCAAGTTATGGTGAGTCCAACTAACTATAACGTGGGAATTTCAATGGTTTTGTATGAGTAAAATGTTCAGCTAACTATAACTGGTGTGAAACCTATGGTTTTTCAGTGAATTTGAAAGGTTTTTTAAATGCTAATTCCTAACTATAACGAGTGTGAAACCTATGTTTTTTTCAGTGTATATATATATATATATATATATATATATATATATTCACTGAAAAAACCATAGGTTATAGACCATATATAGTTAGGAATTAGCATTTAAAAAACCTTATTTTACTCACACAAAACCATTGAAATTCCATATATAGTTAGTTGCACTAACTATATATCGCGCACCCGCAATCCACTGCTGATCATGTCACATATTACATCATTCATGACATGGTCAGTGACATCACTGATGACATCACTGATGACATCTCAAATGACATCACTGATGACATCACTGATGACATCTCATTTGACATCATTCTTGTGCTAATACGATAAACCTCTTCAGACTCTAATATAACCTTAGATACACTCAGTGTATACAGACACTCACAGACTGTCACTCATCCATGGAGTTACTCACACACCTAGTCAGTCATGCAAAGAAACAATCTCACCTCCATTTCCTTAACTATACAGTTATACACACCTTACTTATTCAAGCATATATTAACACATATTTACTCTCTTACACAATCCCTGATACAAGTTCACAATGATCCATACAGCCACTCACACATTCAGTGGCTCTCATGCACAGTTAATTATATATGCCAACTCTCACATGTACTGTGTTTTACATATGTACTTACTATGACATGTAGCATTGAGATATCCATTCACTCATCAATACACATGCACACAGTCAACTGCCCATGTAGCTGTTTCCACATGCACTCTTGAACTCATACACCTAGTGAATCAACTGCTGACACATCTATGCACAGAGTCACACACCTCCCAGCCACCCCCACACAAACTCAATCTCCCATACAAATACTTGGGCAACCAATCAATAACACATATAGCCTCTCGTATAGCTAATGATCAACACATGCAGCAGTTTACATCACAACAGACATACTGATGCACACATTCAGACTGTTTAGTCACTAACCCATGCATTTAGTACGACACATTTATTCACTCACTCACAGTCAGTCACGCACCTACTAAATCCTTCATCCAGACACTTATACATCCACTCATTCTTCAATATATCAAACATATTTAAACTTTACAGAAACACACAGTCACTGGATGATGTCATCAGTGATGTCATCAGTGATGTCATTTGAGATGTCATCAGTGATGTCATCAGTGATGTCATTTGAGATGTCATCAGTGATGTCATTTGAGATGTCATCAGTGATGTCATCAGTGATGTCACTGACCATGTCATGAATGATGTAATATGTGACATGATCAGCAGTGGATTGCGGGTGCGCGATATATAGTTAGTGCAACTAACTATATATGGAATTTCAATGGTTTTGTGTGAGTAAAATAAGGTTTTTTAAATGCTAATTCCTAACTATATATGGTCTATAACCTATGGTTTTTTCAGTGAATTTTCAAGGTTTTGTAAATGCTAATTCCTAACTATATATGGTCTATAACCTATGGTTTTTTCAGTGAATTTCAATGGTTTTTTAATAGCAAATATCATAAGCTGTCGAATGTCAAGTACGTGGTAAGTGAAAACATTTTCGTGTTTATGTACACTGATCTGCTTTGAATGGTGCCCCCCCCCCCTCATTTCTATTAGGAGTACTCTCTCTTTGCAGATAGTGAAAGGTAGTTAACGCAGGCCTTTGCCCCCATTGTAATCCGTCGTGCCTGCTTCTCTCTCCATTTGATTGATTGTTATCCAAGTATTTACTGTTTTAGAATTAGTTCTCTTTGGTTCATTCTCTATTTACAAACAAACACAGAGTCGCAATACTCTGTTTAGTCTTTGCAGATAACGAAAAATCGTGTAAAAAAAAAGAAAAGGAATCGAGCAAAATCAGTAGGCCACTAATGGGATTTCTTTTTGACCTCGCTAAAATAGAAACATTAGGAACAACCCCTCATGACAAATACAAAACTAGTGAGATGAACTGAACTCCACACAATGATGGCTGCAAAACAGCTCGGCTCCGCCACCCACCCCGCCCAAAATAACGATAAAGAACGGCTGCCATGATTGGTTGCGGAATGACCACGACGGAGCTACGAAATGGTGCTGCTCTCATGCTAACCCCAGCTTCAGTCTGAAACATCCAGAAACACTGTAGACTACCAATTCGATCAGTTCCGGTAGCGCCCCAATGTAACCCGGTAGAGAAGAACTAGCCCTCCCCTCTTTGACTGATGGTTCTTGTTGCCTGTCCCTTCTGTTGTCATTTAACAGAACTATTTAGCCTGCTGAAAGGGGTTGTGTTCCGACCGCTGGTTGGTGGAGACATTTTGACTATATTCTGTACCTGCGTTGTCGCGTAATGCGTCATATGACGCGCCGCGTTAGCGCATCCGGAAGTCATCCGGGGCGCGCAGCGCGTAACGTAAGCATAACAAGTCATGTGACTTGTTAATAAAACTTTTCATTGGTTCATTTTACTTTTCTTATTGTAATGATGAAAGGCTTGGTCATATGACCTAAAAATTACGCTTTTCATTACTTCCGAACATTATTTTTTCTTAAATATATGTTATAATGTTCCAGGCTAATGTACTTTCCCGGAAATTTTACAACTGTCCTGCAAGTAAAATATATTCTTTTTTCGAGAAAAAGAGCGTTTCTTCATCCCATGACGGAGCCGTTGAGCAAAAGAGGGTCGACCTGCTGTCTTAGTCGCCGATAAGCCTGAATATGAGATTCTTATCGATCACTTTATGTTGCAGGAATAGAAAACACAACAGCCCTTGACCATTTATCTTTACTGCGTTCCTTCGTATTATACCTTTTACCCTTCATGTAATTGGTCTGCTTTATTTCACTTGCCTTTTAATGATTCTAAAACAGTCACTATTATTAAAAACTTTACCAATGTATATACTACTACCATGTTTTCTTTTAAAAACCTTTATTGTGAAAATTTCATTATACAAATACGAGCCTATAACCACGTGGGCCTGCCACAGAGCAAACTGTAATCGTATATGATGAATAGACATTTACACTGTAGAGGAACGTAACGGGCGAGCCATTAGGTTGCAAGAACTAAGGTGTCTAACAGTTACGGAATCGGTGGACGTACATTTTATAATTAAAATACGACAGGGCCAGTTACAATAAAATTATCTAGATATACATTTGCGGGCAAGTACCATGGGTGACGTTAATTCGAACTTTCAACAGTACAGTAATCAATAACACATCAGAACTTAATATCAATAGGGATGTCGAAATATTCAATCAATTCTCGTCCCCGCCCGCCATGTGCTTCAAAACTGCATACGTATCTCGTGATTTCAAGGTTCTGCAACCAGTACACAACAAGGAGTTACGAGTCCCATTTATTCCGGCGCCATTTTGGGCGAGGACGGGCAGGTCCAGGATATAGTCAAAATGTCTCTACCAACCATCGACTATGATGATGTTCATATGCTGTATTTATTAGAGTAACACTCATCTGTCCACATGAAATTAATTTGCCACAATCTAAACATGTCATTTTAATCTTTCCAAAGTTCTTCTAAATATTTGGGACCGTTTCCCTTGCCTCTGAAGCGCTCAGTGCCACTTCTTTGATGAATGTACTAGCAGGTCAGGGGTTCTCCTCCAAATCTCTCTTTTATGCAGCACTATAATTAATTGGTGCCACCTCTCCATATGACGATGCATGGTATAGTTACCACAACTATATTTTTTTTCGGTTCCTCTGGAGAGTTCATCGTGGCAGATGAAGCGTGTAACGTACCGGGCATTTACCTTTTTTTGCATGTACAGGAAAGGAAAAAAAAATCGAGCGTCCGAGTTCTAAGGTGTCCCAGGGCCATTTTAGTGGACCAGGCCCAAATCCAAAGAACAGGCCGCCATTTTGAGAGTCCTCTTGCAGCCGCCTGTCGCTGTAGCATCAAGAGCAGCCGAAACTCAGCTGAATGGCAACTGAAACGGTAAAGGGGCGCCCCACTACAGCAGACGAGCCTCCACCTAGGAAGGCCCATTCACGCCGGCCCCCCCCCCCTTCGGGCACCCCACGCCGTTATTCGGAGCAGTATTGTAGGATGGCCACACCAGTGCGGCAACTTGCTAGACATCACCTCGGTGGTAACCGAATCTCAACGCCTTGTGGTGTCTCCTATTCAGAAAACATTGTTATGCTGCCTTCGACCTATTCGCCGCAAGTGCGCACACAACTCAACTGCATAGCTTGCTAGACACCACCTCGGTGCCATCCGGATCTTGGAATGTCAGCACCTTTTGGTGTCTTCTCTTCAGAAAATATTATTGCGCTGCCTTTGGCCCCATTCGCACATCAGTCCGCTACTGACGCCATCTCACAGGCTAATGGGGCGCCCCACGCCGACTTTCAGCATTGTAGAATAACCACACCAGTACAGCAACTTGCTAGACATCACCTCGGTGCCATCCGGATCTCGGCGCCCCACTGCAGATGAAGTGCCTCTCAACTATGAAACCACCACGGTGACATCCGGATCTTGGCGCGTTGTGCTGCCTTCGGCCTATTCGCACATCGGTCCGCTACTGACGCCATCTCACAGGCTAATGGGGCGACCCACGCCGAGTTTCAGCATTGTAGGATGACCACACCAGTACAGCAACTTGCTAGACATCACCTCGGTGCCATCCGGATCTCGGCGCCCCACTGCAGATGAAGTGCCTCTCAACTATGAAACCACCACGGTGACATCCGGATCTTGGCGCGTTGTGCTGCCTTCGGCCTATTCGCACATCGGTCCGCTACTGACGCCATCTCACAGGCTAATGGGGCGACCCACGCCGAGTTTCAGCATTGTAGGATGACCACACCAGTACAGCAACTTGCTAGACATCACCTCAGTGCCATCCGAATCTTGGCATCTCAACGCCTAGTGGTATCTTCCATACAAAAAATATTGTTACGCTGCCTTTGGCCCCATTCGCACATCAGTCCGCAACTTAGACACCACCTCGGTGCCATCCGGATCTTGGAATGTCAGCACCTTTTGGTGTCTTCTCTTCAGAAAATATTATTGCGCTGCCTTTGGCCCCATTCGCACATCAGTCCGCTACTGACGCCATCTCACAGGCTAATGGGGCGCCCCACGCCGACTTTCAGCATTGTAGAATAACCACACCAGTACAGCAACTTGCTAGACATCACCTCGGTGCCATCCGGATCTCGGCGCCCCACTGCAGATGAAGTGCCTCTCAACTATGAAACCACCACGGTGACATCCAGATCTTGGCGCGTTGTGCTGCCTTCGGCCTATTCGCACATCGGTCCGCTACTGACGCCATCTCACAGGCTAATGGGGCGACCCACGCCGAGTTTCAGCATTGTAGGATGACCACACCAGTACAGCAACTTGCTAGACATCACCTCGGTGCCATCCGGATCTTGGCGCGTTGTGCTGCCTTCGGCCTATTCGCACATCGGTCCACTACTGACGCAAAATCACAGGCCAACGGGGCGCCCCACGCAGACTTTCAGCATTGTAGGATGGCCACACCAGTGCTGCAACTTGCTGGACACCACCTCGGTGCCATCCGGATCTTGGCGCGTTGTATTGCCTTCGGCCTATTCGCACATCAGTCCGCTACTGACGCCGCCTCACGTGCCAACGTATTTTCTCCGCATTTTATACCCTATGCCGCATAACAGGTCATGTGACTTGTTTATAAAACTTTTCATTGGTTCATTTTACTTTTGGTTTCCTAATGATGGAAGACTTGATCATATGACCTAAAAACAACACTTTTCATTGGATGAAAACTTTTTTTTCCCCCCAAACGATGAAAGCCCCACCTTGTTTCTGGATGTTTCAGACTAAACTGGCGTCAGCATGAGAGCACCACCATCTCGTAGCTCCGTCGTGGTCATTCCGCGAGCAATCATGGCAGCCGCTCCCCACCAGAAGCCTGCAGGAGTCGGGGCCCCCAAAACTTTTGATGAATTCTCAAGGCGGAGGGGACGCTTTCGAGAATGGGGTCCAAGACCTAGCAGACAAGCGTCCGATTTCCAAGGTGTCCCAGGGCCATTTCAGTGGACCACGCCCAAAAAGGAAAGAGCCTGCCGCCATTTTGAGAGTCCTGTGGCAGCCGCCTATCGCTGCACCGCAAGAGTGGGCGCAACTCAGCTGAATGGCGGATTTTGACACAGTGGACCAAAAGCGGACGGAATGGCAACTGAAACGGTAAAGGGGCGCCCCACTAAAACAGATGAGACTCCACCTGGAGAGGCCCGTTCACGCCGCCTCCCCCGGGGCGCCCCACGCCGTTATTCGGAGCAGCATTGTAGGATACCAAAACCAGTGCGGCAACTTACTGGACATCACCTTGGTGCCATCGTTCTGCTGCCTTGGAACTATTCGCACAACAGTTTGCTACTGATGACCCACCCCCCGCGACGCCCCACGCCGTTATTTGCTGGGTGGCAACTTACTAGACATCACTTTCGTGTCATCTAGATTTCGGCGCGTTCTGCTGCCTTGGAACTATTCGCACAACAGTTTGCTACTGATGACCCACCCCCCGCCGGAAATCTGGACGTTGTGCTGCGTTGGGACTATTCGCACAGCCGACCGCTACTTCGTTGTTTTTCCCTAAAAATGTTTATATGTTATTACTATTTTTGTTTTCTTGTATATATTTATAAATTATTAAAGTTTTATAATCTTACTACTTTGTCGGAGTGCTATATATTTTTAATGTGACACATAATTGTAAAAACTTTGATGTACAAAGAGTCATCCCTGGAATCTTCCGCTTCACGCTCGGTCCCCTCCCCAATCACAATACAGGATGGTTTTCAGATAATAGCAACGCTTCTGCTGTGACGGATCTCATCGAGTGTGGGCCTTGATCTACTATAACTCCTTTGAAGAGGGGTGATTCTTTACAGCTGTGGCCATAAACTACATCTGCAGGGCTAGCTGATAGCCTAGGACCGGCCTGGACAATCGGACACAGAGGAAAAGGAGTGTCAGAGGGTGCGGTAGTGAATAGGGCGAAAGGGAGGTGTCGGGCGGGCACAGGGTGTGATTCTCAGGGAAGAGCAGCGCAGATGGGGGGAGGTTTATTACCCATGCATAAGACAGAGAGCGGGGGTGACCACTGCCTGGGTGAGATGCTTGCGAGGGTGGGGAGCCATGCTAAGGATCGACAGCGTGCACAGAGTGGGTCTGGTCAAGGCATCTAAAATGGCTGCCGTGCACGACAAAAGTGTGGCATTTGAAAAAAGACAAGATGGCGCAGACAATGTTTTTCAACACTTCCTGATTTCCTTCGAATCGAACGTTAACAGACGTTGGGGCATATTACCAAAGTTAAGCGATATTTATCCCTAACGATGCATTGCAAAGATTTTTTTACCGTCAGAAATTATCGCAGATAAACCTTGCTATTATCAAGGTTTATCGCAAATACGATAAAAAACGACCGCAATGCATTAATATCGCTGAAAACTCAGCGATATTCATGCATTACCGAGCTAATGCTCTTAGCCATGTTATCCACCTCCCATTGGATAACATGGCTAAGAACTGCTCAGGGCAGCTGTTACTTTTTGGAGATATTCGCGCTTATCTCGAATATTTCCAAAAGTTGATAATAGGAGATAGCGATGTTAGCGACTGTTTCCAGTCGCTAACATCTTGGCATGCCCACTTTGCATGTCATTAGTGATAAATATCACTCACATGCAAAGTGGGACCCAAGATGGTCGCTATCTCCTACTAGCCGTCGCTAACTGGTGTTAGCAACAGCTAGGTAATACAGATATAATTTTATCTCCGCGAAGCGGAGCGCTGTTACAGATATATATCTTTTTTTTAACGTTAATTTCTCAAAATCCACTGGAGCACATATATTGAGACCTAGCAAAGGCACATCGGGCTACCAGTCCCTAATATTTTGCCAAGTTTCGTGCAAATCCATTCAGCCGTTCGATTATTATTATTTTGGTTTTTTTTTGCCCCGCGGGGCCCTTTTAAAACCTCCACATCAAACGTAGGGGGTCAGCGAGGATCTACTATTCCCCCTTATGGTCATTTGCCCCTTCGCTTTGGCCTCCTCTTGTCTCTCGATCCTACCGAGAGACAAGATGGCGGCCGCTACGGACTTTTTGGAATGTTGACAGACGCCAGAGAACCAATCAGCTTCGCTTCACAAAGCTCCGTTGCGCGAAAAGTACGCGTCCTGGGACGCTGCCCGGTCCGCTGTTACAGATATATATCTTTTTTTAAACGTTAATTTCTCAAAATCCACTGGAGCACATATATTGAGACCTACAAAAGGCACATCGGGCTACCAGTCCCTACAATTTTGCCAAGTTTCGTGCAAATCCATTCAGCCGTTCGGGCTAAAAGTGAGGCCAACCGCCCTATGGAAAACTCAATGTTAAAAACACGTTTTGGGACCCCCCTTTTTTCTCGGCCCCCCCTTGACGAACCCCCCCCAAATTTTCAAAGGCTGCTCAGAAACAAAATGTGCCATTTTCCTGAAAATTTCAGCCAATTCCGTCCACAAACGGCAAAGTTATTAGACATAGAATTTTCAAAAAACCCATAGAGAAAAAATCCTAACTATATATACCTACTGGCGACCGCCAGTAGGTAATATATATATCGTTGCTCCAAACATATACCAGCCTGCTGCACTCACGAGCGGGTGCTCTCCGGGGCGGGGGTGTGCCCGCTGAACAAATTCCTGCTGCCACAATCTTATCACATGTTACTGCGAATCACAACAGCACTCACAGGGGGGTATAAAGCCAACAATCCTTTATTTGGCAAACCAGCACGGACAAGACGCGTTTCGGCGATGAGCCTTTGTCAATTGCGAGTGAGAAAGCGCCGCCATTGTTTTTAAATCACATAGCTTTCGTCACAATGATTATGGCATGAACATAAAGAAAGGACTAACCGATGGCTAAAATATCGCCATATTGGAAAGTACAATTCTAACATGAGACATGAAAAGGGGATACATTTCCATGATCATGCATGTTCTAAAAGGGGTAGGAAAAGTGTGATTATACAGTTTCACCTATTGATAATGTTAATCGTTCACAATGATAATCAACATTTCTTAATGATAATCAAAATTTCATTTTCATTTATATATTCACTGTAAAAACCATAGGTTTTAGGTAAAGTTATAGGTAGTTGGAAATTTCACTTGTACAAAATCATAGAAATTCCCCTGTAATAGTTAGTTCAGCTAACTATAACTCGCGCCCCCGCAATGTACTGCTGCTGATGTCACATATTACATCACTCATGACATGGTCCGTGACATCAATGATGACTTCTCAAATTACATCACTGATGACATCATCCAGTAACTGTCTGTTTCTGTAAAGTTTAAATATGTTTAATATATATAGGGAAAGGCGTATTGAAGAATGAGTGGGTGTATAAGTGTCTGAATGGATGATTTAGTAGGTGCGTGACTGACTCTACAAGTGAGCGATCAAACGTATCTTAATGAATGCATGGGTTAGTGAGTAAACTGTGTGAATGTCTGTAACCGTCTGTCTATTGGTGTGTAAGCGGCTGCATGGGTTTGCGAATGGCTACATGAGTGTCTATATGGGTTATTGATTGGTTGCTTGAGTATCTGTATGGGTGCTTGAGTGTTTGTGTGGGTGGGGTGTGTGTGACTGTGCATAGATGTGCGAGTGGGTGATTCACTGGGTGCATGGTTTCCAGAGTGCATCTGTGATGGACTGTATGAGTGGGTGAGTGTGTATATGGGTGTGTTAGTGAGTGAATGTATATCTCAGTGGTACATGAGTGAGTAACTATATATGTGAAAGGCAGTATATATGTATGTTGGAGTAAATAAATGGCTATAAGTGAGAGTGTTAAATAGTGAGGGTGGCTGTATGGATGAGTGTGTGCTTGTATCAGTGATTGTATAAGAGCCTAAGAATGTGCTAGTATTTGTATGAATAATTGAGCTGGTGTGTCTAACTTTATAGGTGAGTAAACGGCAGTGTGATTAATTATTTGCATGACTGACTAGGTGTGTGAGTACCTCTATGGATGAGTAGCGGTGTGTGAGTGTCTATATAGGTGTATGAGTGCATATGATAGTCCTGTATTGAGTGACCATAAGTATTAGTGACTGTATGGGTGAGTGAGCGGATGTGTGTGTAAACCTAAGAATCAGTGAGTGGGTATGTAGTTATTGGTGTTGGAGTGTCTATGATTTTGAGAATGGCAGTCTGTAATTTAGAGTGGCTGCATCAAAGGTTATATTAGGGTGTAAGAAGATGCATCAATGTATCACATGGATGATGTCATCAGTGATGTCATCAGTGATGTCATTTGAGAG